>NC_090921.1:95926522-97388033 GCF_040938575.1 Ambystoma mexicanum
ACCATCACTTACCTGCTGTCTAACATTGCGGTAGCATCCATCTTCCATCCGGCCGCGTCTCATGTCTCACAACTGCATTGAGGCTGCATTTACATCTAAGGGAAGAAAACAGAAGAGAGACATTATTGCGGGCATAAATAGGAGCAACATATAAAGACATTAAGCAGAACTAACAGATTCACAAGAGCTCAAGAAAGACTTACCAATCAAAAGGAGAAGCATAGTCGCAGCTGGACTGGACTAATCCTTATCAGGGATCAGTGAAGGAACAAGATCCCATTTGACGCGCCTCTGCCAGAAGTAGCAGGACGGGGAGCTTATCTTCCATAATTCACAGGTGAGCTTTATGGGCCGGCCTATTCTCACAGAAACCGTACTTTGGAATGAAGGGTTTGAGAGGTACAACAATCACAGATTGGTGCACTCACACACTGTTATCTCCATGCAGTAGCAGTATCACCACGTACCACAGCTTTTCTACTGAGGGAGAGGCCTGAAGGGGGTGATTCAAGTTCAGGGAGGGCTGCAACCATGCCCCAATGACTCCGCAGAAACCAGGTGAGCGTAACACAAGCAGGGCGTGGCCATCTTGTGATAATCTTATCCGTTGCTGCATCGATCTACATTCAAGTGCCCTCGCGGCACTAAATCATATCACCTGCCCCTAAAGATGACATCACTAGACACGTATGGCCAATTTCACAACAGGAATGCACGTCTCGTGTCAATGTTTTCTGTGTGCCAGCTAATGACGTGTCTCCATGGAAATGGCAGGACGCATCTTTCCTCAATAAGTATAAACAGACCGCTTCTCATCAGACATCACAGTTGCTATTTCAATCGTTTCACAGTTTTTTTTTGTATAGCCTGTGATTCCTTTCTGCTGTGTTGCTTGGAGCCCCTGCGAACAGATACTTATACTAGCATTACGATTGATTTCAATTTTGTCGTATAACAGCATCAATACAGCCCTACCAGTACGAGCCGGAACATTCCGAGGCAGAATTAGTTGATAGAGAAAGATGCGGAAACGATGGGGCATCAGACGACAGTTCGGAAGACCAATCACTGGATCCTGAGCCAGAGCCTAGTTGAATGGAAGACGTTTCCATCTGGTGTACCTGCAATCAGTGTGAGGTCATGCCAACCGAGGAGGAGAACTGCTGCTGCCGAAAAAACTCTGGATGCTTGGCCTACATATCGGAAGAATACACCACTGCTATGCGTTACCGAGCTGCATGACTTCAGGGCAGCGTGCCTCACAAGGTCCGTGTTGTGGATTATGATGGTGCTTCTGCATGAACTTCATGCAACAGTTCGCCCTCGTAATCCAAGTGACGAGGAAGTGTACTCTATGATGTCACTTTGACCATCGAGGCCACAAGCATTTCATGTTGTCTCCTATATTGTCGTAACTTTGATCTATCACAGCCAAATGAATGTAGTCTGCCAATTGAATACATTTCTTGTGCATTGGGAAAATCATAGTGTTCATCTTATGTGTCTTTCACGTTCAACTAAGAACCAATATTTCTCTGTGCCCCAAATGTTAGGGATTGCATGGGTTTTCACTTTTGTAATATGTCTAAACTTTAAAGCCCAAGTTCATTGATCCATGAAGTAACATTTGTACGGGCAACTATGCCATGCGATACAGGGTGCATTTTCAAGTAAGGTTTGTATACTTTCCAGGTTTGTTTAAATACAGTATGTATGTTTCTCTTCCACAGGTGGTACAGGCTGGTGGCCTACCGTTCGTTTACATGGTGGCTTTATGGGAGGCTTGGATTCTGCGTTCAATGAGTAATACCCACCTGTGTCATTGGAGTCATTCGTGCCAAATTCCCCAGTGACAACGGACAGTACAGGGGATTTTCCCACACTGTGCTGCAACCCGAAGTATACAATTTGTAGCATATTTGTTCCATCTACATCAGTAACAAAATAAAATACAAAAGAGCTTTTATGAATAGTTGTTTCAATGTTTTCAGTGAATCAAGGACACGCTCACTTGTCTATAAGGGACATGAAGAAATGATTGGTGCCCTTTTACGCTCACCTCCCCTGCAACAATCCACCCCCCCTCCATTATAAACAGCCAAGGTGCAAAACACCATGTACACTTCAAAGGTATCTTCCGCAAAGGACCCATTGCACACATGGCCTCTCCAGACCCAGTGTCACTAGGCTCCCCTCTTCCAGACCCTGCCCCTGCAATCCACATAAGTGTGTCTCCCTTCATCAGTGTTCCAGGCCTTTACCACACGCCTCTTTCCTATTCATCCCCCTTCATTATCAATGGCAGCTTGCACCTGTGGCTGTGTGCTCCCAAGGGGTCTGGCAGGGTGGGAACAGCCAAGGTGCCAAACATCATGTACACTTCAAAGGTATCTTCTGCACAGGGGCCATTGTGCACATGGCCTCCCCAGACCCAGTGACGCAGTGACTCCAGGCTCCCCTCTTCCAGACATCGCCCCTGCAATCTCCCTTCAGCAGTGTACCAGCCCTTTTCTGCACACCTCATGCCCATCCATCCCCCCTCCACTAACAATGGCAGTTCACACCTGTGGATGTGCGCTCTCATGGGGGCTGGCAGGGATGGAAATGGCCAAGATGTCAAATACCATGTACACTTCAAACACACACAGGGGCCATTGTTCACATGGCCTCCCCAGACCCAGTGTCTCCTGGCTCCCCTCAAGCAGACCCCGCCAGAAACATGTCACATATTCACATACACACCCCCTTTTCTAATCCTTTATAAACCCCTTGATAATTAGCTGGAGAACATCTCTGAGCACTGGAAGTCAACTCTTGATCGTACAACCTTTCTCTTGCTACTAACTCCCCTGCTGGCTGAATCTTATTGTTTGTTAGTCAAGGTAAAGGTCACCTATTAACTCTTCTATTTTCATCTATTTCTGATCTCAAATGTTCTATCTATTTTGACCGAATGTACCAAGTAGTGTAATGTTCATTCATCTCAATGACTTTACCATTGTCTAATGTTTCAAGTGTTTTGATCTCGATATATAGCCCATTTCATCAGTGTCGATTGTAATAGAATTGCATCTTTCTCAGACCATGTCTATAAGCATGTTTCCTTTTGATGCATGAAAGTACATTCAACGGACGAGTCACACGTTACGATTTGCGTTATATCAATCATTTCCACATCAAAGTTATCCCAGTCTATATTCGAATACGCTACACAGGTTTTGCTTCTTTGACCAAAACAAAAATTGCATAGAAAAGCTGTGATATAATTCCATCAATCTTATGCATACTGTACAATTTGTTTTGTAATTATTTATACTTTTTTTATACAGATCTTTTTGATTTTTCAAGAATGCCTTCTTGTATGGTTTTGGGTTGCCCTTCTAGGAACCATGTCAAAGGTCAGGGCACAGTCCTGCATACATTCCCAAAGGATATTGATTTAATAAGAAAATGGGTTCGAATTTTTGGTTTTGCAGTAGACAAGATTGAAAGTAGAGCACAGAATGTCTTGAAGGACCTGGGGGGTCAATCGATTCCGCATCTGCAGCCTGCACTTTGTAGACGATATGTACGACCAATTGAAGTACACAAAAAGGTGTCGACCCAGAATGTTTTGTAAATTGCTTCCAAATGCAATTCCAACTCTGTTGACACGCTGCCTCAGGTGAGCCCTGGATGATGAATTAGCTGTAGGCATTGGGGTACTGAAAAGGTAACTTTATGAACGGATTGGTGCTTTTGGTGTAAATGTGTCTTACGAAAGTTTGCCTGTTTACCAGATTGTATTACATTTTAACTATAACACATTTTACTATACATCTGTCCCTGGTTAATGGAGCCTCAAATGAAGTAATAATGACCATAGAAAACAATGCCATAGTGCCCTTCAAAAGAAGCATAATGTTTTCCTAATCGGTTGCTTGACATGTACATTTTTTTAGGAAAGCATACTAACGGAAGCACAGACCCGTGCAAGTGACGAAACCACTGACACGTCCATTATACCAATGGTGAGCCCTACAGACATGCAGAAGTTTATATTCTCGACAGTTGGATCTTCCCACATATCTAATGCAAATATAATTATCCCTTGTACATCTTTATGACAATGCACTGAAGATGAATCCTGGGAGGATAGCTCAGCGGCAACATGCGCGTCTTGGAATCAAGACGACATGAAGCAACACAGGTTCAATCCCCGGGTCCAGTGTTAGAAACCTCTGGGTATTTAAGCGCATTATAAGTACGCAACCAAGACACAAAAAAAACATTACGCAACTAAAAAGAAAAATATATTTCTGTAACAGCGTCTCAATGCCCGCGGGTTGTGTGTGCGCTTTAGAAATGTCAAACAAATAAATAAATGAAGGAGCAAGATTCTGCATCCATTTATTTTCCGGAGTCAACAACAACTTCTACCGCCTATCACGTAATTTCATTTCACTTTTCATTTATGAGAATGTATTATGCTTGGAATTTCAAATAATATGATATTGTTTATGAATCCTGTCGATTGTTTACACTAGGTGTCCTTTATGGGTTTCTCTTTATATGTACCATTATCTGCATCCAATTGTCTCAGTTCCATTTCGCTGTTTTCATCCGTATTAAAACAAGTACTGTGTTACAGGGGGATGCTGGTACTTCTACTACAATTACATCGTCGTTTACAGCTGGTCCAGATTTTGTGGTATGCGTACTTACAGTTCCCTTGAATGAAAGAAAGTTAATCTTACATAGGATACTATTAGACAGTGACATTAATATAAACATGCAGTGTTTCAAACTTTTATGATTTCAGTTCTAACGTTACACTTCCTCCCTAATGCAGAATACATTGAAAAATGTTTGCGGGCAACATTATAATCAGTATGTTTTGCACGGTGATCTCTGATCAAGTAAACTTGCCATCTATTTGTTGAAATTTGAAATGTATATTTTGACTAAATGACATACACTGTTTGCGAGGGTATGTGTGTAAGCGCTGTGTGTGATGAAAGATTTTAATTTCCAATACGATTGACTTTTGTTTTTTTAATCAATATTCTATTCAATATTCTATTCAAGGAACGTACACAAGGTGTGGAATTAGAAGTGGAGGCACATGGATCAGAGGTGGTGGATCAGCTTGCTGGTGCGGTGTACACGTGTGGAATTAGAAGTGGAGGCACATGGATCAGAGGAGGTGGATCAGCTTGCTGGTGCGGTCTTTACTGAGAAGACCACAGTTTCACTGAAAATCAAGAAAACAAGGGTAACTAGCAAACAATTTCGTTTTCCAGAAGTGTTTTGGGCTGGTTTCATTCATAACATGTTTTTGTATTTAAAATGCTAACTGCTGTATGTGTGGTATACATTGAACATGTTTTTACAACACATTTCCTAGAGGCCCAGTAGGAAAAGAAGTATAAAGACACAGACAACAAATGAAACCAAAGATGTTGCTTGCCAAACAGATTTCACCATGGAGAAACTACTATTTGGGGCACTGCATGGTCCAGTCAATAAGCAGACTCGTGATGCTTATGCCCAATGGCCTGAAACTGAATTGAATGTGACCGGCAATGCCAGCAAAGTGATCTTGGACCATTGCTACAATGTGAGAACTCGACAAGAGCAAATTGAATATAATGAAGATGCATTGGAATTCCTCACAGACCACTTCACACAATCTACACCCGCAAAAAAAGGCCCACCCAATAAACATTCGATGTTGACGGTTTCTCCAATTCGTGTGCAAATAACAGAAGCTGAACTAACAGAGACTGAAGCTTCAACGCAATTGACCGAGGAACTTGCCAAAGATCTCGTCTACAGTTTGCCTAGTTTGGGCGATTTTTCCACCACAGTTGAGTGACAAACCTCATTCATGCAGGATGATTCGCTAATACAGGAGAAAAATACATTGTATTCGACAGCTGCCTGGTAGAGTTTATACTGATGCTGAAATGTGTCCATACATTGAGGGGGAAAATATGCGGACAGCCATTGTTGAATGTGTCTTGTGTATTACAAGGCACTAACCTGAAAATCCAAGCCAGCTGTGTCCACCTCCATGATACATTTTCATGGTCCGCTCAACTGATGCTGGGCAAAGTGCCAGCTGGAAATCTACTTTGTTCAGCAGCTTTACTTTTCAGTGGCTCGACATCCAGTAAGATGTCCAGATACTGTCAATTTGTGGGAGTTCAGTTCCTTACTAAAACCCAGTACTACAAATATCAAAGGGTATTCTTATTCCCAGTTATAGGTCAAGCCTGGAATATTGAACAGATGTCAATTGAAAGCACATTCTCTGGCAAACGGATTCGGCTATCTGGCAATGGACAGTGTGACTGCCCAGGATTTTCAGCAAAGTACTGTACATACCACTTTCAAGACATGGAAAGTAATAAAATAGTGAGTTCGGAGATTGTGCATGTGTCCATATGTAATCTTCTGTGGCCATGGAGAAACATGGTTCCATCAAATCCCTCAAACATCTTCAATCAAGGGGAATGCAAATAGACCTGATAGCCACTGACAGGCATGTTTCGATAGCCAAGGACATGCGAGAGCAGTTTCCACACATTCATCGTCAATTTGATGTATGGCACGTTGACAAATCAGTCAATAAAGAAATTACAGCTGGTGGTAAAAAGAAGGGTTCGGAAAATATTTTACAGGGGTCTCAATCTTTCAGCAACCATCTTTGGTGGAGCTCCAAAACTTGAGATGGGTCTGTGGAAATTCTACTTGAAAAATGGCACTCATTGATGCAACACTGTTCCAACGTTCACTCATGGACAGAAAACCAAAATGTTCACGAATGTGCACATAGACCTTTATCGGAGGAGCAGGAACGCAAGAAGAAGTGGTTCACCTCCACACAAAGCTCTTGAGAAGATCATGTACAACAAAGCTCTTTCAAGAGACCTAAAGGGACTCACAGAATTCTGTCACACTGGAGATGCGGAGGTGTTCCACAATATGTGCCTAAAGTACAGGCCCAAAAGGTTGCATTTCGGCATAGACGGTATACAGGTCTGAACATTACTAGCTGTATTTGCGCACAACGAGTACCCGGGAGAGAAAAATTGAGAACTGACGGAAACTTTGGGATCCTTCGTTACACCTTGGCCATTGCAAAAACGAAGCAAGAAATGGGTGGCCAAGCCAATATACCAGGAAATGGAATTCAATTTTGTGAAAGATCTCACTTTGACTGTGTTGGCCATGCAACTCATGGAATCGATCCTGATTTTGTTCCTAGGACACATACAATGCCACAAAACATTACAAACAAGCCCTGTCCACCTAAAGCTGAACTTGTTGAACAGTTGACTTCCTGGAATAAATGATTTGCAGCAGTGTTCTTAATGTGCTCACTATAACTTTTGGGATATATTCCCCAATGTTTGTACATTGTACATCAACAATGGAATGCTATTAAACTCAGTGTATTATTTTGACAAACACCTTGGCGAGTGTGCTCCTTTTTAAACACTTACATGGTGTTTTGGTCTTTTCATGGGTGCGATTTTTTTTGGTTCTGCAGAGCTCAACATAGATGGCCATAGCGTCCAAATTGTCTTTTCAAATGTATCCTCTTTGTCAAATTTTTGGCAAGAAGTGCCTGTTGTAGGAAGCCATACAGTTTAACTCTTGTGTTTTGCCCCCTCCCGCTTTCGCCACGCTCTTTTCTCCTTCACCCCTCAACTGGACTTGCGTGATCTCAAGGTCTCTATGACACTCTTGGCACTCGTGGGTCAGTTGGGCTTATCTACGCAGTGTGAAGGTCAGGGCAAGGGAGCAATTCATCTATCAAACTAAACTAAACAACAGAAACTGATAATGCAGAAATACTGGCACACATAAAATCTTGCATGAATAGGGGTACTCTAGTGATATGTGCTAATATATTGCCATTCTAACTTCTACCCTTTGGAATATATTTGATACCACAATCTTTGCATGCAGGTGCACAACCTAAAGATTTGATCTGCCATCTGCCCTGCTTGGGTCCTCAGGATGTAGGTAGACGTGTGTTGCTTTTTGGGAGAATTTATTACTACATGGGATTAGGGCTGTGATGTGGGTCCTTGACTGATCAGGGCACCGGAGGGTCAGATGGATATCAGCATGAAAGGAACTGCGGGGTCTGAGCTGGTGTGCTCAGGTCTGGCAGGGTGGAGGTTGTTAGTGCATGGGAAGTTCAGTGGAGATGAATGGGCACTTGGATTTATGACTTGTCAGTGTCTCACATTATCGGCAGCGCACATTCCTCCGTGAGAACAAGGCGCGTGCAGGGTCGGACTGGGAAAAGAAATAGGCCCGGTCACACCCCTCGCCTCACGACCCTTGACCTCTGATGACATCACCAGAAGTGATTTCATTTGACCCCACCCCAAAGTGACATCCCGGGAAGAGATGAAACACAACCTTTCACCCCTTGACAAAACAGGAAGTGGCATCAAATAGCATTGTCCCTAAGTACACTAAATTACTGTGAATCCAAGCAGATGTCCAAGGCCAAATGAAAATATATTATTGTATGGCACTTACGCTTAAGCTCTTTTTTATAGAACAAATATGCATACAATATCTCCCAACCAGGGTTGGTACTCATTGATTGACCTAAGAAGGATGAAAGGCTCTTTGAAAAAAAAAGAAATTAAAAAAAAATATTCAATTTTCTTTTCTTGCAAACCGGCCCGGGCATGGCCAGAAACTGGCCCCCACTCCTCAGGGACGATCTCGGCGTGGCCACGGGGCGAAAGGCAGAGGGGCCAATCTGACCCTGGGCGCATGAAGACAAGGCAATGGGGAGGAGATGGTGCGGGCTGGCTGAGTGAGGCGCTGGGGATGGGAGAGCTGCATTTGTACAGAGAGATGGATTTTCAGGACTAGTAGAAAGATGTCATTCAGGCTATTTCAAAATGGTTTCCTAATGCTGGCCTTGAAACTATAGTGTATGTGTTATTTGCAATGGGGTGTGGTGTAACGGAATGACGCAGGGGTTGGCTACACCTCCCCCCTTGGTTCTTACACATTTTAGGTTTTGAGAGCGACAGACAAGGGGTAGGGGAAGTGTAGAGGAGGTCCCAAATGCAGCCCGCACTCCAACCGTCCATTTTGAAGTACCAGGAACTATCATGCCGAAATATGTGACGTATGCTGAGCAAATAAACCAACAGAGAGCAGCAGTGGGGCTCTGTCCAGTACCTATCTGATGAACAGCAACTACTGAAGTACCGATACCAAGGAAACCATGGACAGTAAGGTATCCATTGAGAAAACCGTATCAACAAATGAAACGAAATGGAGATTGTCTGAGTACAGTCTGAGTACAAGTCCCTGAAGAAACCAAAAAGGTCTTAATGGAAGACGAATGGTGAGGTCACAAGAACCTGGACTGACTCACATATAGAAGATATAACGACCCGAGAATGATAAAAAGAGATGCAATGCCATGAATGAAGGATATCGTGAACCTAAAGTGAAAGGACGTTGTCAAACATTCGAAGCTTAAGCCATGAGCATGGTGAGGATATTCGACCAGTTTACACATGTACATATGCTTGAACCCGCAAGAAAGATAAGAAAATCGTGCGGCTTAGTAGAAAGATACTGCGGCAAGCGTCACCTATACATATCTACCCCAAAAGAATATATAAGTATATTTCCACTTTGCACAAGAAGCAGAATCAACCAAAAGGTTACTAAAAGGCCACACGAGAGGAGTTTCGTATTTGGCAAAATCAAGAATAAAGCGGCAGAAACGAAACTCAGCAGAGGCAACCCGTGCCAGGAGAACCAAGGTTGTATCTGATAATATGGATGAACAGTAGCTACACTTAATTGAAGCAAAGAACAGAATATACTACCCTGAAAGGTCAAGATAAGACGAAGGTAGGTGGTGGGTGAAACGAAAATCAAATACACTAATTGATGAAGAAGAGACAAATTCACGGTGTTTGAATCACATGACCAGCCAAGCGAGCAGAAGCAACACCTTTACACCTACGCATGGCAACAAGCCAGGAGAAGATATCAGAACTTTTCCAGACAAGAGATGCATCCTCGAGGCCAACCACAGTGAAATAATTGACACATGGCCACTAAAGTGATGATTGATTGTAACAATAATTGGAGGAAGGCGGGGGGAACTGGGGCACCCTGCACCTGGCCGACCATTCTGCGTGCTGCTAAGCAAAGTGGAAAAGTACGAGTGGGGTTAGTGCCAGCCCAATCACTATGGACCAAGTAATCTAGGGTCCTATAGTTAGTAGAATAGATTAAGCTGATGTGGATCGATTGCCCGGGACCGATATGCCCATTGGCGGTACCAGCGACAAGGAGCAATCTGTCATTGTTTACAGTGGTCTAGCACGAAGCTGATGCCGAAGCCTTGCGATTCAAGGCGAGTCGAATGCGCCTCTTCTCCCGAAAGGAACACTGTGTGCCTCATGATAAAGTTTTGAAGCTCTAACCCAAGGACATTGAAAAATGTGTGGTTAATCGAAATCAGCGGATGTTCTCAGAGCGTTTTTTGTGAAATAAAAGCACATTGTAAATTGAAGAGTATTGATGTTTCCTTTAAAAATAGGGTTTTCTATTCCGATTTGGGACGCGCTACGCTGTGAGAGGATGTGTGTGTTGATATTCCGGGTTCTGCATCAACTGACGTTAAGACGTAGGTGATGACAGGGTGTGTTTAGCTACGCTGCCCACTAACGTCATGAAAATAGGTGGAGAATATTGCTAGGAATAGTGATGTCTGCCTCAGGGGCGGGTGATATGATTTAGTGCCGCATGGGCACTTGAACCTAGGGCGATCGATCCACAATAAGATTAACACAAGATGGCAGTGCCCTGCTCATTGATTGCACATCTGTAAAAGTGAGGAAAACTAAGCTAAGGTGCATAGGAAATGTTTTTACGATCAATCACAGTTTGCTTAAAACCACAGGCCCGTGCGCTCGGGTCAATAAAATGTTTAAGCGCTCTATTCCTCTAAGTGCCTGCACATGAATAAGCTGCTACAACGACTTATAGATTGATTACACAATTTCAACATAGTTTATTCACGTATTTATCAGTGCATTGGAGAAAAATCCCGCTTACAATTACTGCAATCATATAGAACACATGCAGGTTTTTCCCCTTGAAAAGGGTATTTCCTGCTCTTTAAACAGGCAACTATTCTGGGGGTTATTCTGCCTATTTTCTTTAATTAACTGTCAGACTGGCTTTAGGAGAAGCTCGCCCTTTCTCTGGGATACAAAGACCAACAGGACCCATCGAAGGACACCCTCTCCATCAACCTCAACGTGCAGGAAATCTCAGGTGAGCACAAAAACCTGACAGAAAGGGAAGGGCCATATGCAAATAATGCTTGGTCCCACCCCAAAAGGGGCAGTCCGGCCCAAACTGCTAGGCCACATCTGTTCTGCATGAGACCACATGCATCCCCAGACATGTTCCAGCCTCATTGGGTGTCATGAGTGAGGAGTAGCTGAGTTCTCTGGGCTCAGCAGGATTTTCTAGAGGTGATGTTGTGTAGTTGCTGCTTACATTTTAAAATAAAAAACCATACACTCAGGGCTGTTGCGAGTCCTGGAAAAGATCCAGGGCTACACTAATGTCGGAACTGGTGGGACTCGGGGCTAGCTAGCCTTTTGGTTGTAGCCTCTGTGCTTCTATCCAGGGCTACAACTAAAAGACCCGGGGCTATAACCCTCCATCCTCCTCCTAGCAATGCCTCTGCCCTAAAATTACTGTGACCTGCAACACATCCTTCCCCTCTATCTCCCATTAAACAAAAAAACGCTGGGTTACTTACTAAATAAGCAAAACAGAAAGGTGATGTCTGGAAGGTTTCAAATCCTTCCTAACCACTGGTACAGCTCTGGGCAACCCTCCAGATCACTGTTTTTCTGGTTGGGCTTGTGTTGGTCAGTTGATGTTTGCAATCTGTGGCCAGACACTTGCCAGGCACTGGATGTCTGCGCGTTGGGGTTTAGACCTCTTCGAGATACTCTGTTTACAGTTTAGCCCAACTGGTGTACAATAGTCCAGATTGTTGTGTTGGACATCTGCTTACATTCACAGTAATTTGATGATCTGGGCCTATGCAAACTGATATCAACACAACATATTGTGACTCATTCTTGTATGAAATGCCTATCATATTACAGTGATATCATAACCATATTTTTCTTAGAGTACTGAGGAACAATGCTATGCTATGCCACTTCCTTTTTTTTCAAGGAATGAAAGATTGTATACCATCACTTACCGTGATGTCATTTGGGGGTGGGGCCAAATTGCACCACTTCCGGTGATGTCATCAGGGTGTCAAAGGTCATGAAAGGTCGTGTACCATCACCTCCCGTGATGTCACTTGGGGCGGGGTCAAATGGCATTACTTCCTGTGATGTCATCAGAGGTGAAGGGTAATGTGATTTCACTTATGCAAACCTAGGCATTTTAGTGAAACGAGGTCCCTGGTGCAGAGTGATAAGACATGTAAGAACGGAGTCTATGCATAGACGTGGCTGAACATGGCAGAAAAGGGCGGGTTTGTGGCTTGTCCCATCACTATCACTCACAAGGTGTCACTGTGTGTATTTGGTGGTACTTGTCACATCAGAACTGTTTTTAACAAAAATACTTTTTCACTAGATTGCTGCTGGTTTCATATGGAGAATCCATGTCAGGGACGTGTCAGGGCCTTTCAGGTTTTTCACTTGAAAGGGGTCTCGTGCCTCAGGGGTTCTCCCAGCAACTGCCCACATGTTGCGAGGCAGCTGTCTTATAACACAGCAATATATTGCTTTCTATATTACTTCCCCCCTGGGGCTTGAAATGTGCGCTTTGCGGCGCTCGCCTTACAAGCTGCATTTCCCTGGAGCCCTTGCGCAGTCACATCCCTCAGGGTATACAGAAGTGTTATAAACTCGTTGCCTTTTAACACCGGTTCCTCCACATCAACCACCTTGCTGACAAGAAAGTAGTTACAGCTTTGAGTGGGCATTTAGTGTTTCAGCTCCCTGCTGGCTAGCCGCCCTGTGATAATTGCTGGTTATAAAACCCCGGCTGTATTGCTTTGCCTCCATTATAATGTATGCACCCCACAGGTGCCTCCGAATGTTTTCAGCTCAAAATAAGGGTTGCACGCATTTTCAGCCAGGCATTCTTCATGTATTGGGACATCTGGAGTTGTGGCGAGCCTCTCAGATGTGACCCTGCTTCTGGAAGCCTGTTTTTTTCACAGTTTAAAAGCAGTTTATATCTAGAGATGCATGAAGGGTCTCTGAGAATCGTGTGAGGCGTGGCGGCATGGGAGATATCGCATGGGCGATGCGGGATATCGCTGGATCTGCCCCAGTTCTAGGCTTTGTGAATCAGGCATAAGTCAGCAGGTCAGGTGGCTCAAGTGCACCTCCTGATTGTCGCCTGGGTAAATCTTTGCAAATCAGAGCTGGCTGTGGGATTTCCGGCATGAGCTATTGTATGCAGATGATCTGCCTATAATACCGCGTGCAAGTTCCACCTTCATGCAAGTTCCACCTTCATTCTAAATGATAATTAGCGAATAGGTTGGACAGAGGATGGCACGTGTGTAAGGCTGGCCTTGTCATGTGACTGAGCACCGAGTCTCTCAGCCCGGCCGGCCGCCAGGGGCGCTGGTCTGCTGGAGCTTAGTCCCAGAGGGCTGGGCCTAGTGCGCCTGCGCTCTGGCACTGCGTCACTTAGCCCGCTCCCCACGCTCTCCACGCTCCCCACGCTCTCCAGCCGCCATCTGTAAACACGTCCCACAGCTGCAGCCGACGTGCGCGTCACACCAGGCCCGCATCTTTTTCAAACCCAGCCAGCGTCTCCTTAATATTTACATGGAAGTTAAATGCGGAAAATGTCAGGCCACACTCCTACGCCCCAACCAAATACGCAGTCTGTACTTTTTCCATGGACTGTTTCAGGAGAGGTCAGAGATTTTCAATATGGACAGAAAATAAGCACTCTCTGTACGGCGCGTTCTAATTTCTGGAGGCTTTCCTCTCTCAAAAGTAGAGTAACCACACGAATCCATGTCACGGGGGGGGGGGGGGGGTTCTCCACTTTCCCTGTTCTGGGGCTTCATACTTGTGCATTCTGGGAGTTGTAGTCCTGCTTAACATCAAGTGTGCAAGTTGGAACCCAACACCTGTTGCCAGTGATATCCTAAATGAAATGCGCAGGCTACAATAGTGAATCATTATTAATGATGTCCCAGTGTCCTTGAAAGAGTTAGTTCAGCTTGTCACATTTCCTCTTGTGTATGTATCTAATGTCCTTTATCCCTTTCTTTTTTAATGCTTAGTTCTATTTCCAGCTTATAGTGCCGGGGTGGTAGCTGTGCGCGGCATAAATCATCATAACATAACATACCATAACATCGCCTGCGGAGCAGTCGCAACCAAAACACTGCTGGACCTGGTCAACATTCTCACCATCACCGAGGCCAGCACACACCAGAAGCCACAGCACTGCCAGTCTGGAACCAAAGAACCTGAAAGTGGGAAAACCAGGAAACTGGCCTGGAACCCTATCTCTGGACCGGTGCATAAAGACTGCCCCTCCCCCCCCCCCCGCCCTCTCTCCATCTCACACTTCAGGAAGGACCTGAACGCCATAACATCTCGCCAAATGCTGATCGCTCCACTCAACCCTACTACCTCCCCTCCGGAGCTCGCACTGAATCATGCCAGCTAATCTACCACCCCTCACCCTACTTGCAACCACCTGGGGGTATCCCCTACAGCTAGATACGGTCTTCAGAACTCATATACATAGATGCATAGATATACATACACATATGCAAAAGAGAACATCAGGTTTGAGGTGTTCCGGGGCGCAGTTCTGGAGATTTTGCACTGGCTACTAGTACTTGTTGTTTGAGGAGCTAATGTCAGGGAGGAGGCATTCGTGCACATTGTGCAGGTAGTTCATGGTGGTGTATTGAAGCAGAGATATCTAAAATACATTTTATTTGGAGAGAGACCTAGATATAAGATTGACTACCCTGTGTCTGGGTGAGTAAGTTGTTCCACGGTATCATGGAATAGTTAACCATGTACTGTTGTAGAATCTTGACGTGCTGTTTCTCTGAAGGATGTTTGTTTGAATGTGTTCTTTGTCCAGTGAGTGGCTTTTCATTCCTCTTTCTTTTAAGTGTTCTTAGGGGGAAGTGTGTGTGGTCTTGTTGGTTTTGGATTGGGTGTGTTTGGGTGTTGGGTGTTTGGTTAGGTTGGTTTCCCAGGATGTACTTGTGTGGTAGGGACATGCCAGGTTACGGTTCGTGTTGTTGGTGGCTCCGCTTTGTGGAGTTAGGTTTCCTCAGATGTGGCAGATCTGAGGCTGTAATGTGGCAGGTACTGGTGGAAGGAGGTTTGTTTTCTTTGAGGGTTTTGTGTGTGGTGTGTGTGTACTGCTTATGTGTAGGCAGGTTATCGCTCGGTTCGGATCGAGTTGGGTTTAGAGGTGGCAGGTCTGAGGCCCTGGGGTGGCAGCTGAGGGCGGGAGGATAAATAGTTTCTTTGTCTGTAAGTAACCTGTGTCGTATGTATGGTTGTGTTGTTTGGTCCTTGTTGTATTGTGCTAGGTGTGAATGCAGGTGCTTGGTAATGCATGAGAGATTGTTTAGGTGTGAGTGAAGGAATGCTTGCAGTGACGGTTGGAGAACTCCTGCCTGGTAGATGGGAGACAGTGGTTCATACTCTGTCATTTTATGGCATCCTAATGTAACAGGAATTAAGGTAACTGATGGAACCTACCCAAGATACCTAAGGATCTTGCTTTATTACACTCCTGAGTGGTAGTGTAAACTGTATGGTAAGGGTTGTTCTTTGGTTGTTTTAGAAATGGAGGTGTGTGGTGTCTAGTGTGTTTGTCTGGCATGCTGTATGCTGGATGAATGCGCCTCTGATTAGGTGTGTGTCAGCTATCTAAGGACTCCCTGATGGATGTAGAAAGTGGGAGTTCTGGACGTGCCGGAGGAAGAAAAATGTTTCCTGTATTCATGATGATGAGGACGAAAGTTTGGATGATCGAGTAGTAGCTGTGCAAGAGATTATTCTGAAATGAAGTGTCTGAGTTGTAAGATCAGGGAAGATGGTTTTCAGGTTAAGGTAATGGTGGACAGCTGTTCACCTTACACGATACTTTCGGAAGCCAGATGGGAGAAGCTGCAGGAATCAGGTTTATGTGAAGTGCTTAGGAGATCTAACATCAAGGATCCTGGTGGATTTGAAGGTTCCAGGATTACCATGAAGGGGATGTTCCAATCGGTGGTGGAGTACAACGGAAGGCTAGCCATGGTCAAAGTATATGTAGCGAAGAAAGGTGTTGATGTCTTGGGTTAGTGAGATCAGGCCTCCTTGGGTATTAGATTGGAACCCAGGAGTGATGAACCCGTCCTATTTGTGCACTTCAGTGCCATGGAGGCGGAGCGTTTTCCAGAGGTGTTTACCAGAAAGGTGGGATGCTTCTGCGGATACTCTCCTAGGACTGTTTTGAAGTCAGATGCGAAGCCTGTTGCCCACAGGTTAAGACATATTTCTTCCTCCATCAGAGGGTAGGTGAAGGAACTTGAAAGACTCCTTGATGGGGGAATTATAAAGAGAGTGGTGGCGGCGGAATGGATCAGCCCCATAGCAGTGGTACAGAAGAAAAATGGAAAGATCAGAATGTGTGTGGACGTTAGGGACCTCAATAAGACCATTCTTGTGGACAAATTCCTGTTGCCGGTGATCATGGAAATGTTGAGCAATTTGGGAGAGGCAGATGTGTTTACGAGCCTAGACATGTCTGCAGCATAGGACCAGATTCTGTTACAAGAAGATTGTCAATGTTTAACAACATTTATCAGGCCCTCTGGTTTATTTTGGTTCTGCAGAATGCTGTGCAGACTAGCGTCCACTGCAGCAGTATTTCAAAGGGTGATGAGCAAGGTTCTTAAGGGAATTGAAGGTACCTTGGTGTACAAGGATGACATTTTGATGTATGGGAGAACTGCATTGGAGCATGACAAGAGGCTGTTTGAGGTTTTAAGCAGACTCAGAGATAGAGTGTTGGTGATTGAATTGAGTAAGCGTCAATTCAGGGTGGAGGAAGTTGAGTATCTGGGACATGTGCTGAGTGGGAAGGGGAATCGCCCAAAGGAGATTGCCATGAGGGCAGTACGAGAAGCACCTCTACATAAGTATAAGGATGAAGTGAGGGGATCTTTAGGTCTTGCTGAATTTTACAAGTTTGTTAAGAATGTTTCTGTTGTATCGGAACCAATCCGCAAACATTTGAGGAAGGGTGTGGAGTTTGTTTGGTATGAGGAATGTCAGAGGGCTTTGGAGATAATAAAGGATGACATTTGCGATGCACGGAATTTGGGAGGCTTCAAGGTGGAGGATGAGTCCACTATTACAGTGGATACCATTGTGAAGGGGTTTGGAGTGGTTCTTTTGTCAAGGTTTTGGAAGAGAGGAAAGGACAATTTTCCATCCAGCAAGAGCAGTCATGCAGTGTGAGAATAGATATTCGGTGCTAGAGAGGGAGTTGCTGGCATGTGTGTGGAGAATTGGACATTTCAGGAACTATGTGTGGGGCAAGAGGTGGTGAGACCAGATCATAAGCCACTGGTGGAGGTGCTTTCAGTCAAAGGAATGATGGATTGCCAGGTTGTGCTTGAGAGTACAGGAATATGACTCTGAGGTAGAATATGTACCTGATATTATGAATAGAGTTGCTGATTTTCTATAAAGGGCACCTTTGGAAGGAACTGGTCATTTGGAGGTTGTGCAGTAGGAAGAGGACTTATGATGGCTTTTCTTGAGTAGGTGTTTGCAGATGAATATGTGGTGGTTAAGAAGGGGGAGTGTAAGGATGGTTTAGCAGATGATGCTGTGCTTGGTGAGGTGGTGCTCTGGACGAAACAGGGTTGGCCACACAAAAATATTTTTCTGATGATTTGAAGGCGTACTGGGAAGTTAAGGACTAGATGACGTTGGAGGATGATGTGTTGTTGAGGGGAGGGGTGTTGGTGGTACCTATGTGTTTTAGAGAGAAGCTTGTCAACCAAGCTCATGAAGGACGTTCTGGCGCAACATGCACCTAGAGGAAGTTGAGGGAGAGGTATTGGTGGCCAGCAATGGATGTGATGGTGGAGAGGTGGATTAGGGAGTGTGGTGCTTGTCGCAACTGTGATTAGGCATTGAAGACTCACAGACAGGAATTATTGCCGCTGTACTTGCCTGAGGGAGCATGGTCCCGTGTGGCTATTGACATTCTGGGACGGTATAAGATGCTTGGGAAGGAGTATAGGCCCTTGATTGTTTTGATGGATAATTTTTCAAGGTGGCCCAAGGTGACGTGGGTCCGAAACATTTCTAGTGGTGAGATAATTAACTTACTGGAACAAGTGTTCAGAAGAGAGGGTTTCCCTGTGAAAATGTGGAGTGATAATGATACCCAATTTGACACTGTGGAAATGACAGAGAGTGATAGGAAGAGGGGTTTTAGATGGAAGTTCACGTCCTTGTATAAGCCTTGGTATAATGGTGCTGTTGAGCCTTTAAACAGGTTGTTGGTGGGTGTGACTGAACAGGTGGTGAGGAACAGCATGGAGGTGAAAAAACCTGTTCAGAGATTCTTATGGAAATTAAGGGTGTCTTCTAATGGGGTCACACAGGTGTCACCGTTTAGGATTATGAGTGGTAAGGGAGGCCAACACGGGTCTTAATCCTGCAAGGGGGAACAAAATAATTAAGGTAGTTGATTTGTAGATTTTGATACAAGGTTGAGGAAAAGGATGAGTGAAGCAAAAAGGAGAAACAAGAGTTATTATGATGCAGAATTTGGTCGCAGAACAAAGGCGAGTGTCAAGGTGATGGTTGGGTCATGGGTGCGTGTGTAGAAGGGAGTGCATATGGCCAGAGGAAGGTCGACATTTTCAAAGCACAGAAGGGTCCTTGTGTGTTTGGGAAATGCTGTTAGGGTGGATGATGAGTCCATTTGGAATCTTAAATAGGATGGTTGGGGTGGAAGGAGTGGATGATAGAGTTGGAAAGGGGTTAAGTTTCCGGGGTTGGAGGATTTATTCGGAGATATGGTTGGAGTAGGAATAGGGTATAACGGTTCCCCTGGTGGGGTCGTTGGAGTGGGCTCTGCCGCTGTGAGCGTTGACAGTAATTATGTTGGTGGCGGTTCGGTGTGGAGAAGAAGAGAAACAGATTGGATGAATGATTGATTATATTAGGTGATTTATGTTTGTTTCAGGATGTTTCTTTTTATTCAATGATCTTTGCCATGTCTCTTCTTGTCATTACAAGTTATTTAATGTATTCTGTTTAGTGTGCATATTGTGAAATGTTATGAAGTTCCTCTATTGTTTTATTCACTGTTATGTATGTTCTCACCTGTCATTAGGTTGAAGGAATTTGGGGGCGGGGGGAAGCTGTGTGGTAGCTATCACATGGTCTATTTCACAAGGCTGTGAGGTCATTGTGGAACATGGAATGTGGGGGTTGTCAGTTGGTGGGAAGGACCTCCTGCTGTCGGTTGTTGGCGGTTACGTATGCTGTGGGGTTTAAACAATAAAACTGACCTAATTCTTCATCCTGGTGTGCCTGTGCCCTACTTCAGTGTGTAGTCCACTGCGGGCAAGACAGTGAGATCCTGACATCCTTCCAAATTGACACCAAGCGTCATCACTTTCACTTGCGGTATAAATGACCGCAAGTGAAAGTGATGACACATAAGTGAAATGGCTGCACTGGCCCTTGTGAATCAGTCATCAGTGAACAACCTGCAGTGCAGGAAGCGCAGGTGAGCCAATTCGGTGCAGAGACTCGGAGGTCGCTGTTCTGGAGACACCGGGGTCGGGTCGATCAACTTACAGGGGCAGCGATTGGCTGACAGCTGGTCATTAACTAGCAGGTTGATTCATGAAGAAGCTGAGAAGAGCCACGTCACAGACAGCATCTGCCAATCACTGGCTCTCTCCTGTTACAGAAGAGAGCTGACAGAACAGAGTGCTCTGGCAGGAAGCTCACTATCACACAGGCAGAAGGACAGAAGGAGCCTCTGGCATGGATCAGGAATTAATCACCTGCTATTCTAAGCACTATGATGTCTTTCATCATTTTTGGCGCTCAATCAGCACACACATAGATAAACAGTGCATTTCGCCCGACTCAAAGGACAGCAAGGCTAGTACAACAAAGTGAAGCCTCCAATTTAAGATTTCTTTGCTTAAAAATATATACATTTATTTTCTATTACTAAAAAAAGTGATCTACAGTCCCCAGCCCACTTCCTGGGAAGTCACAAAGCTAGCCCCGGTGTATACCAAGCTGTCGTTATACTCCCATTCCGTGCATTGTTCACAACTGCAAGGTTATCTGACATGCGGGTGACCAAAGTGGCCCCAAGCAAAGCAAAACTCTACCTGTCCAAGAAACTCACCATCTCTGCAGGTCAATGCAGCACCAGAAGCCAAAACACTGCCTGCAAGGAAACCATAAACGACCACAGGCGGAAAATAGGAAGCAGGCCTCAAGCCATGGACTCGGTATCTTGAACACGTTAACCCGCCTAACACCCATCCTTCTCCATCCTACTCTTCAGGAAGAGCCTGAAGGCCCTACTCTTCAAAGAACATTTCTCCAATCACGGATCCCTCTACTCAGTCCTATTTCTCGCCCCATCCCGAGCCCCATACTCGTGGCAGGAAGCTCTGCTACCATATCATAAGAGGTACTCGTTACCCCGCTCAGGGCGTCCACTGTCTACAGTGCTCCACGGCTTCATGGGTAGGGTGCGCTTTATAACTCACCTACATACGCGGCCCTCTGCCTCTCCATTGAAACCTCAAGCACCACCCTCCATTCGGAAGTGCTCTCCCACTTCCAGGACATAAGGCAGTTTCTTTACTGTTGGATGAGAGATGACTTTGCAAAGCTGGGAACTTTAAACATATTCATCCTAGGGCCACACGTGTGCAAATGGAATACATTCAAAACATGTAAACACGCTACCCACTTGTAATGATGATTTGCCCAAAGCTAGCCAGACGCCATGGCTACAAGAACAAGGCACTCACCAGGCAGGCCCTCCTAGGACTTGGCCAGGGGCCAGGGTTACCTGAGGCGAGATACCCTACCCTGCAGATTCATATTCACCCAAGACTGGCATCCTACCTGGCATTCTCCTGTACCCTGGTAAGGCACCTAGCCTGACCCAGCAGGACCCTGATGTCTGTGTGCATCAGAGCCCACCCTCCCCAAAGTCCTATTATATGCTGTGTGCAGACAAACAGTTATGCTATCTTTCAAAAGCACCCCAGAGTCCGCACTGCCACTCCTTTCTGTCATGCCACTGACTCAGTGTGATAATGCAGGCTTCAATATAGGCCTCCCCATCTGGGCACTACCAGTCGACATTTAAAATGGCCATCCATGTGCCCACTTTGTTTCATTGGGAAATTAAATAGTGTTTCTCGTTTTATATTTAATTATTCTTAATACATTCTCATGATGACAGATGTGCACACAATCTCACTGTACTAGTCTCGGGAGGATAGCTCAGGGGCAATGCGCTCGCCTTGGAAGCAGGATGACACGGAGCAACACACGTTCGATTCCCGGGTCTGCGCTTAGAAACCTCTGTGTATTAAGCGTGTTATAAATATATCATGTCCCACCTGGGGCCTCATTACAGAAACTATGCACCACAGCAAGTACAGTTTCACACGGTGTTAGCACCTGGCCCAACATTGCGCTACTGCCCTAATAGTTTGCTTTCAGTGCATTTTTGCCGAAAGCAATATTTTTCCTGGTGCTAATAGTTGGGCGGTATCCCGACGCTAATCGCCCAACTCTATTTGCGTAACCGCAACTCAGTCCGGCACAGTTAGCGCCGGATCCCGAGTTGCGGGCGGGTGGTCCCTATTACGATTGGGTCCATAGCACCGTAAACGCGGTAAAACTCCCATTTTACGCCAGACTCATGATTGCCCTTAAATGCAGCAGTAATAGCGTTACCACTACATTTAAGGGCTACTGCCCAACTCATGATGAGGCCGTTAGCAGGGCAAACGGGTTTGCTGGTGAAAAGTGCATTGCAAGAACATGCATGCGCCGTAGGGCAATTCATGCAATGTATAGTACTGTGCACTTGCAGGGCTGCACATTCTCTGTAAGGAACCCCAAAGCAGTTGGTGTAATTGTGAACTGTGCCTTTCAAGGAGGGGGGATGGTGGCGGCATGAGAAACATCAGGTATTGGCCCAAACTTGCATTGGGCCTCATTACACATTGGGCCTCATTACGACCCAGGCGGTAAGTTACCGCCTGGGTCGTACCTTTACCACCATGGCGTAAACTATGTTTACGCCATGGTGGTTGGCGGACTTACCGCCCCATTCCGAGGTGAGTGGGGCGGTAAGTCCCCATTAACCCATTTACCCTTCCCCATTCCCATTTTTGCCCCATAGGGCATAATGGGAGTGGGGAAGGCGTTAATTACGCCACCGTAAATTACGGTGGCGTAATTAACAACAAGGTCCCTTAGCGCCATGGATTTTAACACCTGCAAAAAGCAGGTGTTAAAACCTCCATGGCGCTAAGGGACCTCGGAATCAGGCGGTAAGGGTCGGCGCTGTTTACGCCGCCGTAAACCCCTTACCGCCTAGGTCCTAATGAGGCCCATTGTGCGGTAAACCATGGTGCTATTAGCACCATGGTTGCCGCCGGTACCATACCGGTACCACCATGGAGAAAAGGGGAATTACCACTCCATTCCAAGGTTGGCGGGGAGGTAATTCCCCCTTTCTCCATGGCCCTTCCCCATTCCCATTTTTGCCCCATAGAGCTCAATGGGAATGGGGAAGGAGCTAATTACGGTACCGCAAATTACAGTACCGTAATTAGCACCAAGGTCCCTTTGCAGGTCCCAACTTTAACAGCTGGTCTACACCAGCTGTTAAGGTCAGGTCCCGCACAGGGACCTCGTAGTAAGGCGGTAAGGGTTTACCGGTGCACTTACCGGTACCGGTAAACCCTTACCGCCTACCGTGTAATGAGGCCCATTGAGTAGGTGGGAAGATAACATGCAGGGCTATTGCACTCGGTGAAGGGGAGCAAATAACTAATTGGCTTCCCCCCTTGCTCTCAAAAACAGGTGATCCAACACTACTGCATTAATGAGGCTGTTTAAAATCCCATCAACAAACTTCTGAGTATTGATCAGCAAAGACATCTGACTCAAGACAAAGGGGTGGTAAAAACACTATCCTCAATAGCACCCTCAGTTATCACTTTACGAAAAAGCCTCAAAACCTCCCCTGCCATTCCGCCTATCCTTTCTTCCTATTCTGTCCTGAAAAGGGTTGCAACTTCTCTTTCACCTTTTGTAACCGTTGAACCATGTAAGGTGCTTCGACACTGACTGGGTAAGGCCAGCGCCGCACAAAAATTAAAATCAAATGAAAATGAACATTTTTCCCAACCGGGTCTCACGGGCAAAGGTTTTCTCAGGATCACACAGATTTCCTGTCAGTACCTTTGATTTTATAATATTTAAATTTAAGCCGTGTTTCAGCACCATTAAACTACCAGAAGACCCAAGAAAGGCCTTTCAGACCATTAAGAACATCTTGTTTAAAACCTACGTCCCGGCTCCTAACACTGAACGGCCTCTCTGCTGTCTTCCACTAAAATAGCTCAGTGGGGCCAGACCGACCGCATAATTGTGTGACTCGGCTCAGTTGTGCAGGAGAGGCGCTCTTGTGTGCGGTTTGGTACAGACCTTTACAAACGACCAACTCCCTATGTGGTTTATGTTGAGCAGCGTGCTGCCACGTGGCTCCGCTTCCTGAATGTACAAAGTGTGTGTCCGCCATCTTGGAAACAAACTGATATCGGCCCTTGTGAAAGGCCGCCGAGAATCTCGGGTTTGTAACACTCCCGTTTATCTCCTGAGAACCGTGGGACCCCCAGAACATGCATGAGCAGGGCCTGGAGCATGTTTGACAAGCCCCATTCGCAAACACCTTCCATTTTGTCAATGGGGGCTCGATATTGGCACAAAACAGATTGCGTGTGCCAGAGGCAGAAGGTCAGTGAGCGTATTGCTTCTGGTTCATGAGATTGTAATTGGTTATTTATAACGCGCTTAGAAACCCAGAGGTTTCTAAGCGTGTACCCAGGGATCGAACCTGTGTTGCTCCGCATCGTCTTTTTACCAAGGCAAGGCATTGCCCCTGAGTTATCTGATCCTCTGCAGACACTTCTATGACTCTCATTTTGAAGGAGCTACAATAGGCACAATTATGGATGGGTGGGGACCTGGTGGAAACTCCTTACAGGCCCTCCTAGGCCCACATCACAGGTCCACGATTACCAGACTCCCATCCCTTATTCATATGGGAATCGTTCTAAATTGTCTCCCTCATTTGTGTGCCTCTGCAGTCACTGCGACTTTGGGGGCACACAAAATACCGACTCCCATTACTGCACACAAGCAGAGCGTGGGTGTACCCCATTCTCCTTGGGCGCAGTAACGTGATTCAGAGGTTTCGGGGTACAAGAAAGTAAAAAAGACACACAAAAAAATACAAAAAAAGTACCCTGCACCGTCAGCTCCGACCCACGTAAGTGGGAGTAACCGACGCTGCAGGGAGATCGGGGAGTCAGCGGCGCACAGTGTGCTCTGCAAAGGTAGGTGAGGGGTCGGTTAAGCTAATGCGGGCGGGAGGACGCATATAAAGTGATCTATTTGATCACTGCGCTGTGCCGTAATTGGCATTGACATTTCCTTCGGCGCGGTTGTGGGTGGTGCAGCGATCATATAGATTCATTCTCCTGTATGTGACTTTGTCACAGAACATAATATTTTGATTCAGAAAGAAAGAGGAACATTTAAATGACTTACACTTCTATTTTCGATTATTAATTAGGCAAGCCACGAGCAGGATGAACCTACTACACACCATATAGTGTGATCTATAAATGGGGGGGCCAATCCCCTACATACAGGTTCATACCGACACAGAGATGGGCAGGGTCGGACTGGGACAAGAAATAGGCCCGGTCACCCAAAATAAAGTGGCCCACCCCTCACCTCAAAAAAGTGGCCCACCTCTCGCCTCACGACACTTGACCTCTGATGACATCACCGGAATTGTTGTCATTTGACCCCATCCTAAAGTGACATCCCAGGAAGCAATGAAACACGACCTTTCACCCCTTGACAAAACAGGAAGTGGCATCAAATAGCATTGTTCCTATGTACACTAAATTACTGTGAATCCAAGCAGACGTCCAAGGCAAATGATATGTTATTGTATAGCACTTACGCTTAAGCTCTTTTTTATAGAACAAATATGCATACAATATCACCCAACCTGTGTTTGTACTCATTTATCGACCTAAGAAGGAAGAAAAGATCTTTGAAAAAAAAAAAAACATTTGGGAAAAAAAAGATTTTCTTCTTTTATTTTTCTTCCAAACCGATCCAGGCATGGCCAGAAAACCGCCCCCCACTCTACAGGGACGTTTTCGGCCCGGCCACGGGCCGAAAGGCCAAGGTGCCAATCCGACCCTGGAGATGGGTCACAGAGGCAATGATCCTAGTCAATTAGGGTAGCCCAATGTAGCTCCTCATTGAGTCCTACCCGATATGTACCCAATCTATGGATCCAAGTTTGCTCCAGCCGATGTAGTCTTGTGAATGTGGAGCTGCCGAGCTGGTCCACACGTAAAATATCCACTTGGAACACCACCACCACTATCATGTTGCATGTTGGCAGCTGCTTGTACTAGGTGGGGTCTGTCAATATGTGCCCGTACACTGACACTGAAATGGTGGCACCGTGGTGGGGTGACATTAACACTAACCGTGTTTTGATGTGGAAGAATCTAGAGGGTCAGGGGTCACCGGAATGGGTGCTGGTGATGCTTGTCCCTCCCTCTTTGCAGCTCGAGCAATGATAAGTGTGAAAGTAAAATATTGGGCCTCATTACGACCCGGGCGGCAATGGATTACCGGTACCGGTAAGGGCACTGTTGCCAGTAATCCCTTACCGCCCAATTCCGAGGTCCCTTTGCGGGTCCTCCCTTAACAGCTGGTTTTACCAGCCTTTAAGGACTGGACCCGCAAAGGGACCTTGGAGGTAATTACTGTACTGCAATTTGCAGTACCGTAATTACCGCCTTCCCCATTTCCATTGAGCCCTATGGGGGCAAAAATGGGAATGGGGAAGGGCCGATGGTGAATGGGGAATTACCGCCCCGCCAACCCTGGAATGGGGCGGTAATTCTGCCATTCACCATGGCAGAATCGGTAAGGTGCCGGCGTCAACCATGGTGCTAATAGCGCCATGGTTAACGCCTGGGTCGTAATGAGGCCCATTATCTAGGAACAACGCCTTCCCTCAGGGGACGGGTTGTACACAAATTGGTCTGTTATATTTCTCAAGAGTATTGGAGGCTCCACGTTTGTGTGCTACACTGCAGGACAGAGAGAAGTGATGCACCTGTGCAACCCTGATGGTTTTGTGCCTTGAAGAAGGTTGGGTCGTTTATAATCTATAACTGACCTAAGAGCCGAAACTCGAGCTGGCAGATGTTTATTGCATAATATGCCATAGAACTACAATTGAAATGATTTCTTGTTTAAATTAATTATTTTCACTTAGGGGTTAGAGTATTGTGTGCCATGTGTTACAGAGTAGTGGCACACAGTATTGGAGAAGCTGGTGCCGGGTGGTAATTTTGTTTGCTACCATTTTCTATGTAAATGTGTGTGTTAGAGATTTGTATACATTGTAATAGAGTATGGTGACTGTTATATTTCTGTTTTTTGATTGCGGATGGATGCTTGTTGATTTGGTTTTGTTTTGTTTGGTCAGGTGTGTATGCTGTAGGCAAGTCACCAGCGGGCTCTTTAACGGGCCGGGAGGATAGCTCAGGGGCAACACGTTTAGAAACGTCTGGGTGTTAAGCGCGTTATAAATAACCAATTCTAACATGTATGTGTAATTAATTCTGCTTCTATTATATAAAGTTTGTTTTCTATGCATATGACTTATGTGTTGTTCTGTGCAGATTTTGTATAATTTCGTATTTTGTGAATATATTTGAAACGTATGGTTTGGACTCGCGTAATTTGATTCCCACTGATCCCATGCCCCAAATTGGTTTGTGGGTTTACCTCATTTTTTGGAGCAATCCCCAGTCCTATGACATTCAGCAGCAAACCGAGGACCCACATGTTCTGCTCCGTCTTCGGTCACTCGACTTCAAATGATCCCACCATGTTCTCCGCCCTACCCCCTCTACACCACTTGCTGCCCCAGGGCTCAGAAGCATTCCTCTTTCTGCCTGAGGGCTTTGCTTGAGCACTGAAGCCAACATCATCAATATCGACCTTCATCAGCCTTTCTCCATCCCTTCCAAATGGCCTGCCTCTGCCCTATTCTGGAAACCCTGTTAGACAACACTGTGCCCTTTACCCCTCAGATCAACCAGACCATGCAAAAGACAGACTTTCAGATAAGGAACATCTTCTGCACACGATGAGGAACATCTTCCCTTTTCTAACCGGTTGTCCATGTATTAACCACATTTTAAAAAACGAATGGAGAAATCATTTTTTGAGGTCGAAAAACTAAAATTCTTACTTGCCTTTTGCACGTTTTCTTTGTTTAATAATGCACCCCCTCAACTCCCTACCTTAACTAAATACCCTTACCCACCTCTATATTTAAATAAAAATGTACCAACATTTTGAAACAAATCGGCCAAACAAATTCGGTCATTTCTTCCTGTTTGTTTTGGGATTCGGTCATTTCTGCGGATACGTGACTACGTCACAGGAAATCAAGGTTCCCAAGTTCGCAGACTTCCCGTGCTGGACTATTGAGCATTTGCTACATGAGGCGTGGTCGGCACAGCAATGATACTTGTGACCCTATTTTGTGTTTCAAACAGGATTCTCTTTATAAGTTGAGTTAAAGTGCATGAAGGTTGGATAAACAGGCAGAAGGAGAAGCGCTGCCACCAGTAGGAAATATCCGCAAGCAAACATCGTGCAGGGCGAGTCAGCAAACAGTGAGAGCTTCCTAAAGGTGCCTAACTCCTTGTGTGGGTCAGGTGTAAATCATGAACCTATCATTAGAAGCCCTTGCCTCTCCCTGAGATGCCATATGCTACAAAATAAAGGGTTTTTAGAAGAACGGCCAACGCAAAGATCCAACACCTAATCTTATCAAGTCTTTAGCTTCCCGCCTATCCCTAGCTAGCAATGTAAATGTTCCAAGGTTGTGGCCCAATGCAAAGGTCAACATACCTCATCCAGTCCTATATTGATCCAACAAGCTAAACTTATTCCTCAGATAAGACTCTTGTAGCATTTGCTCACAGTCTGGACTCATCACCTGGCCTCACAGCCTTCAAGACCTCTCCCTGGTGTCTAACCTTCTGGCTCCTTCTCTTTCAGGGATTCCCTATGCCTTGGGACCAGGGTCGGACTGGGCCCTAAAATTGTCTCGGGCACCGATGAAAAAGTCATTCCTTTTGTGACACTGTTTTAATAGCACTGAAGGGGGCGTTTTTGGATGAAATATGATGCAAATTGTACATTTTAAAGAATATTTATTCAGCAACACTGGTCAGAACAATTAGCCGCATAGTGACGAAACTCAACAAACTGGCCCAATTTGGCCAAAAAACGGACCCACACCAGCATTTTGTGCTTCTGGTCATGGCCATGGGCCTATTGCCCAATACGCCACTCCGAGCCTGCTTGCGACAATCACCTCTGGGCTTTCTCTGCCCTTGGGTTTCCCAGAATCACAGCCAGTCTTTTCCAGACTTTGGCTTTGTTCAGACTTTACAACAGGTCTCCCTCAGACCATGGCTTTGCTCAGGATTAACAAGAAATGTGATTGTTATTTCTCTCCCACACCCTCATTAAGGTCCATGTCAGTCAGCCAACATCCTTTCTCCCACCTGCCATGGGCCCAGTCCCTCCCCCAATTAACCTAGAGTTGCTGGTGGATGTCCTCCGTTTTGGTCTTCCATGTCCATGTGGGTAAGGAAGGGACGTTCCATGCACCCTGGTCACCTCCTCTTTTCACGGCCACCAGCCCGGGATTGCTTCAAGCCTGGATTCTTGCATTCTCTTCAAACTTGTCACAGACTTGTACCAAGTGTTACTCCTTCTCCGATTCCTTGCTTCAGGAATCTGCGCTTTTGGCAAGGGGGCACAAGCAGCCATACATGCCTCCTGTGGGACCGCTCCTCCTCTGAGTTTCCCAGGTCCATCTGATATTCCCTGACCTGGGGGAATGGCATCTAATCTAGTTTCTGATAGGTTATTCCTCATCTTGGTTACAATCCCCAGGTCTGCTTATTTCAATCCAAAGAATTCCTTCATTATAGTAATATCATACCTTTTGCATTGGGCAATTACCTGATAGTGCCTACTGTCCCTCCTAGGGGCAGGCAAAGTGTTAAAGGTGTTTGTGGTGCCATTTTGGAATCTCCTTCTGTGTGGTGAGCCGGGCCGTGGGGTTCGGCCCAACTGGGAACCTGACGTCGGCCTCTTTGGACGTGTTGTGCAGTTGAGGGTCTGCAGAAACTGCAATGTGGTTCCCCCACTTGCTGTGATGGGCTCCTAACACAGGAACAATCTCCCAGTAGAAACCTGTTTCAGTTGACAGATCCCGTGAGAATCTCAAAGCCTGCTTGCTGTCTTCGGCCTTGCAGCTGTCTTCAGCCTCCTAACAGTCTTCAGCCTCCTAGCTGTCTTCAGCCTCCCAGCCAGTCTCCCAGCTGTCTTCAGCCTCCTAACTGTCTTCAGCCTCCCAGCTTTCTTCAGCCTCCTAACTGTCTTCAGCCTCCCAGCTGTCTTCAGCCTTCCAATGGCTGGATGCTTGTCTCATCTTGAAAGTCACTCTCTGTTCCTTCTTTGTAGCGCAATAATGCTTTGTTCACCGTTAACATTTGCACTGATAATAATTGGAGCCACTTGTGAGTTGGAGGACGAGAAGCAGTGTGATGGAGGGAGGTGTGTATGTTCTCATGATTGGACAGAGAGAGGTAACACAGTGCCCATGAGGCCTCTTACAGACAGAGCTTGCATTAGGAAACGTTTGCAGGAGGTTTTGAGGTCCTCCTAAACTGTGCAGCGGTCCAGTAGAGATATCCTCACTCTGGACAGAGAGCCAGTGGAGAAATCCACAGCCTTGACAGGGAGCCAGAGGAGTTAGCCACAGCCTTGACAGGCAGCCAGAGGAGCTAGCCACAGCCTGGATAGGGGTCTAGAGGAGATCTCGTCAGCTTGGACTGGGAGACAGTGGATATAGCCACAGTCTGAACAGGGAGTCAGAGGTCATAGCCACAGCCTGGACAGGGAGCCAGAACAGATATCCTCAGCCTAGCCTGGGAGCCAGTAGAGATACCCACAGCCTGGACAGGGAGCCAGAACAGATATCCTCAGCCTGGCTTGGGATCCAGTATCTTGGACAGGGAGCCAGAGGAGAAAGTCAAAGCCTGGACAGGGAGCCAGAGGAGATAGCCACAGCCTGGACCGGGGGCCAGTGGAGATATATTCACCCTAGACTGGTAGCCAGTGGAAATAACCAAAGCCTGGACAGGGAGCCAGAAGAGATATTGGGCCTCATTACGACCCTGGCGGAAGACCATGGTGCTATCAGCACCATGGTCCATGCCGGTAAGTTACCGACTCCGCCATGGAGAAAGGGGGAATTACCACCCCATTACAAGGTTGGCGGGGCGGTAATTCCCCCTTCCTCCATGACACTTCCCCATTCACATTTTTGCCCCATAGGGCTCAATGGGAATGGAGAAGGCGCTAAGTACGGTGCCGCAAATTGCGGCACCGTAATTAGCACCAAGGTCCCTTTGCGGGTCCCTACTTTAACGGCTGGTCTACACCAGCCGTTAAGGTTGGGTCCCGCAAAGGGACCTCGTAATTAGGTGCTAATAGGTTAACGGCGCCGCAGCCTTTTACGGCGCCATTAACCCATTACCGCCTGGGTCGTAATGAGGCCCATTGTCATGATTCCAGCCCCTCATGTCCCCAGCCCTCCAAGATGTCAGGCTGGAGCCAGGCCACGATCACCTACATGGCCCTCAAGGGCCTCTCCATCCCTCCAAAGACCCACTTAGAGTCAGACTTGGCGCTTGTGGCACCAGACTCACTCACTCCCATAGGATAACATTGGGGATTGGACTTGTAGTGCATTGATGGGGATAAGATGGATGCCCCCACATATTTCGGTTCCCAGAACTGCATGTGCAGTATAGTCTTTTGGGTGTGGTTCAGCCCAGAGACACCTGGGATAACCAGAGACTATTTAAGCCACGCCCAGGCTGAGAAACATGCTTTGTGTTTTCTGCACCTGCAGCGTGACACTCACGTGTTCGGATCAGTCTCCAGTAGGCCTGCATCTTTCTTCTGCGCTCAGCTCCTGCAAGAACAAGAACACCGTTAGGAACAGCCTTACCTTGCGGCGCTTCTGCACATCATTCATCGCTCCTTCTGTTCTGCGGGCATCTTTGGCGGTGTCATTCCCATCCCGGCATGCCGCTTCCTAAGAAAAAGGGAAAAGAACAGAAAAAAGGCATTAGTAAGCATTCAGCAAATCTTCGCTTATTTTTAAAGACTGTACGAGCTTCAACGCTTACCTGAATCCCAGCCACTCTGGGGGAATTCTGTCTCCGGAACTTCTCATCCATCTGCAAGAGGGAAAAGACACTCCAGGTTAGCGTGGAAACATCTAGAGGCACTGCATACCGCGCTTACTCACCACATTTCTTCTTCATAACCGGCATCCACGTTGAAAACGTTGCGGCACCTAAAAGACAAAGAAAAATAACTCAGTTCAATACAAATACGAAAGGGTCTCATCGCGCATCGCGCCCTCACTCACCTTCAGCGATACTCATCTCAGCAGCACGTCGCCATCCCCGGACGCTAGCCATCATCTAAGGAACGAAGTTAGAGAATTGTTCAAAAGACTCATTATACTTACCTGTCGGACTCTTGCCAGTGAAGTAACTAGGTAAATAGATAGAAATCAGGGTGAAAGATCCGAGAGCAGCTGTCAAGTTTTTGAAGCTATTTTATTTTGCCTTCAAAAAGATTTTGCACAGATTAGTATTTTTAAACATTTACACAACTTTCGATAAGCACGAAAGGTTAGGTGGACAGATATTTCTTTTTTTTGCAAAATACAAATGAGTATCGTCCTCTTTTCTTGCGGAGGAACAATTTTCACAGTGATGCACGAGTATACAGTACAAGTGATTGATGACAGAAGGTGTCAACAGTGTGCAGCCCAGGACTGTGATAGGTCCGGGGGTACTGGAACAACAATAGTGAACACAACACTATTCTACAAACATATATAGACAGGGGTTGTGCCACAGAAAAAGAGGACGATACTCATTTGTATTTCGCAAAAAAAAGAAATATCTGTCCACCTAACCTTTCGTGCTTATCGAAAGTTGTGTAAATGTTTAAAAATACTAATCTGTGCAAAATCTTTTTGAAGGCAGAATAAAATAGCTTCAAAAACTTGACAGCTGCTCTCGGATCTCTCACCCTGATTTCTATCTATTTACCTACAAGTACCCTCCTGGGCATATCAGGACTTCGCCAGGCGCCCTTTATATACTCCAGTGAAGTAACTAGGCAGCAACGAGCACACATCAATCAACGCGCCCCTGCGCTGAAAGCAGGATGGAGAGCACACTTTCCAAGAAAACAAGGCCCAGTCTCCAGTCGAGTAGACTCCAGGGAAGGGTTCGAGGTTGTAAGAGGTTAGAACAGGCTGAGTGAAGTCCCTGTGGATACCAGGTGAGCATTACAGATATCCACAGCCTAGACAGGGTGACAGATGAGATAGCCACAGACTGGACAGGAAGCCAGTAGAGATATCCGCAGCCTGGATCGTGAGCCAGTGGAGATCACCACCGTCTGGACAGGAGCCAGAGGAGCTAGCCACAGCCTGCACAGGGAGCCAGAGGAGATATCATCCTGGACTGGGAACCAGTAGAGATAGCCACAGCCTGGACAGGGAGCCAGAGGAGCTAGCCACAGCCTGGACTGGGAGCCAGAGGAGCTAGCCACAGCCTGGACAGAGGGCCAGAGGAGAGAGCCACACAATGGGTAGGGAACAAGAGAAGCTAGCCACAAACTGGACAGGGAGCCAGAGGAGATATTGTCAACCTGGACAGGAAGCCAGAGGGGATAGCCACAGCCTGGACTGGAAGGAATAGGAGATATCCTCAGCCTGGACTGGGAGCCAATGGAGATGGCCACAGCCTGGACAGGGAGCAAGAGGAGATAGCCACAGACTGGACAGGGAGTAAGAGGGGATATCTGTCACGATTCTGCTCGCCTGCCTCCCAGCACCTTTACATGTGCCTAATCCTTTATTTCCTTGTTTTACCGCTGCAGTTCTGGACTAATCTAATTGCATGTTCCATTCCGGATTTTGGATTAAACCAGCAGATGCATTCTGGGACATGTAGGCTGTCCAAAAGGCAGAGGGCTGGAGGAGGCGTATTAAATACATTTGTTTGCAGCAAGCTACTAAGAGCTGCAGAGGGCCTGATTGCATTCACCTGTTCCAAGCTACTGCAGGCTCAGCTGCAGAGAGCTGAAGAGCACTTAATTAGAATCCACTGCTGCTACTGCTGCAGGCTACTGAAGCCAGGGCTGGACTTAATAGAACACAGCTGCCAGAGTCTGCAATCAGCTCCACCCTGCTGGCCTGCTGGCTGGGAGGGCCTTTATAAGCTCACTCTGAACAAAAGCAGTTGTCAATCAACTGCTTTCTCTGGGAGTTCGTGCTGGTGCTCCTGTTACCAGTTTTTGACCTTTCCTGGAAATCCTCTTTTGGCCTTTGATTCTTGTTGCTGGTGATGCTTGCAGCTGCCTCTCCATTCTGTTGCAACTTTCAGCCCTGCTCCTCTGGGCTCCTACCTGATGGCTATGCCACACTCCGCTGCCTTCCGTCCTGCTCCTCTGGGCTCCCACCTGGCAGCTCTGCCGCACTCCGCTGCCTTCCGCCCTGCTCCTCTGGGCTCCCACCTGGCGGCTCTGCCGCACTACGCTGCCTTCCGCCATGCTCCTCTGGGCTCTCACCTGTCGGCTCTGCCGCACTCTGTGCCTTCCGCTCTGCTCCTCTGGGCTCTCACCTGTCGGCTCTGCCGCACTCTGCTGCCTTCCGTCCTGCTCCTCTGGGCTCTCACCTGTCGGCTTTGCTGCACTCCACTGCCTTCAGCCCTTCTCCTCTGGGCTTCCCTGTCTGGCAGCCCTGCCACACTCCTCAGCCTTCTGCCCTGTTCCTCTGGGCTCCCACCTGTACCTTCTGCCCTGCTCCTGTGGGCTCTCACCTGAGGGCGCTGCTGCTCTCCGCTACCTTCCGCCCTGTTCCTCTGGGCTCCCATCTGACAGCTTTGCCGCACTCTGCTGCCTTCTGCCCTTCTCCTCTGGGCTTCCCTGCCTGGCAGCCTTGCCACACTCCTCAACCTTCTGCCCTGTTCCTCTGGGCTCCTTGTCTTGCTTCCTGCCTGTTCCAACTTCTGATATCCTATCCTATCCTGTACCTGGTTATTTCTTTCAACGCTGCTTTCTTCTTGTATACATCTTGGTCCACTGTGGTGTCTCCACTTGAATCCGTTTTACAGTGTGACCTTGGGTTGGTCTCCGTTCAGATCAGATAAGGGAAGACTTCTGTTGCCTTCACGTAGTCCGCTGAAGTCGTACCTACCTCAGTATATGGTCTTTCAGTTTTACCCTTGGACTGAGTACACCAGCTTCCTCGGCACGCCTAAGTCATGATGTTGCTGTATGACTGTTGTTAAGAGTAATCTGCTGGTACCTATCCCAAGGGCTTTCCTTAATCCCTGGAGACCCCTTATCATATTCCAGTAGACCCTTATTTCTGATCAATCTGTGTTGCCCAGTGTACTTGCTTGTCTTTGCCTTTTCTCTGTCTCTTTGTTTACAGCCTGCTCCTGCAGTTCCTGTGAATTCCTGTTTCAACTAAACGCTTGGTATGTACCTTTAATCTGTTATTTGCTAGCATTGTCTCCGAAATCTCCCTTAAATCTACTTGTATACAGGGAGAGATTGTCTCTGCCCTGTGCTCTCCGCCTAGACTTCTGAGAATATCACCAGCCTGGACTGGGAGCAAGTAGAGATAGCAACAACCTGGACAGGCAGCCAGTGTTGCTATCCTTAGCCTGGCCTGAAAGCATTGGAGATAGCCACAGCCTTGACAGGCAGCCAGAGGAGCTGGCCACAAGCTGGATAGGGAGCCAGAGGAGATCTTGTAAGCTTGGACTGGGAGACAGTGGATATAGCCACAGTCTGGACAGGGAGCCAGAGGTCATAGCCACAGCCTGGACAGGTAGCCTAGACAGGGAACCAAAAGAGATATCCATAACCTAGACAGGGTGACAGATGAGATAGCCACAGACTGGACAGGAATCCAGTGGAGATATCCACAGCCTGAATCAGGAGCCAGTGGAGATAGGCAGCCTCTGGACAGGGAGACAGAGGAGCTAGTCACAGCCTGCACAGGGAGCCAGAGGAGATATAATCATCCTGGACAGGGAGCCAGAGGAACTAGCCACAGCCTGGACAGGGAGCCAGAGGAACTAGCCACAGCCTGGACAGGGAGCCAGAGGAGCTAGCCACATACTGGACAGAGAGCCAGAGGAGAGAGCCACATAATGGGCAGGGAACAAAAGAAGCTAGCCGCAGACTGGACAGGGAGCCAGAGGAGATATTGTCAACCTGGACAGGAAGCCAGAGGGGATAGCCACAGCCTGGACTGGAAGCAAGATGTGATATCCTCAGCCTGGACTAGGAGCCAATGGAGAAGGCCACAGCCTGGACAGGGAGCAAGAGGAGATAGCCACAGACTGGACAAGGAGCAAGAGGGGATATCACCAGCATGGACTGGGAGCAAGTAGAGATAGCAACAGCCTGGACAGGAAGCAAGTGTTGCTATCCTCAGCATGGCCTGAGAGCCAGTGGAGATAGCCACAGTCTGGACAGGGAGCGAGAGGACATAGCCACAGCCTGGACATGGAGCCAGAAGAGATATCATCACCATGGACTGGGAGCCAGTAGTGATACCCACAGCCTGGACAGGGAGCCAGAGGAGTTAGCCACAGCCTTGACAGGCAGCCAGAGGAGCTGGCCACAGCCTGGATAGGGAGCCATGCATACCCACAGCCTGGACAGGGAGCCAGAAGATATATCCTCAGCCTGGACTGGGATCCATGAGAGATACCCACACCCTGGACAGGGAGCCAGAGCAGATAGTCACAGCCTGGACAGGGAGCCAGTGGAGATATCATCACCCTAGATGGGTAGCCAGTGGAAATAACCAAACCCTGGACAGGGAGCCAAAAGAGATAACCACAACCTAGAGATAGAGACAGAGGAGATATCCTCGGTCTGGACGGGGAGCCAGTGGAGATAACCACAGTTTGGATAGGGAGCCAGAGGAGATAGACACAACTTGGAGAGGGAGCCAGATGAGATATCAGCATCCTGGACTGGGAACCAGTAGAGATAGTGATAGACGGTACAGGGATACAGTGGAGATATCATCAGCCTGGACTGGGAGCCAGTAGAGATATCCTCAGCCTGACCTGGGAGCCAGTGGAGATAGCCAGAGTCTGGACAGGGAGCCAGAGAACATAGCCATAGCCTGTACATGGAGCCAGAGAACATAGCCACAGCCTGTACAGGGAGCCGGAAGAGATAGCCACAGCGTGGACAGGGAGCCAGAGGAGATATTCACATCCTGGACAGGGAGCCAGTGGAGATATATTAACCCTGGACTGGTAGCCAGTGGAGATAGCCACAGCCCGGACAGAGAGCCAGAGGAGATGACCACAGACTGGCCAGTTAGCCATATGAGCTACCCACAGACTGGACAGGAAGCCAGTGGAGATATCCTCAGCCTGGACTTGAAGCCAGTAGAGATAGCCACAGCCTAGACAGGGAGCCAGAAGAGATAGTCACAGACTGTACAGGGAGCCAGTGGAGATATCATCAGCCTGGACTGGATGCCAGTGGAGATAGCCACAGCCTGACAGCCTGGACAGGGAGCCTAGGGAGATAGCCACAGACTGGACAAGAAGCCAGTGTAGGGCTCGTCAGCCTGGACTTGGAGCCAGCGGAGATAGTCACAGCCTGGTCAGGGAGCCAGAGGAGATATCCTCAGGCTGGAGATAGTCACAGACTGTGCAGGGAGCCAGTGGAGATATCCTAACTCTGGTCAGGAAGCAAGATGAGATAGTCACAAGTTGTACAGGGATCCAGAGGAAAAATCCACAGTCTGGACAGGGAGGCAGGGGAGATAGCCACAGACTGGACAGGTAGCCAGAGGAGATATTGTCTGCCTGGACTGGGAGCCATTGGAGATATCCTCAGCCTGGAGATGTTCACAGACTGTACAGGGAGCAGGTGGGGATATCCTCAGCCTGGACAGGGAGCCAAAGGAAACAGCCACAGCCTGGATCATTGTCCCGCCTCCCTCCTAGAACTCACTTTCCACTCTTCATAGTATGGACATGGGGGGTATGTGAAGCTAGAAAGCAAAGAGATCTGCAAATCCCATGCACTTATTTGATGACCATACATGTTCCTGCGGGCTGGATCCAAGAAACCCTAGGACATCCCAAGACCTAGTGCAGAATCATTGAGACCCATACAGAACATAGGATAATCACATCCTTGCAACTCCCTACTCGGCAGGGACAACCCTCATTCATTTCAATAGGACCACTTTGCTTGCGCTCCGGGGGCAGGAGTCATGGCACTCCAAAAACCAGTCAGACCACAGAAGAGCCTCATCCCTGCAAACTCATCCTTCGCCTGCAAGGAGAAAGACAGCTCTTCCGCTCCAGCAGAAAAAAATATTTGGAGAAATGCGCCACTTCCACATCCAGTGGCAGGTTTACAAACAGAAACACTCACCCCTCATAACAACAGGAAAACCCAATTCAAAATTCATATGAAAAAGGAAAGAAAACAGGCCCCAGACTGCTTCAATCCCTCTCACTGCTAAACAGCACAGAAAACCTGGAAGAGACAAAAGGACAGCCAGATAAACAAATAGAAAAAGCACATGGAGGTATCAAAATGGCTACCAGACCCCGAACAAGACAGGGACCCACTGCAGTGGTTAGGGGGCTGGGACTCCGAGAGATCCATGTACTGGATAGGCAGCCAGTAGAGATATCTCCATACTGGACAGTGAGCGAGTAGAGAGACCCCTGAGCTAGACTGGGACCCAGGAGAGAGATAACTGAACTGTACAGGGAGTCAGGAGAGCCCTGAACAGAACAAGCACCCAGTACAGGGAACCATAAACGTGATCAGGACCCAGTAGAGAGATCATTTTACTAGACAGGGACTCGGTAGAGGGATTGCCAGACTGGACAGGGGGTGTGTAGAGTGATCCTTCCTGTAGACAGGGCCCCAGGAGAGAGATAAATGGACTGGACTTGGGGCTAGGAGAGAGATAACTGGACTGGGGGCAGGATAGATATCCCTTAACAGAACAAGGACTCAGTAGAGAGAATCTTGAACTGGACAATGACCCAGCAGGGCGATCCTTGAACTGAACAGTGACCCAGTAAATATATCCTTTTGCTGTACACGGACCCAGTAGAGAGATTGCCAGACTGGACAGGCAGTGAGTAAAGAGAGCCTTGTGGTAGACGGAATCACAGTATAGAGTTCACTGGCCTGAACTGGTAGTCAGGAGAGATACCACTGAACTGAACAAGGAACCAGTAGAGAGATCCTTGAACAGGACACAGAGCCAGTAGAGACATTTTTTAAGTGGACCGGGACTCAGTAGAGCGATCAAACGTCTGGGACTCAGTAGAGAGATCCTTGAACTGGATAGGGAGTCAGTAGAGATAGTGCCATACTGGACAGTGAGCAAGTAGCGAAATCCCTGAACTAGACCAGGACCTAGGAGAGGGATAACTGGACTGGACGGGGAGTCAGGAGAGATATCCCCGAACAGAACAAGGACCCAGTAGAAGGAACCCTGAACTGCACCAGGACCCAGTAGAGAGACCCCTTAGTGAGCTCAGTAGTGAGCTTAGTGAGCTCAGTAGTGAGCACAAACCCAGTAGTGAGCTCAGTAGACTGCACAGGGGCTCAACAGTTATATCACTGAAATGTACAAGGATCAAGCAGAGAGATACTTGGATTTGAGAGGGATCCTGTGGATAGATATTTTGATTTGAGAGGGATCCAGTGGAGAGATATTTGGATTGGGAGGGATCTAGTAGAGAGATACTTGGATTGGAGAGGGATCCAGTGGAGAGATACTTGGATTGGGCAGGGATTCAGTGGAGATATACTTGGATTTGAGAGGGATCCACTGGAGATATACTTGGATTTGGAGGGATCCAGTGGAGAGATACTTGGATTGGAGAGAGATCCAGTGGAGAGATACTTGGATTTGTGTGGGATCCACTGGAGAGATACTTGGATTGGGGAGGGATTCAGTGGAGAGATACTTGGATTCGAGAGGATCCAGTGGAGATATACTTGGATTCGAGAGGGTTCCCGTGGAGAGATACTTGGATTGGGGAGGATTTGGTGGAGAGATACTTGGATTTGAGAGGGATCCAGTGGAGATATACTTGGATTTGAGAGGGATCCAGCGGGGAGATACTTGGATTGGAGAGGGATCCAGTGGAGAGATACTTTGATTGGGGTGGGATCCACTGGAGAGATACTTGGATTTGGGAGGGATTCAGTGGAGAAATACTTGGATTGGAGAGGATCCAGTGGAGATTTACTTGGATTGGAGAGGGATCCAGTGGAGATATACTTGAATTGAGGAGGGATTCAGTGGAGAGATACTTGGATTTGAGAGGGATCCAGTGGAGATATACTTTGATTTGGGAGGGATCCAGTGGAGAGATACTTGGATTGGGGAGGGATTCAGTGGAGAGATACTTGGATTGGAGAGGGATGCAGTGGAGAGATACTTTGATTTTAGAGGATCCAGTGGAGATATACTTGGATTTGGGAGGGATCCAGTGGAGAGATACTTGGATTGGAGAGGGATCGAGTGGAGCTGACCGGATGGATCCCTGATTTTTTGTGTCTCATAGAAACCTAATCATGCCAAGGTTTCACTTTATTTGTGCACTGAATTGTAACCTTATTTTGTTTTGCCTGTTCCCATGTTCCAGGAAGCTAAATTGGGATAAGAAGCATTCCAGTCACTGTGCCAGGGTTATGGGACAGCACCTCCCCTGGTGAACTCTGGCCCTGCAGAAAGAACACATGTACATTCTTTGTTGGCAGTGCATTCTGCAATTTATGGTTGCCTAGTTTGGGAAAAACCTCTTTTCGTCCCGAACCCTCACCGGTGCTGCTAGAGGCCCGGCGCTAACGCAAGAATACGATGCGTTTGCGTTCTTACTGTGACTGCACACAGGTTTGCATTTACTGAACCAGAACAGAAGGAGGATGGAGCAGGCGAATGACAAAACATGACATGACAGAACGTCACGAATCCACGGAAATGGCGCACTTTTCAATCACTGTTTCTCAGAACATCACAAACACACAAGTGGATCTCTTGCCCGACTCCCAACTCATCGCTGGGTCAGTCTAGCCGGTATAAAATGGTCGACAGTGTTAAGTGGTTCATAGGCCCCCAGGTCCCTCCCGGTGAGCAGGCCCAGCCCTCCGGTACCTTAGGAAAGACGTGGACCCAGGTCTGCTCGTTACGGGTTCCCGGCATGTACTGCTACGCTTCAGGCTGCCCCTTTATTTATGCGCATGCGCCACGGCGAATCTTGCCTTCGCGCTCACACACTCACATGACTCTGTCACATCTCTCCTTTTTCATAACAAACACAACTTTTGAATTTTATCATTAACTTGGTGTAAACATATATAACATGTTCATAATACAGTAAACAGTGTCACAGCCCAACGTGGGCAACTACTGTCATCTTCTGTTCCTCGTTAACTCAGTTCCAAGATGTAGTCCATGAACCTGGCCCGAAACCTCCGGCCCTCACATCGGGGGTATCGCTCTTCACCTTGTTCCTTGCCAGGGCTACTTCCCCCTGGTTCGGGGTCTCCCGAGCCCTCCTCGAGAGCCGGCCCACTTGCCGCGGCTCGAGCTGGGGACACACTGACAGCAGGCTCTTGCTCGTGTGGCAATCCTCTTAAAGAAACATGAGTTTCTTGTAACAATTCTTTGTTGGTCGGCCGCTTCCCCTCAATTTTAGCCTCTGGAGGCTCAAAAAACTGTACAAGATGGCGCACGAGCACCCGTGTGGGGCCGCAACCATCCACAACACAAAATGGCAGTCGGATCTGCACCGTGCGGGTGACGCACCTAGGAGGCGTCAGGACAACCCTCTAGATGCCGATCTCGGTATCGGAGGTCTCCTCCCCTACTCAGTGGTGTCCTCGTCGCCAGTGTTAAGTGGTTAATAGGCCGCGGGTCCCTCCCCATGAGCAGGCCCAGACCTCCCGGACCTTAGGAAAGATACAGACAGAGGTCTGCTCATTATGGGTTCCTGGCACGCACTGCAATGCTTCAGGCTTCCCCATTATTAACCATCATGTGTGACGGCGAACCTTGCCATCACGCTCACGCACTCACGTGACTCTGTCACAGACAGGCTAGACTGGTGGACTGTTTAAGGTGGTCGACCTGTTAGACTGATCAACCAGTTTATGATGGTGGGATGAGCAGAGAGTTAAGTTACGGGTGAGGTAGAGGCAGGGGTGGGGTGGCAGGGCTGGTATTTCGATGAGGACAAAGGAGAAGAGCTAACACGGGCTGAGGTGGGGTCACGGAGCCGATTGGGAGAGGCGGCGCAATTCTGAGGTGGTGGTGGGGGGGTGAGAAATATGGGATGACCGGAAATGGACACGAAACGGGTATGGCAGGTGAGGGGGCAGGCACATAGAACAGGAGGAATGGGTACGATGAGGAGGAGGAGTAGTGGGGTAAGTGGAGTAGAGGAAAAAGATGTAAGGGAAGGTGGAAGGACGTTCAAGTATCTTGGCGCGGTTGGGTAGCAAGAAGGGTCAGGGTGTGTAGGCAGTGCCGGCCTTAGTGGCAGCAGTGCTCCAGGCAGAAAAATAACAATTTGCTGCACCCCCCTCTGGCTGTGCCCTTTGTCAATTGGGGGGAGGGAGGCACCAAATGTTTCTTTTTGTGGTGGGAGAAATGTAATTTTAAAATTAAATGCGCTTGCGGGAGCCGGCGCATTTAACAACAATAGGGTGCTGCGGCACCCTATTAAGATGATTATCGCCCCACTCCCGCACCGGAGCAGGGTGGTAATTATTTGAATAGGGTGCCAGCACCCTATTGTTGTTAAATGCACCCGCTCCTGCAAACGTATTTAATTTCAAACGGACACTTCTCCCACCACGCCAGCTCGGGTTAGCCCTTGAAAGAGCTCCCAGACCTGCCGCACTACGGGGCTAATGGTCCCTGGGGCGGCCGCCCTGCTGCCCTGCCCTAAGGCCGGCTCTGGGTGTAGGAGTAAGCCCTGAGTGGAAAGACGTAGAAAAGAAGAAAGGATATAAAAGAATGAAAGGAAGAAGGAACAGAAGAAAGGAAGAAGGAAATGAAAATAATAAAAAGAGAAGATAGACACAAAAGCAAGAAAAGGACGGAAAAAAATAAGAAATAAAGGCAGACTTTTAATAACCAAACAAAACATATATTCTGACAAACACCAAGTGACAATCAGTCACCACATTTCCATGAAGTGCAGCACGACAATCACGTATACGCAGTGGTGGAATTGGAAAAAAGGAACGAGCGGTACTCTGACTGCATCCTAAAAGGAGGGAGAGGGATTGTCGGACAGATGGCTGGGGGCGGGGCAGTCTTTTGCGGGTTTCGCAGGTTTTCGAGTGGGGGTGTCAGAGGGGGAGTGACCAGGATCACAAACTTTGCCGCAAATTGTTGGATTTCAAGGTCTACAGTAATAATGTCTTATAGATTTTACATAATAAAGCCACATGATAGCATGTAAATCCTTATAGCAACATGTCAAGCTAAAAGAATATCATTGTGGCTTTAATTTCCACATCCTGAATGTTAAACTATAAGTCCCAGAATGCAAGATAATGCCAACCTGAAAAATCTAGCAAGCGTAACTATATTTTCAGGGAATTAAGACCTGTAATGCAAGAAGTTGTGCAATAAACAAAGACAGATATGTAAATTCTTTGTCACAAACGTCCAGCTCGTTGTTATTCATGATGTTGAAAACATTTAATTAGTGACTTAAAGCAACTTTATGTTTTGCATCTCAAGATAGTAGACGTCATGGATAAACACATCTTTAAATGGGCGCTTTGTGTTTCTCACTTTAACTATCACTGATTTGCAAGGTAACTGGTGGTTTTCGGGGTCTTCGTGTTAGAAATGTCCATAATGCACATGAAAGTCTCCTACTGCCACTGATAAAAGAAATGTGTTTGAAACCTGAGCACTTAACGACCTGCAGAGCCATGGACGGTGTGCGTGTGTGTCTGTCGAGCTGTGACTTGGAAAACTGGCAGTGCTTGAATGACCGGCCTGAGCCGATTCTATATTTGGCTCAGGAGAAAGACAAAGTGCGAAAACGCGTTTCTTTAGCCTTTGAACTAAAGGCACGCTCTGAAAAAAGCAAACAAACTAGTGATAACGTGTACCAATTATTTATATCACACTTCCATGTCTGCGTATATGTTGATCAGTCTATAAATCTATGTGCTTAATGCACAGAGCAATCCACAGCCAAGGAGCAGAGTTCCTTAATGAGAAAATGACCGTCTACCACCCGACAACACCACTCAGATCAAGTAATAACATTCGCCTAGAACCAAACATACAATAAAAGAACATTCAGAGGATCATCTTTCTCTCACCTAGCAGCAATATAATCGCCTACCAAAAAACATACGCAACACAAGGGACCATCGTGGAACTCAAAACTTGGCTCTTTACTCCAGAACCAGTAGGAAACGACTAGGAAGCATAGACTCAATGGGAAACAAGAATCCCAGGGAGGAACCCATGACCCCAAACTTAATCTTCCCTAACTGGAGGGCAGGGGAGGATGCCCCGGCCACCCATGTCCATGGAAAGAGCTAGCAAAGCACCAGCTAACCCACAGAGGAAACTTAGGTAGGTAAGGTCCCCACACAGGATGGGCAGGGAGGGACCGGAATCCTTTAACCTAAACATCTTCAACCCCAGGGTGGGGGAACACGCCTGCATCAGCCAGCTACACATAACACTAGAGTAATACAGAAGAAAACTGCCACTCATCAACGTGCCTGCCAACCAGGCGGACAATCTACAATACAAAACACACTAGATAATCATAGATGTCGCGCGCAAAAACGCAAAGACAAAGACGTAAGGAAAACCTGCTAACCCAACTCTAAAACCTCAACTTTCCACATACACTTCTCACACAGACACTCACACAACCACATCTCTGCACAGCAATCTACACGTACTTCACCATATTACAACAACAAACAACACATAAGCCAGCACAACAGCACATGAGAATTCGCACCAAGCCAAAAATCACACTTAAGTTCAGCGAACGGATCAAACTGAACTGAAGCTGCCAACAAGACATCACAACCCTCACTTTTCTATTCCCACTACACCCTCCTAACCCCCCACTATACCTTTTTTCACACCCTCCCTTTTCAGATCCGCCAAAAGGCCTGGGGATTACTTCAGTGGTGACAGTGCGCGGTACAAATCCCTTTAACATTAACATTATATGTTGACCCATCCAGGTCAAACAATAGACATAGAACCATCAAAACAACATGACTTGTTTTAATAGAACGTCACTTGCAATTCATTCAGCTTCTGAACACTTTAATAATTAAGCTTTCTATGACAATGGGGCGTTATCGCAGGATAATGACCCACCGCCAGGGTATTTCCCGAGGCAAAGCCCGGCCTATCATCTGAGGAAGGGTCATTATCCCAAGCGATAAAGATCCCCTTTAAGCTCTACAAGGATTTCTAGTTTACGTGTGGAGGATCCAACAATCCTGTTCCATCTTTGATTTTCTTGACTAGTGTCTCAGGCTGGCACCCAATAAAAAAGAGTTTAATGAGTAAGCAGGACCATGGAATGCCCAAGCAGTGTTTTAGATACTACAGGAACCTTGATGTTCTGATGTGGTTTGACCATAGGCATGTCTTCGTTCAACGCAAGTCTTATGTTCTCCATGAGTTGTAAGTATGTTGCATTTAAGACTATTTAGCCTCTGTGGAAAATCAGAAGTGATCAGTATACTTCATCAATTTTGTATAAGGATCTACCAACAAACATTGCCAAAGGAATGGATAAGTCCTCCCCATGATCCATGATATCAGTGAAAGTCTTTTGAGGAGGCTTTGCACCGGCTTTGTACTGCATTTGAGTCACCAAAATAGCTTTGGAAGAGCTGTAAATTACAGTAGATAGAGGCGGCCACTTCTTGGTTGCTGAGCTCAACAGGACCTTGTTGATTTCCTTGAAGGACCTATTTTTTCCCTGAACCCAATATGGCTGTTGGAGGTCAGAAAATATGGACACGATGGAAATTGGACAGTAAAACAGCTATGGAACCAAGGGATACAAGATTCTGTTAATTATCTGTAAAGTACAGCTTATGTCATACTAAGATGGCCTCCGGATAAGACCTAAGGTAGAAACATAAACAAAGGACTAGCCTGTTAACTATAAATTACTGTTACCAGCATGAAGAAGCTGCTTAGCAAAAGTATTCTGTGGATCACTCCTACTTTCCATTCCAACCCATTGTGGATTGTTTTTGGATTTACTTAATTGAACTTCTGGTGCTTTTATCTGCTCCTCCACCCCCCTCTGATCAGACCTTTTTCTTGCTCCTTCCCACTCTTATTCCTGTGTGTTTTCTATGTGACTCCCCTCTCTAATTTCCTGATCCTATGCAGCATCCCTGTTTCTTCTCATTCTGTGGCTCCCATGCTCTCAGAGGTCTTGCTTCCTCCTGGTGTTCCTGCAACTCCTCTGGTGATCGCCTAGCCAATGGCAGCCCTGCGTTATTCTTTCTGCCGATTGATGCTTTGCTTTGGCTCCCTGCGCACAATTGCACCCTCTCCACTCTCTCCGTATCTCCTACTCTTTCTCTCTACTGAGCATCCTGAATCCTCTTTTGAACTGTGTTTGGACTATTTACGTTCCTCTGATTAGAAGCTTATATCATCGTGGTATTTTTTCCTTGAGACTTCAGAATTGTTCTGCCTTTAATTCTGGTCTATGGGGAATACGAATGGGTAGGTAGATGTCGGCAGGGCACTGTGGCTAAACGTTCTCTATCTTGTAAACCCTCTGTACCAAGGCCATTACTCCCGGCAGCCAAAACATAGGCGCGCCCCGCCCACTCCAGAAAAAATACAGCCCACTAGGGAAAAAGGCCCAAGACACTCTTGCAAGGATAACAAGCATATATTTATACAAAAATAGGAATGCATCAGCAAAGAAGCTCTGCTGCCGCTGCCGCAGAACTTTCTGAGGTCGGTTCGTTGGCATGTGGGGTACATTATAAGCACAAACAGCATCACTAATGACGTAATCATGTATAGTACAATTCTCCAGTACGGACTGGAGGAGGCCTATAGATGTAGGGCCTGCTCCATATGGGATGCCAGGCCATTGGTCCATCTTCATCTTGCCTTCTTTAGTTCACGTGGAAGCTGCTGGGCTCGTCATCTGCAGTGCGCTGACCTAACAATTTATTAGCTATTCTGACACACAATGTTATTCTTACCACTGTAACAAAGCACCTGGGAGATACAGGTATGGACTCGGGGGAGAACCAAGGTCACACTAACTCACACACACTTCACTCGCTACCCAGATAGATTAGTAACTCCCAAGGTCCTGAACCTTAGTTTTGGGCTATAATTATGATGCCACCCTGCATCTCGCTGCACAAATCACGTGACTACCATTCACTTTACATCTCCCCACCGAGCGCATGTCTGTATACCAACTGTTAGACATTTCTGGGTGATGCACATCTTCTATGCTGTCAAGGCCAAGCCCGTGATTGGCATCGTACTTCACCCTTCATGTTTGTCTCTTTGTATGTTTGGGGGCACCTATATATCCATTGATAACATCAGTATTATTATTTACACTGGTAGGATTTATGTTATAAAAAGCTTGAGTGAACTTTGGGGAACTGTAGGGTCCTAGCAATATATTCTAACAATCCAGGGCGAGGGGGTGGATTCTTATTGTGTTCAGACTTGCTGACCTGTTGATGCAAAAAGGTGGGCCTTGTAGACAATACATATTCAGTTCCATTTGAGTTGTGTTCAGTTTTGTTTAATGGGCATTTGACATATTATTTACAGTGAAATTAAAAATGTCCTTCTGTACCACCCCCCCCTTTTATATGTCCCTTTAATGTAAATGATGCCACTAAATAAATTCCTAAAGCAAACATTGAAATGGCAAATATACCTGCTATAAAATCATTGCACACATATAAGAATACGGAAATCTAGACATAATACTATAATTATAATCTTTTACAACATATGAGTGATTTGAGAGCACTAATTCCATCTTATTAACAACCTTAAAGGGAAAATGTATGCACACAAAAAAGAGAGTGGGAGAGAGATAGAGAAAGAGAGAATGCAAGAGAGCGCCGCCCGATGTAAACATGACGTTCTTTAGCAGCTGTGCTTGTGCACGAATTTTGCGTGGGGGTGTGGGGTAGTTCAAACTTGAATGCTGGCAGTGAGAAGGGAAATGTGTAGATGCACGCTAGCAGCGTTTCAAAGTGCTGGTGCAGCATCCGAAGGTGCTTTTTTCGAACGTCAGATAGGTGAATCCAGTAACGGAGAACCTTAACTTTGACTGCAAGGGGAGTGGACAAAATCACTTCGAAAGGTCCATTGAATCTGGGGCTTTTCCACCTGCGGACAAAGGACCACATGTCCAAAAATTCTCCTGGCAGCAGCGGTTGAGTAGGCAAGGAATCAGTCGTGGAGTCAGTTGTGGCGCCTGGCATGTCTTCGGATCTGGGTGATGCAATCTGTCGAGAAATACATTTGAGTGCTTGTGTTAGTGCTGTTAAATAGGCTTTGAATTCCGCTCCTAAAACAGCTGCTGCTCTATGCGCGTCTGACGCCCTCCCAATGGGAGATATTGGTGTGTGAATGCGATGACCAGTCACCACCTCAACGGGGTGATAAATGGTGGTCTTTGCTGGTCTGAATGCACAAACTGAAGGGTGCCAACGAGTCTGTTGATCCTCTCCATAACCCTGTTGGCCTGAGTTGATAAATTGTACACATCCTGTGTTTAATGCCAAGCAGTGCAGTCATCTCCTTAAACAACTCATTGAAACAGTGTGTGCCATTATCTGACCTTAATACATCCCACACACCCATCTGGGGAACACTTTGTAGACCAGGTATTTGGCCGCGCATTTGGCATCTGGATTTTCACAAGGAGCCCCCTCTACCCCAACGCGAGATGGGGCAGATGACAATGATCAGATATCAGGATCCGCTACACCTCTTGCCCATATCCGCATAGGCGATATGCAACTCATGAAAAGGCCCAATGGGGTGGTGAAGAGTACCTCTCAGTGTGCGCAATATCATGCCTGTGTTGAAACTTTGGCACATGGTGCATCTAACAACCATACTTGTCAAGGGTTCCTGGATGTTTGGAATGTACCAGTCCTCTTGAATGTCAGCAGCAATGTGGTGTTTGGAGCTGTGGAGGGGCTGGGGGGGCGAGATGGAGCTGGTCAAATGCTATCATCAACAGTTTTTGCAGCATTACTGCTTTTCCTGTACATTCCTTCCTCCATAACAAATTAGTGCGGGACTGTGTTGACCCCCTTTTGACCCACAATTATTTTTCCTCTTCTAGGTACCTTCCTTGTAACTCAATTATATGTGGTATGGGGAGTCCACTGTACGAGACAGGTGGCTGGTTGGGGGTGGGGGTCGTGACGAGATACTCCACTACAGTTGGTACTGGGAGCTATGCTGCTATTTTAGCTGTGGTATCTGCAGCTGCATTCCTGAGCGACACTTTGTCTGTGTTGTTTGTATGGGCAGCACAATTAACGACCACCAGTACAGAAGGCTGGGATAGTTTGAAAATGTACTTGTCTAATGATGCGGCATGTTGTACTGGGGACTCCTGAAGCCTCTCCTCTTCCATCTTGAAAGACCGGTGTGCACCGTTGAAGTGACGTATGCTGAGTCTGAATAAATGGTCACGTGACACCCTTGTGATGATTGCAGTGGTTCAATGAGTGCAAGCAAACTGCTCTTGCATTACTGAATCTAACATGCCACTGTAATAGGCCAGTGTCTTGTGGCCCATTGTGCTTTTCTGTGTCAGCATGACAGTCATGAGTTGGCCATTGGAGTGTGAAAACAAGTAGAATTCCTGTGTATAATCAGGGGTTGCCAACACAGGGGCAGTCGAAATCACCATTTTTAGCTCATCAAAACATCTTCTCAGTTCATGCAATTTTGTTGTCAGTTCTTTATGCCTCTTTGAGGCCCTGTAAGAGTGGCCTCGTATATATGCGACTTAATCAAGGATACTGCAGTAATTGCACAACACTAGGAGCTTCTGCATTTCTTGCACTTTCTTGGGCTGGGGGGTGGCGCACACAGAGGCAGCATGGTCAGGTATTATTCATATGCCATGTGCTGATATCAACTGCCCTAGATATAAAGCCTCTTGTAGACGGTATTGCAGTTTTGCCTTGTTGACCTTGTAGCCCTGCGAGCCAGAAGCTGTAATAATGTGATTGAGTCTTGTCTGCAGTGTAGCTCGGTGTCGCTGCACACCAGCAAGTCATCCATGTACCGGATGATCGTGCTTGACACTTGGATGTTGTCTAAATCTGCCAGGAGTGATCTGGTAAAAATGATGGGGCTCTCACAGAACCCCTGAGGTAATCTTGTATGTTCAAAACTCATCTCCCCATGATCTCCTCACTTCACAAAAAGACTTGGCTGAGGGGAGCCTGCCCCCAGATGTCCCACAAAGCTTCCAAACACTGTAAAAGTGTTTAAAATGGAAGCGTTGCGCTCTCGGCGCTCCAGTCCCCTTCCTCCCCCCCTTTCCCAGCCCAATCCCGCCTCCCAACCCTCCCCCTGCACCATGATTGGTGTCCTGGCCCATATTTAAAAAAAAAAAAAGGAAAACAAACTCCCGGTGCGTGGCGTCCTCGCCAGCACCTTCACTTCACAAAAAGACCTGGCTGAGGTGAGTCTGCCACCAGATGCCCCACAACACTTCCAAACACCGTAAAAGTGTTTAAAATGGAAGCGTTGCACGCTCAGCACTCCAGTCCCCTCCCCCCACTTCTCCAGCCCAATCACGCCTCCCAAACCTCCCCCTGCACCATGATTGGTGTCTTGGCCACATATCATGAACCATCCCAGGGCAGCCCTCTGCCCAGCAGCCCCTGTGGCTAAGGGCCCCAAGGCCAAGGGCGGCTCCAACATTGGTGGCTCCAAGATGTGTCTGTAGGTGTCCGCAGGGGAAGCCAGGGAAGCCAGCAATCAACAGACACCAATAAAAAGGTGTGGCATGGGTGGGGAGTGGAGCAATTACTCTACTCCAGTAAACCCCTACCACTCTATCCTACCTCAGATTAGCATAGACTGCCATAGACTCACACCACATACACTCAGAAAGATATGTGACCACCATACTGAACCTATTCATGACAGGATTGTCGAAGTTGCCTTGACTACATACTAACATACTTGTCAAGGCCAACAAGCGCCGCACTTAGATGAAACTTCAATATTAGCATGCCCACACTCAGAATTGTGAATATTAGCCTGCGTCACATCTAGATAGGACTTTGAATGTTAGCACGCCAGCACTTAGATAGAATTGTGAATACTAGCATGTCCACACTTAGATGGAATTGTGAATAATGGTATGTCCACACTTAGATAGAATTGTGAATACTAGCACGTCCACACTTAGATAGAATTGTGAATGTTAGCCTGCGTCACATCCAGATAGAACTTTGAATGTTAGCATGACCGCACTTAGGTGAAAACTGAATGTTAGCATGCCCACATTTAGATGGAATTGTGAATACTAGCATGTCAACACTTAGATGGAATTGTGAATACTAGCATGTCCACACTTAGATAGAATTGTGAATGTTAGCCTGCGTCACATCCAGATAGAACTTTGAATATTAACATATCCACACTTAGATAGAATTGTGAATACTAGCATGTCCACACTTAGATAGAATTGTGAATATTGGCATGTCCACACTTAGATAGAATCTGTGAATATTAGCATCTAAGTCCACACTTGGATAGAATTGTGAATAATAGCCTGCGTCGCATCTAGATAGGACTTTGAATGTTAGCATACCCGCACTTAGGTGAAAACTGAATGTTAGCATGCCACACTTAGAATTGTGAATATAGACATGCCCACACTTAGATAGAATTGTTAATGTTAGCCTGCGTTGCATCTAGATAGGACTTTGAATGTTGGCATGCCTGCAACTGGGTGAAACTTGAATGTTGGCATATGCCACACTTGGAAGTTGTGGATATTGGCCTGCGCTGCACCTGGATGGGACTGTGAATGTTGGCATGCCCACACCTAGATGGAATCCTAAGCATTGGCCTGTGCCACATCCAGATAGAGTTGTGAGGGTCGGCAGGTGCCACATTTGGACAGAACTGTGAATGTTAGCATGGTAAAGGTCAGGTAACCCACTAACCAATATAAGCTCAAACTCTGCATACTTATCTCACTCAAAAACTCACACAACCATCTCTCGCACAACAAGCCGCGCGCTCTTCACAACACTGCAACAACACATAAGCCGGAACAACAGCACACGCGGACTGACACCGATCCAATACCCGCACCAAAACTCAGCATCTGGTGTATACCGAGTTGAAGATGCCAACAGAACAACACTACTCTCACTATCCTACTCCCTCTTCACCTTACTAACCCATCCCACCTTATCATTTACAGATCCGCCAGAGCGCCTGGGGACCAATTCCGTTGGTGACGGTGTGTGGTACAAATACCTTTAACATTTAACATTTAAAAGCGGTAAGGTGCTGTGAGTCTGGTTGAAGTGTATGGAAAATAATGCATTTTTGAATTCGACCACTGTGAAGTGTGTTGCCTCTTTGGGGATGCTACACAAGATCATGGCAGAGTTAGGAACCACAGGAAATTCTTGCTGCACAACATCATTTATGGGCACAGATCCTGAATCATTCTCCAATTGCCCCCTGTTGCCTTTTTTACTGGGTAGATAGCCGTGTTGCATGGGGAGGTGAATGGTACAATTATCCCTTGGTTAAGCAGTGCATTGTGTTATTAATTCCCTCCTCTGCCTCCCTGGGTATTGTTTCACTCTGGGTAGTACTGCTCCTGCTTTTCAGTGTCATGTGTACTGGAGTCACTCCCTGTAGGAGCCCTACTTCATGGGGCTTGCTGTCCATAATCTCCCGGACACTTGCTCCGAATCTGCCTCAAAGAACTGGGGTGGGGCCGTAAGGGCCATCATGGGATGTGGCCATCATGGGATGCTGAAATTTCTGTACTGCACCATTATTTCACTGGGGATACATATTGCTAGCGCAATCTCTCCATCATTTGGCCTGTCATCGAATATTCTGCATCAGTCACTTCCTTCAGAGGTATCATAGGGTCCATGCAAAGTACTGTGTGCGTGTGCCACTCGCACCCATCCTGGCCAATCCCTATCACAGAAATCCTCTTTGCTGAAACCACCAATCCTTGTAAATCTAGGGATAGTATTGTACCTGCTCCCAGTTCAGGAGACACAACAGGACAAAACATAAAGTCTGTGGACCCTCGCCAACACCCTTTGCCAATCTGATGCACTGCCCCCACAAGCACAGTGATTCCATACACAAACATGTCTGGATCTATGGGAATTACGCAGACCACCACCTCTCCACCTATAGCGTGAATTATCAACTTTGCTCTGATGGCGCTCATCCCTGGAGTTGTGCAAACTATGCCACTGTCTGTGAACGATATCGTCATGTTGAGGTTGTTGAGCAGATCCCTGCTCAGCAAGTTCACTGGCAAACTTTCAGAATACAGTAGGGGGGCTTGCACCACCTTCCCCCCTATTTTGATGTCAACCTCTTTAGTGTATGGAACTGTGGAGACAGCCCCAGAGAAGCCCTGCATGTCAAGAGTGTGGCCCGATAGCAGGAAGTCTCCCTCACTGATGCATGATGATTTTGTGGTAATGGTGTCAACCGTAAAAATGAAGTGTTTAATTCCTATCTCTGCGTCCATCAAGAGTTCCTCATCAGGGGCTACGGTCATAGATAGAACTGGGCATGCAAGCACTCTCTGTGGGCTGTCCTAATCTGGGTACGTGTTCGACCCTGGCAATGTGAAAGGGTTGTTTCCTATCACGCTCACCCCTCGGTATGTCATTATGGTACCATTTGGCACTTCGTTGCGGGTGTGCATGTTTCCATTTCCGTGCTGGGGCATCGCTTGTTGCGGGTAATGTTGCTGCGGGTGCTGCTGCTGCTGTGTGTATTGTTGATGTGGTTGCTGTTGCTGAGGGTGCGCTCCCGGGGACTGGGATGGGAGCTGTGTGTACGCTTGGTGTATTTCAAAGGGTATAGAGGTCATTATTGGTGTCAGCATCTGTTGTGTGTTCTGGGGTGGCAGGTGATAAGTACTGTACGTGTTGTATCCAAGCCCTGGTCTGTTCCTACTTTCTCTTGAAACATGTCCCACTTTCCACAGTTCCAGCAGGTTGAGGAACCCATGCTCGGTCCTCTCTGTGCCGTACTTCCAAAGTCCCCTCTTCTCCCTTGAATACGCCCCTCCCGGCTGCTGACCTCCTTGCTGCCACTCCTGAGTGCGGTACTGCTGTCCGCACTGCCCTTGTCCTGCTTCTGGCCAAAGAATGCCACTATTTGGACATCCATGGACCCCTGCATGCTCCCTGTTCCTTCCTACTGTGCTGGTGTGGACAACGTGCTTTCTTCAGCTATTTTAGCTAACTTCCTCTGTTCCAATGCTGCCTCATTTGCCTGCAGCTGTTGTGTTCTTTCCCTTTCTCGTTCCTTTTTTCGTTTACAGTGGTGTATTATTATACTCTGAATTTCCGCCCACCCTTTTCTTCAATACCCACAATTTTGTCTAGCGCCTTCTGTACCTCTTTTGGTAAGCCCCTGTTCAGTACGATATAAAAAAAGAGGTACTGATCGGTCCCACTGGTCCCCTGTCTCCGCTCTCAACATCTCCTGAATCATAATAATGTACTGCGTAGGGTCCTTGTCATCGCCCATAGTGTTTGCATAATGGATTATAAGTCTGGGGTCTCATGGTATGGCATCGAAGCACGCCCCACACCTGTGCCATTATGTTGTTGAATGGAGCGCCGTCATGCGCATCGTCATCCAACCTTACGTCGGGGTATCCTGCTTTAATCCACATATCCCCAATTTTCTCCCACACTATTGCCACTAATAAACTTTTCATATCACCTACGGCAAGGGGTACACCTGCAGTCTGTTTTTCAAATGTGTATATCCATTTCCCTGCCCCCGGTGTTAATGGTGTGAGTGCTTAGATCAAATTGTTTTTGTCCATCTGCGCACAGGGTACATACTGTGCTCTTCCAACGTCCTTGTTTATCAAAGGCATCTGGAAGCCCACTTTTCCCTTCCTTTCTCCCGACACTTCCCTTTTTCCTTGCTACTGCCGTTTGACTACTCCTCCTTACCCTCTCATCCCACAAACTCTCCACTTGTGGTGTTACTTCTGGCGCCTCTTGTGATTCCTCATCACGCCATCCTCAAACTCATCCACTGTACTCCACCCATCCTCTCCCTGTTCTCCACCTAAGCCTCTGTAGGACCTCACAATTCCCTACCCTATGCTACTTGCTTGTTCATCTTCTTTCTTCTCTATGTGCACTTCCTTTATTGCCGTGCTGTCTAATCTGAACAAAATGGCTCCCACTCTCCATTCGTCTAGGCCATTCTCTTTTTCCTCACAGTGTGCTGTTCGCCGTCGCTCTAGCTCAGCCTGCACCGACTCTAGCGCCTCTTCTAATTCCCTCTGTCTTGCGCACTCTTGCAGTGGTGCAGTTGCTGAAGTGGGCATATATGGGGGTGGCTGGACCGTTGCCCGGGTGGCCACATAGGTCGGGTTACTGTACCACATCGCTGGGAGCACTACTAATAGATATACCCCTTTGTATTCCTGCCGTATCCACCCTACCTCTGCTTGCTTTCCCCCTTCATGGGTGTCACACACCCCTCCCTCATTAGAGTCCTCTATGAGCCTCAATCATCTTTCATAAGTCTAGAATTTATGTTCTGTTCTACAGCTTGTATTTTGCTGCTAGAAATGTGGTCATGTGTTCTAATATTCTAATATTCCCTTATTATGGGTGCCCTGCTCTGGCCAGGAGTGTGGCTTCCCCCCTCATGTTTCTGTCACACCACGGTTTGTGATACTTCTCAATCTTCTCCCTGTTCAAGGGCAAGTACATGTATTCTAAAGGTGTAGCAGCAGTGTATGCGCTGTACAGCGTCCCTACGCTTCTAATCGCTTCAAAAAATCACAACAAAAAAATCTATCTGATGTTCTCCCCTCCCCATCACATGCACCCACTCTCACAATCCATGCACTCAAAACAAACCATTATTTACACAATGCCCCTCCTCGGGCCAACAACTGCCTGCACTCTCTCTGGAGCTCTGCCCCGCTTCAAAGAGCAGGCAGGAATTCTGCAAAGACGGCTCCTGCAAACCTCTGGGATTGACACGTCTAGGACTGGTCGCTGCAGGTGGGCGTGGCCCCTCTGGTTAAGCAGGCTGTAAGCCTATGTCAGAGCGGGGCTGCTGGGATCACGTCAGGGTCACCAAATGAAGGCATGCACCTTCACGCTCACACCAGAAAAAATACAGCCGGCTAGGGAAAAAGGCCCAAGAGACTCTTGTAAGGATAACAAGTATTTATTTATACAAAAATAGGAATGCATAAGCATAAGCAAAGAACTCTGCTCCTGCAGAACTTTCTGAGGTCTGTGGGCATGTGCGTTACATTATAAGTACAAAAAGCGTCACTAATCATAAATAGTACAATTCTACAATAAGGATTGGAGGCTGACTATAGATGTAGGGCCTGCTCCAAATGGGATGCCAGGTCATTGGTCCATCTTCATCTGTCCATCTTTTGTTTATGTGGGTTCTGCTGGGCTCGTGATCTGCGGTGCGCTGACCTAACAATTAATTAGCTACTCTGACACACAATGTTATTCTTATCATTGTAACAATGCACCTGGCAGATACAGGAATGGGCTGCGGGGATAACCAAGGCCACACTAACTGGCACACACTGCACTCGCTACCAGACAGATCTGCAACTCCAAAGGTCCTCCACCTTAGTTTTGGGCTATAATTCTAATGCCACATGCACCTCGCTGCACAAATCACGTGACCTATTCCTGAAGGCGCCATAGCCTTGCCTTCTGATCCTGGTGATCGATCGAGGGGTGTAAAGGTTTTATGGTCAGTGGTCTGGGTTTGGATGGTGCTGTTGCATGCGGGGGTTATGGGATGTATTTCTCATGTAGGGATCGTTGGGGGCAAGAGGGCCTTGCTATCTGTTCTGTGGGATGGTACTGCCATGAGACGCTCTGCTCCCTTTTTATGACCTTGTAGGGCATATTCTTCCCTTGGTTTGAGGGCCTGCAACTTTCTGAACAATGGAGGAGGTTGTGGATCTCTCAGACCTGCCAGGGTGGGGGTGGTGTTTGCACTCATGCAAGGGGCCTAATACTAACACACAAAATGCTGTTAGTTGCGCTTGGGCCTAACTTCTAAGATGGCTGCCACTTGCCAGGATTGCGTTCTCACCCACATCTGACCTATAGCTTGTAATGCATGCACTACAGTGATCGCGTGCCCCCCTTTATCTGTACCCCTAACCCCACTGCTCCCTGGGTGTGCTCTCTTAGTGTTTATTTCTCATTAGGTATCACCTAGGATGTGGGAAGCCCCTCTCTCCTTCTCAACACAAGTTAACAGCCTTTTGCTTGGCCGGTAGCCTGGGCTGCTGGGCTGTTAACCCCTGGAACAGGGTCTTGAGGCCATTAGCACCCCGGGCTACCAAAGCAGTATCCCAGAGTGCTAAAAAAAGGGGGGTTTCCTTTGTTGAACGGGACGCCGCGCGGGTGCACGTTTGCGAGAAATACCTTTGAGTTGTAACAAGTAACTCCAGGTGATAGAAGCACAGATGCACATAAAGCTAAGCATTTGAAGCTTTTACATTCTTAACAGCAATGTGCCAATTAGACCCAAGGAAAGGCCTCCTCTGTTGAATGTAACATGAGTCGGGCTATCGCTATAAAGGTACTTGATGGTCTTATGTATGTTGCTATCGCACCTACCCCAACCAGGGTGTCCCCTAATATCTTTCATTCACCAAATCAACATCCATGGATAATTCTATCAAAGCCCCCCCCCCCAGAGTAATTATTTCTTTATTTGGTGTTTGATGACATTACATACATCATTCTTGCAACCAGTTTTCGTATAAGAAATATCTGAATTTTCAACCCCTCAATCTATTGGAAATCACCTTATCCTAAAGGTATTGCGGCCGCATCCATTAGTCCAATCAGTGGAGGTCAGCAAGAAAGACAGGAAAAAGAGATGACACCATCTGGACATCGCCATACGACCACCAGTGATGCCTTCCATGTCCAGACCTTTAAAAGGATCCTGTGTAGTCAGGAAACCCTAGTATCTCAATCAGGTGGCACATGCCCACCCTTTTCCAAGCTACAGCCTCATAGTTCCTCTTGCATTGCACTTCTGACTAGGCAGTGTATTAAAGGAATAGGATGAAATGTCTGAATAAAAATTACCAACCCCACCAAAAGACCTAAAACAAACACCATAAAAAGTTATAACTACCAAAAGTTTGAACTTTTCGTGGTATGTGTTTGGGTATTTTGGTGGGTCGTTGTGAAATCTTGTTTTTTTTTAAAGGCTGTGTGGGGCTGGGGAGGTGTCCCCCGCAACACCCCGCACACTACAGTGAGCGGGGGTTGCAGGGGACACAACCGCAACTATACCGACAGAACCAAAAATAAAAAAATAGATAAAAAAATGTAATAGGGGCTGCAGGGGTGTCCCCCGCAACATCCCGCTCACTATACTACACAGTATAGTGAGAGGGGGTTGCGGGGGACACCCCTGCATGTTCGCATGGGAAATGTACGGACATTTTGTATTCGTGCATTTCCTTGCGAACATTTACGTCGTGGGAAAATCTGCCTTGGAGATTGTGATGCTGGAAATGCATTGGAGGGACAGGGGCTCCCTGTCCTTGTCCTGTAGTCCTTTTTCATTTGTGTTCTGTATTGTTTTCTGCCCAGGAGTCCATGTGGGACTCCTGGCAGTGCAGCTCTTCCTGTTTTTGGTTTGGTGTACAGACCCATGGGATACCCTTATGGCACCCATGGGTTGGGGTGCAACCCTGTGCCCCTAGTGTATGTTTTTGAGCAACCGGTGTGTAGCCCACAGAGCAGAGTATGGGCTGGTGGCAGCTCCATGCTGAATTTGACAGGTGCTCTCAGTATCCTCCATTTTGGGATATCCAGGCCCTGCCATTGGAATCAGTTGATTCCTGATAGGAAACAAGATGGCCCCTGTAGCCTCTTGCTTTCTGTTGCCTGTTACCTTGTTTTCCCAAAGTCCTGGGAAGCCCTGACTCTGTCCCTTCCCCCTGACTGACTGTTGGGTGGAAGTTCCATATATGGTGTTGTTGTGAAGTCCAGGCCAGACTGGCTGGAGCCTTCCAAGTGACTGCATGTTGTGGGTACACCGTGTGTGTGGGACCTGGGTGAATGGAGTGTGTGACCAATATGCACTTCTTGTTGTGGATGTCTGGTTTCTGGTGTTTGACACAATGACTGAGACAGCCCTGCCCGAAACTGTTATGAATGCAGTGTGTAGTTTTGAATGGCTGGGTACTTGTCCCAATACACATTCCTTGTTGTGAGTGTCTGAGAGGGAGGACTATGGCCTGAATGCACTGTATGCCTGAGTGGCTGGCTGACTCCATGAATGCCCTTCTGTATGATTGGCTGCTGAGTGTGACCCAGCAGTGTGGATGAGAGACAGAATAGTATATCTGGGGACCTCTCACCACTGGAAATTGTTCAGAAGCTGAGTTGACACTTGAAGAGTTACTGGAACTGCTTATCCTTGACGCCCAGCTGGAAGAAGAAGAACTGCTGCTGCATTTATTTCAACCCGATCCGAAAGCTGTCGAGTTCATCAAGGACTGATACGAGAGAGGACCTGGTTAGGCGTCCTTTTCCCGTGCTCTGAGGGACCATCGAGCACCGCTAACCTTCGCCGAAGCTCCCTGGAAGTCAGACCCTCGAAAGGCTGCTGACCGGAGACGGGGACCACCAAGGAGAATGAAGTAAAGCACCCGGACATCAACGCCGTTGAAGTCCATTGCCGTCGACCAGGGTTCAGAGTATCGTCGTAACCGCTGGGGGCCTGTCGAAGCCGGGTTGCCCAGAAGAGGGGACTGCTTGACGCCCTGCCGCCGAGGACTAGAGCTGCATGCTCCTTTGCCTAAGACTTTTGATTCACGGACGCGCTCGTCCGCACCGCTGCCCACCTTATATCTCCGGAGAAGGCCAGGCTGTCGACGCGCTGTGGAGCATCCACCGGTGGGTTTCCCGCCGCCCGAAGACCACAAGACTTCGATGACTCGACGCCCTTATCGGGCCACAGTTCTTTAGAAACTCTGCGGTCCTCAACTTTCAAACACTGAGGTGCCCCGCACACCTCATCCTCGCAGGACGTCGCCGACGAGCACCGCCTGGATCGACGCCGTGGTCTCGGCACCATCAAACTTTTCATCGACGCTGTCGATGCCAAGTTCACCTTCTTCGACGCCTCTTCACGATACGTGGCTCCTGCTTTAAAGGGAGTCACTAAAGAAGGATCCATCGACGCCTCATCGAAGAACTCTGCTCTACCAGGTACATTGGGGGGGGGGGTAGAAACCTTATAGAAGTTAATAAGACTTATAGAACAATATATGGACTGGGCTTGTGATATATCTTTAATTTACAGGTTGCCCAGGTGGGGTGATCTCCACACAGAATTGTGCCTAGTTGGTAGGGGTCAATATTCTGCCCATTGTTCTAACCAACTGCTTTCCTCCTATATCTATTGTTGGTTACTTTTATTCCTTGATCTGTGTGACATTTGAGAGTATAGTTGATGCACTTTAATGAGATCTGATAATAATTATGGTACCACTTTAGAACTGGATGTATTTGCCATTGTGGATTTTCTGAGCACAAAGTGAGTTATTGTGATAGTGTACATAAACTTGAATATTAATTATATAAAGACTGTGTTTTAACTAATACAGTGTGTGGACATTCCTTTGTGGGTCTTGGGGACTACACTGTACTTAAGAACCAGCCTGTATCACCTCCTGAGAAGCTAGGCCTTGATTGCTCGACCAGCGCTACCCTATAGAGAATCTTGGTGGGGGTCCTCTGTGCCTCTCCTATGCCATATAGAGAGCAGGAATACAGACCCCCCCCTCCAGTCTTTACAGAGAAATCACGTAGATCCGTATTAACTATGTTCATTTTAACCTCCACTGACGGTACTCCCCGATACCACCCAATCCACTAGGGGGAGATTTGGGTTTATTCAGATCTTTCTGCATGCACTCCCACTGTTGATTCTCAGGATCTACCCCCAAGACTGATCCCCTTCCAAGTCATTAAACAACTGATGAAACCTGAAGTGAACATAGAATCAGGGATGTTCTGCACTTCAAATGCCCATTTAACTTTTAACACTTGTGAGTCAATTTTGTGTCACTGCTACAGCATTGCCACCATATTATCATTGGAAGATGTAGAAAGCTGGCTTCATAAAAAGAGAATAATTGGGCAACTGCGACTATATTGAAATCATGCCATGGAAAGTATCTCTGTACAACTTTCTTGATGTTCAATTTCAAAACACCTAGAATATTGGTGAAAGGAGTTATTAGTCGTCTTTGTAGGTCTATTTGTTTGTGGATAATTTGCGGAACATAAACACAGCTCCATCTTTAAAGGTCTCCTACACGTAGATGTATATTTAGTTCGCAAATTTCTCACCCTAATGGAAAACATTCCAGGCAATTGATGAAGCTTTTTTAAAAATACATGTATGAACTTCATAGACGGTGGCAATCACGGCAATGCCACGATGTGCATCACATTTGCACGCAAATCCACTACCACTATGATGGATGTATTTTGGCACCACCTATTTCGTTGGATTATCTAGATTGACTCTAAGAAAAGCCTCCGCCAAAGAGGAACTCATCCTCTTACACCATTTCACCCATCCCCAAGAAGCTCCTAGCATGCCTCAACAACTTCCATTCAGGGGAACCACAGTTCAAAGTCCACCCTGGCTTAAAAATGCATGTCATTCCTCGCAGATTTCTGGTCCATAAGAGCTGGCAGTTCATGGCCGTCCGGGGCGGAGGGATCTGGTAAAAGTGTATGCACTCTCCTGTTCACTTGTGCATTTTTGCAACACACTCATGCTAGCAATAACACCCAGCATTGTGGAAGGCCTCAAAGCCTGACCACACCTGAGCCAAAGACAAAGACACATCAATAGAACATTTAACACAAAAGAGTACCCGGCTACATCTGGCTGCCCCTTCTTTAATTACTGCCACTGACTAGGGGTTCACCAGGAACTCTGGATTCAGGAAATAAGGTCCAACCAAGTTCGATAGAGGGATTAGGGGCCTCTTTTACAAACGCATTTTTCAATGGTAAAATCCCACTGAAAAACACGTTGTGAATCAGGCCCTATGAAAGTGAAAATGAGCAAATCCAACTTCCTTGAGGGCCATAGCTCGTCAGTCTCCATCTCACTTCCGTGTGGATCTGCATGGGTGTTAATACAGAAGTCACTCTCAGCCAATGAGGTTGCAAGGGTCCTCCACACTTCTTTCATGGTTGGTTTAGGGCTTTCCTCCTGCCATTCTATGTCAAGACGGAGGCGAGCATTAAGCTTCATCTTCTTTATTTTCCACTCTCCAGCAACTTCAACAAATATAAACTTTGTAAAAGTTTCATTAAAAATGTAACTTTTTTTTTTAAAGAAAAACTTCAAGTCCCATCATTCCTGTAGTTCCATAGTCTCTGGCCATGTGACCTAGTCCTTCCTGTTCCTCTGTCCTTCCTCTTCTTTTCCTACTCTCCAGAGATAAGTAACCATTTTTATGTGCTCTGTGATACGTGCTACTAGTTTAGTGTTTTGGTGTAGTGATTTATGACTATACAGGTCTATTACATCCCAGGAGTGCGCGCGGCGCAGCGTTACACTTTTATGTGAAAAATCTGATTGTTTAATCGTGAGGACTCTGCAGCCCGTGCCGCACTACCGGCACCGCATGGGCCTGCAGATTCCCCTCATGAAACTCGTCGGGCCCACAGCGCGTGTTCCGCGCTGGGTGCGAGTAAGCACCCACCCTTGGGGAGGCGGGGCTCAGCGCGAGCGGGGAAACCCTGGGTTTCCCACCCGCTCACGCGTCATCTGCAGCGTGAGCGGGATCTCTGCCGCGAGCAGTATAATTTCTATGAGCTCCAGCCCCCACCCTTGTGGGGGCGGAGACTAAGAGCGAGCGCGGCTCGCAGGCGGAGGAGATTCCTCCAAGGGGATTTAGAGCGCAAAGCTCATGAGAGGAGCCCCCAACCTCGGGTGGGCAGAGTTTTGACACGGAAAGCTCCGTGTGGGGAAAGTTTCAAAGCCGAAAGTTCGATCGCTTCGCTACGGAGCAGGAATAAGCTCCAGTTTGATCATAATCCTCAGTTGTAAACCTGATATAACCATACTAAGTGTAAAATCTACACGAGGGACAGTGTGAGAGTCCCAGGAAACTGCTGCCCAGCTCATACTGGGTGCTAATAAGGTGCAGCCTCACAGAGTGGATCAGTGGACGTGCCACTACACCTTTCTAAGGTATTTAAAACACCTGACAGCACTACAATGTCTCATTTCAAATGGAGTGAGGAGGAACAGGAGGCAGTATCCCATGAGGACTTGGCCTATAGCTTTAAGGAAGTGCTGGGGGATTCACTGACAGAGGCAGTGGCTCAGGGAGTTAGACCCCTCCAGGAGAGACTCCAAACCATCAAGAAATTCTTGTGCCAGAAACAAAGCACCGAAGAAAGCCCGTCCACTAGGGTCTCAGCAAAAGGCCCAAAGGGGTGTAAGAAGGCCCGGAAGAGCGAAGACTCTTCTGACCCCCCGGGCCAAATTGAAGAGGTGCGATCAAAGGCCCCGGAGGCGCATGACGCTTTCAGCAAACTAAGAGAAGCGTTCATGAAGAAATCGCAGGTACCGAGCCTCGAGACCTCCTACCCAGGGGACGACAATATGGGCAACTTAGAGGAAAGTTTCCCCGAAGAGAAAACACAAGAATCCCCAAACTCCTTGCAGGAGGAAGCAGATAATGAAGAGGACGAGGAATGCCAACCTCCTCTGAAGAAAAGGCTCAGAAAGCTGAACAATCTAGAAGAGGATGAAACCTCTGATATGTTTGTCTTGATATTGGGCAAAATCTTCCTCGGGGCCAGCCCTTTGAGAGCAAAAATACCCAATTCAGCCCAAAATACAGGTTCTATTGTGCTGAGCAGTGATCTCATGCAAGTGACAAATGACACCCTCAAAGTGTTAGCATATTTATTCTAAGCAGTGAATTTCATATACATTTGGGATTCAAGTTAGAGAATATTACAAAGCATAAAACAAAGAGCAATGCAAAATATAGTGAAACATGGAACTTAGATAAACATAGAGAAACATAGAGAAATATAGAGAAACATAGAGAAACACAGTCTTACGTCCCTTTAAGCAGCACTGGGGAGACCTTGGGCCCTCATAAGCTAGCTGTAAACAAGCCCCGCTCAGAGGACAATGCTGAAGGACACCGTATGAGCCAATGCCGGGCACCTGTTTCTGCACGAATCAAGTCCACAGGCGATCTCCCCCTGATCCCATGTGTGCATGGATACTTTATAATCTCTTGCTGTCAGTCACCATGACGCATAGTTCCAGAACTTTCTCTGTGAGGCTGGTTCATGGAAAAAACCCAGCTCTCTCTGAGATGCTCCCTGCTCGCTCCTACCCCCTCCCTTGTTCCCATCTGCGCTGGCTGAGGAATGTCTTATCAGTACCTTCCCAGAGAAAAGGAAGATTAGCTTGGAGCCAGGGCTAACGTTAGTGAGGCTGAATATTCTAAGGGAAGCAGGGATGTATTAACCCCATCTGCAAGCTCTAAAAGGCATGCACTCATAGCTTAGTGTTTATAGCGCTTAAGACTGGCTATCTAAGCGCTATATAGGTGCCATGATGTTCCAAACACTCCAAAAACCTATTAGCTACATAGCTAGGGGCCCTCCCTGCCTGTCTATCAACAATGCTTAATTTGACCTATTTCATACTAGGCCTGCATATTCCTTGTAGCTCACTACTGCATAATGGAAGTGCTACAACAGACTACTGTCAGCATTTTTAGCACATACTTTGAATACACTATTGGCTTTCAGCGGCTAATGCTGTCATCTAAAGCCCTGATTGGCAAGGTTGCAATTTCGTGTATCACTACATTCCACCCCTATTCAACGTTTGTGCGACAAATGCTGACTAATACCTATCAATATAGTATTTAGTGCAGTGATAAAGACCTTGGGGCTTTGCAAGAGGTTTAAGCAAACTATCTTATAGCGGTTAGTTAGCGTGGCATGCAAGGTAAAACACTACCTAAACAAAAATGTACACAAAGTGAACAGTGACATATACCCTTGCCAAAACCTGGCCTACACAAAAAATACCTACACCAAGTGAACATGGACATTTACTCTAGCCAAAACCTGGCCTACACAAAAATACCTAAATCAATTTTGTATAACTGATTGTCAGTTAAAAAGCAGCATGCAGTTAAAATGTCAAGGCAATCCAGTGTAGTCTAATCTACAATGCACTATTGCATTTATGTATGGTTACCAATTCTAAAACCTGGCAGCCTTTCACCCTAAGGGCCTACCCTCCCCCTGATCCCAGGGCATTCAAGCGTGACTATGGGCTGTGTGACTAGACACTTCCCCCAGGTAGGTGGAACCCAACCAGAAACCATCTAATTTCGTGAACAAGGTGAACCCATGGGCACCAGGTTGTCTAAATAAAAACAATTCTACTAATTTACATCAAAGCATGGCATGTGTTATTCATGCAATCAAAAGCAAGCAATTCAATCCATATGTATGCTGGTAACTGTAGCTCTGCGTGCCAGTGTGTGGAGGATGGTTGCCCCCACCCAGTAAAAAGCCAACACCTGCTGATTTAACAATGTGTGCCATACAATGCATTGTGTGTATTTAGCAGTCTTGTTGACCTGCCCTATGGCAGACAAAAATGTCTTCATGTCTAAAATTCTGTCATCTTCAATTGGCTGTCAATACTTGTAGCAGTGCTGGGCATATCAATGGGCCCCACTAGGCCAGAAGTTCTATAGCAGAGCTGGCATCAGAACCCATAGTGGCTAGCTTATTGTGCACAGTTTCTATGTCACAAGCATATAAAGCTCCTGCAATTAATGAATCTAGCTCCCTAGCTACGCGCACTCTAGTGATGGGCCATAGAAATGGACTCCATTTGTAGCAGCTTGGTAGTACTAAGGAAACATTGCCTCATGATAAATCTATGTCTAAGTGTAGCACTGTAATAATGAAGGTGTGCATTACCAGCCTACAATTTACATGTTGTCTTACTACTGGAAAATCTAACAGGTTCACAGTGTCTACCTTCTGTGACTTGGAGAATACCCTTCTTCAAGTGGGATATCTACCATATACAATATTAACTTTAGCCACAAACAACATACTACTATCCGGCAGTGGCTATTTCATCACACCATGGAAAAAATTCATTTAGTCAAGTTATAGTTCATTAAATCTTGGCGAGAACACTCGCTGCAGTTCTTGGTCAGAAAAACATCACATTAGACAAATTAAACAAATGGTATCCATTCAGTGACAAAAGATGCCTGACAATGTGCCAGGCCAGTACACTAGCAATTCCATGTGGATACTCATTTGTAGCGCTTTTCCAAAGAATTATTCCAAATGTTTACAATCAAAAGGTGACTCTTTGCATTAGTGTGCTGGAGACAGCTGTCCCCACAAAAAACATGAAACTGGTTGGTTTAACAAAAAACCGTGTCACACTCTGTGTCATAAAATCAAACATCAAGTCAGTCATGGTTTCATTTACCTGCCTTAAGCTGGCTGTAAAAGTATCCAGTGTTTCAAAGATTACCATTTCAAATTATAGCTCATACACTTGGCAGCATTACTTCAATTAAGAATCTTAACCTACGCACAGGTGACTTTGATGTGCGCACTCATCTTATCTCAAAATTAATTACACTCCTGCTTGCATAATTCTGCTGCCCCAACAGTTCATAAATCATTCTCCTGCCTACGTGCAATGTAGAATATTTTTTTTTTCTTCAAAAAAAAAAAACAAAACATCTCTGGTTAAAGCCATTCAGTTGGAAGAGTAAAACCATTTGGTTTTTTCAGATTCATCTCAACAGTGCATTTAAAAACCATTTTTCAATGTGTTAGCATTCAATTGCTGTGTCACACAGCTGTATGTGGTGCCTGATGTTACAGTCCACAATTCATTGTCCATAGTCCTTTAAACAAGAAAGGGCAAAACATGTCATTTAAATGTGTAGCATCAAATACTTGATAATTAGCCAAGTCTGCATCGTGCCAGTTCAGCAAAAGTTATTACTCTGTTGGACACTATTCGCAGGTTACAGCATTGAGTGCGGTGCAGGGCACGTTAAAGTTGAAATAGCATGTCGCAGTGGCTCGCTTTCTCTGAGAATGCGTCTGACCCTTCTTTGATCAGTGTCACCCACAAACTGCATATTAATTTCTGATATTATGAAATGTCTTGTCGTGCTTTGCCTAGGCAAAATACAAACAGAAATGTTAGGATTTCATCAAAACTTCAATATCAGCGTTATCCACCCCTTCCCATAATACCACCCCCATCTTCAAAAAGTCTCATCAGGTAACTACACACTTTGTCATTGCTACTGCAATTATTTATCACCTTTCTGCATGTTTCTGGGGGCTTATTTACACTCAACCATACGGGGTGTAACTGCCTAATCACAAACTCATTTGTGCAATGCAATCATAGCTGGTCAATGGTACCTCAGACTGATCTGTGCTTTTACAAAGCCATATAGTAAGTACCCAGGTCGCACAATGCTTTTCTTTTTCACCAAAGCGATCACAAATGCCAGGCGCCAACTTGCTTCCAGTGTCCCATGATCTTGGTTTAGGTTGCCCTGCTGGCATCACTCCATTTTTCAAAGGTAAAGTCTTTCAGTCCAATACCGCTTGCAGTTGTACGAGCAGCTTTGTTTATTTATCTTTCTTTTCTTAGCAGTGTCTTTTCAAGCCTCTGGTTTTTTCACTTGTCATTTTTTCAAAGGGCGTTTGCTGTTTTTGAACCACCCCTTTGAGTGCGATAGTCTAAGCCAGTTTCTTTTGTTGCTTCAACAAATCATTCATTCTTGCACTAAGCCGTGTGGCTTCTGGATCATGGCTAATGTGCAGTGTTCATGTTGTACTTCAAAGCCCCGCTCTGCATGTTGTCTCTTGCAAACCGGCTAAGCACTTTTGTCAGTTTTGCTTCCATCTGGAATGCCATAATGTCTTTGTCAGTTACTCCATCCCCTGGCAATGTAGCTTGCAGTTTGCCAGATGTGTATTTTCTCTTCTCAAAGCGCCGAGAGGTTTCTTCTCCAGTGCACAGCGCTTTACTTCAGTTCACATCACATGGAGCATTGGAATGCAGCTTGCACAGCAATAGCGTTTTACTTCACTTCACATCACATCACATGGGAATGCGGTTTGCACAGTAATGTCTGTTGGAATGGGCAGCTGTCTTTTCTTGGCCCATTCACAGATGCATAGGTAAATGTTCAGATGTGATGTGCCCGTCTGCCATCCTGCATGAAGCCTTTGCTCCGTACCACAGTTTACTGGGCAAATTCTTTACTTTTTGAACAGCTCTCTGTTTTTGCTCCCCCTTCCTCAGGAATGCAGGCATGTTTATCTTTCGTGTGCACCTGGCAGCGCCACGCAGCTTATCTCTTTTGCCTATAACTCTTATACTGTGGCGGCTTCACTCGTTTCAGACAGTTCATCCAAATTAACTCTTTCTTGTACTGTTTCTGCTTTTGTTTGCCTTCACGCACCTCGCCCAAGACAGCTTCAAGGCACAAGCTCTGCACACACAGCAAGACTCTTGTTTTTCAAAAGCGGCACTTTTCTTGTCATTTTTCTACTCCATGTAATTTTGCAAAATGTCAAAGCGTCTTTTTTTTTTCTTGTAATGTGCGATCTTTCAAGAGAACTCACAACCCATTAAATCTTTGTGCTATCTTATCACACACAGATGTTTCATTCTGTTGTACCATTGCCAAACTATAACCACTCAGTTCAGTGCATTTAAAAAATAAAAATGCCATATTTAGTGCAGCTCCCTGCACGTTTTTTTTTTCCTGCAAGAACAACCCACACTCTATTGCTTGTGGGCTGTTTAATGTGTCAACAACATTTTTCCCCATGTATCACAGTCAACAGGTCACTATTTCCAAAGCATACATCACTTATAAGGCAACAGCACAAATCCATGGCATAGCATGGGGACAGTCAAAAATACTCCAGGGGCAATTTAGAAAAATATAAATTGTTTTTCCCCCCAAACCATTGCAAACTGGTTCTGCAATTTCAAATCAGTACACAAAAATCGAAAATCCAAATAACATTCACTCACTTTCCTTTTAAGTGAGTCTCTCACCCAATAAAAGCATGGCACAGCCTAAAATGCAATATAACCATTTTAGTGTGTTTCCTTTAAACAGAATTTGCCACCATTAGCACATGGAATTTTACAGTTGCCAAAAGAAAGAAAAAACTTTTTAGGCTCTCAGCACAGATGTTACTCATTCTCCTAAGCATGGCTCATTCCCCTTCCTCATTATTCAGGAATGCCAACCCTTCAAAAGCATATATCAAAAAAACGAACCTTCGCCTCCGAACATTACAGCCCCCACTCGCTAGCACACTGGGGCTGAGTCAATGGTTAAATCACTATTCACAATTTGCATGTCAAATCCCTGCAATTATTTTTTTTTCCTGCCCTCATGACAGAATAGAGATGAGAACTCCGTCTCATTATGCATTCCAAATTACAACTTTAAACTTGGGAAACCACATGATAAAATTATTTTTCTAATTGAGCATACATCTTTCTTAACCATTCATCGGAGTGCTTTAAACAAAGCCATTTCCCGCTCGTTTATTGCCTTGTACTCCCTGGCACCAATCCCATGCAATAAGTCAGTCACGACTGATTTACTGAAGGGAGTCTTAACCACACAAGCTATCGGCCACGGCAAACCGACACAGCATTGCTGCCTTTTGAAGTCTCAGAGCTGCAGTGAGACCATCAAGGAAATGCGACAGCCTGCTCCCCACTCTACACTGTGTTCTCTCACACCATTTGTCATGTCAGCACGGCACTGCTCTTCACAAATCCCACAAAGCTGCCACCAAATGTCTTGATATTGGGCAAAATCTTCCTCGGGGCCAGCCCTTTGAGAGCAAAAATACCCAATTCAGCCCAAAATACAGGTTCTATTGTGCTGAGCAGTGATCTCATGCAAGTGACAAATGACACCCTCAAAGTGTTAGCATATTTATTCTAAGCAGTGAATTTCATATACATTTGGGATTCAAGTTAGAGAATATTACAAAGCATAAAACAAAGAGCAATGCAAAATATAGTGAAACATGGAACTTAGATAAACATAGAGAAACATAGAGAAATATAGAGAAACATAGAGAAACACAGTCTTACGTCCCTTTAAGCAGCACTGGGGAGACCTTGGGCCCTCATAAGCTAGCTGTAAACAAGCCCCGCTCAGAGGACAATGCTGAAGGACACCGTATGAGCCAATGCCGGGCACCTGTTTCTGCACGAATCAAGTCCACAGGCGATCTCCCCCTGATCCCATGTGTGCATGGATACTTTATAATCTCTTGCTGTCAGTCACCATGACGCATAGTTCCAGAACTTTCTCTGTGAGGCTGGTTCATGGAAAAAACCCAGCTCTCTCTGAGATGCTCCCTGCTCGCTCCTACCCCCTCCCTTGTTCCCATCTGCGCTGGCTGAGGAATGTCTTATCAGTACCTTCCCAGAGAAAAGGAAGATTAGCTTGGAGCCAGGGCTAACGTTAGTGAGGCTGAATATTCTAAGGGAAGCAGGGATGTATTAACCCCATCTGCAAGCTCTAAAAGGCATGCACTCATAGCTTAGTGTTTATAGCGCTTAAGACTGGCTATCTAAGCGCTATATAGGTGCCATGATGTTCCAAACACTCCAAAAACCTATTAGCTACATAGCTAGGGGCCCTCCCTGCCTGTCTATCAACAATGCTTAATTTGACCTATTTCATACTAGGCCTGCATATTCCTTGTAGCTCACTACTGCATAATGGAAGTGCTACAACAGACTACTGTCAGCATTTTTAGCACATACTTTGAATACACTATTGGCTTTCAGCGGCTAATGCTGTCATCTAAAGCCCTGATTGGCAAGGTTGCAATTTCGTGTATCACTACAATGTTCCAGCCTGAGGAGATAAGAAATCCCAGATCATCGGAATGGATACCCTCTCCGAGGGTAACGAAATACATGACACAAAGACTGCGAAAAGCTTTAGAGAAGGAAGTAAGACAGAGGATGAGAGCGGAGTGTCTGAGACCGGCAAGGTGGCGGAAGCCCCGGAACTCAACCCGAAAATGCTCTCCTTCGTCGCTAAGTCGAACAGAGACCCCAGGAAAGGGATAGACCGTTCCTGGAAGAGCTGCCAGGAAAAGATCCTGGACATAGCTGGTCCACTAGCAAAATTTATGGATCTAGCGGAACGAGCTAAGGACACTGGTGAGGAAGTGGACCCAGGAGTACTAGCAAAGGGCGCAAAGGGCCGTATGCCTATTAGGCAACGCGAATTGCGCGATTTCATCAGAGCGCAGAAGAGGTCTTCTGCTTAAAATCGACAAGAAACTAGGAGATCTCTCGTCCTATTAAGCAGGCGAGGCAGTGCAAGGACTCTTATTCGGCGACACATTTGGCAAGGAAATGGGGAGGTTCGTGGGAACATATGCCTCCCTAGAAAAGGCGCAAGCGTCTATGAATAAGATCTTTCCCGAGAGAGTTTTTGGTGGGACCGGTCGGTTGAGAGGCCGAGCGACCGGCCGCTCTCAGGCATTCAGAAGGCCTCAGGGAAATCGAAACAACTACTAGGAGAACAGACAATAGGACTCATTCTTGCCACCAAGAGGTCGCTTCTCGAGAGGGAGGAGAGGCAGAGGACAGGGAAGAGGACACAACTTCCCCACAGGTGAGAGTTTGCGTATACCCACCAGTTGGGGAGAGAACAGAGAAGTTTTGGGAAAACTGGCGATCGCTTTCCAACGACGCCTGGGTCCTTCAGACAGTGAAAGGCATGCACATAGAATTCATAGGGACCCCTACTCAAAGCCAAACACCCCATCCTCTAGCTGCGACACAGACAGAGAAGAAGCTATTATACGCAGAACTGCAAAAGCTAGCAGAGAAGTGAGCGATAGAGCGATGCGAAACATTCCCGAAATTTGTGAGCAACATGTTCTTGGTCCATCGAAAGGACAAAGTAAGACCTGTAATAAATCTAAAGAACATGAACAGATGGGTAGTCTACAACCACTTCAAGATGGAAGGGACCCATCAGCTCAGGAATACACTCAGGCAAGACGACTGGCTAGTGAGGATAGATTTGAAAGATGTATACCTGACAATACCAGTACACAAAGAGTTTCGCCCCTTCCTGGCATTCGACTGGGACGGGCAATTATGGCAATTTGCCACAATGCCTTTTGGGCTGGCATCAGCGCCGTGGGCTTTCACGAAGATCATGAAGCCAGTAGCAGCAGCGATCAGGGAGAAGGGGATTCGTATGATTATATATCTGGACGATATCCTACTGATAGCCAACTGCAAGGAAACGCTCCGCTATCAAGCCGACTGGGTGGTGAAGCTCTTGACGTCTCTGGGATTCCTAGTGAACCAAGAGAAATCAGAGATGAAACCAGCCAGGAAATTAGAATTCCTAGGGTTCATCTTAGATACCAGGACAGCAACTCTAGAGCTTCCAAGCAGGAAGATCAGAGACATAAAAAGAGAATTGAGAACATGCCTCAGCAAGACAGTTATATCCCTACGCACCATAGCACGAGTACTAGGCTTATTGGCAGCCTCGATACAAGCGATCTTTCCATGTCCGCTTCATTATCGAGCTCTGCAAAGGCTAAAAATAAGACACTTGCAACAGGGCCTGCATTACCACCACTTAGGTCCCATTGATCAGGAGTCCAGGACGGAGCTAGAGTGGTGGTTGGCGAACATGGAAGTATGGAACGGGAGAGCCATCTTCAGCGACCATCTAGACTTGATAATAGAGTCAGATACCAGCCGAGCAGGCTGGGGAGCCCGATGCGGAGATCTCCAGACAGGAGGGAGGTGGAGCGCGGAAGAACTCCAGCTACACATCAACTGTCTGGAACTGTTAGCCGGATCTTTTGCGATCAAGGCTTTTACCAAAGGGAAAGTGAATTCCTGTATTCTGCTGAAAAAGGACAACATTTCAGCAGTCAAGTACATAAATCATTTAGGAGGGACAAGATCCAAATTGCTGGCAGAGATAGCCAAAGACTTCTGGCACACCTGTCTGGAATCGGGGATTTTAGTGATAGCCGAGTACCTTCCAGGGTCGTTGAATGTAATAGCGGAATGGAACTCCAGATTCCTCTCGGACTCCAGTGATTGGATGCTAGAGCGGGGCATATTCTGACTGCTGAAAGAACTGTGGGGACCGATTCACATAGATCTGTTTGCGTCCAGACTGAACGCACAGAAAGAGAGGTTTTTCAGCTGGAGATTAGACCCAGCGGCAGCAGGGGCGGATGCTTTCCTGCAGGATTGGAGAGATCAGGTACTCTACGCTTTCCCGCCATTTATAATGATGAGCAGGGTACTAGGGAAGGTGCGCAGGGAGGCGGCAAGCCTCATAGTAGTGGCTCCGATCTGGAAATCGCAAGTATGGTTTCCGACGCTCATGGAGCTGTTGATAGACTACCCGAGATTATTACCTCAAGGAATGAGCCTGCTCACGGACCCAGCTGGGTCATATCACCCTCTGAGAGTGAAGGGGACACTACCGCTGATGGCGTGCAGGATAGCAGGAGATGCTGGAACCTCCCGGGAATTTCGGCGCAGGCTGCGAGTCTCATCGCAGAGTCTTGGACGCCCTCGACAAGAAGGAGCTACGACGCAGCTTCGAATAGGTGGTCGACATGGTGCAGAAGGAGAAATATTCATCCCGTTTCTGCCCCTCTAGTCGAAATAATACATTTTTTAGCGGAACTGCTACAAGACGGCAAAGCTTACAGGACTATAGGAGTATATAGGTCCGCAATCTCGGCAGGACATCTGCCAATAGAAGGGATTCCAGTAGGAGAGAACACAGCAGTAATAAGACTATTGAAGGGGATAAGATTTAGGAAGCCCCCTCAACCTAGATACGACACTCTATGGGACGTATCAGTAGTGCTGAAGTTTCTGGCAGATTGGCCCAACAACAGGTATTTGTCGCTTGGACAGTTGTCCGGAAAGCTGGCTATGCTCCTTCTGCATGGTATCATGCAGGAGAGTAGCAGACGTGAAAGCATTGGAAATAAATCGAAAGACTTATGGACCAGAGGGAGTGACATTCAACTTACCCAGAAGGATGAAAACAGATTCTTCACTTACCCATATATGACAAGTCACCCTAAATGGTGCGTAGCGACATGTATTAAAGAATGCGAGAACAGAACAGCAGAAGTGAGGCTGGCAGGAATGACCCAACTACTAATAGCGTGCAGGAAACTACATAGAGGAGTAGCAACAGCCACCATAGCGAGATGGGTCAGAGACATAATGAACCAGGCAGGCATTGACATGTCCAAGTTCGGGGCGCATTCAGTCAGAGGAGCGATGGCCTTGAAAGTGCTAGGGCAAGGCGCAGCGTTGCAAGACATTATGAAAGCGGCAGATTGGGCTAGCGATGCAACGTTCAGGACGTTCTATTTTAGACCAATAAATTCAATAGCAGAGACGGTGGTACGAACCTTTGAACAAGCTTAATGCTCGCCTCCGTCTTGACATAGAATGAAGATTCCCCCTGCTAATAGCGCAGGGAGCTCTTGATTCTATTAAAGACAAGGAGGCGAGCATTAAATTCCCATCCTGAATACACAAGTTGATACAATGTGGAAGTAAACGAGGTGTTGCATTGTTGATAATTAACATGACTATTCCTTCCAGAATAGGGTGTGTATTCCCCGCCCTAACATATTCGTTTTGTTTCTTCCTGGAATTAGGGGATGAGCAAAAGAACAGCTGAAAGTCTTATGCAGATCAGGTTGTCTGGAGCAAACTCGCAAGTTCGAATGTGAGAGATCGACCCAGCACAAAGTAGGAAGTTCAGCGCAAGTTGACCAGTTTTTTACACAGTTAAAAAAGGATGGCAGTTCGAGCAGTCAAAGAAGAGGAAGGACAGAGGAACAGGAAGGACTAGGTCACATGGCCAGAGACTATGGAACTACAGGAATGATGGGATTTGAAGGATTTCTTAAAAACATTTTTTTTTCAAAAGTTATATTTTAAATGAAAGTTTTACAGTTGAAACTGCTGGAGAGTGGAGAATAAAGAAGATGAAGCTTAATGCTCGCGTCCTTGTCTTTAATAGAATCAAGAGCTCCCTGCGCTATTAGCAGGGGGAATCTTCATTGCTGTAGGTATGTTTCGGCTGTTGTCGCTCTAGTGAGGACGCCGAGCCTTCTAAAGGTGTCCCTCCCACCTGCCGGACTCCTGGGTGCTAGCTGGATCTGTTTTAGATCTTGCCATACTTGGGTCATACCTTTCCAGATTGCACTAAACTGGAGAGCCTTCGGAGTGGAGATTTGGAACAAGGGCCGGCCTTAAGGCCAGCAGCGCCCTGGTGGAACTGGCGCTCCCCCTCGCCCACCGCGCCCCCCTGGCTAACAGGGGGCGGGGCGGAAAAGGGGGCGGGACCAGGATGGGCAACTTTTTTAAACGTTTTTTTTTTAACCTCTTTGCTCCGGCGAGGAGGTTAAATAGGTGCCGTTAGCACCCCATTGTCATTGAATGAGCCCGCCATCGCGGGTTCATTCAATGACAATGTGGCGCCTGCCACACCTGCCACCATGCCAGCTCGGGGGAGCACTTGAAAGACTCCCCGGAGCTTACGTGTTGGGGGGCTAATGGCGCCTTTTCTTGTGAAAAGTGTCCACGGCGGAGGGGTGCATTTAAATGCACCCACCGCCGCGGGCACCTTTTACAGTAAAAGGCCGCCGTCTGCTGCGCCTTGTCCCACAACACAACGCCAGCTCTGAGGAGCCCTTGAAAGACTCCCCGGCAGCTGGTGTGGCAGGGGCAAAAGGCGCCCTGGGGGGCGTGGCGCCCCGGGCAGTCGCTGGCTCTCCCCCCACTAACGGCGGCTCTGGTTGGAACTCTGGTACGCGGTCTCCGTCATCAGTACGGGTGGAAAAAGCTCCCTCTCTTTAGCTCCTCTTTACAACTCTGCACAGTATTTCCCTCATCTGTGCCTCCTGTCTCTTTTCCATCCAAAAGACCCTGCAATTATCTAGTTCACGTCACCTGCTCTCTTCATCTTTCTTCTTTTTCCCCTGGGTGCTTTTGACTTCTCCCCCCTCTAGGATCTTTCCTTCTCTATCATAATGTTTGTTTTAGAAATATTTTCTCTCACTGTTCTTATCTTCTCTGGTGCCCTGTTGCAGGATTCTCCCTCCTTTCTCTCTACATTCTTCACCTGGTTCTGGTATTACCTCTGTTTTGTCTTGTGTGCGTCAATTCCTCCTCCTCCTCAGCCAGAACATGTTGCGCCTGCTTTCCTCTCCAGCCATTTCCAGAGCACTCACAATCTCTCCCGTCCATACAATATATACCTCTGTCTGTGGCTTGCTCTACTTGCTCACTCCCCCTCCCCCTCTGCTCTCACTGGACTTTCCCACTGCCCCTCTGTCCCCCACCTTCTCAGTCCTTCCCTGTTCCTTCTGCTCCTGTGTTCTCTCTCCGCTTCCCCTGTCTTCTCCTGTTTGCTCTGCTCATCCGCTCTCCACTCAACCCCTCCACTATCCATTCCGATCTGCTCCCCTCTGTTTCTCTCTTAGGTTTTTCCCTGCCTGTCCCACACTCCTGCCGTCTTTGCTTCCACTCTTCCCCCTCATCTGCTTTGCTTTCCTACTCTCCATGCCTCTACTGTCTTTTCCTGTAAGCTCCACTCTCTTTCTCTCCCCTTTCGTGCCCCTCTCCTGTCGATTCTGCTCACCTCTGCCTGCCACTGCTGAGTGTTTCACATCACTCCTCACCACCTCCAAGACCTCACTTTCGTTCCCTGCGCCCAATTTATGGAAATGTTGTCCTGAGCTTTCCCCTGATTTCTGAGCCCAGGCTGGGTTCCTTCTAATTGGGCATGTTCCCCTAGGTTCATGGTCAATGTCCTGTCTACTCGGGTCTCTCCCCCTAATTGGACTCCTGGCTTTCGGGTCTTGAGGCTTTGGCGCAGCTGTCTCACGCTCTGGTTGCTGATGGGTTGGGGGACATGGTGTCCCTCACTTTTTCTCATCCAGTCCTTACATCACATAGCAGGTGATGGAACCTGACTGACAGAGCTTCGCCAGCCCATCAGTCACCTAAACCATGTGACCTCATGATATTGTCCTGTTTGTATTTGCACATAGTCACCCATCAGCCTATTCTTGACTTGGTGACTGTTGGCCATTAGGCTTCTCAGTCCCAGAATTACAATTCTGGAGTTTGCGTTGTTTGGAGAAATTAAACTTCAGACACCTCAAAGATGTACCCTCCTAATTTCTGCAATCCTGATCTATGATCTTTTGCTGGATCAACATACTTTATCTGTTCCCTTTTTTTGCCACCACTGCATCCCTTACCATTTCCTCTCCTCCACAGTCTGTATTCAAAGGTGACATGCGCAGTGTTCTGGATGGAGCTCCAGTGCTACTGGATGTCCGGTTCCACTGGATCGGTTCGATTGAGCACTCGAGGAGCTGCAGAGCTGCAGATCGTAAAGGCCATCTGGGTCAGTTTGATGGCGAAGATGTTGGATACTAGATATGTAGTTCAGTTCGAGGTGGTCGATTCAGCATTTGATGATCGGGGCTCAATGGACCACCAGGGTCAGACTAGTGATAGTAATCGACAGCGAAGATGGTGGTGGTTCGAGAAGCTGTCCAAAGGCGGCAAATGCTATGGTAAGCGTGTAAATCAAGGTGAGGCAACGACACGCTCAGCTAGCATGGTGCAGCGGCAAACAGGTTCGAACATGTGGGATGGTGGTTTGAGGAGGTACAGTGCCACCGGCAGTTTTGGAGGGTCCTGTGTGTTCGAAGGAGCCCAACATGCGTGAATCATGGCTTAAATTGGTCCAGCTGAAGAACGCAGGTTTTCTGTCAATTATTGGTCCTCTGGTTACTGTGAGTCCCAACCAGATGCTGAAGGATATGGTTTGGTCCTTGTTCTCCTTTTCCCAAGCACTATGAAAGCTGGTCCTCAACTGCAGGAGTCCTACAACACGGTGAGGTCCTGGCTACTGTTGTGTTTGGCAGAGAGGCAGGTCTTGTCCGAGAAGCAGGTCATCCTCAATGGTCTCTGGGGATGGTTAGAGCGCAGAGTTTGCCTCTGCCTTTAACACTTAGTCGTCACTTCTCTCGTAGACGACTTGAAGGGATCCACTCACCCAAAAGCGGTCCTCAGGTTTATGTTCAAGAGTGAAATATATAAGTGGTGTGAGGCCCTTTCATTTAAAGGTAAACATCTGCAGGTGATGTGACTAAAGCTAGCCTGCTTTAGGGGTCCAATCCCTGTTCTTAAAAGAAGTGGACTTTGCCCGTCTGATATCACACCCAAAGTGCTTTGTGCTAGAGGAGACCGGAAGGAGAGCGAGAAGCAGGGAGAAACAAGATAGCAGAATCTTCTTCGTCTGTGGAGAGCTCCCCTTGTCTACACTTACCCCACCACCTTGCCTTCTCAATAGGATCAAGGTGACTTTGAAATGCTGCACCCTGGTGTGAGGCCCTGCCTTTTGTGAATGGGTGTTGCCCTTTGATTGCTGTTCCCAGGCCAGCTTCCTGTGGACTGCTCTTTTCTGGGAAGGGCGTTACCTACTCTTACAAAGGATCCAAGAGAGGCAATCCCCCAAGGCTACAGTTCTGCAGGAGTGGCAGAATCCAGCTTGTCTGGAGAGAATACACATCCTTTGTGATGATTCACAGGTACTCGTCACTTCTCCCCAGAGGGGAGCCTTTCCCTATGAGCCTAGGGAGGTGAGGCTGCTACCCAATAGTTCCCCGAGGGGTGGTAAAAAACAGGAGGACCTCATAGGGAGAGGCTCCCCTCGTGGGGATAAGGACTCTCATCCTATGAAAGACCTCCCTAAACCTTTGTACCCAGAAGCCAAGGCCCCATTGACTCCTTCCCTCCCAACCTGAAACGACTACTGTATGTTACCGTGAAGTCTCTTCTCTATCACCTGTAAGACTAGATAGGACTGAGATGAGGAAGAACCAAAGAAACATAATGAAACCCAGTACAAAGGACTAACAAAGTACTCTGATGTGGTGGCCACCAGGAGGCAGGGAGATAACAAATAATGACTCTACGTTGGGGCCGTCCCAGCAATATAAAGTGAAGACAGAAGAAGGACTATTTGTGTTTGGGAGCAGGGACAGCATTGAGGGAAGCTGGTGTTTGTCCTGCAGGGCCCAGGAAATCCAAACCCATGCTGCCCGAAGCATCGAGAGACAATCGGTCTCCGAAGAGGAGCCGAAAAGAACCATGCAAGCCGGAGAAAACCTGACTTGCTGCTGAAGGAAGAGGTGAGGTCCAGGAAGCCCAAAGAGTCAAGCATTCCTCAGGAATGATCTCCCTCGTAACAGTAGTGATACAGAGAGAACCACAAGTAAAGTATTCCTTGGGAGTGACCTCCCTCATCTGAGTGGTGATATTAGTCTCCTAAATTACAGGAGTAGTCTGCAAAGTAAAGAGTGTGGCAGGAGTGATCTCCCTCGTCCCGGTGGTGATACGAAAAACCATCAATCTCAAGAGTGCCTCAGGAGTGAACTCCCTCATCACAGTGGGAACTCAACCGTAAAAGATACCAAAAGGACCAATAACTGTCAGGGAGCAATCTCCCCAAAAGTCAAAATATTAAAAAGTCCTGATAAAGAGCCAGCACTAAGAAGAAGAGTTGATAAAGCCTTACCCCTGTCGTTTGCAAATCCTTGGGAGGAAATAAAGAGACTTCTAAAGAACTGTGCAAAAGACTATCCAGGTTAGTCTTTAAAACTCTTGCAGACAGACCAGGAGAAGGGAGTCATTCTCCTGGTCTAAGGAATTGGTAAATCAGAACCTATTGCAAGAGATTGCTGTTAAATCGGCCTAAGACTCGATTGTTTCACCAGGAGAAGGGAGCCATTCACCTGGTGGTTTTGATAAGAAGTTCATCTAACCCTTTTTGTTTTATTTCTTAGCGGCTTAGAGTAGTTTGTTTTGGACAGAGGACGGCATATTGGTTTTTGACTTACATTCTGACGAGCACTTGAGTTAGTTGTGTTGAGGTAGGAAAGACCCCTCTAGAAATAGGAAAAGGCAGGTTCTTTTCTTTATTTGAATAACAGTCTATAGCCAAAATGATACCACTTCATCAGCACCCCTACTCCACCTCGGCACATGTGTCAGGAGTGGGATCCTCCCCAACTGATATAGATTGGAGACCCCATAAGTTTAGCAAGCTGAGTGTTAGAGCCTCCAGCCCAACTGTTGCCACAACCAAATAAATTCTTTGGTTTCGACCTTCACAGCAGTAGCGACATTACCAACTGAGGGAGGAGAATGAGAATTAATTCCCGTGGGGTTAATTCTATCTCCCCCAAAAAGCACATACATCCAGCTGGTCTCCAAGTCAGGGTTGGCCTGGAAACACGGCCTGGATGTTATGCCAGGTGTGATAGACCCCAACTACTGGGGAAACATACAAATCCTACTTCATAACAATGGGAAGCAAGCATATCATGTAAGAACAGGTGAAAAGATTGCACAAGGGATTCTGGAGTGTGCAGTCTTTCCCAAACCCCTCGAAGTTCAAGAGGAGGAACGCATAAAGAGGGGCACCAATGGTTTTGGGGAAGCCAACATAAACCTCTGAGAAAGATCAGGACCCTGAGGACTCAACTTCTTCAGAAACACTTAGACTGGTAGCTGACGAGGCAGAGATCATTCCGGATTTGGCCTCTGCACAGTGCAAGCATCCGATCCTGATGGAAACCTTTTCCAAAGTCCTCTCGGAAGTGCCAGGGTACGACACAAGGTGGACCTTTCTTTTTTCTCAAACAGATGCTCTTATATTGAGGTGATAAAACATCTGAAGGGGTATCTAGATCCCAACTGGTGGTTCTCCATAGCCACAGACGGATAGTCCTAGAAATGGCCCATGACCATTTAAGATCAGTACATTCGGGAATCAAAAAAATGTAAAGTTGTATCCTCCTTGTATCTCGTTTTTATTTGCCTGGCGTTCATGCTAACATTAAGAACTTTGTTACTATGTGTGCCATATGCTAAAAGACAGCTAGCTACCCATTCGGTACCACCAATGCCTTTACAACCCTTCCTATTATTGAGGTGCTCTCCTTGAGAATAGGAATGGATATTGGGGGTCTGTTGAAGTCTTCAAAATTGGGGAATATATATATATATATATATATATATATATATGTCATTTGAGATTGTTGTGAGGATGAAGAAGGAGACTGACAGGGAGGGGTCATCTTGTGGGCTACAAATGTTTATCAAATCAATGAAGAAACCAATCTCTCCCTACTTGTAGGGGGCTTGCCTGCCACAAACTAGGACAGCTTTGATGAGTTGTCAGAATGTCAGTCAAAATTAAATGTTCTCTGTCCTCTTTCAGAAACTGACTAATCTAACCCTAACACTATAAACAAAGACTTTAACTAAAGTTAAATTTGTGTTTCCTTCACCGGGATAATGACTCCCTTCTCCTGTTGTCTTTCTTCCGACTGTCAATGTTCCATCCCAAAGGACCAGGGGAATGACTCCTTTTCTATCAAAGTTCTCCACAGTAGTCTTTGAGCATTCTTCCAGATAACATGGATAACTTCCAGGAAATAGAAAAGCTCAAAGCCTTATTTGGCTTCCATTTACCACTCTTGTGAGGGACATGGCTCCAATTCCACTCTACTTGGGCAGCAGTATTGGGTAGACCACTGTAATGGGGTAGATGACTCCTGACCGGCTGCTTGCTCAGTGGTATTGGGTTGACCACTGCGGTGAGAGAGATGACTCGGTATGCTATCTGCTTGGGCAATGGTGATTGACTGATGTGAAGGTATCATGAAGTAAGACACAGACAACAGGTTCAAGATTGGTTCTCTAAAGACTTATTTAACTTAAAGGTCAGGATGGAGTAAGGCCTAACTTGCCCTATGCTGAGGTGGGATTTCCCTATCCAAAGAAAACTATGGACAGTCTATGTCAAGACGTCCATCTCAAAAGTCTGTCTGTGTCCACAACCTATACTTGCCCTCACAACTAACTGTTCCGAGCTTCTTCCAGCTTCTGGCTTGTAATCAGCTTCCCCTTCCCGAAGTTTAAAATAGTTCACATGGTATTGGGGTTCCCTTCCCCAAGAGGTCAAATATTCCAGCTTTTCAAAACACCAGTTCAAATCTTCCAGCTTTGCCAAACAATACCAGTTCAGATCTTGAAGCTTTCCAGCTCTTTTGTCATCAGTACTTTTCACTGGTTCACCAAAATCGGTCTGTTTTTTTACTTCAAAATCACATAAGCAACTGTTGTAAAACACAAACTCCTTTATGGATACTTTAGTTGGCTGTTTCCATGAAGGGGGGCACTCGGTCTTGGAGCAGTTATCAGACCACACGGTCCACCCATTACAGGTCATGCAACCAATACCCCTATGCACTTTGTTACACTTTATGCCTTCTTTTGGCGCTTGCCAATGCAGGTTTCCTCTTAACCTGCAGTTCCTTGAACTGATTTATCTTTGGCCAATACTTAGTTTCTCATGTTATACCCTTCTTGGTATTCTCTTGGCTTTGCCAATACGTTTATCTCAAACAATTCATTCCATTGTATCGGCTGCTTGCACCACTTTGCTTTTATTCCATTCACAAGTATTTATAACTGACTTTTGCTCTATGCAGCATTCAAAAGTGATTATAACAATTTACAGTTCATTCAGTATTTGAAACCACTTGTTTTGGCATTCAGAATTGCTCATAACAACTTTCAGTTCATTCGATATTCAAAAGGCATTTGTTTCAAGTTCCTGGGCTCTCCGGTATGAGTGTTCCCTGTTTTCACTCACTGGCTTCATACGGCAGCTCCTGTCGGCTTCTTTCAGTTCCTCGTTCGTCTCTCAACCTCCAATACCTCTGCTCTTCCCTCGTGCAGGTCAGAGAGAGGACCACTCACTCTCCTGGAGACCTGCAAGAACTGGAGTGCTTCCGTGCCCCACATCTCCTGCTGCTTGCGCCTGACACAGAGAGCTTGCAAGACCTCCAAACCCTCTTGTGGCGGAAGTTAGCCCGGCATCTTTTTCCCCTGCTTGACACGGCTTCCCCAACCTGTGTGTCCTGCTCCTGTCTCTCCAGTCCAACTCTCTGCAGCCTGCTTTGCTCCAGCCAGCTCCAAGCTCCAGCCTGCTGTCTCTATCCTTTTGTGCTGAGCGGCCCGTATTTTTATATCCATTGCGATTGTTAAATCACTTCAGGTGTGGGTCATTCAGTCCAACTGCCTGACCATAGTAAAGCTCATTAACGGGACATGCCTGGCTGTTCCATCTGAAATCCTGCATAGCCCACTACTTTGTATCAGTACCAGAGAGGTGTTTGGGGACGTTTGAATTTAAAAAAGTGGGCCTAACTCTGTGTTGTCTCCTCCTAGTCTTGGTACTTCACTGATATGTGTCTGTAATAACATTATAAGGCTGATATGTGTCTATCTCACCAAAATGAGAATGTGTCCCCCTAATTGGTCTCTTCCTCATCCCAGTGTTGAGGTGGTGTTTCTGGGGGATATTTTTGAGGGAAGAAAGTGAAAAGGCTGACTGTAGCCTATGAAGGCTTGAGGGATAGAAGGTTCCTTCCGAAAAGGGAATGGGGGATACCATGTCTCACCTAAGGATGTCCTCTTCCTACTCCCTAAGTTCCCACCAACCAGGTGATCCTCTCGTGCATATCCACCCCCAGGGTCGGGATCCAATAGTGACAGCCTTTCCCTGACCACATGAGAGGAGGATTAAGGGGGAAAAGAAGTGATGAAGCCCTCAGGTCCCTCACACTGACAACTGCGATGAGGGAGATGATATCAGTTACACTGTGCTTGAGCAGTGATGTTTGGTTGACCACTGCAACGGGGGAGATGATTCCGGATACCCTCTGCTTTAGCAGTGTTGTTTGGCTGACCACTGCGACGAGGCAGATACTTCTTGGTGCACTCTGGCTCCTTGGCTTGGCTTCCTGGACCCCACCCGGTCTACCTGCCATACCCGTAACCTTGTTCTCTGTTGGGACATGGCTCCAGCTCTTCCTGGGGTCGCAGGTTCCTTCCTCTGTTATGCACATTGTATATGGAACCACAGATAGACCCTTATAGCATGATATAACAGATATATACAGTAACAAACTAAAATGATCAGCTACAGAGTGGTGAGTCGTGAAGAATCCCCTAAGACCCCAGAGCTCCCCTTCTTTGTAATAGAATGAAGCAGGAGATACAACGGCTGCAGGTAAACCCTCTGGGGAAGAAAACCCTGGTATCGGGTACTGCAGGGCTTCGGAATTGGGCCTATCATTTGTGGTACCGCAAATTTGGATGCTAAGCAGGTAGGCTGTTGGAGCGTCTTTCTGCCTGATTGTTCTAATCTTCATGCAGCGTTCGGCTCCTGGAACGAAGCCTGGCCGTGTCACGCTAAGAGAAAGAAATAGCATATAGGTAAGGAACAGAAGACAAGGAATGAAAGGCTAAGGTCGGCTTTCTGCACAGAAGCCAACCGAATGGTTTGCAAGTTCAGCGTCATGCGCGATATGGACGGAGATCTCTAAGGCTCTGATGGGGTTCTAAACGAGGAAAGAAGAAGGGTAGTAGATGTAATGAGCAACAGAAAACAGGTAGGTATAGAATCAAGGATACAAAGAGTAACGAACTTATGGACCGTCCAGAGAAAAGAGTAGTGACGTGCCGGGTCGCTGGAGGAGACTGCATAAGACTTGTTCTGATGCTGGAACGAGGGGAAACCAGGAAGTCAGCTGCAGAAAAGACTAGACCTGCACATGGCACAGCAAGTGCCATCTTGGGTGAAGGCAGACAAACGGCCTGGATTCCTCTCCACCTATTCCAAACAGAATGCCGCCATACCAGGATGCTACGTCCTCTGCGAGTTCTCACCTGGCTGGCTCCGCGACAGGCTCCAGCTGGTGGTCTCTGTACTGTTTCCAGACCTCACGGCTCACCTTTCTGTAGTCGCGCCACCACATTGCTTCTTCCTTCTGTTGAGTTGGCTGCCAGCCGGCTCCTGGGATGTTGTACCCACGTCCCCTTTTTTGCAGCCTCCGCCTGAAGGAACAGTCTCTCCATGTCCCTGGTCCTCCCGGTTTGAAATTCCCGGGTAGCACTTGGGTGCTGCTGGCTTCCACTGTGAGAAACCAGTGGAAGCCAGCAGCACTCAAGTACTTCCCGGGAAGTAGAATAGTGTGTTCTTTTTTTTATTTTTATTTTTGACTCATCCCTCATGTAACATCAACATTTCTTCAAAAGTCTCTTTGGCACGCTTCCTGCCTCCAGTGAGACACCATGTTACAGTACTTGGCTGGTTTTGCACATAACTTCTTAGGTTCTTCTTTGTCCCAGTATGATCTACATTTGTCACAGTCATTGCTTTACAATAACACATGGTTCCACTATCAATGGTGGGAGAAAAGGGTGACCGTGAGCATAGGGGGTTTTGTGACAGGGTTGCAGGGAAGCTTTTTCCGAGTTGGACGATCCCCAGGATGGGAGTCCCTCCCTATGAGGTTTTCCCGCATATTACCACCCCTAGGGTGACTATTGGGTAGCAGTCTCATCTTCCTTGACTTATAAGAAAGGGCTCTGCATCATCTTACTTCCAAGATGGGCACTTTGCCCCTGAGCTATCCTCCCAAGACATGCTCAATGGTGAAACAAAAACATTAAAGGTCTGAGAACCAAGGATTTATCGAGGGTTTATATCATTTCTTAAGCTAAACCATGTTAGAGGAGAACGGTTCGTCACTAATTTGACATTAAAACCAGTTAGATAATATTGTAAATATCCTGCCGCCCATTCGATGGCAAGGGCCTCCAGTTCAATGGTGGCATTGTTCTTTCTTCTCTAGGGAGAAAGAGCTTTCTACTTGTATAACGAACCAGATGTTCTATGCCATCATATTCCTGGGAAAGCAACTATGGCTGCATCGGACTGTAGTGTAAATTGTTTAAATTAGGAAGCTTCAAGACTGGCTCACTACAGCGGATCTGTTTTAAAGTGTCAAAGCTGGACTAATGTTCTTTTTGCCAACGCAACTTTTGGAGCTCTGCATTTTTCAACTTATTGGTTAAGCAGGATGTTAATAGCCAAATAGTTTGGGATTCATTTTCTATAAAATCTGGTGAGCCCCAAAAATGCCCGAAGATCTCTCTACAATTTCTGGGAGGTGTCTCTTGAACTGCCTTGACATTTTCAAGTTGGGGTTGCACCAGACCTTTGCCCACAAGGGACCCCAAGTTCTTCACAGCTGACTGTGCCAAATAGCATTTTTTTGGGTTGGTGGACAAATCGGCTTGTCTAACGGCGCGTGTGACTTCATATAAACGGAACAGAGATTTGGCTGTGGATCAACATATCATCAGGGTGTGCATCACAGAAATGTTGAAATCAATCGTCGAAATGTTGCACATGTGCCATGAAGCCAGAAGAGAAGGACTTTATCTGCCTGATTCATGGAATTATTTGCATGAAAAACGCAGATTTGCACACCTTTATGCACGAAAATCCACATACTTCAAACAGGGATTTTTGGCCAGAAAGGCACGCAAATCTGCGTTTTTCATGCAAATAATTCCATGAATCAGACTGTAAATTGGAATAATCGCGGGGAGTGGAGAAAGCTGTTTTCTCTTTATCAGTGGGATTCAATGGTACCTGCCAATAGCCCTTTGTCAGATTAATCGTGGAAATAAATAGAGTAACAGCCTCTGCCAATTCATTGCAAGCAGTAGTTCTTATAGCACAATTATTTATTTATTTAGATGAATATACTTACAGCAATTAAGCTTTGCATATACGACATAAAAACAATAGTGCATTATTAAAAACAAGAATAAATATGTAAGTTACAACATACAATACTATATAAAAACAAGCAACATTAAAATCCGATATCAACAAAATTCGTAATCATAAAATCTCTAATATCTCTTTGTACTTCCAATAAAATTTTACAATAAAATACATAGGATTTGGGTTATTTTCCTGCATAAATTGTGACTATATTAGAGACTAATCAGTGCAGTCAATTTGATTGTTAAACGATTTCATATAACGATAGCACAAGCCCTTTGGGTATTTCTGTGACAGTCTGGAAACGGTTATGGCAGCAATCATTTGGAGACCAAACCCGTGAAGCCTGGAATGCTCGTTGTTGCAAATGCTCTAAAATTGAGTCCTGGAGAGGAACGTCCAAAAATAATGTCTTCAAATGTGTGCCTTTGCCCTTCAACCTAGTCTCTGGCTGGTGACAGCAAGCATATGCTTCTTTCTATTGGCCGAACTCATCCTGACAAACACGTGTCTGCCATCAGTAAAGCCATTTTCTATTGGTCCTTCTTTGGGCTGCCATGTCAAGAGTTCACAGTCCATGGCTGAGGGCTATTTGCGGTCTCTGCCGTGCATGTACAGCTGTTGTGTTCATGCACGTGTTGCTCAACGCACCCGTGACAGGAGGGAAAACATAGATTGTTCGTGTAAAGCAAAGAAGTGAGGCTTAGCCCTTAATGGAGCGGGCCTTCCTCATTCGCTTGCGTCTACATCTGGGTGACTGCTGAGCAGGTTGCGTCCTGACTCTTGAGAACGTGGTGCACTTTCCACTTTTGAAGCACCATACATGAGTACATTTGGAGGGGAGCATTGCACTTTACATGGCAAACACAGCAGAGGTAACACTACTAGAGTGGACACGGCAGGCTGCTGAGCCCTGTAAATCGGCCCCAGACAGGGCAACGATGAGCCATATTTGGGCAACCTTCTAAATTGAGCATATATGAACATCCTGTAAAATGTAAATATCTTTTGCCATGGAACGGGTGTCTCTTGCAAAATAGAGCTGAGAAAAACATGAAACACACAAATAGGTATTCTAATATTATTCTTAATTACTAGGTTTACACATACATAGCCTTTTCTGCACTAGTGCATAGGCGGCCCGGCTGAGGGCTGTTTACAGCATTAACACTGCGGGGGACTCTGCTGTGCACTCACGTGCTCTGCATTCTCCTCTTGACCCCTGGTCTTTACCCTGAGGTCCCTCTGGCACCCACCCACAGTACTGCTGGCCGAATGGCAAGGACTGGCTGAAGGTGGCCTCCATGAGATGGGCCAGTTGGCGGCCCTAGGCCCTGCAAACCTCTCCAATGTTTCGACAGTAAATACTTTGCATTTTGGGAATGAGGGACCAGTGCTCTTTAATCTTTAATTGTATTTTAACCCCCCTCTCGCACCACCAAGCACAGAGCCTCGTCGCCCTCTCCTAGACACTCCTGATGTCCATTTGACCCTCGACCCCTCCCATGCAGGAGCATGTTGACTCCTAGAGCAGGGGTCTCCAACCTCTGGGATCCAGATTTTTCTGACTTTTACTCTTCGGGCCTGGTTCAGAGAAGCGTTTTATAATGGCGCAATCCCATTGAAAAACGCTCTGTAAATCAGGCCCTTAGTCTGCACCGTCAAGATTGATTGATTTATTTTATTTATTTATAATAATTTATGTAACGCGTCCACTGACCGGGGGCTTAAGGGCGCTGACATAAACAACAAACATGTCCAGGGACGGAAAAACCAAGTAAGGACAAAAGAGAGACAGGAGAGAGAATAGAGTTTAACTCAGGACAAGATGTTGACAAAACGCATTAGTTAAACAAGAGAGTTTTTTTAAAAAAAAACCTTTTCTAAAAACTCTGCTAGAAGTCTCTTCTCTAAGTTTGCTCTGCAGATTGTTTCAGACAATAGGAGCTATTGAATAGAAGGCTCCAAATTTGACCTGTGAGAGTCTGCAGGCGGGAATAGTTAACAAATGGCCTTTATTAGATCTAAGACTGCATTTGTTACTTTTAGTCATCAATTCATCCTTGAGATAGCCAGGGGCAGAATTTTGTATGCAGTTAAAGGATATCGACAGTAGTCGAAACAAAATTCTTTCTCTAATAGGAAGCCAGTGTAGTTCCCTTCTGGCGTCTGAGATATCATGGGATCTCTTACGGTCTAGAACGACTCTGACTGTATTATTTTGCTGCACTTGCAATCTGTTAAGATCGCAGTTAGATATACCGATCAGAAGACTGCTGCAGTAGTATATTCTTGAATTTATCAAGGCCCTTGCTAGTGTTTCCCTACTACTTTGAGGTAGGAAGGGACGAGCATGGGACAATAGTTTAATGTAGTATGTCGATGATACCAGGAGGCTGTTGATCTGCGCCTTCATGTTAAGATTACAGTCCAGATAGACTCCCAGTGTCTTGACCTTTTTTTTATTTCAATAGGACAATCACCAATTAGAAGTTTAGTATACTCAACTTCAAGCTTACGAATTTTAGGGGTAGTACCTACAAGCATAAGCTCGGTTTTACTAGCATTCAATGCCAAACCATTGAGGCACATCCAGTTTTGAATGAGATCATAGATCCTATTCAAATTCATTTCATCATTTGAAAAGACACCTTTAATAGGAATGATACATTGGGTGTCATCGGCATAGTTTGTAAATTCTATGCCGTTGCTGTTCAAGAAATCTAGAAAAGGCACTGTGAAGAAGTTATAAAAAAATAGGGGGGAGACAGGCTCCCTGTGGAACTCCCTGGGTCAGTTCCATGGCGTTAGCATCTGTCAGATCACTGATTAATGAGAGCCGTTGGTTGCTGTCCCCTGTCATAGAAATCTGTACATATAAAAGGGGCGGTGCGTTACCTGAGAAACGGCGCGTGATGTTTTTATGCCTCCATTTCACGTACTGCTCCACTTTGGAGCAATAATGAGAAAGAGGAGGGGCAGGAAGCGGAGATGAGATGAGACCTGCTCCCGGGGTCATTTTATCAGAAATCAAAAGTACATGCAGGGGACAGCCAACATTAACACTCATGTGCGTGCAATTTTAAGGTCCACCGTCCACGAGACAGAGTGGACAAGGAAAGAGTTAAAGCGAGGTGAACTTTCTTTTACTCTGTCCATTTGCCACCCCGTCTAGTGGAAATGTAAACGCTGCTTGCAGTGTAAATGCTTTGCAGGAGGTGTTTATGAAGGGATTCCCTATGGAATCTACCTGGTCTCCACCATGTGCAAAACCGCTGTGGATTCCGTAGGAATCCATTCGTTGTGCACCTGCATTAAAATCTTATGCAGACGTGCAAGGAGGCTCACGAGAGAGGAAGGCAGAGAGCTTATCTCTTCTCCCTGCCCTTCCTTAGTCTCGTGGAGACCTTATCTCGTCTCCCTGCCCTTCCTCAGTCTCGTGGAGACCTTATCTCGTCTCCCTGCCCTTCCTCAGTCTCGTGGAGTCCTTATCTCTTCTCCGTGCCCCACCTCCTTCTCCCGAAGATGTTATCTCTTCAACCGTGCCCCTCCCCCATCTCATGGAGACTTTAACTCTTCTTCTTGCCCCTCATCAGTCTCGCAGCGACCTTACCTCCTCTCCCCACCCCTCCTCAGTATCGCGATGAATTTATCTTGTCTCCCTGCCTCTCATCAGTGTCACAGAGACCTTATCTCTACTCCGTGCCCATCATCAGTCTCATGGAAACCTTATCTCTTCTCCCTTCCCCTCAACAGCCTCGCAGAGACCTTATCTCTTCTCCCTGCCCCTCCCCATTCTCGCAGAGACCTTATCTCTTCCCTGTGCCCCTCCCCAGTTTCACAGAGACCTTATCTCTTCTCCCTGCCCCTCATCAGCCTCGCAGACACCTTGTCTCTTCTCCCTGCCCATCATCAGTCTTCCGGAGACCTTATCTCTTCTCCGTGCCCCTGCTCAGTCTCCCAGAGACCTTATCTCTTCTACCTGCCCCTCCTCTGTCTCCTGGAGACCTTATCTCGTCTCCCTGTCCCTCATCAGTCTCCTAGACACATTATCTCTTCTCTGTGCCCCTGCTCAGTCTCCCAGAAACCTTATCTCTTCTCAATGTCCCTCCTCAGTCTCCCAGTGAACCTATCTGTTCTCCCTGCCCCACCTGAGTCTCGCAGAGACCTTATCTGTTCTCCCTGCCCCTCACCAGCCTCACAGAGCCCTTTTATCTTCTCCCTGCCCCTCATCAGTATCGCAGAGACCTTATCTCTTCTCCCTGCCCCACCTCAGATTTGAGGGGTCCTGATCTCTTCTGTCTGCACCTCCCCAGTCTCACACAGACCTTATCTCTTCTCCCTGCCCCTCCTCAGGCTCGCAGAGGCCTTACCTCTTCTCCATGCCCCTCCAGAGTCTCACAGAGACCTTATTGATGTATCCTGCCTCCTGCAGGATCTACCCTGAGCCAGTAATAACAAGGAGCAGGAACCAGGCTGACTCAGGTATGTAGAAAATAGGAAGTACGCTTTATTGTCTTAGTTACAGGTTCAGTTCAGAGTATAGGAGAGAGAGACCATCAGTAGCTTCTTCCCTGGTTCCCTGCCCAGCTCCAAGTCCTCAACCGTCTCCCTTGGAATCCCCAGGTGCCCCAACACTCCAAGCTCCACTAGCATTCCATCACAGCTCTTACACTGACTCAGACCCCACTCATACATATGCAGGATATAACACATCCCTCCCTTTTCCAATCAAAAGAAAACGCACAAACTCTCAACCATGCTAGGACTAGCAACCACAAAATTACTATTGCTCCTTCCACCTTGGCCTGCCACACCAAGGTCTTGGTGCCGCCACCACCAAGCACAAACCTTGCCACATGGACAAACAAAACAAAACTACAGACATCGACCCTCCTAAACTAAACACCTTCCGCCAAGACTGCCACTCTTGGCCTCAAGTCTGCCACACTTGAGCACAACCCAAAACGCCCCAAAAATAGGCTAACTACCTTGCCAAAACTGTGTAGCCACGAATATTGCAAACTTACACAGGGCCATCACAATGGTCCTAAACATGCCAACAAAGATCCCATTGCACTCTAACAAATATCCCAACAGCATGCCTCATCCTTCTCTCCTAAAGAAAACATGAAAAAGGAATGAAAAACCTAGGAAAGAGACATACAACACAAAGATCACAGAAAACACAACCACAAAAGAAGAGTTTGTGGCTTAAAAATTGTATAGCAAGAGCTATGAAAAATGTTAACATGCAATTACTACCAAATGACAAAATTAGTAGTGCATTGCACATTCACCTTTGCAAAAAAAACAAAAATTGCGATGTAAAATTGTTAACACTACCAGATGAAAAGAAACCAGTAGTGTAGTGCAATTTCAAAATTTTGCAAAACCCAAAAGCTCCGACACACCACTGGGATGAAAAATCAAATGGTGTGACCTGAAAACATTGAAAATATTGAAAAATGTAATTCAAACTGAATTTTAAATCCAGTAACCCATGCCAGTGTATTGTCCACAACTACAATACTAAATAAACACTGGCTAAACACTGTGTGCCCTCCACTACTATTAAATACCACTTGCAAACTGGCGTGCAAAAACAACAAATATCCTCCTCTCACATGCACCGCCTGGCATCACAGAACTAACTAGGGAAAACCCTAAACTTAACAAAAGGAAGCATCTTGCCGTGCGGTTACCTACAACGCAGACAAACTAGTGTAGCCCCGATTATGTAAACATACACTACTAGAGAGAAAAAAAAAATCTCCTTTCCCTTCCTTTTACGCACCACTGCGTTGTAAATCCACATTACAACTCCGAAGAGGGCCCATGCCCTTAGGTCAACTTCACTGGAACACCCTTCTGTGTCCAGCCTCCTCAAAACAAAACTTGGGGTTCCTCCTGAAGGTTTTATACTACTGCCAATACACCTGGCCAGGGTGTATAAGCCTAAACCCCATTGCATGCATGCAAATCCCATTTTTGCGCAACTACTCCAGTCCAAAACATACACTTCCACACAACTTCACATGTAACTACAAACATGCACACATCAGCTACCCGTGCACCACTACTAACACGCAATTGCACTCCAATTGCTAAACCTGCTGCTTCTCGTACGCACACTTGCGTCACATACTCCCACCCAATCACACTACATTTTGTGCTAACATGTGCAACTCCCAGTGTGTTGTTCACAACACACAAACTTTAACACTAAAACTTGCATTAAAACCTCCATCTTCTTAATTAAATCATGCTGCGCTACCAACCATGGTGGTGATCAGTCACCATGCTGGGGCGGTTTGAAATTGCATTTCCTCTCTGCACATGTCAACATCCCTACAAGAATGCATATTATATAGAAACATTTATGGACAACTCACTCAGTTTAAAATGTTTTCCCAAAATTGTGCTCACTAAAGCAACCACTTCATTAATGAATCAAAAGTTCATTTTGAACACTTCGTCTCCTATAATTCGTATAATTCGTTTATAAATAATTCCATTGCTAGCCTCCATTTATCAGTAACACTCACGCCGCACTACGCTCCTATATACCCTTATTTATCTGCCAAAATCTCCAAAGATAAAACCTGTTAATAATGCATTTTTCATAATATTGTAATGCAGCTGACAATGCAGTGTTACAACGTCCTCCTATAAGAATGTAAACGTTGATACCACATGAAACGTTTCAATTTCGACTTATACCAGTCACATACTATGCCAGTAGCAATATGCCAATATCAGGTTCTTTGCGAAACTGTCATCCAAGCATTGACTAGATCAAAACAAATGCTTTGATTAATTAATCCCAAAAATACGGTGCTCCAATCTGTAAAACAAAATTCCAAATGTTCCTTAAACCTTGAGCGCGGATCTCCTTGCCTCCCAAGTTTTCTTTTAATGTAGCAGCGATGGTTAAATAAATCACAGTATCATTTCTTCCCAAATACGTTTCTATAATTCGTCACCTTACATCCAAGTAACTCCGGTGGGAAACACGGCCGCCTGATTACCATGTACTTCATTTGCTTTAATATATTCACCCCCACATTCCAAAATGTATGTTACGAGCCGCTGCATTCTTAAATCAAATATTGCTTTGCTTTCATTAAGTCGCCTTATTCACTCCGCTGCACAGGGGCACATTTCCATACAGCAGCCCTCCCTGCATACGTTTATGTGCAAGTCCTCATTCCGAAATCACTTGCACAGTCAGCGTCAACATAGAACTCCGTCTCTCCATAAAGACGGATGGCTGACGTCCCGGTGGACTGGATTTACTTCCTCCATGTGCGTCGTCACGGCAGGGCACGTTGAGAGGGCCTTTCCTCTAAGCAGTGAAGGTAGCTCCGGAGCTCCGAACACGGAAGAATGAAAGCACAGGGCCGACTCCATGCGTTCCAGCAACGGCGCGGCTGGAACGCAGGGGTGCTACTGGGCGCGCGCCACCCAGGACCCCTTGGGACCCTCAAAATCCACCCAGATCACTGCGACCAGGGGTTTTTTTTTTTTTTTTCACTGTACCTGGAAAGCCACTCTGCTCGAACACCGGACTACAGGTCCCATAAGCCCTTTCTGATGTGAGCGCAACGGCGCTCGGCCCATTTGTGATTGTGCCAACAGATCACAAATGTCTTCTTCCTGCTATGCAGCCCCAAACCTTCACCAGGGCTGACTCTTCTCCAGCCCCATGGGTGGGCCATAAACTCCATTGTCCGTGTGATGCCTCTGATGCCACAGCCATCCTCTTAATCGGCACAAGCTTTAGTTTACGCCGCCGGATCAACAAAGCAGCTCCTCTCCCGGCTGTTATATGGCATCATGATTCACTACTCCCTCGCTCTCCTACCAAGCTCTTAAACATCCTCGTCGCCAAATGATGTATCCTGCCTCCTGCAGGATCTACCCTGAGCCAGTAATAACAAGGAGCAGGAACCAGGCTGACTCAGGTATGTAGAAAATAGGAAGTACGCTTTATTGTCTTAGTTACAGGTTCAGTTCAGAGTATAGGAGAGAGAGACCATCAGTAGCTTCTTCCCTGGTTCCCTGCCCAGCTCCAAGTCCTCAACCGTCTCCCTTGGAATCCCCAGGTGCCCCAACACTCCAAGCTCCACTAGCATTCCATCACAGCCCTTACACTGACTCAGACCCCACTCATACATATGCAGGATATAACACTTATCTCTTCTCCCTGCCCCTCCTCAATCTCATGGAGACCTTATCTCTTCTCTGTGCCCCTTCTGATTCTCACAGAGACCTTATCACTTCTCCTTGGCCCTCCTCAGTTTCCCAGAGACCTTATCTCTACTCCTTGGCCCTCCTCAGTCTCGTGGGGACCTTATCTCTTCTCCCTGCCCCGCCTCAGTCTCACTGGGCCCTTATCTCTTCCCTGTGCCCCTCATGAGTCTCAGAGACCTTATCTCTTCTTCATGTCCCTCCTCAGTCTCCCGGAGAATTTATCTCTTCTCCCTGCCCCTCTGGAGTCTCGCAGAGACCTTATCTCTTCCCTGTGCTCCTCCCGAGTCTCGCAGAGACTTTCTCTCTTCTCCATGTCCCTCCTCAGTCTCCCGGAGACCTTATCTCTTCTCCCTGCCCCCATCAGTCTCTCGGACACCTTATCTCTTCTCTGTGCCCCTGCTCAATCTCATGGAGACCTTATCTTTTTTTCCATGTCCCTCCCCAGTCTCCCGGAGAACTTATCTCTTCTCTGTGTGCCCTCTCAGCCACGTGGAGATCTTATCTGTTCTCCCTGCCCCTCCTGAGTCTCACGAAGACCTTATCTCTTCTCTGTGCCCCTCACCAGCCTCGCAGAGAGCTTATCTCTTCCCCCTGCCACTCATCAGTCTCGTGAAGACCTTATCTCTTCTCCCTGCCCCTCACCAGTCTTGCAGAGACCTTATCTCTTCTCCCTGCCTCTCCTCCATCTCATGGAGACCTTATCTCTTCTCTCTGCCCCTCGCAGAGACCTTATCTCTTCTCTGTGCCCCTCCTGAGTCTCACAGAGACCTTCACTCATCTCCATGTCCCGCCTCAGTCTCCCGGAGAACTTATCTCTTCTCCCTGCCCCTCCTGAGTCTCGCAGAGACCTTATCTCTTCTCCCTGCCTCTCCTCCATCTCGTGGAGACCGTATCTCTTCTTCCTGCCCATGCAGAGACCTTATCTCTTCTCCGTGCCCCTCATCAGTCTTGCAGAGACCTTATCTCTGTCCCTGCCCCTCCTCAGTTTTACAGAGACCTTATCTTTTTTTCCACGTCCCTACCCAGTCTCCCGGAGAACTTATCTCTTCTCTGTGGGCCCTCTCAGCCTTGTGGAGATCTTATCTCTTCTCCCTGCCCCTCATCAGTCTCGTGAAGACCTTATCTCTTCTCCCTGCCCCTCATCAGTCCCGCGGGGACTTTCTCTTCTCTGTGCCCCTCCCCAGTCTCACAGAGACCTTATCTCTTCTCTCTGCCCCTCAGTCTCACAGAGACCTTATCTCTTCTCCCTGCCACTCCTGAGTCTCGCAGAGACCTTATCTCTTCCCTGCGCCCCTCCTGAGTCTCGCAGAGACCTTCTCTCTTCTCCATGTTCCTCCTCGGTCTCCCGGAGAACTTATTTCTTCTCTGTGCGTGCCCTCAGCCTTGTGGAGATCTTATCTCTTCTCCCTGCCCCTCCTCAGTCTCGCAAATACTTTTTCTTCTCTGTGCCCCTCCCCAGTCTCACAGAGACCTTTTCTCTTCTCTTTGCCCTCCTCAGTCTCACAGACTCACAGCGACCTTATCTCTTCTCCCTGCCCCTCCTCAGTCTCACAGAGACCTTATCTCTTCTCCCTGCCCCTCCTCAGTCTCACAGAGACCTTATCTCTTCTCCGTGCCCCTCCTGAGTCTCAGAGAGACCTTATCTCTTCTCCCTGCCACTCCTCAGTCTCGCAGACACCTTATCTCTTCTCCCTGCTCCTCATCAGTCTCACAGAGACCTTATCTCTTCTCTGTGCCCCTCCTGAGTTTCACAGAGACCTTATCTCTTCTACCTGCCCCTCCTCAGTTTCACAGAGACCTTATCTCTTTTCTGTGCCCCTCCTCAGTCTCCCAGAGACCTTCCCCCTTCTCCCTGCCCCTCCTGAGTCTAGCAGAGACCTTATCTATTTTCCCTGCCCCTCTTCAGTCTCCTGGAGACCGTATCCCTTCTCCCTGCCCCTCCTGAGTCTCACAGAGACCTTATCTCTTCTCCCTGCCCCTCCTCAGTCTCCTGGAGACCTTATCTCTTCCCCCTGCCCCTCCTCAGCCTCCTGGAGACCCTATCTCTTCTCTGTGCACCTCCCGAGTCTCGCCATTGCTCCACAATGGGGCGGCACGTTAAATGGAGGCGTAAAAACGTTACGCCTCGTTTTACACCTCCATTTACTACCCTGCCCCGTTTGAAAATGCGGCTGCCCGTCTTGTCAGTTCCACCAATTAATGGCAAAGGAATGGGGAAGGCAATTGGCCACCTTACGTAGCCCTTTTTCATTTCCAATCTTGCAAAGCTTCATAACAAGTGCTAAGGTTGGGACTATTACCTGCAATGAGCCATATGCATTTTAAAGTCTTGCAGCTCACAGCACCTGAATAGTTAATTTGGAGAACCCAAATGTACAGAGCTGCTGTTCATATAACGCAATTCACATGATGAAACAAGGACGCTGCCTTGATTGATAACACCCCCAGGCCACAGCAGGCTATGCAAACATGTCTTGTTGTCCCAGTGTTCCGTGTGAAGAGACATCTAGCCCCGCCTCCTTTTCTTGTTTTGCTCTGCATTTATAATAGACAGACCTAACTAGTAGCACCAGAATGTGCGCACAGCTCTGGGCGCGCCACTCACACCTGACCCGCGGCATAGTTACATCGCTGGCTTAGAGCTGTGGGTGATATGAGGCGATTGCCACCTAAAGCACATCACACAGCAAATAAATAAATAAATCCGCCCGAGGCACACACCACCATTTTAGTTGTGATCTGCTCCTTGACGTGTGAATGCCGCAGATGACGCAAGAGGTCTAGGGTCACGTGTGACCTGCTCATACAGTCCTGTGCATTGTGACACCTATAGTGTGGGTCTAATAGCAGAATGTGCATATATGCATACAGGAATGCAAAGGAACACTGCGCCTGCGCAAGACCTCCACAGATCACCTTTGTGTAAGGTGACCAGACGTCCGGGTTTTCCCGGGACAGTCCGGGAGTTTTTTCATGGTTGGGTGGCTACGGTGATTAAAATCCCAATTATTTTTCACAACACTTCAAGAATTTTGAGGATGGAGGTTTGACTCGAACCCCCAACCTATCAGGTATAAGTCACAACACCTACTGACTGTGCCACAGAGACTGACTTGGAAATTGCTGCACAGCAAGCCATGTGATATCAATTAGAGCTCACGCTCCTTTTGAATTAACATTTTATTTTATTTTATTTTTTACATTTGTATAGCGCGCAGGCAGCCCAGGGGCATTTTGGCGCTGTTACTTGCAGAAAGCTTAGTTACATTATGCATAGGTTACATCATTTGGCATTGACATTTAGGTGTAACAGATATTATGCATGGAGGCATACAAAGGTCAGGTATACATGTGGCGAGTGTAGGTGATAAACGGTAGGGAATCAAGCAAACAGGGTGGTTTTCAAGGTTTTGCGGAAGGTGGTCAGGGAAGGTTCTTAGACAAAACTGCACAAATGACATCATATACAGTTCATAGAAAGGAGAAGTGCTGGAAATATGGTTGGGGTTGGGGGATGGGCGTGTTGGGGGAGGGGCGGTAATTGGTGGGCTGCGATGGGGTAGTCCCTCTTTTATGTTGTTGGTCGTCCCGGTTTTTTGTTTTGGAAATCTGGTCACCCTACCTCTGGGAGAAGAAGAGTTCTTCCTGCGCCGGCCAGACAACACCACTGGGCCGCCTTCTGCCATCAGGCCCACAGACACTGCCTATCCTATGCCACTGCACACTGGCCCGCAGACGCAGACGCCTGGTCCGCTCTGGCCTTGAACTGCAAAACAGCTCTGCAGCTCAGCGGCTGCACCACCCGGCCTGCAGGATTCGCCCAGGCCGAGGGCAGCGGCCACCTACCTGGATGGATGTCTCTTCTGGAGGGCAGTAGCTCATCCACTGCTGCCCCCTCCCAGCAGCCAAGACTACCTCGTTGCCAGTGAAGTAATGAGGTTCTCAGGCTCACACAGCACGCAGGAGTCAGGAGGAAAGATTAGTGTGAGTTTGATATTGATATTGATATTTTATTTGTATTGCGCTTGTACAAAGTGTTTCAGAGCGCGGCAAGGGAGGGGGACAGAGGAGAACAAAACAGCGATCTTACTAGGCCCAGTGACATTGAGAACGCGCAAGTGCCTGGGAGAGGGGGAGGGGAAAAGTGCATGGAAGGGGGGAGAAGTGGAAAGTGCGAAGCAGAGGAGAAACAGATGAATAACAATAAATAAATAATAAAGGCAACAAACAGTGGTAGTGCAGCCAGCAATTTGCAAGTGCTAGGTTTAAGGCAAAGATAAGATTAATGGACAGAGTAACTGGAGCATGCATCCCAGCCAGCACAGCAACTCTAACTGTCACTGTCAGAGCACATAGAACCCAGTCACTCACCAACACTCCTGACTCCATGTGACATCACACCATTCTGCACTCACACACAAATGCACATTACAACACACTGCACATATTTCAGAGGTCAGTGCAAATGAAGTAGTGAAGTTCGGTGACAAGAGCGTCCACTGGTTTCTCAACATCACTGGCCTTCAAAATGGCCTTACAGAGAAGCTACTTTGTACTTAGACTACTATGCCACTACGCAAGCCAATGTAGTCCACCTCACCATATTGCTAGGTGGGAAATGTGGTCAGAGGTTTCTGGCTATTGTCTGCCCCTGGCGGTAGGTTATAAGCCAATAGGCTGTGATCGATCCTGCATGACCGGAGGGGATAGGGACTAGTAGATGGCATTTTGTCGAAAGCAAACCTTTCGCACGAGTATAGTGGCAGATCAGAGCTCATTTTTGAGTCCCCCATATTTTGGCAGCGTGGACCTGTTACGTTTGCACTTTTACGTGTCCCCACCACCGAATCCTTCTTATTCGCACGATGTAGTGTGAAAGGGGAGAGTAAAAAGGCGATTTACATACTTGTACGCCACCCTTTTGCACTCCGCCGTGCAAAATGAGTAAATGTCGCCTGCCATGTACGCATAGCAGGCAGCGTTTACAATAGATTCCTATGGAGTTCGTCTGCTCTTAGCTGGTGTAAAAAGGCAGAGGACTCCACAGGAATCCACAGCTTTTGTGCCAGCATGCAAATGCATGCTGGCACAAATGCTAGTGTATTTGTATGGAGGAGAGGAAGGGAGTGGCGGAAAAGCTCCTCTTTGCCATTTTAATATATGAAAATGAGCCATGATGTGAATGAAAGGCACGAAAGCCTTACACAGGGTCTTCCCACCATTCATTAATGTTACATTTATTTATTTATTTATTTGTTTATTTGGATTTTTAAAGCGCGCGATCAGCCCGAGGGCATCGTGGCGCTGTTACAGTCAGGAAGACACTTGTCTGGTTACAGAGAGGAAAGGTTGATTAGGGTACAGGCATTTTGAATTACAGTCTATGCATACAAGGTAATATTTACAAGGCATTGCGTTTACAGTAGCGTTACTTTGTTACACTGTATTTGTTGCATTTCCGTCAACAGAGCGTTTGCGGTACAGCTTAGGTGGGGGTGGAGAGCGCCAGTTAGGTAAAGAGTTTGGTTTTGAGAGATTTACAAAAGGATAGCAGGAATGGTTCGGCTCTGAGAGAGATAGGGAGGTCATTCCAGAGCTTGGGGGCTATGTGTTGGAAGCCAATGCCTCCAGCTTTAGCTCTTCTTATAGAGGGAACTTGGAGTTGGTTGTCATATTGGCTTCTTGTTGGGCGGAGCGCGGATTTCCTGTTTATGGTTTCTGATAAGTATGACGGAGCAGTGTGATTGATACATTTGTGAGTGAGGGTGAGTATTTTGAAATTGATTCTTTCCTTGCCTGGAAGCCAGTGCACGTCTCTCCGGGCCTGAGATACATGGTCGGATTTAGGGATGTGCAGGGCAGCGCGGAGGGCATTGCTTTGCACTATTTGGAGCTTTTTTAGATTTTTTGCAGATGTGCCGGCTAAGAGGGCGTTACAGTAGTCTAATTTGGCTCCTATGGTTGCTCTAGTGACGGAGAGGCAATTAGGCGTGGTGAGGTAGGGTTTTATGGCAAAGATGAGTTTAGTGGTCATGGCGGATGAAGAGGAGATGGCATTGACTTGTCTTGACATAGAGAGTGTGGTGTCCAGGTAGACTCCTAGAGTCTTGACGGCAGTAGAGACCGGTATGTTGATGTTATCAATGGTCATGTGTGAGTATTCTTGCCTGAGTCTGGAGAGAATTTCGCTGGGTGCTAGGATGATGATCTCCGTTTTGTCACTGTTAAGGCAAAGACCATTGATTGCCATCCAAGTCTGGATTGTGGAGTAGATGTTGAGGAGAGCTTCTGTGTCTTTGGCATAGTCTCCAGAGAGTGGGAGTAGGACTTGGGTGTCATCGGCGTAGTTGGTGTAGGCTATGCCGAGAGCATCCAGTAAGTCAAAGAGGGGTTTAGTGAAGAGGTTGTAGAGGGTCGGTGCGGTGCAGGAGCCTTGTGGGACTCCAGGAGCGTTGGCCTGGTCAGAGTAGACTTTCATGGCCCTGCCTTCAAGGAATGAGGTGATCCAGGTGGTTGCTTTGTGGGAGAAGTGGGCTGCATTGGAAAGGTGAGAAGTGAGGATGTTATGGTCGACTAGGTCGAATGCTGCGGAAAGATCTAGTAGAAGGAGGAGAGCAGGTTCGCATGTGTCCATTATTTTGGTGATTTGATTTTTCAGGTCTAGAAGGGCAGTTTCAGTCCCATGTCCTTTGCGGAACCCCGATTGCCTTCTGCCAAGGATGGCGTAGGTTTCAAGGTACTGCTGGATACATATTCATTTACAATGAGCTCCTAGGAGTGGAGATTATAAACAGACCCCACGTTTTTATTATCTCTGTGTATCATTGTATCATTAATGTGTTATGATTATTTTACAGGCTATTTGTTTATTGACCTCATCGACGCTGTGTCCTTCATATCAAGAATTGAATCGGTGCGCGCGCGCATGTGCGGACACCCACACACACTCGCGCGCGCGCACACACACACACACACACACACACACATACACACACTTCTCTCTCACTTTATATCACTCAATCATTCTCCACTCCTTCTCTTTATCAATCTCTTTATGCGCAGCGAGGCCAACATTATTGGCAGAAGGGCGCTATATAAGTACAATTTGCCTTTCATTACTCTCTGTGAATCTCATACTGGGAGTGAGTATAGGAACAACGTCTCCTCCCACTCCGCGACACGGCCACCCACACCACCGTGATCCATCTATCAGGTGCCAGTACACCCCGGCACTCAGGGAACCTTTCCACCAATGATCCCCCTCTCTTGGTAAAACCCCTGGATGAGTGATGTCACTCCTCTCAGCGCTATGAATATACTCCTAGTGCTAGATTGAGACTCTCCATGGGGAATAGGAGAGTGCAGGAATTCCTGGAAACTCTAAAGCTCTCAGCTACTCACCAGGGGCGAGGATGGAATAGTTTCTCCATAATCCACCAAACGTGCAAATATTAGCTCACAATTTCCGGTACACAGTGATTTTAACTAATGAATACAAAATAAAGAATACAGTTTAAAAGAAACAAAAATAATGAGAAAATACTGAATTAAAAAAATATATATATGTGGGGGTGGGGTAAGGGGTTAAATCTGGTGCCGAGGGGGTTGGGTGGGATTTTAAACATGGAGAAATGGGGGCTTGGATGCCCCCCCAAGATTATTTTTCCTTGTTTTTGTTTTGGTAAAAATTAATTCTTTATTTTTTTTATTCGTTTAAGTCACATAGAACCCACTTTCCAGTGGCTCAGGCACCCCCAAGGATAGGGCCCGCGCCGGAACTCTCGCAAAGTATGGCCATCACGGGGAGCAACTGGCTGTTCCCCCAGTAAAGCCACATACCGTTTGAGCAAGCCTTACAATGGTCTTTGGGCACAGGCAACACAAGCATGTTTTACTTGGGTAAGGCTGGCATATATTGTTTAGACAGAATGGAATAGAGACACACTGCTGTTCTCGCTCTGCCTGTTCATGAGTGCAGCATGCCCTTCTGACAACAGAAATGAGTTTCAAAATGCAGCCAGAATGACTGGAGGCCATGCCAGTGACGTCATCAGAGCAGACCCCGTGTAAAGCAGTACACCTCAATTAATGAAATGACGTCTTTAAGGCAAAACGTGACCGCCTCGTGGATCTTAAGCCCTCTTTGAAGGTTAGCAAAATCATTTCGGTATTTTTGGCCACAAGAATACTTTTGCAACTTGCCAACTTTCTAAGACATTCAGACTAATAAAGTGTACGAGAACTAAACACACTAAATGTAAGTAGAAGCAGATTTAGGAACTCCTGCTGTGCTCCTGCTCTTCCATCACAGACATAATGTGATTTTTACATGTTATGCGGTCCAAGCCTTTAAATCAGGTTTGTGACACACGTGACCCCCTGGTGGATCATATCCCCAATTTCATGAACCCAACGGCTCACCTCGGTGTGGCACCTTTTCATATTGGTGAGAGCCGCCAGTGTGCCACCTGCACACCCACAGAAGCAGCTCTGCGTCTCGCCCCTCCCCCGTACCTTCACTTGTTACCTTTGGGTCAATCGATGAACTCCTTCCTGCTTCCGGTACAGTGTAAATGGCGGCTGCCATCTCCCCTGCAGATGGAACTTCCCCATAAGCCCCCTCACTGAAAAGGTCTCCCCGCCACTGGGTGGTGTAGGGAAGATGACGCTGGCTCACCTCCAATCGGCTGAGCCGGCGCCTGTGCTTCATCTCTTCCTGTGGTGGCCTTTTTAAAGTCCGGTCAGGGGTCTTCAGGTATAATTAAGGACTCCAGTTTTCCGTTTTTACTGATTTATATTCACAAGTACAGACGGAAATCAATCTGCTTTCTTTCATATACTTTTTCATTTATAAAAATTGAAAAGTATGATGTCATTCGTGCATCGCAGGCCGATCACAGGGGCATTGCTAGGGGGGGCTTAGGGGGTTATAGCCCCTGATCTTTTGGTTGTAGCCCCGGATAGAATCTCAGGAGCCACAGCCAAAAGACTAGCCATCCCCGAGTCCCAAGAGTTCTGACATCAGCGTAGCCCCGGGTCTTTTCCAGACCTAGCAACTCCCCTGGCCGATCACATTGAAGATTGGCAGCACGGAGAGTGTAAAAGTTGTATAAAAATAACATTAAAGTTCTTCAAATTGCTGACAGCGTATATCTCAAAAACAGCTATCTAGAGCTACAGAGTCCTCTTTTAGGGGCTGTATGGATGAGGACAAATTTGCACAAAATATACAATATCCCACAGACCAGCCTCCTTCCTTTCTGTTACTGGTGAGTTCTCAAATGCCTCTAGACATCGTCATGTCCACCCCTTTACCACGAATGAGGGCACGTTACCATGGATTATCCAAAAATATATACATATTTTAATATTTATCAAAATCACATCAATTGACAATACATTTGTTTAAAAACAACATGATCATAATTCATCTATACATTCATATACACATAGACGTATGACTCGTATGACAAAGAAAGAGGCACATCTAATTCAGCCCCTTTGTCGGGGGGAAATTCTGCCGGGGTCGGCCGGGCCGTCCGCAGACCTCTGGGCAGGGAGGCCCCAACTCCTCCCGTATATCCCAAAAGAGATAGAGTATGAGACACACGCAAGAAGCAAGGTGACTCTGCTGTTTATTAGACAAAACGGCAGGGATGGGTCAAGGAGCGTACGCGTCCGTCCTGACACACACACAATCGTGGGGCTCGCAGGCCCTTTTTACCTTAGTATGACGCACTACTTGCGTCACTTGGAAAGTTTAGCAAAAAACCTATCTCCACTCTGGATTGGTTACTCGAGTGGTAGGGTTAGTATAGCGCACATATAGAGAACGGTGTTAGTGGCTGAGGGTTAGTCAGGTGGTATACCTGGGCTGTCCCTTCAATTTGATACATGAAAATTGTTACATGAAGACCTCTGAGGATTGGTCAATGTGAATGGCGTCAGTGATAAGAACCCCATGTTCTAATTGGTCCGCTCGCGAGCCTCCCAGTCTGGGACTATCGCTGTTCCCAGCTCGCGGTGCACCTGTCATTTGCAACAATGTTTTAATATGGGTAGGTGTAAACAATGTGAGGATTTATTCATATGTTGGGAGGTCGAATACTCCCACTGCTGCAGATGTCCAATGAGTCTTTTAATTGTATCTGCCTGTGTCTTGAAACGTGGGATTCAGGCGTCTCCTTCCTCCTGGGCTTGGCATCTTGTCAGGTTTGGCTTTGTCACGTGAGGTGGGACCGTGTTTGAGGCAAAATTTAACACAATTAATATTGTTTTTCCTACTGTGTGCCTGGTTTATCTTGCAGGTGCGACCTTGGCGTTGGCTTGCAGCGTGCGAGATTGCAACATCGTGCCCTTGGCGGTGTGCTTTCGCCGGGCTCATTTTGCAGGGTCAGCAACCCAGTTCTTGCTCATTCGATGTTCATGGAAGCTTTTGCCTGCGGCCTGCTTGGGCCTGGTGCATAGGTGGAACCGTTTGATGCAGGGCGCTTTAGGTTACGGTATCATATTGCTTTATCCTCAGTATCGTGTCCCCGTTATATTCTTCATTATGGTACATGGCTCTTAGAAGAAGCGTGAGCAAGCCTTTTTATATAAGTTCATGATGCGTCTTGCGTTTCTGCATTTTGAGAGCCTATGTGGAAAATAATAAAGATGTACGTCCGTGAATATGTCTGTCGCCTACGTCATAGCACTGAGTATATTCTTCGTGTGGATTGGTGTGGGAGTGTCCGGTGTGCATGTTTGCACGGGTGTGCTGACCGTTGGCTAGGTTATCATGGCATCTCTAACGACGTGTAGGTTTAGTCGAGTTGATCCGTGCCGCAGGTGTCGGCATGGACAGGGCGGGCTGCTGGGCAGGTAGATGGGCACATCCGTATGTTCCTGTACCAGGGTATTTGGTCGTCTGGCAGATAGGCAAACTCCTCTCGTGGCGGATGTCTAGGCCGTGATCCTCTAGGCCAAGCGCGAGAGGGGAAGGGCGGGAGCCTGTTCTTCCATTCTCCCACTTCAGTCCCCCCTCTGGTCGACTTGTCGACCACAAACATATCCTTTTCTTTATCTCCTCTTACTCTCCATATTTTAGTTATTCCTCCCAAATGTCCATAGTGGTTAACATGGTCTTCAAATGACCAATACATATATTCACATGTTCCTCCAGGAGTGCAGTATACCCATTTCCCTATGTAGCTCCTTGGGTTTCTTGGGTTTTCGAGCTTCACAGATGGTGGGTCCAGGTGGTTGGTGATGATCTGGTTGCGCAACTTCTCTCTCTCCTTTATGATTGTGCCTGTGTGTTGGCCGTCATCTGTTGGCATCAAGAGGTGTATACCAACCATTTCGATCATCTCGTCTGTGGTGCGTGCCTTCCGGGCCTTCCAAAATCTTATTATGATCAGTGCAGCTCCAGCCAAAATAGTGCATCCAACTATAATCTTCAGTCCATCTGACAGCCAAGATGGCATCCATGACCATAATATTGAAAACCAGCTCTCATCCTTTTTGTATTTGTATTTGTATTTATTTATTTATAAAGCGCAGCCAGGCCCAGGGGCATACGGGCGCATAAGTTAGATCTGGTTACAGTTGCAATTGAAAGCAGTCAATAAGGGTTACGTTACATTGCAGTTACAGGTGGGTACAAACTTAGTCGTGCAAATGCATATATACATAGTCTAGTATAAGTACATTATTTACAAAAGTGTGCCAGTGACAGTCGATCATGCTGGGATCAGGCGGTTAGGGTGTCAAAGAGTCCATGTTGTGAAGCCAACACTTCGTGTTATGTTTAAATAGGTTAAATGAAGGTTCTGCACGCAAAAGCGCAGGTATTGTGTTCCATAATTTAGAGGCTTGTACAGGGAAGCTAGCACCACCCGAGTTATGAAGTTTAAATCTCGGTATGGACATAGTGTTAGCTTGTGCTGCTCTAAGTGGTCTTGAAGAAGTGTGAGGTGTAAGTTGGTTGGTGAGGTAGGCTGGTGCAAGGTTGGCCCTGGCTTTATGTGTAAGGGCCAGAGTTTTAAGGGATATTCTGTGCTTGACTGGAAGCCAACGTAGTTTGCGTCTGGTCTCCGCGATGTGCATCTTTTTGGGGATGTTGAGGGCAGCTCTGATGGCATTATTTTGAATTACTTGCAGTTTGTTGATATTTTTGTGGCTAGTGCCTAAGTAAAGGGCATTACAATAGTCTATCTTGGATAGGACTAATGCTCTAGCAAGAGTAATGCAATTGGGTGAGGAGATGAACGGCCTACATGCAGTGATCAGCTTGCAGGTGTAAGCGGCTGATGATGCTACTGCATTAGTTTGTTTGGAGAAGGATAAGGTGGCATCGATGTAAACCCCAAGGGTTTTGGTGTTATTTGACACGGGGATGAGATTGCCATCTATGGTGAAGGATTTAAATGCGGGATTGAGATTTTTGAGTTTGGCGTGAGTGCCAAGGATGATCAACTCGGTTTTTTCGTCATTGAGACAAAGTCCATGATGTGCCATCCATGCTTGAATTACTGAGTAGATTTCATTAAGGGTTTTGCGATCTGTTTCATAGTTCCCCGAGATAGGAATGAGTATCTGGGTGTCGTCCGCGTAATTGGTATATGTGACACCCAGATAGTCAAGGATATCAAAGAGGGGCTTTGTGAATATATTATAGAGTGTCGGGGACACGCAGGAGCCTTGCGGGACTCCACAGGGTACTGGTGAAGGTTCAGCAGAATCAGTGGGAGAGAAGACCCTCATGGTTCTGTTTGCCAAAAAGGAACTGATCCAGGCTGTGGCTGCGTCTGAGAAGTGTGCTGCAGTTTGCAAGTGGTGACATAGTGTTTGATGGTTGACCAGGTCAAAAGCTGCTGACAGATCAAGCAATAAGAGGAGTGCAAGTTTACCATTGTCTTTCAGGATTTGGATCTGGGTAGTGAGATCTATTAATGCAGTTTCCGTACCGTGTCTAGGTCGGAAACCTGACTGCCTAAGTCCTAGGAGATTGTTTGATTCTAAGTAGGCCTGTATTTGTAAATAGGCTGCTCTGTCCAGTATTTTTAATAAGAAAGGTACAGTTGTTATCGGTCTATAGTTAGACGGGTTGGCTGGATCAAGAGTAGGTTTTTTAAGGAGTGGGATGACCCACGCATCTTTTAGGTTATCAGGCACTACTCCAGTTTTGAAGGAGGCATTGATGAGGTTGGTTATGAATGGTGCCAGGTCGTGCGCAGCAGCTTTGATGATCGGGGCAGGGCAGGCATCACCTTGGCAATTTGAAGGTTTAAGTTTCCTGATGATGTTTTCTACTTCCCAGATTGAGAGGGGTGAGAAGCTGAAAGGTTTACAAGTTGACTTAAAGGTAGGTGATTTGTTAGGTAATTGTTTGTAGTCCGAGTCAGCAAGTAGCAGGGATTTTTTTGCGTTGATTTTAGATTGTAGGCGAGCTATTTTATCTAATAAGGCCTTCTGAATATTACTACACCATAGTGCATCTGTAACATATTTGTCTATGGGGGCAATGGGGGATTCTAGTTCTTTCAAAATCTTAAAGAGTTCCTTTGTGTTGGATTCCGCTTGTGTAATCCTTTTGTTATATGTGTCCTTTTTAGCAATAAAGATGGCTTCTTTGTAACTAGAGGAGGCTAGGGTTAGCTCAGTCTTATTGGATGCTGTGGGATGTTTTTTCCAATGTGCCTCAGCGGTTCTCTTGGTTTTGCGTAATTCTCTTAGCTGCGGCGTGAACCAAGTGTTAAGGTGACGCTGTGGTTTGGGTTTCCGCAATTTTAGGGGGGCAATGGTGTTCAGTGCTTTAAGTATAGCCTGGTTGTAGATATCCACTGAGACTGTGGGGTCAGCCTCTGAGTCGATATGTTCAGGATGGGGAGTAGTATGGGTAAGAGTTTGTCAGGTGTAATATCTTTCTTATTTCTCGTGCTGGTAGCTGGGGCGATGATAGGCGCCAGGTGAGGTGTATTGGCTTTGATAGAGAAGGTTATTATGTGATGATCCGACCAAATGCATGGGTCATTGGATAGAAGGTCAATAGAGCAATTGAGGTGAGTGATCCAGTCCAGTGTTCTGCCTTTGATATGAGTGGGCTCGTGAATAATGTGCGTGTGACCCAAATCCGATAAGGTGTTAGCTAGGTCATGGGCGTTAGTGTTCTTAGGGTCGTTAAAACCAAGATTAAAGTCCCCAAGTAAGATCGTTTGAGAGCTGGGTTTGGTATCTGTGGTTATGAGTGATGCAATGTCCTCTATAAAGGAGGAAATGGGACCTGGTGGTCGGTAAATAAGGTGCAAAGATGCCGTGTGGTTAGGTGATAGAGGAAGCTTAATAGACAAGGATTCAGCAGAGGGGATTTGAGAGTCCTGGATGACTTTGATGTCGAATGTATTTCTGAATATGATGGCGAGTCCACCTCCCTTCGTTTGAGTGGTGTTTCTGTCGCATCTAATAATAGCATAATCATTAGGTATAGCAAGGGCCAGAGATGGACCGGAGGCAGCATTAAGCCAAGTTTCCGTGACTGCGAGGAGATCGAGCTTTTCGTGAGATATAAGGTCAGCGATGTCGAGAGCATGGGCAGGAAGAGACCTAGCATTCACCAGAGCTGCTTTAATGAGTTTGTCTTTTTGGGAAGATTTTTCAGGTGGTACAGGTAGGTGTGCAAATGGGTATGGGCTAACTTGACTGAGTCAGTGGTCGAATTGGCAGGGTTGTGGTCAGTATGCAAATGTTTCATGCTGCGGGCTCTTAATCTAAAGTTTCTGGTTAAAATGCTAGGGTGGTGGGAGCATGGAAAGGTAGGTGGGCTAGTTCTAGAATTCAATCTAGTGTTTCTAATGACCGTAGTACAAGGTTGGTTAGGTGTTGGTCTGGTAGCAAAGTGGCGTATCCAGAGAGCTGGATCATCCAAATACGGGTTAGCAGGTGTCATGGTGATAGGCCACGAGGTGATGGTGGTGGTTAACATGAGTGTGTAGGTGTGAGTGTCTAGACTAGGAAATGGGTTAGGTAGACTAGTCCAACGTCTAGTGTAGATATACAGTAGGTGGATGAGAGTAGATAGGCACCAATACATGATGTGGGCAGTGTTGCTAGTAAGCAGGGGTTGCAAATGTGGTCTATTGGCGACCATAGGCACAACACAAATCAATCAAATGTGGTCTGTAGGCGACCATAAGGCACAACACAAATCAATCAAATGTGGTCTGTAGGCGACCATAAGGCACAACACTAATCAATCAAATGTAGTTTGTAGCGACCATAAGGCACAACACAAATCAATCAAATGTGGTCTGTAGGCGACCATAAGGCACAACACAAGTCAATCGAGTGTGGTCTTGTAGGCGACCATAAGGCACAACACAAATCAATCAAATGTGGTCTTGTAGGCGACCATAAGGCACAACACAAATCAATCAAATGTGGTCTTGTAGGCGACCATAAGGCACAACACAAATCAATCAAATGTGGTCTTGTAGGCGACCATAAGGCACAACACAAATCAATCAAATGTGGTCTTGTAGGCGACCATAAGGCACAACACAAATCAATCAAATGTGGTCTTGTAGGCGACAATAAGGCACAACACAAATCAATCAAATGTGGTCTTGTAGGCGACCATAAGGCACAACACTAAACAATCAAGTGAAGTTTGTAGGCGACCCTAAGGCACAACACAAATCAATCAAATGTGGTCTTGTAGGCGACCATAAGGCACAACACTAAACAATCAAGTGTAGTTTGTAGGCGACCATAGGGCACAACACCTGATGCAGTGTGGCAGCATCTAAGTACAGAATAATACGTAAGCTGAAGAGGAGTTAGGCATCGCCTGGGTTCGGGTAGGACCCTTAAGCTAATAGTGCAGGAGGGCAGCAACTGAGTTCCGAGTCGTGCCTAGAGCTGCAAAGCTAAAGTGTATTCTAAAGGTAGTAAGCCTAGAGTCTAAGGACTAAAGATATATTGGGTCTAATGGCACAACTGGCTGATCCATGTGGTGTGACAATAGTTGCTTGTTAATTCTTAGCAACAATATAATACAGCATACTATGTAGACATCACATTGATCAAGTGTGGGTAGGTCACGCTCCTTTAGCAAATACACATCGGCAGGTAGGTTTTGTCTGATTTAAGATCAGTGAGTACATTCACACAATGTCATAACACTAGAGTTGTGCACATGCATACAAGTCATGTGTCTATTAGGTAAAGTTTAGCATTATGAGCAAATGGAATGTTCATGAAGGTATGAGGCATAGTATTTCTTTTTCAAGCATGTGCTTTACACGAATAGACTTGCGCTTAAAAGCGATCGGTTCACACCTTTATTTTCATCCATCATTTTTGAGTGCATCTGGGCCAATTGTGACACAGCTTCCGTGAGGGTACTATTGTCAGCATCGTTAGCAGGAATGAATGTGCAGCATGATTGTCCTATCTTTGCGCAAACTCCTCCTTCCATTGCTGTGAGGAGGTCCAGTACATATCTGTTCTGTAGTGCAACCATTCTTACTGCTCGCAATTCCTCTTTTATTGCGTTGAATCCATTTACTGTAGAGTTAATTGTCATCATTAGTTCCCACCTAGTTATCTGGAGCCATTTCGTGTTTGCGTAGGCCTGCAGTCCAGGATGTATTATTGAGGAGAAGAACATGGCTGCTCTGCTGAATAGTCTGTGTTCCGGCGGAATTGAGGTGAGTGCTGTTTCCGACCTTCCCCACAGGTAATTTCCTGTCAGAGGTTCTCCTTGTCTTTTCCTTCTGTTGAGGACAGTGTTGTTGCCGTTGCGTCTGTTCTCTGGCCCTTTCCGAGGCTGTGCAGATCTCTTCTTCCTTTTGTTTCCTTCATCCATCTTGGGGAAATTCGCCATATTGACATGCTTCTGGGGTACCACTAGTGATGGTACATTAACGTGTACTATAGTGCATACACCATTCCACAAAGGGGGCAGTGTGTGATACGCCTTGTCTCCACAGGCCCAGTAATGGTCCATTACTACTGCTGTTCCTGCTCCCCCCTCAGGTAACTCCATCACGCTTTCACAGTTGGTGTTGTATCCTACATCCACCTCTCCTTTATGTTGGTAGCATACCTTAGGCGCAGTTAGCGGCAGTATTGTTATTGGGTCTTCATCCTTCTCCATCCACGTAAGCATGGGTACGTACTTGATCCAAGTCATCCAACATCTATGGTTATGTCCATCAATAGTTGAAATATTTCTCTTGTTACCATGTTGCTGCCAACCACTCCTATGTCCCATTTGTTGTCCATGTACACCTTCCCTGTTATTATCATCAGTGGTCTTTCCCAACATCCGTTTTTACCAGGGACTTCAGCGGCGTACCAATCACATGGTAGGTACTGCAGTGTTACTTTCTTTGTTTCTCCTTTTTCAGGACCACTTGTTATGTATCTGAATCCTTCAGCATGTAAACTGCTCTTGTGGTAACTCAAATAAGTCTTAAGGAAGTTGTTTTCATATGGATATGTATCTCGTGTTTTCCACACCAGATGCACCACTGTCCCTTGAAATCTTCCTTTCGTCTGGAACAGTGCCAGGTATATTAGACATCGTGCTATTTTTCCATCCATCTCCGTAGCAACAAATGTTCGAGAAGCGCTCATGGCGTATGGGATCAATGAGCAAACGTAGCAGCTGTCTTCTGTTGTCTGCTTGCCTATTTTGGTGATGTGTTGGTACCACATGTTGTTAGAGACGTGTGCTGAATCTTGTACATAGTTGTCAATGCCTTTATTATCTGAGTATGTGCTGCGTTTAACTCTATTTTCCTGGTGTGGGGTTTTACTAGTACCACTTGACGTAACACCTGTTGCAGCTGGGGGTGGGGGTATATTAGGTTTGGGTACATCAATAATATCAATAGCATAGCTGTACTGCCATACAGAGGCAGCCAAGAACCCGGTGATCATTAAAATCCCTATCAATTTTATTACAAATGCTAATTTCACCGGCATTTTGCTCTTACCTTGCGGCAGTCCGGCAGCTTATTCTTGCGACGTTACAGTTACCCGCCTGAAAATTCTTAATATGCTCGTTATTAAGGTTAGTTATTGTTATTAAGCTCTCCCTATCAAGTAGTCATTCAGTGCCCAGGCGAAGAGCTGTTCCCACGCCAATCTAAGCGATCTATCTCTTAGGGCAGGCAGGTATGGTTGGAGGTGGGGCATTGTGTAGTAGACACGTACCCTCCTTCCTTTCAGGTACGTTGGCCGTTTTATTTCATATACAAATTGGTGTGACAATTCTTCCAGGTAATTATCGTCTGAGGGTACCATCTACTCCTGGGAAGTGAATTAGTTAGTTATCTACTTTCTTAACAGTACAATAATACGCTTTACCTGCATGTGCGAGAGAAAAGAAAGAGAACATTCAGGTGTTTACATGTGTATATGTGCAAAACAATGTCCTTCAGTTCAGTTATTACTACAGTGGGTAGGGGGTCAATGGGCAGAGGGTTTGGGGCTCAGCTGGCGGAAGTCTCTTTACCCTTTGATTGTGTAACCATGGGGTGGGTGGTATGGGGATCACCCCTTTCTTTTCTAATAGTTGTCTCTGGGGAATCTGGGGGGTGGCAGGGTATAGGGACACTTAGGCCGTTAGTTGTGGTAGAAGTCTCTTCCTCCGTTGGTGACGCTGTCGTTGTTCTTCCAGTGGCCCTGTCGGTGGCGCTGGGGCGGGTCTGGAGTTTGTAGATCTTTACGTCGTGTAGGTGGTTCCAGGCACGTTTGTCCTATAGCTTTACTGCTCTCGTTGATACCTCCTCTACCAGATGGGGGCCAGTGAATCGTGGACTGTTCCACTTTCTGTTGAAATTGCGAAGTAGTACGTGGTCACCTTTAGCAACTTTGCACAGTCTTTCCTTTTCCAATTCTTTATCCACGTCTTCTTGTTGATCGCTGTTAGACCCGCCCCGCGTGCGCTCGAGCTGTTGAGACACAAACGCTACACTAGTAATCAAAGAAGACACATATTGGTACATTTCATCACCAAGAACACTCGCAGTACTCTCGTGGTCGGTAAATGCTCTTGATGTTGGCGTTAGGGGAAGGCGCATTTGACGTCTGGTAACCACCTCGTGAGGGGTGAGGTGGTGGTCGGACCCTGGTCTATTCCTTAGCTCAAATAAGGCTAATGGAAGGCAATACAACCAACTCTTCTTTGTTGTTTGCTGTATTTTTGCAATTGCCTCCTTTAGTAGGCCATTCAGGCGTTCACATATACCGTTGGCCTGTGGGTGGTATGCGCATGCAAATTTATGCTTGATGTTCAGCAAGGATGTAAGTGTTGGAACATTTCGTTTGCGAAATGTGGGCCATTGTCTGACCTTAATACCTCACACACTCCCCACCTGGGGAAGACCTCCCTCACTAGAAATTTAGCTGCTCTAAATGCATCTGGGTGTGAACAGGGCCCTGCTTCAATCCACCTCGAGAATGGGCATACTACTACAATCATATACCTATTTCCTTGACATACGTTGATCATATCAACATAGTCAATATGGAGATGTCGGAACGGTCCCTCTGGCCGGGGTATAGTACCTCTTATCACCTTCAGAGTGTGGCCGGCCGTAAACTGTTGACATGTGAGACAATTGCTGATAAAATTTGACACATGAGAATTTAACTCGGGGCAGAACCAGTCTTCCCTAATTCGTGCTGCAATTACTTCCTTGCCTGTGTGGGCTGGGTAATGTAGTTGGCTCAGGGCGGTGTTCAAAAGTGCCAATGGTATTACAACCTTTCCAGTGTCACCCTGGCGCCATAGTGCGTCGGTTGGTGACATTGTGCATCCTCTTTTTACCCATATTTCTTTTTCGGCCATTGGTGCAGCCGCTTGTAGCTCCGTAATCTGTGTGGCTGGGAGATGGGTTTACCCTTCTCTTATCAACATCTCCTTAGCCATTCCCCTCCCTCTCTGTGACTCTGGGGGGTTCCATATCTCACCAAAGTATGCAGCATACTTCGCATGTGCGTCTGCTGCTGCATTCCCTTTTGAGATGTGGTCTTCACCATTGGTGTGTGCGGTGCATTTGACCAAAGCTAATTCTTGGGGGTCATTTATTGCTTTAATTAGTTCAGCCAATAGGAGGGCATGTTGCACTGGAGTGCCATCAGCTCTCCTAAACCCTCTTCTTCTCCATTTCGACAGCCCTGAGTGGACAGTGGATGTAACATACGCGCTGTCGGAGTATATGGTCACTCGTTTGTCAAAGCTTTCCTTCAACGCCAAGATCAGTGCAACTAATTCCGCTGCTTGAGCGGAGTAATGCTGTGGTAATTGTACACATTTCATGGCCACACACACCGGTACCTCCATCATTTTTACCACTGCTGCCCCAGTCCTCCTTACACCATCCATTTGGTCGATAGTTGATGACCCATCAATGAACAAGAGCTCACCTCCCTCTAGCGCGTTTTCTTCAACCTTTCTAGTACATGAGTACATGTCAGTTATTTGCGTACAGTCGTGGGCATAATCTCCCTCCTCAATTACTTCTGCTAGGAACCTTGCAGGGTTGACCGTGCTACATCTAACAATTGATAGTTCAGCTCTGGATAAGATGATCTCATAACCTGATGCCCTTTGTGTGGTTAGGGTGGACTTAGGTTTATTCAATATGGCAAATAGTGCATGTTCCACAAACAGTGTAGTTGGGCACCCCATGGTGATTGCTGATGCTTTCTCTACCGCAAAAGCAGCTGCGGCGAGACCTTGTTCGCAAGGGAAATGACCTAGCATCACAGGATCTAAGTGGCCGCTGTAAAATGCTACTGGCTTGTAGCCCATGCTTGTTTTTTGGGCCAACACTGCTTTCATTACTGCTGAGTCGCAATGTGAAAATATAAAAAATTGTCGCTCATAGTCTGGGGATGCCAGTACCGGAGCAGTTGATATCGCATCTTTCAATTCATCAAAAGCCTCTTTCATTTCCATCGTCCACCCCAGCTTTTTCTCCCCTTTATTAGCTTCCTTTAACGCCTCAAGCAGGGGTCCTATGTATGAGCTGTAATCAAATACCCATGCTCTACAGTAGTTGCACAGACCCAGGAACTGCTGCAGTTCCCTCACTGTTTGTGGGATTGGCGTTTTTGAAATGGCCTGTGCCCTTTGTGGTGCAATCTTTCTTCCATGTTGGGATATGAGCTGACCAATGTAAAGTACCTGTTCTTGACAGTACTGTAGCTTTTCCATGTCTACCTTGTAACCTTTCTCAGCCAATATTGTCAACATCTTTAATGAGTCCTCTCTGCATGTTCTTTCGTTTGTACTGCAAATTATTATGTCATCCACATACTGCAACACTGTGCTTTCCACTTCAATGTTACCCAAATCCATCTGTATTACTCTGTTGAAAATTGAGGGTGATTCGCAATACCCTTGTGGCAATCTGGTGTGTTTCCACTTTGTGTTTCTGTAAGTGAAGCTTGTCAGATCTTGTGAGTCTGGGTGCAATGGTATTGAGAAAAAAGCATTTTTAAGGTCGATCACCGTAAATCGTGATGCTTCCGCTGGAATGCCACACAATATTGTGGCCGGGTTTGCGGCTATGGAGTATTCTGCTTCTACTATGTTGTTCAAGGGCCTGAGATCCTGTATGAAGCGCCAAGACCCCCCTTTAGCCTTGCTCACTGGGTATACAGCCGTGTTACATGGTGATTCTGAGGGGACCAATATGCCATTATTTATAAGGGCCGTTATGGTTTCATATATGCCCTCATCTGCCTCTTTTGATAGTGGGTACTGTTTCACTCTGGGGAGTATTGCACCTTTTTTCAATTTTTATCCTTACTCCCCCTATACTTTTTATGCACCCCACGTCATAGTCCCTATCCTCCTTAAAGAAGGGGACTGGGGTGCATGCGGGTGCCTCAAGTGCCATTGCAATTTTCTGTGCTACTTGTTTGTACGCCACTCTTAGCCATATTTCCACACTCATCATAAACACCATTTCACCTTCCTCCTTTTCTTCTGAGAACAGCTCCTCATCTGACACCTGGGTGAGTCTACATCCTTCTGCTAGTGCTATCACTGCCCTCCATGCTCTTCATTCTCTGTCTTGGGCATGTACAGCAATGTAATCAGCTGTTGCTATAATGCTCTCAATGTCCACTGGAACCACCTTTTCTTCTGGTTCATTGACTGGTGTTTCTGGTCTGAACAAATAGGCTGCTGGCCTCCTCCAGGTCTTTCCCTCTATCCCTGGCATCCATGCAAATGCCATGTCTGTCCCGTACTGGAAGAGTTCGCCATCTACTGGCTCCGCCCTAATCGCTGTCTGTCTGCAGTATGCTTGCATAATCTGTCGTGCTGTGAGCATGTTAATCCCTGGAGTAGAGCAAATTATGCCGTCCTCAGTAAAGGAGATCGTCATATTCAACCTGTTCATTATGTCTCTCCCCAGTATATTTACTGGTGAGGCACTATAATATAGAAGTGGAACTGACAGGTCATAATCTCCTATAGATAAGGGAATGTTATCAGTAAAAGGAACAAACCCTCTAGCCCCAGAGAATCCTTGGGTGTTCATGGCTTCGCCTGACATCTTAAATTTACCTTCCCTTATGCAAGACCGGGTCGCCCGGTTGTCAACAAGGAATGATAATTTTTTGTCACCTATCGTTACCTCTATGCGTGGTTCCTCCGCACTATTAGGTGTTACTGACAGGATGGGACACACCAAGGCCGTCTGTGGGCTGTCCTATTGAGGGTACAACGATTGGCCATTTCCTGTGTAAGGGTTGTGTCCCAGGACCGTCACCCTACCCAGTTGTGTTTGTTGTACTTGGGGTTGTTGTGTTATCGCTACCTGTTGTTGTGGCAGTGAATGTGTCTGTGGCTGTTGTTGTGTTATTAGTTGTTGCTGTTCATTTCCCTGTTGCAACGTCTGCTGTTGCTGTATGCCCTGCTGTTCCTGTGAGGGCCTTGGTTGTCCCTGTTCACTCCATGATGGTGTTCCTGGTCTAACTCTACACGTGCGTGACATGTGCCCTAATAATCCACAACTCCAACACACCAGTGGTTCCCTACTCTGCCATGGAAAGCTCCCTGTGTTGTCCTGGTATACTGGTTGCCCTGTGGGGTAGGAATTTCTAAGTCCTCCCACCTGCTGTTGGGTGTTATATCCGTATCCTCTCCCTCTCATAATTCCTCCTCTCCCCCTGTTATAATTATAATACCCAGCTCCTGGCATTGGGTATCCTCCTCCCATGTTGGTCGTGTATGGTTGGAGTGGCGGTACCTGTTGTGTTATAGTCTGTGAAGGTGGTATTTGGGAGGAATCTTGTGCAGCCACTACTTGTGTGGGGCTTTGGGTCATTGTTGTAGGCGTAGTTATTAGTGCCCCATCCATTGTGTATTTAGTAAGCTTTTTCTGTACTAGTTTAGCCTCTTCCGTTTTCCTGTCCTCTTCCTTTTGTTTCATTTTTCCTTGCCATGTCCTGCAATGATGCACTATAGTCAGTTGTATTTCTGGCCATGCTTTTGCTTCCATTCCCACTACTTTCTTTAGTTGTTTCTGAACTCCTTCTGGGAGCCCTTGTACTAGTATATGATAAAATATTGCTGGTGTTTTGTCCCATTGTTCTCTAGTTTCCATGCGCCACTTCTCTTGGATTTCCTGGATATAATCAACATGATCTTCGTTCTCACGCATCTTGCGGGAGGTAATTGCTCCTATGTCTGATGTGTCTGGGTACTGTACCCTCAGTGCCTGCCATAGTGCATGTCTGCAGTTTGCGAATGGTGCCCCATCATGCAATGTGTTCGTTATTGTTACCCCAGGGAATCCCGCTCTCTTCCAAATGTCATCCGCTGCATCCCCTAATATCGATATTAGAAGGCCCTTTACATCTCCTACTGCCAGTTTCTGTCCTGCGGTGTGTTTTTCCATTTCATATATCCACTTACCCGCACCTCCACTTAATGATGGGAGCCTGCATTTTATATTTTCTTTGTCTGTATGCTTCCAAGGGACATACTGTGGTCTAACCCCTCCCCTCTCCAGAAGTGGCATTAAGTTATGCCTCGTTTTACCCTTTGTGTTCCATAAAATCGAGTCCTCACACCCTTCCTCTTCTTCCCTTTCTTCTACATCGTCAATTTCATCCGTATTTCCCCTGCTCGTAACTCTTTCTTCTCCATCTTTTCCCCTTCTTCCATCATTTCCTGTATTTAATGTGGGCATGTGTATTCGTCTTTTCTGCCTGCGTCTAGGGAGGTCTCTAAGCCGACATGCATAGGGTGTCAGTTCGTCTGTGAAGGGCGCAAGTTTTATTGTGCGTAACGAGCGTGAGGTGGTTGAGCATGTAGGGTGCGATGGGAGAGGGCGTGATGGGGACGGTGCGGCCTCATGTGTCTGTCTTTCCGCTATTCCTTGCTCTCCCTCCTCACTTCTCTCCAGCTCATCCTTTCTCCTACGGATCCATGGTGAGTCTGTGTTGGTCCGGGTGATGTATAGTTTATCTAGGCTTTCCCTTTCACTGTTTCTTCCTTCCTTCTCCACTCCTTCTTCTTCCTCACTACAAAAGTCAGTCATAAATGGCACCCCCCACTCGGTCTTTTTCCCCTTGATTGTTACTGTTTGTAAGTCTATTAGGTCCAGTTCTCCTTTTTCTCCTTTATCAACCGCTCCCCTTTGCGCTGATGTTGTTGCTACTTCTGTGTCTCTATATACATCCCCCCATACTTCACTCTCCTTTCTCCTATCTTCTCTTTCTCCTTCATTTCTCTCCTCCATCTCCCTACCATTTTCCTCCCTTTTCCTTTTTAATTCCTCCATTACTTCACTACTCATCTGTTCCAGTATTCTTTCATCCTCTTTCTTCCTTTCCCATTTCACCCTTTCCCTTTCTAATATACTCTCTATCACCCTCCCTTCTTTGTATTTCTTAGTCGTTTCTGATAGTAATCTCCTCTTCCACATTGCCATTTCTCTTTCTTTCTCTTCTTCTTCCCTTTTCTTTTCTCGCAGCACTGCTCTTGATACCCTTTCTGCTGCTGCTTTTACCCTTTCAGCTTCTCTCCTTTGCTCCTCAGTTCGTTCCCTTATTTTTTCCAATTCGTTCTTACCTTCTTTCCTTTTCCTCGCTCTCTCTCTTTCCTCCCTCTCGAGCTGTTTGATCGATTCATTCTGCTCATCCCTTAACTCTGCTAGTCGTTCCTCCAAAATCTCTTCCTTTTGTCGTAACAGCTCTTCCCCCCTCATTTCACTCTCCCTAGTATTATCCTCGTCTGTTTTCCTTACTACCTCCTTCTCTTCTCCTGTTAATGAACCTCGTAATTTTAATAGTATCTGTGCAGCTACCCACTCATCATTTCCTATTTCCACAGTTTGTTCTTCTCCAGTCCTCCCCTCCCCTGCTGGCATCTTCCTATGAGCCACATATGGTGGAGGGCTGTATGCCCGGTTCGAGTACCCCTCAGCCGCCCTTAACTGACCTCTTCCTATTTCTCCTAACTCCCTTAAAGGGTACAACCCCCCTCCCTCTGTTTTCACTCCCTTTGCTAGGGGTATATCGTTGCTCGGTTCCTTTTTTATTTCATTTGATGTATTATTCTTTTCTCCTCCCTCTTGTCCGTTCCCCGTGTTCTTTGGGTCTTCACTCCCCTTTTTCCCATCCTTTCCTTCCTCCTTAATCTCTCTTTCTTCCGGTATTTCCCCCACAGTGAACATTCCATTTGGTCCTGGTCGGGACCCTTGGAACATCCTCCATAAGTTAAACACCTCCACGTGGTTTGCCAACTTCTTCCCTTTGTATGTATTATGCAGATGGTTTAATAGTGAATGTTGGGCATATGGATCGAAGCTACCATTAGGCGGCCACGGTGTTATCATTTTGTTGTCCGTCCCCTGGGTCCATTCTATGCTATACTTAATCAGTTTCTCCCTATGGGGTGACAGTGTGGTACATATGTGTTGTAGTGGGGTAGTGAGGGTGTTCCCCCACCCTCCCGATCCTGTCCCGTATGACATAGTAGCGCTCCACTTGTTACCCTTCCCCTATCTGGTAGCGGTTATCTCACTAGCAGTTTACAATATACAGCCTTATATCGTTACCTGGCCCCGTAAGTTTGGGGACTTGCGATAGTCTGCTAAGGAAAATTATAAAAATATAGTATTTACATTTTTATATTTTCTTCTGTCTTTCTTCCTTTACACAACACCCTTACGGCCCCCTGCGGCCGAGGCGCACGTAGCCCCCTGCGGCTGCGTACCCCTTATGACGTTCTTATACAGTCGTCCTATTTTCACTTGCTCCTCCTCCTTCTTCTACACTTGCCGTGGCCGGCGTTCTCCGTGCGCAGCCACGTCCCCTGTTTCACCTTTCCCCGATCAACTCATTACCGTTTATCTCCGTTTCCACTCCCTTACCACAGTTCTCTTCCCCACCACTCTCAGAAAGAAAGATGCCTTGTGCTCGGGATATCCTATGAAAGCCCTACTGGTGACGTCACCGATCTCTTTGAGCTACTGGTAAGTTCTTCATATATTCTTTAAGTTCAAAATACACTTGCAATCTACCCCAGTTAACCTCACAGCTGTCTTCCTGTCACTCCTGGAACAAGGTAATCAATAATATAATCGGACTGCGCACGCTGCGTCGCCTCGCATTTGATACGCCCGACAGGAGGGCTTAACCAGCCAATTATCTTCCGTATTGGGCAACTAACTAGCTACCGCCTACAGGGAAACGTCATCTACCTATCGAGTTTCTTGCTCGAACAATAGGGATCCTCATCTACTCATTGATCAATAAATGCCAAATCGTAGGAAACCACACACACACACACACCCTTACACGTAGTTGCGACCTAGGCCAATCAGTGTCTACGAGCGGCCGCACGTGATGTTTTCGTGCTCCATCCCCCTCTCTCGCGCAACGTAGCCGACTGCTCTCGCACTCGTTCGGCTACCATTCATTCCATTGCCAACACTAAATTGTCAAACCTTCGCCGCGCACCTGTGCAACACCTCCCACCTCCCGTATTTAATTCCTCCCCCCTCCCTCACAATTTCACATTGCTTGTTGTGCGTGGCATGCTCACCAAGTTCTCTTGATGCGGGGCCGCTCGACTGCGTGCACCCCTCCAAGCGGCTCGCCACCTCCCCTCGTCTGGACCACGTCTGGACACTCGCCAACCGCGGGCGGGATACTTCTCAACCGGCTCCCGAGGGCCAATATCCGGATTGCGCTGTCCGGTCTTCTCGCAGCTCCGCGATGGTCATGTAGTCCTCAGAAGGGGGCAACGGCAGAGGGGGCCGCGCCGCCGGGCCTCCTGGCAACGCGATTACCTGGACAAAGTAAAAATAAAAAAGCAGATCTTAAACAGATCTCAGCAGTGCCTCCAACTTGTCGGGGGGAAATTCTGCCGGGGTCGGCCGGGCCGTCCGCAGACCTCTGGGCAGGGAGGCCCCAACTCCTCCCGTATATCCCAAAAGAGATAGAGTATGAGACACACGCAAGAAGCAAGGTGACTCTTCTGTTTATTAGACAAAACGGCAGGGATGGGTCAAGGAGCGTACGCGTCCGTCCTGACACACACAGAATCGTGGGGCTCGCAGGCCCTTTTTACCTTAGTATGACCCGCTACTTGCGTCACTTGGAAAGTTTAGCAAAAAACCTATCTCCACTCTGGATTGGTTACTCGAGTGGTAGGGTTAGTATAGCGCACATATAGAGAACGGTGTTAGTGGCTGAGGGTTAGTCAGGTGGTATACCTGGGCTGTCCCTTCAATTTGATACATGAAAATTGTTATATGAAGACCTCTGAGGATTGGTCAATGTGAATGGCGTCAGTGATAAGAACCCCATGTTCTAATTGGTCCGCTCGCGAGCCTCCCAGTCTGGGACTATCGCTGTTCCCAGCTCGCGGTGCACCTGTCATTTGCAACCATGTTTTAATATGGGTAGGTGTAAACAATGTGAGGATTTATTCATATGTTGGGAGGTCGAATACTCCCACTGCTGCAGATGTCCAATGAGTCTTTTAATTGTATCTGCCTGTGTCTTAAAACGTGGGATTCAGGCGTCTCCTTCCTCCTGGGCTTGGCATCTTCTCAGGTTTGGCTTTGTCACGTGAGGTGGGACCGTGTTTGAGGCAAAATTCAACACAATTAATATTGTTTTTCCTACTGTGTGCCTGGTTTATCTTGCAGGTGCGACCTTGGCGTTGGCTTGCAGCGTGCGAGATTGCAACATCGTGCCCTTGGCGGTGTGCTTTCGCCGGGCTCATTTTGCAGGGTCAGCAACCCAGTTCTTGCTCATTCAATGTTCATGGAAGCTTTTGCCTGCGGCCTACTTGGGCCTGGTGCATAGGTGGAACCGTTTGATGCAGGGCGCTTTAGGTTACGGTATCATATTGCTTTATCCTCAGTATCGTGTCCCCGTTATATTCTTCATTATGGTACATGGCTCTTAGAAGAAGCGTGAGCAAGCCTTTTTATATAAGTTCATGATGCGTCTTGCGTTTCTGCATTTTGAGAGCCTATGTGGAAAATAATAAAGATGTACGTCCGTGAGTATGTCTGTCGCCTACGTCATAGCACTGAGTATATTCTTCGTGTGGATTGGTGTGGGAGTGTCCGGTGTGCATGTTTGCACAGGTGTGCTGACCGTTGGCTAGGTCGTCATGGCATCTCTAACGACGTGTAGGTTTAGTCGAGTTGATCCGTGCCGCAGGTGTCGGCATGGACAGGGCGGGCTGCTGGGCAGGTAGATGGGCACATCCGTATGTTCCTGTACCAGGGTATTTGGTCGTCTGGTAGATAGGCAAACTCCTCTCGTGGCGGATGTCTAGGCCGTGATCCTCTAGGCCAAACGCGAGAGGGGAAGGGCGGGAGCCTGTTCTTCCATTCTCCCACTTCACCTTCTGTGCCTTAGCAGAGAGCCACTTGATGTCTCTACCCTGCCCAATGGTACCCCCTTAATTTAAGAGGGCAAAGCAATGTGCTTACACTTCAAACAATGTGTTTCTAGAACCAAGAGTCATTTTTGGAAAATGCACGTAAATCAATTCAAATTACATTCCTTATTGGCGCTGTCTTCAGGGCACTTATTCTTTTTTTCATCTGTTCATATTCATCCTATGACATCACAAGATTTAGCCATATTCCCAACATTCTACAATAAACAAAACAAAGAAAATGGTCTTAATACCATGGTTACTGTAACTTGTGACATGTCAAAACTCTTGAGGCACCATCACACCTTCACCTTTATACAATTCTAAACAGAAGGATTCATTTATTTCTAGTATCATCAATACCCGTAGGGGAATGTTTCCCTTGAGTTACTCTATTCAATAGTTTCAAAATTGGAGGCACACACTATTCCTCTAGCATTTTTAATGTACCATTTTACTAATTGTAACTATTTAATGTTACCGCTTGTGTCAAGGTGCTACCATTCATCATTACCAATTTTAATCCAGCAATGGCCTGGTGTTTCCTTTCCTCACGAATACTCAATAGGAATAGCTTGATTCGTTCAACCACCCCATTGGAAAGTACTGCGGAGGGAAAAGAGCCACCAATTATTTTGCGTGAGAGTCAAACTCACTATCCCCAACTACAGAACCACACTGAGTCAGCAAACAGATGCTTACGCGCTATGGTCGCTCAGGCGGGGACTCTTTTGTTGGCAGCGAGGCGTGCAAATCGCTTTGCTGCGTATCGCAGTCGAACGTCTTTGGGACGCACGTCTTCTGGGAATCTTATCCTCAGAAAGCCTGATGAGACATCCGTAAAATGGGGTTAAACCTCAATACTTCAGATGCATAACGGCAAGAGAAAATTGCGTGCTTGCGCCTCACCTGCAAACGGCCGATTACTCCACCAGCAGCTCGCTTCCTATGGCAACGTGTCACCTGACTTCGCGAATCGCGTGACGTTCTAAACTCCTAGCGTGATGCTTCAAATAGCGTGTTCCGTGATGACGTGAGGACGGACCATGCATGTATTGTAGGTGCCTGTCTCTAACGACGCATCTGCGCCCACCATCTTGGAAAGGTGGACAACTTAATGTATTCCCAATCACATGAAGTTATAAATATGTTCATCTGTTGAACTTGGGGCGTCAGATCCATACAGTATTGGATCCATTGGGTGTAGATGCAATATTTTATAAAGGGCAAACGATGTCCATGCCGCGTTTGTAAATACATATTTGCAGCGTGTGAACGCCCGCCTTCTTGGAGCAGGGATAATACCCTGCGTCTGTTGTATCTGAGATATTGACCCCATACAAAACAGTACAGATGGGTTTCTCAATTATTTTTTATGATGAATGAACAGCGCCCAGGGCTTTAAGTGGGCCGGGGCCTGCCGGGGCTGGGCCCCGGCAGGCTCCGAAATTTCGTTTTGAGGCGGGGCCCTGCCGGGGCCCAGTAATCTCCCCTGGCAGCCCCGGCCACTACACGAAAAGGCATTTTTTTCTACAGCCTGAAGCGCTTGCTCGTTTGCGAGAGCTTCAGGCTACAGAAAAAAATGGCTTTCAGCCATAATGGTGGCGCCGCAACCTGCGAGGCATCCCTTTAATCAAGAGATGCCCGTCGGCCGGCGCCACCATTATGGAAAAAACGTGAGGCCGCTGAAAGCAGAGGCCTTGCTTTCTAAATACTGGAGCTGCCGCGCATTCGCGGGAGTTTCAGTATTTAGGAAAAAAAAGGCCTCTGCTTCCAGCGGCCTCAGCCTTAATGGTGGTGCTGCCCCTCCCCAGCTGGCGAGGGGCAGCACCACCATTAAGGCTGAATAGGCAGGCGCTGTCCTCTGCCAGGCAAGCCTACACAAAATAAATGCAGAGATCAGCACCCTCTCCCCCATAGGGGAGAGGGTGCTAATCTCTACAAAAGGCTGCCTGGCAGGGGTGCCAGTAGCCCATTGAGCCGGGGCTCGTCAAGGGGGCGTGGCCTAACGGGCCATCAAGACCCCCGCTGTTAGGCCACGCTCCCTCGATGAGCCCCGGCTCGATTTGTAGTGCCACTTAAGGCACTGACAGCGCCCATTCAATGGAGATATTCAAACCTTCTTTAACAGTGTTTAGAGAATAAATCCATTTCTGTTCTGCCTGCATCAAATTAGGTCCCTATTGCCCCCTCTGGGTTGGGTAAGAATAGTTTCAATAATGAACCAATGAATGTCATCTGAGCTGTTTTGGGCAGACCTAAAATGTGCTACTAGAGGTTTCTCCGCTACGCCATTCTTGACGCAGGACCTATGTTCGCAGATCCTCTGCCGGATAGGTCTCATATTTTTTCCAATGTACAGGAGACCGCATGGACATCTTATGGCATACACAACCCATTTTGAATTACAGTTGGTGAAGCTTTTAAGTTCCATCTTCTACCTTTCAAGTCAACACTCTTCAAGTTGGTAGTAAGATTGCACACCAAGCATTTCCCACATTTAAAATGGCCTACCACAGGTAGTAAATTCCAGAGCGTCAGTTGAGTGTTTGTCACGACCCTCACCCAAAACCCCTCTGGCAAACCCATTGGCCAGGAGGAGTCAGGTCTCGGGCCCCTAGAACCCTATTCAAAAGCCCTCCTGGGGCCAGTCCTGGCGCATATGGCGCCAGGCTCATACACCATGAAAAACAATGTGCTTGGGAACTGCTTTATTGTATTGTCAGCCAACATGGAGGCATCCACATAGCTTGGTTGCTAGGAACCAAGCTATGCGGTCTAGTGTTTTGGGTGTGGTAGCCTAGGGACTACTTTACCTGGACTATTTTGTTGGGGCTATTTAAACCACACCCGAGCAAGACAACACGCTTTGCGTTACTTAGCAGCTTGCAACATGACACTCACTGTGTCCAGCTATTCCCTCGAACCTCGGAGAAGCAGAACCTGCAAGGAGACAAAAGGAACATCATTAGCAGCAGCATCTTACCTGCAGTCTTCATCTTTAAACACTTGCAGCTACTGAGAACAGCTTCCTCGAATCTGTACGCCTCCCGGACAGAACGACCTGAAAGAGGAAGATAGAGGCAACATTAAAGTAAGCAGTGGAGACATTTTCAGAGTACGAACTGCTCAAAAGGCTTACCTGGCTGGTCGCCTCTCAGCTGGCACCACTCCGGACATTCCACTCGCGCTGAAGAACACCGCGAACTACAAGGAAGGAAAACACAGGTTAGCAAAGGCAAGACTTCGCAGCGCTGCGCATAGCGCTTACTTACCGCATCATAGCGCTCTTAATGCGCCATCATTTACCAGCGGGGCTCAACCAAGCCAGTTCGCCGCGCTGAAGCTCCGCATATCTAAGGGAGAAAAAGAGACATTTTAAAACAAAGAAAGGCATGCAGGATAGCAACAATACTAAAGAACAGCAATAAGACCTACCTAAACAATATCAAACGGGCCGGCGTCAGTGAAGTAACTGGACCGCACACGCCCACGAAAGACAACTCGCCTTGCAAGAAGGCAGGACGGAGAGCACGCCTAACTCTACCACAAGGTGAGGAGAGGGCCCCAGAGGGGCTGAAATCATACGGGGGTGGAGGGAGGCTACTCACCCCGGTCAGTCTTGAACACAGTCCTCCTGTAGTTTCAGGCAGAACCTTCCCCGCAGACCACATCTGGGCAAAGCTGAGAAATATACCAGCGAGTAACTCAGCTGGGTAGCGTCCCTGTGGATCCCAGGTGAGCGTAACAGTGTTGCCGCTCCCATCCCTGGTTGTTCTATATGTATGGACCAATTTATCTCTTAAATTAGGCATACGCCTGAACGCAAAACGTGGCTTGTTAATAGCAAACTCTTTGGTGTTAATCATATTCCAGTGCTTAAGTATGCATTTGGGAAGGTCGTTGCTGATGGGCGAGAAAGTGGAAACACATGTTATCTTATTTTCCTTCACTCGTGGTTGTGTCGCCAGACAGTCCTGTCTATTGGTATTCCTTGCCCTTTTCATAGATCTGCGGACAATGTCCGAGGGGTAACCTCGGGCCTTTAATCTGGCAGACAGATCTTTGCTATTTGTGTCAAAGTCCTCTTTCCGGCTACAGTTCCTTCGAATGCGCAAGAACTGCCCGAAAGGTAAATTTTGTCGTAAACTTTGCGGATGGAAACTTTCGAAGAGTAATAAGCTATTTTTGTCTGTCACTTTTCTGAATAGTGTGGTGCCAAACTTGTTGTTGTCATCTTTATAGATCTCAAGATCTAGAAACTAAATTTTGTTGACACTGGAACTCATTGTGAAATTGATACACGAATCTTGATTATTTATCCAAGTCAGGAAGAGTTCCAGCTCAGATTGATTACCTCCCCATAACATAAACACGCCATCGATGTATCTCACCCAGGTTTTCATCAGGTGTTTGAATGGATTATGTTCCGCAAAGACTGAATGCATCTCCAGATCATCCATAAAAAGGTTAATCAGATCTGTGGCAAAGGTCGAGCCCATACTCGTACCATGCTGTTGTAGGTAGTATGTGTCCTGTTCTATAAAGAAGTTATTGGTGAGAGCAAGTCTTATACATTCCAAAATGAAGGCTGAATGGTTGCTACTGGCGTGTCCGCATGCCATGGTGGCCCGGTTGGCGGGTCTTGCCTCGTCTGCCCCGGTTCTGAAAATGGCCTCTCTGTGATTGCCCTGTATCAATTTAACAATGAGTTCGAGTGTTGACAAAATTTTGTTTCTAGATCTTGAGATCTATAAAGGTGACAACAACAAGTTCGGCACCACGCTTTTCAGAAAAGTGACAGACAAAAATACCTTATTACTCTTCAACAGTTTCCATCCGCAAAGTTTATGACAAAATTTTCCTTTCGGGCAGTTCTTGCGCATTCGAAGGAACTGTAGCCGGAAAGAGGACTTTGACACAAATAGCAAAGATCTGTGTGCCAGATGAAAGGCCCGAGGCTACCCCTCACACATTGTCCAGAGATCTATGAAAAGGGCAAGAAATACCAATAGACAGGACTGTCTGGCAACACAACCACGAGTGAAGGAAGATAAGATAACATGTGTTTCCACTTTCTTGCCCATCAGCAACGGCTGTCATGATGCCTACCCCCGGACATCCAGACCAAGTCCATCAGTCCAGGGAGCAGGCATCCAGACACCTATTGAAAACCCAGCTACCCCGGCTAGGGGCTATCTGGGTTCAGTCCTGGCGCTGTAGGCGCCAGGCTCAGATATGGGATCAGTCCTGGCGCCATAGGCGCCTGGCTCATATGGAGAAACCTACCTCATGCAGACCATGCTGCAAAGAATCCAAGCCAACGTGAGGCCTGGAAGGAACTACTTTGTTTCAGGGACTATTTTTTACTCGGGTGTGGTCTTGGGGAACTTCTTACCTGGGACTACTTTGGAGGCTATTTAAACCACGCCCGGTGAACAGCACACGCTTCGCGTTCTTCTGCATCCTGCAGCGTAACGCTCACCGTGCCTGTCAGTACAGCATCCAGTCTTCTGCCAAGCCCGCCTCGAATCCGGAGCTCCTAGAAAGAAGGGAAATAAGAAGAAAAGGTTAGAGCAAGAACATTACCTTCATTCTTCATCTGATCCTTGATCCTTCGCGTATCCGAACAAGGAAAAAGACTTTATTTTGTGCGTGTCGCACCACCAGCTGCAGCGCCGCGCTATACTTACCAGTCTTCACAGCACCTCCTCGACCCGGCGCTGCTCCATCATTCATCGCCAAACTCCCGGCACCTAAGGGAACGAAGAAAGACAATAAGGTGAGCCGAGAAAACCAACAAAGACAATTTCTATTATCACTGTAGACTTACCGAGTTACCGCCGGAGATATTATTCTTCTACACGCCACATCGTCATACGCTGCACCTGTAAGGAGAGAGAAAGCAACAGGTCAAGCACTGGCATTTTTTACCGGACAGTGTTGGGTAACACAGACTCTTACCTAAACGCAATCAGCTGCTACGGGACAACCTCCTCTCGAATCAAGCTGCAAGACAAAGGAAGGAATTGGACAAGAGTGAATAACAGACATTTTGAACTCTTAAGAACCAAATACTTACGGCTCCTCGCCACTTACCTCGGAGTCAATATTCGTCTGGAACTCACCCAATTCCTTCGGACCAGTGAAGTAACTGGTTATCTACGCGCCCCTGCACCCAACGCAGGATGGAGAGCTCATCATTCAAAAACATAAGGTGAGACTGGTGAAAGGGAATGTCAGAGGTGATTAGAGGGAAAACGGTGGGGGTGTGCTCGCTCAATCCACTGGTGGCTAATTCCTTTTCTCCGCTTTCAGGAGAATACTCCTATGGGTCAAGCAGACGAAATTGAGCAGGCCAGTCCTGTCAGTCATCTCTGCACTACAATTCATATTGGTGGAGGCCGCAGCTATCCAGTTCCTACCGTCGCCCCTGTGGGAGCCAGGAGAGCGTAACAGAACGCGAAGCCTCCCAACAAATTCCCACCCGGGCGTTATGGAGACCTCAGAAACTGACCAACTGGCCCAATTATTAGGGGAACTTAGGGCAGAAGTACATTCCGCCCGCCAAGAAACTAATGCTCTCAGGAGAGAACTGATTGTGTCTCAGGAACGCACTGATGATCTTGCTAGGCAACTGCTGCAAAACCAAGTTGGGCAAACACCCTTACCTGGACTCGGGGGGAACCCAACTCCTGCTCCATCAAGCAACCCTGTGCAAATAGTTTTACCTGGAAATATTCCTTTTGCACCACCCGAACGCTTTGCAGGAGACCCAAAAAGTTTTGCCGTATTTATGAACCAGTGCCGCTTGCACTTTTTATGTAGACCTGGAGCCTTTCCGAACGATCAAGCCAAAGTAGCCTTTGTACTATCGTATCTCAGTGGCAGCGCAGCTGATTGGTCAATTCCTCTAGTCAACCAGGATGATCCTCTTCTTCGGGATTTTCAGGGCTTTCAAACAAGCATGGAAAGACTATTCGCCCAACATTTACAAGGACAGGCCTTGGATAACAAACTTTTGTCCCTACGACAGGGTAACCAGGATCTGCTCACCTACATCGCAACCTTTAATAGGTTGGTGGTGGAAACCGGATGGCCTGAGGCAAAACGAATTACGTTATTTCATCGTGGACTCAGAGGAGAACTCAAAGATGTGTTAGCTCAAGTAGTGAATCCACCCTAGGATTGCGCTGAATATGTAGACTTGGTGGTCCAGTTAGATCACAGACTTCAGAATAGAAAGGCTGATCTAGCTAAATTTGAGAATCGGGTATTTATCAAACCCAACGTTACCCCCAAGGGAACAGATGCATCAGAATCCATGCAGATCGGGGGGGTTAAAGGACCCTTGACTCAAAAGGAAAAAGAAAAGAGACAACAATTGCAATTGTGTCTGTACTGTGGAACTTCGGGACATTTTCTGCGAGATTGCCCTTTTAAACCACCCAAGAAGATGGTAGGAGTCGCGGACAAAAGCCACATAGAGCCTGACTCGGGAAACGACCACGCCCGACAAGCGTAGAGGTCCGCTTGCTGAGCTTAAAAAAGGACACTCAGACCTCGCACCTAATTGTGCCAATGGTCCTTATTGATCCAAGGCAGCCATCACGTATGCACGCAGTGAGAGCATAAATTGATGGCGGGGCCATCGGAAACTACATGGACCACGAATTGGCTACAAGGATGAACCTGCCTCTTTGCAAAAAGACCAAAACTGATGTCATCACCACTGTCGATGGGACTGAAATTGCCTCTGGGCCAGTAACTCACTCCACTACAGAGGTGAAGCTATTGGGTCAAGATGGGCATCGAGAAAGCATTGTGTTTGACTTAATCAAGGCCCCGCAGTTCCAAATAATTCTGGGAATGCCGTGGATGGAAACACATAATCCTTGTATTGAATGGCGAGAGAAGAGAATAACCTTCCCGGATTGTGCACACACCTGTTACCCGGAAAAAACCTTGAATAAAGGCTTGTTGTTACTCTAATTGCGCAGTTACCTCAGGAATATCAAGAATTTCAGGATGTTTTTCAGAAAGAACAGGCAAACACATTACCGCCTCACAGATCATACGATTGTCAGATCGATCTTTTACCCGTTTCACAACCTCCATGCAGTAGGATCTACGCCCTTACGGAGCCCGAAACCCATCATCTACGACAATACCTGTATCAATACCTTGATAATGGATTCATTCGTCCATCCAAGTCCCCCGCAGCCTCAGCTTTATTCTTCATGCCCAAAAAGGAAGGTGACCTTAGAACATGCATAGATTACTGCGCATTAAACCAAATTACGATTAAAAACCAATACCCATTGCCTCTGATCCCCAAATTACTGGACCAAGTAAAGGATGCTTGTATCTACACCAAGTTAGATCTCCGAGGGGAATATCATCTGGTACGTGTAAAGAAAGGCGACGAATGGAAGACTGCCTTTCGCACCAGGTATGGATTGTTCGAATATCAGGTGATGCCTTTCGGGTTGTGCAATGCACCGGCAGCCTTCCAGTATTTTATGAACGATGTCCTTCGAGAACTCATTGACGTCTTTGTTCTGGTATACATAGACGATAACCTTGTGTACTTCTCCTCAGAATCAGACCATGTTAAGCATGTTCGTGCCGTTCTTGAAAAACTACGCCAGCATAAATTATATGCAAAATTGGAAAAATGCTTTTTTCACTCTACAGAATTTGAATTCCTTGGATTTATCCTGACCCCAAAAGGAGTTTGAATGGACTCTCGAAAGGTGGACGCAATCCTCAAGTGGCCATCACCTAGTTCAGTTAAAGGAGTACAAAGCATGCTTGGATTTGCAAATTTCTACCGCAGATTAATTCCAGAATTCTCACATATTGTACACCCCATCACAGCACTCTTGCAAAAGAAAAAGCGCTTCCTATTGACCGAAGAGGCTGAAAGGTCCTTCCAAGAACTAAAAAATAAATTCATGTTGCACCTGTTTTAAAGCACCCACGCCCTGAACTTCCATATGTAGTTGAAACTGAAGCATCCAGTTTAGCCATGGGGGCTGTTCTTTCCCAGAAGGATCCTGAAACCGGCCAACTTCATCCAGTAGCATTCTGGTCAAGAAAATGTTCGGCACCCGAAGTAAACTATGCAGTTACCGATAAGGAGTTATTGGCCATCAAATCTGCATTCAAGGCTTGGCGGCATTATCTTCTCGGTGCCAGGCATACCATCACTGTAATCACTGATCACAGTAATTTACAATATTTGAAGACAGCCAAGGCCCAATCATCACGTCAACTTAGGTGGGCCTTCTTCTTCGCGGAATTCGATTTCGTGATTACTTATCGACCAGGTTGTAAATGGCAAAGCAGATGCCTTATCTCATATAGGAATGGGAGAAGCATATTCGAACCCTGAACCGGTGCCTATAATTTCGGAGAAAAGAATCCTTGGTATAACTACTTTACAAACTCTAGAAGACATTCATTTAAAGATCAAACAACTTTTCGATCCAGCTGCCTTCCAGGAATGGCTAAAGAAAGGCCAAGATTATTCAGTCATCGATGAACTACCTTACTATCAAGGTAGTCTATTCCTACCACACAAGGAACTACAAGAACTAGTTATCTCCAATTATCACGACGCTTTGATTGAGGGACACCCAGAAATTGCAAAGACAGAGGCCAAAATTAAAAGACAATTCTGGTGGCCCACCTGGCGAAGAGACGTAAAGTCATTTGCGCAATCTTGTGGTATCTGCGCCCAAAACAAGAGTCTGAAGAATAAAACGAGCTGGTCTTTTACAACCTTTGGATATTCCGCCTACACCATGGCACACCTTGTCCCTAGATTTTATTACTGACCTTCCCTCATGTAATGGATTTAACACCATTCTAGTTATAGTGGATCTTTTTTCCAAAATGGCTCACTTTATTCCTTTAAAAGGATTACCTTCAGCTTCAACTTTGGCCAAGGAATTTCTTGAAAACATTGTCCGAATACATGGATTTCCTTCTGTGTTGGTCTCTGACCGAGGTAGTCAGTTTATTTCGCAGTTTTGGAGGAAATGCTGTCAATTGGCGCAAATCGACATGAGGTTATCAACCAGTCATCATCCCCAGACCGATGGTCAAACCGAGAGGACCAACCAGACTCTCGAGCAATACCTACGTTGCATGCTACATCAAACCCTAGGCAATTGGAAGGATATTTTATGGATTTCCGAATATGCATACAACAACTCTGTACATTCAGGAACCAGACAAAGCCCCTTTTATACCATATATGGGCATCATCCTCGGACCTCAGAACTCGACTCGCCCCAACACTTGGAAATGCCCGCAGTGAACCATCTACACGCTACTATTACACAAGCCTTTAAGGAGGCAACTGAACATTTGAAACGAGCAAAAGAAAAATACAAGAAAAATGCAGATCAACATAGAAGTGAAGCCCCACAACACCAGGTTGGGAATCAAGTTTGGCTAGCTACAAGAAACATACCTCTTAAACTAACTGGGACCTTTAACCCTAGATATTTGGGACCTTACACCATTAAAGCCATTATCAACCCGGTGGCCGTCAAATTGGAATTACCTTCCAATATGCGAATTCATCCCGTCTTTCACGTTTCACTTCTGAAGCCAGTACAACCCGGAACCAGGTTAACCAAACCACCCGACCCCATTCTAATAGACGGGGAACCCGAATTTGAAGTTAAAAATATTCTGGATTCTAAGATGGTCAAATCACAACTTTTTTATTTAATTGACTGGAAGGGTTACGGGCCACAAGAAAGGTCATGGGAGCCTAGTGACCAAATTCATGCACCTCGATTGGTGGAAAGATTCCATCGGAATTTCCCAGACAAACCAGGACCAAGGGGAAGAACAACCTTAGGAGGGGCGTTGGGGGGGAGTGCTGTCATGATGCCTACCCCCGGACATCCAGACCAAGTCCATCAGTCCAGGGAGCAGGCATCCAGACACCTATTGAAAACCCAGCTACCCCGGCTAGGGGCTATCTGGGTTCAGCTCTGGCGCCATAGGCGCCAGGCTCATATATGGGATCAGTCTTGGTGCCATAGGCGCCAGGCTCATATGAAGAAACTTACCTCATGCAGACCATGCTGCAAAGAATCCAAGCCAACGTGAGGCCTGGAAGGAACTACTTTGTTTCAGGGACTATTTTTTACTCGGGTGTGGTCTTGGGGAACTTCTTACCTGGGACTACTTTGGAGGCTATTTAAACCACGCCCGATGAACAGCACACACTTTGCGTTATTCTGCATCCTGCAGCGTAACGCTCACCGTGCCTGTCAGTCCAGCATCCAGTCTTCTGCCACACCCGCCTCGAATCGGGAGCTCCTAGAAAGAAGGGAAATAAGAAGAAAAGGTTAGAGCAAGAACATTACCTTCATTCTTCATCTGATCCTTGATCCTTCGCGCATCCGAACAAGGAAAAAGACTTTATTTTGTGCGTGTTGCACCACCAGCTGCAGCGCCGCGCTATACTTACCAGTCTTCACAGCACCTCATCGACCCGGCGCTGCTCCATCATTCATCGCTGAACTCCCGGCACCTAAGGGAACGAAGAAAGACAATAAGGTGAGCCGAGAAAACTAACAAAGACAATTTCTATTATCACTATAGACTTACCGAGTTACCGCCGGAGATATTCTTCTACACGCCACATCGTCGTACGCTGCACCTGTAAGGAGAGAGAAAGCAACAGGTCAAGCACTGGCATTTTCTACCGGACAGTGTTGGGCAACACAGACTCTTACCTAAACGCAATCTGCTGCTACGGGACAACCTCCTCTCGAATCAAGCTGCAAGACAAAGGAAGGAATCGGACAAGAGTGAATAACAGACATTTTGAACTCTTAAAAACCACATACTTACGGCTCCTCGCCACTTACCTCGGAGTCAATATTCGTCTGGAACTCACCCAATTCCTACGGACCAGTGAAGTAACTGGTTATCTACGCGCCTGCACTCCACGCAGGATGGAGAGCTCATCATTCAAAAACATAAGGTGAGACTGGTGAAAGGGAATATCGGAGGTGATTAGAGGGAAAACGGTGGGGATGTGCTCGCTCAATCCACGGGTGGCTAATTCCTTTTCTCCGCTTTCAGGAAAATACTCCTAAGGGTCAAGCAGACGAAATTGAGCAGGCCAGTCCAGTCAGTCATCTCTGAACTACAATTCATGTTGGTGGAGGCCGCAGCTATCCAGTTCCGACCGTCGCCCAAGTTAGCGTAACAACGACCTTCTCAGATGCGTACTTAAACACTGGAATATGATTAACACCGAAGAGTTTGCTATTAACAAGCCACGTTTTGCGTTCAGGCGTATGCCTAATTTAAGAGATAAATTGGTCCATACATATAGAACTTCCAGGGATGGGAGCGACAACAATCAACTGACGCTCTGGAATTTACCACCTATGGTAGGCCATTTTAAATGTGGGAAATGCTCGGTGTGCAATCTTACTACCAACTTGAAGAGTGTTGACTTGAAAGGTAGAAGAAGGAACTTAAAAAGCTTCACCAACTGTAATTCAAAATGGGTTGTGTACGCCATAAGATGTCCATGCGGTCTCCTGTACATTGGAAAAACTAAGAGACCTATCTGGCAGAGGATCTGCGAACATTGGTCCTGCGTCAAGGATGGCGTAGCGGAGAAACCTCTAGTAGCACATTTTAAGTCTGCCCAACACAGCTCAGATGACATTCATTGGTTCATTATTGAAACGATTCTTCCCCAACCCAGAGGGGGCAATAGGGACCTAAAATTGAGGCAGGCAGAACAGAAATGGATTTATTCTCTGAACACTGTTAAAGAAGGTTTGAATATCTCCATTGAATGGGCGCAGTTCATTCATCATAAAAAATCATTGAGAAACCCATCTGTACTGTTTTGTATGAGGTCAATATCTCAGATACAACAAACGCAGGGTATTATCCCTGCTCCAAGATGGCGGGCATTCACATGCTGCAAATATGTATTTACAAATGCGGCATGGGTATCGTTTGACCTTTATAAAATATTGCATCTACACCCAATGGATCCAATACTGTATGGATCTGACGCCCCAAGTTCAACAGATGAACATATTTATAACTTCATGTGATGGGGAATACATTAAGTTGTCCACCTTTCCAAGATGGTGGGCGCAGATGCGTCGTTGGAGACAGGCACCTACAATACATGCGTGGTCCGTCCTCACGTCATCATGGAACACGCTATTTGAAGCATCACGCTAAGAGTTTAGAAGTCCTGCGATTCCCGAAGTCAGGTGACACGTTGTCATAGGAAGTGAGCTACTGGTGGAGTAATCGGCCGTTTGCAGGTGAGGCGCAAGCACGCAATTTTCTCTTGCCGTTATGAATCTGAAGTATTGAGGTTTAACCCCATTTTACGGATGTCTCATCAGGCTTTCTGAGGATAAGCTTCCCAGAAGACGTGCGTCCCAAAGACATTCAACTGCGATACGCGGCAAAGTGATTTGCATGCCTCGCTGCCAACAAAAGAGTCCCCGCATGACCCACCATAGCGCGTAAGCATCTGTTTGCTGACTCAGTGTGGTTCTGTAGTTGGAGATAGCGAGTTTGACTCTCACACAAAATAATTAGCAGCTCTTTTCCCTCCGCAGTATTTTCCAACGGGGTGGTTGCACGAATCAAGCTATTCCTATTGAGTATACATGAGGAAAGGAAACACCAGGCCATTGCTGGATTGAAATTGGTAATGATGAATGACAGCACCTTGACACAAGCAGTAACATTAAATAGTTACAATTAGTAAAATGGTACATTAAAAATACGAGAGGTATAGTGTGTGCCTCCAATTCTGAAACTATTGAATAGAGTAACTCAAGGGAAACATTCCCCTACGGGTATTGATGATACTAGAAAGAAATTAATCCTTCTGTTTAGAATTGTATAAAGGTGAAGGTGTGCTGGGTGCCTCAAGAGTTTTGACATGTCACAAGTTACAGTAACCATGGTATTAAGACCATTTTCTTTGTTTTGTTTTTTGTAGAATGTTGGGAATATGGCTAAATCTTGTGATGTCATAGGATGAATATGAACAGATGAAAAAAAGAATAAGAGCCCTGAAGACAGCGCCAATAAGGAATGCAATTTGAATTGATTTACGTGCATTTTCCAAAAATGACTGTTGGGTCTAGAAACACATTGTTTGATGTGTAGGCACATTGTTTTGCCCTCTTAAATTAAGGGGGTTCCATTGGGCAGGGTAGAGACATCAAGTGGCTCTCTGCCAAGGCACAGAAGGGGCTGAATTAGATGTGCCTCTTTCTTTGTTATACGAGTCATACGTCTATGTGTATATGAATGTATGGATGAATTATGATCATGTTGTTGTTTTTAAACAAATGTATTGTCAATTGATGTGATTTTGATAAATATTAAAATATGTATATATTTTTGGATAATCCATGGTAACGTGCCCTCATTCGTGGTAAAGGGGTGGACATGACGATGTCTAGAGGCATTTGAGAACTCACCAGTAATAGAAAGGAAGGAGGCTGGTCTGTGGGATATTGTATATTTTGAGCATATATCTCAAGGCAGCAGCAGTCACAGGAGCAACCATTTGCTTTGGTTTTAGCATTATATGTGTACTTTTATAAATACATATTTTAATTCAGAGTAAAGGTAGAAGAATACAGGTTGTGAAATTATCTTTTTACATGACAAAAAAATAAATGTGGATAAATACAGAAAAAAAGGCCCAAAAATAAATATGGATAAATACAGACAGAAACGGCAGAAAAATAAATGCCATATAACCAGGGACATCATTTCACCAAAATGCTAGAGGTAGCGGAAGTGACATCACACAACCCATGACCCCCTGATGACATCACAGGAAGTGATATCATTTGATCCCACCCCGAAGTGATATTGCGGGAAGCGATGGAACACGACCTTTCACCCGTTGACAAAACAGGAAATGGCATCACATAGCATTGTACACTACGAAAAATATGGTTACAATATCACTATAATGTGATGTACATTTCATACAAGAATGGATCGCATTATGTATCGTTAAGATCAGTGTGAATAGGCCCATATTACCAAATTACTGTGAATGCAAGCAGACGTCCATGACCAAATGATAATGATGTGTTCTTATATAGCTCTTATGCTTAAGTGCTTTACATAGAACAAATATACACACAATATCACCCAACCTGTGTTGGTACCCATCTATCGACCTCACAAGGATGAAAGGCTGAGTTGAGGTGTTTAATAAAAGACTAAATCAGTGACTCAACCCCTGAAGTGTGCCTGAAATACATCTTTAATGTATCCAGCAATTATTGTATAGAATTCCAGAAAGAGACATTTTTTGGCATTCCTATTCTTTATTTAGGTTCAGTGCTGAAAGTGTTGGACTTGTGGCACTCCTGTTCTTATTTTTCTTCTTTTTTTTAAGGGGCCTGAACAAGAAAGCTAGCCACTCCAGAATTAAAGAGCCATGTGGTGCTGGCCACAGCCCGGGAGCTTGCATTGCAAAACCTGCGACCTCTGGCGACCCCCAAATGACATCCCTGCATAAAAATGGAAGCCTTGGGTATAATGTGCTGTCCAACAGTAATGAGTGTCAGCTATGCAGGCCATGGGAGATACGATTCTAGCGTTTCCGCTTGAAATAAATCATGGCGATGGTTCTCTGGACTCAGAGGGGTTCATTCATTTTACACTGGGTGCAGCAGTAAAATAAAGGCGTACATGCTCAATGAGACTTTCCTGCAGGCGTAAAACCAATGGATGCTTCTGGAATCTGACTCCCAGCTGCTAATGAACAGGCAGACTCCCCTGGAGGTCCTTAATAAATGCTGGCTGCAAACCTTTTGGGAAAAATTCATAAAATTAAAGAGTAAAAGCGATTGTGCCTTGTTAGTTTTAGCCGAAACTATTCCACTAGAGATGTAGAAAAATGGTATGTGAGGTGGGATGCAAAGCTTGTAGGTATTGTTTGGTTTATTGGGGGAACTGTCACTTCTTAGGAGGGGCTGGGCTTTGCGAAAGAGAGGGCGGAGCCAAGGGGCATGGCCCCGGAGCAGGTTGTGCAACACAGTACTGGGCTTAATTATGAGTCCGGCGGTAACCCTGCCGGTGCTACCGGCGGGTTGCCGCCAGACTCGTAACATTTTACCTGCACCTGACTTCCCAGTGCCACCAGGAGATTACAAGTCCGGCGGCCCGGAAATTCAGGCACCATTCCTATGGGAGTGGGGACTCAGAAGCGCCGGCATCGTTATGCCGACGCTTCCTTGGAGAGTCTGCCTATAGGGGCCGCTGCGCCCGGCAGGGTCAGACCTTTTGGGCGCATCAGCCCTGGCAGGCAAAGGCGTAGTTTTCCGATCTGGAAACAAGGGTGGCGGTGAGCTTACCGGCACCCTGGTTTCAGGACCAGCAAACTTGTAATGAGGCCCACTATCTCTATATAGAACCCAATCCTGGCAATTTGCATAAAAGCAAAGAGCATTATGGGGACAACATAATGTCCACAATTTTAAATGTTAAGCATATCTTACAGTATTTAGTAAGAAAACCTTTTAAGCGAATAATGGACTCTTTTGTTTATATTGGTCACAACATTCACCCTAATAAAGAGATGTCTGTAAATTAAAGGAGTCTGGAATGGAGGAGGGGGAGGAGGTGATGCTGAATCGGTTGAGGATATGGCATGTGGGGCTGAATGACTGTCTGTTTCGAGTGGGGAAGCGTGAGTTGAGGGTCTGTGCGGTGTGTGGGGTGCCTGAGACTGTGGGACATTTTTTCGCTTAGGTGTGAGAGACATGTTGAGGAGAGAGAATTGATGAAGGTTCGGATGTCTGCGCTGGGTGTGGCTGAGCTGAGTGGGAGGGCTTTGCTGGGAGGTGACGGGGTGAGAGGCAGGAGGAGGAGCAGTGTGATGTTGGATTTTGTGAGGCAGACGTTGCGGTGGGAGGAGCTGTGAGTTTATGTGAGCTAAGTATTGATTGGTGGGTCTGGTGCACATCATCCTTTAGGATGGGGAAGCGCCTGCGTGGCTCCGCCCACGCCTCCGATAATTAAGAAGAAGAAGAACAGCCGTAAAACTGTACGTCAAGCATCATCATCGTTTTTTTTCTCCAGATTGCTCAGTAAGACACATGATCTTGCAGCACTCTGGCAAGATGTGTTTTGCAGGAGCGCTGCAACCCATCCCCATGCTGGTTTGGTTATTTGCCCACCCATTGACTGCCCATGGCCATGCAAATCCCTATGGGCATTCCCAACCAGCTCCTGCCCAAAACAACTCCTCATGAGAACGCTTTGAGCTCACTTTAGTCAAGCCTTACCATCAAATTTTGAACTAGAAGTGCCTGTCAGTGTTTTTTGAAAGCAGTCTTCTGAGAGTTAATAACTGGATTGGCATTATAAACGTGCAACTCGTATAATAAAAATGTCTTACCCATGTCTTCCTTCAACTATGCGATTAATAAGAACCATTTGTGTCCTTCACTGAGGTGTTAGTAAAAAACAAGTATTGGCAACGCCAACAGTTTGGCTTGCGTAGTATAGGTACTAGGCATTTGCCAGGCACTGTGTTGTAATGTGGGTTCTGCTAGCATGCTAGAAGAAGGTGGTGATGTCATCTAGGAGTGTTGGGAAAGTGTCAGTTGGTGTCTGTTGGTGGTGTTTGTGCGCGCCTGCCTGGATGTGCCAGTGTTATTCCGTCCTGTCTGCCCAGTTCAGCACCAGTGTCATATTTCCTGGCGAAGCAATTATTTATTTATTTGATTGCTTATTCAGCGCCACATGGCCGTTGGCCTTTGGGCGCACTTACCTGCACGAGGTGGACAATAACCCTACCTGTAACTTGAGTGTGTCCTGGTGCCTCATTACCTATGCAGGTACTTCACACTGCTATTACATGCCCAGGTACTCGCACCAGCTACCAACAATGGCCAGTTAATAACAATACGGCAGTGTCTGCCACGTGCCGTTCCCATGCCTACAGAAAAACGCAAACATTTGGCATTGTCAATGCTTGTTTTACTCTTTGCGTTTGCACTCTGTCTTGCAAAAGTTGAAAATCGCATGCACTTGACCAGCAAACCCTAATTGCATGTATTAGTGGTAACCGGCATGCATTTAGTACATGCCATAAAAATGACCCCCCTGCGCACCCCACCCGAGTCTCAAAAGCAAATGTTTGCCAGTATTATTTGCTATCAGGTTAAAAACAAAATAATGCAAGCTTACAATAAAAAGAAAGAAAAAGAGAGTATTCTATTTTAAATTAGAAGGCGAGATAAAGCGCATTGAAATAGTCGATTGAAGATGATTCTAGACACGTTATTATCATCCCCTGATCTGGGAAAGTAAAACGATGCCAAACCCAATCCAGATGGTGGATTTGGAAAAGGCTAGCCTGGCCCACATCTGTAATGAGGGGAACAAAAGAAGGCCAGCGGGTGCTTCCTTCCGAGGTTAGTGTGGAGTTGCACCCGACTCGACTGGTCACGTGCGAGCGATGGGCCTACCCCACGTGACAGGACGATGAAGGGGCGGAGATAGGAGAATAAAGTAGCGCGCACTCTGGAAGCGGGGCAGTTCGCAGTAAGATACCAAACTGGTTGCCTGTGTTGTATTTATGCTCCTCCAGACAACTGATGCCCTTGTCAACCCCCGTGCCCTGGCCTGCCTCGCCTCACATCACACTGGCGGCGAGGCAGAGCGCTACCCTCGTGTGAGCACCCGCCCACCACTACACCCCGGTTGTGCCGCTGCCGAGGCTGTCACGTAATACCAGGCAGCCCGGCCCATCCACCCCGATGCAGGCCTCGGTAACAACAAACTGGCACAAGTCGGGAGGACCACAAAGCGGATGCTCAGACCGTGGTCAGGCGGTAAGGCGAGCCCCTCCATCCCAGCCCCTACCGTGTGCAACGCACGCACAACATGCTTAGGCCTGCACAGCTCTCCGACATGTGCAGGAGGGAAGAGGAGACGCTCCCCTAGCCCCTGCTGTGTGCAACCCACATTCACCCCGCTCATCACTCTGACACGGGCAGGAGTACTAAGAACAATCAGAAAACCTGCACGGTACCATCCTGTCAGAGAAAAACCTACCCCTTGACAGGATACTAACCATGGGCCAATAAAGGGAACAAACAGACGAACGGGCCACAGCAATGGAAGCCGCCATGAATCGACTACCCATCTATGACCCAAAAGAAACTGAGAACATTGCAGCAATCAACTCCCGGCCAGAGCGCAAGAAGGCCTCCCTGGCCACCAGGCAAATGACAAGACAAATGAAAGTGGCTCGTGGGTGTGAGGCACATGGTTTAATCCTGCCCAGCTTGAGGGGTCATGGGCCAGAAATGCAAGTGTTTGAACCACTTTGCAGCTGTCTGCCTTAATCCCCCACCGCCAAACGAGACAAAACAGGCACCTAGGATCGCAAATAACAGGTGAAGTAAAGGGAACGCGCAAGCAGTGGCAGAAAGCCAAGAGGCAACGAGTGGAAGTGAAGAGGAGGATGCCTCTGAAAGTGACTCATCTCAAGACTGGCAAACAAGGCGACCAAGGAAGAGAAATCAGTGAGGACACCTGATCTCTGCAGTCAAACCAAATGGGAAATCGGTGAACAAGAGGCAGACAATCCGACCAACATGCTTAGTTGTAGCAGACGGAACCCCCACAAAAGTAGTAATTGACACGGGGGCAACAGTGAATGTGTTGCCCCTAACGAGGTTCAAAGAAATAAAGCCAACTCCACAGCTACGCGACAAGAAGATGCAGCTTTTCACATACGGGTGCAAAAAGCCTTTACCCGTAGTAGGCTCTTTCAAATCTGACCTGACACACAACGGCACCTCATGCAGAACACGCAGATCATGCTCATACACTTTTCATTCAGCATCAACCCACCAGAAATCAACAAACTACTAGAAAAGCACGGCAAGCTATTTCAGGGAATAGGATGCCTGAAAGGACAAACTGTAAAACTGCACATCGACCCAACTGTTGAACCAAGGGCAGTAAGGCACAGGAGGGACCCATTCCATCCATGAGAAGCCGTTGAAGCAGAGCTAGAGAAACTCAAATGACTAGTGATCATTGAGAAGACATCATGCCCTACTTCATGGGTATCCTCCATGGTGGTGACTCAAAAGTCGAAACAACCGAATGCTGTGCGTATTTGCATTGACATGAGGCTACCAAACGCTACCATATGAGCTAATAGTACACCTGCCACAGTTTTCAGCAACCTCAACCTGCGATCAGTCTATCATCAAATATGACTGGAACGAGAATTCAGATATATCACAACATTCTCTTCGCACCTCGTCCTCCGATGATATTGCGGGCTCAACTTTAGAATTTGTTTGGCAATGGAAGCATTCCAAGATGAAATTCGGAGTGTACTACAAGGACTAGCGGGCACCACCAACGTCAGTGATGACCTTATATTAATGTGTGTGTTGTGCTTTCTGTTGCCACCAGGAACACTCTTGAGTTATTCTTCACAGAGTCTTTTGGCTTACTGTTTTACTGCACCCAGCTAACAAAGACTGGTTGTACACTCATAAAACTTTAATTAATCTGGAAGTATATTGCTTCTGTCTTGGTAATTGCTATCTCGTGCCTTCATTCCGATGTTCAAATCCTCCCCTTTGAGAAAAACAGGTACTGCCCAATGACAGTATATAACTCCTTGCTGAAAAATAGTTATTGAATGTATAGAAACCCTGAAGAGAAGTGCTGGTACTGTATCATTGAAGGTAGCCATCGGTTGAAAGTACAGCAGCCTGTGAAGGCATCATGAAGTAAGATACACCCAACAGATTCAAAGTTCAAAACAAAATGGTTTATGAAATGAAATGTCAGGATGGTTGAAGGCCTAACTTGCCCTATGCTAAGGTGAGGTTTCCCTACCTGAACAAAACTAAGGAAAGTCTGAGTCAAAGAGTTCAACTTACAAGACTGCCTGTGTCCCAAACCTATCATTGAATTCCCTACTAATGCTAAACAATAATTAGGGATGTCAATAACGAAAGAAACAGCGATCAAACAAAGTTCAGAGCTTCTTCCAGTTTATAGCTTCCTTCTCAGCTCCCCTTCTCCAAGTTCAAGAAAGTTCCACTAAAGTCTTGAGATTACCTTTCCCAAGTTCACACAGTTCCACAGCTCCTTGGGGTTCTCTTCTCCAAATTCAGCACAACACAGTTCCAAAGAAAAGGGGTCTTGAGGTCCGTCCTCAAGACAACATTGTAGTTCATCAAGCATCAGGGCTACCTTCCCCAAGACTCCAGCGTATCACCTTATACTTGGTTTCAAACTTCCAGTGTTCAACACAACTCCAGGTCAACCTGACACTCCTTCTGGATTGCATTAACAATTCATGTAAGGTGCTCCTTCTTGGTTTTTTTCACAGTGTCTTTATCTTCACCATTGAGGGTTCCCCGGTCTAGGCGCAGTTGGCCGACCACACGGTCCACCCAACACAGGTCGCGCAACCAGGATCCCTATGCTCTCCAGCCCACACAGGTTTGTCCATATTTTCCTCTGTGTGCAGATTCACATTCACTTAGATTCTCCTTGCAAGGTTCTTGGCTGCATGTGTAGGTTCACACTCTCCCGGCATCTCCTGGTCAGCCTCTTGGCTTTGCCACAATGTGTCCCACAACTTCTGCCAGTCTTTGGTCTTGCCACATGGTAGTTATTGAAAAGGATCACTTGACTTTGCCAATTTGCTTTGTGGTGGTCTTATTTATTCCCTACCTTTCTCTTAAGCTCTTTCCCATTTAATGCTGTTTTAAATGTCCACTTTCATATTTGCTTTTCATCATCTCACAGCTTTGCCAATGATGTTTTCATTCAGTTTGGTATTCAATATTTGCTTAACATTTCCTTTTTCAAGTATTCACTACTTGTTCAATATTAGAAAATGTTCACTTCGTTATCCAGAACTATGTTCAATTATTTTCAGATCATTCGACATTTATAGTTTTTTTTTTATTTCAGTTCATTCGGCAAAATACATGGCAGCAGTAGCAGAGCACTCTGGACAGAGTGTTCCCTTGATTACACTCACTGGCTCACTAGTTATGCACAACCACTCTCTGCAGCTTCGCCGGTTCCCTTCGGCGATCCTCCTGGATGCACAAGGTTTGCCTCCATTGTGGCGGCAATCTAGAGATTGCCTCGCTTTTCAGCTTGCCGCAGCGGCTGTGGGCTTCAGGTGGAGCACAGCCTCCTGCTGATGCCATCGGCAACAGGAGCTCGGTCAGAGATTTAGAGCCTCACCTTCTCCGTCATCACACAGATCCCAGTCCTGGCTCTGACTTGCTTCTCTCCAGCCCGTTTTGTTTTGTCCCCTGCTCTCCCGGCTCACAAACAGGTCTCCAAACTCACACAGGTGTCTGAATTCACAAAGGTCTCTCCCGATGGCATGCAGCCCCACCTCTCATGCTCCCTAGGAGTATTAAGGGCCCACAAGTGTGGGTCAGTAATCAATTGCCTGACCTCCAGTCAACTTATTAGTGGGACATGCCTGACTTCCACAATGGTGTGCATTCACAGTCTTCTTCTTCATCTCAGTACCAGAGTGGTGAAAATGCCTATTGGTATTCACTACTCCTAGTCGCCTCTTCCTCGTCTCAGTACTGTGACAGGTCAAATGAGGCGAGATGTCTTACAATAGCTCATAAATGCTAGGGGAGGGTTAGGTTGTTTTTCAGAGGAAAAAGGGGATACTATGTCTTGTCTGTGGGTACGGCACTCCAGATCCCCAAGCACCCTCCTCCCAGGTGACCCTCCTCGCTTCTCCACCCCCAGGGTCAGGATCCAAAAGCTATGTCCTTTCCTGGCCACGTGAGAAGAGGAACCTGGCAGAGTAGAACTGAGGATACCATCAGGTTTCTCAGAAGCCCCACTAAGAAATACTGGTATGGCCCATTGAAGTTATAAAAGTCCCTGCTGAGAAACATTGGTACCATCCATTGAAGGTGTGGCACCCATGCTGAGAAATGCTGGTGCTACATCCTTAAAGGTACCATATATTGAAAGTACAGAGGCTCCACTGATAATATTGGTATTTTTCATTGAAAGTATTGAACTACTGGGTCAAAAATAATGGAAATGTGTATTGAAGGTATAGAAACCCGGAAGAGAAGTGCAAATACGGCATCTTTAAAGGTAACCATCTATTGAAAGTACAACAACTTTGCTGAGAAATACTGGCATTGCCCACTGGCAGTATGTCACTTCCTGCTGGGAAATATTTGTACTGACTATTGAACGTGTAGACACCCTGAAAAGAACTACTGGTACTGTATCATTAAAGGTAACCATCGGTTAAAAGTGCATCAGCTCTACTTAGAAATACTGGTGAACTGGATGATCTCCAAACAGCCCTTTAAGATGGGTAGCAGTGCCCTCGAGATAGATGGGGAGGCAGATTCATACTCATGCATCAAATAATTAGGACAACTCAATAGTTTGGCAAAGTGAGTCCGTTTAATGACAAGTTCATAAAACGAGGAGTACAACGAACATCAGCAATCACTCGATCTTCTAGCTCTCTTTACTTTTAGAAAAAACACAATATTTATAGCAAAAATGCATCATTGCTGATGTAAACCTGCCACGTACTAACGTCAATCTACGTGGCAATCTTAAAAACCTAACATGCAATGTGATTGGTTGTAGGAAGGTAATTTAACATAGGTACTATATCTGTATATGGTAACAGGGAGAGGGGATTGGATAGTCAATGTCAGATGGGGCAACTTAGCCCTCCCTTCAAAATGGCCACTATGAACGTCACTAAAAGTACGACATCCCATTGGCTCTGCTCACTATAGGACCCTAGATTACATGGTCCACTATGATTGGGTTGGCATCAACCCCACTCATACTTATCCACCTACGTCTAGCAGCACGCAGAAAGAACATCCAGGTGCAGAGAAGTGCGTCTGCACCCCAGCTTCCCAGCAATTATGCTACAATAAATCATCACCTCAGTAGTCATGGGTCAATTACTTCTTTGTAGTTTGGCCTTGAGTCTGCTCTGTGCTCTGAGACCTTTCAAGGACTATGGGCATGGCAGGGATCCATGCCTAGGTGTGAAAGTTTCACCCTTCCAGCCTGCCTTTGTCACGTGACTGGACACTGTGAAATCGGCTTTTCTCCATGTAACTTCATATATTTGATTTAATTCTACCAGTTTTCTGATGTCTGTGGTTTATCTGACCTTTCTGAACAGAATCCTCTGTTCTCTTCTCCCCTTAATTGTATCCGATGTCGGCTTATTCCAGCCAGATAAGACCTTGGCTTCTTGGCATGGTCATCGTTAAGCTGAGTTTTGCTCTGTCTTGATTCTCGATTTTCTTACTGCGACACACTCCATCTGAGGCCTTTCGTAACCTTTGTTCAATTCTGCTCATATGCGTAGTGGACTTGCATCCATACATAAAGTGCTTCTTGAGGTATATCTAATCTATCGACTATTTAGCAAAAGCAAGCTTCAAGATTTCTTTGCCTCTTGCAGTTACTTGCATCTGTACACATTTAAACTAACTAAATATCTTCATCATGTATGTGGCATAAGTTTCTTCATCTTGACATCAACTTCTTTACCTTGAACTCAAGATGTCACTTATCTATGGCATCTTCTCTATATTCATCTCTTGTCAGTGTTCTCAGGTCATTATATCTTCTATATGTGCATCAGTCTGATTTATGACGTCACCATTCATCTTCCTTCATTATCTTTTTTGCTTCTTCGGGTATTTTATTCAAACAGTCGTCATATTGTTTAGAATGTAGGTATGGCTTTTTTAAAGGATACCGTACTGTCCAGGTTTTCTTAGGTGTCGGTATATTAATAAGTGCTGATATTCTGATAGATACAGGGAAGAGCCCATGTGCTGCTCTCTGCTGATTTAACTGTTCGTCATACGTCACATACTTTGGTGTGAACTCAATAGGTAATGGGAGAGTGGCAACTGGAGTGGGGACAATACTCGACACTTCCTCTTCACTCCCCCCTCTGGGTGATTCATCGACCACTCTCACTTCTTTCTTTGCATCCACTTTTTCTTCATCCTTCACTTTTACTTCATCCTCTGGATCCAGTCATTTTGGTCTGAAGAGATGCTTCCTTGGGGTCCATATCTTTATTACTCTTTTCAAGCATCCTGCTGTTCTTACGTTCTCATCCTTGTTCCATGTCATCAGTTGACATTCTCCACTTGGACTGCAATAGATCCATCTTCCCACATATTTTCCATGATCTCTTGGCTACAGGAACTTGGTTACCTCTGGTGCATAACTGCTGGCCTTCACAAAGTCTATTATTTCTTCATCAGTCAGGTCTTTGGGCTTCCATCCTGACTCAACATCAATCATGATATTTATCCCTATGGCTTTCTTTGCAGTCTTCTGGCATTGTCAGGTTTTTAATTTGATCACACAGAATCCATGTAATATCATCACCAACAGGGCTCCTAGGAACTTGAATGCATCCACAATCCATTGCGGAATCCATGAAAACAGTGCTCCAAAACAACTGTCATCATCAACTTCGTCAGCTTCATCTATCATCTGATTCTGTAGTTTTTTCAACATATCTATGGCCTCTGTTAAGGTTCCATTCTCATCGTCGTGTGAAGAACCCTGATTCTAGATAAAGGCAAGCCAGCCCTTCTGCTCCTCCTAGACCTCTCGGCGGCATATGATTTAGTCGATCATGCCATCCTCACGAACCATCTCACTCAGGCCGCACATTACTCCAAACAAGCCACAAACCGGATCACCTCCTTCTTCGAAGGAAGAATGATGAAAGTGTTTTCCAATATAGCTAACGCAGAGCCTATCACCATCAGGTATGGAGTCCCTCAGGGCTCATGCACGGCTCCTACCCTCTATAATCTTTTTACCAAACCTCTCTTTGATAAACCTGACGCACTTGGGATCACATACACCAACTACGCTGATGAGACCCAAGTGCTCCTCCCACTCACAGGACTCTACCATCAGGACGCAGCCACCCTCCAGAATATATACGCCACCATCCAAGCATGGATGGCCACGAACGGCCTATGTCTTAACAGAGATAAGACCGAAATTCTCATCCTTGGTCAAAAATCCACTCTCACGAACCTCGACCCACTCTACACCAACTTCTGCATGGACAATTGTGTCATCCCAGTTCTACCTTCTGTTAAAACACTAGGAGTCCACATTGATACCTCACTCTCCATTGTTTCTGCCTCCGCCCTGAGCACTAAGCTCATTAATGCCATCAAACCTTTCCTAACCAAAGATAACTGCCTTTCTATTGCCAGACCAACTAGGCAATGCCACACCAACCAACTTAGGGTCCCACGCATCAAACGAACTAGAGCAGGTGGAATAAGTTTCCCCTACATTGCCCCTAAGCTTTGGAACGCACTACCTAGCACGCTCAGAGCAGATACCTCTCTCACTGCCTTCCAAAAAAACCTGAAAACCACCTTGTTTAACTAACTCTTCTTCTTTCGTGTTGTTTAGTCTCTTCTCCTCCTCTCCTGTAGCTACTACTCTTCTCTTGCAATTAAGTAATGACTTCACTGTATCTACAACAAGTCATTTTCATTTCTGTAACAAGCGCCACGATGCCCTCTGGGCTGCCTGTGCGCTAAACAAATGCAAATAAATAAATAAATAAATAAATAAGGTATAAATGTGCAACATGATTTTCCGATTTTTGCACAAACACCTCCATCCATAGCTGTGATCATGTCTAAGACATATCTGTTCTGGAGTGTCATCACTCTGATTGCTATCAACTCTTCTCTGATTGCATTGAATCCTTTTATGGTTGTTTTGATGGTCTGTAGTAACTCCCATCTGGTTATCTGCAACCATTAAGTATTTGCTCCAACCTGAATTCTTGGCATCAGGATCATCGTAAACACTGATGAGGTCAGGCTGAACAACCTGTGTTCGTATGGGATAGCATCGAAAGCTTCTATGGATTTTGCAGAGAAGTAATATTCCCTCTTCATTCTCTTCATAAGCTCCAAGGAGCTCTTCTTTCTCAGGTGAGCATCTGCTTTCGGGAATTTGTCAATGTTCACATCACCTTTTGGAATTACCAACATTGGAACATGGACATTCACCAATGTACATATACCTCTACAATTTTTCGGCAATCTCATGTATGCCTGGGATCCACACGCCCAATAGTGATCCATGATCACTGCAGTACCATGCACCATTTCTGGAAAATCAAAGACTCGACTACAATTGCGATTCCCTCCTATTTTTCTTGTGCCATTATTTCTGAAACAGAATTTTAGGCTCTCCAGTGGTATTATCTGCAAGGGTCCTCCTCTGTCCTCGACCCATGTCAGTAGTTTAACAAGCTTTGGCCATAATGGCTTGCATCTATTTTGCACTATGTCAATGGTAGCCTGGTAACAACCGATCACTACCCATGCTCTGCAGATTACTACTCCCTTCTCCCATCTGTCTGGTGAAAGCACTGTTCCCCAGATTTGCATCTGACCTCTGTTCTTCTATCTGCGAGATTCTTCTGAAGTCTTTCCTGTAGCCTCCAATTCCTTGTTCACTTCTCCTCTGATCTCTGCTCCTTTTACTCCAGGTTTTTCATATCTGATCACAATATTCTTCGTTTTGGCATTGTTAGTTGTCTTTATGTCTTGAACATAATCATCTTCATCTGGATCTGTTTTTCAGTTGCCCATTTTAGAGAAGCATCACTTCCTATGAACTGACCTCTGGTTTTAAACATTTCTATGTTTGACAGACAGTGGGCCTCATTCCGGGTTTGGAGCGAACCATGGAGTAATTTGCTCCACGGTTGCCTCCGAAACCATCCTAAATCCGGCATGGTGAATGGAGTAATTACCGGTCCATTCCAGGGTTGGGAGGGAGGGACTGGTAATTCCCCATTCACCTTTTGTCCTTCCCCATTCCCATTTCTGCCCCATAGGGCTCAATGGGAATGGGGAAGGAGGTAATTACGGCACCATAATTTACGGTACCGTAATTACCTCCAAAGTACCTTTGTGGGTCCCGTACTTAACTCCTGCTAAAAGCAGGAGGTAAGGAAGGACCTGCAAAGGGACCTCGGAATACGGAGGTAAGGGATTACCGGCATCGGCACCGTTACCGGTGCCGGTAATTCCTTACTTCCAACCTCGGAATGACCCCCAGTGTGCTGTCTGAACATCATCCCAATAGCTCCAAAGATTTTTGACTTTCTCATGCTGTAGGGCAGAAGTGCACATACCAAGCATTCCTCATCCGAAGTTCGTCTTCCAACTTCCTTCATATGTTGGTACCATATGTTGTTTGCCAAATGTGTTGTGCTATCCAGCTAATCATTCAATTTGTTATTGTCGTCTTGCGTGCTTTTTCTGGCTCTTACTCTTTTGATGTGAGCTTTAAAATGCATGTCACGTAATGCTGCTGTATAGCTCCTTCTTGCTGGAGGATTCTCAGGCATCTCCATCAATGATCCGGGCGTTTCCATTTGTGCTGTTCGAGAAGGAGATTGTGCAATTTGCTTCATGCTTTCAATATACCAATTAGGCATGTAAATGTCTTATAATTTCTGTCTGTGTCTTCCCTCCAGGCACTGCCCTGATATCATGTCTCGCAGGATCAGGTGTGCTTGCAGGTGTTGTCTCTATTTGCTTATTCTTTAAAGCCTTTTGTCTCCTTAAAGGTTCAGCTTTCTCCATTTGTCTCTCAACTTCTCTTGGTGTGAAACTTCTCATTGTTGTTTGTCCAAACTTCCCCCATTCTCTGGAATGTGATTCTGAAATCATTGCCACTAGACCAGGTGTGTTTGTACTCATTATCTGTGTAGGTGCAACTTTCATCAATCCCTTGTCTGGTTTACTTTGCCGACCCTGTTTCCGGCATTTCAACTCATTTGCTAGAACAAGTGTTGTGTGTGTGCCATTGCTTACCACATCCATTTCAAGCTCAGTCACTCTATCATTCTTTCTTGGAACAGGAATGACTATATAAGGTCTGGGTGCTCTTGTAGGTATCATGCGTACATCATCAGGTGGATGAACAGGAACAACACTTTGTGCACCTATAATCGGATCGTTAATGACAGCAATATGATTATGAATATAATGCATGTATATATAATGCTTTTGTGTGTCGTTTTACAGCAATTGTTTCTTGGGCAATATGAATGTCTCTCCTCCTGAGAGAGGTCAATGCTGCTGCTTCCACTTGCCATCTCAATCATCTAAGGAAGCAAAAACTGGTTCTTTAATACATTTCCATTATTATCATTATTTTATCTGGGTTCTGCTGTCTCTGCTTCACGGATCAATAGTTCTGGACCAGTTGTTCTCTGACTCTGGATAATGGACTGTCTCTTATCTCTGGAAACAATTTTGTTTTGCAATATAATGTTCCAACACTGAACAAGGACCTTGGCAAGTCTATAATATGCGTTCCATATAGACCAGTTCCCAGTCTATACCTCGAATCTGCTTCACTCCAGATGACATGTTGCTTCCCTGTCAGCAAAAAGTGTATTTCTTGTCAACACTTCCACAATCTGTCCCTCGAATGAAAGTCTCTACACTCTTCTGTGATATTGATGAGAAGAAAGTGCATCCTGTATTATTATGCTATGTAGCAGCATACTTACGTTTGTAGTGTTGGCTGGATCACAGATTAATGTGAACACGGTATCCAATTAAAATTTCGAATAAATAATTTTGAATGTCTTTTGGTTGAATGTAAAAATGTGGAAAAAAAATGTCGAAAATATATTTTTTTATTTTATATGTTTTTTTGGGTTTAGTTAGTACAAAAAGGGTAAATAAAAAACATTTTTTTCCGACATTTCTGATTAGAAAAAAAGGCATTCGAAATGATTTAATTCGAAAATGTCACTATAAACCTGTGAGCACATCAACATTTGCATGTCTCCCAACATGGTCTGGAAAGTCTTCAATTGAACGAAAAAACACTGCATTTGCCAGTCTGTGATTCTCTGGTGATAGGGACATTTGTTTTGTCCTTGCTGTACTCTGGAAGTAAAAGAAACAGTTCTGCGATCACTGTGAGCAGTCTTCTTACTATTTTTTCGTTATCAGGATCTTGCAAAAACTCTGTTATGCTTGTAACTCTCCCTACCAATGACGGGTAGGAACTCAATACCAATTCGAAATAGGTCAATATGTTCCTGATGAGGTCACTATTGTGTGACACCATAAGTTAGTTCAAACAAGGACTCTGTATTGAATGACTCGGGATACTGTATTCTCTTCCAATTTATATATCTTCAAAATTTGGCATATCCTTTCTGATCAAGGCTTCAATGTGCCTCTTTTCAAAGTCAACAAGCTACTTGTGGCTCAAATGAATGCAATTCTCTTCTTTTACCCTGCAAATAGGATGCACAGAGTGTTCGTATTTTTTTCCTTTTTCCTTTATTTTGCTCAAAGGAAATGTCTTATAACTGGGCCACAACCTTATCACAAAGGTTCCTTGCTTTTTTCCCTTGACTGGCCCTGCATCCTTCTTCCTCATCATAGATCTCATCTGCATGTGCTGTGGTTCTTCCCCGTTGTCTTTAGTTTCTCTGGGTTGGGGTGCAGGTAGAGGGGTCTCTCCGATATATGGCTTGATGTCACCAAGGTCTTCTTCCCTGTAACTTGACTGCATATGGCGTTATGTTTTATACAATAAAAGGGCCGTGGAACCTTGGCTTGTCCCACTTTTTCCTTGTGTGATTCCGAACTAGGACATTATCCCCAGGGTATAGTTGGGGTACACGTAACTCCGGAACCTTGTCTCTTGTAGTATCTCCTTCTGTGTTCTGTACTGCCCTACACCCTCTGTGTCGCTGCAGCTGTCCTGAAATTACAGAAAAACTGGAAGTCATACAATTCAGGTAGTTTTGCATTTCCAATCCTAGCACTTCTCCTGTTGGCTGAGCATCAGATCTAGCTCTAGTTTGAGTCATTAAAGACGTCCGCATTCTTCTGCCCATCACAATTTCATGTGGCGTAAAATGGTGGTCAGAAGCAGGCTGGTTTCTAAGTGCATACAAGGCCAGTGTAAGGCAGTGCAACCATCCTTTCTTCAGAGTAAGCTTCAACTTGGCTATCCTTTCCTTTAACAAGCCATTGAGCTTCTCGCATATGCCATTCCCTTGCAGATGATACACCGCCGAAAACATGTGCTTTATACCAAGCAACAAGCTGATCTGTTCAAATACTGCATTAACAAAATGAGGACCATTATTTGACCTCATCACTTCACAAACTACCCATCTGGGAAACACTTCCCTCACCAAGAATTTGGCCACACAGGTAGAGTCTGGGTGTGTACATGGACCTGCTTCTATCCATCTAGAGAATGGACATACCACAACAATTAGATACCTGTACCCAATACATACTTGAATCATTTCGACATAGTCAATGTGCAAGTGCTGCAAAGGACCATTAGGCCTTGGGATGACTCCTCTGATCACACGTAGTGTATGCCCAGCCTAAAAGTCTGACAGACTATGCAATTTATCATATAAAAATGCAACATGCTCTGCTAGGTTTGGTACAAACCAGTCTTTGGCAATGGTTGCTGCTAGATTCTCTCTTGTTACATGTGCTGGATAGTGTAACTGTTCCAGTGCTATTTTCAGTAGGGCTATAGGCATTACTGGTTTACCAGTCCTGCCCTTTCTCCATAAAGCCTCAGAGGGGTTTAAAGAACACCCTCTTCACTTCCAAAGGTTATTTTCCTCTTGTAGTGCCTCCCCTTGGAGCTCCATGAACTGTGAATTTGCTCACTCCTCAACAATCATTTTCTCATACACATCAGGCATTCTTACATCCATCATTATTTCATCTTCAGTTGCCACACACTTAGCTTCAGTGTCTGCTGCTTGATTTCTGTGTGAGATAAAAATCTGTCCCTTTTGTGTGGGCTGCACATTTCACGACTGCTATGCCCACTGGGAGTTGTAGTGCCTTAATCAGCCTGTCCAATAAGGCGGCGTGCTGTACTGGCGTGCTGTCCACTCGGAGGTAGCCCCTCCTTTTCCAGCGTGCTAAGCCTGCATGCACTGTCGACGTCACATAGGCAGAGTCACTGTACAACGTTACTTCCTGGTCTGCGTGATTCTCAAGCGTGAGTATCAAAGCCAATATTTCTGCAGCCTGTGCTGAATAATGAGAGGGTAAACGTGCACTAATAAGTACTCGAAATTTCCCATTTGCCGTGTGCTTCACCACAGCGGCACCTGTATATCTTTGTCCATCATTTTGATCGATCCTAGAAGAACTGTCAATGAAGACGATTTCTCCTTCTGCCAATGCATTTTCTTTTACTTTGGGGATCTCATCATAGAATTCTTCATAGTTTGTGCAATCATGTATTGGCTCTCCTTCAGTAACTGGCTCTGCTATAAACATAGCTGGGTTCACTATTCTGCATCAAAGTATTTTAATTGCTGGATTTGATATGACCACTTCAAAAGCATGAGCTCTTTGTGATGTCAATGTACCTTTTGTTTTCACTAAAATGGCAAATAATGCATGCTCAACGAATAACATCATTGGGCACCCCATTAAAATGGTTGTAGCTTTCTCTATGGTGAACGCACCGGCAGCCAAACTTTTTTCACACGGGAAATGACCTCTCATTACTGGGTCTAAAATCCCACTGTAGTATGCCAGCGGCTTGTACCCAAACGTGGTTTTATGTGTAAGGACTGCTGTCATAACAGTACCATCTGTGTGTGAAAATAGGTAGAATTCCTCTGCATAATTGGGAATCCCTAAAACTGGTGCTGTGCAAATGGCCTTTTTTAGTTCATCAAACCCTTCCTCCATGGCCTTAGTCCACACAATTTTTTCTTTTGTTGCCTGTGCTTTCTTTAAGGCTTGTAATAAGGGCCTGGTATAAGAGCTGTAGTCAAAGAGCCATGTCCTGACGTAATTACATAATCCTAGAAAACTTTGCATTTGATTTACTGTGTGTGGCTTAGCTGTTTTCAAAATAGCTTCAGCTCTTTCAGGAGTGACCTTCTTTCCCTCATGTAAAATCAATTGGCATATGTACAACACCTCTTGTTGACAATACTGTAACTTCTCCTTGTCAACGTTATATCCTTTTTCAGCAAGTGTAGTCAATAGCTCAATGGAATTGTGTCTGCACTCTTCCCATGTTGTACTGTAAACCAGAATGTCATCCACGTATTGCAAAACAACACACTCTAATGCAATGCTGCTCAAGTCCATCTGCAGGAGTCTATTGAAAACCGAAGGGGACTCCCAGTAACCTTGAGGCAGCCTTGTGCTTTTCAGACAAACCTGTCTGAACGTGAAAGATGTCAAGTCTTGTGAGTCTTTGTGCAATGGGATTGAGAAAAATGCATTTTTCAAGTCAATCACCGTGAAATAACGTGCCTCAACAGGTATGTTACATAGAATTGTAGACGGGTTAGGGACTAGAGGGAACTCGGCCTCTACTATCTGGTTTATCGGGTGTAAATCTTGTATTAAATGCCAAGACCCTCCATTTGATTATTTGATCGGATAAACCAAAGTATTGCATGGCGACTCTGACGTCACTAAAATGCCTTGATCCATGATGGCAGAAATTGTTTTGAAAATCCCATTGTCTGCCTCCCTAGACATGGGATATTGTCGTGCTCTTGGTAAAATTGCGTTTCAATTTAATCTTCACTTCTCCAACTCCTTTCCATTTTTGTGCTAACATCATCATCTGGGGCACCTCTCTTTTAATCATTTTCACCCAATAAATGAGGTTTACCTCAAATGTCATCTCATCCTCACCTAGTTGTTCTTCAAACAGATCGTCATCAGTGACGTCAGTCAATCGGTAAACTTCCCCAATGGCGATTATTGGGCACCATTGTCTGCCTTCATCATCACAGCCATCAAGCAAAGCCATCTCTCCTTGCACTATGGCTGTTTGTATTGTTAAGGGAAACACTTGTCCCTTTTCCTCATGCATAGGTATTCTTGGTCTGAACAGAAACTCATCTGGTGTTCTCATTGTTCTGTCTGCAAGACCTGGTAGCCATGACATTAATATGTGCACTTCATATGCAAATATTTCAGGTTCTAATGAAATGGCTCTCATAGCCATTTGTCCTGCGTATGCTCTGATAATTTCACACACATTTAAATAATGCATTCCTGGAGTTGAACACACTATGCCCTCTTCCGTGAACAAGATCGTCATATTTAACTTTGTCATAAAATCTCGTCCCAATATATTGAAAGGCATCTGTCTCAAATACAATAGTGGCACGTTCATGTCACATTCTCCTATAGAAACTGGAAGTTCTTTGTGAAAGGAACACGGCTTGTGGCTCCTGTAAAACCTTGGGTATTCATGGCATCGCCAGATAAAGAAAACTCGCCTTCACGTATACACGTTGCACCCGTGTCCACTAGGAACGAATATTCTTTATCCCCTATAGTGATATCTACCCTTGGTTCCATGTGAGGGTTTGGTGTCACTGATAGGATGGAACACATCCGGTCTCCCAGTGAGCTGTCCTAGTCCATGTACAATTTCGTCCCACAGTTAGTGATGTCCTCCATCACCAGTGGCATTTCGTGCTCTAGAGTTCAATACCTGCCCTGTGCCTGTAGTCTGTAGTAGTTGAATCGGGGACTGTTGAGAATGCCCTTGCGAGAAATTGGTCACAGTCTGCTGTGGTTGCAGGTTTTGCTGCACTCTCAGCACTTGCTGCTGTACAGTTTGATTCTACGCAAATCAATCTCCATCCGGCTGCGGAAACGCAGGTGGATTCATCATCCCCCTCTTGTAAATTGATCATTTTGCTCCATCCCTTGACTTCTGCATATATGCGCTAGATGCCCTGTCATCCCACACGTCAACACGTTGATGGTGGTCTGATCATTTGCCCATTTTGCATATTCTGATTCCCGCCTTGCATATTCTGAAAGCCTCCCTGATTATTTTGCCATCCCCTTTCTCGGTAGCTGCTTCCTCTTGGGCTGAACCCATTATTGCTTTGATCGAACTGTCTTTGGTTATTGACCTGCTGCGTATTGGATCTATCTGTGCTAGTTAACATGCCCTTTCAATGGCATATTTTGACAAATTGTTCTGCATTAATGTGGCCTCTTCGCCTTTCCTTGCATCATTCTTCTTGCAATTGTTCTCTTGCAGCAGCCTGCAATAATGCACAATGGTCAGTTGTATTTCTGACCATGGCTTAGCTTCAATTCCTACCAACTTCTTGAGCTGCTTCTGTACCTGTTCTGGCAGCCCTTGACATAATATATGGTAAAACACAGGTATAGATTTCCCCCAGTATTCACGAGTTTCCAGTACCCATGTATCTAGAAACGTCTGAATGTAAAGCAATGGATCATCTCCCTCTTTCATCTTATGCGTCATTATAGCTACCATGTCAGAAGTATTCAGGTATAGCACTCAAAGAGCTTTCCATACCGCGGTTCTGCAATTGTTAAATGGCGCGCCGTCATGCGTTGTATTAACTGTAGTCACACCAGGGTAACCAGCAAGTGTCCAAACATCGTCAGCTCTGTCACCAAGTATGGTGATCAAAAGACCCTTGATATCCCCTATAGCCAACGTATTACCTCCCGTTATTTTTTCTAACTCACACTATGCCCCATGGCTCCCATCCCCAACCAAACACTATGCCCCATGGTCCCCTCACCCCCAACCAAACACTATGCCCCATGGCTCCCCATGGCTCCCATCCCCAACCAAACACTATGCCCCATGGCCCCCTCACCCCCAACCAAACACTATGCCCCATGGCCCCCTCAACCCCAACCAAACACTATGCCCCATGGGCCCCTCACCCCCAACCAAACACTATGCCCCATGGCTCCCACCCCAACCAAACACTATGCCCCATGGCCCCCACCCCCAACCAAACACTATGCCCCCTGTCCCTCACCCCCCAAGCAAACACTATGCCCCCTGTCCCTCACCCCCAACCAAACACTATGCCCCATGGCCCCCTCACCCCCAACCAAACACTATGCCCCATGGCCCCCTCACCCCCAACCAAACACTATGCCCCATGGCCCCCTCACCCCCAACCAAACACTATGCCCCATGGCCCCCACCCCCAACCAAACACTATGCCCCCTGTCCCTCACCGCCAACCAAACACTATGCCCCATGGCTCCCAACCCCAAACAAACACTATGCCCCATGGCCCCCTCACCCCCAACCAAACACTATGCCCCATGGCCCCCACCCCCAACCAAACACGATGCCCCCTGTCCCTCACCCCCCATGCAAACACTATGCCCCCTGTCCCTCACCCCCCAAAGAAACACTATGCCCCCTGTCCCTCACCCCCAACCAAACACTATGCCCCATGGCCCCCTCACCCCCAACCAAACACTATGCCCCCTGTCCCTCACCGCCAACCAAACACTATGCCCCATGTCCCCCTCACTCATACACATCCGACACCCCCCACCTCAACATACACTCAAAATACATTCAAACACAAACATTCATACACATCCGACACACCCCCCCACCCCCGCATCTCAACATACACACAAAATACATTCAAACACAAACATTCATACACATCCGACACACCCCCCACCCCCGCATCTCAACATACACACAAAATACATTCAAACACAAACATTCATACACATCCGACACACCCCCCACCCCCGCATCTCAACATACACTCAAAATACATTCAAACACAAACTTTCATACACATCCGACACACCCCCCCACCCCGCATCTCAACATACACACAAAATACATTCAAACACAAACATTCATACACATCCGACACACCCCCCCACCCCCGCATCTCAACATACACACAAAATACATTCAAACACAAACATTCATACACATCCGACACACCCCCCCACCCCCGCATCTCAACATACACTCAAAATACATTCAAACACAAACATTCATACACATCCGACACACCCCCCACCTCAACATACACTCAAAATACATTCAAACACAAACATTCATACACATCCGACACACTCCCCCACCCCCGCATCTCAACATACACACAAAATACATTCAAACACAAACATTCATACACATCCGACACCCCCCTCACCCCCGCATCTCAACATACACACAAAATACATTCAAACACAAACATTCATACACATCCGACACCCCCCCCGCATCTCAACATACACTCACAATACATTCAAACACAAACATTCATACACATCCGACACACCCCCCCACCTCCGCATCTCAACATACAATCAAAATACATTCAAACACAAACATTCATACACATCCGACACCCCCCCCACCCCCGCATCTCAACATACACTCAAAATACATTCAAACACAAACATTCATACACATCCGACACCCCCCCCCCACCTCAACATACACTCAAAATACATTCAAACACAAACATTCATACACATCCGACACAGCCCCCCACCTCAACATACACTCAAAATACATTCAAACACAAACATTCATACACATCTGACACCCCCCCCCAACATACACACACAAACATTAGGCAAAACAAACCCGACACACAAACACAAATAGAGCACTTAACGGAGACGTGCTGGAAGGGAGGCAGGCAGGTAAGCTGGAAGTCGCTGGAATCGCACTACGGCTGGCGTGGTCCAAGGCTGAAACGCCTTCCGGCATCAAGCCTTATGGACCACACCAGCCGTAGTGCTGGCCCTCCATTGGTGCAGCACACACGCATTACGTGGCTCGTAGGAGCGACGTGATGCGTGTGTGTGCTGAGCCAATGAGGGCCAGTGTTTTCACCGGCCCGGAAGACAACAAAGACTTTCCTAATGGAGGGCGGCCGCGGGCCACCCTCCATTAGGAAAGTCTTTGTGCCTCGCGGGCCGGTCAAAAGGGCATGGCGGGCCGCAACTGGCCCGCGGGCCGTATGTTGTGCACCCATGGTCTAGTTCCATCTCATTTAATATTCTATCGATTGTCTCTTCGATACTTATGGTGTCGAAAACATCTTCTAGATTTACTCTAGACGTGCTTAGTACTGAATCGTACTCAGGAAAGAATTCTTCTATATCTTCCCATTCTACCACTGGATCAGGTTTTCTAACCTCCCTTTCCAGATACTCGAGATCATGCGTTCTCTGTCTTCGCTTGCGTTCTATGTCATCATCAATTTCTCTATGCTTCCTCGCTTCCTCTCTAACCTTGTCTTCCTTCTTTTTCCTAGTATCTCTTCATTCATTTGCCCTTCGTATTTCCTCATCTTTCCGTCATTTTATTCTCTTCTCTTGTATCTTTTCCTCTTCTTCTTCTATTCTCCTTTGTTCTATTTATTCCTGATCATCAGCTGTTCTCTGCTTATTATCGCGTTTTCTTTGTTCTTCTGCCTTTTCCTGTTTTCTGGCCTGTTCATCATGATATAACTGCTCTTGTTTTTGCCTGTCCTTTTTTCTCGCCCCTTCATCTCTCAATCGTCCTTTCTCCTTATCCTTTCGTCTCGTTCTCCCCTTCGTCTCATGTCCTCAAAGCCTTTACCATCGAGTTTCAATAAAATCTGACCTCCCATGCCATCTCATCAGTTCTATCTCATCTCATTTCCATCTCTTTACCTCTATTCCTGTACCTAGAAATGTACTTGCTTGAGCTTGATCCCCTTTTTCCTTTTCGTGTCTCTCCTTGTCCCTCGGGACTTTGGAGCTAATATTGCCTTCCCTGTCTTTCTCTGGGCTTTCGTCACTACTTTGCATAGGTGACTCATATGACGGGTTGCTATATCCTGTTGCTGCTTTAAGTTCTGTTAGTGGGTAAAATACTTGGGGCCTCATTCCGAGTATGGCGGTAAGGGATAGCGGCCACCGCTAACGAGAGCGGTGGCGGTAATCCCTTACCGCCATACTCCGAGTTCCCTTTGCGCCATGGAGGTTTTAACACCTGCTTTTAGCAGGTGTTAAAAACCATGGCGCTAAGGGACCTTGATGTTAATTACGCCACCGTAATTTACGGTGGCGTAATTAACGCCTTCCCCACTCCCATTATGCCCTATGGGGCAAGAATGGGAATGGGGAAGGGTAAATGGGGATTGGGGAATTACCGCCCCGCCAACCTTGGAATGGGGCGGTAATTCCGCCATCCACCAAGGCGCTGCCGGTCCGGGTACGGCGTCAACCAAGGCGTTAATAGCGCCATTGGTTAGCGCCATACTCGGAATGAGGCCCTTGGTCTTTACTAGCTTTGTTTTTTATTTCAGACGGGGCGGGTGGCACAGAAGGCTCTTAACCCCCCTCTTTGCATATATTCAGTATCCAATCGAACGGTGGCTCCTCCTCCCTTTCTTCCTGGTACATCTTCCAAAGTTCTAAACTAGCCAGGCGCTTGTCTAACTTTTTGCCAGTGTACGTGGCATGTAAATATGTCGTCATGTGCTGCAGGACCGTTTTAGATAGCGATCCACCTTGGGCCACGGCATAAACATTTTGTCCATGGTCCCTTGAACCCATTCTGCACTGTACTGTTTAAGCTTAGCCGCGTGTTTTGGCAACTGTTTGTACATGTGTATTAACGGAGTAATGTCTACCACACATAACTCGTTTATCCCTTATTCATATTACACTTGCTTATTTTTTCACTTCACACTTTATTACAAAGTCTCAAAAATCGTCTCAAAATTGTGCCTCAAAAATCAACAATATGAGCGAGCACCAATCATCGCGAGCTCCAATCCCGTTTGTTCAACAATATTTTTTACGTTAATCTTGCTAAAAAACAACCATCAATCCATGTCATGCAATAATTTCCTTCTATGATCGTGCAATTTTCAGACCTTTTTTTCACATAGAAACTGTTTTCGACTATGACATTACGATTCTATTCAAACACATAAAACATACAGACAAACTCTGGCCGGCCACATAAATCTTATGCCGTCTGCTCTCTCAAACGCATCTTACCCCTATGTTTATTCCGACATGGAATTTAAGCCCCTCTCTTTTGGATTGCCTTTAATCAATCCGGTCTCCTACGTCACCCTATTAACAGGACTTTAGATAAGGACCTCTACTAGCATTCTTTAAAATCTAGGAACTGGCCGCATACTCTTATCGCGGCCACACTCACGATAACTCTTTATATTGCTCGGCCACACTCGAATAAATTTCTTTTTCCTTATATATACATTACACTCTTATTCTGACGTTATTTTTATCCCGCCTCCCTCCGTTACCTTCCCTTACTTGTTTTCTAAGCCATACATGCTTGGCCAAAACATTCAGTCTTTTTTACTCACCGTTCGCATGTCTTTCATCTACGGACACTTGGGATCACTGCCTTCGTTACTGCGTCTCCATGTTGCTCGTCCGATCCGCTACTTGTAGAAGTGGGAGGGGTTTTGGGGGGGAAAGCAAGGAAACTTTTACCTGTAACCTGCAGGGTGTTTCAATTAATCTATCCACTATCTACGGGGAGCTTCTTGTTCAATCAGCCGGATGGCAAAGGATGTGTGATATTGCTGAGGACCCGAGGTTACTTATGTCGACGGTCGATGGGTATCTATATCTAATCTAACCATCTAACTCTGCTACCAAGTGAACTGGATGATCTCCAAACAGCCCTTTAAGATGGCTTGCAGTGCCCTCGAGATAGATGGGGAGGCAGATTCATACTCATGCATCAAATAATTAAGACAACTCAATAGTTTGGCAAAGTGAGTCCGTTTAATGACAAGTTCATAAAACGGGGAGTACAACGAACATCAGCAATCGCTCGATCTTCTAGCTCTCTTTACTTTTAGAAAAAACACAATATTTATAGCAAAAACTTGTCATTGCTGATGTACAACCTGCACACGTACTAACGTCATCCTACATGGCAATCTTAAAAAAATAGCATGCAATGTGATTGGTTATAGGAAGGTAACTTAACATAGGTACTATATCTGTATATGGTAACGGGTAGAGGGGATTGGATAATCAATGTCCGGTGGAGCTACTAAGCTCTCCCTTGAAAATGGCCACTATGAACATCATTAAAAGTACGACGTCCCATTGGCTCTACTCACTATAGGACCCTAGATTACATGGTCTACTTTGATTGGATTGGCATCAACCCCACTCACACTTTTCCACCTACGTCTAGCAGCACGCAGAAAGAACACCCATGTGCAGAGAAGCTCGTCTGCACCCCAGCTTCCCACCAATTATGCTACAATCAATCATCACCTCAGTAGTCATGTCTCAATTACTTCTTTGTAGTTTGGCCTTGAGTCTGCTCTGTGCTCTTAGAACTTTCAAGGAGTATAGGCATGGCGGGGATCCATGCATAGGTGTGAAAATTTCACCCTTCCAGCCTGCCTTTGTCACGTGACTGGACACCGTGAAGTCAGCTTTTCTCTGTGTCGTATATTTGATTTAATTCTACCAGTTCTCTAACGTCTGTGGCTTATGTTAACCTTTCTGAACAGGATCCTCTGTTCTCTTCTCTCCTTAATTGTATCCAATGTCCGCTTATTCCAGCCAGATAAGACCTTCTTGGCATGGTCATCTTTTAGCTGAGTTTTGATCTGTCTTGATTCTCGATTTAATTACTGTGACACACTCCATCTGAGGCCTTTTATAACCTTTGTTCAATTCTGCTCATATGCGTAGTGGCGTTGCATCCATACATAAAGTGTTTCTCGAGGTATATATTTGGAAACATTGGTGCTTGCTGCAATCTATCGACTATTTAGCATAAGCAAGCTTGAAGATTTCTTTGTCTCTAGCAGTTACTTCCATCTGTACACGTTTAAACTAGCTAAATATCTTCATCATGTATGTGGCATAAATTTCTTCATCTTGACATCAACTTCTTTACCTTGGGCTCAAGATGTCACATATCCATGGTATCTTCTCTATATTTCGTCTCTTGTCAGTGTTCTCAGGTCATTATATCTTCTATATGTGCGTCAGTCCGATTTAAGACGTCACCATTCATCTTCCTTCATTGTCTTCTTTGCTTCTTCGGGTATTTTATTCAAACAACTGTCATATTGTTTAGAATGTAGGTATGGCTTTTTTAAAGGATACCTTACTGTCCAGGTTTTCTTATGATTCAGTATATTAACAGGTGCTGTTATCCTGATAGCTACTGGGAAGAGCCCATGTGCTGCTCTCTGCTGATTTAACTGTTCGTCATACGTCACATACTTTGGTGTGACCGCAATAGGTAATGGGAGGCAGGCAACTGGAGTGGGGACGATACTCGACACTTCCTCTTCACTGGTATTGCCCATTGAAAGTACAGTACTCCCTGCTGATAAATACTGGAAGTGGTTATTGAAGGCATAGAAACCCTGCAAGAAGTGTTGATAATGGCTCTTTGAAGATACCATCTGTTTTCCCGATGGGTGTTTCAGCGGGTGGACCTCATGGGGAGGGATGCCCTTCATGGGACCTTGGGAGAACCCAATATTCCCCACCTTCCTGTCACTCCCCTCCTTCCTTTCACCCCATGCAGTGGCCTGTAGTCCCCCACACATCCATCTATCTATGTAAAGCTGAGGAGTCCAAGTTACCTAGAAGTACTGAGACGAGGAAGAGTGGTACTGAACTCTATGGTGATCAGCAGTCCAGTACTGAGATGAGGAGGAAGGAAGGAAGGAGTAAAAAGGAACACCTATGAGAACCAAACCATGCACAACAGCGGGAGCTGCGAGAAGAGGTCCGAAGGTAGCACAGAGCGCTGGAAGTGCCCGAGCAGGACGCCACAAAGTGGAAACCAGAAAACAAGGTAGGAATGCTGCCTGGGTCCATGAATTGGGCTGGGAAACCAAGGAGGGCAAACTGAGGAGGGCTGGTACTCAAGTAAAGAGGCTGATGGAACATGGGTCCTGGGCCCTAATGTACAGATAAGGACACAGATTTACACGGCATCCGTGGGAACTTGGCAGGAGAGTAAACCAGGTGTCCCAGAACGTCAAAGGCTAATTGAAACTAATAAGATACAGGTTGAGAACCCTAAGAGAAATATCAGGAAATAAAAATATGCTGCACCGCTGGACACTTGGCAGGAGAGTAAAACAGGTGTCGTGGAAGACTGGCACAAGAGGGTCTGGTACCCTGAGAGTATCAGACAGAGAGAAAACTCAGGAGACGCCTGGCAGAGGCCAATATCCTCCTGGGAGAAGAAAAAGGATAACCAACACATCAGAAAAGCTGGAATAGACATTGTAATGCATCCGATGTGGAACTAAGCCGGTCAAGTGGCACAGCAAGTAGAGCGCTCGCTTTGACACCTGTGCAGAGCCTGTTAACGCAGGTTCGAATCCCGGGAGGGTTCGCAGCGCTATATAAATGCCTAATTATTATTATTAACGGTACCTGGCAGGAGAGTACACCAGGTCTGTTCAGTTAGATTTTGAGTGGAAAATGGCTGGACTACCCAAATCAGCAAACCATCAAGTCTGGGACCCATTTGAAGTTGGGAAGGCCACTCGCCTGGGACCCAAACAAGAGTGAAAACATAAATAACCAAAGGGCGGAGGCCCAGAGCAAGTCAGAGACGGCCAAGAGAGATTTGAAAACTATGTGGAAAAGCGAACAGTAATTGTAAAAAGCTGAAACCAAGGGTCAAGGACCCACTGCCAAATGGAAGAGACATTTTCAAAGGGCAACAGCCAGGTCTGGAAGGATAGTGCACCAGATTTGACGCCACAGTTTTGTGTTGGAGGAAGAAACCAAGGAAAGAGGCTTCCCCTTTTGGTGCATGGAACTGTATTTTCATGCTATGACCTGAACTCTAAAGGGTCCATATCCAGAACAAGAGAAGCCTTGTTTTGTTTGTTTAATGGGTTATTTATAAAGCGCTTAATGCCCAGAGATTTCTAAGTGCAGACCCGGGATTGAACCTGTGCTACTCAGTGTTGTCATGCTTCTAAAACGAGCGTCTTGCCCGTGAGCTATCCTTCCAAGACTGAATCAAGAAGACACCCAATCGTAGACTTTTATTTTTCCATAGGTGCACAGATTTTAATTTTGCACATGGTGGAGAGCGCCTTTGGGCTAGATTTATGGTAGGTGAAAATATCTCGCTGTGTTTAGAATTACCAAGCTTAAAAAAACTTTATATGGCATGCTGGAGCCTCGATTAACAACGCAGGAGTTATACATTCAAATGCCTTCCCCAAGATACAGAACAATGATAACATGTTCTAACATACGTGCATTTTAATCATTTGTAATCTGTTTTATTTATTTATTTATTTATTGGCCTTTTGTATGGCGCCTATACACACGTGTTTCTGGGTGACACAAGACGAGAAGGGGGGTGGGGGAGGGAGCATGGGATATCATTAAAAAAACAGCAGCAAGAACATTATTTTGGCCTTGTGACAATGGTATTGGGCGAGTGCTTGGCAAGGTGATAAGTGCAAGGGGTCTGGCGGTAGAGGGAGAAGTGCAAGAGTGTAGAAGGAGAAGTGAAAGAGTGGTGGGACCTCACTGGGGGGGGGGCAGGCACGTGCTATTCAGGCCAAGGCGGCTAGTGCCAGGGGAAAGATAGGGGGTGTGCAAGGAAAGGTGCAGTGGACAGGAGGAGTGAGTTAGGATAGTCCGGGAGAGGGAGCGCGAGGGCACGTGCTGGGAAGGACTGGTAGGGTGTGGTGGTCTGGTCCCTGTATGACTCTGAAGGGACCAGGCCCCAGTCGCAGCGGCAGGTGGAGAGCTTAGCAGAGAAGGGAGAGAGGGAAGGAAGAGGAGAAAAGGAAGGTCTTGAGAAGTTTCCGGAACTTAAGAAGATCTGGCTCAAGTCTGATGGCGATATGGTTTGATTTTAAGCAATTAACGTACTCATTTTTTGGACTACGGTCTCCTTTTTCTCTTGCAGATTTTGGAATTAATAACAAGTAGAGGAAAGTTATATATGAAGTGTATACGTTTGTAATATGTGAGTGGGTGTTTAGGTTTGAAATTTTATTATTTTTTTTGTCGGATTGTGTAAAGTTTTAATGTTAAACCAAATCACAATAGAACATTTAAATGAAATTGCCAAGCCACCACGGGGTAAGTGACTGGTGGTTCAAAGGGTATGAAAGTGTGCATGCAAGGTTGGGGGCCAAGCAAGGGTCATCGAAACATGGAATTTTTGTTACTTGTTTTATTGGGATTTTTGGGCAAAATCAACTTGATGATTGTAATTAGATGGAGGGGAGTTTGGGACGGTGGTTTATAGCAGAAGGGGCAGGAAGACTAGACATTTTCTGTGGCGTAGCATTTTTGACTCGCATAAGGGGCAAGACTACATTCAATGGGCTTTCTTACATGGCGGGTGGAGGCATTTGTGCAGCCAAACAAGGAACTGTTTCCTTACTGTAGCATTGCATGTGTTACTGCATTGAGGGCAAAGTCCACTTGAAGAGTGTTCTTACATGGTGGGTGGAGGTATTTGTGCAGCCAAACAAGAAACTTTTTCCTTACTGTAGCATTGAATGTGTTACTGCATTGAGGGCAAAGTCCACTTGAAGAGTGTTCTTACATGGTGGGTGGAGGCATTTGTACAGCCAAACAAGGAAAAGTTTCCTTACTGTAGTGTTGCACGTTAGCTGGCGTTGAGGGCAAAGTCAACTTGAAGAGTGTTCTTACATGGTGGTGCTGGAGGTGGCCAAGCATTTGTGCAGCCAGCAATATCGTGTTATCTTCCTGTGTGTTAGGACACCTACCTGTACTGGGCGGCGGGGCTCTGGGGGGCGTGCTGGTTCCTGGCGGCTGTACCCACGTCTCAGATTGTGGAGACGACGCGCCGCCCCGGGCACATTTCCCCGGCGGATTTGCTCTGTCCTGGCCCGTGTGGGGCACGGTTGTCGTTCACGCAGCTGTTCGAACGTGTTTGCGTTCCAAACCTCGTTCGCGAGGCGACATCCATTCGCGCATGCGCATTGCAGCGCGGTTCAAGCCTCGTTTTCACACAGGACCGCTACTTAAGCGATCCGAATTGTTTTCCCATCGCGTCTCAACGCGGTTGGTTCCCTTCCGCTTCGCTCCCTGGTTCTGAGGTCCTGGGTCCTGATCCTGTGCCTGGGCTGTGTCCTTCCTGCCCCTACCCTTGTCTGGCTCCCCTTTCCCTTCCCTTACCTGTCTTCTTGTGTACTCTGGTCTAATTCCCTGGGGAATCCTCCTGTTTCCTTCCTTGCCTGAGTTGCCCACCTCCTGCTGAGTCTCCTGTGGTCCTGGTCTGCTTCTCCGGCTCTCCTGCATTGGTACCTTGGACTCACTGCTTACCTGTACCTGTACCATAGACTCTTTGCTTACCGGCATTGGTACCTTGGACTCCCAGCTTACCTGTACTGGCTACTTTTGTACTTTCACTATCCTGGATAGCTGCTTGGGGATACTTTGCCGGTACCTGCCAGAAACTTCTACGACCTTCCCAGTCAGTGCTTGCACTGTTCTGACGCCACGTTAATATTGGGAAGCGTCATTCGTGGCGTCAGGAGCCGGCCCCAGTTCAATCCTGTATTACAGGACGGGTCCGGGGTTGGTTCTTTGCGTCGCTACTCTTCATTTGCGAAGACTTCATCAGCTACGTGTCTACCTCTACCACGACCTGGCTACCTCGGCATGCAAGACTTCTGGAGATACAGGTACGCCCCGTCCTCGGGACACACAACTTAACAGATTGAGACGCCTTATCCCCAGTTCTGAGACGGAGATGGAGGAATCCCAGGAGATCCATGACGAAGTCAGAGCCTTAAGAGCAGAAATGGCGGTATTACGTCAGGAGAATCTCAATCTCCGCCAGATGGTCATGCAAGGAACCCCTGTTATTCCACATGCGGAGACACCAATGGCTTCTACCGCACCCATGAAGTTTGATGGTGATCCTAGGCGTGTGGCAGAATTCTGCAACCATTGCAGGATACATTTTTTGTTCCGGGCATCACATTTCACACAAGAAAAGGCTAAGATTGGCTACATCTTGGGAAATCTAACAGGAAGTGCTTTGGCTTGGGCTTCTCCCTTGGTATTGGCTAACAGTCCCATTCTTAATGATTTTGTGGCATTTGAGAAAGCATTTTTGGAGGTATTTCAGTCTCCCAATTTGGCAGTTACGGCACAGAATCAGTTGATGGATTTAAAACAAGGACCCAGTGATATTATCACTTATATAAGTTGGTTCCGTCAATTGGCTACGGACTCTCAATGGCCCGAAGTAACGCAAAAGACTCTGTTCAGACGCGGCCTAAGAGAAGAATACAAGGACGAGTTACTTCACATACCCGAACCTGAGACTCTGCCGTTACTCCAGGAGCAGGTCCTACGTATTGATCATCGCCTGGCCGAACGAAGAGGTGAGAGACGTCGGTTAGAGAGGTTCCTTCCCCGACCACTTCCTCAGGCTGGAGGCGCACCTGTCAGTTCGGAGATGGGTCTAGAACCAATGCAGCTAGGAGCACTCAGAGGACCATTATCGGAGGCTGAGAAAAGACGCAGGAGAAGTCTCCGTCTTTGTTTGTATTGTGGTACTGCCGGACATTTTCTCAGTGCTTGTCCATTGCGACCAATCAAGAAGGTGGAAAACTAAGAGGCCTGTCGCAACGGAGGAAGGCAGTGACAGGCCCTTCGATCTCTTCAGTCCTTCCCATTCCTGTGACGACCCATCCACCCATGACTCCGGTGGCCCTTATGGCTCTTCAGATCCGGGTTACCTGGCATAGCAAATCAGTGATTGTATTGGGTCTTCTGGATTGTGGAGCCTCAGGTAATTATGTGGACTTTGAATTTTCCAAGAAGAACGGGATACCTCTGCTTGATAAGGGTTGTGCTACCCTGGTGGAGGTAATTGATGGAACCCCTTTGGCCTCCGGTCCGGTTCGCCAACATACCGGAATACTACAGTTACAGATAGCTGAACAACACGAACTGATTTCTCTTGATGTGATTAAATCACCCTCATACCCGATAATTCTGGGGTTGCCGTGGCTATTACATCATAACCCCATTATTGATTGGGCTTCCCGTAACCTCACCTTCGCTTCCAATCGATGTAGTCGGGAGTGTAACACCTTCGGACCTAGTACCGGATCTTCCACTATTGCCACTCAGACAGAAGGATCAGGACCGCTCCACGTGTGTACCTTGTCTTCGGTACCCTCCGACTACAACGATTACCATGAGGTATTTTCTGAACCTGGTACCATTCCTTTGCCACCTCACAGAGACTTTGATTGTGCCATAGAACTACTACCCGATGCAGTAATTCCTCATGGCAAATTGTATTCCTTATCACCTCACGAGAGAGAGGTCCTGCAAGAATACTTGGATGACTGTCTTCAGAAAGGTTATATAACACCTTCTAAGTCACCTGCGGGATTCCCTTTGTTCTTTGTGAAAAAGAAGGAGGGCACTTTACGGCCTTGTGTGGACTATAGGCAATTAAACGACATCACACGAAAGGATCGATATCCGTTGCCCTTGATACGCAACATTATGGAGTCTTTGCGGAATGCCCGTATATTTTCTAAATTGGATCTCCGAGGGGCATACCATTTAGTACGTATCAAGCCGGGCGACGAATGGAAAACGGCCTTTAAGACCCCAGCAGGGCATTTTGAGTATCGTGTAATGCCGTTTGGTCTGTGCAACGCTCCAGCCGTTTTTCAACGTCTAATGGACGACATTTTCTCGGATTTGATTGGTGTATCCGTATGGGTATATCTCGATGATATTTTGATATTCTCCAAAGAGAAAGAGGAACATCCACGTCATGTGAAGGAGGTTCTTGGTCGGTTACATCACAATCACTTATATGCCAAAGCTGAGAAATGTCACTTTCATCAGAGTAGTATCGAATTTCTTGGATATGTTATAAGTGAATCCGGAATACACATGGATCCTGCCAAGGTACGGGCGATTCAGGAGTGGAGACAACCTTACGATTTGAAATCTCTTCAGCGTTTCTTAGGATTCGCCAATTTTTACCGGCGTTTCATACCTGCCTATTCGGAAGTAACCGCGCCTTTGTCAGATTTGACCAGCAACAAGACTCCGTTCAGATGGACTGCAACAGCAACCAGTGCTTTCAAGAGACTGAAGGAGGCATACAGTACTTCCCCGATTTTACATCATCCTGATGAGAACAGGCCATTCATCGTGGAGGCAGATGCTTCCGATTTTGCTGTTGGGGCTGTCCTTCTTCAAGACGATCCACAGACAGGGTTGGAGGTTCCTGTTGCCTATTATTCCCGGAAGTTAACATCCAGCGAAAGAAATTATGCAATCATTGAAAAGGAGCTATTGGCCATAAAGGTTGCATTTGAGGAATGGCGTCACCATCTTCTGGGGGGAAGATTCTCAGTGGAAGTACGCACTGATCACCGGAACCTACAGTATCTACGCTCCTTACAGTGTCGTACTTCTCGTTTGGCTCGTTGGGCCTTGTTCTTTTCCCAATTTGATTTCACGATTTCCTACATCCCTCAGTCACGCAATTTGAAGGCTGACGCTCTTTCTCGCTCCCTGGAGAACAACGTTGAACTAGATCATCGAGCTCAACAATTACTTCCTTCCAAACACTTCTTGTTGGTTATATCTCAATGCTTGGATACCATCCTACAGGACACTCAAAAGGATCCCAAGTATTCCTTACTTCTCCAACACCCTTCAATTAGGGAGAACGGTGGCCTACTCTTCTTTCACAATCGGTTATACCTCCCCACTGAGGTACTTCGGACTGCCGTCCTGCAAGCATTACACGATTCTAAGATTGGGGGACATCGCGGCATTCGATCCACTCAGGAACTGATTTCTCGCCAATTTTGGTGGCCAGGATGGGCTAGGCAGACAAGAGAATATGTGGAATGTTGCCCAGTGTGTGCCCAGGTCAAGATTCCACGAAAGAAACCTATTGGACTTCTCCAACCCACCGAGAGAGCACCATATCCTTGGCATACTATTGCCACCGATTTTATTGTGGACCTCCCTCCCTCGGAAGAATATACATGCATCATGGTGGTCATCGATTGTTTTTCTAAGCTAGCCCATTTCATTCCATTCCGGAAGGTACCTTCAGCCGGTAGTATGGCTCAGGCCTTTTTACATTCTGTTTATCGCTTACATGGGCTTCCTGAGAAGATTATTTCAGACCGTGGATCTCAGTTCATTTCTGCCTTTTGGAAGCAACTTTGCCGTCACTTGGGTGTCCAGCGTGCTCTCAGTTCCGGCTATCATCCACAATCCAATGGCCTGACTGAGCGGACAAATCAGACTTTGGAGCAATACTTACGCTGTTTTTCCAATGCTTCTCAATCCAACTGGGCAAAACATCTGGATCTAGCTGAGGTGGCTTATAACAATTCTAAACACTCAGCCACTGGAATGAGTCCTTTCTATTGTTCCTCGGGTCTTCATCCCAGGTTGATTCCATTTCATCCTGTTCCTTCCAGTACAGTTCCTTCCGCGGATCAGATGGTTGCTGACATCCAGAAGAATCAGATCCAGGCCATGGGAGCTCTCGCCAAGGCATGTGAAAGTATGAAGGCACAGGCTGATAGGAGAAGGAGTAGTGAGCCAGCTTTCCAGGTTGGGGACATGGTATGGCTCTCTTCTAAGAATCTACCAGTACACAATCTCCCGACTAAATTAGCACCCCGTTTTCTGGGACCTTTCCGGGGGATAAGACGAATCTCCTCTGTGGCATTCAAGTTGGATTTGCCGCAGTCTTGGTGGATTCACCCCGTCTTCCATGTGTCTCTCTTTAAACCGTTTCGGTCTGATCCGTACGGTCGTTTGCATTCTCGACCCACGGCCATTGATGTGGGAGGCACTCCGGAATTTGAGGTGCAGGAGATTTGTGACTCCCGTTTCTTCCGGGGTAGGCTTCAATTTTTGGTGGACTGGAAGGGTTACCCTGCTTGTGATCGGACTTGGGAACCTTGTGTGAACATTCATGCCCCCCGTCTACTACGGGAATTTTTTCGTAGGAATCCCTGGAAACCGGGTGCTCCGGGTCTTTCTGGTGGGGAGCATAGTGTTAGGACACCTACCTGTACTGGGCGGCGGGGCTCTGGGGGGCGTGCTGGTTCCTGGCGGCTGTACCCACGTCTCAGATTGTGGAGACGACGCGCCGCCCCGGGCACATTTCCCTGGCGGATTTGCTCTGTCCTGGCCCGTGTGGGGCACGGTTGTCGTTCACGCAGCTGTTCGAACGTGTTTGCGTTCCAAACCTCGTTCGCGAGGCGACATCCATTCGCGCATGCGCATTGCAGCGCGGTTCAAGCCTCGTTTTCACACAGGACCGCTACTTAAGCGATCCGAATTGTTTTCCCATCGCGTCTCAACGCGGTTGGTTCCCTTCCGCTTCGCTCCCTGGTTCTGAGGTCCTGGGTCCTGATCCTGTGCCTGGGCTGTGTCCTTCCTGCCCCTACCCTTGTCTGGCTCCCCTTTCCCTTCCCTTACCTGTCTTCTTGTGTACTCTGGTCTAATTCCCTGGGGAATCCTCCTGCTTCATTCCTTGCCTGAGTTGCCCACCTCCTGCTGAGTCTCCTGTGGTCCTGGTCTGCTTCTCCGGCTCTCCTGCATTGGTACCTTGGACTCACTGCTTACCTGTACCTGTACCATAGACTCTTTGCTTACCGGCATTGGTACCTTGGACTCCCAGCTTACCTGTACTGGCTACTTTTGTACTTTCACTATCCTGGATAGCTGCTTGGGGATACTTTGCCGGTACCTGCCAGAAACTTCTACGACCTTCCCAGTCAGTGCTTGCACTGTTCTGACGCCACGTTAATATTGGGAAGCGTCATTCGTGGCGTCAGGAGCCGGCCCCAGTTCAATCCTGTATTACAGGACGGGTCCGGGGTTGGTTCTTTGCGTCGCTACTCTTCATTTGCGAAGACTTCATCAGCTACGTGTCTACCTCTACCACGACCTGGCTACCTCGGCATGCAAGACTTCTGGAGATACAGGTACGCCCCGTCCTCGGGACACACAACTTAACAGATTGAGACGCCTTATCCCCAGTTCTGAGACGGAGATGGAGGAATCCCAGGAGATCCATGACGAAGTCAGAGCCTTAAGAGCAGAAATGGCGGTATTACGTCAGGAGAATCTCAATCTCCGCCAGATGGTCATGCAAGGAACCCCTGTTATTCCACATGCGGAGACACCAATGGCTTCTACCGCACCCATGAAGTTTGATGGTGATCCTAGGCGTGTGGCAGAATTCTGCAACCATTGCAGGATACATTTTTTGTTCCGGGCATCACATTTCACACAAGAAAAGGCTAAGATTGGCTACATCTTGGGAAATCTAACAGGAAGTGCTTTGGCTTGGGCTTCTCCCTTGGTATTGGCTAACAGTCCCATTCTTAATGATTTTGTGGCATTTGAGAAAGCATTTTTGGAGGTATTTCAGTCTCCCAATTTGGCAGTTACGGCACAGAATCAGTTGATGGATTTAAAACAAGGACCCAGTGATATTATCACTTATATAAGTCGGTTCCGTCAATTGGCTACGGACTCTCAATGGCCCGAAGTAACGCAAAAGACTCTGTTCAGACGCGGCCTAAGAGAAGAATACAAGGACGAGTTACTTCACATACCCGAACCTGAGACTCTGCCGTTACTCCAGGAGCAGGTCCTACGTATTGATCATCGCCTGGCCAAACGAAGAGGTGAGAGACGTCGGTTAGAGAGGTTCCTTCCCCGACCACTTCCTCAGGCTGGAGGCGCACCTGTCAGTTCGGAGATGGGTCTAGAACCAATGCAGCTAGGAGCACTCAGAGGACCATTATCGGAGGCTGAGAAAAGACGCAGGAGAAGTCTCCGTCTTTGTTTGTATTGTGGTACTGCCGGACATTTTCTCAGTGCTTGTCCATTGCGACCAATCAAGAAGGTGGAAAACTAAGAGGCCTGTCGCAACGGAGGAAGGCAGTGACAGGCCCTTCGATCTCTTCAGTCCTTCCCATTCCTGTGACGACCCATCCACCCATGACTCCGGTGGCCCTTATGGCTCTTCAGATCCGGGTTACCTGGCATAGCAAATCAGTGATTGTATTGGGTCTTCTGGATTGTGGAGCCTCAGGTAATTATGTGGACTTTGAATTTTCCAAGAAGAACGGGATACCTCTGCTTGATAAGGGTTGTGCTACCCTGGTGGAGGTAATTGATGGAACCCCTTTGGCCTCCGGTCCGGTTCGCCAACATACCGGAATACTACAGTTACAGATAGCTGAACAACACGAACTGATTTCTCTTGATGTGATTAAATCACCCTCATACCCGATAATTCTGGGGTTGCCGTGGCTATTACATCATAACCCCATTATTGATTGGGCTTCCCGTAACCTCACCTTCGCTTCCAATCGATGTAGTCGGGAGTGTAACACCTTCGGACCTAGTACCGGATCTTCCACTATTGCCACTCAGACAGAAGGATCAGGACCGCTCCACGTGTGTACCTTGTCTTCGGTACCCTCCGACTACAACGATTACCATGAGGTATTTTCTGAACCTGGTACCATTCCTTTGCCACCTCACAGAGACTTTGATTGTGCCATAGAACTACTACCCGATGCAGTAATTCCTCATGGCAAATTGTATTCCTTATCACCTCACGAGAGAGAGGTCCTGCAAGAATACTTGGATGACTGTCTTCAGAAAGGTTATATAACACCTTCTAAGTCACCTGCGGGATTCCCTTTGTTCTTTGTGAAAAAGAAGGAGGGCACTTTACGGCCTTGTGTGGACTATAGGCAATTAAACGACATCACACGAAAGGATCGATATCCGTTGCCCTTGATACGCAACATTATGGAGTCTTTGCGGAATGCCCGTATATTTTCTAAATTGGATCTCCGAGGGGCATACCATTTAGTACGTATCAAGCCGGGCGACGAATGGAAAACGGCCTTTAAGACCCCAGCAGGGCATTTTGAGTATCGTGTAATGCCGTTTGGTCTGTGCAACGCTCCAGCCGTTTTTCAACGTCTAATGGACGACATTTTCTCGGATTTGATTGGTGTATCCGTATGGGTATATCTCGATGATATTTTGATATTCTCCAAAGAGAAAGAGGAACATCCACGTCATGTGAAGGAGGTTCTTGGTCGGTTACATCACAATCACTTATATGCCAAAGCTGAGAAATGTCACTTTCATCAGAGTAGTATCGAATTTCTTGGATATGTTATTAGTGAATCCGGAATACACATGGATCCTGCCAAGGTACGGGCGATTCAGGAGTGGAGACAACCTTACGATTTGAAATCTCTTCAGCGTTTCTTAGGATTCGCCAATTTTTACCGGCGTTTCCTACCTGCCTATTCGGAAGTAACCGCGCCTTTGTCAGATTTGACCAGCAACAAGACTCCGTTCAGATGGACTGCAACAGCAACCAGTGCTTTCAAGAGACTGAAGGAGGCATACAGTACTTCCCCGATTTTACATCATCCTGATGAGAACAGGCCATTCATCGTGGAGGCAGATGCTTCCGATTTTGCTGTTGGGGCTGTCCTTCTTCAAGACGATCCACAGACAGGGTTGGAGGTTCCTGTTGCCTATTATTCCCGGAAGTTAACATCCAGCGAAAGAAATTATGCAATCATTGAAAAGGAGCTATTGGCCATAAAGGTTGCATTTGAGGAATGGCGTCACCATCTTCTGGGGGGAAGATTCTCAGTGGAAGTACGCACTGATCACCGGAACCTACAGTATCTACGCTCCTTACAGTGTCGTACTTCTCGTTTGGCTCGTTGGGCCTTGTTCTTTTCCCAATTTGATTTCACGATTTCCTACATCCCTCAGTCACGCAATTTGAAGGCTGACGCTCTTTCTCGCTCCCTGGAGAACAACGTTGAACTAGATCATCGAGCTCAACAATTACTTCCTTCCAAACACTTCTTGTTGGTTATATCTCAATGCTTGGATACCATCCTACAGGACACTCAAAAGGATCCCAAGTATTCCTTACTTCTCCAACACCCTTCAATTAGGGAGAACGGTGGCCTACTCTTCTTTCACAATCGGTTATACCTCCCCACTGAGGTACTTCGGACTGCCGTCCTGCAAGCATTACACGATTCTAAGATTGGGGGACATCGCGGCATTCGATCCACTCAGGAACTGATTTCTCGCCAATTTTGGTGGCCAGGATGGGCTAGGCAGACAAGAGAATATGTGGAATGTTGCCCAGTGTGTGCCCAGGTCAAGATTCCACGAAAGAAACCTATTGGACTTCTCCAACCCACCGAGAGAGCACCATATCCTTGGCATACTATTGCCACCGATTTTATTGTGGACCTCCCTCCCTCGGAAGAATATACATGCATCATGGTGGTCATCGATTGTTTTTCTAAGCTAGCCCATTTCATTCCATTCCGGAAGGTACCTTCAGCCGGTAGTATGGCTCAGGCCTTTTTACATTCTGTTTATCGCTTACATGGGCTTCCTGAGAAGATTATTTCAGACCGTGGATCTCAGTTCATTTCTGCCTTTTGGAAGCAACTTTGCCGTCACTTGGGTGTCCAGCGTGCTCTCAGTTCCGGCTATCATCCACAATCCAATGGCCTGACTGAGCGGACAAATCAGACTTTGGAGCAATACTTACGCTGTTTTTCCAATGCTTCTCAATCCAACTGGGCAAAACATCTGGATCTAGCTGAGGTGGCTTATAACAATTCTAAACACTCAGCCACTGGAATGAGTCCTTTCTATTGTTCCTCGGGTCTTCATCCCAGGTTGATTCCATTTCATCCTGTTCCTTCCAGTACAGTTCCTTCCGCGGATCAGATGGTTGCTGACATCCAGAAGAATCAGATCCAGGCCATGGGAGCTCTCGCCAAGGCATGTGAAAGTATGAAGGCACAGGCTGATAGGAGAAGGAGTAGTGAGCCAGCTTTCCAGGTTGGGGACATGGTATGGCTCTCTTCTAAGAATCTACCAGTACACAATCTCCCGACTAAATTAGCACCCCGTTTTCTGGGACCTTTCCGGGGGATAAGACGAATCTCCTCTGTGGCATTCAAGTTGGATTTGCCGCAGTCTTGGTGGATTCACCCCGTCTTCCATGTGTCTCTCTTTAAACCGTTTCGGTCTGATCCGTACGGTCGTTTGCATTCTCGACCCACGGCCATTGATGTGGGAGGCACTCCGGAATTTGAGGTGCAGGAGATTTGTGACTCCCGTTTCTTCCGGGGTAGGCTTCAATTTTTGGTGGACTGGAAGGGTTACCCTGCTTGTGATCGGACTTGGGAACCTTGTGTGAACATTCATGCCCCCCGTCTACTACGGGAATTTTTTCGTAGGAATCCCTGGAAACCGGGTGCTCCGGGTCTTTCTGGTGGGGAGCATAGTGTTAGGACACCTACCTGTACTGGGCGGCGGGGCTCTGGGGGGCGTGCTGGTTCCTGGCGGCTGTACCCACGTCTCAGATTGTGGAGACGACGCGCCGCCCCGGGCACATTTCCCCGGCGGATTTGCTCTGTCCTGGCCCGTGTGGGGCACGGTTGTCGTTCACGCAGCTGTTCGAACGTGTTTGCGTTCCAAACCTCGTTCGCGAGGCGACATCCATTCGCGCATGCGCATTGCAGCGCGGTTCAAGCCTCGTTTTCACACAGGACCGCTACTTAAGCGATCCGAATTGTTTTCCCATCGCGTCTCAACGCGGTTGGTTCCCTTCCGCTTCGCTCCCTGGTTCTGAGGTCCTGGGTCCTGATCCTGTGCCTGGGCTGTGTCCTTCCTGCCCCTACCCTTGTCTGGCTCCCCTTTCCCTTCCCTTACCTGTCTTCTTGTGTACTCTGGTCTAATTCCCTGGGGAATCCTCCTGCTTCCTTCCTTGCCTGAGTTGCCCACCTCCTGCTGAGTCTCCTGTGGTCCTGGTCTGCTTCTCCGGCTCTCCTGCATTGGTACCTTGGACTCACTGCTTACCTGTACCTGTACCATAGACTCTTTGCTTACCGGCATTGGTACCTTGGACTCCCAGCTTACCTGTACTGGCTACTTTTGTACTTTCACTATCCTGGATAGCTGCTTGGGGATACTTTGCCGGTACCTGCCAGAAACTTCTACGACCTTCCCAGTCAGTGCTTGCACTGTTCTGACGCCACGTTAATATTGGGAAGCGTCATTCGTGGCGTCAGGAGCCGGCCCCAGTTCAATCCTGTATTACAGGACGGGTCTGGGGTTGGTTCTTTGCGTCGCTACTCTTCATTTGCGAAGACTTCATCAGCTACGTGTCTACCTCTACCACGACCTGGCTACCTCGGCACGCAAGACTTCTGGAGATACAGGTACGCCCCGTCCTCGGGACACACAACTTAACACTGTGGCAGGAGATTTTTGCTGGCATTAAGGGCGACACCAACAAGAGAATGTTCGTACATGGGGATATTGGAAAAGCCAGCATGAACATGTTTTCTTATGGTATCATTACTGTGCATAATATTACTGGCCACCCACAAGTTGGCAGGTACATTTGGGTTCTCAGACCCAGGCAAAGCTCCCTTGTTTCTACGCAAGTTGGAAGATTTAAGGTGAAGCATATTTATTTATTTCACTTAGGGCAGTGCACGGCACGCCCCTGTAGCAGCATGATCATCATGCGGCGTGCACATGCGTGGTGGTCCAGGCCGGCCGGAGTGTGGCACAGACCGTGCTTTGTTGCTGAGGTTGGGGGGTGCGGGCAGAGGCCACGCTTAGAAGCGCAGGTACTGCCCTGTTCACAGCAATAGCTGAACATGCATGGGGAAGTCTTCATGCGGATTTGGAGTACTCATTTCAAAAGCACAATTTTAGCATCTGCCACCCTTTTCGGCGCAGAAGATAACCTCATGTTTCCCTTCAATGGTGCCGAAAAGATGCCAAGAGGACTGGGGAGAGAACGCTGCATGTTTAACGATGACAGCAACAGCACAGAGTAAAGGCCCCTTCTGAAACAAGTGGAAACACAGTGGCGGACTTAACGGTCGGCAGACAGACAAATGGCGAGCGGGCCCCTGTGCCCAGCCCCACCTCTTCCCTTCCCAGTCTCTCTCTGAGACACACGTTGCAGACAGACCCGAAATTCAGCAGATGGTCACAGTGCACTGTAATGGAGGCAATCAGGGGCGTTGCTGGGGGGGGCTAAGGGGGCTATAGCCCCTGATGTTTTGGTTGTAGCCCCGGATAGAATCTCAGGAGCTACAGCCAAAAGACTAGCTAACCCCCAGTCCCAACAGTTCCGACATCAGCTTAGCCCCGGGTCTTCTCCAGACCTAGCAACTCCCCTGGAGGCAATGAATCTATCAATGGGCGTTAAACGCCTGCCACGTGGTGCACAATGCCCACTATTACTCTTTGTTAATCACTTCCCAGTTGTTCACTGCAGCTGGGTCCAGGGTGCTCTGACTGGGCAGTTTACTTCTCGCCTTATCCCCTCTCCAGAAACGCACGCTCCTCTGCTCTAGCAAGTTTTTAATGTATTATAGTTAAGAAATAATGCAGGTTTAAGCAGACCTGAATTCTGCTTGTTGTAATATTAGTTCAGGGCTGGATGTCTGCACTCGGACCTTTAAAATCACAACTTAAATAAAATGAATCATGTGTCCCTAAAGTTCATCTTTGCGCAACTCTGCCCACTTTGGGGCCCCGCCTCCAGGACCCGCCCACTTGGGGGCCCTCTGTAATTTTTGCCCACGGGGCCCTTTGCCTTAAATCTGCCACTGTGGAAACATACAGTGCAGTTTAGTGAAATGGCGGCTCCTCACTGCAAGAGTTGCCGCCTAAATGAGAGGTCCCTCAGAGCAATGGGTAGTAATATTCCGCAATGCATCACCAAAGCGTGCAGCAATTATTCCACCTAAGCACCGCTAAGCACAGTGGAACTTACCTAAGCACCGCTAAGCACAGTGGAACTTGCCCCTGGGTGCGAGTAATGGTCCTGCACTTGTACATAAATAGAGCGCCCACGAAATGATTAACTGACTGCAACAGAAGGCGTCGCTGTTTAACACCCGCCTGTCGTAACACGTGCCTTTAACACCAATGTTTACAATAGTACTTTAATACGATCCAGCTGCCCTTCTGCTCCCAGCCTCATTGCTACACTGTACAGACCGTCTCCTTAATGGCTACACGTGTTATACAGCATCGCTACCCTTTTGGTAGACACCGGAAAGTCACTGATTGGTGGTAGCTACTCATTAACCACGCAGGTCCCCTACAGAATGAAGCCCTTCTTTTCACATGATAACTCTATAGTCTAGCGGCATGAACACTTTCACAAACTCCAGCCCTACCTCTCGACCCCTTTCTTACCGATGCCGATAGGTAAGTATGCAGGAAGCACACACATCACCCCTCGAAGGACGCGTCATGGCGCTAAGATCCTAATTCCTTAATACAGCTAGAACAAAACGAAGGTTCCTAATTACCCAGGGAGCTAAAAAAAAATGCAGGTTGCGACAATATGAGTTTAATTACCCCCCTTCACCCTTTTCTCCCTCTGCTGCCTTTTCTAGTCTCTCACAGACCAAGGCCTGGATACCCCATGCGGGTGCGCAACATACCACTCTCCAGAACAAGCGCCTCAGTGTTTAAGCGCCTCAGTGTCTGTTATAGTTCGGCCACTTTCTATGGTGACTGGCACAGGATGAAAAAACTCTCTGCGTAAATGTACATATTAATTGCTTTTATTTGCAATTCATTTGGTGACTGCCTTTCGATGTACTTCCTTCATTCCACCTTGTGACTGTTGATGTTGGGAAGGGAATCTGTCACGTGTTTAAATTCCAAAGAAATCATATGATATGAGCTGTTCTGAAGTGTTGGTAAGTTAAGATGTTGTGGGGGGGGTGAGGAATTCGAACATACGCACGGGGAGTGTGCGCTCGCCTGGGCATTTTTGGACGTTTTGTAATTAAAATGAATGATGGGAGATCAAACTCAGAAAATGTGTGGAGCTAATCTGCACACATCTTTCTATGCTCGTCGCACATCAAACAACATAGTCATGTGTACTCCGAGGGGGGGGACACAGCCAACAGGTGCAGTCCTCCATGTCATGTTTAGCTGGAATTTGACAGCCATGGGTACATCAAAGCATCTCAAGAAGGGGGAAGGTGAAACCTTCCTCCAGCCATGGTCAGCCTAATTAAAATATCAAAGTTTCCATGGATCTGCCCTCTCTATTGTGTAAGTCTGCTGGTGGAAGTGCATACTGATGGAATTTAATTGAACCAGGCCTGCGACAGGCTTGATTGCAGAACTTACAAAAGGGGCAGGACCGAACACCTCTTTTGTATGCAATGCATCAAACTGAAGCTAGCTCCCACTCCTCTATATGAAGGGCAGTGAATGGCATGTCTTGGACAACTGTTTACAGTAGGGAACCCCTGCAAGGAACCCCTCTTCAGGTGGAAGAAGTATGTGATGGAGACAGAAAGTCTGTTCCCGCCACAAACTACATGGGAGACCTGAGCTTTGATCAGGAGTCACAGAGAGCTAATTTAACCAGAGAGACACTTTGATCCACAACAGACAGGAAGATGGGTGGGACTTAGTAATACATGTTGTCACCCCTTACCTTTCCTGTTGCAAAGCACTCTTCTTATGACCTCACGCTCTACAGAAGATTGTTGGTGGGGACTTGGTTCATTAAGGTAGGCTTAGCCTGCACCAATCACTGGGGCCCATTTGGAATTAAAAGAGGGCTGAGCCCCTCACTTAGCAAATCACACGACGACTTTGAAAGGAGTAAGAAGAAGGACTCAAAGGTACAATCTGCCTTACAGCTTCTGCCAGTGAAGGAAGGGCAGGATTTTCAAGAGGGAAGCAAGATCCCTCCCCTAAACATCTCCCAGGGAACAGAGGGAGATGCCAGACTCAGAGGACCCATCAGCTGCTTCAGAATGGTACCCAACCAGCACAGAGCATGCCCTTCTAGGTTCTGCCAGCAAGCTTCCCAGGTGGGAAATGCCAGAGAGTTTCTGAACAAAGGACAAGGCTGTTGCCTGCAAACACTCTCCTCAGCTTAGGGCCGCCTGCCTTAAAAGATAACACAAGCCCTGCGAAGAAGCTAGGAGGAATACCACAAGCATCAACCACCATCAATCTTTTACTGACATTTCCGAGACAGTCGAACCCTCGAACCGTGACGAGCTGCACCACTGACTGTTTTCACGCTGAAGTCACTAAAGCTGTCTGAGAAGCCTCGACCAGTGTTCCAGATCCGCCAACCAGCACAGAGACAACGATTCTTGACCCCGAGCCACCGTGTAGGCCAGCCTGCAGCCGTCCATCCAGCCTCGCTTGTCACGCTGCCTGCTGCCAGGTACCGGCAGCTGTCTCGCATCTTGTACTCTGTCGCAGAAGCTGCAAAGCGTCCTGGCACTGTCTCGACGCGGTCGAGCATCAAGATCATCTCAAGCACAAATCTGTTTGGATCCCTTCTGGTGTACTAGAGGTGTGGTGCTGATTGATGGTTTAGAAGCCGATATTCATCCCAGCACCACTGGTGCCCCGGAAGTTGATATGTTACAGGTGGAAAGTTATATTTCTTTTTGATAGAGGCCCCGGACATTGGATACCTGAAGTGGTTTAGCATCACAAGAGCCAATCATTTGTAAGTGCAATCCAAATCTATTGATTACAGGCAATGCTTGCACTCGAGAGTCTTCTGTTGGAGCATGCACAATTAAGGATTGCTCAGACCGCACTTTGAGAGACTCTCGAGTGCACTTGGTGAAGGCCAGTCAGCCGCCATCTTCGGATCTGGACAGTTTATATCGTTTGTTACAATGGGGCATTCTTTCCTAGAAGAAGCGCGTAAGGAAGTGGTGTCCCAACACCTCTCACCTGAGGAGGTGGCAATCAGAAGCAGTCAGGGGAGACCATCGATCCAGAAGGAGAACATCACATGATCACCTGTGCGAGACAGGAACTAGAAGACAGACTCAAACCGTGTACACAGGCACCCACTGTTTGGACCTGGTGTCAAAGGTTATCTGGATTAAGTATGGGATTGGACCACCGGTATACTTTAAGGTCAGGTGAGTTGGAGGGTGGGTTGGCTCAGGTGTTTGGGCATAGTGGGATACTGTCTGTTTGTAGGCTTGCAAGTCTACTAAATGGGACCGGATTTGTCAATTCCTTTTCAAGCTTCTTAGTTGTCTCATTTTCTGTATGACGATGTAAGTGACATTACAGACAGAATACTTCATTGGCCTTTTAAACACATTCTTTTCCTGCCTCTTAAGGGTTATATTTCCGGATGCCAGGATAGAGTTGTGTCTCGGGTGTGGGCGAGAGGGTCTGAACTTGTCTCTTTTTTTACTGGTCTGTTTTGTTCTGGCAGACCTGAGACTCAGGGTCCTAGGACACTCTGGGGGTCATTAGGAGCCTGCCGGTCTGGGAACTACGGTACCGGTAAGCCTACCAGTACCGTAGTTCTCAGACCGGCAGGCGACGAGTTGTGCTCGCGGGTGCCTTTCATTCCGCCAGGTCTGACCTGGCGGAATGAAAGACACCCGCGAGCACAGCAGGCCTGTAGCACCGGCACGATAATGAACCGTGCCGGTGCTACAGGCATCCCCATTGAACCCTATTGGGCTCAATGGGAATGGGGAAGAGTTTTTTCTGGTGCCCTGGAATGGACAATTACCGGGTCCGCCGGGGTTGTAATACCCTGGTAAAAAACGACTCCGGCAGCAGCCACGGCTACCGCCAGGGTTGTAATGAAGCCCTCTGTATCAAACATGGAACAATTCAGTTCACTCTGGTATTCAGTTATTCATTTGCCACTGGGAGGGTTGTGGGGGGGAGGGTGGTTGATGTCTGCTCGCATGGGAATGATTGATGGGTACGTTTGTTGAAGGAGCAGCAGTTACATTAACAATAGGCATTGTTTTACCGGATATATGGTTTGACACCCAATCGTAGACTTTTATTTTTCCATAGGTGCACAGATTTTAATTTTGCACATGGTGGAGAGCGCCTTTGGGCTAGATTTATGGTAGGTGAAAATATCTCGCTGTGTTTAGAATTACCAAGCTTAAAAAAACTTTATATGGCATGCTGGAGCCTCGACTAACAACGCAGGAGTTATACATTCAAATGCCTTCCCCAAGATACAGAACAATGATAACATGTTCTAACATACGTGCATTTTAATCATTTGTAATCTGTTTTATTTATTTATTTATTGGCCTTTTGTATGGCGCCTATACACAAGTGTTTCTGGGTGACACAAGACGAGAAGGGGGGGGGGGAGGGAGCATGGGATATCATTAAAAAACAGCAGCAAGAACATTATTTTGGCCTTGTGACAATGGTATTGGGCGAGTGCTTGGCAAGGTGATAAGTGCAAGGGGTCTGGCGGTAGAGGGAGAAGTGCAAGGGTGTAGAAGGAGAAGTGAAAGAGTGGTGGGACCTCACTGGGGGGGGCAGGCACGTGCTATTCAGGCCAAGGCAGCTAGTGCCAGGGGAAAGATAGGGGGTGTGCAAGGAAAGGTGCAGTGGACAGGAGGAGTGAGTTAGGATAGTCCGGGAGAGGGAGCGCGAGGGCACGTGCTGGGAAGGACTGGTAGGGTGTGGTGGTCTGGTCCCTGTATGACTCTGAAGGGACCAGGCCCCAGTCGCAGCGGCAGGTGGAGAGCTTAGCAGAGAAGGGAGAGAGGGAAGGAAGAGGAGAAAAGGAAGGTCTTGAGGAGTTTCCGGAACTTAAGACGATCTGGCTCAAGTCTGATGGCGATATGGTTTGATTTTAAGCAATTAACGTACTCATTTTTGGGACTACGGTCTCCTTTTTCTCTTGCAGATTTTGGAATTAATAACAAGTAGAGGAAAGTTATATATGAAGTATATACGTTTGTAATATGTGAGTGGGTGTTTAGGTTTGAAATTTTATTAGTTTTTTTGTCGGATTGTGTAAAGTTTTAATGTTAAACCAAATCACAATAGAACATTTAAATGAAATTGCCAAGCCACCACGGGGTAAGTGACTGGTGGTTCAAAGGGTATGAAAGTGTGCATGCAAGGTTGGGGGCCAAGCAAGGGACATCGAAACATGGAATTTTTGTTACTTGTTTTATTGGGATTTTTGGGCAAAATCAACTTGATGATTGTAATTAGATGGAGGGGAGTTTGGGACGGTGGTTTATAGCAGAAGGGGCAGGAAGACTAGACATTTTCTGTGGCGTAGCATTTTTGACTCGCATAAGGGGCAAGACTACATTCAATGGGCTTTCTTACATGGCGGGTGGAGGCTTTTGTGCAGCCAAACAAGGAACTGTTTCCTTACTGTAGCATTGCATGTGTTACTGCATTGAGGGCAAAGTCCACTTGAAGAGTGTTCTTACATGGTGGGTGGAGGTATTTGTGCAGCCAAACAAGAAACTGTTTCCTTACTGTAGCATTGAATGTGTTACTGCATTGAGGGCAAAGTCCACTTGAAGAGGGTTCTTACATGGTGGGTGGAGGCATTTGTGCAGCCAAACAAGAAACTATTTCCTTACTGTAGCATTGAATGTGTTACTGCATTGAGGGCAAAGTCCACTTGAAGAGTGTTCTTACATGGTGGGTGGAGGCATTTGTGCAGCCAAACAAGGAAAAGTTTCCTTACTGTAGCGTTGCACGTTAGCTGGCGTTGAGGGCAAAGTCAACTTGAAGAGTGTTCTTACATGGTGGTGCTGGCCAAGCATTTTTGCAGCCAGCAATATCGTGTTATCTTCCTGTGGCAGGAGATTTTTGCTGGCATTAAGGGCGACACCAACAAGAGAATGTTCGTACATGGGGATATTGGAAAAGCCAGCATGAACATGTTTTCTTATGGTATCATTACTGTGCATAATATTACTGGCCACCCACAAGTTGGCAGGTACATTTGGGTTCTCAGACCCAGGCAAAGCTCCCTTGTTTCTACGCAAGTTGGAAGATTTAAGGTGAAGCATATTTATTTATTTCACTTAGGGCAGTGCACGGCACGCCCCTGTAGCAGCATGATCATCATGCGGCGTGCACATGCGTGGTGGTCCAGGCCGGCCGGAGTGTGGCACGGACCGTGCTTTGTTGCTGAGGTTGGGGGGTGCGGGCAGAGGCCACGCTTAGAAGCGCAGGTACTGCCCTGTTTACAGCAATAGCTGAACATGCATGGGGAAGTCTTCATGCGGAATTGGAGTACTCATTTCAAAAGCACAATTTTAGCATCTGCCACCCTTTTTGGCGCAGAAGATAACCTCATGTTTCCCTTCAATGGAGCCGAAAAGACGCCAAGAGGACTGGGGAGAGAACGCTGCATGTTTAACGATGACAGCAACAGCACAGAGTAAAGGCCTCTTCTGAAACAAGTGGAAACACAGTGGCGGACTTAACGGTCGGCAGACAGACAAATGGCGAGCGGGCCCCTGTGCCCAGCTCCACCTCTTCCCTTCCCAGTCTCTCTCTGAGACACACGTTGCAGACAGACCCGAAATTCAGCAGATGGTCACAGTGCACTGTAATGGAGGCAATCAGGGGCGTTGCTGGGGGGGGCTAAGGGGGCTATAGCCCCTGATCTTTTGGTTGTAGCCCCGGATAGAATCTCAGGAGCTACAGCCAAAAGACTAGCTAGCCCCCAGTCCCAACAGTTCCGACATCAGCTTAGCCCCGGGTCTTCTCCAGACCTAGCAACTCCCCTGGAGGCAATGAATCTATCAATGGGCGTTAAACGCCTGCCACGTGGTGCACAATGCCCACTATTACTCTTTGTTAATCACTTCCCAGTTGTTCACTGCAGCTGGGTCCAGGGTGCTCTGACTGGGCAGTTTACTTCTCGCCTTATCCCCTCTCCAGAAACGCACGCTCCTCTGCTCTAGCAAGTTTTTAATGTATTATAGTTAAGAAATAATGCAGGTTTAAGCAGACCTGAATTCTGCTTGTTGTAATATTAGTTCAGGGCTGGATGTCTGCACTCGGACCTTTAAAATCACAACTTAAATAAAATGAATCATGTGTCCCTAAAGTTCATCTTTGCGCAACTCTGCCCACTTTGGGGCCCCGCCTCCAGGACCCGCCCACTTGGGGGCCCTCTGTAATTTTTGCCCACGGGGCCCTTTGCCTTAAATCTGCCACTGTGGAAACATACAGTGCAGTTTAGTGAAATGGCGGCTCCTCACTGCAAGAGTTGCCGCCTAAATGAGAGGTCCCTCAGAGCAATGGGTAGTAATATTCCGCAATGCATCACCAAAGCGTGCAGCAATTATTCCACCTAAGCACCGCTAAGCACAGTGGAACTTACCTAAGCACCGCAAAGCACAGTGGAACTTGCCCCTGGGTGCGAGTAATGGTCCTGCACTTGTACATAAATAGAGCGCCCACGAAATGATTAACTGACTGCAACAGAAGGCGTCGCTGTTTAACACCCGCCTGTCGTAACACGTGCCTTTAACACCAATGTTTACAATAGTACTTTAATACGTTCCAGCTGCCCTTCTGCTCCAAGCCTCATTGCTTCACTGTACAGACCGTCTCCTTAATGGCTACACGTGTTATACAGCATCGCTACCCTTTTGGTAGACACCGGAAAGTCACTGATTGGTGGTAGCTACTCATTAACCACGCAGGTCCCCTACAGAATGAAGCCCTTCTTTTCACATGATAACTCTATAGTCTAGCGGCATGAACACTTTCACAAACTCCAGCCCTACCTCTCGACCCCTTTCTTACCGATGCCGATAGGTAAGTATGCAGGAAGCACACACATCACCCCTCGAAGGACGCGTCATGGCGCTAAGATCCTAATTCCTTAATACAGCTAGAACAAAACGAAGGTTCCTAATTACCCAGGGAGCTAAAAAAAATGCAGGTTGCGACAATATGAGTTTAATTACCCCCCTTCACCCTTTTCTCCCTCTGCTGCCTTTTCTAGTCTCTCACAGACCAAGGCCTGGATACCCCATGCGGGTGCGCAACATACCACTCTCCAGAACAAGCGCCTCAGTGTTTAAGCGCCTCAGTGTCTGTTATAGTTCGGCCACTTTCTATGGTGACTGGCACAGGATGAAAAAACTCTCTGCGTAAATGTACATATTAATTGCTTTTATTTGCAATTCATTTGGTGACTGCCTTTCGATGTACTTCCTTCATTCCACCTTGTGACTGTTGATGTTGGGAAGGGAATCTGTCACGTGTTTAAATTCCAAAGAAATCATATGATATGAGCTGTTCTGAAGTGTTGGTAAATTAAGATGTTGTGGGGGGGGTGAGGAATTCGAACATACGCACGGGGAGTGTGCGCTCGCCTGGGCATTTTTGGACGTTTTGTAATTAAAATGAATGATGGGAGATCAAACTCAGAAAATGTGTGGAGCTAATCTGCACACATCTTTCTATGCTCGCCGCACATCAAACAACATAGTCATGTATACTCCGAGGGGGGGGGACACAGCCAACAGGTGCAGTCCTCCATGTCACGTTTAGCTGGAATTTGACAGCCATGGGTACATCAAAGCATCTCAAGAAGGGGGAAGGTGACACCTTCCTCCAGCCATGGTCAGTCTAATTAAAATATCAAAGTTTCCATGGATCTGCCCTCTCTTTGTGTAAGTCTGCTGGTGGGAGTGCATACTGATGGAATTTAATTGAACCAGGCCTGCGACAGGCTTGATTGCAGAACTTACAAAAGGGGCAGGACCGAACACCTCTTTTGTATGCAATGCATCAACATGAAGCTAGCTCCCACTCCTCTATATGAAGGGCAGTGAATGGCATGTCTTGGACAACTGTTTACAGTAGGGAACCCCTGCAGGGAACCCCTCTTCAGGTGGAAGAAGTATGTGATGGAGACAGAAAGTCTGTTCCCGCCACAAACTTCATGGGAGAAGTGAGCTTTGATCAGGAGTCACAGAGAGCTAATTTAACCAGAGAGACACTTTGATCCACAACAGACAGGAAGATGGGTGGGACTTAGTAATACATGTTGTCACCCCTTACCTTTCCTGTTGCAAAGCACTCTTCTTATGACCTCACGCTCTACAGAAGATTGTTGGTGGGGACTTGGTTCATTAAGGTAGGCTTAGCCTGCACCAATCACTGGGGCCCATTTGGAATTAAAAGAGGGCTGAGCCCCTCACTTAGCAAATCACACGACGACTTTGAAAGGAGTAAGAAGAAGGACTCAAAGGTACAATCTGCCTTACAGCTTCTGCCAGTGAAGGAAGGCCAGGATTTTCAAGAGGGAAGCAAGATCCCTCCCCTAAACATCTCCCAGGGAACAGAGGGAGATTCCAGACTCAGAGGACCCATCAGCTGCTTCAGAATGGTACCCAACCAGCACAGAGCATGCCCTGCTAGGTTCTGCCAGCAAGCTTCCCAGGTGGGAAATGCCAGAGAGTTTCTGAACAAAGGACAAGGCTGTTGCCTGCAAACACTCTCCTCAGCTTAGGGCCGCCTGCCTTAAAAGATAACACAAGCCCTGCGAAGAAGCTAGGAGGAATACCACAAGCATCAACCACCAACGATCTTTTACTGACATTTCCGAGACAGTCGAACCCTCGAACCGTGACGAGCTGCACCACTGACTGTTGTCACGCTGAAGTCACTAAAGCTGTCTGAGAAGCCTCGACCAGTGTTCCAGATCCGCCAACCAGCACAGAGACAACGATTCTTGACCCCGAGCCGCCGTGTAGGCCAGCCTGCAGCCGTCCATCCAGCCTCGCTTGTCGCACTGCCTGCTGCCAGGTACCGGCAGCTGTCTCGCATCTTGTACTCTGTCGCAGGAGCTGCAAAGCGTCCTGGCACCGTCTCGACGCCGTCGAGCATCAAGATCATCTCAAGCACCAATCTGTTTGGATCCCTTCTGGTGTACTAGAGGTGTGGTGCTGATTGATGGTTTAGAAGCCGATATTCATCCCAGCACCACTGGTGCCCCGGAAGTTGATATGTTACAGGTGGAAAGTTATATTTTTTTTTTATAGAGGCCCCGGACATTGGATACCTGAAGTGGTTTAGCATCGCAAGAGCCAATCATTTGTAAGTGCAATCCCAATCTATTGATTACAGGCAATGCTTGTACTCGAGAGTCTTCTGTTGGAGCATGCACAATTAAGGATTGCTCAGACCGCACTTTGAGAGACTCTCGAGTGCACTTGGTGAAGGCCAGTCAGCCGCCATCTTCGGATCTGGACAGTTTATATCGTTTGTTACAATGGGACATTCTTTCCTAGAAGAAGTGCGTAAGGAAGTGGTGTCCCAACACCTCTCACCTGAGGAGGTGGCAATCAGAAGCAGTCAGGGGAGACCATCGATCCAGAAGGAGAACATCACATGATCACCTGTGCGAGACAGGAACTAGAAGACAGACTCAAACCGTGTACACAGGCACCCACTGTTTGGACCGGGTGTGAAAGGTTATCTGGATTAAGTATGGGATTGGACCACCGGTTTACTTTAAGGTCAGGTGAGTTGGAGGGTGGGTTGGCTCAGGTGTTTGGGCATAGTGGGATACTGTCTGTTTGTAGGCTTGCAAGTCTACTAAATGGGACCGGATTTGCCCATTCCTTTTCAAGCTTCTTAGTTGTCTCATTTTCTGTATGACGATGTAAGTGACATTACAGACAGAATACTTCATTGGCCTTTTAAACACATTCTTTTCCTGCCTCTTAAGGGTTATATTTCCGGATGTCAGGATAGAGTTGTGTCTCGGGTGTGGGCGAGAGGGTCTGAACTTGTCTCTTTTTTTACTGGTCTGTTTTGTTCTGGCAGACCTGAGACTCAGGGTCCTAGGACACTCTGGGGGTCATTACGAGCCTGCCGGTCTGGGAACTACGGTACCGGTAAGCCTACCAGTACCGTAGTTCCCAGACCGGCAGGCGACGAGTTGTGCTCGCGGGTGCCTTTCATTCCGCCAGGTCTGACCTGGCGGAATGAAAGACACCCGCGAGCACAGCAGGCCTGTAGCACCGGCACGGTAATAATATGATATGATATGATATGGTATTTGTAACGCGCCTATACACAAGTGTTTCAAGGCGCGACGAGGCAGGGAGGGAGGGAAACAAGGGGAAGACAGACAAACGATCCTACTAGGCCAGGTGTCATTCAGATCGTGCAAGTGCAGAGGTAAGGGGAAAAGGAGAAAGTGCAGGGGGAGGAGGTGGGGGGGGAAAGTGCAGTACAAGGTAAGTAGCGTAATAAAATAATAAATAATAAATAATAAATAAAAGGGCCAGCTGGTGGCAAGTGCGAGGTAAGTGCAGAGCAAGTGCTGGGAAGGGGGCTGTAGGGATGCAGTGACAGTCCCACAGTGCAGGAGGAGCCAGGGAGGCAGTGCAAGTGGAGAGTGGCTGGGCCCTGGACCGAGGTCACAGAGTGGCCCAGATGCAGGTTTAGTGCAGACTTCAGTGGGGAGTTTAGCAGGTTTAGCAAGGGAGAGGGAGAGAGAAGGCACCGTGCCGGTGCTACAGGCATCCCCATTGAACCCTATGGGGCTCAATGGGAATGGGGAAGAGTTTTTTCTGGTGCCCTGGAATGGGCAATTACCGGGTCCACCGGGGTTGTAATACCCCGGTAAAAAACGACTCGGGCAGCAGCCACGGCTAGCGCCAGGGTCGTAATGAAGCCCTCTGTATCAAAAATGGAACAATTCAGTTCACTCTGGTATTCAGTTATTCATTTGCCACTGGGAGGGTTGTGGGGGGGAGGGTGGTTGATGTCTGCTCGCATGGGAATGATTGATGGGTACGTTTGTTGAAGGAGCAGCAGTTACATTAACAATAGGCATTGTTTTACCGGATATATGGTTTGACACCCAATCGTAGACTTTTATTTTTCCATAGGTGCACAGATTTTAATTTTGCACATGGTGGAGAGCGCCTTTGGGCTAGATTTATGGTAGGTGAAAATATCTCGCTGTGTTTAGAATTACCAAGCTTAAAAAAACTTTATATGGCATGCTGGAGCCTCGACTAACAACGCAGGAGTTATACATTCAAATGCCTTCCCCAAGATACAGAACAATGATAACATGTTCTAACATACGTGCATTTTAATCATTTGTAATCTGTTTTATTTATTTATTTATTGGCCTTTTGTATGGCGCCTATACACAAGTGTTTCTGGGTGACACAAGACGAGAAGGGGGGGGGGGAGGGAGCATGGGATATCATTAAAAAACAGCAGCAAGAACATTATTTTGGCCTTGTGACAATCGTATTGGGCGAGTGCTTGACAAGGTGATAAGTGCAAGGGGTCTGGCGGTAGAGGGAGAAGTGCAAGGGTGTAGAAGGCGAAGTGAAAGAGTGGTGGGACCTCACTGGGGGGGGGCAGGCACGTGCTATTCAGGCCAAGGCCAGGGGAAAGATAGGGGGTGTGCAAGGAAAGGTGCAGTGGACAGGAGGAGTGAGTTTGGATAGTCCGGGAGAGGGAGCGCGAGGGTACGTGCTGGGAAGGACTGGTAGGGTGTGGTGGTCTGGTCCCTGTATGACTCTAAAGGGACCAGGCCCCAGTCGCAGCGGCAGGTGGAGATCTTAGCAGAGAAGGGAGAGAGGGAAGGAAGAGGAGAAAAGGAAGGTCTTGAGGAGTTTCCGGAACTTAAGAAGATCTGGCTCAAGTCTGATGGCGATATGGTTTGATTTTAAGCAATTAACGTACTCATTTTTTGGACTACGGTCTCCTTTTTCTCTTGCAGATTTTGGAATTAATAACAAGTAGAGGAAAGTTATATATGAAGTGTATACGTTTGTAATATGTGAGTGGGTGTTTAGGTTTGAAATTTTAATATTTTTTTTGTCGGATTGTGTAAAGTTTTAATGTTAAACCAAATCACAATAGAACATTTAAATGAAATTGCCAAGCCACCACGGGGTAAGTGACTGGTGGTTCAAAGGGTATGAAAGTGTGCATGCAAGGTTGGGGGCCAAGCAAGGGACATCGAAACATGGAATTTTTGTTACTTGTTTTATTGGGATTTTTGGGCAAAATCAACTTGATGATTGTAATTAGATGGAGGGGAGTTTGGGACGGTGGTTTATAGCAGAAGGGGCAGGAAGACTAGACATTTTCTGTGGCGTAGCATTTTTGACTCGCATAAGGGGCAAGACTACATCCAATGGGCTTTCTTACATGGCGGGTGGAGGCATTTGTGCAGCCAAACAAGGAACTGTTTCCTTACTTTAGCATTGCATGTGTTACTGCATTGAGGGCAAAGTACACTTGAAGAGTGTTCTTACATGGTGGGTGGTGGCATTTGTGCAGCCAAACAAGAAACTGTTTCCTTACTGTAGCATTGAATGTGTTACTGCATTGAGGGCAAAGTCCACTTGAAGAGTGTTCTTACATGGTGGGTGGAGGCATTTGTGCAGCCAAACAAGAAACTATTTCCTTACTGTAGCATTGAATGTGTTACTGCATTGAGGGCAAAGTCCACTTGATGAGTGTTCTTACATGGTGGGTGGAGGCATTTGTGCAGCCAAACAAGGGAAAGTTTCCTTACTGTAGCGTTGCACGTTAGCTGGCGTTGAGGGCAAAGTCAACTTGAAGAGTGTTCTTACATGGTGGTGCTGGAGTTGGCCAAGCATTTGTGCAGCCAGCAATATCGTGTTATCTTCCTGTGGCAGGAGATTTTTGCTGGCATTAAGGGCGACACCAACAAGAGAATGTTCGTACATGGGGATATTGGAAAAGCCAGCATGAACATGTTTTCTTATGGTATCATTACTGTGCATAATATTACTGGCCACCCACAAGTTGGCAGGTACATTTGGGTTCTCAGACCCAGGCAAAGCTCCCTTGTTTCTACGCAAGTTGGAAGATTTAAGGTGAAGCATATTTATTTATTTCACTTAGGGCAGTGCACGGCACGCCCCTGTAGCAGCATGATCATCATGCGGCGTGCACATGCGTGGTGGTCCAGGCCGGCCGGAGTGTGGCACGGACCGTGCTTTGTTGCTGAGGTTGGGGGGTGCGGGCAGAGGCCACGCTTAGAAGCGCAGGTACTGCCCTGTTCACAGCAATAGCTGAACATGCATGGGGAAGTCTTCATGTGGATTTGGAGTACTCATTTCAAAAGCACAATTTTAGCATCTGCCACCCTTTTCGGCGCAGAAGATAACCTCATGTTTCCCTTCAATGGTGCCGAAAAGATGCCAAGAGGACTGGGGAGAGAACGCTGCATGTTTAACGATGACAGCAACAGCACAGAGTAAAGGCCCCTTCTGAAACAAGTGGAAACATAGTGGCGGACTTAACGGTCGGCAGACAGACAAATGGCGAGCGGGCCCCTGTGCCCAGCCCCACCTCTTCCCTTCCCAGTCTCTCTCTGAGACACACGTTGCAGACAGACCCGAAATTCAGCAGATGGTCACAGTGCACTGTAATGGAGGCAATCAGGGGCGTTGCTGGGGGGGGCTACGGGGGCTATAGCCCCTGATCTTTTGGTTGTAGCCCCGGATAGAATCTCAGGAGCTACAGCCAAAAGACTAGCTAACCCCCAGTCCCAACAGTTCCGACATCAGCTTAGCCCCGGGTCTTCTCCAGACCTAGCAACTCCCCTGGAGGCAATGAATCTATCAATGGGCGTTAAACGCCTGCCACGTGGTGCACAATGCCCACTATTACTCTTTGTTAATCACTTCCCAGTTGTTCACTGCAGCTGGGTCCAGGGTGCTCTGACTGGGCAGTTTACTTCTCGCCTTATCCCCACTCCAGAAACGCACGCTCCTCTGCTCTAGCAAGTTTTTAATGTATTATAGTTAAGAAATAATGCAGGTTTAAGCAGACCTGAATTCTGCTTGTTGTAATATTAGTTCAGGGCTGGATGTCTGCACTCAGACCTTTAAAATCACAACTTAAATAAAATGAATCATGTGTCCCTAAAGTTCATCTTTGCGCAACTCTGCCCACTTTGGGGCCCCGCCTCCAGGACCCGCCCACTTGGGGGCCCTCTGTAATTTTTGCCCACGGGGCCCTTTGCCTTAAATCTGCCACTGTGGAAACATACAGTGCAGTTTAGTGAAATGGCGGCTCCTCACTGCAAGAGTTGCCGCCTAAATGAGAGGTCCCTCAGAGCAATGGGTAGTAATATTGCGCAATGCATCACCAAAGCGTGCAGCAATTATTCCACCTAAGCACCGCTAAGCACAGTGGAACTTACCTAAGCACCGCTAAGCACAGTGGAACTTGCCCCTGGGTGCGAGTAATGGTCCTGCACTTGTACATAAATAGAGCGCCCACGAAAGATTAACTGACTGCAACAGAAGGCGTCGCTGTTTAACACCCGCCTGTCGTAACACGTGCCTTTAACACCAATGTTTACAATAGTACTTTAATACGTTCCAGCTGCCCTTCTGCTCCCAGCCTCATTGCTACACTGTACAGACCGTCTCCTTAATGGCTACACGTGTTATACAGCATCGCTACCCTTTTGGTAGACACCGGAAAGTCACTGATTGGTGGTAGCTACTCATTAACCACGCAGGTCCCCTACAGAATGAAGCACTTCTTTTCACATGATAACTCTATAGTCTAGCGGCATGAACACTTTCACAAACTCCAGCCCTACCTCTCGACCCCTTTCTTACCCATGCCGATAGGTAAGTATGCAGGAAGCACACACATCATCCCTCGAAGGACGCGTCATGGCGCTAAGATCCTAATTCCTTAATACAGCTAGAACAAAACGAAGGTTCCTAATTACCCAGGGAGCTAAAAAAAAATGCAGGTTGCGACAATATGAGTTTAATTACCCCCCTTCACCCTTTTCTCCCTCTGCTGCCTTTTCTAGTCTCTCACAGACCAAGGCCTGGATACCCCATGCGGGTGCGCAACATACCACTCTCCAGAACAAGCGCCTCAGTGTTTAAGCGCCTCAGTGTCTGTTATAGTTCGGCCACTTTCTATGGTGACTGGCACAGGATGAAAAAACTCTCTGCGTAAATGTACATATTAATTGCTTTTATTTGCAATTCATTTGGTGACTGCCTTTCGATGTACTTCCTTCATTCCACCTTGTGACTGTTGATGTTGGGAAGGGAATCTGTCACGTGTTTAAATTCCGAAGAAATCATATGATATGAGCTGTTCTGAAGTGTTGGTAAATTAAGATGTTGTGGGGGGGTGAGGAATTCGACCATACGCACGGGGAGTGTGCGCTCGCCTGGGCATTTTTGGACGTTTTGTAATTAAAATGAATGATGGGAGATCAAACTCAGAAAATGTGTGGAGCTAATCTGCACACATCTTTCTATGCTCGTCGCACATCAAACAACATAGTCATGTGTACTCCGAGGGGGGGGGGCACAGCCAACAGGTGCAGTCCTCCATGTCACGTTTAGCTGGAATTTGACAGCCATGGGTACATCAAAGCATCTCAAGAAGGGGGAAGGTGACACCTTCCTCCAGCCATGGTCAGTCTAATTAAAATATCAAAGTTTCCATGGATCTGCCCTCTCTTTGTGTAAGTCTGCTGGTGGCAGTGCATACTGATGGAATTTAATTGAACCAGGCCTGCGACAGGCTTGATTGCAGAACTTACAAAAGGGGCAGGACCGAACACCTCTTTTGTATGCAATGCATCAACATGAAGCTAGCTCCCACTCCTCTATATGAAGGGCAGTGAATGGCATGTCTTGGACAACTGTTTACAGTAGGGAACCCCTGCAGGGAACCCCTCTTCAGGTGGAAGAAGTATGTGATGGAGACAGAAAGTCTGTTCCCGCCACAAACTTCATGGGAGAAGTGAGCTTTGATCAGGAGTCACAGAGAGCTAATTTAACCAGAGAGACACTTTGATCCACAACAGACAGGAAGATGGGTGGGACTTAGTAATACATGTTGTCACCCCTTACCTTTCCTGTTGCAAAGCACTCTTCTTATGACCTCACGCTCTACAGAAGATTGTTGGTGGGGACTTGGTTCATTAAGGTAGGCTTAGCCTGCACCAATCACTGGGGCCCATTTGGAATTAAAAGAGGGCTGAGCCCCTCACTTAGCAAATCACACGACGACTTTGAAAGGAGTAAGAAGAAGGACTCAAAGGTACAATCTGCCTTACAGCTTCTGCCAGTGAAGGAAGGCCAGGATTTTCAAGAGGGAAGCAAGATCCCTCCCCTAAACATCTCCCAGGGAACAGAGGGAGATCCAGACTCAGAGGACCCATCAGCTGCTTCAGAATGGTACCCAACCAGCACAGAGCATGCCCTGCTAGGTTCTGCCAGCAAGCTTCCCAGGTGGGAAATGCCAGAGAGTTTCTGAACAAAGGACAAGGCTGTTGCCTGCAAACACTCTCCTCAGCTTAGGGCCGCCTGCCTTAAAAGATAACACAAGCCCTGCGAAGAAGCTACGAGGAATACCACAAGCATCAACCACCATCGATTTTTTACTGACATTTCCGAGACAGTCGAACCCTCGAACCGTGACGAGCTGCACCACTGACTGTTGTCACGCTGAAGTCACTAAAGCTGTCTGAGAAGCCTCAACCAGCATTCCAGTTCCGCCAACCAACACAGAGACAATGATTCTTGACCCCGAGCCACCGTGTAGGCCAGCCTGCAGCCGTCCATCCAGCCTCCCTTGTCACACTGCCTGCTGCCAGGTACCGGCAGCTGTCTCGCATCTTGTACTCTGTCGCAGGAGCTGCAAAGCATCCTGGCACCGTCTTGACGCCGTCGAGCATCAAGATCATCTCAAGCACCAATCTGTTTGGATCCCTTCTGGTGTACTAGAGGTGTGGTGCTGACTGATGGTTTAGAAGCCGATATTCATCCCAGCACCACTGGTGCCCCGGAAGTTGATATGTTACAGGTGGAAAGTTATATTTTTTTTTGATAGAGGCCCCGGACATTGGATACCTGAAGTGGTTTAGCATCGCAAGAGCCAATCATTTGTAAGTGCAATCCCAATCTATTGATTACAGGCAATGCTTGTACTCGAGAGTCTTCTGTTGGAGCATGCACAATTAAGGATTGCTCAGACCGCACTTTGAGAAACTCTCGAGTGCACTTGGTGAAGGCCAGTCAGCCGCCATCTTCGGATCTGGACAGTTTATATCGTTTGTTACAATGGGACATTCTTTCCTAGAAGAAGTGCGTAAGGAAGTGGTGTCCCAACACCTCTCACCTGAGGAGGTGGCAATCAGAAGCAGTCAGGGGAGACCATCGATCCAGAAGGAGAACATCACATGATCACCTGTGCCAGACAGGAACTAGAAGACCGACTCAAACCGTGTACACAGGCACCCACTGTTTGGACCGGGTGTGAAAGTTTATCTGGATTAAGTATGGGATTGGACCACCGGTATACTTTAAGGTCAGGTGAGTTGGAGGGTGGGTTGGCTCAGGTGTTTGGGCATAGTGGGATACTGTCTGTTTGTAGGCTTGCAAGTCTACTAAATGGGACCGGATTTGTCCATTCCTTTTCAAGCTTCTTAGTTGTCTCATTTTCTGTATGACGATGTAAGTGACATTACAGACAGAATACTTCATTGGCCTTTTAAACACATTCTTTTCCTGCCTCTTAAGGGTTATATTTCCGGATGCCAGGATAGAGTTGTGTCTCGGGTGTGGGCGAGAGGGTCTGAACTTGTCTCTTTTTTTACTGGTCTGTTTTGTTCTGGCAGACCTGAGACTCAGGGTCCTAGGACACTCTGGGGGTCATTACGAGCCTGCTGGTCTGGGAACTACGGTACCGGTAAGCCTACCAGTACCGTAGTTCCCAGACCGGCAGGCAACGAGTTGTGCTCGCGGGTGCCTTTCATTCCGCCAGGTCTGACCTGGCGGAATGAAAGACACCCGCGAGCACGGCAGGCCTGTAGCACCGGCACGGTAATGAACCGTGCCGGTGCTACAGGCATCCCCATTGAACCCTATGGGCCCCAATGGGAATGGGGAAGAGTTTTTTCTGGTGCCCTGGAATGGGCAATTACCGGGTCCGCCGGGGTTGTAATACCCTGGTAAAAAACGACTCCGGCAGCAGCCACGGCTACCGCCAGGGTTGTAATGAAGCCCTCTGTATCAAACATGGAACAATTCAGTTCACTCTGGTATTCAGTTATTCATTTGCCACTGGGAGGGTTATGGGGGGGAGGGTGGTGATGTCTGCTCGCATGGGAATGATTGATGGGTACGTTTGTTGAAGGAGCAGCAGTTACATTAACAACAGGCATTGTTTTACCGGATATATGGTTTGAGCTTGTGTTATAGTCAGCTGCTTCTCCCTTATTGGCTGAAGCATGCAGGGCCTGTGATGTCTGCGTGTAATGTTTTCTCGGAATCCCTGCGAGTGAGATGATTGAGGGTACAGTTCATACCTTCATGTTATTAGCATACCTGCAAACAATAAAACATACCTTTACATTGACTCCTGGATCCTATGTCCTCAGTATCTACTGGACCTGGTCCTTTGAGCCTGAAAGGGTGAAGCATGGCTGTAGGGAACAAGGAGTGGTGTTTGGGCACAACGGGGAGGAAGATAACCTGAGTGTGCTGCACAGTGCACATGTGGTGTTGGCGTACTGCTACTGGAAATGAGGAGCACTCTTCATGCCCAAACGAAGATATAGAGCACGGTGAACGCTCACGCGCGGCTACCGTGAAAGACTAGGAAGTGGTAAAGGCGGGTGAAGCTGCATTATTGCGGCCCTGGTAGGGTGCGGCAAGTCAAGAAAGCAGCTTCAAGTTGAGAACTATTTGCTTCAGAGTTTCGCTGCAGTATGATGACCAATAGCAAAGCATGTTATTCCACCATGCATTGAGGTCATGCCGCACAGTTGCCAGGCAACTAGCCCCACTCACTGCATTCGCCAAACAAACAACTATTACTGAGAGCAAACTTCGAAATGCAGTATCATTTCCCTTATGAAGTTTGTGTTATTTACTTTAGCTTATAATTCAGTCATCTTTTCTACAAGTTGGTTTGTTTCTTTCTGTTTACTTCACTGTTTGTTACCCTCTATATCATGTATGGGATAGCGTTCAAGCACCACAGTAGGCTCTGGTTAGCAGAATGTTTTGGTGTCTGTGTCAATCATGCTGGCTCATGATGTCAACGATTTCCTGAACTCTGGTGTTTCTTCCCTCACCTGGAGCTCCAGCCATCAAATGGCAAATTTGGAAGGAGGACTTCCAAGATGATGACCAAGCGGTACATGGCTAGACCTACATGATGGAGAGGAAGAAAGCCTTGCTTCTTCACTGAAAATCCTCAAAAGCCATACAGAGATTGGGCAAAATGCTGGAGACGATGTGGAAGAAGAGGGTATAAGACAAAGAAATTAGAGTAATGGAGACTGGCTATATCAAAGCTGAGGCGGCAAAATGGCGCCTTGTATTATTCACGTGTGTTGTATTATTCTTCAACAACAATAAGATAGGTGCACCTGTGAATTACAAATAGATAACTTCACAGGGAATAGACAACAACAGATAAATCACATCCATCCCGACCGCAATATTTGAGTCACTATTTCCATTCAACTGGGCCAAAACGTGAGAAGGCCCAAGGACTGAGTTCTGGTCAATTTTAAATTAACAGCAAGAAATGCTGAAAGACATTTTTCTAAATTAGACGTTCTACATTGACCTGGAAAATGTTGCAATGTAGCAACACTTTCTGGGGAAATAAAGCTTCACATTGTACAAGGCTTTGCTTTAATCTTGCAGTGTATTTCATTTCAAAATTATGCAACTGTAAATAGAGAGAGATCTAAGTTAAATGTACTAAATGTCCATAATTACATGTCAGATTGTTATGTCATTCCTTACTGTTTAAATCTGCATGGCCAGATAGCAGTTCTCATTTTGACTTTCCCAATGCTTGCCGTTGCTTGTTCTCAACTGTCTTTGATAAGCTACATTTCATGAAAACATATTCCTGATGGGTGAATGCCCAAGGCTCCAGGGATTAGCTCAGCCTGCAGGAGAAAACAAGTCTCTTTATTTATTTTAATAAAAGGTACACAATGAGTTCAGGTAAAGCTCCAAGTCTTCCCCTACATATATGGGCATGTTTTCAGAGAGTTACTCTTAGAGATACAATAAAATTAATTCAAGTAAATGTAAGTGCATTGTTCTCTAGATGATAAAAAGCTGAAGTATTCACTTGACAGATAGGCCTGTTTTCCAGAACCTGAGCTCAAAGAAATATTATTGCTCTTAAGGTTTCACCTCCTGATATTAGCTCTCCCCATGAATCCCATCAGATGCTTTAGTAATGGAAGAACAACCAAAAGCAGCTTCTGGTATTTATTCATTAAGACATTTTCAGATAGTCAACTGAGGAATTGTTTTTTGATATGGTTCATGCAGTTTTGTGTATTTATTGCATGTTACTGATCTTGTATATACAACATATTAAATGTTTTAAGGTTTATGGTACATCAATCAAAGCGTAATTTAAGAAACTCATTTTTTGTATAAATAATTAACTGAAAGCAAGCCCGGCCATGAGCCGGCACATACCCAATTTGAATGAAACTTAACATACAAAACAAAACTTTGCCTAATCTTCACAACAATACGAGCCCAAGAAAAAGTGTTCTGAAACCTAGTGAGTCCCTTCTACAAAATGAGACCATGTATGCCATATAACTATTTATTAATAATTGGCAACGTCATATCATTTAATAACTGTCAAAATTAATGTTACATACTCATGTCTCATGTCATTGAATTTGTGAGGAAGGGGCAAATCTAGAAATCCATATTTCATCGATGTGTAAGAATGCTACTAGGAGATATGGAAGAAAATATGATTGTGAGCCCAAAGAATCCCCCCCACCCTGCCACATGTGCAAAAATATGATAAACCTATGAAAATTAATGATGGATTGTGTGAGACAATGGGAAGAGCCACACAATAAGTGATGTGAATTGTGTTATGACATACTGTGGGGGAATTATATAACCAGAATCACACATGAAGTGAGAGTGAGCTCTGGGATTGCGAAGGCTTCAGAAAGTCAAATATCTGTCCTAATGGATGCGTGCTGAGCTGGGATAACATCTGGAGATGAGAGAGACAACGATTCTTGTACAAGAAGAAGCATGAAGCAGATTTGACCTGTGTAGGCCTGTGGTGGATAAAAGCAGACAGTAAAGGGGCTTAGCTAACTGGGAGAATACTCGTAAACTCTGAGGGTCCATGCTGGCTTTGTGCCTTAAAATAAGTATCCAAATGTGGTTATATGAATTCCACAATGCCATAAGGTGTACATTTTCTAGAACCATTTCCTTAAGTACGTAGAATGGGGGCCACGAGGGGAGGACGATTGCAAATAAAATGCATTAGTATTTTAGTGAGAAATGCATCTTGCCTTCTCACTGTATTTAAACCCAAGTGAGATTTGATTTAGTGCAAAACAGATAACATTTTCCTGTGCACAGCTTTGGATGTATGCCAAATAATAACTAATTGAATGCAAGTAGAATGTTGTAGAATGGCAGTGTGAAATGATTCCTGCTTTCTGGGCATCCTCCAAGCCAAAGGGATGGTAGGTTAAAATTAAACCCAATGGTATTTTTGCAGAGGGTTTGCAGTACCTTAAAACCAAAAACAAGTAAATTGAACCCTGGGCATTTTCACAGGTGTAGTCAATACCTTAGAAAGTAGATTTCTGCTGCATAGCCTTACAGAGAATTCATAAAGTAACACCTGTGTAAGGCTAGGTATTTAAAAGAAAGATTGGGATCAAAGGAAGTTTTTAACTGAACCACTTCCATTTCCGCAGAGAATAATGCAATTTAAAATGAACAGTAAATGATGGTGTAAGAGACTCCAATCCCAAAGATGGGGTGTGAGGCCAGAGGACCTAGTGAGGGGTACAATCCAGGAGATAATTCACAGGGGAGAGTATCACAAGGTTCATTGGTTGTGAAGCCAAGGAGAATTCCTGGTGTGGATCTAAGAACCAGGTGGTCCCAACTCTGTCTCAGAGCCTGCGACAAAATACTTGACCAAACCAAGGAGAAATAGGCTACTCTAAGACTGGCATGTCTTGGGATGGAGCCTAGTGCTTTCTTTCATTTCCAAATTTTCTAAGCGGTTTAGAACTAGGCAAGATTTCTGTTAACTGTTTTTTAAGCACTACAAGAGTCCAGGGGGGAGGAAGGTCACTAAATAAAGATAGTTTGGATTGAAATATAAGTGCAAACAACTAAGCAGATGGATATATATTTGTAAAATTGTTACATTGTTAATTAGCTTTGCTCAAAGCACACAGTAAAGTGAGGCTGTGCTGAATATAGACTACAGGCAGGCTAGAGAGCACAAGGTGGCTGAGCAGCTGTTCCTGTCAATCACAAGCCAATGGAGACTAAAGATTCAGCACAACAGTACTAGATAAACAAAGGTTTTTAATGAGAAATACTGGACCACATCAAATATAATTTTATGGAGTTAATGTTGAGAGAATGGCGTGAAGATGGGTTTATGTATGAATGTTTATAACATAGTAAATTATGCTAATCAAGAGCGACAAAGTATTCCTGCTAATATAGCATTATGTTAAGTAGGGAACCTGGCCATGCACACTGGAGACACTGAAAGCATCCCTTGTATTGCAAGAAAGACACGCTTGGAGGAGCTCTACTGGTATCCAGTGACCAAGTGAAGAGTATTTAAACCCCAGTCACAGCACCATTATTCAGGACCTGGGAGTCAGCGAAGGACAACAACAGAATGCTGGCCTGGAATGGCAGAGTCACCAGCCATTTCCCTAATCCTCATGATCTCTAAAGATTAAAGTCTTGTTATCACCTGCAAGATAGACTCATGGCTTTTAATTCCATAGAGAGGTGCATTTACTCTGGTCTATGGTGATTATAGGTTCCCTGTATTTAAGGGGTGCACCTGTAAATTAGGGTTTGCTGTCACATGCAACCCCAAGGAGGGGAAGCTTGAAAAGACATTTGTTCTTCTGATTTGAACAGTGCCACTGGGCAAGTTGACCCTTTGTTTTGATAAACAAATATCGGGCTGGGGTCTGAAACCAGCCACCATTCCTTCCTTTTGGGAAGAGGTGTCACAGGTGCACCAGAAGTAAGACTTGTGCCCTGGAGGATGATATGCGTTCCTCCATATCTCACCCCTACAAACAGAGTGAATCGCAATGCTAAGGGGTGAAGTCCAGCGAAAAGGTGAATGTGGGATTGCACAACTTTCTCCCAGGCTACAAAGAATCAAGAACAAGGTTACTCACAAGAAGGTTTGCCCAAGCTCCCTCTTCTCCCATCTGCAGTTCTCCCCTTCTGCTACCTTAAAGAGGCATGCAAAAGAGCGAAACCATACCTCACTAGATGTTTGCGGGAGTCCACAGGCCAGATGTCCCGCCTGATGGTAAATTCTGCACACAAAGCATAGTAAGCATATCTCAATAGCCCAAAGGAAAAATAGTCCAGAGGAATGACCCGGACGGAACAAGGTTGCAAGCTAATTAGGGTAACAAAGAAACCCCCTAAAGGTGTTATCGGAAGAGGCCTTGAAAACAGGAACACTGGGCCTCAATAAACATGTTAACCAAAATCTATGTATCCCTGTCTATCATCTCAAAAGGATAAAATAAATTGCTTCTGATCACATCTCCTAATCTTAAGGAGTCTATGGAGAAATTAGTCTGACGAAAGTCACCCACTTAATATAAGAGTGATTTTTTTAAATTAATGATATTTTGAATCAATTCATGAATGCTTTTCTTGTACATAGTTAAGAGAAATGTTAAATGAATACATGATCCCAAAGAAATTACCATCTAAATGTGAATGAAACTTATTCCTAAAAGTGGCAAATTTAAATAAAAAAAACAGAACGAAACTTCATCCAAAAAGTGACAGATTCAAAAAATACCCAATGTTAATTAACAATCAAATATGACTCTTCAGTACTCATGCTACATATGCTAAATAACAATATGTATAGCATGAAACAAAAACATAATCAGTCCAAACAAATGTTAATTCTTTTACTATTAGTGCTGTACAGAGGGAGGCCTACAACCAATGAATCCTACAGTTTTTAGACCATATCCCAACTTAGTAGACCATTTTGCAGGGTCATGAAATGCAAGCTATCTCTGCCTTGCCTTGCAAGCTAATTAGAGCACAGGTACAGAACAGGGACCCGAAAAAATACAAAAACACACTTACCACAAAAGGATCCAAGGAAAGCAAGTCAGGTTATGCCACAAATCAACAGTGTTAATTCAAGGGCCAGATCCAGTAGAAACAAGCAAAGTGGTTACCGGATTGATATATCTAAATGCCGTGAGCCAACATGGTTGATCCAAGTGACCATCCTGGGGGACCCTTGAGGTCGGGAAGGATAGGTTTCTGGTTGGTGGACACTCCCTTGCTCCACATCCCTGATCCATCAACGAACTCCTCACTACTACAATCTTGCATCGATACTCCTCCAACACTCCTCTAGACGACCTCTCGGTCTGGTGTACTTAACAGGTTCAGAGCTATCCATCTTTTATCAGCAACCATTCTGTCAATGTTTGCACTCCACAGTCCCATATGGCTAAAATGCACGGTCGGTAGCAAAGAAATACGACATGGAGATTTTCATATCACCACACATGTAACAAGTACTTCTGACCCCTGCATCTATCAACACCAGCGGGTATCTGTATCTGCCTTTCTTCTATCCGACTAACACACCCTTACGCCCACATTTCATACCGAGCCATTCACAGTGAAGCCAACATTATTGGCAGAAGGGCACTATATAAGACCACCTTACATTGCATCACTTCAAGGGCCTCTAGGAAGGAGAGCATACTCTTCAACCTCCTTCTTCATGAAGCCTGATGTCCACACATTCCACACAACACCAATGTTCTATAAGCTGGCCCAACCAATCTTCCGCACACCTGACCCAGCCCATCCCATATGAGAGTCCTTCTTTTGTGTCAGGCGGAGTGATCTGACTGGGCCTGGTGCAAGAGCACCACATCCAATACCCAAGGAGTAAACATCAGCAGGCGGCAGTTGTTCGACATCCACGTTGACGCCACCGCGGCTCATTGAGTTTAGCAAAAAGCTAGGAGGCACTGAGGCCGAATTAGGTCTATTATGTGTCACAGTGTAAGGTGACTGCTCTGCTCTCTAACCACTTTCTTTCAAGACCCTTCCCTGCACAGATACCACGCACCACCAATGTTCCACAGGCCGGTCCCATCCCAGCTTCAATGCACCTAAACCATGAAAGGTGCTAAGAAGGCAACATTACTTGCAGCCCAAGAGGCAGTAAGTACTGGAACCCCTGTAAGAAACAGAGACAATTCAAAGCAAAGCCACCAATGATAGGATTTATGGGGATGGTGACATCATGTGAAAGCCTCGGTCATTCCCTAGAGCCCAATAAGCAGGGGTTAAGCGCCAGTCTCGGGTGGATAGCTCAGCGGAAATGCGCTCGTCTTGGAAGCAAGACAAAACTGAGCAACACAGGTTCGAACCCCGGGTCCGCGCTTCGAAAACCCATTACAATTACAAAAGCTAGAACAGATCAAGTGTTGGGGCAGTGGCAAGAAGGAGCAAATCCGAGAAACCCTGTTTCAGCAACTCTGGGGTACAGAAGAAGACAGAATAGCTTGGAATGAAGAGCCAGTAGTATGAGGTTTAAAAAAGCAGGTGATACGTTATTCCTATTATATTAATATTACTATCTATCATAACTGAAAGCTCTTCGAAATACGGAGAACTGGACAGGCCTGAAGTTGTGAAGGTCAAGAATACACAGATTGGCAGTCCTTACTACAAGATGGAGACAATTTGTTAAGAGGTGATCTTTGTTTTTAGTGGTGCCACTGGACACACTGCCACGACACTCACATGTGTGTTCAGTCAATTCATCCACCCTGAATGAGTGCGGCGACAAGGTTGAATCTACTGGCATTTGGCAGCTGCAAATTACAGGTGTGTGCTGCATCTGTGTGCTGCAAGATTGTTCGAGATGCTCCTCGGCCGAAGGTGTTCCTTTGTGAGGTGTCCTTGTGTGACATGCTCCTTCGAGAGGCACTCGGCTCTGAGGTACTTGTGTGTGAAGTGCTCGCGTGGGTAGCACTCCTGGGGTTAAATGCTTCTGTGTAAAGTGCTCCTGTGTGAAATGTTCTTGTGCAAATTGCAACTGAGTGAGGTACTCTGGTGTCAGTTACACCTGTGTGTGTCTTTGAAGTACTGGTGTACAAACGTCACCTGTGTGAGATACTCCTGTGTAAGATACTCTTGTGTGAGACATATTTGTGTGTGGAGTGCTCCTGAAGAAGGTACACCTGTGTGAGGTACCCAGCGATGGACTGATGCTCTGTGAACAGCTTCTCTTTGAAGTGCATAACTGTGAAGTACTCCTGAGCTAGGTACCTTTTTGCGAAGTGTTCTTGCACTAGGTGAAGAACCTATGACCTGTGTGAAGTGCTCCTGTGTGAGGTGCTCCTCTGAAAAGTTATTTTCTGTGTGAAGAGCGCCTGTGTGAGCTGTGTATGTGTGGGGATTCTCTTCGTGGTGCACTGGCCGCCTGTGAGGTGCAATTCTGTGGACTACATCTGTGTGAGGGTCTCTTGCCAGCGAGGTTCCTCACTGATATGCGCCTGTTTGGATAGCTCTGTCATGGTGTAAGCATGTGTTGGGCGTTCACGCATGAAATGCTCCTGTGTGAGGGCCCAGGTTTGAGGTGTTCCTATGTGAAGTGCTCCTGTGTGAGGTGCCTCTTTGTGACATGATCCTCTGGGACATTTCCTAGTCAGAGGTGCTCGTAAGGTTGTGTGAGATGCTCTGTATGACGTATTTATTTATTATGTGTTCATTTATTCTTATTTATTTCCATAGCACCTTCGCCAAGGCGCTTTACAAAATGAATGAGTTGATACAATCAAAGCAGAGATGACAAGTAATCAAGCGTGGCACCAGCCACCGGCACAGCCGCGATAACACCTGCGACAGCCGAGAAACCAGGTGGACCACAGTGGACATGGCCCACTCCTCCACAGCCCACCATAGCCCCGCTCACGTCCACCACACCGACGGTGACCGACAACAGCCACCTCTGGCTGCGGCACCCCACGCGCCACAGCAGTTCCTCAGTCCGGAGCAGCAGCGGTGCTCACCGCCGCCATCTTGCCTGTGTGAAAAGTGAAAAGTACTCACGTGTGAGGTGCTCATGTGTCAAGTGATCCTTTTCGAAACACTCGAAAGTGAATTATTTCTGTGTGAAGTGCTCCTGTGTGCAGGGCGGCCATAGATTTGCCAACGCCCGGGTTGAGTCAACAAAATATGGTGCCCGCATCCCCTTCCCTTGGCGACTCCAACTAAGGACTCTGCGGTGGGATTGGGGGGGCTCAAATTTAGTCGAATCGTTCCAGGAGCTGCAAAGCTAAAAAGCCATCAGTGGCGCTCTATTTAATTGTGCAGGAGCGGGGAGTTAATCACTTCAATAGAGCGTGGCTGTCAAAGCAGCATTCATGAAGTCATAAAAAGCACCCCGCTCTCCTGCTGGCATGCAGGGCGGATTTCAGTACACTAGGGTGTCTGTAGTGTCTTCACCCACCATGCCATTGCTGAGGAGCTCTTGAAAGACTCCTCTGAGCTGGCATGGCAGACGGGCTAATCTGGTGCCCCGGGCGGTGGCCACGTTGGCCCATGCCTAAGGCTGGCCCTGACTGTGGGAGGTACTTCTGTGGGATGTGTTCCGCTGTGCTAGGCAGAGGAATCACACACTTGACAAGCTTAGTAGGGTTGTAACAAAACCCCACTTTATTTGGCCACTATCAGCAAGGAACGAGTTAGAATAACACCTATTGGTACTTAAAAAAAGAGTTCCTAGAACTTATAAGGGATCGTCTAATGTAATGGTACTAACAATGGGTTAAAAAAAAGTGGGGTTTTCGTAAAGTATTCTACACCTTGATGTTTCAGAGGTAATACAGTTCCAATAATGTCCTGAGCCTAAGGTTCCTTGCCCCCCTGACCTAGTCTATAAATCAAGTGCCCCAGCAAAGGGGCCAACAGAATGATTCCAAACCTACTATTTGTCATTACCTTAGCCCTCAGGCTATCCTATACCAAAAAAATAAATGTTCCACACATGGCCAACACAATAATTTGTAGCCTATTCTTAGAGTCCATCTGCATGCTATTGCAAAAAAAGGAATAAAGAAAGAGCAATTCCTGGGAAGTCTCCTTCTGAAGTCTGGACTCAACCTCGGCCGTCCCCAACCCCTCCACGATTCTGGATCTGTCCCGGGAATGTATACCCACTGCTTCTTAAGGCCAGGGCCTGAACACCGTTATTGGCAGGTTTCCCCTGCTGGGGTTCTCCAGATACACTATAGACTCATCCTTGATCTTGCAAGCTTGGACTTACAACAGGTTCCTCCTGGACTCGGACCACCTTAAGGATTCTCAACAGCTTCCTCCTGGACCTGGACCACCTTAGGATTCTCAACACCTTAAGGTTTCTCAACAGCTTACTCCTGGACCTCAGCTTTCACAAGGTTTCTCAACGGCTTCCTCCTGGATCTCTGCTTTCACAAGGACTCCCAACAGGTCCCCCATGGATCTCTGCTTTCTCAGGGTTTGTCACAGCTTCCGCTTGGCCCTCAGCTTTCACAAGGACTCCCAACAGGTCCCCCGTGGATCTCTGCTTTCTCAAGGTTTCTCAACAGGTTCCCCTTACACTTCAGTTTGGCGGCCACTTGAATGGGCATTTCTTCCCCTCGGTTGGGTACGCGGTAGCTGGTTTGTGCATGGTTGTGACAGGTTCTTCTGGGCTGCTTTCAAAGACCGTCGGTTTTCCTTGGGCTAGTCGTTCCATTGCTGGAATTGCTCTTCGGCTACATTGGACATTCTGGACCCTTGAGTCCCGGCACTTGGGTGAAGATTTGATTTATTTCAGTGAATCATTTTAAAAAATGATTCTACTTGCTCACTTCTAGTCCTGGGTGGTGTTCATTTACTCACTTGGTGTTCTCACAACTGGTTGTGCACGCAGTAGCTTAAGGGTCCTCCAGGGAAGACAGTATAGGGCATGTTTCTGTGGGGATAGCTAGCTGGCGGGGTCCCTCCTCATATACCGTCCGGGATGCACATCGCGTAGTGGCCGCACCAGCACAGTCCCTGGAAGCACACTTCCCCCACAACGAAGGACATGGAGTTCAGACAACTCACTACATTACTCATGTGTGAAGTTCTTCAGTGTGAATCACTCTTTTCTTTGGTGCGGCTGTGTGTGGAACTCCTGTGTGATGTGTTTGTACGTGAGCCTCTGCTGTATGAAATGTTCCTCTGTGATGTGTTCCTGTGTGAAATGCCCACGTGAGAGTTAAGCAAGTGCAAGGCATTCATGTGTGAAGTTCTCCTGTGTGGGATACTCTTGTGGGAGTTGTTCCTCTTTGAGTTACCCGTGTGCAAAGTCCTGCTATGTGAGGTTATCATGCATGAGGTGCTCATGTGTGAAGCCCCCCTGCTTGAGTTGCTCATGAGTGAAGTGCCCCTGTGTGACGTACTCCTGTCTCTTAGGTGTTCCGCTCTGAGGTACTCATGTGTGAAGGGCCTCTGTGCTAAGTTCCTCTGTGTGAATTCCTGTGCAAATTGTTCCTGTTTGAGGTAGTCTTGTGTGAAGGGCTTCTGTGTGATGCGCTCCTGTGTGTACACCACTTCCGTGTGAGGCGTTTCTTAGTGAAGCAGTACTGTGAACTGTTCCTGTGTGATATGCTCCTGTGTGAGGTGCACCTGGGCCAGGTAGTCCTTTTAGATGGGCTGCTGTGGTGAAGTCACTACTGCTTACCACACACTACTACTAAACTAGCAGTGATCCCAATCAAAGGTTAAACGGGCATCGCCCGGCAGGTAAACCTACAGCATCTCTTGGGGTAATGCAGGCTGGAGGCAGGCTATACGCTTCAGGAAGGGTGTGAGCTGGTAAAGAAGCAAACAACACAACACTAGTACTGTAGTACTAAAATAAAAGAATGTTCAACCAAGGATCTATAATATAATAGGGGTAAAGACCGTCTTTTTTGTTATTGGGGGGGGGCTGACTCATGAGGGACAAGTCAATTGAGAAACATTTGTAAGCGAGTTCAGGCGACTCCACCCTTTAACACAGTGAGGTAATGATAGCGACCAACAGAAGGATTGAGATGCAGATCCCTCTGTCGTTTTTGATCAGGTAACAATCTAGGAAGCCGATAAAACAAAGTTTATACACAATTAATAATGCACCAATATTGAAATAACACATAAACATATATCCACAGCATAACTAATATGCTAAGTCTCAATAACACAGCGGATAACAACATTAAAAGAGATAAGGTGTGGTTAGTACCTAATGTGATTTTGTGTACTCTATGATTATCAGCACTTTTCATTGGTCGACACATTTGTGCTTCCAGCTCGGGGGTGACTCAGAGTAGTTTCAGTTTGAATGTGTAATCTATCCTCTAGGCTCTCTTCAGGACACTGATGCTTAGAGCGATGTGATCTTATTGTGAAATCCCTTGAGAGTGGAGAGATTCCTCAAGTCTAGATAAAAACAAATAAAATATGGTGTCGGAACAAGACGTGCATTACATGAAAACTGATTTTTTTTTTTAAAGGAGCGGAACGTTGGGCTCTTCTGGCTGTGGACCACTACCCGCCTACAATTGCTTCTTTGTGCACTGGGCTATTTGATGCAGAACTGGCACCACTACTGCTGTTATTCTTTTATAGTTACCGCAGAGAGGGGCGAGAGAGGACAGCATGTTCCCCGTTACTTAATAGCCCAATCTGCAAGGTTTTGTTTCATTGACAATACACAGATTAGAAAGATAGTTGCATAGTACCTGATAGCGTAGTTGACCAGGCAGTGCATTGAATTGTAGTGGCTGAAGTGGTGGGGCGATCCTCACACAGAACGTGGTAGGACTGTGAAAGGTAGTTCCTCTACAAAGGAGAGTACACATTGCATATGGATGTTTGATATGCTAAAAGGCCTGTATACATGAACCAGCGTGAACATTAATCAGGGGCTCTCGCCAACAAACAAGGTAAATTTCAATATATGTTGCGGAACACAATTGCAGAAAGAACAGGCGAGTGCACTATAAACTAAACATTCAGTGAAAGGTGGCTACCAATTGGTGTAACTGTAATCTACCTCTTCCTCATCCTAGTGCTTGTGTATTTCAATAGGGGAATGGGATTATGGGAGTTGTAGTGTTTTGGAGAGGCACCATTCGTATTGGGTTTTAGAGATGATCTTGAGTTCCCTTGTTGTTTTCTCCTTTTCTGTAAGGGAAAGAACTGGGGGGAAATGGGATTTTGGTGGCTATATCCCATACAGACTGCTGGGATCTCAGGTAGGGGTGCATCATAAAAATGGGATACCACATCTCGCCCAAGGCCACTCCTCTAGCAGTCTCCAAGGACCCCCTGCCTAGGTGATCCTCCCTCGCTCATCCGCCCCCAGGGTTAGGATCCAAAAGCAATGTCCCTCTCCTGGCCACCCAAACAAAGGATCCCGGGGAATACCATGGGAGAAACGCCACAGGTTTCTCACAGCGATCTCATGCGTCTCTCTTCTGCTTCCCCTCCCTTCGCTCTTGTCCTTTGCTTCGCTGCTCCCCTTAAGGCCTTCCATTTCATTGGTTGGTCCTGCTGCTTCTCCTGTTGTCTTCCCATCTAGCTTTAGAGAATCCGTCCCCCCATTGTAAGGAAGGCATGGTATCAAAGTAAGACAGACACAAGTGATCACAGTTCAAGGGTTTTTATTAAACAGTGCAGTGGGTGAGATAATCGCCTAATCTAAACCTAAATCTAAGATGGGAGCAACCTATGACCATCAAATAATAATAATGCAGGCCTAGTGGAATCTAGTCAAATGAAAAGGGCCTAGACTAAGAAAACCTATTGCCAATCCTTACCGCTATGCTACAAAAGAGTGTGGGATAGTGTTCACAAGAAAAGAAAGAAGTGTTCACAAAATAGTAAGTCAGGACGTTATGGCCGGGGTATCCCTTCCCTACGTTTAAAGCACAGTAGAAGGCGGTACTCTTAAGCACAGCACACTCCTGGGCTTTTCCAACGTGTGGCTACAGTTCCTTTTCTCTATATCAGGACCTTCTGGGTCCAAGTCTCTTGCTTCTGAGGGCCTGATATACCAAAACTAGCAGTATAAACAGTTCTTTCTGGTAACCTTCACGTCAAGTGATTACTCTTCACCCTAGGATCCCCCTCAGCCAGGCTCCAATCCTTCTCTCAGCGTCAGCCTCCAGCAGTCGGGCTCAGACCAACAACTCACTGTGAACATCCCTCATTGGGGTTCACACGTCCCACAGTTCACAATTTCAACATCTCATCAGAAAATGGGGCTTCCCTTCCCCAAGCTTTCTTTTGGCATCCCCCCTTAGAGTTCACATTGGCCACAGTTCGTATTTCAATAAAAGTCCTACCGCCCGATCTCCCTCCTAAATATAGATGTTAAGATCCTAGCTAAGGTGATGGGTAAACGGTTGGAGGGGATAATGCCCAAGTTAGTACACAGGGATCAAGTGGGGTTCGTGAAGGGCAGGCAGGGCTCGGATAATATCAGGAAGACTATAGACCTAATCCACTATGCCCAGGAATCAGACCTAGAGGCGAGTTTGCTTTCCTTGGACTCTGAGAAGGCATTCGACAGGGCCGAGTGGAGGTACATGCAACTCCTCCTCCGTCGAATGGGATTTGGGCCTCACGTCAGGACCTGGGTCTCCACCCTCTATGGAGCCCCAACAGCGAGAGTGCAGGTGAACGGGGAACTCTCCGACTCATTCCCCCTCACGAGGGGAACACGACAGGGGTGCCCACTCACTCCGTTAATCTACGTCCTGACGATGGAACCTCTGGCCATAGCAGTCCGGGCCCACCCTGACATCAAAGGGATCAAAAGGGGAGAAGTAGAGTTCAAGCTCTCCCTGTTCGCTGACGACATCCTAGCGTACTTGGTGGAGCCCAGCTCCTCGCTCCCCCCCCTCCTGCGTCTGATGACAGCCTTCGGGCAGTTCTCGGGACTAAAAATAAATGCAGCAAAGTCAAAGCTCCTACCCATGAGGGTCCAGGACCCGTGGTTGGACCCCCGGGACAGGTGTGCGGGGATTGCGGTGGGGAGGATTCCATCAGGTACTTGGGGGTAACCCTGACTAGAGATCTCTCGAGATTGGCCCCGGTGAACTATGGGCCTATCCTGGCGGGGGTTACGTCTGACCTGAGGAGATGGGATGGTATGATTCTGTCCTGGTATGGGCGCATGACAGCGATAAAGATGAACGTACTGCCGAGATGACTATATTTATTCACCGCGCTCCCAACGGAGATCCCCGCCCAGTTGCTCCGTGATCTACAAAAAGCAATCCGCGAGTTTGTATGTCAAGGGAGGGCCCCGAGGATAGGAAAGGCCACCCTAACACTACCCAGAGAGGAGGGCGGGTTCGGACTACCGGACTTTCTCCTTTACTACCGGGCCGCCCAGCTGCGGGTCTTGCTGGAGCACATGAAGGAGGGGATGGGCACCTACTGGATATACCTGGAGGACATGGACGCCCACCCTCTGAAAGTGCGCGACCTCCTGTGGCTGCCGCGTAGACTCATCCCTAGCAAACTGAAAGCCCACCCAACCCTGGGAATACTTTGGACAATCTGGAAAGAGGGACCCACAACCTCATGCCTCACGACATGGCCCTCTCCAATGTCTTCGCTTTGGGGCCACCCGCTCAAACTAGGTAGCAGGGGATTCAGGAGTGCCCAGTCCTGGTCGGACGGGGGTCTGGAATGGGCGGGACAACTGTTCAAAGAGGGCGGGTTCCTCGAATACGAGGCCCTGCGAGATACACTGGGGCGGGAGTCCCTTTCAATCTTTGAATATCTGCGCCTGAAGGGCATCCTTTGTGACCAAACATGGGGCCAGAACCTACGGAGACAGCTGACCCACTTCGAAAAGTTCCTGGACACGGCCACATCAAGGAAGGGGGCGGTCTCCAAAATGTACCAAATACTGAACACTGTTAACTTGGAGGGGAGAAGAGGGTTTCGAGGGTTTTGGGACGACCTGGCAGGAGAACCACTCACGGAGGAGGCGTGGTCCAAAGTCTTTAAGATAGCATTTCATGGGAACCTATTTACATCGGACATGGAGCACAACTTCAAGATTCTACAGGGCTGGCACAGGGACCCGTTGAAACTGTCCAAGATGTTTTCGGGAGTGTCCCCCAGATGCCCAAGGGGTTGTGGCCAAGTGGGGTCGAGGGGGCATATGTGGTGGTCCTGCCCCAAGGTGCAGGAGTTCTGGGAGAAGGTACGGGGGTGGATGGCCGAGGTCACCGAGGAACTAATCCCACTCAACCCCCTAACGATGTTGCTGGGCCTCCCCCCGGAGGACACTGAACTGTATAGGTACCCAAGAATGTGGGAGACGATGTTGCGAGCGGGCAGAGTGGCCCTGGCACAAAGGTGGAAGAGCCCAGAGACCCCATCCAAGGAAGATTGGCTTAAGAAACTCAAAAACATGTTCTTAATGGACAAATTGACGGCCATGGTAAATAACGAATTGGGCTCCTTTCAGGCTAACTGGTATGGGGTCTATGGGGCATGGGGTTGGGACCCCCACTGACAATATGAGAACACTCTGGCAGGATGGCGGGGGTGGGTTTGGAATGCTTTACTCAGGGATGTAGGAGTAGCCCAGGACCAGGGAGACAGCGGATCTCACTCAGCCAATTTGGACGCGAGAGTATAGCATACCTCTGTGGCAACGTACAACGAGCGACGATGACAGCTCCAGCTGTTCGACTTTTGAAGTGACACTGATCTGGGGGGAGGGGAGGAGTTGGGGTGGGGGGGGAGGGGGGAGAGGGAACCTGGGGGTTTTATGACAATGTTAAAAGTGATGAATACGACGCTCCCAGCGTTGCCGTTTGTATTTTTCTTCTAAAAACTACCAATAAAACCAAAGTTTAAAAAAAAAAAAAAAAAAAAGTCATTCTAGACCCCTTAGGTTCTTCCCTTTTCCTAAATCCGGGTCTCAACCCAAGTCAGGCTTTCCCTTAAGCCCACAGTCGGGCTTTCTCTTAAGCCCCCAATCAGGCTTCACACAGTTCCATTCACACAAGGTTCGAGGATGCATTAGGATTCACCCCAGTGTGCAGGCATCATTCAGTCGGGTTCATGTCTGCCTCTGCACTGTGTCAAAGACTTTCGATTGTACAAGGGGGTTTGCTTGAACCACGTATGACCACCTTGACACCACACGCCGGCCTCCCCTAAGGCCTCTTTGTATTTCTTGTTTATCTTGGTTCAGGTGAGGGGGGTGCACCAGCCAGAGACCTTCCAGTGAGCACACACGTGGTGCTGGACCACTCTATCTCTGGTGCCTGGTTCACTCACAAAGTTCCCAAGGGTCTCTCTCTGCTGGGCTCTGACTCCACGTAAGGTTCACAAGGGTCTCCCTCTGGCGGACTCGGACCCCCTCACAATGTTCATAAAGGAGACTTCCCTCCACCGGGCTCGACTCTCTTCTCACACCTTGCAGTTTTCAAAAAGAGTTTTGGGACTTCCAGTTGCAGAATGCACTGTTAGTATTTTGCTCCCTTTTCTCAGCTCCCCAAAATGGCATTTGGAACTGCAGGAGCTAAAAGGGGAACTTTTTCTGCAGCCAGGGTCTCTTCTGCTGACCCAAAGAGACCTGGGTTCACCTGACTGGCCCAGGGGTGGAGTCTTGCTGTGGGTACTGCCAGGCAACCCTAGCTGCCCCTGGATTTTGCCTTCTGGAGGTACAAAACCCTCTGCACAGTGCAGGCTCCTCTGTACTCACAGTACCAGTGTTGGGGCTGTTTTGTCCTCCTCCAGCTCTCCCAGGGTCTCTACAGCTCTTGTGACCTTTCTCCGGCTTCCAACATCCCCAACACGCTCAAAGTGTGCTTTCCTGCCCCACCTTTTATACTTCCTGGGAGTAGTGATTGGATTCAGGTGTCAGTGGTTGGAAGGGAATGCCTTAACCTGCCTGTCCTCGTTAGCGAGACAATATGGCAGTCGTCCACATAAGTTAATGGCTCAGAGATTCCTATGGGTAATCCTTATCCTCCCAATCTCTCTCTCCTCTTCGTCCCAGTAGTTTTAGCGAAAAACAGTGTGGGTGGATTCTGGGACTTCTAGATTTTCCAAAGAATACCGGATTTTGTCAGGGTGAAAAGGGTACCTGTAGTGCTGGGCTCAAATGTGTTGTTGTACGGCATGGGGTGACAAATGTACTTTCCTTCTCACGGTTCTTTTATGCTTTGCACCCGGTTTGGTATCTGTTGTGATTGGGGGGGTTTAACGGTATGAGTTCTGAAATGGTGTATGGTAACAGAGGGAATGTCGGGTAGGGAGGTGTTAATCCATTGTCACTCACGGTGAGTTGTGCATGAGAAACTGTCTATGTCTGAAGGGGGGGCTTGGGTTTCTAGATACCCTACTGGGTAGGATGGGGAAAAGGTGTCATACGGTAGAGTATACTGCGTCTTGCCATCGGGTGCCCCTATCCTACTCCCTGGGGATCCCTCTCTCAGGTGATCCTCCCGCACTCGTCCACCCCCAGGTTCTGGATCCAAGGGCGATGGCCGTGCCCTGGCCATCTGAGAAAGGGATTCCCAGGGTTCAGACAATGAGACACCCTCAGGTGTCTCACACTACCCGCTCGTTCATTGCTATGCCCTCTAGCCCGTCCATCGTGCTGTTCGGCACTTCACTGCTCGTTCCCTTTTCGCTGATTGTTTGCCCGATTCCTTTCTGCCCCTCCTCCTTGGTATATGGTGGTGGTTGAAGTACTGGGTTTGAATGGCCCTCTGCTGCTTTTACCTCCCGTAGTGGGTAAAGCCCTTATTCATCATCTGAGTCCTCAGCGTTTTCGCTCGCAGGAGAGGGACGGGGAGCGGAGGGTGGGGATGCTGGTCCTGGTGCCTCCTGTTAGTTCAGCATCAGGAGAGCGAGGGGGAAGTAGTGAGGCGTCAATACGCCCTCCTGAAACATCCACCACAGCTCAAATATTGCCATGCGGTTGGCTAACTTCTTCCTCTTAAAAGTGTCCTGTATGTGTGTCAGTAGTGATTGCTGCACATTTTTGGAGGGACTTCCAAATTGTTTAGTCAATTTACTCTCTGTCCTTTTTGTCCATTCCGTACTATATTTACAAATCTTGTCCTTATAGGGTTTTACATTAAATAAGTGCTGTAGGGGTGTGTCACCCCCGCACTTCCCTTGATACATTGCATTAATTCTTACTTCAAGTCGAGAATTTTGACAGTCCGCTGTTAGGGATAAAACACAATAGAGCGGCAATTCTTTCAATTTTCTTCGAGCCTCTCTGGCCCCACTGCAATCTGTCAGGCGTGTTCCGCACACCGCCCTCCCACAATTCTCCACCTCTTAAAGTACACCCACCAATCTTGTGCATGCTGTTAGGGATAAAACACTGCGTCTTCCGCGCATCGCCACTGGACATCCTCCTCTGTCAATGTAAGGGATCTGAACACTGTGTCCACAACACCTCGTGCTTTCCAAGTTCTATGCAAAAACCTACAGGGTGATGTCACCAACTCACTAAGCAAGGTAGTGCTGAAGATCACTTACAGCGCGCACAATGCTAGAATCCCGTTGCCCAGAAATACACACAACCCCAACATGAGCGCTTCCTGCTTCCTAGCAGGGGATAATAATATTCTGTTGTGTTCGATCTGTACCCACAGCGTCGCCTTGTAGATAAAGGGTCTCCGGGAGTTAACCAGACGAATCACTTTCCGCAATCTAGACCAGCTCCCTTTTCTAAACCTTACGGGGATACCATCATCTATGACCCAAGCTAAAATGCCCAACGCACAGAAAATCCAATATTCACATAATGTCTGTCATCCATGCCCTTGAGACAATAGTCTAGGTTGTTCACCAGAACCTTCTACCTCGAAACTGAATGAGCCCTAACCACAAAAATGACATCTACCTCTGCTCATGTCCCTACTATGCTTGATAATAATCAACACTGCTAGACAATACTCTACTCGATGATACTCACCAATACTCAATACCACCCTAGAACCCCCTGTTACTTTCCCATTCCCCTCAATTGCCGTGTGACTAAGTCAATACTTACACTCTATGATCTGCTGACGCCGCTCGGCTGCCGCATCGCCCAATGCTGCCACCCCCCCCCCTTCTGGTCTGCTGGACTCCTCACGGACTGCTTGCAGGATATTTCCCAGGCTGGCTTGTGATGTCTTTGCACAGGGCGTGCTTTCCCTGTCATCTCGAAACCTGCTAGGTGTCCCGCAGCCCTCCAGGCACTGCCGCGGTAGAGTCGGCTTCGTGCCGGACTGGCGTAGCCCAACCCACTCCTCTGCTACCAACTTGCTGGTGAGAAAACCAGGTATACCAGAGGTCTGGGGATATGTCTCCCGAGGGCCCAACAACCCTCTCCCCAGAATAATAGAGGACTCAGCCAAGGGCAAGTCAAACAGTTGTTCATCACAAAATAATGACAGGGATCATACAAGAAAATCACAATTCTCCAGTACTTCTCCGCTCCCCAAGACACGCCCCACAGTTTTGACCTCAAAATACGTCATTGGCTGGGCCCTCCCCCAAAAACCTATCTCCCCGACTGATTGGGTGCTGAGAGTGGTATCACCTATGGCTAGTCCATATAGAGTTTATTCTACTGGCCCTCGCATGGCTGACCTGCCGCATCCCAACAAACTATCTATTACTTTGTTTCAGGGTTTTAGACATACCATCAGTGGTCGAAGTGAGCAGGAGCGGTCGGGAGCGGTGCTCCTCTACTTTTTTAAATTACGTTTTACAGCTCCTATACTTTTATTTTAAACAGAAACTGGTCAGGAATGGTTTTGTTTTAAAATAAAAGTGTAGGAAGACATTGCAGCTTACACTTTCAGTGCACTGCACTGACGTTCCCTTAAACAGCAGGTGCAAGTGTTTGGGGGGGTTTGTATTGTGTGTGGGGGGCGTGGTGATGGGGTTTGTGGGGAGTGGGTGGAGGCCAGCAGGGAACATTGTTCCACTACTTCCTTTCGTACACTTTGACCACTGCATACCATTGGCCCTTGCCTTCTTCCATCTACCCCTCGATATCTGTCTTTTGATTGGTTAGATCTGGTCTCCCCACCTGGGACCCAGTTTGGTTCTCAACCCTCTGTGCACCTCTTCAAGGTGATGTGAAATGACAAAGTGCCCCAATAGTATCTGGCAGTGTACCACCTTTTCCTATGAGAGTGCGCTCCTCGTTGCAACATTAATTTCACTTCTCGTCAGGGTTGTTGAGAATTGCTCGTCTTGCCTCTATGGGTGAATGCCCATTGTCTAGTTTGGCTGCAGCACGTGGATGTGGACCGCAAAATGGAGCGCTTTGGGACTGAATTCATGAGGATTTATTCCGTTTTCCTGCAGCTGACCCCTTGTTGTTTGTAGCTTGGAATGCACTTAGTTTATCTCAGTCCTTGGCTGTGAGCACAGCCTTCCTGCTTTGTGCAGCCTGAGCCTGCTTCTCTTGTCTGGTGTCCTGTAGCTGAGGCATTCTGTAATTTTCCTTAGACTTATAATGCGATTTCTTTATGCTAATGTTGCACAGTGTTTTCTATAAATTAGGCATACATGGTCCTACCAGGGTCCATATATACACTTGTAGTCCCATAGGGTAAGTGCCATTAGCATCTGCAAGCTTGCTCAGGATCTCTTGTTGCCTTGCGTTTCAGCGTTACTGCCTTTGGCTAATGAGAAAAATAATATAAAATAATATTTGGCCTATTTCCATCCCCATTGGTCGCTGGCAGGCGTAGCCGGCCCACTCCTTCCAAGGCCTGAGGGAAATAAGGCCATCACCTGTTTTGAGCCTGTTCTAGCCGTGTCTGCCGTCTGCCAGTCCCCCTGATTCACGCACGTTGGCTCCCCAAAGATAACATTGCTGTTCTATTTTAGTCGCCGCACCACTCTGGGTGACCACCATTGCTACCCTGCGTCACTAAGCATTTATGCCTCTCACGCGTTATCACCTGACCCCATTTTATTTGTTCTGTTTTATTGTACGTATGCTGGCGCTCGCTTATCATATAAGCAATAGGATTTCTGCTGCATGATTGTTGTTATCTAGTCTTCTAACCATGCGCTCCACCTCCCCTTCCACGGTCACACAGCACGGCCGCACTTATTGTTAAACGCCATGCAATACTCCCATTCCAATCACTTCTAGTGGTCACAGTACACTCAAGTGCCCCCCCACCCCGCACTCCGCCTGCACGGTCACTTATCCTACCGATACGCATTACCTGCCTAAGAAAGGAACATTAATCCTCCTACTGCGCAGCGCCTACCTGCCCAACCCATACAAAAAACTGCTTTTAGGCTGCAAACCACCAAGCTATCTTTCTCCCCCCCTGCATTGTTGCTCACATCTCCTGCTATTGCAATACCGAGTTATCCCACAACAGTAAAGATGCCTTCAGTGTGCAAAAACACGTTTTAGTGATATTCATCTGAAAACCCATTCCAGCCTCCAGTAGAAAAGTCGCTTTAGATTGCTTGAAAAACTGTTTTTGGAACCTGCCACTGCTAGCCTATTCTAGCCCTCAGTAGCAAAATCGCTTTTAGACTGTTTGGAAAATCTGTTTTAGTAACCCGCCACTGCCTATTGCCAACCTACTCCAGCCCACAGCAGCAAATCCGCTCTTAGATTGTGTTTGCCTTCTTAACGCCCATGTAGGCCTATGCCTTTAGTATCCGGTCTCCGCTTTCATAGCTTGTTCTGACTGTCATGATTAGCCTCTCTAACATGTTTAGCCACAATTAGACATGCCTGTCTGGATAGCCCTGTCTAGCCTACTTAGCCTTGATTTGCTTTGATCAGCGTGGCCTGCTTCCCTACTTGTCCTGGATGGTATTAGTAGACCCTACCTGTCTTTCATAGGATAACTATGCGTACGTAATGTGTACTGGTGCCTTACTGTAGTACTCACCTATAGCATCCACGCGCACCCATTGCCACCTTAGTCAGATGCCCTCTGTCATTCAAGCCATCTACACGCACATGCCCTCATAACCACACCATGCATCTACCTTCACTCTACAATGTTCTACTAAGAGCTGTCCTCTACTTGATTACCTTACAAGACCTCAACATGTCCCAGTCTATGGTCCAATTAACACATGCACGCGCACCCCCTAAGCAGGCTGGCTTGACCACCAAACCCTGCAGCCTCCAACAGAGAAACCTGAAACTCTGTGCTAGACTGCCAAGAATGTATGATCCCCTAACTAATACCCATCTCACCACCAATCGCCCATTGGACGCTCAACCCACTCCCAACACCTTACCCTACAAAGATACCAACAGCCTACACCCACTTCAGCTTAACTGCCGACTCTTCAGAGTTCCTACCTCCCCTTCGAACTACTAACACACAGATCAGCCATTATCTATTCAACCTACTCAAACTGGCATAAAAGGTGCATTAATAAATGCCCATTCTATGGTGGCCCATGCCACAGATATACCAGACTTAATCCACAACGAAAACATTGACCTCCTGGCCATTACAAAATCCTGGCTTCACTCTGCATCAGGTCCCGCAATTATGCTAGCCACTCCGGACAACTATACTCTTATAAGATTGGATCGTTCCACCTCCAGAGGCAGAGGTCTTGCTATAATTGTCAAGAATAATCTAATTCTAAGACTTTCCGCTCCCCATAACACAAACTCCTGTGAATCCCTCACTGCCAAAGTTACCATTTCCAATACTCAAACCAACACCATTCACTTGATTTACTGACCACCAGGTCCTCTGGGTTCCTTTGAGGAAGACCACACTAATATATTATCCGATAACCTTAAAAACACGTCACATGCCTTATTTTATGAGACTTTAACCTCGGATTCAGCGACTCACTAGATCCCAACGGTTCACAGATTAACAACTACCTAGAGGAATTAGGATTCACCCAAAAAGGTCAAAGAACACACCCACATTAAAGGTAGGACCCTCAATTGCATTGCTGAACATAATTGACCAACTACTATCACCTCCATTCTACCCCAGCCTTGGTCTGATCACTACTTGATATCCTTTACACTAGAGGTCACACCTTCCATGAAGACTTGCAGTATAGCACCCGCCGTTCCCACCAGAAACAAAAGAAACATTACTCCCGAAAATCTTATCCCCCTGATCCTTCCTACACTGAACTCTATCTGAGACCAGACTGACCCATCCACCATGATAGAAATATACAATAAAGTGATGCTTGCATCTCTTGACGTCATTGCACCATTAGAGATTAGAAAGTCCAAACCCCGTCAACACTTAAACACATGGTTTTCGCCACATCTGAAAGCAATTAGACAACAGAAACGTCTAAGCGAAAAAATCTGGAGATCAGACCCTTCACACCTTAACAAGAATAACCTGAATAAACTAGCTGCCCTCTACAATAAAGAAATTATACTAGCCAAACAAACTTCCTATAATGCCAAATGAAATACCAAAGAACTGTTCGCCATCCTCAAAGAGGTAGAATCACCAATCCAAGTTCCTGACTCCTGTCTGAAGGACAAAAATTGGTGTACGAGTATACAAAATGCTTTGGCCAACAAGATAATGTCACAGGTTTCCTCCCCTTCTCACCTGTCTATGTTGCCTGATGTCCTCTTTAGGTGGAGTCTTCTTTCGTATGGTTCGGGACTTAAATAAGCCCGCTCGGCCGTCCTCGGCTTCCAGATCACGTTCAGCTTCGATGTCCAGGATCATGGGAAACTCCGGGATCATTCAAGAAGGAGTAGGGGGCCAAGCGGAAGCGACACAGGGATTCCAGAAAGTTAGGAAAGAAGGAAGAAGTCGGGAGATTGTATCCAGGGGCCAGGGGATAGCAAGTAGCACTAGAGAAGGTTTGGAGCACACGTCCGATCACAGCTAGTAGCAGCGTTGAAATGCGTGGGGCCGCGGGGGTGTGGCTTCTTTATAGAGGACGCTGCGTAGAACGTGAAGACTGGAGAGCAGCGTTCTGATCTTGCCGCCATGTTGGTAGTATTATGGAGTGTAAGGCCCGACGTGTCAGGGACCAGGAGGCCCAGAAGGGGTGAGCTCGATGGTTCATGACAGATAACAACTCTCCAGGTGAGGATCAACAATAAAAAAGATACTCTCACTGCCTCCAAGACTAGTACTAATGCTACTATCTCCAAGTCTGGTACGAACGCCACCCCACCACCTCAGACCACCCCGACTCCACCCATACCTCTGACCCTGTGCTTCCACTTTCACAAAGTATCTATCAAAGAAGTCGAAAAAGTTATTCTTACCCTCAAACCGTCTAATTGACATGGCGACCCATGTCCAGCTCAAATCATAAAAAATGCTGTCCGTGAACTTTCCCCATTCATCAGTGTAAAGACTGGTAGGGGGTGTCTGTACTTCTGCTCTCTATATGGTAGAGGAGAGGCACAGAAGACCCCAGCCAAGATTCTCTATAAGGTAGCAATGGACGAGCAATCAAGGCCTAGCTTCTCAGGAGATGATGCGGGCTGGTTCTTAAGTACAGTGTAGTCCCCGAACCCCCACAAACAAATGTCCACACACGGTATTACTGAAAACACAGTCTTTATATAATTAATATTCAAAGGTATGTACACGATCACAATAACGCACTTTGTACTCGGAAGTCAATAATGATAAATATATACAATTCTAAAGTGGTACCACTAATGTTATAAGTGCATCAACTGTACGGGTAAAATGTCACACAGATAAATAACGAGGAAACCAGCAATAGAGATAGGCAGGAACCTAAGATGGTTGAAACAATAGGCAGAATGCTGGCCCTGCTACCTAGACACAGTTCTGTGTGGAGATCCCCCCACCTGGGCAACCTGTAAAATAAGATATATCGCACAAGCCCAGTCCATATGTTCAATAGTCTCACTTCTTCCTATTAAGGTTTTACCCCCCCCCCCAATGTACCTGGTGGAGTAGAGTTCTCCGACGATGCGTCGACCGATCCTTCTTGAGTGCCTCACTTTCAGGCGGGAGCCACAGATCGTCGAGAGGTGTCGGGGAACTTGGCGTTCGGTGTCGGGGAATCGGCGGCCCTTCTTGAGTGCCCTCCCTTTAAGGCAGGAGTCACGGGTCGTCGAACGTCCGACAGTTAACAGGGTGAACTACGGCAGGGAAGTGGCAGCTTCGTTCCTAGCGGTACTCGTCGACGACAGAGCGTTGGCGTCCTGCAAGGAAGAGGCGTGCGGGGCATCTTGGTGACGATAGTTCTGGACCGCAAAGAGATGATGAAGAACTGTGGCCCAGCAAGGGCGTCGAGTCGTCAGCGTCTCTGTGGTCTTTAGGTGGCGGGAAACCCACCGGTGGATGCCCCTCGGCGCGTCGACGGTCGGGCCTTCTCCAGCGGGAGACAAGCGGGTGACGATGCAGACAAGAGCGTTCGATGATCAATTGAAGTTCTTAGGCAAACGGGAGCACGGCGGCTCCGTTCGGCGACGGCGGTCGTCGACAGTGGCGGACAACAGTCCTAGTGCTTCTCCTTCGAGTTCCGCAGCAGTCCCCGTATCGGGTCGGCAGCCTGTCGAAGGTCTGTTGGCAAAGATCAGCTGTGCACGATGGTCCCTCGTAGCTTGGGAAGAGGGTGCCTTACCAGGTCCTCTCTTTTTTCAGTCCTTGGAAACACAGCAGCTTTCAGATTGCGAAGGAGAGCAACAGCAATTCTTCTCATCCAGCAGGGCTACAAGGTCAAGCGTCAGTTACTCCAGTTACTCGTCATAGTGGACTTCAGCTTCTGAACACGATTCCTAGCAGTGAAAGGTCCCCAGATATACTGTTGATCTCCCATTCATTCCGCTGGGTCACACTCAAGCATCCAATCACGACTACGGGCATCCATGCAGGCAGGCAGCCAATCAGGCACACAAGGTATTCAGGCCATTCACTTCTCTCCAGACACTCACAACAAGTTATGTGCATTGGGACAAGTACCGAGCCATTCAACACTCCAAGCTGCATTCATACCGGTTTCGGGCAGGGTTGTCTCAGTCATTGTGTCAACCACCAGATACTAGACACCCACAACACAGAATGCATATTCATCACACACTCTATTCACTCCGCGCACCTGTCAACTTCAGCATGGAGCTGCCACCAGCCCATCCCCTGCTCTGCGGGCCACCCACAGGTGCCCAAAAACATACACTAGGGGCACAGGGTTGTACCCCTACCCATGGGTGCCATAAGAGTATCCCATGCATCCGTTCACCAAACCAAAAGAAAGAGAGCTGCACCGCCAGGAGTCCCACCTGAACTCCTGCACGGAAAACACGACAGAACACACAATAAAAAGCAGTAAAGGACAAGGATATGGAGGCCCTGTCCCTCCGATGCATTTCCAGCATCACAATCACTAAACTCATAAACGCTACATTCACATCAGGTACTATACCTAGCAACCTGAAACGTTCCTGGGTCCTCCCCCTCCTTAAAAAAAACAAACCCTCGACCCATCCATCCCCACTAATTACCGCCCCATAACTACAGTGCCATTCCTACTCAAAATTTTTGACAAAATAGCATATTTACAAATCCAGCATCATCTGGAACAAAATCACCTATTAGGAGTTCGACAGTTTGGCTTCAGACCTCAACACGGTGCTGAGACTGCGCTCATAGACTTCAAGGAACAAATAGACACACTGAAAGATGAAGGCAAGACAGCACTCTTGCTACTCCTTGATCTCTCAGCCACGTTTGACTTGGTAGACCACTCAATACTCTGCAACCACCTGGTCTCCGCGTCCCGCTTCTCTCAGGAGGCAGTCGCCTGGATCCAGTCCTTCATTGATAACAGGACAATGCGAGTTTTCTCTCCTCTTGCAGCTGCAGACCCCCACCCATATTGTGCGGTGTACCCCAGGGCTCCTGTGTATCTCCTACTCTGTACAACATCTTCACAAAGCCTCTTTTCAATGATCTAGATGGTCTTGGTATCACCTACATGAACTACGCCGATGATACACAGATCCTCATCCTGCTGACGGGAGATTATGACAAGGATTTGGCCTTTGTGAACAGAGTGTACCTCATCATCCAGGCATGGATGGCCTCCCACGGTCTATGCCTGAATGATGACAAAACTGAACTCCTCATTCTAGGTACCCCATCCAACATCATAAAACTAGGTCCGAACTACTCATCATTCATAATTGATATCAATAATATCTCTGTATCTAAGGTAGTTAAAACCCTCGGCTTCCACATAGACTCCACGCTCATCTTTGGTAAACAAGTAAATGCTATGGCCTCAGCCACATCTTATACTTGCAAGCTAATCAGAGCAGCCAAGCCTTTTCTCTCACCTAACAACTGCATCACCTTAGCGAGAGTCCTCATCTTATCTAAACTGGACTATTGCAATGCCCTCTATATAGGCAGCAACAAATACATTATGTCCACAATTCAGACCTATCAAAACAATGCCTTAAGACATGGATGCACAACATACGGCTTGCGGGCCAGTTGCGGCCCGCCATGCTGTTTTTTCCGGCCCGCGAGGCACAAAGACTTTCCTAATGGAGGGCGGCCCGCAAGTAGCATCGGCCGCCCTCCATTAGGAAAGTCTTTGTTGTCTTCCGGGCCGGACAAATCACTGGCCGTCATTGGCTCAGCACACACGAACCACATCACTCCTACGAGCCACGTAGTGCGTGCGTGCTGCACCAATGGAGTGCCAGCACTACGGCTGGCGTGGCCAGTAAGGCTTGATGCCGGAAGGCATTTCAGCCTTGCTTGCCACGCCAGCCGTAGTACGATTCCACTTACCTCGCCAGCCTTCCAGCTTACCTGCCTTCCAGCACATCTCCGGTAAGTGGTCTGTGTGTTTGTGTTTGTGTGTCGGGTCTGTTCTGCTGTATGTTTGTGTGTGTATGTTGGGATGGGGGGGTGGGGGCATGTCGGATGTGTATGAATGTTTGTTTTTGAGTGTTTGTGTTGTGTATGTTGAGATGGCGGGGTGGGGGGGTGTCGGATGTGTATGAATGTTTGTTTTTGAGTGTTTGTGTTGTGTATGTTGAGATGGGGGGGTGGGGGCGTGTCGGATGTGTATGAATGTTTGTTTTTGAGTGTTTGTGTTGTGTATGTTGAGATGGGGGGTGGGGGCATGTCGGATGTGTATGAATGTTTGTTTTTGAGTGTTTGTGTTGTGTATGTTGAGTTGGGGGGGTGGGGGGTGTGTCGGATGTCTATGAATGTTTGTTTTTGAGTGTTTGTGTTGTGTATGTTGAGATGCGGGGGTGGGGGCATGTCGGATGTGTATGAATGTTTGTTTTTGAGTGTTTGTGTTGTGTATGTTGAGATGCGGGGGTGGGGGGTGTGTCGGATGTGTATGGATGTTTGTTTTTGAGTGTTTGTGTTGTGTATGTTGGGATGGGGGTGGGGGGTCGGATGTGTATGAATGTTTGTTTTTGAGTGTTTGTGTTGTGTATGTTGAGTTGGGGGGGTGGGGGGCGTGTCGGATGTGTATGAATGTTTGTTTTTGAGTGTTTGTGTTGTGTATGTTGAGATGCATGTATGGGTGCATGCGTCAGAGTTTGAGTGCTGAGTTGGGGGGTTTGGGTCTGTATGGGTACATGCTTGAGAGTGTGTGTGCTGAGTTGGGGGTGGGAGGTTCTGGTCTGTATGGGTGCATGGTGTATGCTTGAGAATGTGTGTGCTGAGTTGGGGGTGGGGGGGTTCGGGTCTGTATGGGTGCATGTTTGAGAGTGTGTGTGCTGAGTTGGGGGGCAGGGGGTTCTGGTCTGTATGGGTGCATGTTTGAGAGTGTGCTGATTTGGGGGTGGGGGGTTTGGGTCTGTATGGGTGCATGCTTGTGTGTGTGCTGAGTTGGGGGGTGGGGGTTTGGGTCTGTATGGGTGCATGTTTGAGAGTGGGCTGATTTGGGGGGGTGGAGGGGTTCGGGTCTTTATGGGTGCATGTTTGTGTGTGTGCTGAGTTGGGGGGTGGGGGTTTGGGTCTGTATGGGTGCATGTTTGAGAGTGGGCTGAGTTGGGGGGTGGGGGGTTTGGGTCTGTATGGGTGCATGTTTGAGAGTGTGCTGAGTTGGGGGGTTTGGGGTTCGGGTCTGCCTGGGTGCATGTTTGAGAGTGTGTGCTGAGTTGGGGGGTGGGGGTTTCGGGTGTGCATGAATGTTTGTTTTTGTATGTTTGTGTTGTGTATATTGAGATGCATGTATGGTTGCATGCTTCAGAGTTTGAGTGCTGAGTTGGGGGGTTTGGGTCTGTATGGGTGCATGTTTGAGAGTGTGCTGATTTGGGGGGTGGGGGGTTCGGGTCTGTATGGGTGCATGCTTGAGAGTGTGTGTGCTGAGTTGGGGGGTGGGGGGTTCGGGTCTGTATGGGTGCATGCTTGAGAATGTGTGTGCTGCGTTGGGGGTGTGGGGTTCGGGTCTGTATGGGTGCATGTTTGAGAGTGTGCTGATTTGGGGGTGGGGGGTTCGGGTCTGTATGGGTGCATGCTTGAGAATGTGTGTGGTGAGTTGGGGGTGGGGGGTTCGGGTCTGTATGGGTGCATGCTTGAGAGTTTGATTGGGGCATAGTGTTTGTTTGGGGTGAGGGGAGCCATGGGGCATAGTGTTTAATTGGTGATGAGGGGGCCATGGGGCATAGTGTTTGGTTGGGGGTGAGGGACAGTGGGCATAGTGTTTGCTTGAGGCGTGGGGGCCACGGGGCATAGTGTTTGGTTGGGGGTGGGAGCCATGGGGCATAGTGTTTGGTTTGGGGTGAGGGGGCCATGGGGCATAGTGTTTGGTTGGGGGTGAGGGACAGGGGGCATAGTGTTTGGTTGGGGGTGAGGGACAGGGGGCATAGTGTTTGCTTGGGGGTGAGGGACAGGGGGCATAGTGTTTGGTTGGGGGTGGGAGCCATGGGGCATAGTGTTTGGTTGGGGGTGAGGGGGCCATGGGGCCTAGTGTTTAGTTGGGGGTGAGGGGGCCATGGGGCATAGTGTTTGGTTGGGGGTGGGAGCCATGGGGCATAGTGTTTGGTTGGGGGTGAGGGGGCCAACGGGCATAGTGTTTGGTTGGGGGCGAGGGGGCCATGGGGCATAGTGTTTGCTTGGGGGGTGAGGGACAGAGGGCATAGTGTTTGGTTGGGGGTTGGAGCCATGGGGCATAGTGTTTGGTTGGGAGTGAGAGGGCCATGGGGCATAGTGTTTAGTTGGGGGTGAGGGGGCCATGGGGCATAGTGTTTGGTTGGGGGGTGAGGGGCAGGGGGCATAGTGTTTGGTTGGGGGTGGGAGCCATGGGGCATAGTGTTTGGTTGGGGGTGAGGGGCCATGGGGCATAGTGTTTGCTTGGGGGGTGATGGACAGGGGGCATAGTGTTTGGTTGGGGGTGGGAGCTATGGGGCATAGTGTTTGGTTGGGGGTGAGGGGGCCATGGGGCATAGTGTTTAGTTGGGGGTGAGGGGGCCATGAGGCATAGTGTTTGGTTGGGGTGAGGGGGGCATGGGGCATAGTGTTTGGTTGGGGGTGAAGGGGCCATGGGGCATAGTGTTTTGTTGGGGGTGAGGGACAGGGAGCATAGTGTTTGCTTGGGGGGTGAGGGACAGGGGGCATAGTGTTTGGTTGGGGGTGGGAGCCGTGGGCATATTGTTTGGTTGGGAGTGAGGGGGCCATGGGGATAGTGTTTGGTTGGAGGTGAGGGGGCCATGGGGCATAGTGTTTGGATGGTAGTGGGAGCCATGGGGCATAGTGTTTGGTTGGGAGTGGGAGCCGTGGGCATATTGTTTGGTTGGGAGTGAGGGGGCCATGGGGATAGTGTTTGGTTGGAGGTGAGGGGGCCATGGGGCATAGTGTTTGGTTGGGAGTGGGAGCCATGGGGCATAGTGTTTGGTTGGGAGTGGGAGCTATGGGGCATAGTGTTGCACTCCAAGAGTGAACTCAATAATAAAGCTAAAACAGGCACAGTTAGGAGATGTACATCCTTTGCTTTTTTTAGGAAACCTGACTCAACGAAGGCCATACTCCTCTTGGGCAACCCAAACAGCAAACTATAGCAGTCCAAAATAACGGAATGTCCAATCAAGGGTCAATAAAATATATATAATTTAATTAAACAGACGATATACAATAACTGAATCGAAATAAATGATAACAATGGAAAATGTATAGTACAAAATGTAAGTTTGAAATGCAATAAAAATCTTTACTCCTCAAAAACATATTTTTTTTTCCATGTGTTTAATACAAATTGGGGGTTGAAAAAGCCTCCTGACATGTCCCGCCCACCGCCCTGCCCACTTTTACTTTTCGGCCCACTATAGCCCTCATGTAAGGTACTTTCGGCCCTCTGTCAAAATCAGTTGTGCACCCCTGCCTTAAGGGCTGCCCTAAGCTTCCCTAAAAATGCCCATATATCTGACCTCAGGTGATCCGTCAATTGGCTTGCTACGAAAGACAAGATCCTCCTCAAAATCGCATCTTTGACACATAAATGCCTCAACCAATCAGCCCCACAATACCTCACAGCTAGATTCACTAGACAAACAGCCTCTCGCCCCCCTAAGAAAAGTAAACTCTAACCTTCTATTAGTCCTCAGATTTAAGCGTACTAAATCCGGTGGGAGTAGCTTCCCTGTCAAAGCAGCACAATACTGGAACTCCCTCCCCCCTGCCTTAAGGGAAGATTTACCCTACTTACAATTTAGATCTAGTCTCATCCACTGGCTAAAGGAACATGACGTCTGACCTTACCTCACCTGCGACTTCCTAGCTCTTATTGTATATATGTGACCTCACTGCTTTTGTTATATACATGTGTTTCACACTCATTCTTTGTATTCTTTTGTATAATACCGATCCACCTGCCTGTTGTTCATGCATACAGCATTGTAACCATAGCTGTACTCATTATTCATGTCGACTATGTAACATATGCCTGCTATTCATGCATACAGCATTGTAACCATAGCTGTACTCATTATTCATGTCCGCTATGTAACATATGCCTGTTATTCATGCATACAGCATTGTAACCATAGCTGTACTCATTATTCATGTCCACTATGTAACATATGCCTGCTATTCATGCATACAGCATTGTAACCATAGCTGTACTCATTATTCATGTCCGCTATGTAACATATGCCTGTTATTCATGCATACAGCATTGTAACCATAGCTGTACTCATTATTCATGTCCACTATGTAACATATGCCTGTTATTCATGCATACAGCATTGTAACCATAGATGTACTCATTATTCATGTCCACTATGTAACATAAGCTCAACAACCCTCTTCATGCCTTCGCGCCCGAATACCCTTGGGTCTGGTGCGCAATATAAATAAAACCAACAAACAAACAAACAAATAAAAGCTTTTACAGTATGTATATGTATCAGTCCTCTATCTACATAACTGTGTGAGCATGTGCTTCGTGTATACAAGTGTGTGTTTGTGTGATGCTGTGCAGGGCTGTGAGTGTGCTTCATGACTAACACTGCTACGTCGCGGTGTCACTAGTGACGTCGGCCCAGTGTTTTCAAGGCATTTAATCGATGCAGTCCATTGTAATGTTCGTATCCACGACTTCCGTCGGATCCCCTGGATCTGAAAGGATATGCAATGGATATGGGTAGAATGGCTGTCTGAGGGTATACCTCTCTGCATACGTGCCAGTCAGTGGTGAACTTGGGGATTGTTCAAATAATGAGTGACTTTGAGCATTCTTTACTCTTCGCCCCGTCATGGGGGTGAGGAGGGGCATTCCTGGGACCCTCTCTTCTGTAGCTTTCTGGACTTTTAGTCTGAGGATCCAGAGTTGAGTTAGGTCCCAGTAGCGATGGATACCCCAGGCTCCGGAGTAGATTCCTGCTCGCCCCAAGAAGTAATCCTGATCTGTCCGCTGGACCTACCCCTGGTTCTCAGGTCCCTTTGAGCCTTTTTATCTGTCTCTGGCATTCTGGTCATAATCAGTTCAGTTCTTTTCTTTATTTAGAAGGTTAAAAACCATTATAAATATAATAATAAAATACAATTAAAAGAAAATGAGAGTAAGATGAATTAGTTAGTTGGAAAAGCCCCTGCCATACAAATGTAGTGCTCCTCAAGTAAAATGATATACATCCTAAGCTCATTTATCTGGCACATGACCCCAGCATTCTTTTGCATCAATGATTACTTTGCATTATGGCCTTTCTTAGCAATGGAATGAAGTGGCAGGTAAGAGGGGACCAACACATTATAAATGTGTAAAATCACCCGGGGTCCTACAATCACAGGGATAGAAAGCCCTCAATTTGTGACCATTCTTACAAATACACCTGCTCAGCCCAGTGGGTATCGGTAGGCAATTAGCCCTTAAATTAAACAACAAACCACACTTATATTCTGCGACCAAAGATTTGCATATCTCAGCACCATGGCATAAGCTCCTTCTCTGTTCCATGGAGCGGGAGCCCATTCACTTGATGTCTTATTTTTGGATGCATTGGGAAAGACTGAGGAGGCTCCATCCCTCTAAGTTAGTTAAACCAAGGACTTTTAGTGGAAGCCTCCAAGGCCAACAGCTCCTTAATTTGGGAATGTGCCAGTTGTGGCTTTGGGTTTGACCAGGGTCTAATCCAGAAATGTGGGGGTTTAAGACTAATCAGATCATGTATACAGTCTAAACCAGCTTCCAGGTGTAACAAGCGGGATGGGGACACCGAGAATGGCGTGCATGCATTGATTTAGTTTCACGCGAACGGGGACAGAGGTGAGAAACCCCACACTTCAGGACCAAAGACACTGATTGCAGTTGACTGAGCCTGACAAATCAGAAGAATTGAATCAAAGATCCTCACCAAAACTAAGAATAGCCCCATTGGCTGGAGCAGACTTTTCAGCTGATAAATGTATATGATTGCACCAGTTCCATAATATTCCAAGATATGAAAAGTTATTGGCCCACCTTAATGTGTAGCCAGAAACAGAAAGGCAGGGCGGATTGCAAGTGCGTTTGCCTATACACACTAGATTGGACTTTTGTGTGTTGAGGACCAGGTCTCCAGAATCCATATTCCCGACATATCCATTCACAGGTTTCTGCAAAGCGTTCTCAGTGCAGGCCAATAAAACAACAACATCTGCATGAGACAGGGCACAGATGTTGCTGCCAGCCATTCTGGGTGTATCCTTTGTTAATTTATTTAGGTCAACCGATAGCAAATTAATGTAGAGATTAAACAATAGTAAAGCAAACACACAGCCTTGCCTCACTCCACGCGAAACGGGGACTGATGAGGTAGCATTGCCCTGGTTATCTAGTCGGACCTTAGCAAGGTTGTTTTGCAATGAGATCAGCAGATTTAAGAGAGGCCAGGGCAAACCGAGCTGGCCGAAGGCAGGCCGCATTTGCTGATGGCTCACGCCGTCAACGGACAAACTCGGGTCCATGAAACTCCAGGTAGATTAGGCATCTGTATCCCAAGACATATTTGTCCAGAATCAGCGTGAGGTTCGGCAGTCCCCACTCCATCTCCAAATTCATGGTGTTGCTCCGTGATGATATTAGCATATGCCCGGTCATTGATGCGATTAAAAACAACCCTGCCCAACCATTTTGCAGAGGAGTCAATTAAAGAGATTGGACGATAACAACTTAGGTCCGGACTATCGCTTTTCTTAAAGAAGGGTATAATTACAGACACCCTCCAGCTACTTTGAATTGAGTCACTGGCTATAATTGTGGTAATTGCGTCCTAAAAATAAAGACAAGAGCCTGGGAAAGATGGCGCAACGTGAATAGGTTTGCAAAAAAAGAATCGTTACAGACAATATTCTACGCAAGGTTTTACTCTTGACTCGGCTGCCATTTACCTTACAAAGCCCTGTGATCCAGACTTGGTAAGATTTATGATCTATTTACATTTTAATGTATTACCCACATTGGAATATTATGGCGCTCGGCGGAAGATACCAAGAGACCCAAGACTCTGTCGAATTTGCGGAGGGGAAATTGAAACGGACCGCCATATTTTGACTATGTGCCCCGCCCTAGCACGGGTGTATTTGAGGAGCTATGGAAAGTTCACACATAAATAAACTCCATCAAAATGGATGCATTTTGGAATTCCCTACATGGAGCAACTTCCATGGTTATCACCGGGCTGTATTTCATTTATGGAAGGCAGCACGGGAAATATGGCACGTGGTGAATTGATTCTATGTCCCATTGATTTGCCGAAGTGCATTTTATATGAGATTTACATGAATTTGAGTCTATTCTTAAACTTGTCCTTAATACTCTTAATTGTATTTATTGATGATCCTGTTAATGAATTTTTGTTTTAAAGCTTTAAATGTGCTTAAGGTTATTTATCTAGCCAAAGCACTATAAAGATTTTTTTTTTAATGGTGGTCAACATCCTGGTGAATACAGAGAGCCACATGTGATGGTTGTATTTAAATACATCCACCGAAACCAGATCCGGCTCTGCTGCCTACTGCTTTCCTTGTTAGGGACTAACAGAGGGTGGTCCTTATTCATGAAGAGTAAATCACGGGAGCGATTGGTTGTTGGGGAACAGTTCATAATGCCATGCCTCAGTTAGAGTAGGACTGCCACAAGTGTCGCCAGGGGTCGCAGCTGCGACCCCTGAGGGCTCCCTTGCTACCCCTGTGGTCTCACATGCCACCCCTAAAAAAAGAAACGAGTAATATATATATATATATATAGTTTTTTTTTATTTACACATGGAAGCTCCTGGGCTGTGGCCAGCACTATGTGGCTCTGTGTTTCTGAAGTGGCTGGCTTTCTTGTTCAGGGGGTTCTACAAGCGTACCACTTTGAGCAGTAACCCTAAATCAGAAAGATTAGGAATAACAAATAATTTGTCTTTCTGGAATTCTATACAATAATTGCTAGACTCAATAAAGGTTTATTTCAGGCACACGTCAGGGGGTGAGCCATTGATTTTGTCTGTTCTTAAACACCCAAATTCACGATGCAGACAAAATACTCCAAAAAGCATTTAGAGTAGAAAAAGCATCCTTTTCGGACTATGTATTTTGCCTTTCGCAAGTTGCAGTAATAGCATTTTTTTTCTGCCCCTGTCTCTGTTACGATCATCATAAGACATTCTATCTTGGTGCTCTTGGACACTTGACAAAATCCTTGTGCCTAAATGGTTGTGTACAGTGTACAAAAGTTTGATCGTAGCACATAAAGTGGCCCTTGATTTCATTGTGCCACAATTAATGCTTTGTTGTAATGTGTCTCCTATCTCCCTGGCATGTTGTTCGGGATGTTTGTTTGCATGCAACGAGAATCCAGAGTACAGGATGCTGTGTGAGTACGCTGCATTTTCCGTGCTAATCTAGATTCTTTAATGCAGTGCTATGAAGCTTCTCAATGGCATGTATTTTGCCAACCTCTGAAGCCTGAAAAGTAGATCCAGGCGGGCTTGACATGTGGCCAACTTTGCACCAGACCTGCAGATGAACTGACCTGCTGTTAAATCTCAGTTACCAGTTTAATGGTATCCACTACAGAGTGTAATTTGCTTTCTGACTTTGAGAACATTCAGACATGTAATTTCTCATTTTACTATAGACGGTAAGATTGCTATAGGTGGTGAGATAGCTTGGTACGTTGAGAGCTTGCTCCTGTGATGTGTGTGTGATCTTCAGGTTGCAGGTTCAAATGCTGGCAAAGCCAACTCAGCCTTTCATCCTGTCGAGGTCAATAAATGAGTACCAACACAGGTTGGGTGATATTGTATGTATATTTGTTCTATATAAAGTGCATAAGCAGAAGTGCTATATAATAACTTATCATTTGGCCTTGGACGTCTGCTTGTATTCACAGTTATTTGGTAATATGGGCCTATATACACTGATATTAACAATACATATGGTGATCTATTTTTGTATGAAATGAATATCACATTACAGTGATATCGTAACCATATTTTTCATAGTCTACTTAGGAACAATGCTATGTGAGGCCACTGGGGTGAAAAGTAGTGTTCCATCACTTCCCGTGATGCCATTTCAGGTTATGGCCCGTGTGCTGTCACTTCCTCTACCCCAGGCATTTTGGTGAAATGACGTCCCTGGACTACCAGTCTGAAAGGGGAGGTCATAGAGCCAGGTTCCCGCCAGGGCTTAACATGATCAACATTTGTAGGTGCCCCATGGTGGCCCCTAGCTTGAATCTTCCAGAACTCGCTTTTGTTTTTATTTCTAGAGGGTTTGCCAAGCCCTGTACTTCCATGCATGTTGTCTTGTTTTAATGTCCTTTTGTAAGTCATTCTCAGTTTAGCCAATTCATCCTTATTTCTAATTGTGTCCTTTATGCATTTTCATAATAGAAATTTCATTTTTTTTCAATCGGTTATACCAACTAGGTTAACTGGTCATAGTCACTCCACCAGCGGGAGAAGAGTACTGGGAGCCCTGCCCTGCATGACCCTCTTACTATTCTCCCAGCGCAGTCACCTCCTGGGGAGACCCTGCTTCCGCTTGTCTCGGGCCAGGGGGCTTCCAGGTCCACTTGCTTCATCACTCAGCAGCCCCTGTGTAGCCCAGGGTGAGCAACAGCAGTCACAAGGTCGATCTTTTTCCAGCAACTTTTGCCTTTAAAAAGCCATCTCCCCGGCTTAGTTTGTGAAAACATAAAAATAATATGAGGCCGGGAAGCCCAGAAAGAAACACACCAACACAGGTTACAAAGAACATACAAGTGCTTTATTTAAAAGCTACAACAGCTACCAAAGTCAATTGACAAACGGATAGCTATTCGGCTCTCAGAGTAACGTAACGAACTTCAACGAAGGTTCGATGCATTAGTAAGAGACACCGTACATTGGAATCCTATAATATATGCATTTTGATTAGTTTCGCTGATATAGTTGTACATTTACACATAGGTTAACAATAGGACAAGGTCTCAGTTCACGACCCCGAAAAGTGGCCTGCAGGCATATTAATTATTCGTGTGTACGGAGGTCACAACGGCCAGAATCTCACTCAGAATGTCATTCAGCCTCCATTTTGATGTTCAGGGTGACTTCCATATTACAAGAGAACCAATGGCGGCTTAATCCAAGATGGCGACTTACATTACTTTCTCTAAGGTCAAGACCTTGCCGCGGAGTTTGTTCGCATATGATGTTTTAGACAACTTGGCGTAGGCCAATACACATACAATTGCTGCGATAGGAGGCATAATATTGTTTCATTTCCGACAAACCCTCCTTTTGGCCTATGCCAAGTGCTAATATCATTTCTAATACTTTTGTAAATAACTCCATGCATTGTCGTCTATACATCCTGAATCATTATCTGTAATGTCTATAGCCATTAGGTCGTTCATCAGAACCTCTTGTAACACAAACTCTACAGATGCTGTATCTGGGGCGTACATTTTGTGCCCTACTGTGCTCACTGCTTGAGCACAACATCCCCCTAGCATTTCACATATACTAGGTAGACATTGGAAACAGCAACAAAGGAATAGCAGGATTCCCAAAATAACCAAGATAACAGAAAGCACCTTCCAACCCCAGGATCGTAGAGAATCCCAGACCCAGGCGCTAATATTCCAACCTCCCACCGGAACATGCACCTCAGAACTAAGGATGTGCAAGTTCTGTATTGCTTTGAAAATTGTCGGTGAGGAGTCTGGTACGAAAACACAGCAAGCGGACCCCACTAATTTGCATACTCCACCACGTTCTGCCAGAATGACATCTAATGCCATCCGATTTTGGAGTGCTACCAATCTTATTGCCTTTTGTTCTAGTGTCATATTGTACAGTATATCCGTGGTCCAGTTGATGGTTCTCTCCAGTACTCTTGCTAGTCCCCTAATATTTTCAGAGTTTGCTATCTGTCCCCAAAATGGCACAACTGATTTCGCTATATCTCCCAATACTTGCCCAGGGGTATCTCCATCCTCGTCCCGCCGTGGGCGAGCCTTAGAAACTTCCAATGTACTAGCTATAAATACCCCAGGTAACAGGATTCCTAAATAACAGGTTCCCTGCCAATCCTTGGGCAACCAGGGAAATGCTGAACTACCACAAACAAAATAAACAGGCCCCCTACATACAGAGGCCTGTTCTCCCCAGTCAAATTTACAATGTTTACACAACCTTCAAAATCTCCCATTGGCCGAGTGCCATTTCTTTGTACACAAAAGGGGACTGAATCAGGGCTATGATTAATAGAGTAGGAAGGGGGCACAGCGTCTTATTGCCTATCGGAGCCATTTTAAAGGAAATTAGAGTTTGGAAAGGAAGAGATAGTTTATCAGATGGCCTAATAGAAGCGACATTTGGTCTACTTCTATTTGCAAAAAGCGAGCATCCCAGGGGAGTCAATTCACGTTTCTCAAAATCATTTAAATTGGTTCCATCAAAGTTCCCTGAGATGCTATCATTCCAACGGCCAAAGAATAGTGCTCTAAGAGAAGCATAGCAAGCAGTCGTTAAAGGTAAAGGGTGAATATACCATCCTAGCCCCTTGTTCCCATGCTGTGGTAAATGGGTACAAATCCAACAATTAGTCTTATTAAAAATGGCATGCGTTGCATTCATTACTATCATTAAAGTGTTATTATGATACTTTCGTCTATGCTGGAAGTCTCTAGGTGACAAGGTGTGAAGGTGTACAGAGGGAGTCAAGGCAGTAGGTACAACCTCAATTGGCAGTAGAGGTTTTAGAGGGTAAATTTCTTTGAAGTACCAAAGTCCCACAGCAGTAATTACACAAACTCCAATTATTATTAACACAACACAGCAATACGTTTTCGGGGCCCAGGCACATTGTTCGTGGTCCGAGTTGGTCACCCCCTTATTTACAAGTCCAGTGCGGGGAGCAACGGTGGAGGTGGCAAGCATCGTAGTTTCTCAATCGACGACCCCAATGTTCGTTGCTGGCGACACTACGGTCGCGCGACTTCTTAGTCCTTCCCAACCCTAGCCAGCAGAATCCCTTTTTTTTTCCTTTTTTTTTTTCCTTTTGTTCAAAAAAGGAACTTTCTTTTACAAGAGAAAACTTCCAATCACTTCTTCTTTCCAAATGCACGGAAAGACCCGTGCCGTAGTTCTATTTTCTTCGTCGAAGGTCGTACCTGGTGGTACCCAAAACTGTTTGATCCGGAAACAAGGTAACGTCACTTCCTGAGGGAAGCGTTGTATCGGAGGCGACGGAAGCCGCAGAACTTGAAACAATGTTTTCCGGAAGTGACTTTTCCAAAGAGTGCGGAGACGAAATGGACTGTTCCCCAAGCTCCACGGGCTCAGAGAAATTCTCCGACACACTCACAGTGCTGTTTGCTACTCCAGGATCAGAGATTGTAGCATCAGCGAGGGGTTCTGCTTCTTCTGTAACATGCAGCGTCGGGTGAGGAAGTTTCTTGACATGCGTCGCGTGGATCCATTGTTTTTTTCCAGCCACCCGCACTGCTGTCTGAGTGACCAACAGCACATGGTAGGGTCCCCTCCAGCGAGGAGCGAGACAGGAAGACCTTTCGTAGGCCTTCACTAGGACCCAACTTCCAGGCTGAATATAGTGTTCTGGGCCCGTAAACCGTACAGGTAAAGCTGATTGGACCTGATGATAAATGAGATACAGATTTTTAGTCAACTGGTTACAGTAGTCTACAAGCAATACATTTTCTACCTCCCTCAATGCTTTAGGCTTCGGAAGACCCCAAATGTTAGCAGGTCTCCCCATCACTACATCAAATGGAGAAAGCCCAGTCTTAGTTTGAGGTGTGGTACGCATAGCTAACAAAACAATAGGTAAGGCATCTGGCCATTTCAATTTGGTATCGGCACATGTTTTTGCAAGCTTATTCTTTAAGATACCGTTATGTCTCTCTACCAATTGAAAGCAAGCGTCCCCAGCCAGCACGATCCTCCCCTAAATGAGAGACAATGAAGGACTCTCCCAGGTAGGGAATAAAGCCAAGACAGAATGCGGGTGAGCTTAAATGGGAGTTTATCGATCAAAATAGGGCATGCAAAGAACTCTGCAAACTCCGAGAGCGCTCTGTCTGACAATAGCAAAGACAGGCGTATATATTTACAAAAAACGTCATAAGAACCTCCATACTATAGGGGGCACAAGTTCAATGGGATTGGGTGGCGATGACTAACTATAGGTGCTGCTGCGATGTGGTTGGCCGTGGCTGGAGAACGTCACTTGGTCAGCCTCGTGGGTTGGGCTGGGCCTGGCAGGTTGGCAGAGTTCATCCGGGCGGTGTTGTTGTGCCATCGCAGCCAGTGTCAGAGATGAATGTCTTTTCCTGACTTATTTGCCCTAGGCCATGCACACCGCAGTCATTCAGTCATTGCAATATTATCTTCTTTAGTAAATCTTCCAATAGGTTATTCTACAGGTTAATGCAACACAGGAGGAATGCACCTTGTGAGGGGTCTAATGGTCGTTCGTCAGGGCATGGTTACCAGTGTCCTGTTGACCGGAGCCATAGGTTGAGGGGATAAGCTTCGGGGCATGGGACGGACGGTGCAAGCCTCCCTGGCTTGTTAGATGTGGGTATAAATGTGCCGCTGTGTGTTGCCACAGTGTTGGGTGTCCTGATTGCACAGGGCCATAAGTCTAGGATGATCTGGTGGGTTGTGAGGTTTACGAGGGGGCGCCTTTGGAAGTGTGGGTTCAGGCAGAGGTTTACTGCTGTGCTGTAAATAATGCAGGTGGCGGCCCGTGGCCTTGGGTGCTGCAGGGGGGGGGCTACACATCTTTGAAGCGGCTCCAGTCTAGTTGGGGGAGGTGGGGCAGCGCGGCGCGGGCCTCTGCTCTCATGTTTGGCAGTCTCCGCAGGGTGGGAGGGGAAATGGCCTTGCACATATTTACAAAGGTATCTTCCTCGCGTGTTGCCGGTTTTTGGAGGCGAAAACATCACAATCATTAGAACACTTTATAATATTTGTTTGAATTACTTGAGAACATACATTTCACTTCGCTGGAGGCGTTTCAATTATATTCAGTCTGAGCACCTTATTCGTACACTATGTTTCGACAACTACAGTATTTAGCTATATGCATATACATTTGCAGTAAGTGAGGTAGCATTGAGGTTGGTGGAGTACATAGAAAATGACCCGCCACCGTATATGACGGTGGTGGCATATAAGGGGCTTAGACATACACGCGTGACGAGTACATTCTCGCACACCCTTCACATGTGCCCCCTGTATGGTTACATTCGTTTTCTTGTGTACTCTAGCAGCATTAGTTCAGTTATGGCGCGGGACCGCGGGGTGTACGGTTCTCAATGATACATATAGAGAATACTCCCCCGGAATGTTTTTATCATTTGCACACCCCTGCAGGGGTGTGGGTCCTTCATGGCTGGTGTCATGTACAATACTTACACAATTTTACAGGTTTCTTTAGTAAAAGTGGTTGTATGGAAAGGATATACGTATTAAAAGTGGTTTTTGACATTCATATTTGGGTACCTTTCTGCTTTCATCGGATGACCATTCTACAGATCTTCCCATCACCCAGGCCTTGCTGACCGGGTCACTCTGGGAGCAGTGATACACTGCGGACGGTGAAATGTTACAGTGTTAGTATCTTATGCTAGCTCATGTCCGTCCTGTTCGTGGGAACGTGCTCACAGCGGATCTGCCAGGATGCTGCGGCGACAGGGATAATTGAAACTCTCCGAGGGTGGGGGCCACGCTGCAGTGCGCCACGCTCACCCCATCCTTGGTAGGCGAAAATGGTTTCTGGCCTAGCTAATTTCAATATATGTGGGCAATCGATACGTGTGGGCAGTGTCGTCGCCAGGTGGACCCCCCACCACCTGGGCCCGGGTGGTGTGAGGGGCCACCCAATGAGCCATGGCCCTCACCTGGGGAGAAGACGTGGGCGAGGAGGGCCTTTTGGACCAATCCTCCCCTACACAATCCAGCACTTTGAGGGTGTCTAGCCGAGTAAAATCACTTTTCAATGTGTAACGCTGTGCATATCTGCAAAATTACTGCTGCAACAAAATGGGGACCATTGTCCGACCAAATTACCCTCGGAAGCCCAAATCGTGGAAAGAATTCTTTTACCATAGTCTTTGCAGTGGTCATGGCAGTAGCATCTTTAACGGGGAAAGCCTCGACCCATTTACTAAAAGCACAAATAATCACAAGAACATATTTTAGATTGTTGCACCGTTCCATCTCAATAAAATCAAAGTGGATGACCTTGAAGGGAACAGAAGGGGGCCCAAAGCTTCCCCTTGGAGTTACTGTCCCGTTCCCCACATTGTGCTGTAAGCAAATCATACAATTCTGAACATGGCGCTGTGCAATCTTCGAAATGTTATCATTCACCCATATTTGTTCTAACATTTTCGTGATCTGCTGAGCACACACATGCGTAGGACCGTGTGCCATCGTAACCATTGCCAGCACATATGAATCAGGGAACAACCATTTTCCTTCAGATGTATCCACCCAACACCCATCATCATCCAGTTTCCCCATTCCTTCGGCCCACCTTTTAGACTCTTCTATTGTGGCATCAGTTTGAATATCTCGCACAGACCCAATACCCTCATCCATTGCATAGGCATCTTTTGTTTCCCTTAGAGCATACATGTCTGCGCTAAAGTCTGTAGCCGTTTGCCTGGCTATCTGGTCAGCAAAAGCGTTCCCTTTTCCCACATCATCTATGACCTTACGATGTGCTGCACATTTCATGATCGCTAACTGCCTATGGAGTGAGAGTGCCAAGAGCAATTGCACTATCAGGGGACCATGCTGGATCTTGGTCCCATGTGAGGTTAGGAACCCTCTTTCCGACCAGAGCCTCCCAAAGTTGTGAGCCACCACAAAGGCGTATTGGCTATCAGTATATATGTTTACTGTATGCCCTTCGGAGAGTTCACAAGCTCGGGTCAACGCTATAATCTCTGCGGCCTGCGTGGAGTTATGCGAAATTCTCTTAGTTTCAACAACCGTACTCAACGTAGTAACTGCGTAAGCAGCTGTAGATGTACCATCTGGAAGTTTGAAGCAGGAACTATCACAAAACAGCTCCCCTTATGCATTATCCAAAGGAGTATCTATAAGGTCTATCCTGCCCTTCGTTTCCTGTTCAGTGGTATACAGGCAGTCATGTAATTCTTCGTCACCGCAAACAGTATTTTGCGGGAAAGGTAGAAGTTCAGCCGGATTAAGAACACAACACCTCTTAATTTGAATGTGAGGGGCAAACAGAATTAATTTATACCTTGTCAGCCGTGCAGAAGTGAGGTGTTGCGTTTGGGTTTTATTCAATAGGACAGCTACAGAGTGAGGTACCATCAAAATTAAATCATGGCCTAGGACCATTCCCTCACTATGTTTTACAGACGCGGCAGTAGCAGCAACAGCTCGCAAACATCTTGGAAAAGCGCATGCGACAGGATCAAGGGCGGAGGAGTAGTAGCCGCACGGCCTATTCTTCCCTCCATGTTCCTGCGTTAACACAGCCAAAGCACATCCATCACATTCATGCACAAACAACACAAAGGCCTTGTCATAATTTGAAGTACCCAGAACCGGTGCAGAGCATAACGCTGTTTTGAGAAGCTCAAATGATCGTTGATGTTCCGATTTCCATGACGGTGGCAAAGAAATGCCCTTCTTCGTCAAAGCCAACATCGATTTTATCACTAGTGAAAAGTTCGGGATCCACAACCTACAGTAAGAAGCCAGACCTGTTAAGGCCCTGACTTCCTTCTGTGTATTTGGAACAGACATGCCAGAAATGAGTTTTATTCTTTCAGGTGTCAATCTTCTCCCCTCCTTTGACAGGAGGTAACCTAAATAGGTGACCTCCTGGCAACAATATTGAAATTTCTTGAGCAAAGCTTTATGACCGTTTTCGGCCAGATGAATAAGTAACAATACAGTGCCTTCTTTACAAGCACTTTCGGAATCTGCAGCCAAAAGCAAATCATCGACATACTGAAGTAGTGTACAAGTAGGTGGCAATTCGAGGGTGTCAAGCTGCTCTTTCAAAGCTCTACTATAAATGCTTGGACTTTCAGTATACCCTTGAGGTGCCCGAGTAAATGTGAATGAACGTCCTCCCAAGGTGAACGCGAACAAATATCTACTCTCCTTGTGTATAGGAATACTAAAGAAAGCATTCTTCAGATCCACAACACTAAAGTGCGTAGCTGTAGCAGGGATCATTGTTAGTATCGTTGTTACATCAGGCACAATTGGAAATTGTGGGGCGACAACTTTGTTAATAGCACGAAGATCAATATAAAAAAATATGGGATTGCATTGTCGCCTTTCTTGTATACATGCAAAATGGGGCTGTTACATAAAGTACCTGCAATCTCTTCAATCACCCCTCGATGCACAAAATCGGAGACAATGCACTTCAAAGCATGCTCGCCCTCAATTGATATTTTATACTGCGGAATGCGTGGTAATTTAACTCCATGTTTCGAAACTATTTTAACGGGCTCAATCTATAGTACCCCGACATCATTGTCGTCAACCGCCCATAAACATTCCGGGACAACACTAAACTCAGGAGGCAATGGTCGAGTCAGAAACTGAGAATTGGGAAGTTGCTGTGGTGAAACCTTCAGTCATACTCCATCAAAGGAACAATGAATTACTGCATTCAGTTTCTTTAACAAATTTAACCCCAGCAAATTCTCTCCACAGTTCGAAGTCAGAAGGAAAGGGCAATGGTCTGTAAAGGGACCCAAAGAAACAGACACCGGCAAAGAAACCGGACAGACAATTGGTATACCAGAAAACCCTACAGAAACATTTGTTTGCCCTGACAGTGGAATGTTTGGAACCCGGGAATGATCAATGGAGCACTTCTGTGCTCCAGTGTCTATCAAAAACTGATGTTTCCTATTCCCCACTAACAATTCAACGTAGGGACCTTTCTGATTAACGGGAATAGGTGAAGGTTCCAAACCCTGCTTCGGGCAGTCCTAACAAAACAAAATGTCATTGGAAGGAAGCTCTTCAGAAAGGTAGGCAGCAGAAGGGTGATCAAATATGTTTCTTGCGTCCACACTCGAAGTCTGATTTTCCCGTGTAAAAGGTTGCTGAGGATCTTGTGAAAACTGACCTCTATCAGGGCCCCCTGCTCCAGGGAACAACCTTTTCCCGGACTCTGTGCCCAAGTCCTGGCCACTGAAATCAGAGAATACCTGTTCGAATCTATTAAAGAACTTGGTGGCACCTTCAGTCTTTCCTTGAAAACGGGCCGTAAGCTTGTCCCAAATAATTCTTTTCTCAGGAATTATGGTTTTCAATTTTGCGACAATTCTTTCAGGCAAAGTAAGTATTACCTGAGGTGGTTTTTCACCAGCTGGTCTTTCCCCATCAAACCTAGTCATGTTAGCCCATGTATCTCCTAACCCTGGCACATTGTCTATTGTTCGAACCTGCTTCCATAAATCTACGGGCAGGAGTACAGGGAATAGCAAGTCAATGTCACTTAAGGTGAACACAGAGGACTGCAAAACGGACTCTATGGGCCTCATTACAACCCAGGCGGTAAGTTCCCTACTTTACCACCATGGTGTAAACTCTGTTTACACCATGGTGGATGGCGGATTTACCGCCCCATTCCAAGGTGAGTGGGGCGGTAAATCCACATTCCCCATTTACCCTTCCCATTTTTGCCCCATAGGGCATAATGGGACTGGGGAAGGCGCTAATTACGGCACCGTAAATTACGGTGCCGTAATTAGCACCAAGGCGGGTTAGCGCCTTGCATTTTAATGCCTGCTAAAAGCAGGCGTTATAATGGTAATCAGGCGTTAAGGGTTAGCGGCGCCGACGGCGCCGTTAAACCATTAACGCCTGGGTTGTAATGAGGCCCAATCTTTTTGTAGAATCCTGTCGGGTTTTTCCTGATATCGGGAATTGATTGTCAAATAGTGTTCACTTCCTGTCGTGAAAAAGGGACGTGAACAAATTGTGATACATAATGTGCAGGGATATCCACAGCGGGTGCACCAGTCCCAGCGTTAGCGGGAATTTCAACCTTTCGGACAAATGTCGGAGGACCCTCTCTCATAGGCAACAGAGATATAGGTAACTCCGACCGCTTACTAAGCAACAGAGCCAGGTCGAGCGCTAAGGCAGTCGAAGAAGTGTCGGGCGAAAAAGCCCTTTTACAAATTCACAATAACTCTATAGGACAACTAACCTTCTTCCTTACACATTCTTCCTGCAGATACTGTACCATTACCTGAATCACCTTCCTCTGCATTTATACTGTATACTGACTATACGTGTCATATACTTCATCTGGCGGTATCGATGAATCCGAGATCCATCGAATCGCATCTTTGGTACAAATTCGTACTTCCTCAGGTGCCGATCTACGACACGGAAGGAACCGTTTCTGCACATACATACTGTCGTCTTCATCATCCTCATCTCGTGATTTCTCAAAGTCCCTCCTATACTCAAACAATCTCTCAACATGACCATGTACTTTCTCCTCTGTGTCCCTCGAAAGTGCTAAAGCATTTAGATCCCTCACTCCTTGTGGGAGATCCGAATTTTGTAATCTACCCCACATCACACATACATGAGTCCCCAAACCTTCGATAAAAACATTTTTCTCGGGAAAATTGTCCATATTTGATAATGTGGAAAAAACGTTAACTTGATCACCTTTCTCCATACAGTGCTTAGCCCATGCAAATAATTCCCGTTTCTTGTCTGCAGAAACAGTATTCCGAGTGACAATCTTTGACCCCGCACCTTGATCAACCTCAGTCAATACAGAACCACTCGGGAGCGGAGGTGTGGGCAAATTCAATGAGGGTGCAACTATCGGCGCAAGAGGAAGGGGTATCGGGATAGGTGGAGGAACAACAACTAAAGGAATAGGAACAATAGGTTGTACAGGGGGAACAGGAATAACAGCAGGAACAACAGCAGGAATGGGCAGAGCACCCGGGAGAGGATCCTACGGAGGTGGTGCAGAGGCACCAGGCCTGCGTTCGTTTAACAATTTTTCAATAAATTCTTCAGAAACATGGAAATCTTTAGAGGGATACATTTTCTGGATACCTAGTGAGAAAGCCCTATGCATATTTTTGACTGACTCCGAATGTTTTTCTTTATCATATAACAACGCTTTTTCGGCATTTGTTTTATGACAGCACGCATGTTTATCCCTACTTTTAAGCTGCTGCAACGCTTCTTTTTTCCAATTCTGCAAAACATCAAATGCTGCAGGTCTGGCCTTCTTTTTTCGCAAGACCGATTCTAGGTATTCAATACGGGGGATCTCGAAACTACCATTGATTGACCACTGAAATTCGGAGGCATGTCTGGTTTGTCTGTGCCAAATATCATTAAATACTATTCTTCCAATGCTATACTTACAGTACATAGTACATGCCGGCGACCCCTCCTGTGGTGCCGGGCGGCTAAATTCCAAAGATTGTCGATCGCTGCGGAACAGAGCCCTAAAGCAGCTAGACAATTTCCCAGGCATTTCACAAAAAATTGGTGTTACCTGGTCAATAATTGTGTCTGCAGATACAATACGCCAAATTTAAATTGTCAGGGTTAAATTAAGAGCCGGGTCACGACTGCACCTGACCAAACCTAAGGAGGACCGTACGGTTTACCAAAGAACTTACCTAACAAATTTTACCTTGTGTTTGGTGGTTTCGACAAATCTGCCCACCTCAAAAAATGGACCCTCGTCAAGATGCCGTGTCAGACCACACGACTATCGTCCAAGGATCGGATCGTGCAGCGCTGCCGAGGTATTGCGTCTCGTTCGGTCGGGCCCGCAGTATCACACCGTCCGATCCCGGTTTGATAGTTTGCGTCAACCTTCAATGATCCGGCATCAATCTTGAGGGTCCCTGTTCGGGCGCCAACTGTGAAAACATAAAAATAATATGAGGCCGGGAAGCCCAGAAAGAAACACAACAACACAGGTTACAAAGAACATACAAGTGCTTTATTTAAAAGCTACAACAGTTACCAAAGTCAATTGACAAACGGATAGCTATTCGGCTCTCAGAGTAACGTAACAAACTTCAACGAAGGTTCGATGCATTAGTAAGAGAGACCGTACATTGGAATACTTGGGTCTTTTATATGATTTGTCCAGCCCTTGGCCAACCCTCTCGCGGGTTAACAATTATAGGAGTCGGGCCTATGGGTTCCTAGCCAGGTCAATCCTATAATATATGCATTTTGATTAGTTTCGCTGATATAGTTGTACATTTACACATAGGTCAACAATAGGACAAGGTCTCAGTTCGCGACCCCGTCAAGTGGCCTGCAGGCATATTAATTATTCGTGTGTATGGAGGTCACAACGGCCAGAATATTACTCAGAATGTCATTCGGCCTCCATTTTGATGTTCAGGGTGACTTCCATATTACAAGAGAACCTAAAATGGCGGCTTAATCCAAGATGGCGACTTACATTACTTTCTCTAAGGTGAAGACCTTGCCGCGGAGTTTGTTCGCATATGATGTTTTAGACAACTTGGCGTAGGCCAATACACATACAATTGCTGCGATAGGAGGCATAATATTGTTTCAATTCTGACAGGTTCCGCACTCCTTAAGCAATTCTGGGTAGTCCTCCAGAGGTTGCCCACTTCTTGGACAGAGCACTGGGGACGCTGCTCTTTAAATTCTGTAAGGGCTGCCTCAGGCATTCCAGGGGGCCTTCAAACTTCATTACTGCCCTCGCCTTCAAGGGCAGGTCAATCAATCCTTTCCTTCCTCAGTCCACCGGGCTGCTTGCCCACAGGGTGCCCTTTCTGCATTCTGGGTTTATAGGGTGCCCTGGGTCTGGCAGCGTGTAGGACTTGCGGGTTGATCGATGGTGCTGGGTAGTGCTGGAAATGGAAAGAATGTATGTAGGAACCCTCTCATCCTTGGAGGGGTGGGTTATGTGGAGACAGGGGCAGGGCCGAGGGGCGTGGCCCCATGCCATGTCTTGCAATACAGAATCTCTTCATGGAACCCAATCATGGCGATTTGCATAAAAACAAAGAGCACTATGGAAACATAAGAATCTCTGCAATTTGAAGTTTTGATTGGCCATACCACCCACCGTTAGAAAATAATGTATGTACATTGCAGGATATATATACCAGTTTGGACAGCTGTAACAAGTATGTGAGGCTTTGGCTGTTTCTGTATTCAGTTTACAGGACTCGTCTACTCAAAGTGTCTGCTTGTTGAAACGTGGGTTGCTCATGCCTGTGAGAAAGAACTTGGTTTCGGGACAGATCTCACTGGGAGTTTGTTCTAAAGCTGCGTCATCACATGCAGGAGCAAACCCTTGCTTCTACGAGCAGGCAGCGCTGCTGAGGCCTCTGAAAGGTGCCTGCTTGTTGTAGTGTGGGTCGCACGTCTGTGCGATAGCGTGGCTTCAGAGCAGATCTGTGAGTGTTGTGGATGAGTCCTTGGGACTGGGGATAGGGCAGCGCTCCGGCAAGACTTGTTTTACGGGAGCACCACTCAGTCTTATTCTGGCCAATTTCCTGTGCTGGGTATACTTCATGTCGTGGGATGCTCGGAAAACTTACTGGATTAGTTACTGGTAAATCTTCTTTACACCTTTGCTTACGAGTCACAATCTAGACTCCCTCTGTGGGGGTTTCGATTGACTCTTTGGTATTAGAAGAGGAGGATTGTGGGTATGTTGACCATCCTATACCTCAGAGGTTGGGAGAAGTCAAAAGAATAAGATGAAAATAGACATAGAAGAAAGACTGGGGGCAGGAAGACTGCCGTCATGTGTGCAGACTGTGACAAGGAAGAGCCGTGGCAGCGCCCCCAGTGGTGTAAGAAATTTGGCACCAATTTATTTTTAACTCCCGGCTCCAGGTCCTGAGCAGGGAGTTTATCACTGAAATAGGGTGCTCCTGCTAATGCATGAGGGCCCTATTCTAATTAAAACTGGCTCAATCCCACATTGGAGCGGGGAGGTAATCATCTCAATAGGGAGCTGAGGCAAATTAACAGCACCCTATTGTTATTGAATGCTCCCACCGCACATTTAATAACAAAAGGGCACTTGTCGCACATTCTCCCACTATGCCATCTTGGGGGAGCCTTTGAAAGACTCCCCCGAGCTGGCATGGAGGGAGGGTAATGGCGTAGTGGGGGGCCATGGCGACCTGGATGGTCTCCTGGCCTGCCCTGATCTAAGACCGGCCCTGCGAGGAAGGGTAGGACTAGGTATAATGAGCACTACCAATAAGCAATCAAATCATTTCACATGATCAATGTTCAATATTTTGGACAAGTAGGGATTGTGGGGTGCATTCAAAGGTCCCAAACCGAAGGCCCTTTCACATGAACAGCAGGATTTTAAACCCTGAAACTAAAACTTCTTGGCCTGTTTGTTTTCAAGTAAAATAGAAGAGCCATGTGGAAAGGGGGATGTACCTGTCATTAGCAAAGGAAAAGCAGCATTTTAATTTACAAAAAAGGAAAAATCAAATATCCCTTTCACATGCAAAACAGGATTTTTAAACAGTGATAGTAAAAATGGCTGGCACAGGTTTGTGCAAATAGAAGCAAGCAGTTTAAATGTGAAAATGTATCACTGAAAAATGTCAGGGAAAAGACATGATGTGTGGGTTGACAAAAAGGAATGTATATTAGGTTCCACCTACAAAACTCCAGTGGCATTTGAAACGCCACTTTGTGTTCATGAAAAAATGGTCAGCCCAAGACAAACTCTTTTGCTGGCCTGTGGGATATTTTACAAGGAAATCTCCTACTCCCAGTCGGTTCCATTTGTTAATATCCCCGCAAAAATAACACCATATTTCTGTGGCAATATTAAGGCATGGAACCTGCTGGGGATACCCCCGCAACACCCGCATTATTTTTAAAGGAGCGGGGGACAGTCCCGCAACCCCTGCTCCTGAAAACTCCACAAATTATCCCCCTCAAAAATATTGCCTATGGCCGTTCCAGACGACCATATATACAGCAATATTTTTGGTGGGGATAGTATGTAGAGATACCCCCTAGTCTGGATGTCACATCTCCCATCTAATTACCAACTGCAATAAAGTGTCCTGCTAAAGGTGTCGAAATGCAGTGTTCTCAAGACCTGCTTGCTCTGAAGGCATTGACTGCAAGAAAAATTCCCCTTGGTTGGAGCATGACCAATATGTATGAAAATGGGGGCCACATCTTCAAAGAGCAAGTTTCCAACACAAAGGAGACTGATAACACAATCTCTGGGTACAGGATGACCCTGTGAAAACAAATGGCGGAAGGGAGGGGGAGTTGCAGGATTCGGGGGTAGGGTGGGCACCGCTCAATCTTTCAAATAGTTTGTCTTTATTCCTCACAGCTTATGTGGGAGCTCACCCTGTAGCCTTGGCACAAGGTTTATAGCAGAATCCAAAAAAGTAGGAACGTACAGCTTCCGTTCCTGGATGAGCTCAATCGCAAGACCCTGTACGGGGTTATAATCAATGTTCAAGTCAATTCACTCGCTCTCATGCTTTCAATTGGCTTCTCAAACATAAATTCACCCTTCCTTTTATGATTTTTCAAATATCGTTATTTATTCCTGACTCGTCAGTGTCACAAAATCTCAGCCAATGCATTTCGGACCTCCGTCCATCATCAGGGCTATTAACACTGTTACTCATAAATCAATAGAGATCCCATCAACACAACGTAGTTCGTTGATTAATTCATTCCCAATTCATCAACATCCAGAAGAATATATAAATATATAAATTGCACATACCCAAATGATTTTTGCAGTCCAAGGTCAAATTAGGATAAAAATAGAAAAGAGAACACTTCATTATAACACATTGTATCCTCATGTAACCACTGTTTCCAATTGTACAATTATAGCTTCAGTTCACTACCTGGTTGTCTTTTTTCTCCCAGAGCGTATTCACACTCTGCTGTGTTTCCTGTTGGGCAACACGTCTCCCTGTGGGTTAAAGAGCTCGAATTTAGGACCCCATATTAATCTCCTATGGGATTTCCCCCTGTGGGACGTAAGGCAGTGCCCTTGACTGCCAACTAGTGGATCCGAGTTGTTGGAACAATGAAAATATAATTTATGCTGTGAATAAGTTACATGTTACATACAAGTAATATACAAATGGTATACAGGTAAATGAGGGGTTGCAATATGACATAGGAGAAACAAAATAGCATGACAGGGATTTAGCTTGAGATAAACCTATCAGGTCCCGTTGAAGAGTGATCTATGATAATATGAGTTTAGGTGAGGATCCATGAAGCCTTGTATTGATTTGCACCGAATGCTATGTACATATTCATTACTCTCAGAGACACTACATTGAGGATCAGCGCGCATGCGCAAGATCCGCAATTGGAGTGTTTCTGCAAACACGCATGCACGGCAGGAATTCGCATCCCTATAATGTACATAGGATTTATAATATAATTTCCTTCACATTAACTATGGACTAAAACAAATATAAAGGCTTGCGATGGCTTGTGAGCATAGAACTTGATGGTGGTCCGTTTTGGAACACGAGTAAGAATATAAAGCGCATGCACGTAAAGATCAGCGTTCTATAAACGCGATCAGCGACTGCGGCAGCTCTTTTCGAGCAGTCAGCACGTTGGCACAGTACACAGACGAAGAGGTAAGGATGGGAGAAGGGTGATGGAGGGAGGTGTTTGGAGGATGAATAACTTACAATAATAAGGGGTCCTAAATTCGAGCTCTTTAACCTACAGGGAGACGTGTTGCCAAAAAGGAAACACAGCAGAGTGTGACTACACTCTGGGAGAAAAAAGACAACCAGGTAGTGAACTTAAGCTATAATTGTACAATTGGAAACAGTGGTTACATAAGGATACAATGTGTTATAATGAAGTGTTCTCTTTTCTATTTTTATCCTAATTTGACCTTGGACTGCAAAAATCATTTGGGTATGTGCAATTTATATATTTATATATTCTTCTGGATGTTGATGAATTGGGAATTAATTAATCAACGAACTATGTTGTGATGATGGGATCTCTATTGATTTATGAGTAACAGTGTTAATAGCCCTGATGATGGACGGAGGTCCGAAATGCATTGGCTGAGATTTTGTGACACTGACGAGTCAGGAATAAATAACGATATTTGAAAAATCATAAAAGGAAGGGTGAATTTATGATTGAGAAGCCAATTGAAAGCATGAGAGCGAGTGAATTGACTTGAACATTGATTATAACCCCGTACAGGGTCTTGCGATTGAGCTCATCCAGGAATGGAAGCTGTTTGTTCCTACTTTTTTGGAAGGCAGGAGGAGGCCATTTGTCCCAAATGAAGATTCACAATTAATTTAAAAGGACTATTATCATTTAGGCGTTTTTCTCAGCAATCATAAGGTGGATGGATTTCATCTATGTACCAATTTGTATGTCATTTCCAGGCAATTTTGGAGATATAAAATGTATCCACCTGCGACTCAGGGAACTGTAATGACCAGTTAAACTAGGTTTCTGGCTGATATTAACATGTTCCAAATGTGAGGGTTGGAGAATAAAATTAGGGATATGCGTAATAACTTACATATTCATAACTGTTGTGCTTTTTATGGAAATGGCAGAAACGTGCCACACGGGCTAGGTGTTATGGACTTGGTGATCATCTTATCTAATGCTACCCAATTAGCTGAATCAGAAAATATGTTTATTAGGGCAGTTGCTAGTACAATTATGAAGTTGTGATACATAACTCGTTTTTGCCAAAAAGTTGAAAGGAGAACAAATGGCGATAACAAATGGGAATTGCCATATGTTGCTCCAGACCCCTTAACCAATCTTGACTTGGAGGCTGGATTTGGGAGGAGATAGAAGGGTAACTGTCCAATCCTAGTTGCTGGAATTATTTCTGGGTACTTCCCCAAGATTGTAAATTGGTGGTGCCATTGCTGCTATATAAGGGGGACTGCACTGAGAGAAGGGGACAGATGAGACAAACAAAGACAGACAGACCATCAGGATGGCTGCTGAAACGTACTATCTGACAGCTGTAAGGAAACACCAGAGAAGATTGCTGAGAGTGCATGTGGGTGGAGCGGTCTACTTCTAGCAAGGCCTCAAAGCTGCCTGGGTTCCATTGTGGAGAGCGGGAGGCCATCTTTGAGAGTGGGGTGACCAGACCTGTGTCCTATCTTTCCAGAGTGTCCTGAGATGCAGCTGGCTTTCCTGAACTATAAACAGAGGCTATCTATGAACTGAGCCCTGGGAAACCAAAAGGTGGGGGAGTCTGCTTGCCTTGAATCCTTTGCCTTTATAGAGGGCATGAAGCAAGACTGCATATATCCTTAGCCTATTTAACTAAAAATATTAATTGAATTACTTCCCCATTTGGCAGAACACTACAGGGTGAATTTTGTTAATATTTGAAATCAACAAAGCTCACTTCCCAGTGTGCAGGCTCGGACTAGCTTATAGGGCAATAGGCCCATGGCGGAAGCAAAAATGCAAAATGCTTGTGTGGGCCAGTTTTTTGGGTCAAATTGGGGCAGGTATATAGCCAGTTTGATGAGTTATTTCACTATGCGGCAAATCGTTTTGACCAGTGTTGCTGAATACATATTCTTTAAAATGTACAATTTACATCACATTTTATCAAAAACCTCCCCCTTGGGTACTAGTCAAACAGCATCACAAAATGAATGCATTCCTATTTGTAACTGTGGGCCACTTTTTCGTTGGTCCTCAAGATGATTTTATGCCCCAGTCTGACCCTGCTAGTGTGCGCTGAAAACTATAGTGTTAAGCTCACCTTAACTCTGCAGGAGCGTCCGGAACCTCTCACCACGTGCTGGATCCGTGCCTGGGTCCTCGGGACTCGGGGATGGGGTTACATCTACAAAGTCGACACAGAAATGAGTGTGTCTCCCCTGTCCCGCCAAGCACCCCATTTTTCCCGGATAATGTATATGTCTGGCTCACTGTGTATATATTGGAAGAAGGCTATCCATCCTGCTTTCTTCTTCAGCAGGGGCGCTATCTGTTGCAGGCAAATCAATTGCTTCACTGATCTGTAAGTCCAAGCCCAGGCCTGCTGCAGCGTTGGAGAACTGTTCTTTAAATGGTAAGTACTTGTGAGCACGTCTTCTATGTTCTATGTGCCCGTTGTTTGAATGACTATCTGTACCCAGCACTTGTTAAGTATTGCTGGTTCGTGCCTTTCGTTTTCTTAATGTTCTCTTCTGCTTAGTGCTTGCTTATTGTCCTTGCGCGTACTACTTTCGGCTTCTTACTAAATGCTTGCACAGTCTTCTATAGCTTGTATTGCTTTCTTGTTAATTGCATGCACTACCGCTTACTTCTTGTGTTGCTTACTGTCTTTTTTCATCTTTTTTTTCTCAAGTATTGCCGGAGCTGCGGTGAAGTAGCCGAGCAGGTCGCAGCAGTTGTGTGCTGATTCGGGAACTGCGGGATGGAGAGCCGCAGTCGTGAGGAGAAGAGCTGCAGAACAGCTGTCTCGTTGGTTTCAAGGCGCGTGAGTATTTTCGGGAGCCAGATGACCTTGACCGGATTGTAGGGGCGGCCGGGAGCGTTGATCGGAGTCTTCGGATAAGTTTCTCAGGGCTTAGAGGAGTGGGCCGGTGAGCGTTACGCTGCCTTGAGCAGAGCAACGCAAAGCAAGGCTGCATGCTAGGGCGTGGCCTTTTATACCTTGCCACTCCCAGCAGCTAGTCTGCAAGAAGTGAAACTCTAATGAGGCTGACGTCTACCACCATTTTGAAGGTACTGAACAAGGATGCCTGACAGTGGGGTTCTAATGGGCATGTATTGGTGCCAGGTGCGCCAGGCCATAGTCCAACTGAGCCCTTTCCTCATTGTGTGTGAAATGAGTGGGTGATATGAAAGGGGGTCATTTGGGTGCACTAACCCTGTGTACCCTGCGGTTGTGACACATAGCCTATAAATGAATTATGTAATCCTTTTTGTCCTGCTGACCTGACTTCTTTAAGGAAGAGGGGTGTCTTTGTTCTTAAATCAGTCCAACCTCTCTGTCTGACTTCCCCAACACTGGCCTTTCAGTGGTGGGGGGGGTCTGAAATCCATAATTCCCCAAATTCCCCAAATCATTTGTTTTTCTGTCCGACTTTCCCCAACACAGATCAAAGTAGGGGGTGGGGGATGTCTGAAAAACAAACCACTAAATCATCCTGTGTTTATTTTAAACCAAAATTGTGGGGGAAATCATAATTGCCATATGTATATTTACCAATCTTGAAATCGTACTGCTACCCTTTGAAGCCTGCAGGAAAATCAAAATCGCACAACACTACAGTATAATTGCTTTCATTATTGATCAGTGTAATTATTTCTTGAAGTGAAATTTGCAGAAAGTGCAGAATTGTGATTGTGTTCTTTTCAACTCACTTTTGTGATTTATTTATACTGAGAGAAGTTGATTGTGTTGTGCCAGTAAAGTGGTGTTTGACATTTTCATGCTAATTTCTATTAATTTTTTTTAAATAAATACCAATATATTTCCCCAACCACGACCTGGTTCTTGGTCAGACTTTAGCCGGGCATAGGAGACATATATTCAATCGTCTCCCCATTTTACATTCTCACAGTGTGTTCTCCATTCTCAACGACATAGGACATTTTGATTTTCAAGTTGTTGGTTAGACACAAAAATTATGAACCTACTTCTTATGTCACCGTGTACAGCTTCCTTTATACAGTGAATTTTTATCTATGTATGTTTTTCCATGAATGGATATCGTGGACTGTTATGAAATGAAACAACTGAAATTTCTTGCAAATATAAAGTTTATTTAAAAAGCTCATAATAGAAAGTCAAATGATAAATTAAAATTCATTTTACATTTATTTTTTGAGTCATGTGTTCAGCATCAGCAAGCATGTTGTTTTTCTTAGTGGTTGCTCAGAATAATATATGTTCCCACTAGGGTCCAAATAACCAGTGTACACTGAATTTTCCCTGTACACCTCCTAGATTCACAGAGGGGAGGACAACCCCCTTGTTATAGTAAAGTGGTGTTTGACATTTTCATGCTAATTTCTATTAATTTTTTTTAAATAAATACCAATATATTTCCCAAACCAGGACCTGGTTCTTGGCTAATTGTTAGCTCAGGGGTAGGGATTCAAGGGGCATGATATGTGTCTGAAGTAGCGCTGTAGAAAAGAATCTGTTAAACAATTTGTTGAGTCACACCTTGAGTGGGAAGGAAGGAAATCTTTGTGTTGAGGGTGGCTTTTCAATAAACTGTTACAAATTGAGGGCTCGTGGCCGGGATTAAGACCCATGACAAGTACACTGTGGCAGACTATCCATTTTTATGCAATTGCATTAAGAAGAGGGAAAGTCATCTTTGTTTTGTTAAAGTGCCGCGAGGACTTGACCCCCGAGTTCCAGGGAGGTGTATAGGTGAAAAAGTCAAAGAGTGTGCAAGAATGTATTTGTGTGAGGAAATCAAGCAGGAGCAGGGTGATTCCTACCCCTGCATAAAGAACGTTTTACTAAGGTGCAAAAAGGCAATTGTGGATATGACTACTGTACAAGTTGGTGAAGCCAGGGAGCATCTCCTAGCTAAATTATTTCTTAAAGGAGAATGGGTTGAGGATGATGCAGGAAACTGGCAAACCAGAATCGTGCGGGAGGTTACCTCAGTAAGCGATGATATTTGGCTTGAAGGTGGAATATTGCACAAAGCGCTTGAGGTATTTTATGCAAACACAACTGCTTGTGTCTCAGCTAATTGCTCAGTTATATTTTCATTTGCTGTTAGTTTCCCGGAAAAATTCAAAATTTCTATGGGAATGATATTTCAGTCGAAGGGACTGCCGATCTGGATGTAAAAATTGGACGGCACCGGCTGAAACATCTTGTGATAGTTGTGACTCTAGAGGGCACAACTTGTTTACTGGGAAGGAGACCATCACCTCTGATCAACTGTGTAACAAGATCCTCTGGACTCAGACTAATCGCCCCATAAAATTAAAAATGAGTACCAGTTATATAAGCCTGAATGGTACCTGTCATGTAATTGATCAAAGCTCTGAGAATGTAGAGTTCCATTTCAAGAATAACCATGTCCCAGATATCAATGTCATCTCTTTAGGAGATCAAACTGCTGATGGGAACTCTCCGTTATAAGTGGCAATTGACACTGGAAGGGAACACCCTAATATTATACACCAGTCCAAAATCAGAAGAAACCTTGAGTCCTGTGAAACCAGACAAGGAAGAGTCCACTCAACGTCTGACAGACATTCAGAAAAAGGGCAAGCAGTTGTTTTTCCCCATTCAGTTAAATGAGGGGGAGGAACCGGTGCTCACCAGTGTGCCTGAATAATTTAAGGAACTTCATCAGCGAAGAATTATTCAGGAAATTCCCAAAAGATCAGACCATTCCCCCATTTAAATTGATTGACAAATGGGAATTTGGTCTAGAAACCCCAAATTGCATACATATTCTGTAGGTGTATGCTAAAAATGTCCATTGGCAACAAAAGAATAGTCCAAAATTGGTGGGTCATGAGAGGTGTCCCTTCAGCCTTTTATCTGGGATGTGACATACTCACCCGATTTGCAATCAATTTGGACCTAATTAATAAAAAAAGGCCTGGTCCCGGCTGGGGAGTAACCTCATGGGCTTTGACAACATTAAAAAAGCATTCCGGTCAGCTCAATTACTGCCTTATGCCATGGAAGTTCAAGTGCGAGAAGAGGTTACAATCCCAGGACATGTGCGACAATTTATTCTTCCCCTCAAAATTAATTGAGCACAGATCCTCAAACATCAGAATGCCTATATAAATCTAAATTCCCATCTCCACCAACAAGGTTTATATTTAAATCCGACACCTCTAGTAGACTTAGAACACAACACGATTCAAATATTGATGGGTAACAGCGACCCTCGAAGTATCACTTTGGGCGCAGACACCTTTATTGGAATGGCGGTTGATGCCCAACATTGTTCTATTGATTTAAGTAATGAAACCATGAGACCAATCCCAAACGACTGTTTTGACATCAGCGACAGTATTCCTCCAGAAAAGATTTTTACTAGGCATGGGGGGAATTACCTGGTGTAATCTTCCTGCCCCTACAGTGTGGAAGAGGTGACCTGTGACATTTCGATGGAGCAGGTAGTATTCAGAGTCAAGGACCACTACCTGGAATCACCTGTCCAGGTCAACACCATCAAAAGAGATCTCTCCACTCAACTGGAGGATACCGCAGAAATTGCCAAGCCCGAGGTCTTTCCAGGATTCAAGCAGATGGTCAAGGAAAGGGTCACTCTTGCTGATGTCTATGAGGCCGAGAAGCAAAGCCAAATTTTAAAACAGGTCTTCCAGGAATTCGAAGATACCTTTCAGTGGTCTCATACCACTTTGGATGCACATCCATTCATTCAACCATCATTCCCACGGACCCTGATATGGCTCCAGTATTTGTGAAACAATACGGGTTACCACTCGTGTCCATGTAGTTACTCACAGATATTATAACAAATTTAGAATCCCATGGGATAATTTGTGCGATCCACAGTACCTTCAACAACATGGTACTGGGGATCAAATGGCCAATGGAAACTATGTGCAGACCTGAGGGAGTTGAACAAACGGGTCCACATGTCAAGATGTTCCCTTCCCAACATCAATCAGGGACTGGCCCAGATCCAAGGGTCAAAGGTGTACAGCACCATTGACCTGACCAACCGTTACTGGACAGTACCCGTGAGTAGGGAAGGCCAATACAGGCTTGCTTTTACCTTTGAGGGGGCAGCAGTACACCTGGACCTGAGCCCCCTTCGGATACATAAACTCTGGCAATGAGTTCATCATCTACTCATGTAAGGCCATACCCGATTTGGGAGAAAGAGAAAACTAGGCCTATGTGGATGACCTTTTGATCAAGAACTCAACTGCGGAGGAACACATGGCAGAATTCTGCTATGTTCTAACCCTTTTGCAGAAAGCTGGAGCAAAACTGTCCTTTCAATAGGCACAGTGGTGTAAGACTTGAGTGAACTTCTTAGGGCACAAGTTCATCCCTGAGGGTCTTAATCCCCAGGTGAAGATGGTGGAAGCCTTATTGACTTTAAAAGACCCTACCGCTCTCCGAGAATTAAGAAGACTTCTTGTACTTACTGATTATAGTCCAAAGTTAATTGAAGACTACTCATATGGCACTCGACCCATGGTACATTTATCAAAGGCCGGAGTTAAATGGGAGTGGGGTCCAGAACAATCCAAAGCAGTTAAACAACTGAAAAGAAGCCTTTCCCATGCTCCTTGTTTGGCTTATTCTGTAAACAACAAGGAGTTCTTCTTGGAGACAGGGTTCTCAGATACTTGCCTAACAGCAGTATTGTACCAAAAGCATGACACGATCAACAAAGTCATCTCATATACGCGCAGGACTTTCTCCTCTGTGGAGTAGCGGCAGAGTAGCAGTCTTAGGCAAGTGACTGCAAGTTGCTCTGTGTATCCAGTACCAGACCACACCGGAGTCTGTCTTCAGTGTTTGCTGCCTGTAACCAGCCACTGACCAGTTAAAAGCTCCACTCCACCGCAGAGCGGCCGCGGAGTAGCGGCAGAGTAGCAGTCTTAGGCAGTCTATGGCAGCCATGGACGCCGAGGACGCTACTCTGCCCACCCCTGCGGCCCAAGATGACAGCCTTCAGAGGAGCTCTCGCTCCTGTTCATGAGCCGAAAGCAAGAAGAAACAGCTTTCTGACTCTGAATAACGGGACTTTCCCACTGCTATGGTGGACGGTGCCCCCGATTGTGACTCGAGAAGGGCGGGGGAGCCGCTGATTAAAGAACTGTCAGCAGTAGCGGCCCCCGTGCCCAGTGGGGGGGCATGTCTGAACAACAACAAGAACCAGGGACAAACAATCTTCAAGACCCGGGTCGCCCGTACAGTAAGTACGACTATCCCACCCATGCCGCCAAACTGTGATCGAGAGGCTGAGCGGGCTGTTGGGGGAATTGGGATACAGCCGCTCGCCCAAACATGGCGACGGTAAACCCGGACTCACCTGTGAAGGAGTGGGTTTTGCATGATCCGTCAGAAGCGTCCTGCAGCGGCGCCTCCACACTCGGCCTCTTCCCACAACCCACGGTCTCCCCGTAGCCCGTCGGAGGACGGCGGCGAATGATGCAGAGAAGGGAGGGGCCGGCTTGAGAGAGACGATGGAGGAGTGGGAGGCGGACGTGGAGTGCGTGCCGGCAGGTGCTCTAGCACTCCCCACTGGAGCGACCTCAAGGCAAAAGAATTGGGCTCGAAGTGACAGACACTCTCGTGATGGGGGCCCAGGAAGGCTTTACTGTGGATAGCCTTCAGAACATCCCGTCGGACAACAACTTGGCAGAAAGCCACCAGGGAGTTTTGTTTGCAGGCCAATTTGTGAGGGTGGACGTTGACATCCACCCTCTGCCACATCATGAAAGATAGCTAATCCCGTATAGGGACGTTAAAAAAAATAAAAAGCAAACCATGAATATGGAGTCGGACCATATTGAAGATGGGGAGGACTTTGAAGACAAAGACCATCCGATTGACCACTTCTCAACAAGAGCCTCTTCAATAAATAAAGAAGATGGGCCATGCTCCAAAAAATTGAAGAAAGCTTCTAAAGACAAAACATTATGTCCTGGCGATCATCCTACTCAGTCAGGTGAGATACAAAAAAATGGTGGTGATGAACTTTGTGGCCCCATCAACACCAAAAAACAGCTAGTCAAACGTACAACAAGGAGAATAATAAAATCAAAGGAAAATATAAGAGGCATGGATAGCAACACCCCCCTCTCACAAACTTTGAAAGAATTTTTTGGGAAGCGTTGCAAAAGAAAATATGAACATATCTGTGAAATTAGCGACAGGGAAATGTTGGAAGTCGTCTTTAGTTCTGAGGCCTCACTGGGAAATAAAACCAATGAAAAGGGCTTAACCCCCCCTACCCCACAGGGTCAAAAAAACTTAACACCAAAGGTTGCTGCTATTCCACCTGAGGAGACAGGTGGACAACTTTCTAGTCCACGGAACAGCAACGATGAAATTACATGCGAACTTCCTACACTAGCGGTTGCCGACCTTAATATACCCTCCAGTATGGAAACTCCTCACCTTGATACGGAAAAAAATCAAGTGGAACAACAAGTGGAAGCTGCGATCTTTAAGGATCCGAATGGAAAAGGAAAAGCTGCAGCTCCGCCCATTATTTCAGCCTGTCTAAATCCAGCAAAAAAGGACCTACGTCTACATATGGCATCTACTCCTCTTAAGGATAGGAGACATAGCGAACTGGCGGAATCCTCTTCGGCTGAATCACCAAATAAAAAACTTGACATTCTGACAATCATGTCAGCAGTAACCATGATGCACTCCAAATTGCTTTATTTGGAGGGCTACATTGCAGCGCTAGAAAAAGAAAAAGCTAGAGAACACACCATTTTACACCGACTGGTATACGCGGAAGAACCTTCTTCCACAACTCCAACGACCACTAAAGAGGTAGGATGCCAAATGTCGATCACCAAATCTATACCTTGTCAACTGCCTCTGAGAATGCCAGACAGAGTGGAGAAGCCTGTAAATAAGTCAAGCGCCTCCTCCCAATCCGTCAAACAAGATTCTAAGACATGCAGAACGACTACGAGTAACAACAAGTTAAGCTCTTCTTCACAACATGTCATTCAAGTACCCGAAGCAAGCTGTAAGTCTTTGAACGATAAGGAAGCGATGGTCAAAAGATGTCGCCTGCTGGGGGGGGAAGGAGTCCCATAATTGTGTATGTGAAGATAAAGATCTAATACTTCCGATTGATCTAGAAAAACCCCACAGGAAGGCCAACACGACAGCGGCAAATAAAAAATGTCCTATATTTGCAGAGTGCAAACCCACTAATCCTCCAACACCGAGAAATGAGAAACAACTAGTCTTCTGCCTACCAGTGCTGGAAAAGAGTCTGGTCTTTGGACCAGGCAGGAAGGCAGAGCGGAACAAAGCTCAAACGGTATCCCAAATCCAAAGCAACAAAATCTCAAAATGTACAGAGGAAGGTGAATCACCTATTTGTATTGATTTATTGGAGACATCTAACTCTTCAAACACCTCTAAGACTACCGAGGACCTCCTGATGGCAGAAGCTCTAGAATATTTGAGCCAGCATTGCGAGGGAACTTGCGAAATTAATGAAGATGACATCCCTCCAAGAGACAATCAGTACGAGCAAAACCTAGAATCCCATCTAGAATCAAGGGCAGCGAATTCTGAAGATCAACATCACTTTCTGTCATTGGAGGATTATTGTAGGAAGGTGGCTCGAATTAAGAAATGGGGTCCAGACCCAATGCGGATGAAGGAAATCAATAAACCCAGTGAAGGCCGGCAAAGGCATTTTTCTTCAAAAGTATCTAAATCCTTGAATCATAGTGGTGTAAGGAATCCAAGCATCCCACAAGATTCAAGGAAAAAAGTACATGAACGGCAGCCGGGAACTACCAAGGGAGAGAATGATGGTAGAAAGAACTGCAGATCGAATGGGCATGAAACAGATATACGAGATGAAGCCTAATTTAAATCAAAAACTCCCTTAAGGAAGTTAACAAATACACAACAGCCGAGACTACGTCATTCTTAATAGAAGAACGGTGAGCGACTTGCTACACAGCATTCCCAAACTCAAATCAGTAGAATCAAGTGACCTGCAAATGGTAGAGCCATTTCATGAAGGTCGCCAGGCCTCCACTTATCTATATAGCACTTCTCGATCTGTCAAACAGAAGCTGCGTGATTCCTTGAGACATTTATTAAAACTGGGATATGATCTAATAGAAATTAATGTTGAGATACACCAGCAACATGAGGAATCACTGACAACCACCAGAAAATACTCAAATTCAGGTAAATCGAAACAAAATACCAAGTACAGCAGCTCTTCAGAGGTAGAAAAACAGAACAACCCCTCTGAGTAACGTCAGAAAGAGAAACAACCAAATCAAGGGAGACAATAAGTAGTCCGCACATTGTGAGAAGAGATCTTGCTCCTAATAGCAAAACAGAAAGAGCTTCCTCAACTGGGAATAATCACAAAGAACGTCAGGAGGAGGTGGACAAGAAAAGTGAAAGAAAACCTTGTGGCCCGCTTATATCAATCAAAAGAACATGTACGCAACACGTAATAAAAAATAATAAACAGCACACTGAAAGGGAAAAATCTAATCCCCTACAAAATATTTGGGCATGGCTTCCCAAAGCGCTGGTTCCTCAAAGAAAATAGCAATCCATGCCCGCCCAAAAAACAGCAGAGGTCATGATACGGCCCACAATTAACTCAACGGTTAAGTTAGGCTTGTGGAACACACAAGGTTTTGCACACATAACAGTGTGCGACGTAAACTTGGCCGCATTTGACATACTATGTCTACAGAAGACATGGCTCACAACTAAGCCTGTCCTGGACGGGTTTGAAATCGCGTTTGTCCTGGCTAAAAAAGGTCTAAAAGGTAGACCATCTTCGGGCCTGTTAACCGCGATACGAATTGGGAAGGGGATGACACTGAGTAAAATCCTGACAGCATCCCTCTTCATGCTAACAGTCCAGGTGAAATGGACCTGCTGGAACGAAGTTCTGGATAAAATAATGGAAACCGCAGCCATAATCATCAACGTTTATTGGAATCCAGATTCCATTTCAGACCAAGACTTCCTGGACATGGTGGAGAATGAAATTGACAGAGCCTACATTGACCACTCTGAACCACACTTATACATCTGCGGTGATCTAAATGCAGTTTGTGGTTTGAAGTCTGGCAGACCGTCCAAAACCAAAGCTGAATCGTGTGGTAAAAAATGGACTTCAATGATGAATGTAAGAGAACTTGTTAATCTCGACACTATCTTCAACAGCGACAATCGCATTCCATCGTGGGAAGGTCAAATGTCATCAGCTACAATAGACTATATCTATGTTTCAATCACTCTGCTGACTATTATTACATCCTTCACTAGCATTAAAACCATGGCAAGCGACCACAATTTATGGTGTACAACATGGCCTGTCATTTCGATTGAAAAAGCAACATTCAAACCTGACGTGGAGGTAAATGTGAAAGGAAATCGACAGTCCTTGAGTGCAAACAATGTCAACACTCTAACTAACAAATATGATCAGCTAGGATTAGCAGGCGTCGTTGGTATTCTACCCGATTATGGCACTCTTCTCAACATCTTCAAAAAATCAAAATCGAACCACGCATCATGCATTGAAAAACCTGTGCATAATTATGATCTGGTGTTGGTCGTTAGAAGACGCCTACTTAGGAAATTGCAGAGGGCTTTCGCAAGGGATAGCTCTGAGGTAAACAAACAAGCCCTGATTATCGAAAAAAACAAAATAGAAGTCGTGGCTCAAAGAGTACCGACACTCCTTATTCCAGAGAGATTCTGAGGAAATGTTGAGGCTTGTTTGTGGGAACAATTCCCGCAAATGTTATCAACTCAACAGAACGAACCACCACAGACGCACTAATCAATGGTATTGGTGAAGACACCTGGAAAACCCATTTCAAAAAGCTTTTTTTGATCCATCTGCACCAACTGCTCCTATACAGGACCAAAAGGTGTCGCCCTGGGTGGAGCTCCACGACTATGAAGATATTGTGGAAACTTTGAAAAAACTAAAACTCTAGGGCCCCAGGCCCTGATGGCCTGACAAATATGCACTTGAAAGAGCATCCTGAAGCATGGGCCAGGTTCATTAGCGAAGTATTTCGTAGATCAACAACAGCAAGGGTGTTACCCAAATCTTGGACCACTGCAATTGTAGTGCCTATCTACAAGAGAGGAAAGAGAGACGACCCAATAAACTTTCGGCCCATCGCTCTCCTAAACGTGATTGGCAAAGTCTACGGATCTCTGCTCCTCCGCCATTTCCAAAACTGTGCAAAAGAGGCACCTTGCAACGATCCTTTCAATCTGGTTTTAAAAAGAATGTGGGGACCAACACAAACATCTTAACATTGAACATCCTAAAGTGCAAGTCTTTAGCAGGGGGGCCTCAAACCTACATCGATTTAAGTCAGGCGTTTGACCAAGTCGACAGAACAAGACTTGGGAGAAGCTGAGAAAGTGGAACTGTCCAGCGGCAATATTGCAGCCACTTATTGCACTCCATACGGCAACAAGAATACAAAGTCGGCTTGACCAGCATGGCTCTCTAACAGAAGAGATTATGACAAATCGGGGAGTCAAACAAGGCTGGCCGTTGGCCCTGGCACTTTTTTTGAGTTTTATAGGGTACTACAAGGACACAGAGCATAAGGTCAGAGTCTTTCCACCACAATTGGGTAACACAAAAATATCAAGAGTCCTGTATGCGGATGATGTTATCCTTGTTGATCAAACAGCTATTGGGTTACAGCGTCAGCTCACCAATTTCGCTGAATTCATTTCAGACAACCATCTGAAAATCAACAAGTCGAAAACCAAAATTCTTTTTTTTGGAAAGGGAAGCGAAAAAAGCGACACCTTTGCCTGGAGCCTAGAGGACGAACGCATTGAGAAGGTCGACAAATTCAAATACTTATACATCATGGTCGACAATTCTCTAAACGAAAATGGTATGCAAAATCATCTGCTGACCAAAACAAAGAGACTTACCTCACAGGCAAAAGCGATAGATCAGAAGTTTGGTCGCTTTTCTCTAATGCCCATTGTGAACTACTACAAAGCCAAGGTCATTCCCGCACTTGTCTATGGTGCTGAAGCAATGCCAGGGATACCCAAAAAAACCTGGCTTAAACTAGAGAGCCACTATTGGAGGGAAGTGCTGAATCTACCTAGTTCAACACTAATGGTCTTAATAAGACGAGAAATGAGCCAGATTTCACTATTATCAATAGTGGAAAGAAACTCTATGATGTTGTTCAGGAAGCTCCTGTTGGAAGATCGCCCGAAGCTACTTGAAATGATAAACAATGAGGCTGAAGGAGGACGATGTATGGGTTTAAATCACTGGTATGAAGAACAAGAAAACAAATTGAAACTGATCCAGTGTTCCAAAAAAGAGCTAATTGAGAACCCTATGAAAATCCATAAGAAATTAAACAAACTTGACTTGGCTACCACCTGTGATCAAGCGGCATCATACAAGTTGGTCTCGCATTCGCCGCCAATGAACCAAAAACTGCACGCTTTACAACCATTCGTTGAAAAATATCCCGATCGAAAGTGGAGGAGCACCTTTTTAAGGGCTCGCCTAAACTTGCTACACACCAACGAAATTTTGAGGATTCGAGGTAGGGCAAACTTAAACAAATGTGGATTCTGTAAAGACCCTTCTACGGTAGAAACAGTGAGGCACCTCCTCCTAACATGCCCAGGAGTTGAATCCATCAGAAAACCGTACCTGAGGCCTGTTTTAGCTACAGCTCACATCTTTGACGAAGATTAATTGGGGGCGGAGGAACAACTTGGGTTACGTCCACAGCGAAATTTCTAGAGCAGATCCTACTGACGATAGATGAAGAAAATGGACAAACGATTAACTGATTTGATAGAAAAATGAAACACAAACAACTCTTTTAAAAACCCTTAGGTTAAATAAAGTATAAAAAATAAAAATAAATGACTGTGAGAAGTCATTCTTGGCAACGGTGTAGGCACTAAAAAATAACTGCCCATTCATACAGTGGGAGCACATCATTGTTGAGACTTTGCACCGACCCTTGCAATATCTACAAAGTGACAGAATCCGGGCGGGGAACGACTTGCATTATTGTGCTCAAGAAAACCGTCTTGAGGACGAAAGTCTAATGACCAAAAACAACATGAGGTATAATTAACTTCCCGACACAAGGTCTATAAAGAAGACACGTACCAGGGGATATGATATATGATATGATATGGCATTTATAATGTGCCTATACACAAGTGTTTCAAGGCGCGATGAGGCAAGGGAGGGGGTACAGAGGGAAGACAGACAATGATCTTACTAGGCAAGGTGTCATTCGGATCGCGCAAGGGAAGGGGTAAAGGGAAAAAGTGGGGGGGCAAGGGGAGGGGAAAATGCAGTAGATGGGATAATCAAATAAACAAGATGAGTAAAAAAACGGCCAGCTGGTGGCAAGTGCAGGGTGAGTACAGACATAAGTGCTGGTGAGGGGACTGTAGGGATACAGAAAACAGTCCCCAGGTGTAGTGGTTGCCAGGGAGGCAGTGCAGGCGTGCAACTGGCAGGGCTTGGGCCTGAGAACAGAAGGGTGGCCAGGAAACAAGCGCAGTCTCAGTATCAGCCAGGAATTCAGCAGGGGAGAGGGGAGAGAAAGCAGAAGCAAAGAGGAAGGTTTTTAGGTGCTTCCGGAACCGAAGATGGTTCTCCTCAAGTTTCAGGGAGGCAGGGAGGCTGTTCCAGAGGGAAGCCCCAGCCGAAGAGAGAGATCTACCACCAACTCATTGCTTGGAGAAGCAACTGACCCTGAGGGAGTTGGAGGTGGATGAGTGAAGTGCTCGAGAAGGAGGATATTTAGGAAGAGAGAGTTGAAGGTATTGAGGCCTCACAGTTTATGTGGATGGGTGCTCCTATCATGTGGATAGCAAAGGGGAAAAAGAACTTGTGGCTGGCATTGGAATTGCCTGGGTAAATGATACCCCGGAAACCTCCACTGGTTATAAAATAGGATCCCGAAGTAGTCATGTTGCAGAGTTGATGGCCGTTCATCAAGCCATCCTCACTGCAGTGCACCCCCAACTCAATGAACTGGTCATAATCACTGACTCTGATTATGTCAGGAATGGGTTTGTGGAGCACCTGATTAACAGGAAGAATCGAGGCATGCTTTGTGTCGACAACAAATTCCTAATGCATGCCAAATTGATCCAGTCAATCAACGATCTGGTGTCCTCCAATGAGATGACCATCATTACAAGATAGAGTGGCCAGATAAGACTGGGAATCACCTGGCTGACCAGCTGCCTAAAACCGGAGCTCTGCAGGGGGATTTCATGGAAATTGAATCCCTGGTGGGGGAGATCCAGATGGCAGCTGTCACCAGGTCACAAACTCGGATTAACAGCAAACTCTCAACAGCCCAGTGGAGTAAAGATACCCCAGATGTAGATTTGATCACTGCACAGAAAGAGGACCCGATCATTGGGAAATGTTATCGGCACATGAAAACCCTGTAACCCTGTAAGCTTTCAGCTAACAGAGTCTGATTGTGTTAAGAATTGGGGTTTGCGGGCTCAATAGGGCCGAAAGACTTCATCTACGGGTTAGGGCGACTGGGAGTGTGGGAGTTACTGGCCAGTGTATGTGCACGCAGCCACAGTCTATTTAAATCGTCCCTGGCCCTGCGCTGTTGGTGATTGTTGGTTGGAGGCACGGGCCGAAGCGAGTCGGCGTTCGAGTGGTCTGGGCCTGGGCTGCAGTGGTGAGCATATACCGAGGCAGCAGAGCTGATACTGGTGGGTGACTCATCCCTCACGGCAGACGGATCAAGAGATGGCATTGTAATTGCTCAACGCGGCATTCATCATTGATTGGGGTGGTGCCATCGGGCCTCCCACGCCACAATTAAGTGATCAGGGAAAGGTGGTGGTAATCTTGGCCCTGAAGGCACATTGCCTAACATCTGCGGACATTTGAATCAAGTGATTGTTAAAGTATATGTGTTAACTATTGGCATCCTAGAATCCGGTGGACTATTGCCGCCACGTGTGTTTTCGCAGCAGTGTGTCCTCATGAACTTGTCCATGCCCGCGTTGCAATCTGTGTAAAGAGGACCATTTTCAGAACTTGTTGAATGTTTCTTGTGTTGAACTGAAGTAAGGGATGCTACGTGTTGTTTGTGGCTGCTTACTCTTGTCAATATCTCCTAGTAGGAGTTATATATGTGTTACTGGCCAATGGTTCAAAAAATGCATTCCTGTGAGAACATCTCTGCTCAGTGGTAGGCAAGAGGTATCAGAACACTTATGGGTATCCTTACCACATTTATATGTATATGTCTATGTCATTTCATGTTGTGTGCCAAGGCTGTTCTCGGGAGATTTCTGTAAACACATCATCTGCTTTGTTTGTTGCTGGTTAGGAATAATGAAGTGTGTGATACTTGATTACCAGGGGCAATATCCTAATTAGGAAGGGTGTTGTCCTATGTCAGGAATATGTGCAGGAGGTATTTCTCAGGTACAAGATGGTTTGTTATGCCATATAAGGTTTTTCCTGTTCTTCCCCATACTCTCCAATTCAAGTACCCTAACCCGCTTTCTGGTTACCCTAAACACCCCCTACCTATTCACAGCTTCTCCCTAACCCTCTTCCCCTAATGGGCTGTCTTGTGGTTCCCTGTAGATTGAACATTCAGGAGCCCGTGCCAACCAAGGTGGGAGGGGTCAACGTCATTTGGCGTCCATGGTTAGGAAGGAGTTATGAGATACTGACATATTGTACTGGTAAAGAGGATCGCCGGGTGTTGTTGAAGTTTTCCAAGATGTGCTGGATCCAAGACGGTTTGTCTTGGATGGTTGTTGGTAAGGAGAGCCCTATCTGGCTGTGACCAGTGGGTGGGACCTACCTCATTCCAAAGTCTGATGTTGAAGCACGCCCATGATGCGGCCACTGCCGGTCATCGTGAATTTCATACAACATTGGAAATGTTGTTCATTGGCCAGGACCACGACACTTACCTAAAGGGGTGTCTTGAGTGTGCTCAATTTCAACCCGGTCCATTCACACACAGAGCTCCCCTACAAAAATTGGGAATGACACTGCCTTGATCAGATTTGCAAGTCTATTTCATCGGGCCAGTGATTCACTACTCTAATGGAAACAAGTACATGCTGACTGTGACATGCTTGTTCACTAAGTGGGTAGAATTTCTCCCAGCACCAAATTGTAAGGTCGGGGACAGCTGCTGCACAAATGATCAACCACATCTTCTCTCGTTTCAGCCTCCCGCAAAGGATACAGTGGGACCGAGGAAGCCATTTTACCAGTGAGGGGATGGCAAAGATGTGGGAGATTCTGGGGGTAAAAAGAAAACTCCACATTGCCTACCACCAGGCCTCAAGCGGGGGGATAGATATATACAACAAAACAATTGCGAGTATCTTAACAATCTGGATCCAGTTGGGACATCTAATTGCCGCTTGTCCTGATGGCTACTAGGTCTACACCATCTTCTGCAACAAAGATGTCTCCATTTGAGCTCATGAACGGATGAAAAATGGTGTTACCACAGCATCTGCTCTATAAGACTCAGGAGCAGACACTGATAAATGCGTCCACTACTCATGAGTACATTTAAAATTTAAGGAATCACCTCCAGCATGTTTTTGCTTATGCGCAGCGCAATTTAGAAACGTTGGCTGAAGCAACGAAGACCTACTATGATCTAAAGACCAGCAAGGAAGAGTATGAAGTAGGTGACAAGGTTTACCTGTACAATTTTCAAAGGAATCAGGCCAAGGAGTGGACAGTTCTCCCATCATGGTCTGGTGCCTTTGAAATTGTAGATAAAATATAACTTGTTACTTACAAGATCTGCGTCCCAAAAGGAGAACAGGCAGAAGAAAATTTGGTCTACATCAATCAGTTGAAAAGCTGTCACCCCAGACATGCTTTACGACTGATTAAAGACCGAAAGGAAAGTCGAGCAGAGGAATCTTCTGAAGAATGAAAAGGAGGATGAAAAATCAGATAGAAACTAAGACAAATATATATATATATGTATATATATATATGTATATTCAACAGGGAGTCATTTACTTGGTTTTATTGTACAAATTAAGAAAACAAATAAAATATGTTTTGTGAAATGGTAAAAATGTCAGGTTATAATTGTGTGTTGTTGTTAATTCTTTGTTAACCTTCCAGGGAAAGATGTGTGTAAAAAGTGCTGAAACTCTTTTTCTATCTTTTATTAGAGAACTAACCTCCTTAACCTCCAGCCTGGAGGTGAGAGTGGAGTCTGGTGAGGACCCCAGAGACCTGGAAAGGAAGGAAGAAAGGGGGTGCAGTGCTATATATACCCTCCAATCCAAAGATGGAAGGGGAGGCTGGAGTGCTCTCTCCCAAAAAAAGGAAGACAAGGGGGTGCATTGCCATTCCCCCAACCCAGTGATTGAAGGCGAGACTGGAGTGCACACTCCCTAATGAAGGCAATTATGCCTAATAAAACCCCACTTTTCCCCAACAAAGAGTCATTGTGGAACGGGGGGGCATGTGGGGTGCATTCAAAAAGCCCCTAAGTCCCTTTCACATGAACAGCAGGATTTTAAACCCTGAAACAAATATGGCTTGGCATTACCAAAGTAAAAGCAGCATTTTAATTTACAAAAAAGGAAAAATCAAATATCCCTTTTACATGGAAAACATGATTTTTAAACAGTGACATCAAAACATTGCTGGCACAGGTGTGTGTAAATAAAAGCAGTTAAAATGTGAAAATGTATCACTGCTAACAGAAAAATGTCAGGGAAAATACACAATGTGTGGGTTGACAAAAAGCATTGTATACTAGGTTTCACCTACAAAGCTCCTGTGATATTTGAAAAACTACTTTGTGTTCATGAAAAAAAAATGTCAACCCAAGACAACCCCTTTTGCTGGCTGTGGGAAACTTCATAAGGAAATCTCCTACTCCCAGTCTGGATTTCACATCTTCCATCTAATTACGAACTGCAATAAAGTGTCCTGCTAAAGGTGTCAAAATTCAGTGTTCTCCAGACCTGCTGCCACTGAAGGGATTGACTGCAAGAGAAGTTCCCCTTGGCTAGAGCATGACTAATAAGTGTGAAAATGGAGGCAACAACTTCAAAGAGCAAGCTTCCAACACAAAGGAGACTGATAAAAAAATTAAAACTCTGGGTACAGGCTGACCCAGTGAAAACAAATGGCCGGAAGGCAGGAGGCCATTTGTCCCACATGAAGATTCACAATTAATTTAAAAGGACAATTATCATTTAAGCTTTTTACTCAGAAATCGTAAGGCAGATGGATTTCACCTATTTGCCAATTTCTATGTAATAAATTCATCCACCTGCGAATCAGGGAACTGTAATGACCAGTTAAACTAGGTTTCTGGCTGATATGAACTTGTTCCAAATGTGAGAGTTGGTGACCAGGAGGAGAATAAAATTAGGGATATTTTTTCATTTGTATTTTTAAAATGCTCACACAGCCCAGGGGCATTGAGGAGCTGTTACAGGAATATGTCTCTTAGTTGCATATTTATATCACTCTTAATACCTGGAAGTTATTAAGTGCAGACCCGGGGATCAACCCTGTGTTGCTTCGTGTCGTCTTGTTTCCAAGGCGAGCACGTTGCAACTGAGCTATCCTCCCAGGACAATATTGGTAATACCTTACATATTTATAGCTGTTATGTTTTTATGGAAACAGCAGAAACGTACTACATGATACAGGCTTGGTGGTTGGCTTATCTAATTCTCCATGATTAGCTGAATCAGAAAATATGTTTATTATGACAGTTGCTAGGAAAATATGATGTTGTGGTACATAATTAGTTTTTCCAAAAAATGGAAAGGAGAACAAATGGCGATTACAAATGGGAATTGGAATTGCCATATGTTGCTCCAGGCCCCTAAACCTATCCTAACTTGGAGGCTGGGTTTGGGAGGAGAGAGAAGGGTAACTGTCCAATCCCAGTTGCAGGAATTATTGCAGGGTACCTTACCAAGATTGTAAATTGGTGGTGTCATTGCTGCTATGGAAGGGGTCTTCACTGAGATAAAGGGACATACTGGGACAGACAGACAGATAAGAGACAGACTATCAGGAAGGCTGCTGAAACTTACCATCTGACAGCTGTAAGGAAACACCAGTGGAGATTGCTGAGAGTGGATCTGGGCAGAGCTGTCTATTTCTAGGAAGGCCTCAAAGCTGACTGGGTCCTATGGTGGAGAGCGGGAGGCCATCTTTGAGAGTGAAGTGATCAGACTCCTGCCCTATCTTTCCAGAGTGTCCTGGGATGCAGCTGGCTTTCCTGAACCTTAAACATGTATGTAAAACTGAGCCTGGGAAACCAAAAGGTGGGGGGGTTGCTTTCCTTGAATCCTTTCCCTTTATAGTGGGCAGGGGGCAAAATTGTGTTTAGCCTATTTAACTAAAAATATAAATGTTGTTAATTCCCCATTTGGCAGAACATTACAAGGTGAATTTTGTTAAAATTCAAAATGAACAAATATCACTTCGCAGTATGCACTGAACCCTATAGCCTATAATTTCATTGGGTAATCATTTTTGTCCTGCTGACCATGACTTCTTTAAGGATGAGGGGTGTCTGTTCTTAAATCAGTCCAACCTTTCAGTCGGAAAATCCAAAATTCCCCGAATCATTCCTAGTTTTCTGTCGCACTTCCCCAATACAGACGAAAGTGGGGGAAGGAGAGGGCTGAAAAACAAACCGCTAAATCACCATGTGTTGATTTTAAACCAAAAGTGTGGGCAAAATCATAATTGCCATATGTATTTCTACCAATCTTCAAATCATTCTGCTAGCCTTTTAAGCCTGCAGGAAAATCAAAATCGCACAACACTACATGATAATTGCTTTCGTTATTGATCAGTGTAATTATTTCTTGAAATGAAATTTGCAGAACGTGAAGGATTGTGATTGTTTTCTTTTCAATGCCCTTTTGTTATTTGTTTATTCTGAGAGAAGTTGATTGCGTTGTGCCATGGATAAAGAGGTGTTTGACATTTTTGTGGTCATTTCTATTACTTTTAATTTAAATGAATACCAATATATTTCCTGTTCACCGGCCTGGTTCTTGGTTCATTGTTAGCTCTGGGGAGAGTGATCCAAGGGGCATGATATGTGTCTGAGATGGGGCTGTTAAACTGTTTGTTGCGTCACACCTTAAGTGGGGAAGGAAGGAAATGCCTGAGTTGATGGTTGTTTATCCTGTTACAGAATTTTGGGGAAGTTTCTATCAACAGGGTGGTGGTAGGGCTTGGTAAGAGACAGTAATGCCTCAAACCCACCTATGAAAGGCCAGTACGATTGTCTACAAGTCAATCACCTGTTTGGCTCACCTATGAAATGCTTATAGGACAGCACAGCTGACAGCCCAGTAAGGCAGGGCCTTCATGAAAGGCCAGCAGGTCCGGAGAAGAGTCAGTTGCAAGTCTGGCAGCCTGCGCCTCGTTCTTTATCTTGCTGACAGTTTTGATCCATCAGATCGAGGCTCATCCTCTTTACTCCAATTTCATTGGCTGAAACGGTAGTAATGGTATGGGTTGCTTCTTGATCCGTGTTCACTTGCCACAGTAGAGTTGATTTCACAGGGTCAGCGCTGTGATGCGCCGTGTGTAACGGTTAAAAGGATGTGCCGTGACCTTAGGAGGTTTGAGTTCTGAACCAGCCCATGGCAGAAATTACTGTTTAGATTTGCTAGATATTCATCCAACATCTCAAGTCTGGGAGCGCATTAAATCACGTACTATGTACCCCCCTTAAAAAGGGAGGTTTGGTAACCAGCCAAGTGGCCCGTCGTCAGGCTTACCCAGTGCCAGTGGTACAGGAAAACGAGCCGGGGCTCATCATGGGGACGTGACCTAAGGGTGGGTCACCTGCTGGCTCATTAGGCCATACCCCCTTGACGAGCTCCAGCTTAATGGGATACAGGGGACTCCTGGGGGAGAGGGTGCTGATCTCTTAATCTATTAACTAAAGGGGTGACTGGCGGGGGTCAGTGCCACATGTTTTCAGCCTTAATGGGGCTGCAGCCCCTCACCAGGCGTGTCTTAGCTAAAAAGATGCCTGGTGAGGGGCTGCAGCCCCATTAAGGCTGAAAAAGTGAGGCTGCTGGAAGCCAAGGCCTTTTTTGCTAAAGCCTGAAGCTCCTGTGAACGAGTGCCAGCTTCAGGTGGCCTCATCTTTCTTCTATAGTCGTGACACAGGTCCACATGATTCTCTTGATTAAAGGGATGCTCGCAGTTGCTGGCATCATCATTATAGAGAAAAGGTATTTTTTCTGAAGCCTGAAGCTCTGGCACATGAGCAAGAGCTTTAGGCTTTAGAAAAAAGCCTCGTTGTAGCGGTCGCGGCTGCCAGCGGACCCCATCAGGGCCCTGCCTCAGAAACATATTTCCGAGCCTTCTGTGGCTCTGTCTAAGGTAGTCACGGCCCACTTAAACCCCCAGGTTTACTTCTGAGAAAGCTTCTGGGGCAGAAGCACGCTTCCCGGGGACTGCGCTTTTCCTACACACCTACCTGCCTGCCTGCCTGCCTCGTTATTCTACATTTTAAAGAAAGGGGGCGATGGTCTATTCAGAAAACTTGCCGAATAAAAATATTCGTTGGCGTCATTAGGGCGGCGGCTTTTACGATTCGTTTCTGCAATATTTGACCTTTTTTAAACCAGCTGGTCTTGAATCTTGATTCATTTTAAGGGAAAGCGACAGCTAGAAGCCTCCGGGGCCTCCACTTTTTAACTCCGAAAGCTGGGAGGCGCTGGGCGTCTTGTCAGTGGCTCCTCATTTCATCCGGCCTGCGCCTTTAAGGGAAGGCTGGGGTCCGCCCCTCGGGTTTGTGAATGGGACCTTCCCTTCTTTCTTCTAAGCCGCGGCAGTGATAAGAAACCCGAGCAGCTTATCGGCTTTTGAATGGGGCTGGAGACGGGGAGGTGGGGTCACGTGACGAGATTACCCTGGGAAGAGCTACGTGCAGCCAGTGAGAGAGAGGACAGCGCGGGCTCTTTACTGCACACCCACCCTGCTGCCTGATCCCTGCCCTGGCTCTTCCCTGAGGGGTACTGCGAGAAATCACGGGAGTGCTAGGAGGCGCCCCTCAGCAACGGCACGTCCAACTTTGCGCCAGGTAGGGGACGCCAGCTTTAAGGCGCTTGCTTTTCTGGGCTAAGAGATCGCACGAGAGCCGCATTGTCCCGTGACCGGTATGAGTAGTTCACGCAGCTCTGGTTTGTTCAGAATTGCATTCTGGTACTTGTAGTTTAATCAGTCATAGTTCACAGGAAAATATTGCGTAAAAGCCAGCATTTGGCAACCTGTAATCTAGAGCGTGACGTCCTGCAGCAAGAGGGCGTGCTGTCTTTGCCCTCTAGGCTGTATTGCCAGAGCATGACTCATTTGAGAGATGGGTAAACTTGATAACCACTCCCTGCTCCTGAGTGGAGAGCAAGTAAGTTGCTCTTACCATTGATTGCTTGTAGTGTAAAGTGCGGCACTATAAATCCCAGAATGCACCGGGAAGTCCGTCCTGGCTGAGCTACTTGCGCCCGGTGTGGGCATCTTGCTACCCGTGCACTCGGGCAGAATTTTCAAACTTGTCCTTTCAGAAAATTCTTCTTCTGGCACATGAGGTCTTAAGGGTGGGAGGGGAGGGGCGCGGGTGGCTCTGGAACGAAGCCTGATTGGAAGTTGTGTTTTTTGAGTATGGGGGCGACTGGCATGGAGGGTTCCCAGAAGGAGCTGGGTTGGCAAGAAGCGAACCGAGCCCCTAAAGTTGTGCAGTTCTCGTGCTTTAGTACTTGACGGAGATCTAGAAGCGGGCGAATTGTGCGGTGGGTGGGGGAGGGCGACGAAGACACTAATGACCAAAGGTAGAGCTGGAGACCATGGTGCGTCAGTGTGCCCGCATCTTGTCTCTCGCCCAAGCCTGTTTTCCTGGGCTTGACACGCAGAGAGCGAAGGTCGTCTTCTGAGAGCCCTGGGCAGAGCTCTCGCCGCCCAGTGATCTCAACTGGGCTCCTGTGGGTTCCAGGAGGGGCGGTGTGTGGGTGTGATTTGCGCACCGCCTTTATGGTGTTGCGCAGCAGAATATATCGCGCTGTAAATGCGCCGAACAGCAGGAGTCAATATTTGCCAGGCTCTCCACCTGGCTGCGCGCAGCGTTGTCAAAATTAGAAATCTCTGCGCCCGCCTGCTTTTTAAACACCTCTACTTTCCCTGTAACTTTTAATAGGCAGTACAGATTGCATTCTGGGCAATATTTCCTATTCGGAAGAATACCTCAGTGTGTTGTGCTGGTGGTGTTTGTTTTTCTTTTTTTAAATATATAAGCTGCTGACCTGTTCCTCGCAGGCATCATTTTATCTGGGCCTTGGGCAAATGACACATGCGCCCAGAAAAAGGCGTGTGGTCAGTTTCTGTTATGAACTAGCGCCCATCATGCGCTCTGTGGTGTCTAGGTGCTATGGACCGCTTGTAAGCGGGATAACTCGTTAAGTTTCTTTACCCATCTTCTCAACAGGCTCATTCACCCATCGAGCTATTTAGCTAACCCAACGTGTGTGCCCAGGCCGCCCGCTTGTTTTCTTCTTTCTGTGCATTGCCATGGCAACGCAGATGCATGTTTCACCTTTAATGCCTCGGGAGTGTCCCTTCCGTGGAAATTGAGTTTTATTTATAGCTCCTTCCATGCGCTGCCTAAACTCTGTGCGCTCGAGAGAGGTGATTTTTTAATACTGAAGGCACCGGGGTGTGAACACTTTAAAATCGGAGCCATTCGTGGCGTTGGGCCTCAGTCCGTTCAGTTATTGCACCTCTGAGGATGGCGGTGCCAATCGAGATGGGCATTTTCTGCCTGTTAAAAGGAAGAGCTGGTGCAGGTGCCAATGGGCGCGCAATAGGGCCTGGGTGTGGTCAGACTGTTGGGGGGGTAATACTCCTATAATTAAGTTAGTACCCCCACCCCCAGTCACATAGCGCTGCAACTAATGTAAACAGCCTGTTTCATGGCTACTCTTTAGTTAGAAACCCACCCCCGCCAACAACTTAGTCTCTAGCTTTACACCGCCTAACGCTGTAATGATGCTGTCTCTATATTTGAACCGACTCCCTCCCTCCCCCCCTTCGTTTTATCGGAACCAACCCGCGTCTCTGGACTGCCTCCAATCCGCCTCGAGCATTCTGGAAAGTGTTGGCGCCCCAGACGTGGCCCGGCCTCCCCCCTGCACGCGAGGCCCCCGAAAGTTGCCTTTTTGTTGGTCCAGGTCCTAGGTCTTAACCTTCACCCCCAGGTGACTTTGTTTTTTTTCAACGCCCCGTTGTCCGTGTTTTGTATCCCCAGTTTGAAGTGGACTGATAAGATATGCCCGCACGTGCTAGATCGGAGGGTTAAGGCCCTGTTGCTGAGATGTGTGTGTGTAACCCACAGCCCTTTATCTCCGGAAGGTCACTTCAGCCTTTCACCCCCTCCATGTTTGCTAAAATCCAAGAGAGAGGTGTGTGCTGGTTATACACTATAACCTTGATAACAATTAAGCATTAGTTGTGGCAACTGGATGTTCATTTAATTATCTCCAGCTCTTTTACATGCTGTCTAATGCGACGTTTTAGATGAGGGTTTAAATGTCCATTATACCGAATTGTGGGCTACAATGGAACCGCGGTAAATACAAGTGAGGGTGACTTGAGATAAGGGGGGTGGAGGGCTAAGCACCCACCCCTTCTCCCGCCGCTGTAATGGACCTTTTATTTGATATTAAAAGCGTGCACCTTTTAAATGCGGTGAACACCCGCGGTATCGCTGGCCGGGGCACTCTTGGCTTCCGCTCTCCCAAGTTCATACTCGGGCTGGTGGCGGCCCTGCTTCCATGGGACCAACAGCACAGCAGCACCGTTTTCATTTTTACCCAGAGCCGCTCGTGCCCCTGTGTCGCATGAAAAGGCAATCGTGTGGACTTTAGAGAACAGGGCCTCTACACTTCCCACACACGTGTGACAGGGCGGGCGGGGATTCCACCCCAAGGGGCAATACAAAATAAAAAATAAAGTTGTGCATTTTGAATCGCACTTTCTGTGAAGAATTGGGTAAAAAAAAACAGTTTTCAATTGGCTTTTTAAGATCACTCCAATCTAAAAATGCAAATGGTGTAAGACACCAACCGTGCAAAGCAGCATTTCCATGATGCCTTTGCCCGCGATATATGCCAGTATACACATTTTCAAACCGGATGTGCCCATACATTTCCATGCTGGCTGCACCAATATATGCAAGAATGTCTATATAAGAACATACTTGTGTTTGCTTTGCACGTTACGCCAGTAATAAGGATGTCCGTACTGGCTCTGCCAATATATGGCAGTACCCCCACATAAAAACAAACTCCTGTTGGCTTTGCCTTTAAACATGCCATGCCACTACAGGAAATCGTGTTTAAGCTGGCTCTGAAGTAGACCAGTCTAGCCACACAAGTACACCTATGCGTGCTTCATCCTTGAGGCGCAGTAAAAAATGCTTGCCACAGTGAAATGGCCAGACTGGCTACACTGAAATGCCAGTCTAGATGCAAACGGCCAGAGGCCCTTCCCTGGATCGGAGCTCTCCTTCTCGATTATGATTATCTGGATGGCTGGTTGCTGCAACTTGAGTGATGCACAGGCTCTGAGGCCAAGGTTTCCAAATAGTATGATTATAAACAAAGTGTGGATCATCCTCAACCTGTGCCAGCAGTATAAATGGACACAATGTCACATCTGTTGGTGTGTGTTAAGATGTATTGCAAAGTATCAGCCTACACATGTTTCGACCCAATGGGGCCTTCCTCAGGGCTCATGCTTGCTCAAAATATAATAAATGATGACCAAGTACAAACGGATGTATGCATGGTAATACATACATTAAAATGTGTGGAATGATTCATCCCAATCCATAACAAGATGGGCATTGACACCCAAAAGGGGTTGCAAACAGGGCAAGTTCAATATCAAAAACAACATGGCAGGGCACGATAAAAGACCAGAACAGAAAAGGTTTTAAACCATACGTTTTGCAGAGATCTCGCACATGGTTTGGCAGGAGAACGGGAGGATGACGGGGGGGAAAAAAACAAGGGGAGACCAAGAAAAATAAGCAATGCTTAGTTGACAGGCATGATGATCTAACTTTCGACAGACCTCCAAATATTGGTGCGCTCAAAATAAATTCCTGATATTTCAATGCGACTCGGGATTATAGATACAGTAACCAATTGGAGCCACTGCTCAACCCAGACCTGTCACTGTACATGTCTTCACCACAAAAGTGCTAAATATTCTATATTAGTTCATTGAATATGGAATATCTGGGGCTGGACCCCTTAATCACCTTTACCCAAGCATGCCAACCACCTGAAGAACAAGTGCATGTTTTGTACGTAAAGCGAGTGTATTGTACAACTATCCGGGGATGGTGCTTTAGAACCAAAATGACCCAAGTCTCAACAAACCACCTCAGTTCGCATCTTGCATCCATTTTTGCAACAGTTAAAACACTCCAGATACTTTATTACAAACCACCCACACATGCAAGCAAAATAAATTGTTTTTCGTAGTATAACTTGTTCTCTATATAGTACTTAACAGATTTAGACACACTATTTTTTTTTTTTTTTGGTATTACTACTGCCCCATGAAAATCTCAGTGGTTATGCTTGAATTCAAATCTCTGACCTGAAGGGTGAGAGTGAGTGCTTACCTTATTAAACCAACAAAGTCCTTTTATGCTTTTAAAAAATAAATTGTATTTTCTAAAGTAGGGTTGTCTTCTTGTCACTATAGCAGTGAGTGGGTAAGACTTGGAAGAGCAGCAATTAGTTGTGGAGGAAAGCTGCACCGTGCAAAATGACTGGTTTATCGAAAGGGAATTTGGTAAAGATCCTGGTATGAGAATACACAAATGGATGACTCTCCTTGAGCCCACAATCAATGTAACTTGTGTACTGTGAGCACAAATGTTTTTCGCAGAGCAAATGTTTCATGTTGGGCCTTTGTCGGGGCAATAACTGCATGTTCACTGTGGGGTGCATTTAAGGCCCTAAACAGAAATCCCCTCCACCTGAAACATCGCATTTAAACCCCGTCACCAAAAACGGCAGTGCTTTGCTTTCCCTTTCACATGAGTGGCAAGCATTGGAATACTGCAACCCAAAAATGGCCCTGCGTTTTCCGTTTTCATTTCACCTGAATGACATGAAGTTGAACACTGCATCCAAACACGGCCCTGCATGCTTTCATTTAATCTAGGGGTGTACCGAACTTCGGCTTCGCTTAAGTATTCGGCCGAATTCCGGCTGAAAAAAAGCTATTCGGCTCCGGACTTGAAGGCAGGGGCTCAGGGACTTCAAGGAAGCCAAGTCTGGCTAAAAACTTAACTGGGAGGTGAGTTCCTCCTGCACCCACTACCAAGAACCAACTGACAACTTCAAAGGGGGTAATACAAATCTCTGGTCACCGGCTGAGGGGGATAAAGCACCACTCCCACAGAGAGGGACAGATCTTCCCAATTGACATTAAAGGACTGATTCAATTTTTAGGCATTTTTGTAGCAATTAAAATGAGAAATAATTTTCATTTAATGTCATTTCCAGGCAGTTTTTAAGAGCTATAGTGCATTTTCCTAGGACTTCAGGGACTGAAATGACCAGTTAAGACTAGTTTCTGGCTGCTCTGAAGATGTGACAATTATAAGACTTGATGGAAAGATGGAAGGTGAAATTAGGAACATGCTTTATCATTTGCAGAGTCATAACTGTTCTACATTGTATGAACATGACAAAAAATGTGCCAAAGGGCCATGCTACCTCGGGGGCTAATAGAATTATGAAGTTATGGGACATAACTGGTTCTTGTCAAAAAGTGGCCAAGAAAACAAAGAAGGGTAATAAAATGCGAATAGACGGATGGTGTTCTCTTCGCTTGAACCAATCATGCAGGGGGAGGAGAGAGGAACGGTAAACTGTCCTATCCAAGGGGTAGGAGTAATTAGGGAGTACTCTCCCCCCACCCCCCAGACTGTAAAGTGAGTGATGTAATTTGGGCTATATAAGGGGGACTGTACTAAGTCAGAGGAGATTAAAAAAAAATAGAATCCGGGGAGACCGGAGAAGGAGGACAGAGAGGAGGTAGCTGAACCAAACCATCTTTGAGAGTGCAGTGACCAGATCCCTTGCCCAGATGTCCAGAGTGTCCTGAGATCCAGCTGGCTTTCCAGAATTCCAAACCAAGGCTTGCTTTGTAAGTAGCAAATAACTCCAGCCCTAAATTGCATAAGCCCTTCCTTTTGTAGCATTTCACCCATTGAAAACCTGACATTGCTATTGTAATTCAGTCGCCTTCCCATAGAAGAAGCTGTGTTTAGCCTGTGTATGTTCGCATATTCCTTTTGGTAAACCTCTCAGTGTCTATGTAAATCCTTAATATATTTTTTTAGTAAATCAATTAATCCCCGTTGAAATTCACAGTATAAGTTGGTTAAAATTCGAATTAACCACCTTTTCCCTGGTGTCTTTCTTTAATAATTAGTCATTAAAGTGTTGCCTCAAAGAATTCATCTCCTTTTAACTGAAAACCGAGTTTCTGTGTATTGTGTGCATCACCCCACACATTCCCATTGGCCTATGACCTATTAAAACCTCAAACCATAGTCCCATTGAGAGCAATGCCTTTTGCCTAGAAGTCTTATCTGGTATGTGTCCCTGTCATTGAAAATAGATTTTCCTATTCTGAGCCCTACCCTTTCCGTGAGCTGCCTGTCCTTGTAAATCTAGTGTAAAATGAATTTCCATTTGCCACTGTATTTTCCCTTTATTTTTTTGCATTTGTTTCCTCCCAAAACCACTTTTCCTACTTTTATTCTTATTGTTGCCCTGGTGTGCTGATTAGTAGCCTCTAAGCTTCCCTATCTCCTCAAGTGTAGCAACAAAAATGTCCTTTCATTCGGTCCTCTAGCAGTTGTGAGTAAGAATCAAAATCCCTTTCTGCCATTTTGCTCCAAAAACGGGTTTTCACTTTCTTTGCTGGCTTCCCATCTTGCGGTGGTGGGCTTTACCCCAAATCCAAATGTTCTCTCTATTCCCTACCCCTTCCTACTGCCTCCCATTCAAAGGATTCAAGTTGGCTGATATTTGGGGGTGAGTGTTGCAGCGGGGAGTGCTAAACCATTGGGGTTATCTCTTTCTAAAATTGCTCTTTTTCTGTGTTGCCATTAAAGATTGTGAGAATTGTAATGGGGTATCTTAACCTAATTGTTTTGTAGAGATTAGTGCATTGTGTTACCACAGCATAAGTGGCTGTGAAATGAAGGTGCATGCTGAGTGGGAAAATGACACACTAATTGCTTTCATTTAAATCCATTTTCTTTCATTGTTTCCTTCATTCTTACTAGAAGACAATGTTGCAGGGTGGCGTGGAGGCCAGGAAGGACCCAGGTATTGGGGGTGGAATGGGGCGAGGGGTGACGGTGAGTATGGGAGAGTGTGCAGAAAAAGGAGCAGGGCAGAGAGGGAGCATAGTTCCACTGGGCAGAAGGGTCAAGGAGGCTTCCGGTAGATTCTCCTCCTGCTCCCCTAACCTGGACATGACAATATTGTCTATAGATTGTTTTGTGAAGGCTTGGGTGGGGGGGCAGGTGTTGATGATGTGGCAGGCAGGGTTGGCATACGGGCGTGGAGGGGGGTGTAGTAAATTGGCACGTAAGTGACTTGGTCTGTGGAGCACCACTTGGGCCGAATGACGGCCACTTTTCTGGGTCATTGGGTCAGTCTGTCCCTAGTGTCATGGCCCACCAGAGGGCACTGGGGCCCGGTTGCCTGCGTTAGGCTAGACCAGATCATGGAGGGCAGACGCGTGCCAAGCTTGTGGGTGCACGTTAACGACCCTTCCAGGGCAATCGCTGATCACTGGGCCTGTGAGGCTCCATCTGAAGGCGCAGGGCTTGGGCTCCCGCAGCCCTGCGTGCCAGGCCGGGCCTCCGCCGGGCACCGTGCCCTGTGAACGCCGCGCCCGTGCCAGTCATCTCCGCTATCGCAGCGGCCGGCGATTTTTCGCTTTCTGTGCCGAGATGCGGGGGTTTGTTTCTAAGCTGCCCTGGCACGGCGAGGCTCGGCTTCCCGGGGGTGCCTGGCGCCAGCCTGCCGTCTCATGGCGCTGGAAAGGGCGGGTCCACCGCCGCTGTGCGGGGGGGGGGGGTGCAACGGGGCGCCCCTGAGGATACGGCCGGTCGAACTTGCCAACCCTGCGGGAAGGGTTGGGCTGGGGCACCAGTTCGGGCGGCAATGGAAAGTGGACCACGGCTGCTTTTCTGACAAACTGAGTAGGGACTACGGCGGAAATATTTTGTGAAATATGTTGAAAATTGTTCATTTTAAATGTGTTCATTAGCACTTGTCAAAGCTGCTCGCTGTTTATAACCCTTAACGGGCCCGCACTAGCACGCGGGGCACCGCACTGAGGGCATTGCCCTATAGGCCAGTCTGAGCGGGCTTGCAGGGATCCGTGCGGGAAGAGGGTTAGCCCTGCTGGCTGAGGGCTCAGGCTGCAAGAGCTATGCAACCCGAGGGCTAGCTCTGATGCCTCGCCTGCAAGAGCTATGCAACCCGAGGGCTAGCTCTGATGCCTCCGCCTGCAAGAGCTATGCAACCCGAGGGCTAGCTCTGATGCCTCCGCCTGCAAGAGCTATGCAACCCTCGGCCTGCAAGAGCTATGCAACCCGAGGGCTAGCTCTGATGCCTCCGCCTGCAAGAGCTATGCAACCCGGGGGCTAGCTCTGATGCCTGATGCCTCCGCCTGCAAGAGCTATGCAACCCGGGGGCTAGCTCTGATGCCTGATGCCTCCGCCTGCAAGAGCTATGCAACCCGGGGGCTAGCTCTGCTGCCTGATGCCTCCGCCTGCAAGAGCTATGCAACCCGGGGGCTAGCTCTGATGCCTGATGCCTCCGCCTGGAAGAGCTATGCAACCCGGGGGCTAGCTCTGATGCCTGATGCCTCCGCCTGCAAGAGCTATGCAACCCGAGGGCTAGCTCTGATGCCTCGCCTGCAAGAGCTATGCAACTCGAGGGCTAGCTCTGCTGTCTCCGCCTGCAAGAGCTATGCAACCCGAGGGCTAGCTCTGCTGCCTGATGGCTTCCTCCTGCAAGAGCTATGCAACCCGAGGGCTAGCGCTGCTGCCTGATGCCTCCGCCTGCAAGAGCTATGCAACCCGAGGGCTAGCTCTGATGCCTCCGCCTGCAAGAGCTATGCAGCCCGAGGTCTAGCTCTGATGCCTCCGCCTGCAAGAGCTATGCAGCCCGAGGGCTAGCTCTGATGCCTCCGCCTGCAAGAGCTATGCAGCCCGAGGGCTAGCTCTGATGCCTCCGCCTGCAAGAGCTATGCAGCCCGCGGGCTAGCTCTGCTGCCTCAACTGCAAGAGCTATGCAACCCGAGGGCTAGCCCTGCTGCCTGATGGCTTCCTCCTGCAAGAGCTATGCAACCCGAGGGCTAGCTCTGCTGCCTGATGGCTTCCTCCTGCAAGAGCTATGCAACCCGAGGGCTAGCGCTGCTGCCTGATGCCTCCGCCTGCAAGAGCTATGCAACCCGAGGGCTAGCTCTGATGCCTCCGCCTGCAAGAGCTATGCAGCCCGAGGGCTAGCTCTGATGCCTCCGCCTGCAAGAGCTATGCAGCCCGAGGGCTAGCTCTGCTGCCTCGACTGCAAGAGCTATGCAACCCGGGGGCTAGCTCTGATGCCTGATGCCTCCGCCTGCAAGAGCTATGCAACCCGGGGGCTAGCTCTGATGCCTCCGCCTGCAAGAGCTATGCAACCCGAGCGCTAGCTCTGATGCCTCGCCTGCAAGAGCTATGCAACCCGAGGGCTAGCTCTGCTGCCTGATGGCTTCCTCCTGCAAGAGCTATGCAACCCGGGGGCTAGCTCTGATGCCTCCGCCTGCAAGAGCTGTGCAACCCGGGGGCTAGCTCTGATGCCTGATGCCTCCGCCTGCAAGAGCTATGCAACCCGAGGGCTAGCTCTGATGCCTCGCCTGCAAGAGCTATGCAACCCGAGGTCTAGCTCTGCTGCCTGATGGCTTCCTCCTGCAAGAGCTATGCAACCCGAGGGCTAGCTCTGATGCCTCCGCCTGCAAGAGCTATGCAACCCGGGGGCTAGCTCTGATGCCTGATGCCTCCGCCTGCAAGAGCTATGCAACCCGGGGGCTAGTTCTGATGCCTGATGCCTCCGCCTGCAAGAGCTATGCAACCCGGGGGCTAGCTCTGATGCCTGATGCCTCCGCCTGCAAGAGCTATGCAGCCCGAGGGCTAGCCCTGCTGGCTCCGCCTGCAAGAGCTATGCAACCCGAGGGCTAGCCCTGCTGGCTGATGGCTCCGCCTGCTAGAGCTATGCAACCCGAGGGCTAGCTCTGCTGTCCCCGCCTGCAAGAGCTATGCAACCCGAGGTCTAGCTCTGCTGCCTGATGGCTTCCTCCTGCAAGAGCTATGCAACCCGAGGGCTAGCTCTGATGCCTCCGCCTGCAAGAGCTATGCAACCCGGGGGCTAGCTCTGATGCCTGATGCCTCCGCCTGCAAGAGCTATGCAACCCGGGGGCTAGTTCTGATGCCTGATGCCTCCGCCTGCAAGAGCTATGCAACCCGGGGGCTAGCTCTGATGCCTGATGCCTCCGCCTGCAAGAGCTATGCAGCCCGAGGGCTAGCCCTGCTGGCTCCGCCTGCAAGAGCTATGCAACCCGAGGGCTAGCCCTGCTGGCTGATGGCTCCGCCTGCTAGAGCTATGCAACCCGAGGGCTAGCTCTGCTGTCCCCGCCTGCAAGAGCTATGCAACTCGAGGGCTAGCTCTGCTGGCTGAGGGCTCAGGCTGCAAGAGCTATGCAGCCCGAGGGCTAGCTCTGCAGCCTCCGCCTGCAAGAGCTATGCAGCCCGAGGGCTAGCCCTGCTGGCTGATGGCTCCGCCTGCTAGAGCTATGCAACCCGAGGGCTAGCTCTGCTGGCTGAGGGCTCAGGCTGCAAGAGCTATGCAGCCCGAGGGCTAGCTCTGCAGCCTCCTCCTGCAAGAGCTATGCAGCCCGAGGGCTAGCTCTGCAGCCTCCGCCTGCAAGAGCTATGCAGCCCGAGGGCTAGCTCTGAGGGCTCCGCCTGCAAGAGCTATGCAGCCCGAGGGCTAGCTCTGATGGCTGAGGGCCCCGCCTGCAAGAGCTATGCAGCCCGAGGGCTAGCTCTGCTGGCTCTGCTTGCAGGAGCTATGCAGCCCGAGGGCTAGCTCTGCTGGCTCTGCTTGCAGGAGCTATGCAGCCCGAGGGCTAGCTCTGCTGGCTGAGGGCTCCGCCTGCAAGAGCTATGCAGCCCGAGGGCTAGCTCTGCTGGCTCTGCTTGCAGGAGCTATGCAGCCCGAGGGCTAGCTCTGCTGGCTCTGCTTGCAGGAGCTATGCAGCCCGAGGGCTAGCTCTGCTGGCTCTGCTTGCAGGAGCTATGCAGCCCGAGGGCTAGCTCTGCTGGCTGAGGGCTCCGCCTGCAAGAGCTATGCAGCCCGAGGGCTAGCTCTGCTGGCTCTGCTTGCAGGAGCTATGCAGCCCGAGGGCTAGCTCTGCTGGCTCTGCTTGCAGGAGCTATGTAGTTTAAGGGGAGCTCTGCTGGCTGAGCCTGTGAATTGAGGGAGTTTACTGTCATGGCGCCGGCTCTTTAGGTCCAGGCCCCCACAGGAGCTTTCTGCGATTGCCCACTCTGCCTCTTGTTGGCTGCCTGCCAGCCCCCCAAGCGCACTGCAGTAGGCACTTGACCTTCATCGGCACGCTGTTGGTATGGGCCTGCTGCCAGCTCACTGAAGGCACGAGGCGCTAGATAAGATGTCATACCAGCCCCCACGTGGGCAGTGACTGCTTTGTAGTGCTCTAGGGGGTGGTTCTGATTCCTCCCCAGCCCTACCGGTCTTCCAGGGGGCATTGCATGTGTGTAGCACGTGACTGGAGCTTGGGGGCTCTCCAGGCCAGGCGAATCTATTCTGGTCCTGGGCACATGAGCAATACTCATCCTCTCCACGTGCTTTGCTTTTCCATAGGGAGGAAGCTGTGTCTGTCGAGGGATCGCGATAGGGTTTCTAAAAGTAGCTCCTGGAGGAACTAAAAGGCGCTAACAGCGTCTGTATATGTAGCGCATTACAAATGTAACTTTAAAATCCATGCAGCGTCTGTGAGGAATTCGACCATCTGCACCTCGTCTGGGCTTTTTGAAATTTTTTATTTGATGGGAGATCAACCTCAAGAAAATGTGTGGGGCTAAACCGCACACATTTTCCTATGCTCACTGGACGACATACACATAGACCCGTGTGCTCTGGGTGGACCCAGCGTACAGGCACATGCCCCCTCTGTTGTATTTAGTTGGGATATGACCGCCAGGCGTACACAATACATCTCCAGAAGAGGAGGACAAAACCTTCCCCCTGCCATGGCCAGACTGGTTAACTAACAAAGGCTCTATGATCCGCCCTGCTCTTTAGTTGAGCCCTGCAGCTGGTGGCAGCAATTCACATACCAATTGGCAGGTAATTCAAGCAGACCCACATGGGGCCTGGCTGCAGAGTTTAACCAAGGAGACGGGGAAACCCCAACAACCTTTCAAATGCAACTGAGTCAACCTGAAGCCATCACCCGTCCTCTGTATCGATGACCCTGAATTGTCATGTGTGGGACTGCGTGTTCGCGGTAGTTCAGCCTGCAGGGGGACCGCATTCAAAAGGTGGTTTGCAGGAGCGAGCGAGTCTGGTCTCGCCGTCACTTCAATGGAGACCTTCTGCTTTAATCGGGAACCACAGAGAGCTCAATTAACCAGAGAGACCCTTTGATCCACAATAGATGGGAAGATGGGTAGGACTTAGTATTACATATTTTCACCCCTTTACCTTTTATGTTGCAAAGCACTCTTGGCTATGATCTCATGCATACAGGAGTTTGTTGGTTGGGACCCCAGGATTGGTTCATTAAGGTAGGCTTGGCTGTGTCCCATTTTGGTTTTAAAGGGTTGAGCCCCTCTTTTGCAGACCATCTGAAGACTTTGCAAGGAGTAGCAAAAAGAGGTCAGCATTGGACATTGACTGAAGGTACAGTCCGAATTGCATCTTCCGTCAGTGATGGAAGGCCAGGACCTCCAAGAGAGAAACGCGATCCCTCCCCTAAACATCTACCAAATACAGAGGACTCTCCAGCGGCTCCAGAACCGGTACCCAACCAGCACAGGGCATGCCCTGCTAGGCTCTGCAGCAAGCTTCCTAAGTAGGAACTGCCAGAAGGTCTCTGACCCAACATCCAAGGACACAGCAGCTGCCTGTAACACTCCTCAGCTTTAGTCCGTCCACCCTAAAGGACAACATAATCCCATTGAAGAAGCTGGGAGAAGTTCCTCGACCTGCATCTACCGCTGTCTGCCTTAAAGGACATTTTTGAGCCACTTGAGTTTCTCGAGCTGCAACCGACTGCAAAGCTGACTGTTGTCAAGCCTCAGTTGCTTAAAGACATCTGAGACGTCTTGACCAGGGCTTCAGAACCGCCAATCAGCACTGAGACCATGATTCCTGACCCACAAGCCGCCATGTACACCAGCCTGCAACCCTTTGTCCAGCTTTGCCTGCCCAATACCACAAGCTGACTCCTGTCTTGAGCTCTGTCACAGAAGCCTGCAAAGTGCCCTGAAGCCAGCTCCACCCTGTGGAGCACCAAGAACACATACAGCACAAAGCACATTGTGGTTCTGGCCCCCTGGTCCTTCTGCAAGGTCCCTAGTGACATTTTACGACCCATTGCTCCCTTTGTGCTGAAACCAAGTATCCTTGGACTACTGCGAGAGTGCATCCTCTTTCCTTCTCGAAAATGTCTGTCCTCTGCATTCCTTTACAAGGTGGGTTCTATTTCGTAATATTGCTAGAACTGTCTGTTGTGACAATAATAAAGTAGATTTTTATATACAGCCTTGACTGCACAGTCCCTTTTTGTTATTGGGTAATCATTTTATTTTTGCTGTGTTGCAACTAACCAACGAGCCACAACATTTCGGAGATGAGCCTTTCGTTCGTCCACATTACCAAAATTGGACAAGGAGGTTTTTTAATTTGCTTGTGTTTCCAATCTGTTCGCATCCCTTCTGGTGTACTGTAGGTGTGGGGCTGATTAATGGTTTAGAAACCGATATTCATGCCTGGACAACTGGTATCCAGCAAGTTAATTTGTCCCTGTCCCCTTTTCCATCCAGTATTTAGGTGTTTTAGTGTCATCTAGACCTCGCCAGACGTAGTCCTGCACAAATGGGGGGTAGGGAGGAGGCGGTGGGGGGGAACCTTTTTGGTGTCTAGAATAAATATATACTCGCAATCGCATGCACATCACCTGACTTTAATGTATTGTAAATCCCAAAAGGCACACAGGATTATTTTGTGTTAATATTGCAACACTTAGATATAAATCTAAACTGTAGTTATAAATGTGATTTGGATGCAAATTTATGGGAACCAGAAAGGATTTAGAGTAGTAGCGTGTCAAGACTCTTGACTGAGGTGGCCCACGTGGGGCACTGACTTATGCAGGGGTGGCCTGAAATATGAGCGCGCATGCGCGCACATACACACAAATGACAGTGGGCAGGAGTGGTTGGGAGCAGTGCTCCTCTACTTTGTTAAATTTAAGTGTTACCATTCCTATACTTTTATATTAAAAAGAAACCGTTCCGGAATAATTTTGTTTTAAAATAAAAGTGTAGGAAGAATTTGAAACTTGCACTGCACTGAACGTTCCCTTAAACAGCAGGTGTGTTTGTTTGGGGGGTTTGGATTGTGCACGGGAGGTGGTGATGGGGTCCGTGAGGAGCTGGGGCACGTCAGCAGGTAACATAGTTCCACTACTTCTTTTTGCACACTTCCAACACTGCACAATGATCATTGTTTAGGACAATGGGGTGGCACCTGAGGTGGTGTATAAGATTCCGGGATAGCGCGTGGCACCACATGCCACTCCCTGGACACACCTCTGGATTACAGCAGAGGACCTGAAAAAGAAATACTATAAACCTGGCCACCCCCGACTCTTGGTTGCAGGGCGGGGTGGCGGAACCCCCGCACAGCTGAAACTTTGCCAAATGACCCAGGGAACCCAAGCAGCGACGGCTCAAGGTGCGCTGAGGGCGTGTGGCCATGGAAGGGCGCCTTGCCTCCAGCTCAGTGTCATGTACTTAAATATCGGTCTGGCCCAGAGCCTCTTAAAGAATCCCACTGCCCGGCGCAATTCCTTAATGGGCGCTTAGCCAGACCGATGGTAGTGTATGTGACATTAAGCCAGTCCTTAAACACGCTTACAAGAACAGCAGGTGGCTGATACCTGTTCTTGATAATTTGAATGACAAGTATCAGTCGAACAACTGAACTGAGCCCTCTGCTGTTCTGCATTTGTGGTGGGTTGGCTATAATGCTGTCAGAATGCAAGACTACATGAATGTCTGATAAAGGTGCTCGTTAGGATTGCACTCCGTAGCAGATTTAAGGGAACGAGATTCTTCGGCGTGGCTGACGGATTGCCCTGGGTAGGCTGTCGCGAGTGCAACAATGTTTTTATTTGTCTGTTTCTTAAGCACCGAAGCCTGTAGGGATCGGGGCGCAGAGAGGACAGATCAAATAACAGGTGAAAATGGAAGACCGGGGGTAGTGGTCCATAAGGCGGATATAACTGCCTAGGATAATAGAAAAGTCTTGGATGCCTTTTTGAAGGCCGACAGATTTCCTTCACAACTAATGTATTTCGGTAGTTTGTTCCATGCTACAGCAGCCTATACCAGGTACAACCTTTCTTTTTCTTAGACTGTCTGAATCTAGGGCATGTCAGTCACATAGAATCAGTCCTAGTGAGTTCTGAACAGTGATGCATGCTTTCAAATATCTAGGAGCATCTCTGAACAAACTCTTGTGGGTCATGGTGTTGATTTTAAATTCTCTTCTGGTTTCCACAGGAAGCCAGTGCAATTCTCTTCTGTATAGTGATGTATGCTCGTGTTTCGGAACATTTTTGATGACTCCAACTGCATCATTTTGCAGGATCTGCAGTTTTTTAACAAAGGATTTACTGGCTCCACCCAATAAGGCATTGCAGTAATCCAGCCTTGGCATGACCACGGCTCTGATCAAGGTAACACAGGTTTTGTCTGAAATGTAAGGCTTTACCAGGCGTATGAGCCTTAGATAGTACTATACATTTTTTATGACATTTTCAATTTAAGCATCCGCGTTGAGGGATGCTTCAGTTGTGACACTGTGGTTTGTACCGTGCTAGCTATTTTTATAAGATGTTGATCGATACAAAAGTTAGCGTAGGCAGTACCTAATGTTGGTCTCGCTTGACCCGATCCGAAGATAAGTTCAGTCTTGTCACTATTGAGACACTGCCCATTTTCTGCCATCCATGTTCATATTTTTTCATGTACGGACACAATGAGTCCGGCGTCTTTTATGTAGTCTCCACTCAGCTTGAATACAAGCTGAGTGTCCTCAGCATAATTTAAAGAAGTGCAGCCCAATGGAGTCTAAGAGATCACACGGGGGACGAAAAATGTTGAAAAGGATGGGGGATAAGCATGCCCCTTGAGGGACTCCACATGTGATAGGTTCTGGGTTCAAGGAGGCATTTCCCCAGACAGTTTTGGTAATTCTATTACTAAGAAATGCTGATAGCGTTACACTGTGTTGATGGAGAAGTTGCCTATTTCCTGGATTCGCATTAAAAGTTTTGCATGGTCTATGAGATCAAAGGCCGCCGGTGTAAGATTTTTGACTTCTCCAGAAGTTTTGGAATTGGATAGCAACTACTTTGTCCACTACTTTTGGCATAAATGGGACGTTGGTGATGGGTCTTCCTTTTTTTTTTTTTTTTCTTTTTTTTTTTATTTATTTATTTTTTTAGTAAAGGGGTAACTGTTCGATTTTTAAGGCGGTCGGGCCCATTGTTGTCAGAAAATGAGGTATTTATAAAGCAAGTCAGGAAGGGTGTCCTAACTCCTATTTTCATCCTCGGCTCACGTGACAGTAGACCATGAATTGGCCCATATTATAGCTTTTATTTGTCCTTAATAAAGAAACTTGGCACCCATGATGTTCTTTCTTTGCAACTTAACACGGGATGCCTTGGCTTCTCACGTTCACTGTTCATCAAGGACTGATAACCAGTTTTGGCTGCTTCAGCCTTCACACCAGGCAAGACAGCCTTCCTTGGTCTTGCTTCGATCTCCAGCTCATTTCTTTGCTGCAACACACGCATAGCTAGCCATCCTTCTTTCTCCATGGGTTTGATTTTACTAAAGTTGTGACATCGATCATCCAGATTCTATATAATGGTGGCACCGCCTGCCGTCTATTCACTGCTTATAGCCAGCCTTCTGATTACTTGGTCTACTTGTGTTGCTGCATCTGTACAGTTATAAAATGGCTCACATATTCTGTAGTGCTCTTCACTCGTGCAATCCTCGGTCCAAGTTCACTTGATGCTTTACGTCGTCATCCGATTCTGTAAGGTCTATGCATCCTCTTCTTTGACCATGCTTCTCGGTGCGTCACTCACTTCTTATGTTGTCACCAGCTCTTCTTTGTCTTACTTTCATATTCCTTCTGGAATCTCTTACTGGAGATGACCAGTTTTCCGAGGATACATCGCATCGGGTTTTCTCAGTGGATACTTCGTCTCGACAGTCAGTTACTAGTGTTAACCTCGGCACAACTTCTGGTTCCCAGCATACAAGTAGCAGGAGCGGGACATCCTGTAGAGGCATTCGGCTGTGCCTCTACAATTTGTAATTTTATTCAAATTCCTAATAGTTACTTTGTATAGATTGTTGATTCTAGGCACCACTTTTTTAGGGAGGGGCGGAAAATGTCAAAGGTCATGGTATAGTGGTCTGACCAGACGCAAGGTTTAATATGGAGTATTTGTAGGTGTATAAAACACAAAGGGGGAACCTGGCTATTCCCTGACCATTTCTGGTATTATACAGTAGATCAAAAAAACACAAATGGTCAGGGCGTATCTGGCTAAGAAAGCATATGGAAGAATAAATCTCCAAATATTGCGTACATACTCCACCATCAAGGTAGAGTGAGTCTCGCCCCATGCCATTTAAAAATAAAGAAACCATTATACACATTTTTCACAGTTCATTACATTTAAAACATCTCATGATTTGTACAGAAGAGCCTTGTAATGCCAAGGTTTTTACAATAACAAAATATACAATACAAAGGATGTCTTTTTTTTTTTGGCACACTCAAATAAAACAACAAGTCGACACAAAGGTGTTTCGGCCTATGATATTCTATTAGCTCCATTTGTGATGGCCTTCATCTGGACGGGAGAAGTGTCGCCTTATTACCTGTGGTGTATATATTGTTGTAGAAATTGAACACAAGAGTCTGGGAAGCCTCCAGAGTCTGCACCGTTTTTAAGAGTACATTTCTAGCAGCAACCCAGTCAAAGGCATTGACTGTGTGTATGTGTGGGTTCTGTACTCAAAGTAAAAGCATAACTATAAAGCAGTTGCTTCAGTTTGGTGACTTCTAGGTCTTTAGGATGCCCTAACCGTTTATTAAAATCTGAGTATGATAGTAAGGCTATGAGGTTTATTGAAATTCAATGGGATGTCTGATAGCTCATCAATAAATATTTTTGATGTTACATGTTTTTTAAGTTGTCTTTTAGTACTATTGGGGTTTCGTGTTTAGACTTCTAACTCTGGCTAGAAATAAAACCTGGTCACCTCACCCTCTCCAGGCTTTGGTGGCATAAAGTTATTTGCCCAGGATCACTCGATTTCTTCATGGGGGAAATCTGTTCTGTCCTTGTATCCCATCAGCTCTTCCAAAATCGCAGACTCTCTTGTACTGCTGCCAAAACCTGTCTCTCCTCTTCCATGTGCCCCTTTGTTTTCTTCCATATGCTCCCTTGCTGCTTTGATCTTCCATTGGCTGCTCACACCAGCATCTCTCTGCCCCCCCCATCTCATAAGCAAAACTTATGTCAGAGCATGAAAAATAGGACCGGTCTACTGTAAAGCCCGGGAGAAGAGCCTGAGAGATGAATCCTAAGTAATCCGGCAGCAAGAACAAACGTTGTGCACCTTTTTTCGACATAATACTATAAAGAATGTACATATCCGTAGCACTGCAGGAAAGTAATGTGGCAATATCAATCTACCGCTCTTCCTTGCCTGTCTGCCCTCCCTTTTCTATTCTATCCACCCCTTCTCCTTTCACTCCAGTCACCTTCCATCCGCTCCACACGATGGCAGGAAAGCCGAAATTTGAGTTTAGCCTCATATCTAGGTACTTGGCCACATATCTTTCCAGCTCAAGTTGGTACACATGTGTTTAAATTTAGTTTTCAGTACCTAAAAATAATCCTTTTATACGGATTACTTTTAAAATTCACAAGTCCCATGATAAACCAATCTGACAATGTCTACAACAGTGCAGAAATGTATTTATCAAAATGTGGGGGGTTTTCTTCACTTTGAATCCTTAATTGCATGGACAGGACGAATCCCGTTTCCAGTTTTTTTTGTTTGTTTTGTGTTCAAAAGGGACCCCTCGGGCAAATGTAATTGTTTCCACCAAGTACTGGAAAAGTAAATGGTAATACAAAGGCAAAATCCCCTTTATCTTAATTCTTCCACTATGTGTCTGAAATAGTGTAATCATCTCTCACAATTAACAATAGTGTGGGCGGCCTACAATGGATTACTGTGGAATCTCCCTGCTTTTACCAATAAAGCTACAATCATAGGGTGTCACTTTACAAGTCCTGAGAGTGGAGAAAGCGTTACTAAAATGCTGTTACCGCCACTTTTTCCACTCCACAGGACTTGTACAATTCCCCAAATGATTGTAGCTTTATTTCCTCATCCTGAATGGAGGCCTACAAACACCAAAATGCAAATTAATGAGAACTCCAAAAAAATCTCATACAGACACAACTTTAAGTGAAATGCCTTCCAAGGACATTGTTTCACACAGCTTGTTCTATACCCCATAGTTTCTAATTGCCCAATAGTCACACTTAATAGCTTAAAACCTTCTATAATTTAAAGAAAAAAGTGCCACAGCAGTGGTCACTGGTAGTTACCTTTTCCCATCGCTAATCACTTCCTGTGCCACAGCAATGGCCACTGGCAGTTACCTTTTCCCATCGCTGACTACTTCCTGTGCCACAGCAATGGCCACTGGCAGTTACCTTTTCCCATCGCTAATCACTTCCTGTGCCACAGCAATGGCCACTGGCAGTTACCTTTTCCCATCGCTGACTACTTCCTGTGCCACAGCAATGGCCACTGGCAGTTACCTTTTCCCATCGCTGACTACTTCCTGTGCCACAGCAATGGCCACTGGCAGTTACCTTTTCCCATTGCTGACTACTTCCTGTGCCACAGCAATGGTCACTGGCAGTTACCTTTTCCCATCGCTAATCACTTCCTGTGCCACAGAAATGGCCACTGGCAGTTACCTTTTCCCATTGATAATCACTTCCTGTGCCACAGCAATGGCCACTGGCAGTTACCTTTTCCCATTGATAATCACTTCCTGTGCCACAGCAATGGCCACTGGCAGTTACCTTTTCCCATCGCTAATCACTTCCTGTGCCACAGCAATGGCCACTGGCAGTTACCTTTTCCCATCGCTGACTACTTCCTGTGCCACAGCAATGGCCACTGGCAGTTACCTTTTCCCATCGCTGACTACTTCCTGTGCCACAGCAATGGCCACTGGCAGTTACCTTTTCCCATCGCTAATCACTTCCTGTGCCACAGCAATGTCCACTGGCAGTTACCTTTTCCCATTGATAATCACTTCCTGTTGTAAATGATCTGCCGCTGAGGCATGCTGGAGAGATACGGCCTCACTGGGAGGGCCAGCGCAGCCCTGGCGGACTTTGAGTGGAGAAAGGCAGCGCAGGGACCAAGAATGCACAATATGTATTGGGTTTGCATAAAAACACTGATAATAGTTACTCAAACATGCTGATGTTATCAAGTCAGTACTTATCAGTTTAAATCCTAAAAACTGCTGGTCGGGCCTGCTGGACTTCCACACAAAGATGCATTCTATTTGGCTCAGAAGATCTGAAACTGGTCCATACTTGCCATCCTAGGCTTGACGTGTTCAGGTGGCGCTTTGTTGGACTAACTCACTGAGGTGCCGCATTCCCTTGGAGTAGCAAGCAAGGCACCCACATAGCTTGGGGAGACGAACTGAAACCAACCAGCATTGGCAAACCAACAGCTTGGTACTTGGAGTACACATGGTATAGGCATTTGCCTGGAACTAGTGTACCACCTGGTCAGACGACTGGAACATCTGGAAGTTAGTCGAGTACCTAGACATGTGATGGCATTATCTGGCAAACGTCTGTCTAATACTTTTACACAAGCCAAACCTGTAGGCTTGGTGATTGCTTGTTTTAGACAGGACTCCAGTGCAAGTAACAGATGTGAGGACACACATATTGCTTATAAAACAACTGGCCACACATTGAGAGATTATTATTACAGCAGGAGCTCCTTTACAGAAGTAATTGTCATTAAACGCACAGAATGCATAGATCAAACACTAGCCGGTCCTGCACAGCACAAAGACTACCCAAGAGGTTATGTTTTAGCAGGGGGGTCCAGGTAGTTGATGCGAATGCCATTGGGATTAGCATGGCAATGGGTGGGTAAATTACCAAATGCGACCATAGGATCCCATCACCATTGAATCTTGTTCCAATGCAATCTTTCTGGCATACACCGAAAAGTCTGGTTCAAAGACTTGCATCAAACCACTTTTTGATTTTACTACTCTCCCCTCAGGAATTGGTCTCACTACCAACCTTTTTTTTTCACTTGTACTTTAGTTGATGCAGCAGGAATATATACTTTCAATGTAATTCATAAGGGCCCTTAGTCTGATGGTTGCAAGTCTCTGAATCAATCATAACCACTGGCATTGCTTTGGTCAGCCTTCCATAGCATTGTCTGCAAATCGGCTTTCGCAGTGCCACTAATGTAACATTTTTACTTCATGCCTATTGGTTAGGTTAGAGGAATGGGCTGTTCAATGAAGTTTCCTTTTCAGGTGGGGTTTTGCAAAGGGTTTTCTACGATGGATTGCTGCCTTATTTCAAATGTTCGAGGAGTCTGCGGTGGTACGAGGGTTGGCCGCTCCGATTATGCCAAAAGGGCTCCTTAACTTAAAGTTGTTCTGCAGGAACACGCGCGGCAGCGCAGAGTACGCGACCGGGCAGTATCTTAGCAGATTTCCTAACAAATTTGCCAACAAACCAAGAGGTGACTCAAGACTAATCACCTCTGCCATTACTCATATTTATGTCTCATTTTGACCCTTCATGAAAAAAACGTAAACCCTCCCGAGTTGCAAGGTACTCAATGTGGGGTGCTCCTATATGCAGAAGTCACAGCCCTACTGGGCTTGCCGCCAGGGACTCGGCAGCAAGGACTTGCCTACACAGAGGAATATTTCAGTCCCCAGAGCTTCAAGCTGAATATGCACAAAACCGAAATTGTGATGTTTGGGAAAGGTAAAAGCCATTGCCTGTGCCGCTTAAAGAGGAGTGCACCGAGGAGCGTGTCTCCTGTTGTTGTTTGAGATTAATTTTGCAAAAAATGGAAGTGATTAAGCATATGAAAATGATTGCGACAAATCTTCAGCTAGGCTAGGAGGTCTTTTAAGATTCCATCGCAAGACCTTCTAGTATTCACTCCCACCCCCACCTAAATCCATTCGTTGGGGGGAAAGAAGGTTCTCAGTGGCCGGTCCTCCGGCCTGGAATTCGCTTCCATTTCATTTGCGGAAAATTGAATTTTTGGTTATGTTTATGAAACGGCTTAAAACATTATTTATTTGTGTTAAACTGTCACTTTGGGTTTTCTGCACTATATAGCAACATCCTCGCCTAGATGCAGCTGACCGCTTGGTTCTTTTGGGATAGGCGCACAATAAATCCCAAATCGTATGAAATGTAGGGTGCCCGTTTACTTGATAAGTGTCTCTGTGATTTTATAATTCCAAGCTGTGCCTCTTACTGTTCCTTGAGGGTGAGCTTTGGGTGGGGCACTCAAATTTGTCTCAGATTGAGCTAAAACGCACCCCCTAATTGCGTGGTACGCATAGAATGGGGATCCCAAGCCTAGCAAGTCAGGAAAAATGTACCTTTACTTCCTATTTCTGAAAGATATACTTGGGGAAAACTCTGGAAACTAGTACAAGACTAAAGTATGGGGGGGGAATTGTAGGGTCACCTTTCAATAATCGGGGAAGGCCGCAGTCTTTTAGTAAATTGGGTTTGTAAAAAGCGGTTTGTTGAATTGCGAAGACATCCTGAAGCACAATACATTAAGGCATGATCGGGAGGCGAGCAGATGCGCTCCCTGTATCCCTCCCCACCCCGCCGCCACCCCCATGAAAATATACACCCGGCACCGTGTATACGCTACAAGGACGGTAATTATGTGATCTCAAATCTGCAGAGTGCAGAAGACTGGTGTTAATGACCCGTTAGAATAAGCTCCTGTTAATGATCGAAGGATATGGGACACCAGCCACACGGACAACAAGATGTTAATGTAAAATGCCCGTTTTGGAGGACTTGTGCCACTTCTTACTGTTTTGCAAAAACTACTCTGAATGTCTAACGTCGCGTTTTAGGTTCTATAGTGAATGTTTTTACTTGCATGCGTTGTCCTTTTTAGAATGGACCTGGTTTTACTCCTAGTTTACAGAAGCTCCTGTATGTGGGTCAATTCTTTGTGCAGCATTTAGGTTTTATGAATTGTGATGGGTTGGGGTTTGGTTCTTCTGTTTTAATGGGTTTACAGCGTGACGGTTTAGGTTTATCGTGTTCGTTGATTTTGGGATCCATTTTGGTAATGCAGAAACCTATTTTTGAGTAAAGATTGATTGGTAATGTATGCAGTTTTGCCGAAGGCCCAGGCTTGTGTTCGAGTGCAGAGGTGACGTGGCCTAGCAATTGAGATGGAACTGCGCTGCCTGGTGGCAGAACCGGAACGAATGGCGGACATGCCACAGAATGATGGTGGAATGCCCGACTCCCAGAGAAATGGTAGTGGGATTGTGTAACTTGGAGCCCTGATACCTACCACCTTATGTGTTCACTTCTACACCAGTAGCTCATAAAGCAGAATCTATACCTTGAATGTAATGAGGTCCTCAACTGTTTATGCACCTGCTGCAGACATCTGTGTCCCGGCACCATCGCATGTCCTTTATTGTTTGATACCGGTAACTATCTTCATAAGCGTCCCTGGTAATTTGTGTGTGCATGGCTGTGTGGCATTCCACATTGTCCGACACGCAAATCACTCTTGGCCACTCTTGACCGGGTCCCCTGCAGTGTAGCCCCTCAGTAATTGCTCTGAAGTTGCTGCCAGTCCCTTCATGCCCCTCTCCCCCGCAGTTCTCAGTGGTGGTTAATACCATTGGCAAGGCCTCCTTTCTATGAGGGGGTGGGTGTCCAGGGAGAGGCAATGAGGGGGCTTGGACCTTCTGCCGCCCCCCTCCCCCCCTTGGAGCAGACCGCAGTTGAGGCCCTCGTGCCGCTTTTTGATTAGTCATTGGCACTCGGTTTTTTGTAAAAACTATTTTCTCAGTGGCCAGTCTGGACGGCTAGTATTCTAAATGCGTTTTAATTTAGTTGGCCCCTTGTGGGGTCCCTAAATCCATACATAAAAATTACACATTGTTCAAAAGCTGTGTGTTCTTCCACGAAGGTTTTATGTCCTGTTCCTTATGGTCCCATTTTGTATTCATCATAACCACTGTCCATTGTTCTGTGAAGCCTCCTGTGCCATAATTTTCAGCTTGCTTTGCCAATACAGAAGGCGCATATACAAACCAGGCTTCGACCCATCCCAAAAGACACAATCCAGCGCAAACTGGTAAGGCTCCGCCCTTCTGCACGAGCCCCCAAGCCATCCCAGACATGTTTGAACCTCTTGTGCAGCCAGTGCATAAAGTCTGTGTTGGAGGCGAGGGGGGGGGGGGGCATTCTCGTCAGCATCTGCTACCCAATTTAGTCCATACCTAATGTTCAATCTGACCCTACCTGTTGCCATACCTCTCAACCTTTTTTGATACCAAGGCGGGTGAAAACCCAGAAAGGCCATAAACATAAAAGTAGGACTGCCGTAAAAACATGAAACGGCAGTCCTACTTCTATGTCGCTGACCTTTTACGGGAGGGGGTGGGGAGGAATGCTCCCAGGCACAATCCTCTCATTGGAGGAGAGCGCCAGGGAGGGGAAAGGGGAGGAAATGGGGGCGTGAAAAGCATAACACTTGCTTTTCACGCCTCCATTCGCGCAGGAAGAGTCGCGCCGGGACCCGATTTCGGGATCTCGAAATCGGGGCCCGGCAAAAATATGAATCGTAGCTCCCACCTTTGCCAAGGCGGGTGAAACAGATGAGCTGGCGGGTGGGCGGGTGTGTAGATGCTTTGGCGGGTGACACCCGCCAAAAGCGGGTGAGTTGAGAGCTATGCTGTTGCGTAGTGTATACGCACTGTTTACGCGTGCGCAAGTGGCAACGGGGCTCGCGCATGCGCGTGACAAAGACTGTCCTGCCGGTAGTTCGCGCCGGGGACCCGAGCAACACACACGTGTCCCGTGTGGTCCCTGGCGAGTGAGTGTGTGTCTGCGTGTGCATGCGGGTGGGGGCCCTGGCCAGCCCCCACCATACAACACTACCCATGATGGGTAACCTCATGAGTAATTCTTTACTGTGTCGATGAACATTACTCTGCCGCACCATATACCCTCGAGGACGACTCCGCGAACGGTCCATTGAATTGGCGTTCCAATGCCTGCAAGGGGCCACACTGCTCTTGAGATGGATATGCGCTCTGTCTCGTTGGCATGGGCAAAGGGACGTGGCACCTAGGGAAGTGCACTGATCTTCAAGTGACCTATGCACATTGCATATGCCTTTCCTACCAGCCCGTGCACAGGACAAGTCGGCATGGTAATCCCACACCACAAAAAATACCCAGAGGGAACATTGGGCAAGAATAAAAGGTGCGCACCTTTTTTAAACTCGAACCATCTCTACTAAAATATGAACTGTAAAGCAGAATCCCAAATATTTAGCATGCACTATGTCCCACTTCCGTGTGGTCTTGTGGTCTGGCGGTGCAGGGCCAGTGAGTGACACATTGGACCGCATGTCTTGCATGTTACATCATCATTATCTACTTAAGCGTAGGGGAGTGGCCGTGGCCATCTCTCTCCCCCGCCCCCACGCTCTGGAAACGGGCCTGAGGGTAATATGTGACCCCGTAAACTGTCCAGAACCCCTGATTTTCCCCCCCCACCCCCCCTTTGCACAGACCGGTGAGGACCACTCAATGAGCCCCTGGCATGACCTCTCACTGTGCCATGCCGAATTTTGGACCATAACATACATCCACAATAAGCCTCCCCTACAGTGACCCAAATGGTTTAGCCCATAACTCAGTTCAATGCAATGTGCTCCAACCCACTGCAAAACACCCTCTCAACACCCTAGGGTGGGATGGCGGGCAAATCCGATAACCGAGCTGCCTCCGCAGCACACCATTCTCGGTGGGGGCGTGGGGGCAGAAGAGAGCGACGCCTTGCACTCCCTCCCTTTATACCCCGACCGAGATCCCTTGGCTCGAAGCTTTCCGTGCTGAGCAGTGGTGCTTAAAAGTGACGTCCAAAGGCGGACTGGGAAACTAAAAGAGGTCCTGGAAATAATTTTTCTAAGTCAAATTTTGGTGTCGGCCGCCACCCTGGCTTGGCGCCATGGCTGCTATTGTCAGCGTCTGGCCTGGGAACATGACTGTCTGGGTTCGAATCCCACTCTTTCAGCGTGAGTCCACCCGTGTGTGCATCGTGCGTGAGGTGCAATTGAGCACTCTAGGCACGCCAGCCCCGGAGCCCTCCTCTGGGTATTGACCGGAACTGTTCCATGTTTCTCTTTGCTCTTGGCATAACATGGGGTTACACGACAGCTCGCGCCTGCTCATTGTGGTTGATGGCTGCGCTATCACCATTTCACAATTAAAGTGAGCTGAGCCCTGGCAATCCCCCCCCCATACCCCCCCCCCCACAAAGGAAGCACTGCCCTGGCCACCACATATCCGTTCTGCCATCTAGCGCCCTTTCTGGGGGAATGTTGCCTTTACTCAAGACCACCCTTCGGATTTAGATTCCTGAACAAGCATGCAGAATCTGGCACGATTACAGGCCCGCCGCCCCCCCCCCCCCCCCTCTCTCCCGCCCCCATGCGAGTTGCAGCTGAAGCACCGGCAGGACTCCTACACACTGTGCTGGACTCAAACTCTGGCCTTTAAGGGCATGCAATCTCGCATGGCTGCGTAGTGCATCAAATTGCCCCTGAAAGTGGAAAACGTGACCCCTGCCACCCGCCCTCCCCCAATGGCTGGGACTGTGAGGGTAGTTGGGATAAACTGTAACTTTGGGCCTTGACAATGAAGCATACAAGGACCCGACTTCCTCTTTAGTGCGATTTCGCTCTACAACCTGCTGGGCATCCGTCGCCTGCACCAAAACCTGCCCCACCACCCATCCCGGGCCCGAGGATTGGCCCCTGTATGATACCGCCTCATCCTTTCGTCCTTTGGGTCAAGATGACTGCATGGTGCAACTTGGCTATCGCCCATAGATGCCTGCTTCATCAATTGAGTCTAATCCTTTTGGAATGTTTTTGATGTTTGTATAGCGCCAGTTGCCACTATTCTGGCCTCAAAGCGCTGGTGGAAAGCCATTGGGAAGACCGTTTGTGGAAACACATACAGTAATTCGAAATGGGTGACTAGTCAATTGCTGACAGACAACTAGTTTAATATAAGAAAAAACATGCAAAGCATTGTGTTCAGGTGCAGCAATCGCAACGGGGCTGCATTATTCGAGGACTTGCTAGATCTTAAAAGGGGAGTGGTATTATAAAGTCTATCAACTTTGAGGACAACTGTCTACAGTTGAGGGCTCTGCTATAATTCACACGAAGAACACGTGCACACTAAATAACATGCACTCACGTGCAAGTTGCATGCGCAATTGTTAGATTTGTCGAAGAGGCCTACTAAGCGGCTCCCGTTGTCTGTACCGGTGGATTATTTTAGTACAAATGTTTTGTATTGGTTACACACAACGGCAGTACTGTCTGGTAGATATTCATAGAGAAAAGGCAGCCCGAGTTACCTCCTTGGATTGAGTTTATGGAACGTGCAAAAGGCGGATGTGTATCGGAGGAAGAGGAGGAAGAAGATGATGATGATGAGGGCCAATGGATGCGAGACTTAAGTGCAGCTTTGTGGTGCAATTTCAAGAAGCTATTTTGCGTCCTCTTCCATATAAACCTACAGAAGGACCGACTTCTAATCCACCGAGTAAATATCATTGCAAGTAGTTTGTGGTTGTTCCAATGGATCAAGAATGATTCGCCGTTGGTGTGCCATACAACGTATGTGATCACTATCCTCCAAGGGCCATATACGGCCATGGCCTCGCGGTGCGGTGCAGGTGTGGTGGTGCGATCTCCGAGCCGTAGTTAGGATTGTCTTAACTAGTGTGCACTGATGCTAATGCAGTTGGGCCCCACCGCAGTGACATTAACATCTGTAAATGCCCACACAGAGCTGCTGAGTCAGCATTTACAGGTTTTGGGTGGGCCTTGCCCTCTCTCGCCCTACCCGGTCTACACCGCTGTGCCATCTTGGAGTCAAGATGGGAGAGTCTGGATAGAGTGAGTCTCGGGGCACCGGGTATAGCCGTCACAACCCAGAAGTCTGCCCGCTTGACGCCTTCAGCCACTAGGGTCGGTCCCTCTGCTTTTTGCCTTCCATGACATCACCGATCTGCACGTTACTCTTCCACCACCACGAGCCTGACGCCAAACCACAAGCGCAATAACACAAAATCGACATGCACTTCACTGACACATTGCAACCCATGTCCACCCACACATGGCAATATATCACTGGGAACAGTTCCTGAAATATCCTTCTGAATCCTGTATGTTGAAACCCATCTCTTAAAGATCTAGCCCAACTTGTGACTGGGGATCTATGGGTGAAGCGCTCCACCGTGTAAAGCCTAGTGGAAGAATACAATCGCAGCACACATCGGATCCGCACTAGCTAGCAAAGCCAACCGTGAGGAATCAAGGGAGTCGTAGTCCAGAACATCTGTAGCTTTTGATACTATATAGTGGGCTCTATTGATCCCACTGCGCGGCTGTACTGGGTGTTATGGGCCTCAATGCGCTTGGCCTTGAACTGTCTTTGGGGCCAAAATGCCCTATTAGCAGTGGGTTTTTGCCAGAGCTCAGCCCTGGCACTTATTTTTGGGCCTTGACACGTATTATCTCTGACTAGGTTTGATCGTGATGCTGTGCTTTGGCAACTTCGCACAAGCAACAACCGCTGCACTGGCCCCGCGCCCCTGCATGCTGAGCTTGCTCATTGTAATTCACGAACCTGATGACCCTCGCTGATGTGGCAGTGCCCGTCAGCCAGTTGGAAGGTAAACCTGCTAGGTGCCCGTGCTGGTCATGCCACCGCCCTGCCTCCATCAGTCTGCATGACATTGGGGCAGCTCCACTACTGCAACAACAGTACGCCCTGCCACAGCAAGGTGGATTGGATACAGAACAGACAGTAGCATCAACTCCACTAGAGGAAAGGACCTTGCGGAGGAAGAGTGCCAGCCTACGCAAGAAGATCTTGCTGCGGTTTTTGGCAGGAAAGTGTATCTGTTCAGTGAAGATTTTGCCTGCATTGGCCACCCATTCACCATAGGCGGGAGGCACGTTTGCGCTGATTGTCTAGAAGTCAAGCAGTTCCACTTGCCACCTAAAGAACCATGATGTGTTTAAAGAAGCACTTAAATATTAGGTCGATATGGTATTTGTTAATTGCATATCTGTCATAGTTGGCATCCATCTACATCAGCTGCCCCTTCCCCCTCCTTACTCTTCCCCCCCCATGAGCCTGTAAGAGTCGCTGCATTAAAGCCAAATCTGATGACACTGTGGGAAACTGCCATGGTTGGTGGCAGCGAGCGGCCCACCCCTGTGTGTCACAAGCGCTCTAGAAGAAATGTGGACCCTAATTTACAAGTTAACCACTGCTTGCAAGACCCTCAGGTCTGGGTCTAGCATTGTCTGTTCCACTGCAGAAAATGCACTAGCAGAGGGCAACACCTGCTGGTAAAAGCCCTTTGCACTAACTGTCCTCGTGTGCGTGTAAGAAAAGTAAATCTATCACTCGTAGGCCAGCAGCCTGCCATAAGCTAAAGATTTTGCATGAGCGCGCTGGATTTGTGAATTCTAACAGTGTTATGTTTTTGAGTAGTGTATGTTTATTTATTTAGATTCAGGAATCCCTAGGAGCGCAGCAGGAATCCCTAGGTGTGCGTGAGGAAGAGGATCTCGCATATTAGAAAATGTTATGGCTGCCATTGGCTTCCGGAGGATACCATACACAGCTGGCAACCAGCGAAACCAAGCGGAGAAGCCAATCCTCCTTGCCCTCCATCATAATCCCTAACGCTGTGCTTCAACACTAATCCTGCCCATCTCTCTTGCACGATCCAAGACTGTGCGTGTTATCCAGTTGCGGAAGACTGTGCGTGTTATCCAGCTGCGGAAGACTGTGCTGGTTATCAGACTGTGCTAGTTATCCAGCTGCGGAAGACTGTGCTTATTATCAGACTGTGCGTTTTATCTAGCTGGGGAAGACTGTGCTTGGCGGAAGACTGTGTTCGGTTCTGGAAACTGGATCCGCCTTTTCTAATGAAACCTCCGTTCTCGAGCTCTTGATAAACTACCGAGAGCCACGGGTTCGTGCCATCATCTCGAATCAACCAGGAGGGACCTGTTTAATGGGTGGGTGGAAGCAAATTGAAGGCCCACACAGTTGCCTGTCGTTCTGGATCACCTTACATTGAAAAGTTGGCTGTCCACTTGCAGCTTATTCTGTGTTCCCAGATCAATGTCTATTTGAAATTTGAGGAATGTTGCTTGATGAGGGAAGCGGGTGCACCGTTCTGCATTGTTGTACAGGTGGCATCCAGACTTGACTCTCCGACCACAGCACAGCGGTCCTCCTCATTGTCCAGTGGCGCACTCGGTGTTTAAATCGGCGGTCTTCAAACTGGGGAGCTGGCACTTCTCGGAGGACCCGGAGGATGTCCCGTGGGCCCAGACTCTTTCAAAAGGGATTAAAATGACTTCCTAATCTAAAAAAGGATGAAGGTGACTTCTTTTGATAGAAAATATAAGCAGTAGAAAATCTGCTTATATGCGGCCCCCATGGAGGGCCCCAACCCGTAGGTGGGGAGGAGGGGGGGAAATGTCCAGAAATATTTAGTACTCCATACTTATGAGAACGGTTGATACCGACTGGATTGGCTACAGCAGCGGCCGTGCATACTTGCCTTCCCTTTTCACAGCAGGACTGGACTGGAGTTCTTGGAGTTTGAGGGCTAGGTTTGCCTATTTCCATTTAACATATTAGTTTTAAAGCTGCTTTGCCAGTTCTATGGCTTAGTAGCGTGGGGAGGAATTGAAAGCTAATTTGAGTTGCTCTTCGTAATGCTGCCCCCTTCTAGACATTATGGAAGGTCTTAGGATTGGTACCGCCATTATGGAAGGTCTTAGGATTGGTACAGCGTACCGCTGCCATTTGCCCGGTCACCCGTTGCTCAGGTTCACCCGCAGTCAGTACGTGGCCACTCTATGAAATCCATTCAGTGTCCTTAACTGTGATTTATTGCTGCCTCTGGGGCCAGATTACAGAAACTTTGCACTGGTGCGAGTGCAATTCTATGGTATTGGCACCAGCCCTAGTGCAAAAAAGATAAATGTTCACTACATGTTTGCACCAGGGCAAAGTTTTCCCTAGCTAGTGATCATGCGGATTGGTATTAGAACTAAGGCAAACTTTGCTCTGGTGCAAAACTGTATCTCTTTTGCACTAGGATCATTTTTTGCCCTGGTGCTTATGACCTGCCCAGCTGCACTTGTCATGGTGCAATTGTTTAGAAATATGTCCCGGTGTTTTTAAAAATGGGGCAGACTTTGCCCTAGTGCTAATACCGAGCAACTTTGCACTTACACCGTTGCAGTGTTTCTGTAATCTGACCGCTGGTGTTTACAGGAAATCGCGTGCAACAGAAGTGAAATTTGCACGTCTTTGTAACGGTTTTGTGACACTATTAAGTATTCACTAGGGAAGTGCAAGTGCACTTTGAGTGGTCAGTACCATATGCATTGCACTGCTCACATGAGTAGGTCTCTCACTCTCTCACTCTCTCACACACTCGGATACCACTGTGTGTGCTTTTCACACATAGCTGTTTCTTGGATATTAGGGAAAATAATGGATTTGAAAAAGGGGCAGATTCAAACGCTACCTCTTCTTTTACCATCTGTGCCCTTTTCGTGAGTAGATCATTTTGTGAGGCAGCTCCCTGGTCTGTTCCACGAGACACTGGTATTGAAGTCAAGAGGGACTCTGGGGCCTCTTCCTCATTCCAGTGGGGGCAAGTTAAAGGATTGTGCTCAAGTAAAGATAACCCTAAACCTGTGTGAAAGAACTGAATTGAAGAAGAATCTAAAATTGAAGAGTCACGGAGAGCGTGGGGAGTCTCCTTTGTCCCGGCTGGTCAAGTTGAAAGAGCGTGTTGAGGTCAAGAAAAGCCTGCTAAAAGCTGGCTATCAACTGGGAGAAAGGAGCCGTTCTGCTTGTCCAGTGATGCGTGTGGAACTTTGTGGAACACAAACTGCGTGAGACTTTTACCCCGGAGAAGGCAGTGATTCTCTTGGGTACGAATATAATAACTAGTGACGGGGATACAGTAGGAGTTTTGACTAGGACGGTACCTTTTTGCTTTTGACATCGCACAGACCGGAGTTTTAGTTTTGTTGAGGCAAGGACACCACCTCTTGCTTTAGGTCTAGATAGGCTTGCATTTAGTTTTGAAGCAAAAGATGGTTGCAGCAAACATGCGTTCACATTCCAGGTCACTGCAACGTCCTGTTAGAAACCAGCATTGGCAAAGCCAACAGTCTTGGTTTGTGTATCTTTTACCCATTTGCAGGCACTGCTATTAGATGGCCAGGTACTCGCACAATTTTGCGCCTGCTTCCATCAATGCACACTATGGCTGTGCCAGGCGTATGCCTTTCCCATGCCTATGCAAAGGCCCAAACTTTGGGCCTTGCCAATGCTTGCTGTTTATGGCTGTCACGTAGCTGCAACTTGGATTTTGGCCTCCTGGACTCAGTTTGGTCAGGGCTGAGCTTGTGACCAGGAAGGGCTGAAGTGAGTGAAATGCTGAATTGAGAGAGAACGTGCACATGCTAGGCCTCCCGCAGGCCTCCATTGCAAACACCGCTGCGATTTTACAAGCGGGTCTGGCCTTGTGTCCTGCCTGTCGATTTAAATTCAGTCCATGGAAAGTTCTGGCACTGTCCTGCCGGTGGCAACCGCCCTGCGCCGGGCCAAGTCTGGGCCCTGCCAGCTGGCCCTGGCTGCGGCTGAATGCCACCTCCTGACAGCGTCTCTTTCCATCCCAAGTGCCAAGCACTTTGCACATGGTCGGAGAATCTCTCGGGGTGATGAGTGAAACGCCCCAACACGCTGTGATTGCATACGGTGCAACTACTTAAGGGGATTTAAATAGTTGAAATGAGAATGAGCGGTTACAGTCTAGGTGCAGGTTAAAATTGGCCCTGCGTGAAGGGCCGAAGATGAACTGCCTGTTGCTTGGTGCTACCCGGTGAGGAGTGGAAGCTAGTCAACACATAATTAGATGGAAAACTTTGTTTCTGGCCTGCCAACAAGCGTTTAGACCAGTGGTCTTCACACTGTGGGATTGCCCCCCTGAAACAACCCCCACCTCCTCGCTTGAGGGGAGAGGGGGGGTGAAGGATGTCTTTTTTGGAATGATGGGAGGAGGGGCCATTACCATGGCATAACGGACCCGCCCTTTGACGCGGGCCATAAGTTGGGGGGGGGAAAGAAGGGCCATTTTCCCCAAGTGATGAGGGCGCCCCTGAGGTCTAGAAGGCTATGAGCACATAGTGGTAATAGCAATATCTGTTGGAGTTTTTGCGCTATTGTAAAACTCCTTTATAGTCAGAAAAGTAACTAGACAAACCGAGTTAGTAAATTAAATGTGTTTTTTACTATGTCATTGTCTTTATAAGTTGAGCATTTAATTTGCAAACTTGTTACTGGAGCGGGTTCAACACGAGCATGCAATGGGTGTCCTAAAAGTGGAAAATGTCTTTTTAAGAAACTGTTTTTCCATGTTTTAACTTTCTCGTGTGTTTAAAAATGATGTTGCACAAAAAAAGGTCCTCCCAGAGGATCTGTCTTGTTGAAAGAAAACTTGCCTGGAAATGGCATTGTTTCTTTCTACTTTTATAGACTGAATGTTAGGAATTGAGTACATACCCATAGTTCTTGGCTGCACACTAAGCATTCTGATTGGCTGACCGGTCAATCACTCTCTCCATGTTCTATTTATTTCTATCGCCACACCCTCTTCCTTCCAGCCTCTCCAGGGGGTCTGTGTGAATGATGGCTATAATAGTCCTCCATACAATAGTTTGTCGTACTCGTGAATCACGAATTCGTTTCCATAATCCTCAGAATCAGGAATTTTACCTAGCAGCTGTGTATGCGCAGTTTCATCCAGCAGCTCGCAAAGAAAAGTAGTTCCTTTATGACTGGTTTGTCTCCTCCAAGCGCTATACTGCAGAGGTCGACATTCAAATTCGTGGAGCAGGAGCCGCAAGTAGCTCCTGGATGTCAGGGTTTTTCTCCAACCAGGAGCTGCTCGTCGTGACCTCGGAGCTAGTAGTGGCTCATGGATGAGCTCTCGGGGCGGTGAACATTTAATTAATCTGGAAACTAAAAAGAAATGAGCACATGAGAAGGCTAAAAGCCAATGCAGAGTTAGAGACTTAACAACTTAACATTGAGAGATGGACGCCTGGAAAGCCAATCTGTGACTGAAAGTTAATGGGATTTGCTTTTCTTTCCCAAACTGTGACATGCACACACTTTACTTTAGATCGCGCACCACTGACCCGGAGGATTAAGGGCACCATAAACCCCTCTTACTATTAATGCATTGCTCGGTCATTCACTCTCTTGCTGACTGTTTCTGTGTGGTCCTTCCCCATTGCATTCCTTTCTCTATTTATTTGTGCCCTACTTTCCTGTCCTTTCGTGCTGCTACGTCTTTTTTCACTGGCTACCTTTGCCGGTACGGTACGCGCATACCCGCCACTGCGCTTGTTTCTGTCGCTGCATCAATCTGTTGCGGTTTCTTTGTTGCCACAACAGGTTTATGTCTGTGGCCATGTCTTGCCTGTGAAGCCGCCATGCCTGCTTCTTCTCTCGACTGCTCCTGCAGAGTGGTTTACTAATACGCAGGGGGCCACTGTTGGGGAGAATTCTCATTTCTGTGCTATTTCCCTTCAGCCTAAGAGACCTGCAGCTCTTTTGCTGGACTTTGGGACTTTTTAATTTTCACCCTGAAGAGAGTGAGCCCTTTTTCTTACACTCTCGGGTATTATGATCTATTTTGGTTTATGAGTTTCTTTTGTTTTTGGAGTCCGACAAACTCCAAAGGCATCTAATTTTTGTATGGTGACGCACAGCACCTTCAGTGCAGTGTCACAGAGAAATCCTTTAGATTTCTCAGAAGGTTTAGATGCCTTTCCTTCGGTGAAATACTGTTCCCAAGAATAGTCAAGTGAAATTAACTTCACTTCCCCTTTCACTTTGTAGATCCAGCACACAGCATCTTATGAGGTGTGCTGTGGGGTTGCTTAGTATCCCCTTATCCTACAGACTCATGTAAACATTTTGTTATCCTCCCTTCTTTAAATGGCTAGTGGCAGTTTAATTGTGCTTTTTTTACTGCAGGCTGGATTCTCGGCTGCAGTATAACACCCATGTGTGACCGTTTTGTCAAGATGGCGCTGGTCTTTCTTTTTTTGCCATTTTCTGCTTTTTGCTGTCTTTCTTGGGTTTTACTCTGCGCGTCAAGCCAGGTTTGAGCCCTTTGTTAGTTTTTTCCTCTCGCGGGCTTCAGTACTGAAACCCGCCTCTGGCTCCAGTGTGTCTGGAAGGGCAGGATGTGAGGGAGGTTTCTGAAACTTCCTTGTCCTTTGTCGTTGGGAATGCCTGAGAGCACCCAGTACTGATTGGCTGACTGTCCTTGCAGGACAGCCACCCTGCTGTTTGAGTGACAGCTAGACTGTGCATGAATGGGAGAAACCTGCTTAAAAGGGAAGGGTTTTGGGATTGATGAGTCGACCGCTGGAAAGAACAACCTGATGAAGAAAGTGTGAACAAAGCTTGCTGCATCCCCCTCAACCTTTTGATTTGCCCGGTGAAGCCCTGCTGTTGTGCTGAAACTTCTTTTTCTAATCGACAAGAGAAGCTCCGGAAGGGACGCCTTCTTCCCTTGGGTTAGTGGGACCAACTAACTCCAAGACTAACTCCACTGGACCACCTTCCCCCAACTGGCTGTACTTCTTTGCTGCTGCAAGAACTGAATGCCAGGGGTCGAGAAATCCGTAGTCTACTGCAAAGTCTTTGATCTGGCCAGGAGCTTCAGGAGTCTCCCACAGACCCTCCAGAAGCAGGAAGACCAGAGCTCGAGTCCCCACACCAGGAATCAAGGAGTGAAGGAAGCCCAACCGGTATCAAAGATCCGTAGTGGTGTTGTTTACCGTGTGCTGAAACCATGAAGTGCCGCTGACTTGAAGAGAGCCTGTAGCAGCCGGCAACTTCCAAATTGCTGCCGCAGGAGTCTCCAGACATCCTCCCTCTTTCCCCATGACTGAGGCCCAGGAACCCAGGATATGCATCACTGCAACCAGACAGAAGGCAGCTGGACCACTCTTCTAACCAAAGGTACTGTTCCGACTTGGGGTACTTCAGTGTTAGAATTGCTCTTCTCAGTTAAGACTTGCAGTAGACAACTTGCTAGAGTTGATTTCACAAGTGTAACGGCTTGTGAGCCTACAGTAATTTCAACAAACTCTAACTGTGTGCAAGACTTTGGCATCTAAGAAGTGCATCGGCTCCATAGACTCTGCTCCAATTGACTTTGACATTGGCTGTCCTGGCTCCCTGCAGACTCTTCTAGTCCATTTGACTTTGATACTTACTGTCCCTCCGAGGTGATGACTATTATTGCTCGGAAAGGTTTTTATCTAGACTTCATTGGAAGATTTAAGTGCTCATATGCTCTGGGAACCTGTTTAGACTTTATTCCTTCCTTTTTAACCTTTCCTTTCTACCAACCTCAGAATTTACAAAGTGTACTAGTGATGTATAAATGCCATTACTGTCCTAGTTAGTGAAATCACCTCAGGGTGTAGGAAGTGTGTAAGAAGCATCTTGAAACCGTATTCTGGAAAAGTATTTTGAAAGTATGCTTGATTGCTACATACATTAACCGGTTTTAAAGAATGCTCATTTAAAAACTACAGTTAAATAATTATTTATAACAAAAGTATGTGTTACTTGGCTACTTGTATTTGTGTGTTTCATTGCTACAGCTCACATTTCCCCTCTTGAGACAAGCCTGGCTGCTCAGTCACACTACCAACTTGTGTAGTACAGACCTATACCAATGGGTGGGTTACCTAATACCAAGAGGACAAGGTTTGTGTAGTCTCTCGCAGGGTTACTACATCAATGCATGCCTAACAGCCACCAATCTAATGTTCCTATGAGATGAAAACTATTACCCACCCAACTTGGAATGTCTTCTAGAGGTTTCCTAATACACCTTTTAATACAAATTACCAGACACAGAGTGAATGACAGATAGGATGTTGACTTTGGATGTTCTGATCTCCTCAGACCTCCCTCTCTCCAACCCTCGGACCACTTCTTTCTCCTCTCACCTGTATACCCCTCTCGCTGAGCCTCCCCCCACACTGCTACCCACTTTCACGGTCATCCGACCCATGGAGCATGTGTCAGTACAGGCTTTCCCCACCACTTTCTCTCCTTCTCCTGCACCTCTGGGTGACTCGCATCTTCACACAGCCCTTTCCAGCCTACACTCTTCTATCTCTGACACTCTTGATGTCCTTGCCCCTGTCATGAGGATCCTTCTGAAGCCCACATCCAAGTGCAACTATTGGTATGATTCTGACCTTGCCAACCATAAATGCAGGAAGTGGAGGGCATCAGACTCTTCCTCTGACCAACTGGCCTGCCACCTGCTCCAAAGGCAGTACCGATTCTCTGTCCACACTAAGAAGAGCGCTCACATCCAGCCTGCGTCTCAGCGGCATCTATCAGCTCAGCCGAACTCTTTATGCAAGGAGCTGGCCATCTGGCATCTGCTGCACTTGTGGTCTGTATCTGCAACCCTACAGTCCCCTTACCTGCACTTATTGACACCCATTGTCTGCACTTTAACACTCACACTTGCCACCTGTTGGCTGCAAGTGATCCAGTGTCTGGCACTTGCCCATCCTCCACCCCCCACTCCACCCCCGGCACTTCTGCCATCCCCACTCTACTGCACTTGCGCAATCTCAATGTCACTAGGCCTAGTTAGATCACCAGGCTCTCCTAGGCTATAGACAGGAGCAAAATGGCTCCCAGCAATTTCCAACCCTGTAGCCCATTGGAATACGTGAACCACCATATCCAATTAGGTCCAGGCATATTGGTCAATCCGTCCTCTACCCCTGATGGGTAACATCCTGTGTAATTCTTTACTGTGTCGGATGAATCTCAATCAGCGTCACCAAACCCTGGGGGGACCAGTTGGCTAACGTTCTATTCAGTTGGCTTTCCAAAGTCTGTAATGTGCCACACTACCTTTTAGGATGTGACTGCATCGATGGCCCATTCGGGCGCTAGCAGCCGGGTTTTTGAAGCCCTCGACCCACTGTGCCTTTTGGGAGCTCCTCAAACCTGTGAAGCATTTGCTGGGTGTTGGACCAGATATATTCTAAAGACGAGGGAAATTGGGCAAAGAGGCCAGAAGATCCCAGCGCTTGCAATGTAATTCTAAGACGGCTGTGCGGCTGCGGTCAATTGTTAGTATGTGAATGCCTTGCCCAGCATCCACAGTGTAAGCAAATTAGACCAAGTATAACAATCAAACTGCGCCACGCACAAAAGATTTCTGCCACAAAGTACAAGTGTACAGTTATTTAATCAATGCCATGAACAGCCTGACACGTGTTTCGAGCGTAGCTCTTCCTCTGAGGCACGTATTCTGCTCCAAATTGAAACACAATTAGGTAAGTGAATCAAAACCGAACTCGGAAAAGCGTAACTTGATTAACTTGTAGTTTTAATTCTACATGCGGGCTGCCGGACGGCGAAAAATGAAACCAATGGAGAGCCTCTGCCTTCGATTCATTTTTCGCCGACCGGCAGCCCGCAGATATGTATTTAGAATGACAACTACAAGTTAATCAAGTTACGCTTTTCTGAGTTCTGTTTTGATCCAGATATTCTAAAGGTTGGCGTGGCTTGCCTTCAACATGCTTCGGTTCTCCACAACACTCTGGAAGGCTCAAAGTCTGACTGTGGCAGAGTCCTAGACCGGCTTTGCGTCCTTAAGGAACTTTCGCAGAAACACAAGGGCTTTGCTAAAAAAAATCATTCGGGTAACCAGGATCTTAAATGAGGAAGCTCCAAAAAGCATAGGTTTTTGTTTGCTTTTCACAACCCCTTCCAAATGTTGTTGGGGGGCCTAGGGAAGTAAGTAGAACGGCTTTGCCATCTGTTTTCTTGGGCATGCCTTCAACATGCCCAGGCTCACACCATAAGAGGAGTACATTACAGACATATACCCCCTGGCGCAGCGAATACCTCTTCTACAGCTATTGCTCCTTTCGACGCTATGCCCCATAGAATACAGTTGAGTCTCGCGATCAGTTCAGCAATGTGCACACAGCTCCTCTAACTTTTCCTCATCTTATCTATCCCTCGCCCTCATCCCAACTTTCGCCCGCCTTTGCTCCTCCCTGCCACTACTGCATCATCTATCCTACTCCTCTTTGGCCTCGGACTGGCACAAAGTGCTTTGAAACAGTAATCTATGGCAAGAGGCGCTATACAAAGGCAAGCAAACATAAATGTGTGGGCTGCAACACCACCTACAACACTGATCGAAGCCTTGTAGTTGCCACCCAGAAATCATGCATTTGTGGCAATTCAACTATTTTAGAATATCGGGGGTCATTCTAAAGAAGTCTATCCAATTACAGATGTCACCCTCTGGTCTTGGTTTTCCACCTGACCATTTCTGGGAATGCAGGGAGCGATTTCCTCCCTTAAAAATGCCCAGATGTGGGCCTATTGGCCCAGGGTTATCGGCCTTGGTCCTATAGATGGGTCTGTGGCTCAGTGGACTAATGCATCCACTACAGGGGCCTGTGTTTGGTTTCAAGGTCACAGGTTCGAATCCCGGCAGGTCCACACAGCCCTTCATCCTTCTGAGGTGGAATAAAATCAGTACCATGAAGTTGGGTAACAATAAACATCAGTCAATAGAGCCAAGATGCCACTCTGGAGGTGAATGAGTGCTCTACAAAGACACCTGTTATGGTACAGATGTCTATTTTTCTCAAACTGTTGCAGAATGCCACTAATTATCTTGTGAACCCCAACCCTCCCAGATATAATGAATCAGGGGGGTTTTGAACAATGGCATCATCAAGAATCAAATTTAGGGGGGGCACAGAGGGAGCCACAGAAGTAGGGGTGCGCCTATGAAAGGGAATGTGTGACTTCACAAGCTCTCCTGCAGAGAAGCTTTTGTGTACACCAACTACCAAACCCCACTGCACCTCCCCTCAGAATTCAGGCGCAAAACCATTAAGTCACTAATGACCCATCATTCACAGTTTTGTGCGCTACATTCTGATTGGAGGGGGTGAGAGAACTTAACGGCTCATTATTGTTGATCACAGCTCTGTGGGTTTGCAGTGCGGGCGAACACAGCAGTGCAGAGTGAGTAGCTCAGCTGACGTTAGGGGGGGGGCTCCAGGGGAGGGGGCAGGATTTCAGAGGGGCCCAGGCCCCACCTCCCCCAACACACAGACCCCCTAGCAACACTACTGGTGTTGCCCCCTGTGGCAGGAGTGCTGGATTGCGCCCCTGGAGAACGTGGATGAGGGGCATTTGGGAACTTCAGATGAGGCCGAAGCGTAGGGTTTACTGAGCAATTGACCTTGTTCCCTTCCCTTTTGTATAAACGCCCACATTATTCTCCATACCTAATGGGGTGCTGTAACTGCAGGCTGTCCAGGTTCCTGGAACGTCTTGTTATTCCAGGTTTGGCCGCTCGTATTTCTGCAAGGATCTGAAATCAGCGAAGCACTTGGTGAGTTGGTCTTAGGATGGGATTTGTCGTGGAACCCCTTCAGCAGCGTGGCGGCTTGCTGATGCCCACGCTGTGTCCATGGAACGTGACCGCCTGCATCATGGACATGGCGCGATGCTGCTGGGAGCACCTCTTCATGTTAAGTTATCACTTCTGGGCTGTGTGATGCCGGCATGTTGCTCCGCTGGGCTTGGCTGCAAGGTTTATAACTCCTTAACTGCCAGGTTATTATGCAAGTCTATGACGAGCATACTCGTCCTTACGGCAGCATCTCTGGTGGGTTGTAGGCCTCCAGAAGTAAGGACAGGTGCAGGCTTTAACTTGGCCGGTGCCAGAAGGGCAGAACCAGAAGGCAGGCCTCCTCTGTCTATGCCCCGAAGAGACTGGTGCTCCTCCCAGTCAACATCAGACTTGTCTCTAAAGTTCAGGAAAGAGCTTAAGACCCTCCTCTTCAAGGAGTGGCTCCTCCCTAACTCCTAGGTCCACATACGCTCCACTCTCTACCCTACCTGATACTGGGTGATGTGATTTCCTCCACCGTTTCCTCCCCTGGTGACTTGTAGAGTAGACCCTGTGCTGACACATTACCCACCTTTCCCCCCTCCCTGTTTCTCTTCTCTCATGTTTCTCTACTCCCATGTTTCTCTACTCGCCCTGTTCTAATTCCCCCCCCCCCCCATGACCGTAAAGCTCTCTGTTGCTTCTCGAAGCTAGGTTCGTGCTCAATAAATACCTTTTTAATATTAGTCACTCGTGCATGGCCGGGATACTGCATCAATAGTGTTGCCACGCATGTGGTGGGACTATCAGAGCGCAGTGTGGAATGAGTGTTTGGTACCATTGTTGGCATGTTTGAGCCAGGGTCGGATTGGCCCATCTGCCACTCGGCCCGTGGCCGGGCTGAAATCATGCGTAGTCCCTGGGGTCGGTTTCTGTCCATGCCTGGGCCGGTTTGAAAAAGTTTGGAAAAAAATATATATTTTTTGTTTAAACAAAGCACCCACAACGGCGCAATTCATCAAAGCAAGGTAACACATGTTATTTTGCTTTGATGATTGATTTGCATGCATGAAGTGTGATGCATGCCTCATTCACATGCTGCTGCAGCATGCGGCCAACTTTGCACCAGACCTGCAGATGAAACTGGTCTGCTGTTAAATCTCAGTTAGCAGTTTAATGGTATCCACTACTGAATAATTGCTTATTTTAGTGTAGCCGACATGATAGCTCAGTGGGTTGAGTGCTCGCTACTGCTGGGGGTGAGGGAGGGAGGGAGTGTGTGTGGTGTGTGTGTGTGTGTGTGTGTGTGTGTGATCGATCTGCAGGTTTCAGGTTTGAATCCCAGCAAGGCCATCTCAGCCTTTCATCCTTCTGAGGTCGATAAATGAGTACCACCACAGGTTGGGTGATATTGTGTGCATATTTGTTCTACAAAAAGAGATTAAGTCTACGTGCTATACAATAACATATTCTCATTTGGCATTGGACGTCTGCTTGCATTCACAGTAATTTGACAATATGTATCTTTACACACATATATCAATGATACATATGGTCATACATTCCTGTGTGAAATGTATATCACATTAGTGAAATCATACCATATCTTTCGTAGTGTACTTGGGAACAATGCTATTTGATGCCACTTCCTGTTTTATTAAGGGGTGAAGGGTCGTGTTATATCACTTTCGGGTGGGGTCAAATGACATCACTTCCGGTAATATCGTCAGAGGGCGAGGGGTGGGCCACTTTTTCTTGGGTGTCCGGGCCTAATTCTTGTCCCTGTCCGACCTTGGTTTGAGCAGTCTGTAGTTGATTGTGCGGGCCTTCTGTGGTTCACCAGTTAATCAGGAACTTTTGTGACTGTGGTAGAGTTGGTGCCCCTGGCGACGCAGCAGTGCCCTGCTCGTGGCTACCCGCTACTGGGCCTGTTTTGTGAATTCATCTACAATCCTTATGAGGGCATTGTGGGTGACTGGTGTCGAATGTTGGTGGGGGTGATGCGGGGCTTTCTTGGCAGGTAAGAGCGGTGGGGGATTTCCCTCCACCGCCCCAGGATGGAAAAAGCATACCAGCATCCCTTTGAAGTCGCTGCCAATTTAGTGAGGGGGGTACAGGTGTTGTCCTGTTCTATATAGTCCACTGCCTTTTATTGTGGCTCTATCATCTAAGCTCATGCACCCACAACCATTGAAGAACCAATATAAACTTGGAGAGACCCCGACATATCGTGCAGCCCCTTCGAGTGCCTGTTTGAGTCCCAGGCAGGATTTTGACTGGCGCTGTGGCCAACCTTCTCGCACCCAGCCGCAGTCGGTGGCGGTCTAGCTGGTGTCATGCTGTGTCTGCAGACGGGGGTGGGGGACAGGCCGGGTTACAGGGCATCCAGGAATTGTGTTAATTAAATGGAAGGCGCGGCCCTCTGTGGCCTGAACCGCTCATTAGTGGTTTTGCTGGAACGGGCACTTAGCGCTGTGGTGAGGTGGGTCTGACAGGGTGCCCGCTGGTTATGGGGGTGGGTGATTATTTTTCTGTTATGCGCAGCTGTTCACTGATCCACACTCTGCTAATGCCCGGGCCTTCGCCAGGTGGGACGTGCGACATTAACCACATGAAGGTAAACCCGCCATTAACAGGTGCCGTCAATGCTTGAAACCTCTCATTAAGAGCGGAGTTATTACCAGGCAACGCGCCCGCGCCTGGCAATGCCCGTCTCCAGGCTGCCAACCTGAGCGCTTCCTCCGATCGTCTCAGGTGCTGGGCAAGTAAGATGCATGGCTGCTTATATTTTTAATCTTGAAGGTATGTGTGTAGTGTGTGCGTATGTTGTGTGCAGGTCTTGTTCCCATCGACATACTAACAAGTGTTCTACGTCCCCATTTGCATATGTAGATGTACTGTAAAGTCCCAGCGGTTTCTTGTACGTAACATGAATGCGCTGATGGCTTACCGGTAATCTTCATTACTCCTAGTCCTACTCTTACTCATCCCAGTAGTTACTCGGGTCGAAGTAAAGACCACGGTGATGCCAGCAGGGACAGCGTATGGGCCTTTCCACTTGACAAGGGCCTGAGCCTCAAGGGGGGGGGGGGGAAACTTCCCAACCCGCTGCCCCCTTGTTGCATTATGTAATTTTTCTCCATTAAACCGCACTTTGCCATGAGCGCAGGACAGGCTGTCTTTTGCTGGTGGCGTCAGTAACCTCAGCCTTGCGGTGTTCAGTAGAGCACTTGCCTTTCCACACCGGCTTTCAAGTGCATCTGCGTGCATCGCTAGAGTGCTGGGCATCGGGCCGCCATTCAGATCCAGTGGCTTGCGTTACCGCGTCGTTGGCGCTCGCTCCTGGTTATGTGCCCGCGTCGCAGCGCTGGTTCTCGGCGTTTTCTTATTTCCGCTACTTTGGCGTGGATACCCCCCCTCCACCCCGGGGTCATGATGGCAGGTGATCTGGGACTGGGTTACAAAAGAACTGCAGCCACCAGTTGTGTGCTAAGGTTTCTACAAGATCCGGGGGTACGCTAATGGCGGTACTGACGGAACTCGAGCTAGCTAGTCTTTTGGTTGTAACCCCTGAGCTTCTAATCCGGGGCTATACGCCCCATAGCCCCCACATAGCGGTGTCTCTGACAGCCGGTTTGCAGCTTGTAGTGTGACCCTGTCTCGCCTGCGATGAGGCGCGAGCTTTGCCGCTTGAATGTTCCCACAGCGTAGGCTGCTTGCGCAATTTCCTGGCCTCGCTGCAGTTTACCACTGTTAAACTGTACCAGAGGTCAAAGTGGGTGGGAACTAAAGGGTACGACGGTCCCTTACTTCTGTTCCCTTACTTTCCAGGATGGCAACTTTTTTTTTAAAAAAAAGTCATCCCTATTGTGGACTCTAACCTGAGCCCTGCTGATAGCAAGCCAGTGCAACATTGTACTACCCATTACTCAGGTGCTGGAAGAGGATTATTGATTTATTTCAATCGACTGCTTGGGATACTAAACCCATTCCCAAGCAGCCAAAAGGCCCAGGCTAATCGCAACGTGCGCATGAAGGGCTGTAGGCTCAGACTTGTTAGCAGGCAATGGGAGGGCTGTGTCTGTGCTGGCCATGTTCTTTAAGAGGTGTGAACGGAAGGGCAGGCTGCGTGTAGGTGCTGCCGAGTGGGGTAAGGACCCACTAATGGTGACCATTTTCTTTTATTGTGTTTTCTTCTGTCTTACTAGAACACAATGCTGCAGGGTGGAGTGGAGGCAAGGCAGGACCCAGTTATGGGGTTTGAATGGGGGTGGGGGGGGTGAACGTGAGACTGGGGGTGGCATAAAAGGGGGCGGGGCAGAGGGAACATAGTTCCACTACTTTATTGTTTACACTTCTACCACTGAACTGTATGGACCTCCACTGCCCCCGACGGTGACTGCCTTATGAAACATGTCCCAATGGGTTTTTCTGTATCCAAGCATGTTGCCCTTTCCTAGTGCGCCCCCCCCTCTCCTTGCCACCCCAGTTCCCCCGCTTCCATCGTTTGTCCTATTTTTTTTTCTTGCAATTTTCATTCTGTTATGTGACCACCTTGCTTATATCGGAGTGTCTGTGTTTAAAACAGAAATTCTGTGAGATAGCTCGGCAGGTTGAGCGACTGTAGCTGCAACATGTGTTTAGCTCCATGGCCTTGCGCTTTTTTTTCAGTTTCTTATTTTGTTCAGCCATCTCTGCCCCTTTTTATTTTTTTTCAGATGGGAGTTCTGTTTTTGAAGACCTGCTTCTATTTGACTTTTTTTTTTATATACTACCAGCTTGATATTTCGGTGTATAGAAGGATTTGCCGAATAACTCAGTCCATGAAACACACTGGGGGTGCATGCAAAGAGCACGCAGGTGTACGCGGCGTGCATGGTTCTTCTAAGGTCTTGCCAAGGGGGCGCGGGGAGGGGTCCAAGCAGACATTTGAAATTGGGCCCCTGTTTATTTTCAGCCCCCCACCCTGCGTGCTAGTTGGTGCTTGCAACCATTGGCAAGCCTGGAAAACCATAGAACGTGTAACAGGATTTCTGGGGATTTGGTGTTCTAAATATGCCGGCCTTTTCCTGTCACTAGGACCTCCTGCTGGGGTTTATAGCGCCTGAATACAGTAATTTATTTTTTATTTATATTTGTACTGGCAAATAATCGTACATTGAATATCATAACACAACCGAGCAAGAAGGAAAATCAGGATATTCCAATGCTTGCTGTGTGTAGAAGATAGTGTGTCCCTTTTTAAGGTTGTCTGAGGTTTCCTGGTGACCTTCCGCCCTGTGGCTTATCATTAGAAGGCACTGGTTTTCTTCATCGCTAAGCGCCCAAACCTTTGAGAAGGTAAAACCTCCAGCGTTCAGATGCATGACGGGCCAGTTATTTCAGAAGAGTTGAGTGTAGTTATTTTATTTCTTTGCTTGTGGATCCCATGCAGCACTGTTGCAGTTTATGCATGCTGGGCGACCTGAAGGGAAGGTTGCCACATAGCCCACGGTTATCCATGTGTGGGAATGCTCCTGCTACCCTGGGTCCCGTAATGCACAAAATTAGAAATGTTCTTACTGAAAGACATACTAGTTCAGGTTGGGATGTTAAGTCCACTTTAATTGAATTCTCAGTTGGAATTTTAAGTATATAGGGATGATTTTTGAAGCCAATGCGTGTTTCACACATTGCAGTGCTTCCTCAGGACTCCAAATACAGTTTTTCTATGTTTGTTTACCTTGCTCAAGGTATGTTTTCAATAGTGCTGCATTGTTAACGAGTCTTGTACCACACACTGTCGCCACTTGCGTGGTCTCTTGGTGCTCTGTAGCGCGGGTGTACACAACAGGCACAGCACGCGTCTTGCTGTACTCTTATCCCATGTATTTCCCTCTGGCAAGTCTGCTCTCTGAGAAGGTCAAGTGTATTTTCAGGAGGAAAGCAATGCGGCCAAACTACTTACTTTAACATGTTCAACCTGTAGCTTAACCTCTGAAGTATACCGCTATTATTTTTTGAGTCGCCTGGCCTGCTGGAATATTTGGGTTTTCAATGGGTGAGTACCCATTGAAGTCTGTGGACGGGCATGGGGCCTGCCGGGATTTGAACTGAGCACACTGCATGCGACACCCATTAGGTTTTGGAGCGGGTCAATCTCCTCGCTGATGGTGTTGACCAGATTGCAAGGATGTACCCCTGCGTAGAAGCCGTGCTGAAACATTTTGCTCTCGATGTTCTGAACTAGAATTGCACCAGTCCTTATCAGTGGGGAGGGATCTTGGAAGACCTAATTAATTAAAAAAAACAAAAAAAAAACTCTGTGGAGCCATAGGTTTGAGAGCTTTAAGTGGGACAGGGCTCACAGGGATGGATCTCTGTCAGGCTTAAAGCTATTTGTGCTAAGCAGTGGCCTTGTCTTTATTTCTTCAGGTGGCAGGGGTTCACTGAGGCATGTAGCAGTCCAGGCTGGAGTCGCCAGTGATATGATTTATGGGGGTGGAGAGGCATCATGGACCAGTCACCCTGAAATCACCACATGCTGTTGTGCCGTCCTCTTCAGGCAACACCATGTGACTGCAGGTGGGGGATTTGCCCCGACAAGTTAATGGCCCCCAGCAAACTGCTGAGGACCCTGCTTTGTTTTCTTTTCTACAGGCTGCCCTTAATGTGGTTTCCAGTTTAAGTGAATGAGTTCTTTGTAACCTGTTCACCTTGATAACACAGTAAAGGCCACACACCCCCTTGATATTTCCCATCACTTAAAACCAAGCTCTCCAGGCGGAGTTGAACATGGCTTGGTGGTCTCCCAGTTGGGATTCTAACGCCTTCAGCTGGAGCAACGGGTCCTTGGCGAATTGTCCAGAGCCGGAAAAGGGACTTGTACGGCTGGTGCTAATTCGTGTACTGCTGGGATGCAGCAAACATCATTTCAATGGGGGTGGTTGTTAAGACGGATTTCTGACCTCTGACCTTGGGCAGATGTTCAGAAGGCCAGCCTAGTTTCTTGGAACAGGGTAACCTCTGGAGAAGCCAGACCAAACAAGGTTGCTATGGCAGGAGGTCAAGACTAGGTCTCAGGAGGGGTGAGGATGACTGAAGGACCTCAATGAGCACACAGAGCAAGGACACTTACAAATTACTCCAGACAGGTGTTATATTAAAAAATATAGACACATTTATTACAAGGCCTTTATAACTCAATACGCAGTAAAATAATCACAGCAACACTATCAAACCAACACAATCAATCCAAGATGTATTCAAGACCATTGGGGTCTAAAGGGTTAAAGGCACGAAAAATGTTCACAACCTAGAGGGGAAGGAAGCTGGGCAGTGCAGATAACATGCACCTAACTAAGAGGCAGTCCAAACCCCAAGAAGGGAGCAGCCTTATGCTCAACAGTACATGCGATGCAGGCTCAAGCGGTTGTTCCAATGCGCAAAACGGGGTCTCTTCAAGGGTCTGTAGCGGTTCAGGAAGGTGGGTGAGGCAATGAAGACTAGATTACCACTATTCGAGGAGGACCTCCACTTGATTCCAAGGTTCAAGAATAGTTTGCTAGTTAGCACTAGCAGTCAAAAAGAGAGGCAACCGCAGGGGCCACTCGTGCGTAAAAATGGATGGAGGTGCTAGGGCCCACCGGCTATGGTAAGGGTTACTCACCGGCCCCAGGCGCACTCCGGACCAAACTTCGCCAGACGAGTCCAATTTGGTTGCAGGTTCAAATGCAGCAATATGACGGCTCTGCGGCTTTCAGTTCCAAAGATACATTGATGATTCCCAAATGGGACAGTGGCGATTTCTCCACTCCCAATGGATGGATCAGGCCAGTTTCACTGCAGCAGGCTTCAGGGGCAAGAGGGTCACAAATGAAGCGCACCTGCAAAGTTCGTTGCTGCGGTTGGGCAACACAGTAACCGCGTTTACTCTGGTCCTGGCGCACTCGTCTCACTTCAGACCTGGGAATGCCAAGTGTTTGAAATTCGGTGTGAGGGTGCCAGGGACACATAGCTAGCAGTAGAGCAAGTTTTGAGGGCCTCCTCGAAACAGCAGCAGAGACAGAGCAAAGGTCCTGCGTAAGCTGGTCAGCCCACTGGTTGGTCCAGGGACACTTCCAAGAAGGCTTACTTGCAGGTTTTGTTGAAGGTGCCGAGAGTAGTTGGTTCCACTATTCTAATGGGTCAAAGCGTATTCGCAGACCTCTAGGACGACCAGATGCAGAGGGGTCCCACGGGACGACAGCGGGCTCAGCGGTTCTTCGACTCGGCTTCTTAGTTTCAGGATACTTGGATCCTATCCTTCGTTCAGTGAGAACTCCAGAGATCGACATGGTATGGGTGTTTGGGGCATCCTCTTAACCAGAGTCTCCTTCGCACCAAAACAGAGGGGACGCAATGGGAGATCAGCTCACAAACACACAGTCCATACGTGGACCAATCATGGACCATGGTGGTCCCAGGCATGGACAGCACTCCAGACTCTCTGGCACCCAGGATGTGTATTGGGGACAGACACCCGAGCCCACAACCTGGAGGCACAAAATAGGCATGCAGAAGCCCGCAAAAGCTTGGCGTTTCGCGGGAAACTGCATGATCAAATAAGGACTGACCTGGGTCGGCTCGACCTGGGGGAAGGCCAAAGGGGCAAGATGGCCAAAGGACAGGACAAAGAAAGAACCTCGTGGCATGGCCATTTTGGAGCCAGGCCACCTATTCGTGCCAAATGCGGTAATCGCGGTTTAAATGGCAGCAAAGGGTTACAATTATATGAAACGATAAGCTGCCACCAGCCCTGTCCATGACGCATCTCCTAAAAAGTCCTACAAGAGTATCTGGGGTGTTTTGGGAATGACTGAGACCCAAGTGCACTGTACTGTAAGGTACTCTGTGCACTTGTTACATGTTGTAGAAAAGTTGCAACATTGGAAAAGGACTAAAGGAAACAGTCTCCCAGTACTGACTGTCTTAAGGGCCGGTCGGTTTCCCCATAAAAAGTGAGTGAAAGCCCAGAGGAGTGCAGCAGAAGGCTGGGGTTCACTGGCAAAGTCAGACTATGGTGAAGGAACAGCAGCAAAATGTTTGGGGTGTACGACTGGAGGGGAAATGACATCTAAAATGAAATCTTTCTTAACAGTGGTTGCCTATTGACTTCTAAAGCCTGCTCCTGGGATGGGTTCACCCAATTCAGGCAGTTGGGGACATAAAGGTAAAAACCTGCATTGGCAAAGCCAGTCCTTCTGGTTTTGTGAAGGGAATTCCTTCTGCTACATTGGTGTGGCAGAGGGGTTGAGGGGGTACGGGAGGGGTTGCCTATATCGCGGGCACAGAAATGTGCAGGTGTAATCATGGGTGAGGGAGCAGCATGACCCAAGAAGGTCTCGGCCCCACCCCAAGCGAGAGCACGCCAAGCAGCACAGCCTCGAAACCCGGTCCCGCGCCTTGAGGCTGGCCTCTGGCGAGAAGTGTGAGCTAAGAACCCGGTTTCATTTGATGTAAGCTCCAAATCGTTATCTCGTATCCCCAACCCCTATGACGAATCACTAGTGAACGTGCTAAAAGGAGAGTAACCTGGCCTTCTTTGTCATTTTGAGCTGCCTTTCTATGGCATTCTCTATGCTGCCAACATCTCTTTATCCCGTGCCCGCCTTTTTGGTGCCCTCTGTCACTTTTGTTCCCCTGCAGTACCTTTAAAGTGCCTCGAATGCCATAGGCGCTATAATACAAGCCACCGACTAATTGGAGCAACCTTCATGGTGGGTTAAGCACTATACAAACAGCAAACCGGACACATCAACACCCACAACACATAGCTTAACCTTAATTATCCTTTCCCTAATCGATTTATAGAAGTTGGCTTTAACCCCTTAAGTGCCATAGACTTGCATAACAGCCTGCCACTTACAGCAGGAAAGTGACATTACTCCAAAGTGGCCCTCCTCCGGTTACCTCCTGGGGTGCTGTCTCTCTGGTCCAACCGTCCTCCCAGATATAGCAGGAGAGGACATTTGCACTTATCACGTTGTGGCAGTTCCATTTCGGAGGACCCACGGGGCAATAACTGCTGCTATATATAGCTTTAAACCGAATAGTTTACTCTCCAGGGGTGGAATTTTGCAGTAACAAGAAGGCCTCCCTCCTGTGGCCATTACCAGTCCCGTGACTCGGTGAACATTCTCCCTTTGCCCAGGCCTTGAAGTAGGGCTGAGGGCCGCTATCGCACGTTAATGCCCTCAGAGTGATTCCTTATTGCTTTAATGTTACCCACAGGCTCATGGCGCACCGCTGCTTCTCATTGGTTTTCGCCACTAAAACAGGACCCAAGAAGTTAGGATGGGCCTGACGATTTTCCCTGTGCCATAATACCAGTGTTTCTCTGGCATTTGCCAAACTTCGGTTTGCCTGGCTTCCTTTGTCACCCAGCATGTGCGCTGCACTGATGGTACTCGGACAGGGCAAAGCATGGCTGTGATTGTTTACATTTTGTTCTGAAAGTGACACCGGTTTTTGGTTAAAAGTGGTGGGGTGTCTTTTTTTGGTTGGGGACGCCCTCATCTTTCTTGGATGAACCAACAGATGTCTTGCTTTATTGCACCCCTCCTATTAACTAGTAGGTTACAGCAGATGGGGCTGAGGTTTCTGGATGTGCCCCGCTCCTCATCGTCCTTTGCGCTGAATTCTGCCAGCCTTCTCTGCAGTTTACGGTAATCCGCTTCCAAGGGAGTCGGCTCTGATGTTACGAGGCCGGTTTCTTAAGCGACTTTATGGTGCCCACAAATGTTAGATTTTTAATTTTTTTATTGCAAAATTATAGTTGGTAAGGACCCGCTTTCTGCCGACTGCCAACCTCTGCCCCAGTAATCGAAGTGAGCGGGAACGGCCGGGAGCGGTGTCCCACTACTTTATTTTGATCTGTTTACCATTCCTCTACTTTTTACGAGCATGTTCGCCTTTCCATTCAGAGAGCATCTGTCCGTTCATGTCCTTGTGCAGGTGTGAAGTTGTAATGGGAGTCTTAGTCGGTTACACTATTGCAACGCCCCGGCCGCAACCGCAACACCTTGTCACAGGTCACACTGTGCTTCCACCTACCCCCTCCCCGGCCGGGAGCACAGTTCCAATACTTTGTTCCCTACACTTCTACCACTGCTCAGTGGCATGCCACTCACTCTGAGTGGTGTTGCCAGCATGTGGCCCTACACACTAAATGACACCTAGAATGATGCAGTTTGTCTTTTTTTCTGTTCAAAATTGTTTATATTTTTTAATATTTGTTTATTTATTTATTTGTGTATGGTTTGTTTAAACCTTTACAAAAAGAGATCACATAGAAAACGAAGAAAAACACAATACATATTACATAAACAATCATTTTAAAACTACGGTAATACATTATCATCTGATTTTCCTAAAAACAAACCTACAAACCTAATATCATAATGTTATGAATTTAAAATTTCATAGTATAACATATCATGAAAGTGCACAAAAATTCTTTAAAAAGGCAATCATTCTTAATTTCAGGACCGTTGAGTTATGTCGAATCTGGAACCATAACAACTCAGTATCTACACAATGTAAGTAACTTATAAATTGCTCAAAATATCGTATTCGTTCTTTCAGGAGTGCTGGACAAAACAAAAGAAGGTGCTTCAGAGTTTCTTCCACCCCTTCTTTTTTACAGTGTTTACACCAGCGCCATTCATCTTTTAGCATATTCCATCTTTTTAAGACCTAGTTAGTTTTAAGCACATCAAAGCAGATTCTCATAAGTATTTCTAAAATTTCTTGACGGGTATTTTTCCAAGTAATACTCCAACCGGGGTTTAAATTTCCAGCATGAGTAGGCTTGATTCGCAGTTTTAGATTGCGCTACTGCGTCCAGAGTCCGTTGCCAATCATTGCATTGCAAGATGTTTTTTTTACTTTCAGAGGATTATTAGCGAGCAGTTCAAGAGATATACCTGCATCCCCCAGGATTTCTTTAATTTCTTCTTTCAGATTTAATTTTTTTTTACAAAAGTGAGTCCAATGTATACTGGCGCTTAACAGGGAGGCAAGCCAGTTACCGCTGGTTTATGCCCATCTCCTGGGCAAGGCCAGAGGCTGTTTGCCCGAGAAGGAGGCCTACAAGCCCCCATTGTGAACCCTGGCATGCCTTTTGCTGGATGTGGCGTCTAGTCGGTCTCCACCTCCACCCTGAGGCCTTGTATATCTGGCACCTGGGTTGGAGAGGCAGTTCTTCATTTCATAGTCTACAGGATTTGCTAAAACAGTCCAACTCTTTAAGCCCCTCCAGGTAGGATAGGGCAAGGGGGGGGCTACTGTCAGGGGGATAGCGGGGGGGAGGGGGGGGAAGGGTTGCTTTAGCCCTACCTGGGATGTCCGTGGAGGCAGAGCCCTAGCTAAGAGCTCTGTTGGGAACAGTGTAGAGGCGTGCTCTGGGCCCAGTGTCTGACTTGCTTTTAGGGGGAGCTTCATTTGAGGGTGGAAGTCGCCCCAACTTCTGGCAATGCCCAGCAGAGATGCCTGCAACCCTAGGCCAGGGTCGGACTAGGGCATACACTTCTCTCGGGCACCAATGAAAAAGTGGGCCACAGTTGCAAATGGGGAATTCCTTCTTTTGTGACGTGGTTTGAATAGTACCCAAGGGGGAGGTTTTTGATAAAATGTGATGCAAATTGTGCTTTTTATTCAGCAACACTGGTCAAAACTAATAGCCGCATAGAGAAGTAACTCATCAAACTGCCCCACAATGGCCAAAGAAATGCCCCACATTGACCCCAAAACACTGGCCCAGACCAGTATTTTGTGTTTTTTGGTTTGGCCATGGATCCGAGCCTGGGTCCAGCGATTGAGAATCCCGGGTGTCGGGAGACTGCATGACTTTGGGTTGCATGAGCCCGGGACGAACAGAAATACCCCTTTATTTATTTTTTTCTCTTCACAATCGCATAATGCAATCTCCCCGCAGATTGTGTGATCCAAATGCACGCATGCGTCCGGATTAAGGCCTTGCAATCCTTTTTATACCGCCTTTGCGGAGTGGCTGCTCTCGGCCCATCCGGCCCCATCCGGCCTGTGGGAACAGCCTGTCCACCGAGGCCCTCTGCTGGACACTTCTAATTATTACTGATGTAGTTTATTATTTGTGACAATGTGGTATGGCAGGCATCTTTTGCCCATTCAAGCAATTGAGGACTAGTGGGGCTAATGCCCCCGGTTTATAATGCTTGTGCTCTTGCATAGGAATTCATTCATGAGGTGTGGGTGTTAGGGTTGGGGGGGGGTTAGCCATGGGGGGGTTAGCCATGGGTGGACTGGGAACCAAAAAAAAGCCTTGGAAATATTTTTCAAAGAGGCCCCATATTGCACATTTTGAGCAAGCCCAACTCTTCTCCTATGAGAAAATGTGAAAATAAAATACAATACAAGAGAGGCTCAAGGTGCAGAGGCCCACCGGGAAATCGTACCCTGTAGGCCAGTCCAGTCCTGGGGTCCGCGTTTTTAGCAGGGTGGCCGTGGCCACCCTTGGCCACCCCATAATGGCGCCACTGCTGTGGGGGCGTGCCATGGGAAGCGTGCATTATTTCAGACTGAGCGAGGGGGATAAAGCCAGTCTTGATGAGTGCGGTGGTGGTGTGCATGATTAGAAGGGGGGGGCAGGAAGTCGAAACTACCATGAGCTACTCCTGCTCAGGGTAGCGTGCACTCCTTGCCCCACAGCCATGGGCATCATTTTAACAGGGGGGCAAGGTTGTTTGCCCCCCCCTCATCTTTCGTGGCACTCCATTTTGTCCTAGGCATTTGGCAGGGGCCCCCTTTCCTTTAGATGTCATGTCCCCCCACCCCCAACATTTTCAGCAAAGTTACTCCACTGCCCACAGCACTGTGCCCCGCCACAGCTCCTTGAAGGCTCTTACGGTGGCTCTCATTTACAGACAGTATTTGCGTCTGGCACATCAGTCTCGGTCGCTAAGCGGACAAACGCGTCATTGTCCTGCGCGCAGTGATTGTGTCAGGCGCGCTCCGGGGGCCGCTGTGAGTGACGGCCCTTGGAGAACTCGAGCTGCCTTGCTTATGAAAGAACAACAAAAGCCTGACGAATAGGGTTGCAACGATGAAGATTTCTGGCCTTTATTCGCTTGGAAGCAGCGCCCCCCCCCATCTGATGAACAGAGGTGTAGACCGGATAGGGCCTGAGCGGGAAAGGTTCACCCAAAATCTGTAAGTGCCCACTCAGCAGCACTGTGTGGGAATTTACTGATGTTAATGTCACTGCAGTGGCCCATATTAGCTTCAGGCCTCACATAATAGACAATCCTGGCTATGCCTCTGCCTATGAAACCGATAGTCACCCCCCCCCCCCCAGGCCTGGCCTCGTCCCCACCTCTTCCCGCCCCGCACGCCTTCCTAGGCTGCCTGCTGACAAAGGCGCCGCCTGCTTTCCAGCTGCAGATAAAAAGCGCCTTTCACCGAGGCAGTGGCCGGCCTCTACTACCCCAGTCTGGCCTGTTTGTAGAGCCAGGAGAAGGGTCGGCAATAGGCATGGGGGGGTAAAGGGGGGTTTCTGCTGGGGCAATTTCTACACAATAAGGCACGCAGGGCAAAACACCAAAATATGCCATTAATTGCAGATTAACTTTTTATTGACATTTACTTAAAATGTGTGATAGTTAACTTCAGGGGTCAAGTCCAGGGGGAAAAAAGAAAAAAGTGGGGGAGCTCACTAACATAACAATTTAAATATTGCATCACCAGAAATTAGCATATGAAGGTGTCCTCTGAAAAAAGTGGGTCGGACTCTGTCCACCGCATGTACCCTTGACTTGAACCCTGGTTAACTTCTGCAACAATGGTACGTTTTCATTGTCCGATTGTCAGTCACCTAGATGTTGCCAGCAATAAAGTTGTTCTTGCTGCTGCGTAATTCAATTTTTCAAACATTTCACCCATTATTGAAAGTGTAGGTTGGATGTTAACATATGCTGGAAAAACCTGGAAAATTGTTGGGGTACTGGGTCTGTGATTTTAAAACCCACAGTAGCAGCAGAGAAAAACGTTTCGCTATACACAAGGTGAATCTGTTGGCTTTGTTAATGCTCGTTTTCTATCTTTTGATACCATTTTTTTCACAGTAAATGGAACCAATACGCAAAATTGCTCATGGCCACATACAGCTAAAAAATGAGGATGTACTCCCCCTAAGCGCATTTCCCTCCGGCTCCACCTTGAAACCTCATTTGCCCAGCTCCTGGCTCCTTTGCTGAAGTTCAGAGGCAAACCTATGCGCAAATAGATTAGTGTTTTCCCTCTACATAACTGGACGGTCTCCCAAGAAACCGCATAGTTTGGGAAGGGCGCTCCATGTCACCTGAACAGATGTTCTCCAGTCCTGGGCTTTCATGTAACAGATCAATGGATTCTGGGAGTTTTAGTCCTTGCCTCCCTCAGCCCTCCTAATACATTTAACCTAACTAGAAAATTATTTTCTAACTAAACCCCAGTGGTGGTCATATGACATGGAGTCACTAGTTTGATTGTCTTTTAAAATATCCCACTAACAAGAAAAGTAGCCGTGTCCCCTTCTACAAGGCCATTAATGAACGCGGTGCCTCCTCTGCTCGTGTATTTAGCCTTCCGTTTCGCCATTTACGTTGGTCTTCCACCCACCCCTGCCCACAGAACTTCCTAATGCTAAAGGCTTTCTCTGGCCTGTGCAGTAGCACCTTTGAGCGTTCATATGAGCCGAATGGGATTACCCTAATAAATGATCTTGGACGGGGGGGGGGGTAGAGGGGTTTGTTCTCCCTCTTTAGTTGCCCCCCCCCCTGCAGCAGGGGGCACTGATTAACCTACTAATAGTGTACTTCCAACAGGCCCACATGGGGCCTGCCGTTAGAGGTTAACAAAGGACATTGGAAACCCTAACAACCCTTCATATGCAACGGTGTCAACCTGAAGCCAGCTCCTGCCCTCGTTATTGATTGACTGGGAACTGTCATGTCTGCGATGGCATGTTTACAGTAGACCGAACCACAGTGGGACCCCATTCATAAGGTATGAGCATGTGATTTTGAAGGAGCCAGAGAGCCTGGTCCTGCTGCAGCTTTAAGGAAGACCTGCCACTTTAATCAGGAACCACAGAGAGCTCCATTAACCAGAGAGATCCTTCAATCCACAACAGACAGGAAGATTGGTGGGACTTAGTATTACATGTTTTCATGCCTTTACCTTGTCTGTTGCAAGGCACTCTGGTTATGACCTCACTCATACAGGAGATTGTTGGTGGGAGTTCTAGGGTTGATTCATTAAGGTAATCTCTCTGGGCCATTTAGCTTTAAAAGAGAGCTGACCCCCTCTTTTGGCAGGTCATCTGAAGACTTCAACTGAAGCAGAAAGAAGAACTAATCATTGGACCCTGGCTGAAGATGCAGTCTGCCTGCCATCTTCCGCCAGTGAAGGAAGGCCAGGACCTCCAAGAGGGAAGTGAGATCCCTCCCTTAAACATCTTCTAGGAAACAGAGGGAGATACTGAATCCAGAGCACCCTCCAGCAGCTCCTGAACCGGTACTCGGCCAAAATGCAGCATGCCCTGCTAGGCTCTGCAGCAAGCCTCCTACGTGGGAAGTGCCAGAGAGTCTCTGAACCAAACTGAGGACAAAGTAGCTGCCTGCAACACTCTCCTCGGCTTTGGGCCATCCACTTTAAAGGACAACACACGCCCAATGAAGAAGCTAGGAGGAGTGCACCAACTAGCATCTACTGACGTTGACCTTGCAGGAAATGTTCAAGCCAGTAGAGTCCATCGAGCTGCAACCGACTAACACTGCAGTCGCTTAAAGCAATCGGATGCCTCAACCAATGATTTAGAAATGCTGACCAGCACTGAGAAAACAATTCCTGACCCCAAGCCGCTGTGTAGGCCAGCCTGCAGCCATCCGTCCAGCCTCGCTTGCCATAGTGGTTGTTGCCCGATATCGGCAGCTGCCTCCCGTCTTGAACTCTGCAGCAGAAGCTGCAAAGCATCAAGATCTCCTACAGAACAAAGGTACATTGTGGTTCTGTCCCTCTGCTCCTTCTCCGAAGGCGCTAGTGACATTGTACGACCCATTGCTCCCTTTGTGCTGAAACCATGTATCCTTGAACTATTGTGATTCATTACTTTACCGACTACCCTCCTGCCAGTATAAAGAGTGCATCTCTTTTCCTTCTTTGAAACTGTCTGTCCTCTGCATTCCTTCACAGGGTGGGTTGTGTGTCGTAGTGTGCTAGAACTGCCTGTTGAGTTGTTAATAATATTAAAGTAGATATTTGTATACAACCTTGACTGGACAGTCCCTTTTTATCATTGGGTGATAATTGTATTTTTGCTGTGCTGCGACTACCAATGATTCATGACCTTTCTGAGAAAAGCCTACCATTCCGTCCACGTTACCAAAAAGGGACAAAGTCTTATAATTCTCATCTGTTCTTATCCCTTCTGGTGTTCTAGAGGTGTGGGCTGATAAATGGTTTAGAAACTGATATTCATCCCTGGATCTTCGTGCCCTGGAGGTTTGTTTGTTGCACTACTATATTCCCTTTAGTGGTGCTTCTATTTCATTACCATGCAAAAGTGCACCTTTATCATTTACAATGGACAACTTAAAGGGGGGAAATTGAGTAGCAGTAAATGACCCTTTCCACTGATTCTTGAGCAGTACACCGCTAGTAACAGTACTCTGGACATGTAACCTGGAAATCACTTCAATTACCTTATTTTTCTAGGTATGTATACTGAGTGCCTTCATTCCTTGCTTGTGCAATGTACAGAAGTAATTGGCATTTTGCCATATACAGACTATAGTATCTATTTGATTTCCCCTCCTCAGAATGCTATCCCTTTATTCCTATGCAAATAAAAGTATCTTTTATTTTTGGGTGTTTCTCAGTTAGGTGGGCACCCTCTTCTCACCCTTTAGGAACAGATGGGCATTAGACTGTAAGATGGGATCTATCTGGTGCGTCTTTCACTTGTGCAAGGCTTAAGCTATACATTCCAGGTAGGCTTTGCTAACGGTGCTCTGCTAATAATTCAAAATGGGTCCAAGGAAAAATCTTCTCTTCTGTCAATTAGTCCATCCCAGTCAGTGAGTGTGCAAGTGATTCTGGGGAGGCCCCAGAATCTATGGGTTTGGACATTTTATAGATTCTACCTACCTCTAAACGGAGGGGTTTTCGATTTCTGCAATGTAATTGGTCAGTGTATGTATTTGGGCAGTGTTCCAAAAGTGACATCACACTAAACAATCCCCTCCATTAATATGTCCAACGAGTATGAAGAGGGCAGTCCAATGGGAGTGATTTCTGCTCCCAGTCTCACCCCACCCATCTGATGTCATCTTGGTGATTTCTACATTAAACAATTGTAATGTTCTGAAACCTCATATTTCTCACATTTGATCATGTTACTAATTGGTTCATCAGATTTCTCACTCTGGTTAATCCCCCACATACAATTCTTATTTTGGCTCACTTATGGTGGGTTTTAATAGATTTTCTTGTTTTAACCTCCTACTTTCCCCAAAATAATATTCCCATCTCGTAGTAACTGGCTCACCGGCATGGGTGCAAGGGGATGTGAATCGCTAATGCATGCTGTTTCTGCACAAAAATATCCATTCACCGGACTTGCATGATGAAATAAATATCCTACAATCTTAGATTCAGCTGATAGAGCTGTTTACCCTGAACACTCACACTGAACAAAGTAAGTCTGTAGGACCTTTTTGTTCAAAGGTTATGAGCAGAAATTTGATTGTAAATGTCAAATATACACAGGCATTTTCGTTTCTTACTAACAAAATATTGCATGTTTTCTCCAGTTCCTCTGGTAACGGACTCTCAGGTATCACATAATGTTGGTTCCTTTACATCTGAGAGCTGGCTATTCGACTCGTGAGAATGCTGGTTGTCATGGTACACATTCTTTGAAATTAGACTGGCAAGGGCCATTTATGACTCAGTCCTGCCCCCTTACAGTCACTTTGAATCACTTTAGTCAGACGCCAAGTCTCAGAGTGCAAATTCACCCCTGCCCTCCCACTCCTGCCCAGAATCAATTGTGTTTAAGGCATTTGTCATCCCCTAAAGGGCCTATCTTTGACAAGAAAAACCATTTGGTCCTTGGCTGAACTCCAGAGACAAGTGTTTATGATCCGCTTCAAGGTCCAGCTGGGTCTCACTTCATTCAGAGGAAACCTCCCCATCCTGTTGCTGGGACTGAGGGGAAGGGACAGCCATTTGACTGTACAGGCTAAATTGCTGTTTTGGTTACAAATACGTCCTTAAGTAATTTTATGTCCCGTTGCTTTTACATTTCCACATATCGTACGTCTCATTGGCTATCAAACCCTTAATGTTTTATACATTTGCGTATCGGAGTGATTTGTAATGCTGATTCTTAATCCTGTAAAGGAAAATCTATGCAATGCAGGACCCACTTCGGTTTTTAACCCTCCAATGATATGTTGTGCTTTCATCCTAGATTGGACTATGTTCCACCTAATTACAGGTTGCTGGATACTTGCATGTTGCTGAAGATATTTTTTTGTGGCTTGTGAAATACTTTGTGCGACTTATATGGTTGTCGATGGGCTGGTAACTTCACATTTCCCCGCACTTGTCGTTTTTCGGAGGTTGTGCACCGGCTGGAGCTCGCATGTTTTTTAAAAAGGCAGTTTTGCTTCGCACACTTTTGCGTAGATTTCCCTACAGCTGGAACCTATAGGGGTAGGTGCATAGTATACAGAGGTAAAGTGGGCATCATCCCCCATCTTCTGTTTTTCAGTAGAGGCCATGACCTCACCCTTTGATAGAGACGCTTGCAGACCTCTGTTTTTGACTGTGCAAAATGTGCTGGTGTGCAGTGTATTTTTCTGATGAAACCACACTGACTTTATTATTTGCACTATTGGCGCGGCAGTGATGCCGACCAGTATCTGAGGATGTGCTTCAGAGATGAGAACTAAGGCTCAAGCTGGATATATTGGTTTTGGCAGTAAAGGCTCCCTATGCTGAGACTATTGGCAATGGAAGTGAGCAGAGGTGTTTTGGACATGCTACATTTGAATTAGATGGCTATGGTTAGTCACAACCCCTTCTGCCCCTTAAGCCCAAAATACCTGAGCTTTTAAGGACATTACCTTGTTCTTTCCAAGACCTCTTCTGAAATGTACCTGCTATAAAACAGTTCTGATAAAATGTATATTCCCAAAGTGTACCTTCAACTATTTGATTTTTAGAAACCAAATGTGTGTACCGTTGCTTTTGATCTGTGCACTGGATTGCTGTTAAACTAACAATGACAACACAAAACATTGTGTCTTCCAAAGGCATTTGTGAGGCACTGCCATAATATGCCCAGGTACCGCCACAAATTTCCAGGTATTGCATCTTATGGCTAGGAGCCTATGCAAAAGCCCAAACTGTTAGCTTTGCAGTTTTTTTTCTTCCCATCTCGTGGGGATTGACAGCCAGTGTGCAAGGTCTTACCTAAATATGAAGTTTCTCCAGATTCCAAAGCTAGGCTGATAATTACTGTGACACCTGAGCTTAGGTTGTGAGGGAAGTGGACCAAGTGGGGTAGCATAGGGCTTGCTCCTGCATGCTGGTTCTCTGCGACGGTGTGGGATGGCCTTCACACCGATGTCCTGTCTTTCTACATGCCTGCCAGCATTCTTCATGGGGCGTGGAAGAGGAACGGCTGTGACCTCTGACGGCAATGACGCAGTCGGGCATGCAATTCGCTTTTTTGTGTGAGTGTGTAATGGCCATTCTGGCCTTAAAATGGCAAACTCTGGCAAATAGTGTTATTACCTGGGCATAGGAGAGGAGTGTCTGGCGAATGCATATCTGATCACTCTGCACAAGCAAAAACAGCTGGCTTTGTTGATGCTTGGTTTTTAACAGGACTTGCATACAGGAGCAGATGCAATTAAATGTATCTTAGAGCTCTCACATCTGACGTCTCTAAGAAGTCAAACTACTAGCTGCACCTCCTCAAGGGTATTCTTCCCTTCCTCACTATCCGACAGAAGCTCACTGTCTATAGAGCTCGGGTCCTTTCCAGGCTGGACTACTGCAACAGCCTCTTTCTAAATCTGCCTGCCTCTACGCTCTGACCTCTACAACTCATCAGAACAGGACTGAAAGACTTGTCCTTGGCCCCAAGCCCCCGCATCATATCTCTCCAGCTTTGAAATCCCTCTACTGGCTCCCTACGGTGGCAAGGATCAAGCTCAAGACCCTCGGCATTGTTCACAAGTCTTTCTGGGGTCTGAGCCTGCACAATCTCCTACTCTTGCTTCCCAAATACCTGCCTTCTCGACCTCTCCACTCCTCCACCTCCAACTCTCTGAGGGTCAGTCGCTTTTCCAAGCATAGAGTTTGGGGCAGATCTTTCTTCGGCTAGGGCCTCCCTCTAGAACAGCCTCCCTGCCTCTCTGAAACTTGAGCAGAACCATCTCCAGAATACCGGAAGCAACTCAAGACCTTTCTCTTTGCATCTGTCTTTTCTCTTCATCTCCCTTGCTGATGACTGGTCTGATCCATTCACTGGTCACCTGGTCACCCTCTGAACTTGGGCCCAGGTCCCTGCCTGTCCAACTACAACACTGCACTGCCTCTTGGCACCCCTGCATTTTGGTCTGTATCTGCAACCCTACAGGCTCCTCTTTTGCATGTATTTGTCACCCATTAGCTGCACTCTTGTTTTTTTCCTTTGTCCCACACTTCTCCATCCATCCCCTACCCTTGGCAGTCCCCCCCCCCCCCTCCCACCTCCTGCTCTTGCGTGATCAGAATTACACCAGGCCTAGTAAGATTGTTGTTTTGTGAAGGCCAACTTGGTTACTTGGTTTACAGCTGCAAAGTAACCCTCAGCAAACTGCTTAGAAATAACACAAGGAGGCAGCAGTTGGATGTTGCTGCTTCATAGAGCTAGCACAAGAGATCCCAGGAGGATGTGTTTTGGGTAGGAAACTGGCAGGTAGTGGGTGGGAATCGCCATTGGGGTTCGTATGGCAATGGGCAGGCATTGCATGTGTTAATAAGCAAACCCACAAGCTGCGCCCTTCCTCACATGTTCTTTGCCTACTGGCTGAACTCCAGTAAAATAGTTTTGGCTGATAGGTGGTGTTGAAGTGCCACCTAATAGCCAAAACTAATAAAAGAATTTGGGGATGCATTCCATGAAATAGAAAAAATGTTGATTTTGTGAAGGAAAATCCAGCAGCGCATCCAACCTCACGCTGCTCAAGTAACTCTGTGCTACACAAACAACTGATCACTGCAAGGCCAACTATTACAAAAATGATGGAAGTGCCCTCTTCAAAGCCATTAAGCACTGTATCAACTCTCTGCTCGACCCACCCGTACGTGCCCTCCAGAAATCAACCGCCATCAACTCTCCATCAATAAGATCGGCCTGATCCGCCAAAGCTTCAGCTGACTCCACACTACACATCCCATCTCATTAAACCACAACCACCTGGACAGCTTGGTAGACTCACTATGGAAGACCTCATTACCACCTTAGCATCCTACCAAGGACACAATGTATGCAGACAACGTCCTCCTTGCCTCCATACTTAAGACAACTCCGGCTTAAGCACTCCCCCCATTACCTGACCATCAACAGCTTTCTAACTCAAGGCACCTTCACCTCGTCCCTCAAGACTGGACAAATCTTCCGACTACTCAAGAATGCAACACTGAACCCGTACCTCAGTAACTACAGCCCCATAATAGCCTGTAAATGATGATCGCCACATCCTATCGGCTCGATCCGTAGGTAAGTCTAAGACAAATCGGATCGGCCAACATTGTCTAGGCACCTCAGTAACTGGACTCGCCAGGATAAGGTGCTTCCATGTCTATTGTGAGTCTACACAATCGACATACTCCCTTTTTTCTTTCTTCTTTCTTTTGATAGCCTATGTGTATAACATGTTAAACCTAAATCTATGGTGTCGTTCTGATTCTTCTATCCTGGTACAGTGTTTGTTTTAATCACTGTTTGCTTATAGTGTTCATACGTTTTCATATTTCTGAATTTTCTCATTCTGTTGACATCAATCTCATTGTACTTTTTGTTTTTATCCTATTTGGGTTAAATATTAAGTCTTCACGATTTGAACTTATTTTTTCTAATGCCGTTAGACTTTCCCTATACATTTTTGCCATGATCGAAGAGGTACCAGTTAAACAAATACTAGTTAAATCAACAGATGACGGATTTCCTCAGAGGATTTAAGATGTTGTGGTGCAATCCCATTTTTTAAAAATGTATTTATTAAAACATTGTTTTAATGCAAAATCAAGATTGTATTCCCAGTTCGATTCTAATGAAGGAGATTGGTACACAATTAGGAAGTCTTAATGCTCGCCCCATAAATAACCCTCCTAATCCAATGAGGTATGTATAGATGGGTTCAAAATTTCCAAACCATACAATAGAGTTGGAATAATGTTCCCTTTATAGGAGTTTAGGAGTGGCTGCAACGTAAAAGCACAACACTTTACATACATTTAGAGCAACTGTGCTGCCAAGTGGATTGATTTATTATGCAATCTCCCCGTGATTAACTTTGGCCTCCTTGTAGACTATAACGGGAACCCTAAATATGCAACATGGTTTGATATACTAATAGGTATATCATTTAGGTACCACCTGTATTTGCATAACGTTCTGCCCTGCCTACTGACCATTACACAGGATTTGCCTGCATTTATTGTTTATCCGTTATCGCCAATAAGGAGCTCTAGTGCTTTAATAGAGCAAGTTAACCCAATGGGCGTCAACTCAAATACCATTCTATTTTTATATCCTCCTCAAGAGCTCTTACTGTTAATTTGCACATTTTTGGTGGGAGTGATCAAATACAATACATCTAACATATTGGCTATATGTAGCACACAGCCCTTTCTCAGTCCAAGGGTTATAGGACTCTCTCTGGTAATGTTACCTGATCCTTATTTGCACAGTAGAATCACTATGAAGAGCTATCAAAATAGTGAGCAAACCTGCGGGAATAACCCCAATTGTTAAGTTTTACCCAGAATCTTGACCGTTTCACATTGTCAAATGTCAACGTATGGTCAACACATGCCATATATAATGCTTTTCACGGATTGAGAAGCGACTGTTGTAACATGATCACTATGAGGCCATTCGAGGTATATCCAATCTAGATTTAAATCTGGTCTGAAATGTTGATATATTTACCTCCTCAATCCGTTTGTCTAGGTCCTGCAAAACGAATGTTGCAAAGATCTTACTGTTTGAGTCCGACCAAGCGATCTGCCTATAGCTCTGAGGATTATCTTCTGGACCTTCTCACTGAAGATCTAACGCCTCTCCCTGCTGGATCTTCTCTAATAACGCATCCTGCTGAGCCATCTAGCAGCTGTTGGCTTGCCTTTTGTTTTCTTTCGCTGTAGCCTGCTTGGGACATTAAGCCAATTCCGAGCCCCCTTATATCCCTGCTCCTGCATTATCTGCCTTTGTTTTCTGAATTTTAGCAATCTATTGTGGAATTGCTGCAGATAATGATACGATATGATAAGTTATTTATAACGCGCTTAATACCCAGAGGTTTCATGTGCGCAGACCTGTAGATCGAACCTGGTTAGCTCCGTTCGGCTTGCTTCCAAGGCGAGCACGTTGCTGCTGAGCTATCCTCCCAAGACATTACTGTTTGTAATGTACTGAAACAATGCTGTTTGTATTAGATGGAACCGAGGTGTTGCTAGTCGGTCATACTCCACACCTCCACCCTACCAGCCTTCTGAGGACTGTCGAGGTAGTTGCCCAATTTTACATACATGCTGGTCCGCCAACATCCATTTTAGTTGTGAACCATCGCCCAACTTTTCCTTTTAGTTTTTGCCATGGTCACATGTAATCTTAACAGCGTGAAATGTGATCTGTTGATGCTTCACAGGACACTCGCTAGAAATACTGTAAATGCTTACCTATCAATGTTCAATCCCTTCTCCCCTCCTTTTTACAATCCCTTTTTGTAAATTATCCGGTTTGTAACAAGAAAGCTCTTTGGCCCTTGCCGAGTCCTTACCTACATGACCAAGCCTCCCGTTCACTGTTCAAATGGAAGCCATGGAAAGGGAGAAGGAACTACGTAATCTCTTCTCCTCATTCCCTGGCGGCCATCTTCATTTACTTTTTTTTTTATCACTTTTTAATGGCTGCCATGGAAAGTGAGAGGGGGCTACGTAGAGCCCACGCAATGACCGTTAGACAGATCTTAATCCAGTTGCCGTGGAAGGATTTGCACAAGTGGCTGGTGATCTGGCCAGAGTGACTGGTGTGGGTACAAAAGTTGCCATTGCACCAAGGCCAAGATCCAAATTCTATTCTTTTTTTTTAATATTTTTTTTTTTAATTAAGTGTTACACAGTTTACATAGAAACATTTCACACTCATTTCCCAATACACAATACAATAATTTAAAGAAAAAAAGAACAAAATATGCCCAATAACACAGACAAAGGAATTGTAATGGATTATGTAGAACGTGCTTAATACCCAGGGGTTTCTAAGTGCGGACCTGGGGTTCGAACCTATTGCTCCGCATCATCTTGCTTCCAAGACCAGCGCGTTGCTCCTGAGCTATCCTCTCAAGAGGAAGAAACGTGTTCCCTTAGTCCCAAATTGCACGCCTCTCATCCTCCTTCTGCTGTATTATTTCCAGTAACTTGCTCGGCGCTAGTATCATAGCTTGGCTGGTCATCGTAAGCCTACCCCATAACAGGTCGGTCAGGACTAATTACATAGAATGTACAAAGGAGTCGAATTTAATCCTTTCTTCCAGGAAGGCAGGACTCTTTAGTACTAGGTGAAATAATGATTGCATCTCCAAATAGCCACATGCCTGACACCGGCACAAAGTTCTTGGCACTTCCAGCTTTGGGCCGATGACTTCCATTGTAGGCAAAGCATTTAGCCTCAATTTTAAATACTGCAAGAATTGTCCTTGGATTCAAGCCCAGGGATCGTATCTCTCAGGACTGAAATCACTGCATTGGCTCCCAGTGGCTGCGAGGATTAATTACAAACCCTCTGCATTGTCGACCAGGCCTCTGGGTCCTGGGGCCTCAATACCTTCAACTCTCTTCCTAAATACCTTCCTTCTCGAGCTTTTCGCTCATCTGCCTCCAAGTCCCTCGGGGCCAGTCGCTTCTTTCTCCAAACAACGAGTTAGTGGTAGATCGGTCTTCAGCTGGGGCCTCCCTCTGGAACAGCTTCACTGAAACTTGAGCAGAACCATCTCTGGTTCCGGAAGCACCTCAAAATCTTTCTCTGCTTCTGCCTTTTGTCCTCCTCCCCTGCTGACCTCCTGGCTGAAACTGAAATGACACTGGCTACCTGGCCACCCTCTGATCTCGGGCCCAGTTCCCCTCCCCCGCCAGTCGCACACCTGCACTGCCCTCCTGGCAACCCCTGCACTTGGGGACTGTTTTTCTGTATCCCTACAGTCCCATTACCAGCACTTGACTCCTGATGCCTGCACTTACCCTTGCCACCTGCTGGCCGTACTTTTACTTGTTGTTTATTCCATCATCCCTGTACTGCACTTTCCCCCCAACACTTCCCCTTAACCCCTTCCCATGCACATTTGCGAACTGAAAGACACCTGGCCTAGTAGGATTGTGTCTGTCCCCCCGCCTCCACTTGCCACGTTGCTCCGTGAAACACTTGTCTATAGGCCCGTTATAAATACCATATCATATATCATATCAGTTCCTGTATTTTTGGGAAGGGGAATTTTTTGGGGTGGACTTGGGGATAAAATGAATTTGTTTGCCTCTGAACAGCTTCCGTCTTTCCAAGTCAGACAAATCAGTACTCTAACCATTGTTTGATCTTATTATTCTTAGCTTGAAATGTCAGATTCTGACTTTTTTGTTAAGTTCACTCCTCAAAAAAAGGTACAGCGTTGATGAAATGTTTTCAAAAGGATTATATGAATTGCTGGTATGTCTTGGTCTCTTAGAGAAGCATAGCTCCTTGCACTGGTCTCCTCCTGGGGACGCTGGGCGGCTCTGTGGATAGAAAGTGCCTGGCCTCCGGAAGTGGTAACCCGATCTGAGGTCTGAAAGGCCGCTGTGTTTGTGCGTCCCCCAGAGGCTCAGCTGAGCACAGTGAGTTCCAGGCTATGCGGCTCTTCAGCCGGGAGGACTGGGGGGCACGCAGGCTCGGAGGGGCCGCGGGAAATACTGGCGCTCTCTCAGAAGAATCTACAAAAACATGTCAAATGGTTTAAAAAAACGTTTGCCAAGTGCACTGAGAAACCGAAGCAAAGTGCCAAAAATACGCAGGAGTTGGCCCCACAGCCACTTTCTGGAATCTTGACTTTCTTTTGTGCTATTTAACGGGATGATTTCTAAAGTAAATGAATTTAACAATATTAATAAACCTGCACATTTGCTTTTGACAAACATGCTCGTTTGAAACCCCCAAATAACTGACAGTCTACACGATTCCTGCCGTGCATTTGAAAAGTTTCCTTAACATTGTCTCCAGTTTTACACTCTCCACATCCTTTCCTTTCTATGCGTGCTTATGCCAAAATAATTAGATTTTTATCAGGTGGTAAAAATAGTTAATTTTACATTGAGAGCAATCGAAGCAGGATCGCAACCCTTTTAAAAAAAGACGTTAAAACGGCCTGAAATATTTGAAAATGTTCCTGTTTTATTAAATAAGGACGTTGTCACAATAGATGTATTTTGTTTAAAAATGTGCCCCCATCCTTACTTTTGCATGTGCCCATGTGATGGTATATGGTGTAGGCAGGGCTTTAAGTGAAAACACATTCTGATGCGGGGCCCTGCCGGGGCCCACTGATCTCCTCTGGCAGCCCTGGCCGCTAGAGGACACGTCTGTGTTTATTTATTTTTTTTCTTTTTCTTTTATTTTTTTTCTCTAAAGGGGAAGAGTGTGTTGATCTCTACATAATGCTGCCTGGCAGGGGTGCCTGTAGCCCAAAGGGGGCGTGGCCAAATGCACCAAAGTCCCCTGCCATTAGGCCACACCCCCTTCATGATCACCGGCTCATTTTTTAGTCCCACTTAAGGCACTGGGTGTAGGTTGTCAATATGCAAGCAGAGCAGGGTCTCGGGAGCAAGAGGGGCTTCATTTATTTTCGTAGTTCCATAAGTAGGAAAGCACAGCCAACAACAGTAGTACAAGACCTCCAGCTCGAAGGGCCATCCACCGGCACACCCTCTTGCTCTCTCAACCTCTACCCTACATAGAACGCTGAGCAGCTCACCTGCACAGCATACCCTGACGTATGCCTCCCCAGCATGATGACCTGCCAGAAGCAACACCGGAAGAGTCTTCAGATCGTCCAGAACACCCTGCGGATAGCGTCCGGAGCTCCATTTCTCACACGGGTAGCAGACCTTCACAAGGAACTGGACATGGAGATGCTGAACGAACATCTAGCAAAGCTGAGCAAGAACGTCTGCCAAGGACTGGGTCAGAACCCGAACCCTCTGATCGGAAGACTCACTGCCACCACTGCAAACCCTTTCGGCCACTACCCACGGCCCATCACAGCTAAAACCCGGTGAAACCAGCCTTACGGTGAGAAGTCCACACAGACCATGAAGAAATCCAACCCACGACTACATACTACACCCGAGAGGATGGAGAAATGAGGCTCAAGCCTCGGTATCCAAAAATCATTGCTGATGGATAAAATCAATCAGCGAGATGAAGAAAGGCGAGACCCACACAGCATTCCAGTCTAAACACTTGTGAGCTCATGTGTGGAATGCCTAGGTAGAAAGCGCACCTCCCCATCCCCCCGACCCCTCATGAAACTCGGACAATGACGCACACTTAAGAGACTACAAAATAGAGAGGAGGAACAGCATCCAAAAGCAGAGCCACGCAGACCAACAACCCAACCAGCCAATGGCTACCACATGAAACCATGAGCCCTCATCCACTGGCCTACCAGTCAACTCGCCTACTACTGTCACTGTTGCGCCTTTCCCCTTGCCCGTCCATAGGCATCAAAGGGGCTCCACCTGCAAAATCAAAAACATGTTCTCTCACCTGCCACACTTATAGGGCTGGGGGGAACTGGAGGGGGGGAGGGGGGTTCTGCAGCTTCACCACCAAGAGGAAGTGCACTTCAAGAACAAGCAACACTTCTCTAATGACGAAGACCCTTAGAACACCCTATGGGATCACAGAACTCGAGCCCCCAAGTATACTCCATGTATATATTATTTTTTTTTTACTACATGCCTTTGCCCCAGTTAGTTTCAAAATGCATTATTGTCTTCCTCCTGTCTACAGGTGGACTTCCTGAGGGAGGGAGGAAGGGCGGATGGAGGAACTTGTGGGTAGTAAGAGAGTGAGAAATGGAAAGAAGAAGAAGAAATGAAAGGGTAAAAGCGGAAACAAATTTGTAGAAAGTGGGACATAAAATGGAAGAGAAACATGGAAAAGATCACTGCATGGAATGTAATAATTAAGACGGGGGCGCGTGAAGATGAGGTGTGGGGGTGGATGAAGGTAAAGTGAGTTGGAAGGAATGCAGGAAGGAGACCTGGAGCGAAGGGGAAATGGGAGTGAGATGAGGGGTGTAGGAAAAGTAACGAAAGTGGGTACTGGGTTAAGGCTACAGATCAGCCTCCATTACTCATTCAGCTGGGTCCATATTTGCAAACCTTCACCTACAGCAGTAAAGGATCCAGCGTTGCTGCTACTGCTTAAGGCGCCATTTTAATAAACCAGTGCCTCTCTGGAGCAGCACATCTGCTAGCCCTGGACCTTACCCAAAGAATCTGGGAGGTGCTGTAAGCGATATTCAATCAACACTACAGCTAAGTCAATGCCTAGTCTGGGATGCTGAGGAAAACCCTTATTGATGTATTTTTATATCCAGTTCAGTACTCTGGATGACAACCCTTGTATAACACCCCCCTCTTAGAATCCCCCCGACCCCACTGAGCCAAGAAGTAGGTTTGTTTTGCAAATTTAAAAGGTTTATTTGGACAATTCTATAATATATATCTATCACACTTTATAAATAAATTGATAACTGATATCACACTTCAGAATACGACCATGATCAAAAATGGATAATGTTACAGGGGTCCACTGATTTGGTTACTTAGGAGTAGTGTAGAGGATGAGGTAGCTGAAAATGCTTGATGGTTTCAAGGAAACGCAAGGTGGAATAAAATGCAGTACAGAAATTACTTGTTATGATTTTAGCAAAAGGTAATATGATCACTTTTTTTCTTTTGACAATTCACTCCCCCCTCCCCCTATGCAATACAAGAAATGGAAGGAGAGCACACAGTCTTAAAGAATCCCACAAATCACACTTCATAATGTAATACACAGTTCCAGTTCTCCCAGCAAGCTTAGGGAAAACAGGGATGAGTTTTAAACACAGGCAAATTACTTTAATGTGGTTTGCAAGGAAGTGAAAAGGTGCTAAAATTGCATTTAATTCCGTCTAGAGGTTCAGGGTAGGTGATGGCTACTTTATTAGTTCAGGCTCACTTTAACATTACTCTATGGATGATTAGCAGATTGCGAACGAATTTTAGCAAAGAGAAGCAAAAAGCGGCTGATTTCTACAGATGAAGAAATCGGGCCAAATCGCAGTAAATTTCGCAAGTGCGTGTCTCGCGATTACGGGAAAAGTATAGGGAGTAAGAAGTCGGTTCTAAGTTTGTTGGAAAGCCAAGATTCTAAGCTTTCGTTCCTAGCTCAAACGGTTCAAGAGATACGGACGATTTAATAACGGTAGATTTTCGGATTTAAAGTAAAACTCAAAATGACAGGTGACAGCTTGCAGCTGCAGAATTGACAGGTGACAGTTGTGCAGCTTTAAAAATGACAGATGACACGATTTCTAGGAGGCAGTTCTACTTAGGTTAAAATAGTTTGGATTAGATTATTTTAACTATGAGATTGGTTCTGCACAGTTCTGCTAGGTACTCACAGTATCAATTTGAAATAGGCCTCGTCACAGTCTGGTCAGGTTGGACGGGACTTCCGGCGGGTGGTTCTGAAGCCCCGGCTATCTGGGTCAGCTCTGCTCTCTGGGTCTGTCAAGCACCGGATCTGCTCACAATGGTCTGGTTTGTGGTTCTCTCGGGTTCCGGATACAGCACTGCTTTCTGGATACTGCTACAGGTTCTTGAAAAAATTCAAACAGCTCTCCCGGCTGTTGAATAGTTTGGTTGGTTTTGAGGCCTGCTGAAGAGGATTCAGCTGGTGGATTCAGGCCTCTTTGCTACAAATTCTGGAGTTAATTTCTGCTACAGGTTCTGGAGATTGATGGATTTGAAGTCTGGATCTCTGGATGTGAAGTCGTCGGTCAGCATGCTCCGAAGCAAATGGAATCGAATGTCTCTACCTGTCCCAGCAGTCTCTTTTTATGTGTTTTTGAAAATGGGTGTGTGCCTGGGCCTAGCTAAGCCTGCCCCTCTCTACTTGTCATTGGCCCAATTCTCCCCTCTCCCATGATTGGGAGAAGGAAATGGATTGTCATCATGATGAGGTCTGTTTATGGGTCAGAGGATCCTCCCCTGGTCAATTTGCACACAAATCTATTTCTGACCCAAATACATATTTATCTATGTACCATTTTTCTAATATAGGTCCAGTTAACATATTTTCTGTAGCACCAAACCATCCGATCCCTGTCTTTGTACGATGTCATGTCCACTGATGACAGAATTCTCCCCTTTTCATCCAAAATACAACCTCTAAACCTTTCCAGATTTTACACAAATGTGCACCAGGGATATGGGTTACAGATGATAGTGTCAGATTTTTAACATGCAGACATTTGGAGTGAGACCCTATTTTCCGCTAGCAACCCCCCAGAATACACCACAGGGTCCTAACACCTCTTAAAACGTGCACAGAAAAATCACAAGAATAATGATATTACTTATATAATTCTGACAAGTCCGCACTATGAGTTATCTATCTTTTTTTTTTTAATTATGCCCTGGTCAAAAGGGGTGTGGCTTCCCACATCACAGGGTGGAATAACTGGTTTATCCACTTCCCCCAAGCTCAGCTGCTAGCAGAGGCACTGCCCCTAACAGTTCTCCCAAGAGGAAGCCACTTTACGGCCCCCCCAATATAACATTTGCCTGAGTCCAGGACAAGGCTTTGTTCAACCTCCTGCAGTCTGCAGGTCCCCTCCCTTAATTCAATCAGGGAGGTGTGATCTGCTTTTGGCAGGGAAGCAGGAGGCAGCCAGGCCTGGGAATGCAGTTTGATCAAGTTTCAACTCCTGTCGGGGGTAGTTGTCAGGCAGAATTCAGCTAAATGTCAGTTTAGTTCCCAGTTTAAATCAAAACTTACAATTTTTACATATACATTAAATAATTACTTCTTTCAAGTAATTTCAGAATATAGTTTTACATTGTGTCCACCTCTTAGCAAGTCTTTCCTTGGCCTGGTTTTGGTTCCTCTGTTCAGTTTTACACAAAAGTCTGGTGGTTTTAAAACGCCGGCTTTCTGATAGTGGTGAGTACCGGTATTGCAACCATTTTTGGGATTAAGAAAATGAATTCCCCACAGTTCTGGGTTGCTTTTGGCAATCAGCATTGCCATTCCCAATGGTTTCAGGCTACTGTGTGTGTGTAGCCCGATGGTGGTTTTAGGCGGTGCCCTCCTGTGCTCACAACATAGGCAAAAATGGGTGGCAGCCTATTCTTCATGTTTTCCCTGTATACTCTCTAGGGAGTTCTGGCCATCATGATGTTTTCCATGCCAGTACTGCACAGTTTTATGGTAGGGCTTGGATGCATGGGTAAAAACATCCCACAGTGCCCACTGGCGTAGTTTCATTCTCCTGGGTTTTCATGACGTTGTTTTGTGGTGGCACTTGCACAGGCATCAAGTCCTGCTTAACCGTGCTGGCAGGGGGCAAGCCCATGTTTAAACTCTGACTCTGGATAACTTTGACCTGACGGGAGCCAGGAGTAGGTTTGGTGATGACTAGAAGATGGTGGTTGGACGGGTTTCATCCTTCCCATGGTGTCCACCGTAGCAGTTTGTGCTCCTGTTCACATTGCTGATCTTTGCTTGAGACCGTCCAACACGATCAGAGGTTGCAGACGGAAGCTGTTAAAGGCCTACCTGATGATGGGCTTTTTGAAAAGCTACAGCCTTCTCTAGTGTGTCTGAGAGAAATGGCCTATACCCAGGAAGACAGCCAGACACTGAGGAAAAGCCTCTTCGGAGGGAAAACATTGCAGCCAAAGGCAGTAAATATTGGATGTATGGTGGAGTTCTTGGTCGAATGGACACTGCAGAAGACTGCCGCCTACTGAGTACAGAGAGGATGCCAGGTGGTTCGTCCTTTTTTATAAGACCTGATTTTTTTTTTTTCCCCCCAGCCCCTCTTGACTGACTCCCCTCTAAAATCTCTGATCACCTTACACTACATACAGTTAGCCAGATTACTGTTGATGTGCCAATGGCCATCTTGAAGCTCTCCTCTTTAGCCATATCGCCTCCACCCCCACCAGCACCATCTACCCCCACATCCGAGGTTAACGAGAACTGATGCCATGTAGTCTTGTGGATTTTGGCATCTCCCCTTTGGCTAAAATAGGAAAAGGAAACGCTGTGCACATTTTTTTAGATATCTGTTTTACTCAATTATTGAATATTTAATGTGCTGGGGAGAAGTGCTCAGCCTTGGTTTCTAGGCTGGGGAAAAATATGAACAAGAAAACTTTTCCTAATGAGTAAACCTGGGTCCCCTGCACACTTTCTAAAAGGCCTAGGCCTAAATGAGTATTTGTGGGGGATAGTCGGTTGGTTAGTTGAATCTCCAGAGTGGAGAGAACTAGCTAGACCATCCTCTTTGACAGGACAGTTTGTATACTTGATAATGGTTAACCTCTTATAAGAGTGTACATTTCCAAAATAGCATAAATATGATTTGGCAACTTCAGTTTGGTTATAAAACAATTTTTCTTTTATTTGTTGTGTAGGCCAAATGTTTTAGCCAGTGCATGACTGGAATGTGGGGAGGGGGGGATCTCTGTGTTGGCTGGTGCATCCCAGGTATTTACTATCTGCAGTAACAAACTTCAACCAACTAAAAGGCTAATAACGCAGTACACGAATCTTTGGTCACATGTTGGCCAGGGATGACAAATGGCCTGGTGGAAGGGAAGCGAATATTTGTGCACATGAAGATTCCCCCTTTGTTTAAATGGACTGTCACAATTGTTACATTTTCGCAGAAACCACAAGCCGCACTGCATACATTTGTTTCATTTTTTTATATAATTATAAGGCCATTTGTTGAAATGTGTCCACCTGTGACTTGGTATGTAATGACCAGCTAAAAGGTGTTCCTGGCTGCTCTGAATTTGAAAGTTGGCAAACTTGTGGAGGGTAAAATTAGGAATGTGAGGAATAAATAGCATATTCCGAATGATTATGCTTTTGTAAAAATGGCAGAAAATGGCCAAAAACCTGGGTACCATGGTGCAGATCCAGCTGTTTTATTTAATTCCCCATGATTATCTGAATCAAAAAGTATGTACGTTATAGCAGTGACTAGTAAAACATAGTTTTTGACGCATCTAGATTTCTGCTAAAAGTTTACATGAAAGCAAATGGGAATTTCCATGTCTGCTCCAGACTCCTAAACCAGTCCTTAGAGAGAGGTTGGGCTTGGGGATCGGGAGCTGGGTAACTGTCCAATCCTACTGTGAGAATTCTTGCAGGGCATCGCCCAGTATTTAAATCTTGATGGTGTCCTCACTGGTATATAAAATGGATGTACTATGAGAAAAAGAGAGGTAATATATTTTATTTATAACGCGCTCGTACACAAGTGTTTCAGAGCGCGACAAGGCAAGGGAGGGGAAACTGGAGAGAACAAAAACAATCTTACTGGGCCCAGTGGCATTGAGAATGCAAAAGTGCATGGGAGAAGGGAGTGGAAAAGTGCATGGGAGGGGAGAGAAATAAAAAGCACAGAGCAAAGGAGAAACCGATAAATAGTAATAAATAATGAAGGCAACAAACTGGTAGTGCAGCCCGCAAGTGGCAACTGCTGGGTTTAAGGCAACAGACAGGGCAGATCAGATAAGTGAAGGAAGAAAAAAAGGGGGGGGGAGCTGTATGAGTACAGATACAGACCCCTGTGCAAGGGGTGGCCCAGAGGCAGTGCTGGAGGGTGGCAGGGTGAGCAGGTACCTGGGCCCAGAGGATAAAGGGTGGCCAGGTGCATGGTGCCAAGAGAGCAACAGATCAGCAGTAGAGAGGGAGCACGAAGGCAGAAGCAAAGAGGAAGGTCTTGAGGTGCTTCTGGGAGCAGAGATGGTTCTCAAGTTTGAGTGGCAGGGAGGCTGTTCCAGAGGGAGTCCCCAGCCGAAGATGGAGATCTACCCCCAGATCATTTCTTTGAAAAATGACTGACCCTGATGGAGTTAAGAGGTAGAGGAGTGAAGAGCTCGTTGGGGGACGGATTTGCTAAGGGATAGCTGAAGGTATTTTGGACCCAGGCACCAGAAAGCCTTGTGAACAATGCAGGGGGTTTTGAATTTAATTCTTGCATCCACTGGGAGCCAATGGAGAGATTTCAGAGCTGAAGATATGATCCCAGGGCTTGAGGCCAAGGACAGGTCTTGCAGTCATGTTTTGGATTAGTTGCAGAGGGCGGAGAGTAGAGGCAGGGAGATTTAGAAAGAGGCTGTTTCAATAGTCCAACCTAGAGAGAACCTGAGCTTGGGGGACACTGAGCTTCTGGGGGAAGGAGAGGAAGGTCAGAGTACCGCTGAGGAGATGCAGTAGGAAGTTTGACTTTTTAGAAACATCAGAGATGTGGGTGGAGAAGGAAAGAGTGGAGTCCAAGATGACCCTGAGGTCCTGGACCTCGCAGGTGGGGGGGGTAGGAGGAGGGCCAAGGGAGGCTGGCCAGAGGGTGAGAGGAAAGTCTTGAATGGCAGTTAGGCAGTCCGAGAGGAGGTGGCCGAGGGAAACCTGAAAATGAGGTGTCGTCAGCGTAGCACTGGAAATGTGAACAGAAAATGGCAATGCAGTGGGCGAGAGTTACCAGGTATTGGTTGAAACGCCAGGGTGAGAGGTTCGACCCCTGGGGAACACCACAAGCAGAGAGGAAGATAGATGGGAAGGACCCAAGTTGCACCTGGGAGGGTCGATGAGAGAGGAGAGGTCCGCGAGGCCAGAGCCTGACCAGCGATACCCAGGTTATCACGTAGACTGTTGAGCGGGATGGTGTGGTTTACCGTGTCAAAGGCAGAAGAGATCAACTTAAGATGAGGACAGAGGGAATGTTCGAGTCTAGGTTGGAGAGCAGATCTTCACGGATGTACAGGAGAGCAGTTTCCTTGCTTCTGGCAGATCTGAAGACAGACTGGTAGTCATGGAGAGAGCGAACAGAATCTGAGTGAACATTAAGCTGATAGATGGACAGTTTTTCCAGGAGTTTCCCCTAGAAAGGGAGTAGTGGAGATTGGGCGATAGTAAGCCAGGCAAGAATGGTCGGCTGTGGGTTTCTTGAGAAGAGGATGCACAGTGGAGTGCTTCAGAGGGGAGGGGGAAGGTTCCTGAGGCAAAGGAGGGGTTACAGAAATTGGCATCGGCCGGGATGAGGGTATCCATGTGGTCCTTTAGAGTTTGAGGAACAGGGATGAACCTGTTTTGATGAGGCTTTCATTGATAGGACCATACTAGCGACCTCGTCGGGGGGGGGGGGGAGAGAGGAAAGGATGAGAGAGCATGGGGGGTGATTGAAGGAGGGCCAGCAAGCACAGACTGCGCCGTGTGGGGTACATTTACTAGCCCAGCAGAACTTCCCCAACATCACCAAACTGCAATTTCATCAGTTACATGAAGAATGGCTGCGCAGGCTCTGATGAGCACTTATTCCCTTGCATCAAAACTGCATTTGTCAGTCAGCAAAAATAATGGCTGTTCTGGCTCTGTTGAGCATATATGGGGCGAGATGAAACGTAGAACCCCCCCCCCCCCTGAGAATTGCTGCAGTTATTTTCTTCATATGCAACCAAAAGAATTCAAAAGCGGCCTGGTGCAGTGCTGCTATGCTGAAAGCTCAAGATGTCTCACTGAAAGAGAAAATGTTCTGTGTTTGAAATGACTGCGCACTGATGCTATTTCCATCTTTTCAACATTACACAGTTTGGTTGCTGAGAAGACGGATTTATGCCCATATATCTTCAGTTTGTACACCTGCAAAGGAGGGCAGTCCTCCCTGAAAGGCATGTGTGTCAAGTAAAAACTGTAAAATAGCAGAGAAATTCACTCCAGGCCCTACGGAAAGCGTTTTACTTTTGCAACAAAATAACAGTCAAATTCCTCACAAGAAGCTTTCTCTCCCTTTGCTTGTGTCAGTTTCAAATAAACCTTCTTTTTGAACATATTCCTTTGTGTTAGGAATTGACCAGAGCTATGGAAATGTTCAGAATAAAGATGCGAGGAAAATCGCATTTGTAAATGACCAGGGAAAGTGAAAATAAACCCGTGTTGTACTGCTCTGCAAAGCAGTGAGTGGAAATAATACTGTGACATGCCCTGAAACAAAACTACATATGCGTGGAAGAAAAGCTGCCAAAATAAATTGTACTCTGTGTACTGTATTTTCTCCCCACAAAAAGAACTTCACATCATGGATAGGCCCTGTAAATTGCTGCCAAACCTGTTCTTGCAAGGCAGGCACTTCTAAATGTAACAGCCGCATGGGAAAGGAAGTTCTTTTACAACATGAATGGCGCTGAGGTGTGGGATGTGGCGACTTCATCAGACTAAGCAGCATTGCTGCAGCATGAGACCATGAACTGTCCTGGCACAGAGGTGTGAAATCCTCTAACGCCTCTCCTCAGCATCAAACTGCCTAGCATCAAAGGGGAGTCATAGCAACCCCATGTGCAAGCTGCTCAGGAAAGGACATGTGGCTGGGGATTGAAAAGACTGCCCACTTTTGGGACCAAAGCCATCCCACTTGATTCAAGAGACTTTTCTATGAACACATTTATTTACGCAATAAGCAGTAATGTAATATTTTGACAGCTTAAATGTAATTTGTGTGCCATGAAAAGAAGACCTTGTGGATTGTCCTAGCATGTGGGGAGCTCAAACGCCAGTAAAATGGCATTTCTGGATAAATCGTACATGACATGGTTATGAAAGTTAAATGCAAATATGCCCGACGTTCTTAGAATCCTATCTATTTGTAGGATGTTTCTTAAAATAGTGTTCACACAAATTACGAAAGAATGCCCGGAGAACAAAATAATATTGTTCAAACTCGTCATTTGGACAGAAATGTCCCTTGTCAAATATGGAATCTGTCTATCTAATTTTCCAGATGATGAAATTTGTAAATAAATAAGATTTTGGCAAAAGTAACTTTGGTAGAACAAAGCACATTGTAAAAAACACCCACACCAAACCTGTGGACAAAACGCCTGCTGAAGCAGGGTTTTGTGGCTGCTCAGGCAATGGCAGTTATGTTCCAACCAAGCCGTCTCTTAAAATAAAACAAAGAATTTAATGAGAGCCAGGTAGCTTTGATAAAACAGAGGAGTTTTGCCAGCAGAGCCCAGTTCGATTCACCAGTAGGGGAGAGGTTTACAAAGGGGGTCGGGGTACCTATGGAAAGGGAATGATGGTGGATTTCTGTGTCGTTCTATCTAACTCCTGCCCGTTTCTACTGCTGCACTCTAAATTGCCACAGCATGTATAGTTTCTCCAGTTGGCACCCTTTTACATTTATTTAGATCATGCGTTTATTGAAAAGCGCACAATCTGGGTTTTGGAAATGCTCTTCTGTGGCAGCCCAGGACCCTTTCAGGCACCAACCAAAATACACTAGCCTTCAAAAGGAACCCTTGAGGTTGAAACGCGTGTCGGCTGGCTACACAAGACCACATGTCTGTTTTACAATAATAAAACCAAAGTGGTTTTCACCCAATCAATTGTGTGGATATTCATCCTTCCTAAAGAAGTGCATGGGATCCGGGACTCTGCCTTTGACACTTTACAAAAGGAGGTGAGGGCACCGCCTCCAACAACCCGTGACCTTGTTGCTAAACTATCAATTTGCGAAGCACTGGGAGAGTTCCACACTAGGGCCCACCCTTCTTGTACTTCTTATCTGACCAGTGTTGACGGTGGGTGAGGAAGTTTGGGCAACGCACAAATAGTCCAGGCTTCTTGCATACAAACTTTGTGTGTGGCTGGCAGCAAAACACCTCGATTGGAACACTAGCTTTTAGGCGGTGCTTGCAGTGCCACCTATGAGGCAAAACGGTCATTGGAACTGACGACACGAGAGAGAGCAGAGGAGTTGCCAGGGTGACAGCCAACAACATAAAAGGAGGACTAACTCTTTCAGAACCCCACTTAACCTGACCTTCCCTCCCATTCCCACAGTTGCGGCAAACAAATTGTGCGGCTTTTAGTGTTGATAAAAGCACGCAATAACGAGCATGATATATTTTAAGTAGAAATGATTGAATTATATATTTTAAGTTATTTTTGTACAATGAACTTAATTGATGTTGCTATTTGGTGTGAAAAGTTGAGCCGCTCAATTATAACAAGTTTTTAAAAAAGCACGCAAATATTGATTACCAAGGTGCTTTTACATTCCATGCCTTGCTATGTAAATTCCTCTCAGCCTGTTGTGCGGCTGGGCCTTCAATCGCCTTAACCCAAACACCGTCTCTGTGGCCAAGCACTTAATGCATGCTGCTCATACCTGGAAGGTTGGGGGTTCGAGCCGCCCCCCCTGAGATGCCAACATTCTTAACATCTAATAATGTGCATTTAGCAGATGATTGCTGGTGATTTAAACAGGACTTTTGATCTCCCTTTCCCCAAAACCGGGATGGGGTTGTTAAAATAAAAACTCACTAGAAAGGGGGACAGAGGTCCCAATCCAGTGAAAGTCTGGCAAAGCTGGTCACCCTAGGAGGGGCGCACACAGCCTGTGACTATTTGGATATGTTGCCATTCATTGGCAACCAATGGCCATTCCTACCCATTACTGCCCAAAACATTTCTCTTCTGTGTTCTCGGAACAGACCTCTGATTGCAGGTGTAGACCAGCTCCTGGTGTAATTAAAATATCTTAACCAAGTCTGCCTTCAGCCACTTGATTTGTAAGCAGTCACCTTGCATCTGTTCCTTGCACTGAATTAATGTTGAAAACGAGCATTGGCAATAGTTGCTCCTTCTTTGCAGGCTCTGCCATAATTTGCCGCAGTAATAACCCAGTTCGACCAAATGTGGCAATTTTATGGACCGACATGCACAAATGCATAAAGAGCAGCAGTCTGTCCCCGATGAAGCTAGTTGAAGTAAAACCCGCCAAGACTGCGCTGCTAGTCCAGCACTTGCCGCAGACCTCGATCTAGTCTACAGGTCACCAGTACCCCCCGAAGAGCAGACTATTTTCAAGGGCTCTGGAGGATGGCTTACGGGCAACGTGCTCGCCTTGGAAGCTGGACGACACGAGCAACACGGGTTTGACCCCGGGTCCACGCTTAGAGGTTTCTAAGTACTAAGCGCGTTATAAAGAGCCCATCATATCATAAGGTTGATACATTGAGCGGCAATTAATCGGATAATGTTAACGCCTACTACTAGAGCGCTTAGAAACAGGAGTAATCCGTCATGACGCGCTATATAAAAGGCATGATTTATTCTTCTCTCCAATCTGGGGAGACCTAAAACTCCTCAAATTTGTATGCGCTCGTATTTGAGCATTTATTTTGTTAGTCAAAAATAAGACTGACAGCCCACAACCGACAGAATAAATGGCCCTTCCGAGTGAATTTTCTAATATATATATATATATATATCCAAATTGCCTAATTTGCCTAAAATGTCCCTGTTCTTGCTCTTGGTATCCGTGGCCTGAAGCTGCTGCGTGTGCATCCTGGTGCGGTGCAAGGACCTGGCAGGGTTTTACCCCATTGGCAACGCAGTCGGGTTGTGGGAAAGGCGAGAACGCAGTCTTTTGGCAATCTCCTAGGATTGCTAGACATGTCGGCTGGGTGTGAAGTTAGACGGTGAGCAGCTGCTTTCCCACTTAAGGCCAGTGATTGAACTGAGCAGGAACGGTCGGGAGCAGTGTTCCAATACTTTTTTTTTTCTGTCTACCATTATTTCCTTTACTTTTTATGAACATATTTACCATTCAATATAGAGGATTTGTCCATGCATGTCCCTGTGCAAGTGTAAAGCTGTAACAGGAGCCTTGGTTACTAGTCACTTAGACTATTGCAATGCCCCGGGCGCAACACCTTGTCACATGTTGCACTATGCTGCCGCCTGCCATCCCCCCTACCGAGACCACAGGTCCACTACTTTTTTGGGGTACACTTCCATCACTGCATATGATGTATGGCAACAAAAGTCTGCCCGCAGAACGGGCTGTCCACTGGACACGCAACATAACCACTCCATCTAGTGCTGACATGGAGAGACGGCTACAAGGTTCCGCCCGTGAACGCCAGGCCATGTTGGAGAGCAGGGTCGGACTTTGGCATAAAATTGTCTCTGGCGCCAACAAAAAGTGGCCCACCTTTGTTAATGGGAATTTGTTCCTCTTGTGACGTGGTTTGAATGGTACCCAAGGGGGAGATTTTTGATAAAATGTGATGCAAATTGTACATTGTAAAGAATATTTATTTGGCAACACTGGTGAAAACTATGAGCCGCATAGTGAAGTAACTCATCAAGCTGGCCCACTTTGACCCAAAAAACTGGCCGACACAAGCATTTTGCGTTTTTTGCTCGGCCCTGGGCCTATTGCCTTACAGGCCAGTCTGAGCCTGTTGCAGAAGGGGGGGGCGGTGCCAGGGGAGGGATCTTTCAGTAATAATTGCTGTTTAAAATTAATGTTGACAACCCATAAAGGGGTTGTGGTTTTTATTTTTTTTCATGCATGGTTACCATTTTAGATTGCAACCACTTGCATAGATGAACCGGGATAGGGTATTGCAGAAAGGGGGGATTTGGTGGGAGGGGTCCTTTAGCACGTCACACGACGCAACGCCGTCCTTGAAGCCGCAAATCTGTGATGGGCCTCGAACCCTGTGGCCACTGTGGGGATCCAATGCTTTTCCGTTTTGTGGTTTCACCGGTGTGAAGGGCGCACCCCTCCTAAAGCCGGTGCTTCTGGAATCCACATGCACCTCTACTCCCCAACGTCCTCCCTGTGCTGTTTTTACCCCCAGCATTCAATGTGGACAGTAGGGCGAACCCCTACGGGTACAAAATGAGCGAGGTGGGAAGAGGCGTAGCCAGGCTCGTCTAACAAGTGGGGCCTGAAGCTAATCTACCTGGGCCCACCGCAGTGACATTAACATCTGTAAATACGGTTTTTGAGTGGGTCTTGCCTGCTCGGTTCCGGTTCCTACCCCATCTACGCCTCCGGCGTTGGCCCTTTACATGGGAAGTCGGTTGGGTGAGGTTCAGACTCTTTTGTTGGGATGTCATGGGTGAGGAGCAAGGTGCATGATGGTTGTTTGCCCTAAGGAAGAGGCAACGAGGCAGGGGTGAGGAAGCAGACTTCTATTACCACCCCCCCCCCCCCCCCGAATTGAGGAAGCGGGCTTCTATACCCCCCCCCCCCCCGGATTGAGGAAGCGGGCTTCTATACCCACCCCATGATTCCAGGGTTCTGCCCACCTCCAGATAGTCCTCCCAAAAAACCACATGAGCCTTCACGCAGTTGCATGTGTGCGCTCCTGAACCCCCCCCCACACCCCACCCGTTTCCAGAAATGAGACCTGACCAGCTGCGTGCATTTGGGCCGCACTGCACCTTTTACTGCACTGCACCTGCCCCCACAAGAAACACAAGTTGTGTACAGCCGCTCAATAAATGCCCTGTCATCATTTTATTAATACCTCTGCAGATTACAGGAGACCTTTAACATTTCTGGCCCCATCTTTGAGCACTGCGCGCGCCCTCTGCCCCTTTAATCCCCACAGAAGTGTGCTGGTTACTTCTAGGACCTTCAAGTCTTGAGCTGGCACTGCATATTCTGATTACTGTACTAACAATAAGAAGTTATCACGTGATTGGGGTGCAGACCCACGATTTAGTGCCTCCGGACTGTACACTCAATGTGAAGCTGAACGAAAAGACCTAGGGTAGAGCCGCTCGTCACATCTCTGCTAGTTTTCCACGGTGGTCGCCACCTCCTCTGTTCCGGGACCAATAGTGCTGGCCATTGGGCCGGCTCTCAGCGGATCCGAGATCCTACACCAGAAATGGAGCCGGATCTCGGGATCCGGCCAGAATCAGACGCCCAAGACCATGAACCGCGCTGGAATTCTTAATAAAAAAATAAATAAATGCCCGAGACGGCAGCTTTGCCTTTTACCGCGGCTTTGGCGCTAGTGTGTAATGCACAATGCTCGCTACATGTACAACTGATTCCTTTCAGTTGTACATGTAGGGAGCATTGTGGATTACACACTAGCGCCAAAGCAGCGGTAAAAGGCAATGCTGCCGTTGCTGGCTTTTTTTTGTTTTTTTAATATTTTCTTTTTAGCTATTCCAGCATTGCTCGATGCACACTACAAGCCCTGCCCCCTCTAAACCACGCCCCAAACTCCTCCCCCACCCCTTGTGTTGGATTCCCCCACCACATTTTTTCCATTTCCACCACTGGGGACCACCATGTACCTTCACTATGCTGCACGGGCAATTATGCCACCCGCGGTGGCTCCCCAGCCTTCTGCACGGTTTACCTGACTGGCAGTTTAAAAATATCCTCTGATCCAATGTCGAAACCTTGCTCTGCCAGTTGAAGCCTGCCAGGCTCAAAATATCCTGGGTGTCTGCAGTGGATGAGGGCATGCTTGGCAAAAACCCGAACACCTTTCCATAGTCTGATTGGTTGTCTCCCTAGATGTTTTTACATTCCCACCACCCGCCCCTTTTTATATCGCTCAGTACAGTGTAGTTGCCATCTTCATCATATGTGATATTGTGGGACAGTTGGGCAGCAGGCTCGGTATTACGGCCATTGCCTCTTCCCCATTCTGGTGAGCTAGTTGGCAACCGGATGAACCCCCAAAATGCCTGGCGCTTCCCATTCCTTCAGTAGCCCCTCCAACTCACTCTCTAACTCTCATGGTTTCACCCTCTGCCTTCCAAACCAGCAAATCTTATTCCTTCAAATCCTGTCCCTCGAGCCATGCCTTGGTCAACCTCCCTCACGCCACAGCAGCGCCCAATCCCCCATACAGTCCTGAGTGGGTAGGGTACCCACCCTTCCATCCCTCTCCTGCCCCCGAGTTTATGTGGTGTTTTTGGATGGAGGCTGTGATGAAAGTAATTTCATTACTTGTAAGCACAAGCTGTGACAAATTGGTTTCTGCTCTGCAGGAGTACAAGGATGAGTAGGGGCACTTGGCCCTCACCCTTCTACAAACCAAGAGGCAACACAATTGTAAAGGCCCCATGGGGACAGTTAAAAGGTATACCTCTTCCTCTTGTGCCTGTGGTAATGTGAGCCGAGGGAAGGCAATGCTCTTAAGAGGGGTGTGAATTTGATTCAGTAGCACCCCAAACACAGTAATAGTCCAAAATAAAGGGAATATCCAATCAAGGTTCTGTAAAAATATATACAAAAAGTAAATGCACCACCTGCAAAGGAAGAAATATAAAACACTGTACAAAAACCCACACCTGTGGAAGAACAGAGGAAGCAACAGACTAAAGAAAGTAGCCCTCTGAGCAGGAGTTATGGGCAAATACCAACCAAGGAAAGGATGGGTTTTGGTGAACCAAGGTGCTGAGGTAACCTAACCAGTCTCTAGGGTCCCAGTAGACCGACGGGACAGTTTGGGCCGTGTGGGGGAAGGAGTCATCGATACCCGGTTTCGGTTCTTGCTGAGTTGATGCCTATTGAATGTAGCTGGGAGCGGATCAGGCTCCGTTCGAGCATGTTGGATCATGTGGGCCCCTGTGATAAGCGGGCGTTGAGCAGGGACGAATGCAGTCGCGCTGTGTAGTGTAAACTGGAGATCGTAGCACTGTGGGCCGCAGGTGTCCCAGGATCACTTCAGCCAAACACCTTGTGGCTTGGAGGGGGTCGAATCATGACGTTCCAGTGGTTTGAGTCGATTGGGTACGGTAGTTATCTTGGGTGTGTCGATGTTCAGGTTGGTGAGGCAGCCGTTCGAGGGCTAGCCGAGCATGGTGGTAACCCTTGGTCCGAGTCGGCATGTAGCTTGCCAGTGATTAGAGTAGGTCCAGCATCTAGCTGGAGCTTTGGGCCTAGCAAGTGACTGATGGAGCAAGTGGACAATACATCGTTCAGCTGGTTAAGTGCAAAAGTTTGGATTGGGGGAGGAGTGCAAAAGCCGGTGCTGGCATCTTCCCTCTTGTTCAAGGTGTGGTGAACATGGAGCGACCAGTTTGGTGCAGCAGAACAGAGTGCTTCAGCTGGTCTAGTCCTCCTGCAGCTCTAGGCCCAATCGGAGGGATTCTGGGACATGAGGGTTCAATTCAGGGTCTGCTCTCCCAGCTTTAGGAGGTTCCAGTGCAGAGCGGCAGGTCCTGGTCCACAGCAAAGGTTCACACATAATGAGCTCTGGGAGTGGGTGGGGGGCAGATCTTTCTTCTGCCTTGGATGGCTAAGGGCTTTGGAAAGTGTACCTTTCCCAAAGGAAGTCCAGTGAGTTCTTCTCGGGTGCTTTTTAGAGTGAGTCTTTAGGGCGTCTTGAGAGCATCTCCTGAAGGGGCTGTAGACCCCTTGTTTTAAAGGTGAATGTCCCCATGTGATTTGTCTAAAACTAGCCTGCCTCAGTGGGCCAATCCCTGCTCTTGAATGGACTGGGCTTTTCCTTCTGATGTCGCACTCAATGTGCTTTTGATCCAGAGGAAGTGTGAGGGACAGAGGAGAGGAGACGGAGAAACAAAATGGCGGAAGTCTCCTTGCATTGACCAGAGCACTCCTGCCTATCCTAATCCCACTCCCTTCAGTTCTCATACAAGGCCCTTGGAGATGCAGCAGCCTGGTGTGAGGCTACTCCTATTGAATGGGTGTGCCTCCTTGATGCCCGGGCCATCTGCCTGCTGTGCGGCTGTCTCAGGTGGAGGGCGTTACCTGCCCTCACAAAGACCGGCCCTACAGATTCCTTTCCTGCCATTAGGCAGTCTACACCCGGTGGAGCAGAATGCACATCACCATCCACAGCAGAGCTGACTCACAGCGGCCGACAAATTTGCAAAATGAATTGGGATGTGTTGGCCGTGATCATAAGTAGTGCCATGCGCTATGCATAAACTCGGGCATGGCTTTATTTAGAGGTTACCCTGCCACAATCATGGGTTATGTTGCAATAATGCAGTGCACACATTTCAACTGTGCACTTAATTTAGCAGGGCCACGGATTTCAACACAGCGTGCACTAGTTGAAAATGGGTTATATGACGAGAAGGAACCTAAACCCGTCATATGACCCATTTTCAACTTGTGCACACTGGTTCCTTATCGTCATATTTTGATGGCAATTTCTGTTCTGTGGCGTTTTTTGTTAATTACCAGAAACCAATAAAAATACTGTTTAAAAAAGGTTATATTTGCAAGTTACAATATTTTTGCTGATGTGGGATGTAAACAAGGCCCCAATCCAATGGAACTGAAGTGCCCACCGGGAAACGAACATGACAGTGTTCAGAAACCTGCACACCGAAAAATTGGGTCTTTCTGCAGGGGAAATCAAGAGAAAGCTAAAACAAAAAATGTAAACCGAGTGCAGACTGCAAAAGCGCATCATATTGCGGGCTGAAAAATGAACGCAGCAGTTTCTTTCACTGAAACAGTCACCCATCAAAAGGGGATGCACTGACCTTTCAGACCCACTTTTCAACAGAAAATCGAACCACACGTAAATAAACGTGCAAGAAACGGCCCTGCACTTTCAGCGCAAAAGCAAAGGGTAACTCTGATCATTGAAACACAGTGTGTGTGTGTGTGTCAAAAGACTGATGTAAGAAAATGCAGTATGTGAGTTTATTTCAGAGAAGGACAATGGGCAAAATTCAAAAATGGCTTCGCCCACTGCCAGCTTGTTTTGTGCATGCCAACTTTGTACAACTGCAATAAAATGTGTCCTGTCTGAAGGGTGTTGGAAAGCAAACTTTCTCTAGACTTCCTGTGTCTGCGGACTAATTGGCCGGAATGTAGGGGGAAGGTTTGAAAACAGGGGTTACAATCAAGGGAAGATGAAACTTGAAAGAAATACGAGAAATATAAGTCTTTCAGATTGGAATGATAGTCCACTTCAGATAAGGAGACAGGGCTTGTGACATCACAGGGCTGGCCTAGCTCATCTGCAGTGAGAGATCTAGGTTTAGCAAACGCATCACCCATTTATGATCTGCAGCCACCAACGTCAAACCACTGACTTCAAATGACAGAGACTAAACTCTGTTCACAGGCTAGCCACGAGAGACCAATGGCTTGGAGGAAGCAGAGCACCGATTTGCATTAACATAAAGATTTACTATTAATTTAAAAGAACTATTATAACTTGGGTCTCTTCCTCAGCAACCACAAGTCGTACTGCATTGATTTGTGTGTCATGTTTTAGATCATTTCCAGATGAATTTGTCGAAACCAAATTCCTCCTCCACCTGCAACTTGGGAAAACAGTAACAAGATCTAAAATGGGTTTTTGGATGATCTGAACATTTTCCAAATGGAAGAGTTGGCAAACTGGTGGATCCTAAAATTAGGAATGTGGGGAGTAAATTGCGTGTTCGTTATTGTTATGCTTTTTGTGTAAATGGTGGAATATTGTCACACGGCAGTGCAACATGATGTGGAAATGGCTGGGATTTTATTATATTCCCCATGAGTAGCAGAACCAGAATATATGTATGTTATGGCGTTTACTAGTAAAATTATGGTGTTCTGCTACAAAACTGTTTTGCCCAAAAGCAGGGGGGTGCAGAACTGTGTAGATCCTTAGTCTATTTAACAGAAATTCCCATTGGCGTAACAACACGACTGGGTGATTTTGTTAAAATTCGAAATTAACATAGCTCATTACTGGTGTGCTCTGAAAACTATGCACTGTAATGTAATTTGGTAATCCTTTTTGCCTGTTAACCTTGACTTCTTTTAGGAAGAGTGTGTCTTTGTTAAACCAACATTCTCAAATAATCCCAATTTTTACCATCCAACTTTCCCAAAACAGGCCTTTGAGTGGGAGAGCGTGCAGGGGGGGGGGGGTCTGAAATCCAAAATTCTTAAATCTTCTCAATTCTTCTGTCAGACTTCCCCAATGCAGACTAAAGTAAGGGAGAGGGGCTGAAAAACCCACTACTAAATCACTCTGTTTAATTTAAAGCAAAGGTGTGGGTGAAATAGTAATTTCCAAATGCATTTGTCCAAATCTGTAAGCCAAACTGCTAGCCCGTTAAGCACGCAGGAAAATTGAAATTGCACAGCACTACATCTATAAATTGATTGCATTCACTGAACAGTGTTAATTATTTCTTGAAGCAAAGTCTTTAAAAAGAAAAGCATTGTAAATTGGTGTGATGTATTTGTGTAATAAGTTAATTGTGACTCACAAAGAAGATGGCGTGCATGGTGCAGTGTGGTTTCTATTACATATAATAAAAATAAGTACAAATATTTTTCCTCTACACCACCCTGGCTCTCGGCTCATTAGTAGCTCAGGAGGATGGATCCATGGGGGCATGGTATAAGCCTGAATAAAATAACTGACATTAACTCTTTATTGTGTGAGACTTAGCTTGGGGAGGGAAGGAACTCCCTGTGGTGAGGGTGGCCTCTCAATAAACCTTTACAGGCATTGACGGGAAACTAAAGAGGGGATTGATTTTGGGGGTTTAGCATAGCATGGTGTATAGTGTATTGTAGGATATTATCAACCTTAACCACTAAATACTAACACCACTAACAATAATTATAACACTACTGACATTAATAATTAGTCTGGGGTCAGAGTGGGTTTGTTTAGGCCACAACCTGTACTGCAGGCTGTAAGTGCGTGAATTTGCACTGAAACATTGGCTTAGGAAATGAGTGTGCATTGCGGACATTAGATTCAGAGCACAATGAGGTGGCAGACGGTGCGCTTGAAAGAACGATGTCATTGTTCAAGCTGGTACAAGCCAGGAAGTAGAGGATGTCATGTTACACATTTCACCTGGGCTTGGTGAAATATTGAACATGAGTGCTGTCCAAAGGTCACTGTAGAAAAAGCCATAAAAGGCTGGAAATATACTGGGAGTTGGCCAAAAGGTAGGCAGTGATTGACCTGCAGCATCCCATGACCTCATTATAGAATTCATGAAAATTGGCGGTGAAATAATAAAGAATTTTTATGAAAATAAAGGCAGAGGGCAGGAAGGAAAGATCTTAAAAACTGAGGAAGGGGGGGGGGACAAGGGAGCTGGCCACAGAAGGAGCGAGGATAGTGAGAGAAGAAAAATGAATTTTAAGGAGATCAGACCAGGTGCTGACTGAGATGGGCTGGGAGCTGTACTCGCTGCAGAGGAGGGAAGACTGTTGAGAGGGAGACCTCTGTAATCCCGGAGGCAGCTGTTTGTGGGAGATGGTGTCCGTGAGATGAGTGTCCATCCATCGGGGAGAATCATCAGCACCAAGCTCTTGATGAGTATAGTTCAAAAAGAAAATAAATAATTAGAGCAAGCTCATGGTCTAATTAGTGAAGTGTCAATTTAGACAATAAAGGGGGAAACCCCCCATTTGTACACTAGGCAGTTGTAGCACTTCTAAAGTTGATCAGTCATCCTTTCAAGGTAATGTGGTCTGCCATGTTTTCTAGGAGTAGCTAGATTCGCTGTGCGCAAAAAAGAAGTCGTTGTCTTGGTGTGGGCATGTTAAGGAAGTTTATGCCAATAGAACTGCCTGTTTCAATTCATTGACAGATTAAGAAAACAGTTTGTTTTTTCTGCCAAGCTGTGTTTAGATCCCTCTTCCCGTTTTCTGCATGTGTTGAATGAGATGCAATGCAGATGTTTTCCCTCCATTTCTTTTGTTCTGTTTTGCTGAGTGAAGATAAAGTGCCTGAGGGCATAATTGTGCAAGCCGTGTGTGGTTTATTATTGTGAGTCAGTGATTTTATTATATATGGTGAAGCCTGTTGTTTCAGTATTGTCCATATGAAAAGCTGGTGTGAGTAGTATAGTGCCAAGTGCCAAGCCTGACACATATAACCAGAGCCCAAATAAAATCATATCAATAAACGGGCGACCAATGAATTAATTCCCTGCACTGTGGCCAACAAAAATCCTAACAGTTGCTTAAGATAATCATAGTGTTGGTACAGGGCAGCATATCATCAATGTTGCTGTAGAGTGGGCATCTTGTGACCTTTTGATCCTGCTCTGTGCCACGGGCCAGGCGTGCACCGCAGATCCGTTTGCTGATGTGGCAAGGCACAAGTAGACTATGCTTTTGCCATGGCGTTGACGGGAAAGGGAAATCCGGTTGGCCGATTACCCTTTTGGAGAAGGAATTACACTCCTCCTTCCATTTGGGTTTTTTAAAAAAAAAACGGGGGTGTGCACCCCTTTCCAGGTGGCAATTCCTCACAGAAGCTTTTTAATGGGTTGTATATCAAATTGTCAATGCTGGTGTGGTTTCTGTCGCATTTCTTTCAGATAGAAAGTGGGGGGGGACTCCCTGGCGACCCCCACCAATACTAGTCGAGCATTGGACTTATTTTTAATTATTTGGGCTATGTGAGAAACCTAGGGGTATTCTCCCAGATGGACCACGAGAATCCTCTTTTCAGGTGGCCACGGCACGGCCATCGCCTTTGGATCCAGACCCTGGCGGTAGGCCAGTCCGGGATGATCACCTGGGTAGTGGAGTCTGGGGGTGAGATGGTCATTCTCATTGGAATAACTTAGTCGAGGTAGAGTATTCCCCTCATCTGTTATCCACAACCACACACACACCCCTCTGTCTTTTTGTGGTATTGTCAAACGTAACACTTCCCCCTCCTACCCCCCCACTCGTTTTCACATAATACTGAGAAGAGGCAACCTGAAGGGGTGTAGATTACCAGTGAAAACACCACGAAGATAAAGAAGACCAACTACAACACTCTGACAGGAGGCTGTTCCGTTAATGAGGTCAGGCAGACTCCACCTTAATCACACACCTGTTGCCCATTAACCTCACACAGGTGTATAATGGGAGGCTGCTGAGAGAGAAAGGTCCAAAGGAGTTGGGAGAGCAAGAGGATCCCTCTTCAAATCCCAAACCCCAAAAGCAAGCTGGGAAGATTGTCTAGAGCTCAGCAATAAGAGACTGGGAGCTGTCTGGTGAATCCAGAGGAGGACGCCATGCGGCAACACTGGCCCAGTGAGAAGGAAAGGCTGTAGCCTGTAGCCGGAGCCGTGTCTTCTGTGTTGGATTCTGGCAGCCAGGACCTTGCTGTTGAAGTCCGAAATACTTGCTTGTTCCCTTGGAGCCAGTGCCAACCCTAAGGATGTAGACTGGCTGGCAGGTGGTGAGACCCTGACCTTATCCCCACACCAAAGGATGGAGCTGCTGACCCATCAACGCTGCCCGGTGAGTCTCATCAAAAGTGAGAGAGACTCGGGTGAGCAGGTGGGAAGTGGAGCACGTGACGGAAGGCCCCAAGTATAGCGGGCAAGTGGCCTGAACCCAAAAATGAAGTTGAAAGGTGATGACAAAATAAATTGAAATTAGTCTGAGCCCGACAGAAGGGGGATCTGGGGTGAACTGTGAATCGCATAAGAAAGTAATACCTGAAAGATCATAAAAGCCAATGTAACAGTGACCCCGTGTGAGTGAACTGTGAGGGTTAGGGCTCCCCAGAGATTTTGTTGACTGTTTTCCAGATGGACTTGATTGGTGTTTTGTTTGCTGCAAACGGGAGTCCGCCAGAAAAGGACGATCCTGTTGGGATGCCGCACCGTCTGGCAAGCTGCTACAGAGTGGGTGTCTCCTGGAGCGGACATCTGAAAAGAGAAAAAAAACAACTGGGGAAATACCTCTGTGGGCTGCCGTGGGAAGACTGGTTAGAAGGTCTCTGGTAGCAGCAGGGTGGATAGGATTCCTGGGGAGACGGCGCAGAGGAAGGAGAAGGGTGACAGAGGGCTGGGAGCGAGGAAAAACGAGGCAAGGCAATCACTAGGCCAGAGCGGCCAGAACGGAGAAAGGAGCGCTGAGCTAGGGAATAACTGTAGCATTGAGATGCAAAGACTTCTGTCTCAGTGATTGTTTTATGCAGCTTCATGCCTCCGGAGCAGGGCACAGAATGATTCCAGAGAGTAGACACAAACAAGGGACTAGTAATTTTAGAGGTGGTGGCGGCCATGTTAGTTACTACTGCTCCCCTCGGTAGCACAGTAAGCCATTGCAGGGCAGCATTGCCACCTTCCAAATAGAGACCATCGCGAGAGGCGAGGCGCCATGCCATTTACAAGATATAGGAAGGCTCTGTAAAATGAAAGCGAATTCCCTGAAGTGAAGGCAAGTGATGTGATCACAGTTAAGCATACGGAAATAAAAGCCAAAACGGGGAAATCGTGAAGTAGAGAAAGTGAATAGAATCCCCACGAAGGCTGGTTTGAAACAGAAATGAATGTAAAGTAAAAGGAATTAATCCTAAGAAATACAAATACCAGAATGCAGCTGTTGGAATGGTCATGTATGGGGTTAAAGCAAAGCCATATAATTTTGAAAGTCTCCGACAGTAAAGGAAAGTGAATCTGGAAGTAAGAATGTTGGGCAAGGATATCCTGTTTTCAATTCTGTAAGCCTGAAATAGAAGCAAACTTGAAATATTATTTTGCACTCAATGGTATTCTACAAAGAAGATACTTTGAAAGGCAAAGAGACTTGTGCACGGAGGGCCCTGATGCAAATGATTGAACTGTATCCTTGAGATAGAGAAGCCAGAGAGTTTGCTAAGCTCTAGTGTACCACCTTGTCCCGTGCTGAAAACACGGGTAAGGGTGGCCAATGGCCTGAACATCCTGACATATCTTTTTGTGAACACGTCTTTCTTTTTCGTAACATTGTTTCCCACACTATTTGTATTTGGAGGTAAGGTTTGGCAATAGTTTTATTTTGACAAGACACTTCTAAGACTACGTTATTAATATTTGATCGTAGATTTAGGATTACATTGCCATTTTTCAAACCCAATTGAAGTTAAATAAACGCCCTTGAACTGACACCATACTCGCCTTACAGCTATAACATCAATAAGCCAAAACTATGGCATTAGAGTACAGCTGGGGAGACGTGGCATATGAGGAGAGACTTTACAAGATTTGCTGGTTGGGGATTTGGCCATCCATTGACTGCCCATGGCCATGCTAATCCCTATGGCTATTCCCACCCAGTTCTGCCTCTTCCCGCACAAAACCTCTTCCTTGTGGGGTCTCTTTGAGCTCGCTTTGATCAAACTTTATCATCAAACTTGCCAGTGTTTTTTCAAAGCAGTCTTCTGAGATTGAATTACTTGAGTGTAATAAAAATGTCCTAACCAGGTCTGCCTTCCGCCGCTTGAATTATAAGAACTCTGCGTGTCCTTCACCGAAGTACTGTTAAAAACAAGCATTGTTAAAGCTAACCGTTTTGGCTTGTAGAAGTATTAGGCATTTGCCAGGCACTACTATTGGATGCCCAGGTACTCGCACCATTTTACACATGCTGCCATCAATTGCCAGGTAATATCACTATGGCAGTGCCTGGCACACACAAAAGCCAATAATGTTGGCATTGCCAATGGTTGTTTTTGATTAAGCACCAGAGGTGGTGTTCTCCTTTGCACTTAATCTCTGTGCTACTAATCCCAAATTCCTAATAAACAATTTATTCTGGGCCCACATCCAACGACCCAACCACAGCCTTCGGGTCGAGCCCTTCATTTAAGGCTGCGGGTTCTGTCCCATTCCCGAGTGTCGAAGACCTTCTAGCCACTATGCTTTGCCAAGCGCCTCCTCCGTACCACCTTGCAGGCAGGACACAAGTGAGTGCACGCCATTTCGAGGGGTCCAAGAAATATTAAATTGCTGCCCTCAATTTAATAATTGCCTAACGTGACGCTTTCTGCCTGGGATTTGAACCCGGAAGGCAAGGTTGTGAGCCAGACCTTACAGTCTACAATCTGTAAAATGTCTCGCATTAGCACTTTGCTTCACAGGCCATGATTAGTTACAGATGGGGTAGAAGTTGGCCACCTTTTATACGTCGCCCGGAGGGTTACAGGAACATCTGCTCTGGCTTATTGAACGGCCAATGCATATTTGTTGCGTGCACTTTCTTCAATTGGGAAAGACAGCCTTGTGTTAATTTCCTATGACGTCATGTCCCATTGCCTATATCCGAGTACTGCACACTTTTTGTTTAGAACTTGAGCCCTGGATACAGGTGGCCCATCGCGGCGGGTGAACAATTCTCTTTAACACCTTTTTGCATTTCCCCAGGTTTAATCTGTAATGAGTTGCCAGAGGAATGTTTGCAGTCCAACGTGCTTGTCTTTTGATATCGTTCTCTTTCAACGCTGAGAACACAACCTTTGGAATCCCCTTCCTTCTGTGCTGAGAACACTACCTTTGGAATCCCCTTCCTTCTGTGCAGGGAACACAACCTTTGGAATCCCCTTCCTTCTGTGCTGAGAACACAACCTTTGGAATCCCCTTCCTTCTGCGCTGAGAACACTACCTTTGGAATCCCCTTCCTTCTGTGCTGAGAACACAACCTTTGGAATCCCCTTCCTTCTGTGCTGAGAACACTACCTTTGGAATCCCCTTCCTTCTGTGCTGAGAACACAACCTTTGGAATCCCCTTCCTTCTGTGCTGAGAACACTACCTTTGGAATCCCCTTCATTCTGTGCTGAGAACACAACCTTTGGAATCCCCTTCCTTCTGTGCTGAGAACCCAACCTTTGGAATCCCTCTTCCTTCTGTGCTGAGAACACAACCTTTTGGAATCCCCTTCATTCTGTGCTGAGAACCCAACCTTTGGAATCCCTCTTCCTTCTGTGCTGAGAACACAACCTTTGGAATCCCCTTCCTTCTTTGCTGAGAACACTACCTTTGGAATCCCCTTCCTTCTGTGCTGAGAACACTACCCTTGGAATCCCCTTCATTCTGTGCTGAGAACCCAACCTTTGGAATCCCTCTTCCTTCTGTGCTGAGAACACAACCTTTGGAATCCCTCTTCCTTCTGTGCTGAGAACACAACCTTTGGAATCCCCTTCCTTCTTTGCTGAGAACACTACCTTTGGAATCCCCTTCCTTCTGTGCTGAGAACACTACCTTTGGAATCCCCTTCCTTCTGTGCTGAGAACACAACCTTTGGAATCCCCTTCCTTCTTTGCTGAGAACACTACCTTTGGAATCCCCTTCCTTCTGTGCTGAGAACACTACCTTTGGAATCCCCTTCCTTCTGTGCTGAGAACACAACCTTTGGAATCCCTCTTCCTTCTGTGCTGAGAACACAACCTTTTGGAATCCCCTTCATTCTGTGCTGAGAACCCAACCTTTGGAATCCCTCTTCCTTCTGTGCAGAGAACACAACCTTTTGGAATCCCCTTCATTCTGTGCTGAGAACCCAACCTTTGGAATCCCTCTTCCTTCTGTGCTGAGAACACAACCTTTGGAATCCCTCTTCCTTCTGTGCTGAGAACACAACCTTTGGAATCCCCTTCCTTCTTTGCTGAGAACACTACCTTTGGAATCCCCTTCCTTCTGTGCTGAGAACACTACCTTTGGAATCCCCTTCCTTCTGTGCTGAGAACACAACCTTTGGAATCCCCTTCCTTCTGTGCTGAGAACACTACCTTTGGAATCCCCTTCATTCTGTGCTGAGAACACAACCTTTGGAATCCCCTTCCTTCTGTGCTGAGAACCCAACCTTTGGAATCCCTCTTCCTTCTGTGCTGAGAACACAACCTTTTGGAATCCCCTTCATTCTGTGCTGAGAACCCAACCTTTGGAATCCCTCTTCCTTCTGTGCTGAGAACACAACCTTTGGAATCCCCTTCCTTCTTTGCTGAGAACACTACCTTTGGAATCCCCTTCCTTCTGTGCTGAGAACACTACCTTTGGAATCCCCTTCATTCTGTGCTGAGAACCCAACCTTTGGAATCCCTCTTCCTTCTGTGCTGAGAACACAACCTTTGGAATCCCTCTTCCTTCTGTGCTGAGAACACAACCTTTGGAATCCCCTTCCTTCTTTGCTGAGAACACTACCTTTGGAATCCCCTTCCTTCTGTGCTGAGAACACTACCTTTGGAATCCCCTTCCTTCTGTGCTGAGAACACAACCTTTGGAATCCCCTTCCTTCTTTGCTGAGAACACTACCTTTGGAATCCCCTTCCTTCTGTGCTGAGAACACTACCTTTGGAATCCCCTTCCTTCTGTGCTGAGAACACAACCTTTGGAATCCCTCTTCCTTCTGTGCTGAGAACACAACCTTTTGGAATCCCCTTCATTCTGTGCTGAGAACCCAACCTTTGGAATCCCTCTTCCTTCTGTGCAGAGAACACAACCTTTTGGAATCCCCTTCATTCTGTGCTGAGAACCCAACCTTTTGGAATCCCCTTCCTTGTGTGCTGAGAACACTACCTTTGGAATCCCCTTCCTTCTGTGCTGAGAACACAACCTTTTGGAATCCCCTTCCTTCTGTGCTGAGAACACAATCTTTTGGAATCCCCTTCCTTCTGTGCTGAGAACCCAACCTTTGGAATCCCTCTTCCTTCTGTGCTGAGACAACACCCTTTGGAATCCCTCTTCCTTCTGTGCTGAGAACCCCACCGTTGGAATCCCCCTTCCTTCTGTGGAGAACCATAACCTAGCCTACACTTTGGGTTCGCCTTCCTTCCATGCTGAACACTGGTACCCAGGGTTCCACCTAATAGAAGTGGAAGCTCTCGAACAACCTTCCTGGCTGGAAAGGGCAGAAAGACTCATCTTAACTGTGGAGACTCTGGACAGGCCCCTCTTCCCCCGCCCCCCCCCCCCACAACCTAGAAGCCAAGTAACATCTCTTGGCTCTGTTTCCTCAAATCATGTTCAAGCTGCTGCAGACCCTGTAGAATTGCCATAGAATGTATTTTAATTTTTTTTTCGAACCTCTTTGGGCCGCTTACTCTCCCATCACCTGTCTTTGAGCCAATGGCCGCTTCTGAACTTCATTGAATCACCTGGACCTTATCGAACCTACTCAACTGCTTAGAGCCACACTCTACCATCGTCCTTATGTTCTTCAGCTGATTACGGCTACAGGACAGCCCTGCATTGCTGGATTACGCTGAACGGAGACTACCGTCTCAATGCTGATGGGATCCATTAGGAGCACCCGACATAAGTCAACTCCAACTGACCTATTGGAAAGCGCAAAGAAGCTTGAGACTGCGCTGTTGAGCTACCTGAGAAGATTGGTTTTCACCTTAGTTCTGTCCTACTTTTTAACTTGAAAATTGTGAGTCTGTTGCCAGCCTACGACTGTCTTCAGCCTCGGAGTACCCTGTTATCCAAAACCAAGTCTGCATACTCGGTCTTCCTTTACAGGGGTGGGTCACTGGTGGTTTCATTCTAATTAGTTTTTGTATTTTTTTTGTTTTTGTTAGTTTAGTATTTTTGTTTTTTGTAATTTTATTTGTTTTAATTACCTATTCGTTTTTAGTTTTTTCCGAACCTTGCTTTTAGTTTTTCGTTTGGTACTATTGGCTGGATGGTTCTTTGCAAGCTTACACTGACCCAGAAGAGTATAGCCTGCCCAAATTACCACAAGAGGGAAAGGAGGTATACCTGTTGTGTTGTGCCAGTTTCATCTTTACCATTGGGATCACTGCTGGTTTAGTAGTGTGTGGCAAAGTATGAGTGCAGGAACCGCAACTCATCCCGTTACTCCTGTAGAGCAGTAGTCCGTTCATCACACATGGGCCTCACTGTGGAGTGAAATTAAAACGAAGCACCTAGGCCCCCTGCACATAAGGGCGCCCCACTGGATGGAGCAGAACTGTTCTTGTATTTGCTCCCGTCGCTGGAATCCAGCAAAACCTTAGCGAGTGCCTTCTATTCCCCCAAATTCGCGTTCTCCCACAGTTCCACCTCCAAAAGTCTGCTCCTTGCAGCCAGGATTTCTGCTGGAAACGGGACGGCCTCCGCTACAGTGTTCTGAAAGCATTTTACATGTCTAGGTTACCACTCTATGACCGCGACCTCCATCCCAAGATTGCCCTCCACGTTGCGGACTGCGGTTTGATAACCTGGACCACAGCCATGTTTTCAGACTGAAGGAACGCCAGGTTTTCCAGCTGTCCCTGCCACAGGAGGACTGCTGCTACTATGGGAATCTGCTCTAGTACCATGGGTGTTGCTAGGTCTGGAAAAGATCTGGGGCTATGCTAATTTTGGGACTGTCGGGACTGAGGCTATCTATCCTTTTTGGTTGTAACCCCTGAGCTTTTATCCAGGGCTACAACCAAAAGACCCAGGGCTATAGCCCCCTCAGCCCTCCTAGCAACACTTCTCTCTAGTACTGTAATGTTTCTGGTTCTGCTACTCGTTGCCATGGTTTCCTCTAAATGACAGTACCGCTATATTGGCGAGGGCACTCTAGCCACGTTCTGAGATCCTTTATTTCTGCCCAAATGGTGCTGATCTTTAACCTTCCCTGATACAATTACTTGGGTTGTGAAATTTCCGTTTGCCCTCTAGGGATTGTGCTGCCCCCCAGTGCCATCTTCTTCTTCTCCTGAGTGAAGCGTGCAAGACCCTGGGAAATGTATGCTCTGGGAGCCTGCACGCTCCTTCTCGTGGGTCCATCTCCGTAACCAGGAACGCCAGTGATATCTGAAGGCCTCTGCATTTTAAACTGCGCCATTAGCACCCCTAGATTGCTAGTCCGGCCGCCAAAGTCTGTCAACAGCTGGTCACACTCCTCCCACCTGCTCTTCCCAATGAACAGGAAATCACCCACAGGTTGAGCGGCGTGACCAATCTGGATCTGCTCTGTAACGGCCTGCTCAAAGAAGTCATGAATATCTCAACTGCACAGCCCTTGGGGAAAATATTTGTTGGAAAAAATATCCCCTCGCAAGTGCAAACCCAACCCAGCATGATGGAAGTGTTCCGAGTGCTCATATAGGAACGGGACGCCAACGGTATCTGCCTTGGCCATGAGAAGCACCCGCCCCAACAGGTTGAAGTGTTCTTTCACAAAGGGGTGTAAGCAGACTACATTCCTACTCATTGAGGCTGTCAATCAGTGATGTCCCTTCAGGGTAGGACAGGTGGTGAATTGAATTTACGCTCCTTTTTTGTTTTGTGGCCCTGTGGTGAGGGTGCATGGAAGGGCCCACCGACCCTTTGGTGTTCGAATTCTTTGAATAGTTTATGTGAAAAAGGTTTTCTTGTCTGTGTCGGGCTGCATCTCCTCTTGTTACAAGCCCGGTCCTTATATGGAGTAACAAATGCCCTCAAATGACACCCTCTTCTCCTTCAGGTAACTTTGTGAAATGAGGTGGGGTTTCTTCCGGTAGCACACCACGTCAGAGACCACAGGAAAGATGGTATGTACGTTTATTCGATCTATTTTACAAGGTACAGGATAAACACTGGTACATCCAGTCCAGCCAGCCTTCAGTTCCAACTGCCACACTTGGAGCACACGGACACTTACCGACACTCGTCACTACATTCTGCTCATGCCATCCATGCAGAATGCAGCCACAACCTCAGCTACAACACTTTGCTAAAGCACCCAAGTGCATGGAGACCGGCCCCGTCTGCTGCTTAGCAGTGAAGCCTGCTTTGGGATGGCTGCACTCTACATCTTTCCTCCCTGAAGCACTCGCTGGCAGCATGCCTACTGCCACACGTGCTAATAGCATGTTGCCCCACCTGCACTTGCCTGCCTCAAATTCCCAACCTAGCTAGCCGGATGGTGCTCTCCTCCCCCCTGAAGCCCTTAGTAGGGGCCTTGGTGGACACCTTGGCTCCCACACCCCCCCATCCTCCTTCACCCCTCACTCCTCCGTTAGGGAAAACCCTCTTTACATAAGATGCTTCTGGAATTACACCACCCACCCACCCGTGATGTGCCTCCGCACGGTGATTTGTTCTCCTAGTCCCAAATAATGTGTGCTGCAAATTCCATTTTATCCCTAAATGCATCTTTGTATTTTAGCCATTTCAAGCCCCTTTTCATCTTTAATATGCTAAGGCCGGGTGTCCGGGGTGCACTGGCTTGTCGTGGTTACTTCTCATGCAGATCCAGAGTCGACCGACTTGTTGCGGGTACTTCTCGTGCAGATTCAGAGTGGACCAACTTGTTGCGGGTACTTCTCGTGCAGATCCAGAGTGGACCAACTTGTTGCAGGTACTTCTCGTGCAGATCCAGAGTGGGGTACTTCTCGTGCAGATCCAGAGTGGACCAACTTGTTGCGGGTACTTCTCGTGCAGATCCAGAGTGGACCAACTTGTTGGGGGTACTTCTCATGCAGATCCAGAGTGGGGTACTTCTCGTGCAGATCCAGAGTGGACCAACTTGTTGCGGGTACTTCTCGTGCAGATCCAGAGTGGACCAACTTGTTGCGGGTACTTCTCGTGCAGATCCAGAGTGGACCGACTTGTTGCGGGTACTTCTCGTGCAGATCCAGAGTGGACCAACTTGTTGCAGGTACTTCTCGTGCAGATCCAGCGTGCATCAACTCGTTGTGGGTACTTCTCACAGTGATAACTGTCAGTACCCTGAATGCTCCCAGACAGGCCCCTATAGTCTGTGCCTCCTTCACCTTTCTGGGCGTTGTCTTATTTGGTAGCTTGGTGTCTCCTCTGCCCCAAGTTATCTCCACCTAGGAATTCTTTTATGCACATCTGGTCCTTCAAAGCTAGTGGCATGTGCTACACTCACTATGGACTTCTCAGGCGGCGGCATGGCATCCATGTTGGCCTCGGATCTAGCCTATGCGTTCACACTGGATATGTCTCCCTCTACACCTCTCTACCTGCTGCATGCTAGCTGAATGGGTGCCATCCAGGAGTCCTTCACCACTCCCTTCAACTGTCTAACTTAAGCATCAGGGCGCTTGATCTGCTGGCACTTCTTGCTACCATACACCTTCTCTTTGCTGGGGACCATGGCAAGATCTTGCTGCCACACTTATGCTGGCCCACCAACAGCCCATTATATTTACCTCCTACGTGACTTTAATGGTATTAAACATGTCTTTCAATTCTTGCATTCCTTCACCTTAAACGCTAGTTACAGGTACAACTGCACACCAGTCCTCCACCAGTCCATGGCTAGCTATCGGACGGGACTCCCTTCTGTTGCTCTCCTAGTTAGCCCTTCTTAACCCTCCCAGTTCTTTTTCTTAGTCATTCCTTGGACATGATATCTCATCCTTATCCTTCAGACCATCCAGCCTTTCCTCCAGTCTGAGTATTTTCCGGGCCCGTTCTTTTCTTCCTTTTGAAGATATTAGTCTTGCCATCGTCCTGATGACCTGGTCAGTGTTTCGTCTAATTGGGTGCCATTTTATTTTTCTCTACCATCCTCCATCTTTTCACCTGCTACCCCAGAATTGTAAGTTCTGCTAGGCGTACTTTCTTGTGGCTCGCTTCACCTCAGGATCCACCTAGTGATGGTGTGGTTTTGTATCTGCTCCGCTTCACCTCAGGATCCACATTGTGCTGGTGTGGCCTTGTATCTGCTCCGCTTCACTTCAGGATCCACCTAGTACTGGTGTGGCCTTGTATATGCTCCGCTTCACCTCAGGATCCACCTAGTGCTGGTGTGGTCTTGTATATGCTCCGCTTCACCTCAGGATCCGCCTAGTGCTGGTGAGGCCTTGTATCTGCTCCGCTTCACCTCAGGATCCACCTAGTGCTGGTGTGGCCTTGTATCTGCTCCGCTTCACCTCAGGATCCGCCTAGTGCTGGTGTGGCCTTGTATCTGCTCCGCTTCACCTCAGGATCCACATTGTGCTGGTGTGGCCTTGTATATGCTCCGCTTCACCTCAGGATCCACCTAGTGCTGGTGTGGTCTTGTATCTGCTCCGCTTCACCTCAGGATCCGCCTAGTGCTGGTGTGGCCTTGTATCTGCTCCGCTTCACCTCAGGATCCACATTGTGCTGGTGTGGCCTTGTATTTGCTCCATTCACATGCCTCTGCACCACCGGGAACTCTTCTTGCAGCTAGTCTTGCCTCTTCCACTCCGGTCTGATTGCGGGAGTGAACCTCCTGCAATGCTGCCTGCCGGGACGCGCTGCCTTCTTCTCCACCAGCCTCAATTCCCCCCCGACTTACATGAATTGTCCTTCACCCCTGCTGTGCTTTGGGAGTCCCTGCACTCATGGACCAGCCCCATGTTGTGTGCCATCCTCCTCTCTGCTGCTTTTGCTCCGGTGCTCCCACCGTGGACCTCTGCATGCCGAGCCATGCAGCACACTTCCGTCCCAGCATCAACAAGATGGCTCACCTCTGCTTCTGGAAGAAAACTACTCTACCTCCCTTTTCCACCCTTAAATATACCTTTCTTTCCTGCCTCCTATTGGTCTGCGGAAAATGTCTGCCCGAAATTCTCCCCAAAGGATTCCCTCCTGCTCAATACCCACAGAAAAGTCAGACGGTCACAACCTTTCTGTCCTTCTCCCTTCTCTCTTCTACCCGAGCCAGCGGTCAAGTCCTTTAAAAAATAAAAAAAAGGAGGGCTGGGGGGTGGGTGGTGCGGGCGGTATGCTGGCATGGTGGAGACTCATTAACCTACCAATTGGATGTGGTGTCACCAGAAATTAGCATATCAATGGTCCCTCTAACTCCTAACCCTGTGATGTCCACTGCTGGCCCGGGACAGAAAGCTGGAGGTAGTGGACACTCTTCAGGGAATGACGTGCCCGTCATTGCAGTAGACATGACATCAATTTGTAGCATTGGGCTGGAACGTGCAGGGAGGAGTCTTGGGCAGTTAAGAGAACCCGCTCGGTGTCTGCACTGCTCACCTACACTGCTTCGATGGACTGGCAACACTGCCACCACTTGCACGTTGTATTGGACCTCCAAGATCATCCATGGGATAATTCTGAAGGCTTCGGCTGCCGGATCTTAAAGCATCTGGGCCACCAGCTAAGCCTTTAACCAGAGGGACACCGGTGGTTATCATGGAACCCTTGTGTGCGTTTGCTCCCCCTCTCCACCATGCTCGATGTGGCCTCAGTATTGACAGTGCCGACTTAGTCTTCACTCTCACCCAGTCACCCTTCACTACTGGGGTTAAACCCAGTTTCTCATACTTCTTCTTGCCGCCCTTCTGTACTTCTTTAGCGCGTTCCCGCATCCTTGTAATGTCGATGCACAAGGTGGGGCAGCCAATTTCTCCTGAAGCAAAGCTCAAAAAAGACCGATTTATTTTGGTCGATTTTGTGTGGACCGCAAAAAGCCAGAAAACGCACATGGGTAAGTGTTGTGTGTTGGTCTAGTGTTTGGATGCGAGAGAGCGTCATGATGCCTCTCTAATAAAAGGGGCTCTGCTGGCACGCAGAAGGTAGTGCAGCAGAGCCCCAGGAAGCAGCAACTCATGTCTGTGTGTGGTTCCTTGGGGATCCTATTGCCACGTGGTCGTGGCCTGGCCTGGGTATCCCCAGTGACTGTGCTGTCGGTGCTGGGATGATCCCCTGCCTGGTGATCCAGGCGCCGGTGAACTGGGCGCTGTAGGGTGATCCCTGCTACCAATCTGCTGCATGGACGGGCCACCACAGTAAGGCTTTTTATTTTTTTCACTCTGACCCTTCATTTGCAGGCACTGACCGGACATTCCTGCGACTCCTCTTCTGGGTCTTGCTGCGCCTATCCACCCCTGCACGCATGCGTGTACGTTGCAGGGGCTGACAGTTCGATTTAGAAAGACCGCTCTGTGCGGTCATAGAGCAGTCTTTGTAAATCATGTTTATTTTGTTTTTTTCACTTGAGACCAACCCATGGTACTTCAGCCCTGACTATACTGGATATGGCTGAGGGGAGCTGTATGAAGAGCCAGAGGTTGCAGTCGCCCGCACTAGAGTAGTCTCGTGGACACTGTGACTGAAGCTGTTGCATCTTAGTAGGTATTGGCTGGAGCATGTTTTATCCTTTGTAGATAAAGAATCCTAGCCCACGGGAGAAGCCCACGTTCGCTACTTTGTTTCTAGCCGATCGGCGCACACAAAATGGCGTCTACAACTACCTGTATAGGCTGCATTTCAAGATTTAGCTTGTAAGAAGCAAGTCGGGGGCAGGGCTTTCCATTTCCCAGCAGCGCAGTGATTTCATATTGGGATATTTAGGGGAATTTGGGGCTAATTTTGACAGCAGATCTGTCTTCCTGAAGCTGGCTTTCTGCAACCAAAACAGCCACCCACCCGCATTAGGTGTACAGGTTGGGTTTTGTTTGGGCTACTTTTGACACGTTTTCCCAAGGCTTTCTTGTTTTTTTTTTGTTTTTTTTTTTGCCCCACCCACCACAAAGCCCCGCTCGGCATGAGTTTCGTCGTCCGCAATGAATCGTGAAGTGAGGCAGGCGCAGCTGTGTGTACACGTTATGAGACTGGCTGTGCGACTATAGCCCTAGGCGTGTGTTTGAGAAGCTGAGGGTGGTGGGTGGTAGGAAAGGGGAGGCTGCTTAAAGCTTCATGTTGTTGGGGAAGCATGACTGAAGCCAATGGTGGCCATTTTAAATGCATATTCTTTAATTGTGTGGACTTCAGTTTTGTTAGTACTGATGTAAAACACAGCTGTGGTGGGGTGGGTTGGGTTGGAGGCAAGACAGGACACATGTTAAATCTACACTTGAATCCCTTCTGGGTTGTCTGGCTTCATTGGCTGTGGTGAGGGGGGGGAAGGGTGATATTATGTTTCATATTCCCTTCCTACAAACTCTAGGAGCAGTTCGACTGGGAACTGTCCCGCGTCTAAGCAGCGCAAGGCGATGTTGGATGTCCCTGGACCTTCTGTCGCGTTCCCAATAGTCGCATGCCAGAAATGGGATGCTCCCGGCTTTGGAAAAATGCCCAGGATAATATTGTGTTGGGTGCAGAGACGTAATTTCATATAAAGATGCCATAGAGAAGATGCATACCAGAAGGCAGGCGTACCAAGATTCAGTGGTTTTGGATGAAGTGGGCCAGGGCCCAAGGGGACTGTAGGGTGAAGTAAAGGAACGAAGGTTGGGGCCAGTGGAGGGTGGGAGAGAAAAATAGGAGGGAGTCTCATAGACACTGGGTCGGTGGTTTATTGGAGGTAGTCCCCAGTGGCATGGAGGTGGGGGACAGATTTGTTCCTGAGAGAAAGGTTGGGAGCTCAGGCTGACTGGTAGAGTTCTGGGAGATGCAGTGAGCAAGGTGATGTCTGTCTCCACCCCGTATCCCCCACCCCGCCCCCTGGTTAGCAGTGTCTTTGGGGGTGAAAAGCCCATTGTAAAGTCCTTGAGCGTTTTCGGCTTAACCCACTTTGCTTGTGGCTTGGAGTGCGTGCAGTGCTGCGCATTGGAGGGTTGCATTCACATAGGCCAGGCCTCTGATCAGTCGTAGACCGTGTGGGACCCTGGAGGACCGCTTTCTTTGATGCTGCCAGTTTTGCTTCATCTCCTGTTCGTGAGCAATACAAGAAACAGAGTGCCTAGTAACTTGTACAGGAAGCCTGGTGTGAGACAAATGGTAACTGCATAACAGCATTCTGGCACTTTCTCAACTGCCACAGTCTTCCTGGATTGGTGGGTGGATGGGTGGGGGACTGAGGAAAGTTCCCTTGCCCTCTTGAGAAGGCCTGGGTGCTTGCATTGTCAGATGGGTGCTGTCTGTTAGAGAAATTGTGGTGCTATCAAGTTAAATGCTTGTTTTTAATAAGTGGGCCAACAATGCAGAGGTGTGGCAGTTTGGAAAGAAAGGAGCATGCTTGACTGATGCAGGGAGGGCAGGTGGATTGGAGCAAGGCTTGTGAAAGCGACAGAGTAAAGGTGGAGCTGGTGAACAAGAGGCGAGGGGAAGAGGAGGACTGGAGGAGGAGTTTGGGGGTCGAAATAGTCTGGACTGAAGGAGACCAGGAGGTGGAGTAAGGAGTAAAACTGGAGGCCTGCACCCAATGTCTGTTGGGTCTGTGAAAGAGTAGCTAAACGCCTATGGAGGATTGTGTAGGAGGAAGAGGAGTAGCTAGCAAGCAGTAACACTGAATGGGGTTGGAGGGTGTCCAGGTAGGCTCCTTGGGAACAGGATTAGGTCAAGCAGAAGGTTAAGAGTCGGTATGGGGTGAATGCGAGGGGCCTATTAGGAGCCAGGATTCTGGGCCAAGGTGATCGGGAGCTCAAAGTCCAACCTAAAACCCCTACCATGTGACGGGAGCTGAATATATTATCCTGTAAACCACCAGAGAAGAACCATATCCATAAGGTGGTGAATGAGGACAAGATTCCAAGTATTGAGTAACTCCAGGGAAGGACTAGAGACGCTAGACATTGACTTGTGTAAGGGAGCAGAAGGAAGAGTGTGACACAGTGGTGGCATGGTGATTGGCAAAGCCTTTTGTTTGTTAAGGAGGCAACATTAAAGTAGAAAGCTATATCTTCCTAACTCTAAAATGGGTTTCTCTGCCTATACTAAGGAACTGGTCAGAATGTCCAAGTAAATGAGTCCACCATCATGTCAAAATGCCTACTACTATCCCCCTTCTTCTGGGCAATGAGCCACGGTTCCAATCATAGGGGGAATCTCCCCGGTGAGAGACTCCCTTCTTCTGGGCAATGAGCCACGGTTCCAATCATAGGGGGAATCTCCCCGGTGAGAATGACTCCCTTCTTCTGGACGATGAGCCACAGTTTTAATCATAGGGGGAAATCTCCCAGGTGAGAATGACTCCCTTCTTCTGGATGATGATCCACAGTTTTAATCATAGGGGGAATCTCCCCGGTGAGAATGACTCCCTTCTTCTGGGCAATGAGCCACGGTTCCAATCATAGGGGGAATCTCCCTTGTGAGACTGACTCCTTCTCCAGGTCTCGGTTCCTTTCTGAGGAAAACAAACCAAGTTCCAGCTTGTGGTGCTGTAAGGTTTCAGTTCCAATTCAAAAGGGAGTTCCAACTCCAACATCATTCCTTATTGACCATAGTTTTGTTTCATGATGGGTTTCTAGGGGAATGACTCCCTTCCCAGCCTTTCTTCAGTCTGATTGGCTTCACGATACGCAATCTTCGGGTAAGCACCAGAAGGTATTGCTTCCTTCTCCTGAGGTCTCTTGCCTTCACAGTTCACAAGGGCTGGGCAGAATGACTCCCTTCCCCAGGCACTCCTCTGGCTTCTTTGCCCCTTTTGGCTTTCACAAATCGCTGTTCAATATTTGCCCCCCTTGGCTTTCACAGTTCAATATTACCAGGCAGAATGCCTCCCTTTCCCTGGATTAATTGGCCCTTCAATATTTCACACTCGTATGAGCGCCCAGTCTTATGGTTGCAGGTCCTGGACCCGTGTATTCCTCTTGTCTTGGTGCAGCAATCCTGGTTCTCTATCCTGCTGGGTACTGTGACTATGAAGATGACTTTGGTTACTCTTCATAAAAGCGTGTGGGTCCCTGACCCGTGTTTGAATACTTGTTAGCCTTTCTGGAGGGCCACCAACCATCCCGGAAACCCAAGTACCTGCAAGGGGCTTGCCGGTGTTGTTCCGTCGCTTGCAGGCTCTCCTCTGTCCTTTCGGGCCTCTGGTGGCCCCTGCTGCTTCCTAGTGTGCTGCAGCGGCTCTGCAGTGTTTGGTACCTCGTGTCCTGCACGTCGCCTGTCTCGTTTTCCAGCTGCTGCTTGTGTCTGTATGCCTGCTTCTCCACAGTTCTGGTCGTTCTCTCCATGGCGGACTGGATAGGGACAGCTCTGCCTGCAGGGCAGTGCCCCAACAACGCCTTCTCCTGTTTTCATGTCTACTTCCCGTCTCATGGTGACTCCAGGGAGGGCTTCTCTCTCTCCTTACAGATTCCCTTCTTCAGTTTTGAATGGGCTCTGCCCAATAAGGTCTCGAGAGAAACTAGACTGTTCATTCACATTCTTGTCGGTGCTCTCTATGCTTCCACACTTTTCTTGTCCCAGTACTGATGTTGAAGTCTTCCAGGGAGTCCATTGCTCTTTTCCTCGTCTCAGTACTTAAGGGATACATGTCCTTTGAGGAGTCTGCATGCCTCGTCATCCCAGTACATCGTATATTAATGGTATGACAAAAACACATGGGAAGACTACAGAAAGTGTTGGTGGGATGGGGGGGATGGTAGGAAGGAGTGTCCGTGTTGGGTGTTCTTGTTCTCTCCAGGTCGTCACTAATCCCATAGGGGGCGTACCACCCAAGGGGGACTATCGGGTAGTGGCCTCACCTTCCTGGGCTCTCTCCTCCTCTAGAGGAGAAGTGACGATATCCGGGGATTCGGATTTGGGGAAAAGACAATAGAAGCAATATTTTTATTTGTAAAACTGATTTCTTTATTAACAATTTTTTTTTTAATTGTCATGTAGATTTTAAGGAAAGCCCATCGGGAGGGGTGCAGAAGCTGTGGTGTTTGATCCTTTTCCATCTCATGTCACTCGGTCAGGGTTATCGGGGGGGTCATGTACCATGTCCTTGAAGCCAAGAGGGTGGGGGGGGATTTTCTAGGAGAGTTTTAGCTAGAGTAGAAGGATGAGGTTTAATGAATAGTGCACAGTGGTTATAAAGTTAGACACTTACGAGGTGTGTGTGTGTGTGGTGCTAATTGATGAGGTTGCAGGCAACTCCATTGATTTTGGAGTAGGGGGGTATGAGACTGGCCTGTCAATTGGGGGATAGCTATCATTCTCGGGAGATACCTGAGCGTGTGAGATTGAAGAGGGATAGTTTGGTGCATGAAGGTGTAGGTGAGTCTGGAATAGAAATTGTTATGTACTCCCCTAGCGCACTGCTGCATTATAATATTGAGTAGGCTCTGCAAACTGCCATCTTTAAACACGTCTTGCCTGTGCGAGGTGGGGCTTTAGGCTTTATTGTGCATTTCCTTGCGATGAGGGATATTTGCTTATTGTGTAGCTGTGCTTGCCTTCACAGCTCTTGCGTCTGACGTGTATTTCCCTTTTGGCAAATATCGTGTTTTAGGTTCCCGCTTTCTTGGGAAGAGCGACTTTAGTAGACGGAATTCACCATACTGTAAGCGTGCTCGCCTACCTCAGACAGTGTGTGAACCTCTATGAGCTATTTTCAGCTCCATTAAATGTATCCCTTTATGCCGTCCACCCTGATGACTCTTACATGCGAGAGCGCAGCTGGTATCAGAGACTTGTATAGTGGCGCTTTGTTCTCTGCTTGTAACATTGTGTCAATACGGTTCCCAGGGAGATGCTCAACATGACGAGGGATCGGAGAGATCAATTGAATTATGGTTGGGAGAATTGGTGGAGGTGTTTATTGTCCAACATGCCTACAAACACCTATACAAAAATCTACATGGGCAGGTTCCCCAATGTTGGAGCGTGGGAGGCACGATGGGTCTAGCATGCCAAAACCATGGACATAGGGGGACATACCTAGCCATGGCTGAACTGGCCATTTTGGTGGGTAAGGGGCATGGGGTGGAGTTTGTTGACAGACCATGGGAGGACTGGCCGGTGGGAGAGATGGAGGGGGCGGGGGGGGTGAGAGGCATTGTTAGGGGTGTAAATGCAGCGTCGCTCATCACCAGCCTTCCTCCCCCGCATTCTGCAGACTCTAGGTCAGAGGTTTTTTTTTTTAGATTGGAGGAAATGGGAAGGGGCAGCTCACATGGTCAGACTGGACCATAAAACGATCTTGGGCACCAATGGAAAAATGGCCAGCAGTTGCAAATGTATATTCAGTCCTTTAGTCACAGACTGTTTGAATAGTACCCAAGGGGTTGTTTTTTGTTCAAATCGTTCAAATGTAAACAAATTGTGATATTTAAAGAATATTTATTCAGCAACAATGGTCAAAACTACTAGCTGCATAGCGAAGTTACTCCACAAACTGGCCTACATTGGCCAAAAAAGGGGCCATTTTGACTGGCCTACACTAGCATTTTGTATTTTTGGTACGGTCATCGCCCTATTGCCCTATAGGCTAGTCCAAGCCTGCCGGCTCATCCATAATGGGTGAGGGGGCGTCTACCCACTGGCCACCTCACCCATTATGGAGGAGCCAAGGAGCCAGCCCAGTGAAACACTGAGCACTCCCTCAGCTGCTTTTTCCAGCTGAGGGAGTGCTCCTGGGATGGCTGAATTGTCAAAGGGAAACACTGTGTGTCTTTGACAGTTCATTTCCCCAGCCGCACATGATCACTGAGCCATACAACGCTTGGCGTGTTTTGCTTCACCAGCCTTGCATAGCTCATTGGAAATGCTGGCTGGGGCACTTCATGTATGTATGTGCGAGGGGGTGCTCCTGCGCCTCCTCGCACATACGGGCAGAGCAAGCTGGAGCAGGGAATTTTAGAAACCATGTGCAGGCCCCTGCAGAAGGTACGTTTATGGTGATTTATTTTTTATTTAAATATGTATGTGTGTACGCTTGTGTTATGGGACTGTGGTGCGAGCAGGATGGGCGGCAGCACTGGGATAGTGGTGGGAGTAGGCTGGGGAGAGCCCAGGGTCTGTACTCAAAGTAGGGTGCAGTGACGGCACGCAAACGTTCTACATACTGTCCATCTGGCACTTTTAGGGGGGCCTGCCCTGCCCAAACTTTGCTCAGGGGGTCCCAGACCAAAAATGTTTGAAGACCACTGCTCTAGGTTCAAACATGGCTTTCATTTTGTACTGGATGTTGCAAGGTTGAGAGCTTTTGTTGGTACGTAAATGCTATATGTTTTTCTTTGGTGGCCGTAAGAGTCGTTATTTAGATGTGAAAGGTGAGTAGAGGAAGAGCAGTGTGGATTAGACCCAAGAAAGCGTCGGGAGGACCAAATATTTTCTTATGTGAACGAGCACTGCCTGGTCGCTCTCAAATTGAGAATCCTGTGGAATACAGTAACTGCGGCTCCTACATAGGTGGCCGTTAATGGTGTTGGCGAGGTAGAGGTGTTCAAGCTGTTCGTGGGTAGACGTACAGTGACAGAGTTGTGATTTGTTGTACCTGGTCCCATTCTTAATTTTTGTTTTTTGATTTTCCCCAACAGGTGAGCAGCGGTTTCGTCACCGGGTTCTTCCATCGCCGCCATTCTCTTGACCATACTTCCACTTGGGTAAGTGGTCTTCTGGGGCTCTGGAACCAGTCTTGTGTCCTCCATACATGTCCCACTGTGCGGTTTGCCCTTAATGGGTGTTCATTATGATTTCACTTCTGCAGACTGACTTTGTGGGGTGCATTGTAACCGGGGCATTCTGGCCGCTAAGCTGGGCCTCTACTTGAGGATAAATCCCATCTTATTACATCACACTCGGTGGTCAACGATGGAGCAGAAATCAAAGTTCAAACCCTGGTGTAGATGCGTAATGACGTTCCCAATGTCCTCTACAAAAGTCAGGGTTCCTATTGGACTCACAAACATTTGCCATGGGCAACCAGGGCTTGCTCCTTATTCCTGGAAAGCGAGAACGAAGCCATGGTTACTCCTGAACGCCTCTCGGCGTATTGCCATCCCCATGTTTTGTTTTATGGACTTGGAGGAGTTCAGGGGGGAGACATATATCTCTTCATGCCATGAGAAGGAAATGCTGAAAATCCCTTGGCCAACAATTCTAGCTATCTTCAGCCTGCTGTGTTCAAGCGGTAAACGCGATAGCAAATGTATAATAACTACTATAAAGACTGTGCTGTTCCGGAAACCCTTTATCGGACAATGTTCGCAGGAACCCCCATCACTACTTCTTGGAAAGACTGCGCCATAAAACCACAGTGAGAATCATGGGGACCTGGAACAGCGTGGAAGGGTTGCAGCGTATACTGTGGTTTTATCTAAGGACATTACTCTGGTAAATTACTTTGACAAAATCACTTCGGGGAAAGTAAATGTACGTAAGGGTTGGAGGTATAGGGAACTAGTGGGAGGCGGTAGGGGCTAATGACTGGGTGGGGGGACCGCATTTTTAAAAACCAACTTCGAATTGATTTTATCAAAGTAAATTACTTTGATAAAACCACATGGACCCTGTTTTCAGTTAATTCAGTACTTGAGCTCCTCTGGTGGCATTAAGGGAAGTGCTGCGGCTCAAGAAGACCTATGTGTGTTACTAAATCACTATTGTCCTATGGACCGAGCTGATGGCCTTCTGGCGACCTGTAGAACCAGTCTGCTGGGTTACTGTTGGACTGTGGACATGCAAGGGGGAGGGGGAGTCGAAGTGGCCAACAGCCCTGGGGAAACCTGCTCCTGCATCGGATTGTATTGTAGTCTTATATAGTGCCTTTCTGCCAATAATGTTGGCCTCACCGTGCGTGGCTCTGTACGAAAGGAGAACAGGGTGTGTTAGTTGGATAGTGGGATGGCAGATTCAGAAACCTTTGTCAATGATGGATGCAGGTTGGAAGTACCCGTTCCCTGTGTATCGATATGACCATCTGTTTGTGGTTGGTACTGACAGGGCAGCTTGGTTATACGTGGGGTGCAAAAACTAACATGTTTGTTGATAGAAGACGGATAGGTTCTGAATCTGTTAAGTACACTAGACCTAGGAGGTAGTCTGTAGGAGTGTGTGTGGGTGTAAGGTTGCAAGATTTAAGTAGTGAGGATTTGGTGAAACTCTGCTTAAGTGTAACTTGCTAGTGAAAAACTGTAAACTGTAAATATTATCTATCCTGCTGCACCAGCTAACCAGTGATGCTTATGTTTGTACTTTGTAACAATGAATTACTAATTCCTAAGCAGTCTTGTAACCACGCCGTGATACCCGAGGGTCTGGGTGTGTAACAAATAAAATAAATACATTTAAAAAAAATAAAAAATACCACTCCTCCCTCATCCTCCAACTGAGTTTAAAGGTGCAGACCAGTGCTGCGCAGGAGCGGTTCCATGGGTCAGCTTGGTTTCCCGTAGATGGTAGTCTTGAAAAATGCTTGTTGTGAATTAGCCCAAGTTTCTGGTGCAGTTTTTAGTTGGTTGCTATTATTTTCCTTTACTTTGAAAGTGGTTGGTTGAAAAGCCAAGTCTTGAACAGTTTCCTGAAGTCGGGTGGCTCTTCTCCCGGCAGAGTTTTGGGTAGGGTGGTCCACCATTTCAGGATTGTAGTGGAGTTGGAACCTGTAGGTTTACAGAGCATCACCTCTGTTTTGCAAGTATTCAGTTTGGCATCCATGTGTCCACCTGTGTAAGACAGTGTTTAATGTCTGGGGTCGTTTGGTGATGGGTGATCCATGTCTGGATTATTTGTATTGTCATCCGCATTGTTGTAGCAGGAGACCCCACCCCCACCCGCGGAAGGAGATGATCCATTGTAGATCTGATTCTTTAATGCCAATCTCCAGTTTTTTCAGCAGGATCTCGTGACTGATGCGGGCAAAAGCGGCTGAGATGTCCAGCAGGGAGAGTGCACTCTTATTTATTTATTTTATTCAATCAGCTTATGTTTTATCCAAGATTGAGCACAGCCAATTTTGTACTCCTAGAAGGTCTAAAACCGTGCTGTGACTCATTGCGGAGTTGATTTTTGTTTTTGATAGGTTTTGTTTTGATAAAGTCTCAGAGTTGACGATGTACATGACTTTTCCCAGATGTTTCCTGTTAAAAGGTGTGCTTTTGATGGGGTGATGGCTGACTGGGTCATACAGATCTGCTCTGGGCTTTTTGAGCACAGGTCTGATGTGTGCGCACGTCAACTGAGCTGGGGACTCTTGCTGATGGAGGGTTAGGAAGATGGGTGCCAAGTCTGGAGATTTCATGTGATTTTTGTAAAGATTCGGGGACATGGATCCTCTGAGATCCTGCTGGGTTGCATAATTCAATGAGTGCTTGTAGATCCTCTGCAGACAGAAAGTGAAAGACAATAGAGGGGGTAGTGTAAAATATTGGTAGGATCTCATTAGTGACATGTGGGTAGAGGTAACCTTTATTGCCAAGGTAATCCTGGATGTCTCGGATCTTTTGGTTGAAATATGTAGCCATCTGGTCGCAGAGCACTTGTGTAGAGGTAGAGGTTGCGTTGCAAGCTGTCTGGTTTTAGAATTCCTTGATCTGATACCTTTTCTTTGTATTGTGATTCACAGAATCGATGCATTTGGAGTAGTGTGCTTTCTTTGCTTCAAGTACTTCAACCCTGTAAAGGCGTAACTGTTGGTGGTAGAAGAATTTGCTGGTGTGTAGATTGTTGATCCTCCAGATTTGCTCCAGTTTCTGATTTTCTTGTAAGTGATTTAGACCGAGGGTGAGCTGTTTGGCTTGCTTATTTTTGAGTTTTTTTTTCGAGGGCAATGCTTTTCTCTTCAAATCTGTATTGAGCAATTGGTTAAATCTTGGAGAGAGTATGTTTTGATGGTGGTTTACAAATGGCATTGCGTCTAAAGAAGTCTATAAGCTTTGGCCAGATGTTTTAGGTAGCGTTATCCCTAGTCTGGATGGTCCGTGGCGAGTGGCTGTGGGAGTTGGTGCCCTTCACGTCAGGAGATATATTGGTCACAGGGGCCCAACGCCTTGACTATGTTCTTATGACTTGGATTCAAAGTCTGACCGCTGAACAATGACTTGTGGTTTGAATTGTATTGATATGGTGCTTTGTAATGCTATTTTAGTTGCCAAATGATTTGTTGCAACACTATAAGATTTGAGGCTTTATGAAAATCTTTGCAGTTGAATTCCCTATAGTTCTTGGAACACCTTCTTGTGCCGCACCTCAGCAGGTTTCCAGAAGTTTGGAATGGCTCTTTTGGAAATACCTGTGGTACCTGAATGGTAGCAATAGGATTTTTCCTTCCTTAATGTGAGCTGCAGGTTGTCAATGCCAGTTTGATGATACAATGCTTTTATGCTGTGCCAAATCACCACCACAGATGGAGCTGTGGTTGGAACATCAGTCATCTTTAAAAAACTAAAATAATAGACCCAACTGAATTTTTTGGCCAAAGGTGGTTCATAAATTCAAACCGCACCAAAGTGAGAAGTATCTCAAAAGTCGCTCTTACGTAGGCAAACCAGGCCTCTATAACCACAAGGTCACTCCTCTAGAGGTTAGTTTGAGGATGAAGGAGGAAGCTTGGATGGACCATTCCTAGTCCTACCAGCCCACTCCTTAACTGCTGAATTGCGGCGACGTGGGTGTCCATGTCTTATTTCTACCCACTGCTGTTGCAAGTCCACATTGCACCAGGAATTCCAGCTGCCCTTATGTGATTTTTTTTTTTTTTTTTTTATTTTTTTAAAGAATTTTGAAGCAGCGGTGGCCTTTGGTTCTTGCGTCAATATCGGTCTGTGGTAAAGATTAGAAAGCTGGTGTAAGTTTTTCCAGATCTAGGTGCTGCGCTGTCTGTATGGAGTTATATTTTATAGCTCCATGGTGTTTTGGCCTGCACTTCACTTGATGCATTAACATGGGATTTACTTCCTCCACCAAACCCCCCCACCCTGTGTTTTTTTAATTTATTTATTTTTATTTTATTTTTTTTAAATGGCTGCTTTGCTGGCTCACTTTCAGAAGCAAACCATAACTGATGCCATGATTTTAAGGATATTTTCCACTGTGTGGTATGTGTGGCTGGAGAGTGCAGTGCCTCTGGGTTCAGGAACCTCTTGTTTTAATGCTGGCTTTACAGCACTTGGCGCACAGAAGCCGAAATGAGGAATAACGAAGGCGTGCTGTGCCTTTTTATATAAGACAAGTGCTCATTGGTCCTTCGAGGAGATATTTTGACCTATAGAAGTACCATCCCAGCGGTGTGTATGGGATGCAATCAGTCACTGACGGGTTGATTATTGTGACCTATTTTTGATGACTTTCTGCACTTTTTTTTTCCCTGAATGGATACTGTGTATGCCCCCATGAATCCTAGCGACCCCAAAGTCCTTTATGCCAGGGTACACCATCTACCCTATTTCCCCTATGAGAAAAACCTCACGTATCTGGCTGCGGGGACTCCACTGTCTGCATCTGGAGCGTTCCAAGTGCCGAATGGGATTACCAAATAAATCAACTTGGGGCCCAAATAACTGGAAAAACTCGAAGAATATGGCACAATACTATATTATCAATTCAATAAAGTAGGGAAACCTGGCGAACAAACTTTTGGCTCACACACTCTCTCAGCGCATTTCCATTACAAAAAAATCTTTATCACTCGATGTATGTCAGCTATGACATCATCCTGCATGGCAAACAGTAAAAGCCTATCTGGTGGAGGGATTTGTTATGGGAAAATATCTATAGTTTATTCGCTATTTATATAGCGTTCTATATATCATTGGTATGACCTCAACGCGCTGGTAGGTTGAACGCCTTTGGGGACCATAGTCCAAGTCAGTTGAGAGAGTAAGGGGTCATAGGGTGTGTGGGTGCACCAACTATGTGCACAGCTGATGCAAATGCCTGGTAGCTGCAGTCTAGCATTCAGTGTGGCGAGATAGTTATCAGTTGAATATGTGTAGTCTGGCGGTTGGACACCAAGACTGCGCTCTGGCTGTGTTAGGCCTGTGTAGGACGCTTATGTGTGCAGCTAGGCTGGTTTGTCATGGGATGTAGCTGTGTTTCATTAGAATGCTGAGGTGTTCATGGAGTAAAGTTCGTATGTGAGCAACTAGGCCGAATTGATCGAGGGGTGTAGCTGCACTCTAAGTGTGTTAGTTTAGAGAGTAAGCATAGTGATATGGGAGGTCAGTGTTTGTGTCAGTTATTCCGGATTTCAAGCGTGCGTTTGCTTAATAGTGACTTAATACGCATATTCAGTGGCGTCATTGCTCCGGATCTCATTGAGCATATGTCATCGGGTTGCAAGGTCTTAGTCTCCTTAAGTATCATCATTGGTTGCCCCTGATCTGGTAGGTACGCCTTGAACAACCTCTAACTTTGTAAAATACAGATACAAGCATAATACCAGCAGCGGATGGGTTTCTGCAACAATGTGTAGTCCACCATTAGATGGGCATAATGATTGGTTGGCACTCTCTTCCAACCTTGTACATTCGGGACTCGTTAGCAGCATGTAAGCAACGAAACCCAGGTGCAGGGGAACGTTAGCGACTGCCTTTCTTAGCTAATTAGCCTACCATCTCTCCTCAGGTAGGCCCTAAGCCAAAGCTGCCGCTTTGTAGCTGACCTTGATGGCTGTTCTCTTCTTCGGGGGGTGAAGGTACATCTATCTTCGTCTGAAGCTTTGACTGGGTCTTCTGGTCTTACACCACATGTGAAGAGACCATGATTATGTCCATTATGACCTTTTTTTTTTTATTTAATGCTATTTGATTCAATTATCTTGGGTGCTATTATGCCTCTTGGCCCTTGAGACTTGGTTGCTCCGTCCTGCATGGATTTTCTGCATCTTTGATTGTTCAATACTTGGCACTCTCAATTATTCGCTCCTTCCCTTAATCTGAGAGAAATATCTCTTACGTACATGGCTTATCCTGTTCGACTCCTTTCACAGGGACATTATTTCACCAAAATCACATGGGTAGCGGAAGTGACATCACATGACACTTGACCTCTGACATCACAGGACGTGCAGTCATTTGACCACACCCCGAAGTGACATCACGGGAAGCGATGGAACCCTACCTGCACCCCGTGACAAAACAGCAAGTGGCATCGTCCCCAAGTACACTCTGAAAAATATGGTTACGATATTGCTGTAATGTGATCCCCATATGTATCATTAATATCAGTGTGTATAGGCCCATATTACCAGATTACTGTGAATGCAAGCAGACATCCAAGCCCAAAGGATAATGTGTTATTATGTAGAACTTGCGCTTAAGTGCTTTATATAGAACAAATATACATACAATATCACCCAACCTATGTTGGTACTCTTTATCAACCTCAGAAGGATGAAGGACGGAGTTTCGCATGCTGCGATTCAAACCTGTAACCTGCAGATAACTCGCACATCGCAGCAGCCAGTGCTCAACCCACTGAGCTATGTTATGGGCTATAGCTATCTTACCGGCTATAGTAAAATGAGCAATTACATGTCTCAATGGTCTCAAGTCAGAAAGCAAATTATACGCTGTGGTGGATACTATTAAACTGGTAACTGAGATTTAACGGCAGTTCATCTGCATGTCTGGTGCAACGTTGGCCACATGTCAAGCCGGCGTTGGGCTTCTTTTCAGGCTTCAGAGGTTGGCAAATATATACCATTGGGAGAGTTCATAACTGTGTATTAAAGAATTTAGAGTAGCGTAGGGAAAGCAGCTCACTCACACAGCAAATCGTACTCTGGGCACTCATTACTGAGACATCCCGAACAGCATGACATGGAGATAGGACAGAGACACATTACAACAAGCATTAATTGTGGCACAATACAATCAAGGGCCATTTGATGTGCTATGGTCAAACATTTCTACACTGTACACGCGCTTTTAGGGACAAGTATTTTGTCAAGTGACAGAGGACACCGAGATATCTTGTGATGATCGGAATGGAGACCACGGCAGAAAATAACATGCTAGAACTGCAGTTTGTGAAAAGCAAAATACATAGTCTGAAATGGATGCTTATTCTACTCTAAATGCTTTTTGAAAGTGTTTATCTGCTTTGTAAATTTGAGGTGTTTTATTTTGAGGTGTTTTAGAACAGACTAAATGAATGACTCACCCCTGAAGTGAGCCTGAAATAAAACTTTGAGTCTAGCAATTATTGTATAGCATTCCAGAAAGAAATAATGTGTTATTCCTATTCTTTCTTATTTAGTGTCACTGCTCAAAGTGTTACACTTTCTTAATTTTTTTTTTTAGTGTTTTTTTCTTTTTTTTAGGGGTAACAAGAGACACCTTGGGTGCAACCCCCCCTCCCCCAAATGTCCCTGTGTTGCAATGGCATCCTTGATCCTGAGCCAAGCAAATACCCTTTGTTCTTGCACAGAGCTGTATTCCAACACCTGTCGGCTCTGCATCCTTGGTCTCTCCTCGATTTCTTGCTTACTGTTATACGATGCCGACGTCCATTTTCTCAACATGGCTGCTTTACTCGCATCTTATTTCCTATTTTAGCAAGCTTCTACGTTGTCTGATCCACCTTGTGTGTCTGCGTATATGTCTACTGCATCTCTTGTCACTTGTATATATGGTTTTCTTCATATTTGTATCTGTGATTACTTTGTTGCTTCAGTTACATTGTCGTTCTACAGACATCCATGCATCAGGTTTATTGCGTCTATGTATCTTCTCTCTTCATGACATCACTTCTCTTCTGTCCGACTTTACTTTCTTCTATGTCCAGTGGTGTCTGCAGACTCATGTCTATCACCTCACTTTGAGGGTACATTCCGTACAGTTGTCCGAGTATATAACATCTCTCGTACGTTCAATATGATATTGGGATGATACCTGGTGTCATGCAGTGTGTTCTCTTGTTCTTCCAGTATGATGAAGGTGAGGGGCTGGGCTCTATAGATGTGTACATCGGCCTCTCTACAACTGGTTGGTGGCAGACTTTGCTTAAGGTCCACCATCCTGATGTATCCCAGGTGTGCACCTACTGGTGACCACTAACTCCCCTTATGAAAGACCCAGCAGAGAGTGCTACAGCCAGGCATTGCTTCTATGGGAGAGATTCCTATACGGGTACAGTCTTATGCAGGCATGCATCTTCAGACTTGCATGCCAAGGCAGCGGCCCCCACATCCAGGCACGGCTGGTTTTGTAAATGGTGTTTGGGTTAAGTCTTGAATCTACTTCTGAGTGAGATGGAACCGGAAGAAGGCTCGAAGTCTAAACAAAATTGAATCTGACACCTGCTGCTGAGTGGGTGGACATTAAATCGTCGGCATGGAAGCGACCTTGTCATTGGAGCCTTGGTTCAGCCTCCAGTATTCATTAATGTGCAAAGCCGCCTCCCGCTCCTTGGACCAGTCCCTGAAGGACAATGCTGACCCTAACAGTGGCTATGGGGATGCCTGTATGGGACGTGAAACCTTCCAAGACCTTCCAGATGGCAAAGCTCTGTGGTAAGCTTCCTGGCTTTGGAAGCTACCTTCCTGCTACGAGAGGGCGATCGAGAGGTATCTGGTAATATTATCCCCACCAAAAATATCGCCATATATATGGTTGTGGAGTAAGGCCATAGATATTATTAGTGGGGATAATTTATGGGGTTATTGGGAGCAGGGGTTGCTGGGGTGACCCCCCGCAGGTTCCATGCCTTAATATCACCACAAAGATATGGCGATATTTTTGCATGGCCATATTTTTGTGGGGATATTAACGCATGGAACCTGATCAAGGCAGATACAAACCTGCCCTTACTTGCTGGGACCTGCATTACTGTAATCCTCGAACACTCTGTCCTCTTTCTGAGTCTCGAAGACCTGCACATACTAAAGAGTGATCCAATGGGGCTAGAACGGCACAGGGGTAAAGTGCCTACATGCTGAGAAACGTTCTACCAAGTGCCGCCCCTGCAGTCCCTCAGCGTCTCATGGCCTGGTCTTTTCTGTACCACCTGCGACAATCCACCTGCAGCGGCGTCATTGCAAGACCCTCGGGACCCCAGATACTGCACCTCTGCGTTGCACCACAGACCGCGCCAGCAGCCTACTCCAGCTGTGACACTAAAAGGGACCGCGAGGCACCCAATTCTGATTGACCCCTCCTCCTTTCACAGAAGCTTCAAGGACCTTTAGTGCTGCCTGGCCAATCATTTGACAGCTGGTCCAGCATTTCCGACTACTTATTCTAATCCCTATGCCAATCAAAGCTTCATACAACTTCCCGGTATATCGTAAGGGAGGGCGGGAGCAGAGTGCTCCCTCCCACCCCTGGGCCAGTTATTGATGAACATGGGTTATCTTGAGGACTGGTGAAACCATCTATGGAGCTGCCGCTACATGGGATTGGCATGGACTTTGTTACCTTCCATCCTGCTTCCTCTGAAGTGCTTGACTTAGATTGCTGACCTGCTGGGCCCAGGGGAACACCTGCCTGGCCTAGAGCACTTGCCCACCCGGACCTTACACTAGGGATCCAGGGCAAGCTCCTGACAGCAAGGATGTCAGTGACGCTCCCAGCTGCCTTCCCGGGGGGATGCGAGTGACCTTCCGAGCTGCCTCCAGGGGGGGATGTGAGTGACCCCCCCCCCACCCCCCCCCCCCACCCCCAGCTGCCTCCCAGAAGTGATGCGAGTGACCCTCCCAGCTGCCACTCTGGTTCCAGTCCCTGCCCCTGTCAACAGCCGGAGATCTCCTGCTCACTTAGGAGGTGACCGTTTTGGCCCAAAATGTTATACTGGCAAACTCGGACCACTTTGCTGTCCAAGGTGGGTGCATCTGGGCCTCCGCCCTCAGTTTTTTTTGGGGGGGGGTGGCTATTTGGTGGAGGTCCAGTTAGTCCAAATCGGAGGATGTGATGAAGGACACGGAGGAGTGGGAGCGGGTAATTGGGGTCAGAACCACTCGGGCCCAGGAAGATAGTGCGTTTTGCCCAGATTCACAAGGTGTGAAATCCCATGCGATCTTTGCCAGGAATGCGGCTATTAAGAGGGATGTGTTCGGGATAGGGGCGTGTGTAGCTGTTGCAAGCCTAAAGTCTCAACTCCTGGGGGTTCTCCCGGGTGACCGGAGCCTCCCCGCTGTGTGCTTTGCCGTGGGTCAGCACGCGCGCGGCCCCTTGAGCCCCGTGGAATTTGCTGGCTCCCTTTCCGCCTCCTGCAAGCCTCGACAGGCCGGCAGGGCCCCTGGGGGGGATACAGCAGCCCTCATGAGTCTGGACTCGACGCACCAGCTGCCACGAGGCTAACCGCTTAAGACGCCGACCTTGCCTTTCCGCATTGTTGTGGTGCGTGCGTGCGAGCAGTCAAGTTTGCAACGTGGAAGGCATTGCGCATGTGGCATTGACGCGTTCTGCCGCCATCTTGTGGGTAGGTTTTACTTCCCTCTGGCCCACTCTTGTATTCATGTTGCCTCTGCCTTATGACGGCGCATGCGTGTTTACTTTGCATAAGTGATATATCAAAATTAAGTGGGGTGCGGAGATGGGACTGTTTTAACCAGTACCAAACCTTTGTTGTTTTTTTAGATCGGAAGCTGTGTGGTGTTTGTTTTGTGGCGCTCTTCTTTTTGGTTTGCCCCCGAGTAGAGGGGTGGTGACCAGAAGCAGGTGATGGGATCTCAGGCCCCATGGCACTGGTAGCCAGCATCCCGGCCAGGGCAGTAGCCATCTTGGTGCCAGGGCGAAACACTAGATTGATTCAAGCCCCCCGCCCCAACATCCACCTTGCCTCCTTCACCCACTGACTGGCATACATCACTCCCAAACTACACCTCAGTGTCACGCAACAAAACCCTCAATATTAGTAAATCATTGCTGTGCCCTTGCATTGAAATTCAAGTACATCTAATGTGTAAACACAACACTTGCTGCCTGAGTAAATGGCTCTTCTGTCACCTGCTCGTAGGGAAGGCCTTGCCTGAATGCAGTTCCAAACTGTCTGTACTGGCACACTGCGGTGTGATCAACCTACCCGGGTCTGAGGGCCCACTGACTGTTCTGTTCGGACCACCTCACTTGTATTTCGTAAGGGGTAACACTAGATTTACCATATGAATTTTTTTTCTGACAGAAGTTTATCATTCCAAGATGGGCAGTCTGGTACACTACCTTTTGTACTCTTTCAAAATACCTCTGAGTGTGAAAGGGCACAAATGGCACCAATGAGTGTTCCTGTCTGCTTTGAATTAAAACACAAGACATTTTCAAGAAAATAACTGATCATATAAAGTCTGATAAAAGGCTTGTATGTGTGAATCTCTAAATACATAAGACACCTGGTGTGGTGCTTGCATCACTGTTCACCACTCCCTCCGCTTGTTATGTTTGTAATCCTGAAGCATACATACTCGTTTGGACAGCTTACATTTTTGGATGCACGTATAAAATGGCTGCAACATCAGCCATTCAAATGTGGTACAAGGGCTCTTTTCCTTCTTGAATCTGCAGAATTTTAGATGAGGCTATGCCTCGGTGTGAGCATGCCCAGCCCCCAATACAGAAACAGTTTTACGGAATAGTGTCTATAGACCGGAAAGGTTATCCTACATGAGACAGCCAATAAACCATGCACAGAAGGGTTTGTACCTCTTACAAACGTTATCCTGACCAGTGATAAGCCGATGAAGTGTTTTAAACAATACCGGCTTCTATTGCATGGTTAATGGTCCACAGTTCCTCAGCCACCACCTCCCCACAATTACACCGGCCCTCGTGGGTTATATCTGCAATACGAGCAGGCACATCCTTTATCTAACAGAGCTGGCATTAGCATCTCGCTAGTGCTGGCCTGCAGCTAGTGAAAATCATGGTGTGACAGTGTAGAAAAGGGCGTTTGGTTTAGTAGATGTACAACATGAGGCAGCTTTTTTGATTGCTTTGTGTTTGTGTGAGCACAGTGGTGGTCAGTCAAAATCTCAAACAAAATCTCGAATGACAAAAAGCCCGAAACAAAAATCTCGAAAAAAAAATATTGAATTTTTTATTTATTTATTTATATATGTTTTTGGGGTCAGATAAGTAAAAAAAAGGGGTAAAATAAAAAAAAATGAAAAAAAAGGGGGTTGGGGGGAACCCCCCATTTTGGAAAAAAACACATTGAAAAAAAAATTCGACATTTTTTTTTCGGCCTTTTGTATTCGAGATTTTTGTTTTCGAGATTTTTTGATTCGGTATTGTCACTATGAACCGAGCACAGTATGGCATGCTCGTCTGAGCCACATACAGTGTGCTAGTGTATGGACACAGACACATCCTACAAAAAAGCCATTTGTGCTGTAACATAAAGGTGCATCAAGTAGATACCATTACCCAACAGGGGTGGTACCTTGTGCAACGCACACATCATTGCTGCACACATCACAGCATTGATTTGCCATGAACTTCTGTGTGCATGGTGACGCACAATGAACCCTGCTTTCCTAATCAACGTTCCAAGTCAACTTGGCACTGTCGCGCCTTGAAACACTTGTGTACAGGCGCATTATAAATGCCATTGAGGTGCCATCTGGTGTGCGCTAGGCAGTGGTTGGATTGTTAAGAAAAAGAAAATACCTTTGATGCTGAGAGCATGCATTTAGTCCATGTCCCAAAGCAGCCACTAGAATAACTAAAAGTAATGTACAAAAAAAAAAGTTTTGGTGTCACAAAGACATGAAAAAAAAGAACATGGTTTAAAACTTTTTTCTGTGTGGCATGTTAATTTTCCTGGAAGAATTCAAAGGTTTGGTCTGCTAACTAATGCTTTGTGTTGGCCTTCAGAATAAAAACGCCCCATGTTCAGTGTTGAACACCGAAATGTTAAGCACATACTGTGTAAAAACAATGGCTTGTTAAATGAGCTATCACTTATAAATTACCCCCACTTTAAAGGCTCCCTCAACACAAAGGGCAGTCGCCGCTTCACCTGCCCCAGGGAATGGTCTGATCCTGGCTAGTTCTTTATTTTGATTGGTTGGAAGTCAGTTCTGTTCCCTTTCATGCAGGAGTAGTTGCTTGTGACCCATCCTTGGGTTTAGTGACTATCCAGTCATATGGCCGTTAGTTCCCCTCCCCCCCACCCTTGCAGGGGCACTGGGAACTCATCGGCACATGTTGGTCAGGCTCTTTGCAAAGGGTCACATATAGTCCTTATCGAGCGGATAGTGGGGAGCCTTGGTGACCCCATATTGCTGGCAGTGGGCACAGAACACGCCACTCACTGTAGTCTATTTTCTTAAAGGGAGGTTTGAAATTGGGCAGTAGGACCTCTTGGCAGGGCTCAAGTCAAGGGTACATGCGGGGGGACGGAGTCCACCCACTCGTGGGCATAATTTTGGGGGGGGGGGACACAGGGGTGTTTGTCCCCCCAAATTTCATGGCACACCATTTTGTCCCCATTTATTTGGCTGGGCCACCTTTTATGTCCCCTCAACATTTTCAGCAAAGTTACTCCACTGCACCCACTTTATTCAGGGGGTGGACTCAGTCCCCCCAGCTAAAATGAGAAACATTGAACGTCCACCTTGAATTTATGAATTAAAGCCGACATCAGGGATCAATCCGCGCTATCGGGTTTGTAAACTGATGAAGAATAAGTAACCACTAAAGGTGAAATGTCCCATTTCGGTACTGCAAGTCCCAGCAAAAACATTTTTATTGGTTCTTGGAGTTTAAAACATGCACACATTTTAAGGTTTTCAAAAACGCTATTAGGAGAAAATATCCTCTTGGTTTGTGTGTGTGTTGATTTTATGAAAGGCAAATGCCATTCGTCCTGTGCAATTTAGGTGTTTATGCAAAGCCAATTTAATTAAATGGGCATATTTCACCTCATATCTCATTTGTTTGTTGATGAGTCCCCCCACATACATTTTTAGGACTTGACCCCTGCCTCTTGGTACAGTGGGCTTACTTTAAGGAGCGGGGGTTGTCCGTGGTCGCAACGTGGACTTCTTGAGTACCACCTGCTGTACAGTCCTTGCATACGCTGGTGAGCGGAGCTGGCAGTTTCCAAATGCTAATTTGTTTTGAAATCGATGAGCTGACTTTTTAAATGGATGCCAACTGGGGCATTTGAACACGTTCCTATCCACGAGAGTACTGCTGTCACGTTTCACAGGTACCATTTTTCTTTTAGAAACGCACACGCACTACTACACATTCTTGAGCGCTGTGAAACAGTATTTGACTTGCTGTATAAGCGCCTAACAAGCAAACAATAAATAAATAAATAAATAAATCGGTGGACAACTCGGCGCTGGGTAGAGCACCACACTGCTCTCGACTTCTTGTAGCTGACTGCAGGAGACATTGAGCCAGCCCCGGCTTTTGACTTTGCATTCTGGGACTTGTAGTTTTCTCATAAGTATGGGCCTGGCGGACACAGCGTGAAAAGTGAAGACTGGCACAAGGGACCTTGGCAACTATGGATTATGTATTTGCCTGGCCACCTGCATGTTTACTTGTTTCGTACGTTTTATTTTTATCTAGTGCTCAATCTGTACCTCTTTACAGAAGATTGAATCCTACCCATGTCTCTGAGCCCACTGAAACCGGTGTGTGAAAGCTTAACTATTGTATCGCATTACGGACCAGATCCTATTTTGTAAATGGCCTGCGTTTCTTTCGGGAAATTGTGGTCTTAAATACTCACGAATTTTAAAAAAATGCAGTGGTCCACGACCGGCACACATAAGTTTTATTTGCGGTGCAGATGATAAACCGGTATTTATCAGAGGTATACAAATAGAGTACTGGAAGTGTTCCCCTGCCCCGCACCCTTCTACTCCCGCCGCTCCACAGCGACCCCCCCCATACTCCACCCCTCTCCCCCCCACAATGCAAACACTGTGCCTTCCTTTTCTCCACATTAAGACAGACGAGAACACAACGAAAGAAAATGCAGCATTTAAATAACTATGCGTTGGTCACTGCCCCCCCGTCTCCCCAGCATGCAACTTTGAGCAGCCTCCCCCTGCCAATCACCCACCATGCCCACCTGTTAGGGGACACGCCTCGGGCTACAGCCTCACGCCTCTGTCCAGTACCTGTACAGACGCGGTGTCTGCAGCAAACCGTGATTCATTGAACAAGGCAGACATCGGTCCTGAGAACGGGGCTTGTGACGGTTTGACAATGAGCGTTCTATCCCAGAGCGTCTATACAAAGGAACTGGAGCAACCCAGTACCTGCAAGATGGCGTCCCACTGGAGTGTATCCCGTGCAACCCACGTTCAAATCCCCAGTGTGTCCATCACTGCGTCCTAGAATGCTGCTCTGGGAACGCTCACTGATTTTTCCCAAAACAGTAAGGGAACGTCGTACACTCGAGTTCCCGCCCACTTTGACCTCGAGTCCTTTTAGTGTGCACGCTTGCTCCTAGTCTGTTACTTGGAAAGCTTACAAGTCTACAGGCGCACTTGCTTGGATGCCGTCAAGACGCACAACGAGTGGACGGATGACTCGTAGGTTAAGGGTTGGTCTCTGACATGAGGTCGGCCTGCAGTTTCACAACCTGGCACCTTCGAAGGTCAATGTGTTGAGTGCCATCAAATCCAGTAGTAACGAAAGCTATTGCAGTGCTTTGGATCGGGAGGCGTTTGCGCTACACAGAAAGCCAACGTTCCTTCCCACTGGCACACACCTAGCGGATTGGAAGACGATGGCCGCAGGTTGATGGGTAAAATGCAATTCGGTGCAGTTATCGACTTGCGCTGTGGCAGACGACACATGTTACTTTGTGGAGTTGTGTTGGCTACAAATATAGGAATTTGGCTATTCATGCCACCCTACCCAAGGCTAGACTTGCATCTGTTATGCTTCTCCGAAGCCCACGTGCAACTGGAGGCAGTGGCATTACTGAGGGGGTAGCGTGAGGGGGACGGGGGCATCCTCTGAAATCCTGATCCCACCCCACCTCAGCTGGCCTACTTTCTCTGCACTGTCTGGTACTCTCTCCTGGAGATGCAGGCCTAGTTTAAGAAGTTGCTTGGTATGCCAATGGGGGGGGGAGGAGGCGCCCTTCAGTGTCTAGTCCATGAAATGTTCACCCACCCCAGTACCCCACTGTTTTTTGGTTGCTTCTTTTCGCTGGCCTTCCTCTAGTGTTGCAGACTTTCTCGTAGATCCTACTTTTGCTTCGATCGCCTCCATAATTCACCCACGGGTGCCGGTATCCAACTTCAATCCATTGCAAACTGGCTTGGAAGGTCCAGAGCGGTGTGCATGTTTGGATAGTTGGTTGCAGCCTTCTCTGAGAGAGCAGCCCAAAAACCAGACTGTCCAACTCACATCAGGTCAGTTTGCACTCGCTAGCTTTCTGGCAAACCTTCACCTCCACATCGTTCCTCCTTGCCAACGCCACACCCCACTGTGGGGCTAACGGGGAAACCGTGCAGGCGCGAGCCGGGCACAAGTGAAATGCCTGGCTTCAGCCCGGCTTGAGTGCCTTTTGTGACTGGAGAGCCCAACTCGAGCTGAGCCAAACATCACGTGCATTCAGAGTAAATGGATGTGACGCTGCGACCCACAGAGTTAAAAGAACTGCAGACACGCATCTGCTGCCCCCCCCCCCCCACCGCAATCGTCCTTTTCGCCATCGGGGTTATGCGTTAAAGACTTGCTTTTCAATGTCTGCAGTTTGGTCATGCACTCATGGTCGACCGGGATTAAACTCGTTTTTTTTAAAGCGGGGGGGCGGGGCGGGGGCAAGGGGGAAGCCCACCCCACTATAGCCACTGCCTACCTACCCCCCTCCAAACACATGCATGTTGTTGATTTGAACAAAAGTGTACGACTGAACTGTAGACTAACGTTTTTCTTTTAACACACTAAACTCTGTCTGGTAAGCATGTTGGAATATTAAATATACCTACTCCTAACCGGTTGCAAAAGTTCAAGCTGTATTTCGGCACACAACCATGATTATTCAATATTTCAGGTAGAGGGGGGGGTGTGTGTGTGTGTGTGTGTCTGTGTCTGTGTGTGTGTGTGTCTCTCAGTCTCTCAGTCTCTCAGTCTCTCAGTCTCTGTCTCTCAGTCTCTCAGTCTCTCAGTCTCTCAGCGATGCAGAGTGCAAGATCCTACTACTGCGCGGGGAATCACATGGCCTTCCAATAGGATTTTGGAGCCCCACCTCTCCACGTTCTGGAAGGCAGTGGGGGCGCATGGGGTGGAGATGGGTACTTGGGTGTTTAAATTATCATATCACTATGCTTACTCTCTACTTTACATCAACACACAATTGGAGTGCAGCTACACCCCTCGATCAATGCAGCCTAGCTGCTCACATACGAACACTATCCCATGAACACCTCATCACTCGAATGAAATGCAGCTATACCCCACGACAAACCGGTCTAGCTGCACACATAAGCGTCCCTCGGGCCTAACGCAGCCAGAAGCCAGTCTTGGTGTCCATCCTCCAGACCACGCATTGAGACGATATCAATACCACCATACCTAATGATAGGATGCAGCTACCAATTACATCAGCTGCACACTTAAATGGTGCACCCATGCACCCTACTCCAACTGACCTGGACTACGGTCCCCGAGGGCGGTCAACCTACCAGCGCTTTCAGGTCATACCAATGATATATAGAGCGCTACATACATTGCCAAAAAACAATAATATAACATTTATCCTTGTCCGATACCCAAGGCTCTCGTTGGCTTTTCCAAAAAACAAATGGAATGTTTTGGCCAGTCCGGGGAAGTGCAGAATTCTGCACCATTTTTGTAGCGTTTCTTGAATTTAGATTTTTGGAAATGGTTCCTTTTTAGATTTTGTTTTTTGCTAGTCTGGCTGCTGTTCCACCTCTGAAGAAGGAGTGCAATCAGTTCGTCCTATCTGGAATGCAGCTTAGTTTGACAAGGTTTAGATGACTTGACTGAGGACATCTTGGAGGATCCACACACTTTCAAATTTCTTTTTTTACTTCTGTATTATATCTGAAAGCCGTCCGTCATCCTAACCGCTAGAAGCCCTTCCCTCACTAGGGAGCTGCAAAAGTCTACTATAAAAGGCCCATTGCAATCTCCCCCGTAAAATCGGTGTGGTTTAATCTATTTTTCTGGGAGTTGGTAAGAAGATAATTCTAAAAATGGACAATTCGAATTCTCAAGCGGGTTCCCGCTGCTCACCAACTTTCTAGGTTTTTCTCGCTATTCCATATTTTAATTTTTTTTTAAAGCAAAGGGGATGGCTGTACTGTATACTTCTATGGCAATGTGTTACCACTTTGCATTTAGCACTGGGTGTGGCCGGCAGTAGGGCGGGTATGATGTGATGTGGTTGAGTCGTGTGTGGAGGAAGGAAATTGACACGATTTAGCAATGTTGTAACAATTACACCTGCTGCTAGTTTAACCGCCTCAAGTGTTGGCCTTCCGCCTGTTGCACAAGAACACTCAGTAAATTCCATTTCCTTGCCTACAGGAAAGGAGAGCCGTTTTCTAGGAGCAATCCGATTGGGTGAGCTGGGTAGAAAACCGGAATTCCAAATACAACAAAGCGATTGTAGCAACCCCTTTCGTTTGGATATCTTGAAGTCCACGGTTTTTGCTCCTTACTTTAAGAAAAATCATATCTGTGAGTTAAAATCTTAAACCTTGCAATATCAGCTTGCGATGTGTGCATTGTGCGGGAGATGAGGGAATATGTTGCACTCCGGTCCAAGTGACCTACATAACCAGGCTGTGACAGGACTCCCTGGGAGTCTGCTTTCGATGCTGGTAACGCTCCACTCGACGAATCTGATGTTGCATTTACGGTTCTATGGCTGTTTGCCGGCGGGAGTTTTTTCAATGAGTTTTTACGACTGTTTACCAGTATTTATTTCTGAACTCAACCAGGACACCTCTGGATGCCTCGTGGCTCAGCGTGCAACCATCCCTCCTCGCTCACAGGGTCGGTAATAAGTGCGTGTTAATAAAAGATTGATTAATTCCTGCCAGATTTGAGAGCGGTTACAAGAAACGTACTAGTCAACCCAGTCAAGATGGCGTTCGCTGGTTTTTCCCAGTCGCTCCCCACATTGCGTTTCACGTTCCAGCAGGGTATGCGTGCTGCCGCAGCATGAGACTACACACTGAGAGGCCCGCTCCTTTTGACTTTTGTGTTTTTAAGACGCTGCCAATCTTTCAATGTATATTGCAGAGGCTTCTGTGAGGCCCATGACTTTTGTTAAAATGCAAATCAATGTATTAAACATTGGGAGGCTGAGAAATGGAAGTTTGTGCGTAGATAATTTTTTCAGCCCGATGCCGCTATTTCTTATTCGGGTAGCCATTGTTAACCTGAATGCCATTAAAATATACCAATACTATGGATCCATTGCAGCTGCTTTGAGCTTGTGCGAATGAAGAGTTACTGGATTCAGCAACAGCATACAAAGTGCCTGGGACCTAATAGGGACTAAGGTACTCTGTCAGGGCAGCGGATACATTTTACAACAAATTTAGAATTATATTCCCAGTGGCAACATTTTGTATCAGTTGGAACGGCTAATCGGATTTTGGACAATGAAGAATTCGCTTTCCAAGAATCTGTCTTCATCAGTGCTTCCAACTTCTGTTTTAAATCAAGCCATGTGTTTAGTTCGCCTCTCCCGATTGCACGTAGCAAATCTTACATTTCTGGCTCTGTTTGTGCAGTGGCCAAATGCTTGCAGAAAAGCGAATTCTATAATATGATCTTTCTCAAAGCACTGCTTCTGGTAGACGAGGCTGCGTGAGATGTTAAGACAGCTCAGCGGGTTGAGCGCTCGCTGCTGCGATCTGAGTGATCTGCATGTCGCAGGTTCGATTCCCGGCAAGTCTAACTCAGCCTTTCATCCTTTCGAGGTCCATAAGTGAGTTCCAACTTCTGTTTGGTGTTATTGTATGTTTATATGTTCTATGTAAATCACTTGGGCCTAAGGGCTATATAAATAACGTCTCACAACGTCGCTAGCTTGGCAGGGGGAGTCTGGCTTTGCTGAAACCTAGCTGTGGTGGGCACACGTCCAGAGGCAGGAGAGCCATTTTGGGATCAACTCGCAACATGGCTGGTGGTCTTCGTGCGGTAGCAGCGGCTGCTTAGCACCAAGCTTGTGTGGTAACTCTGGGTGCTCAGGGCAGGTGGCTTCTGTGGTCACTCTGGGGTGAAGTGACAGGATGGTAGTTTGGTGTGGCTCCCCTCCTGGGAGCATGGTATCTCCCAGGGCTCGTGCTCATGTCTCGTGGAATCAATCAAAAGAATGGGTAGCCTCCAGCTCATCAGACTTGGAAGTAACAAAACATGGGGTGCTGTGTCCTTATTACCAGCACCCTGCTGGTGCTGCGTAGCTGGCTGAGGGCCTGCCACGCAAGACCCTCTGCTAGGACAGTGCCCCTGCCAGGCAACACTGTCTCTAACTGCAGCCAGCCTTGGTAGTAGAGTCCTTGCTGTGTAACTCTATTAATGGAAGCCAGAGCCCCTGCTGGGCAACGCCAGTGCTGTCTGCTGGTGTACGCCTGGGTGCCCCCTAGGATATGTAGGAGCCTGTGTGCTCTCGGGCTGACCGGGTCCCCCCCAGTCCGGAGATGTCTGCTGGGTGTCCCCAGCATTGATGTCACGTTGAGTGGTCCCGACGTAGGCAGAGTGACCCCTGCCTCCGATTCATTTGCGTGACCACAATCTTTGTCTGCTTGGTGAAACCCCCCCCCCTCCCCACTCCACCCCGCCCTGGCCTTGGTCGCCTGGCCTGGATGCCCACAGGCCAGGCCATAACAGGTAGCACAAGGTTCCTAACTGGGCCACGCGGGAGCAGGTTACCCGATGCAAGTAGTGTGATATACCTAGAGCTCCCGCCGTGGTGGAGGAAGACCGGCTACCCTGGTGGAGCAATGCGTGGCGGCACTTATGGGCCGAGCAGGGATGCCATGTGAGGCACAAGGTTGGTGCCGGGTTGCCTAGGTGACCTTTATCCTCTGGGCTTGGTGCTCTTCTCGTGGGCAAGTTGGGGTGCGGGGGGGGGTCACCGGCTAAGGCCATCCACATATGCCTACAGAGGTCAACCAGGCTTCATACTGTTTCATAGTGAAACAATAGCATTTATTTTCTTTTTTGAAAAATGCTCTTGATCTTACTAAGTTCCTTGACTTCCTGGTTTTCTGTTTATTTTCCTCTCATTCTATCGCTTGCTGAACTCTTTTGCCGTTTACTCGCTTTTCAGAGTGTTATTCGGCCTTTGCTGTGCTTGCTCTTCAGCTGCTGGGGCCCCATTGGGCTGGTCCGGCGTGGACATGGCCTGGTCCGGCGTGGACATGGCCTGGTCCGGCGTGGACATGGGCTGCACCTGTCTGGTCGCTTGGTGCATTATCTGAATAGTGTGTGCTTGCTCTCCTTGCGATGTACCCAGTTGCCGCAGCCCTTTCTGGAGCTAACTTGACCCGGGACCTTTATGGCTCTGTCCTGCCCTGGCACTCCTTGCGCCACCGCTTCACGTTTCCGTTGATAGTGTTGGCTTGTTTAGGTGGCGAATTTGCGCCATCTATGGGTCCCATTACAAAAGCTATATATAGAGGAGTGGTCTATTGGTGATTGGAGGGGGGGCGCTGCCATCAGTGGAAGATGTAAATCCTGTTTGTTTTGCTGCACTGCCTTGTTTTGTTAAAAGTATATTTTTTGGTGTGTTATTGTATGGATGTTCTGTGTGGAGTGCTTTGTCCCCGCCCCCCCCCCTCTCCCACTTGGGACTGGTACCCTCACCCCCCACACTTTTTAACATCGTGCTGTCCATCCTAGCTGGGCTTTCTCTATTCCACCTTTCTTTTTATCCTTGAATTTCACTCCTCTGCTGTATTCTGTGCTTCGATGCTGTTTTTTTTTCCATATGGTAACATTAATAAGAATGTCGACTATTTCCATTTCCTGCCTCTGTTTAGCACGCATTGCAAAATGAGTGAGAAAACCAAGTTGGAGCGAGCAGCCGTTCCTTTAAGACGCCTCATTGACATGCAGAGCCGTGTTTTTTCTCTCCCTTTCTTGGGAATGTATCCGAAATTAAATGCCGGAGGGGCGAGTCTCCGCCTGGAGCCCAGTGGTAACTGGCGGGCCGCCATGTGTATCCGTCTCGCTGCTCTGAGCACAGGGACTGGGCCCGAGCTGCAGGCATGGAGCCGTCTCCCAGGCACGCAGGCTGGTGCGCTCTGGTCCCGGTGGTGACTGGCGGGCCGCCATCTTAGACTTTCTCAAAGCGCTGCTCTGTCGAGCACGGTGACTGGGCCCAGAGCCTCCAGACCTCCTCCAGGAGTCTCGCCAAGTGCTGTGTTTAGAGGCTTCAATTGCGGAGATGATATCTCCTCTCGTCTGGTACAAGATGGTGAAAGATGAAATTCACAAAATGGCCTCCCTGGTGGCTCCTGCCAACTCCCACCTCCTGGCTCTGGGAACTCCCACAATGTGTGCGAGGCCAATTCAGGGATTTGAGGGCCCCTGTGCAGCCAAAGACAAGCGAGGCCCTCTAATTTACCCAAGTATTGTTCTCACCTGAAGGGACAGTACAGAAAATGGCACACTAGTACTAATTGTTGTGCCTGGACCACCAGGGCACTGATGTCCATGCCCATCGTTGCTAGGGGCACCCAGCCGACAATCTTGGTTGCAGGAAACACCCTGCTAGAGCATGGGCACCCTGTCGTATCACGACCTGGGGGGTGCCTAGGCCGACACAGCAGAACACAGCCGGAGTTGCCCAGCAGGAGGTCTGCGCTAAGCTCTGTGCAGGAGGGACGGTGTTACCTCGTCGGGGCATTGCCATGTTAGAGGGTCTTACAGGTCAGGCCCTCTGCCTGTAAACGCAGCACCAGCGCAGCGCTGGAAATGACGAGAAATCGGGCTGGAGGTACTAACTGATGAGCGGGAAACCGCTCATCCCTTTTCGTTAACTTAAGTCACGTGGTCACTGACCTGTGACGTGAGCACGAGCCCTGCTGGGGCTCATTATCTTAAAGGGGTGGCACATCATACCAATGACTGATGGCGATCCTTGTGATGTCACAGGGTGTTGGACTACTAGAATTTAATAACAAGACATAAGTACATTTGTGATGTGCCCGTAAATAGTCACTAACATTTTAAATACAGCAACAAATGGACCCCTTTTTTAAACTCTGAATTGAGGCTCTTTGAACAGTGAATCCTATAAACTGAATCCTGCTTCTGGACTCCATTTTGTCAGATTCTTTTCTGAAGGTCGCACACTGCTGTTCAGTGGAGAAGCAGAGATTTCAGTCTAGTCTGCAGCTTAGAACTGGAAACACTGAGCCCTCACTCAGCTGCTTTTTCCAGCTGACTGTAGTGCTGTTGAGCTGGCTGAACTGTCAAAGTGAAACAGTTTCCCTTTGGCAGTTCAGATCCCCAGCTGCACATGGCTCAATTGGCCATGCAAGGCTGGGTGTGCTTTGCTTCGCCAGCCTTGCCTCGCTCATTGGAAATGCTGGCTGGGGCACTGCATGTCTGTGTGTGAAGGGGAGCTCCTGCGCCTCCTCGCACACACATACATGCATACAGACAGAGCAGGCTGGAGCAGGGCGTTTCAGCACCCGCACTCAGACCCCTGCAAGCATGTGCAGGAACCAGGAAACTCTTGCTTCTCGATGCCTGTTCAAGATGCAGGAACTGGAGCGCTGGGGAGGAGTTTGTTAATCTATTTTGTGCTTATTTATGTGTATGCCTGTTTTTTGAGTGAGTGTATGATGGGTGCTCGTGTGAATGATCGAGCGATTGCTATGTGAATGTGTTTTGTTGGTCCGTGGAGCAGATTTTGGCAAGTTGGGGGGGGGGGGGGGAGGGTGTTTGTTTAACCAAGACATCTCAAAAAATGCTTTTGTTACAGAATCCCCCTACCCACCTGCCAAAAGCTGCTCTCTGAGGTGCTGGGGAGCCCAGGGGACAGGGTTGGCATCTTTTTACTGGACATCTATCATATATTTACAGTAAAACAAATCATGCCTGCCCCCTGGGCCCCCCAGCACCAATTGCAAGCTGTTTGGCTTTTTACCCAATACTTTTTTTTAAAGTATGCTCTAAAATGCAAAATTTTAACCCAATATTTAAAAAGAAAATCTCTGGGGTGGGGGGAGGGGGACCCTCCCCACCCACATATCCCACTTGGTTGGCTCTGGCTCCCTCACTTTGCTCGGTTGCTATGGCATATCTAGGAGAAATATTCATGCGCCTCCACTTTAATAATTCACCAGCCTCCACTGGCCGTGGGATTGGGGTGGGGCAATCCCAGTGCCTGTTGTGTGAGCAGATGGGGGTGGGGGGGGCATGGCATATTGGTGGCAGCAGGGTGGGGAGAGTGGAGGGACATTGGTGGGAGCGGGGAGGGGAGATCCCAGGTTCTGTGGTTGGGTGGAGGTGAGCCAAGGGACTGGGTAGAAGTTGGATGAGGGAACCCAGAGACTGTGATGGGAGCAGATGGGGGACCCCAGGCCCTATACTGGGAGTGGGGTGCAGTGACGGTGTGCGATAGTTCATATCCATTAGCACTTACTGTCCATTTGGCAAGACCCCTGCGCTGGATGGTGTAGGCAAGCCACTTCCTATGTCACTCTTCATGGCTCTTAATAGACAGAGAACAATAAAGTGCTTATGAATCGTATACAGCCAAGAAACTTGGGATTTTGAACCATTTCCAAACTTGTTGTATTTCATTTTTTGGTCTCTAAGCCAAACTATTGCATTGAGATACAGATCGGGGTGAGACTGGGTGTGAGGCGGCTCACACAGCTTGTGGGTGTTAATTGCTCACTCATTGACGTTTCCATGATCATGCTAACCGCTATGGCCAGTCTTCTCCATTATCTGCCCCTCTCCACCCAAACCGCCCCCTCCTGGGATCTCCGAGTAAATCAAGCTTTGTGCTCTTTGGGGTCTCCCTGTATTATTTCAAGCAGTCGATGTTGAGTTTCAGCTGTAATCCATCTCCTTATGTAGTCCAATTGTATTTGGCCTTTTGGCATTTAATAAATGTGTCTTTCCATCTGTTGCTGCACGGTCATTTCGTTATAAACCTACATTGGCAAAGCCAACCCTTCTGGTATATGTATAGGCATCAGATTGGTGACCTCATATACCCAGATACTCTCCCCATTTTCCAGTTATTGCCATTTTATAGCCAGGTAGTATCTTTATGTGATGCCTGGCAATCGCGTATCCTGTGCCTACACAGGCCATCCAATTCTTAATTGCTGGTGGATTTGGGTTATTAGAGCAAAGCCCATGGTATTGGGCCCAAATGACACATGCTCTGAGAGTATCCTTTTCCAAGCTCTCCGTTCTTTATCCACTGAAGGCGTTGGCTGTGTGATTTTGGCGATTAACGCAGCCTAAGTGGGCTCTCTCAAACGTTCCTGGCCCGTGCGATTCTTTGCTCTTTTAGCACTGATTTCCGGATTTCCTGTTGTGAAATAGGCTGCTTGCGATTTTGCTCCCCTCTTGTCCTCCAATTCGATAAGTCGCTGCTATTTCAGTAGACGGTCTGATGCCTGCATCCAAATCCTGAACTCGGGGTTTCAAAACCTGCTTTTTTTTGCTTGTTTGAGATTTCGGGGTGAAGATCCCTTGTGGAGGAAATGATTATGGTGAATGCCGGGCCCCAGAAAACCGGTCCATTCTAGGCGGATGCACAGGGATGTCATTTCTCCAAAAAGCCACAGTTGCGGAAGTGATATCACACGACCCTTTGTGGAAATCGATATAATATTATGACCCCAATCGCATCGTTTAAATGTATGTTGGCCTACGCCAAGCTGTCTAAAGGATACTATGTACATAGGTTCCGCGGCAAGGTCTTGACCTTAATGTATTGTGTAAGCCGCCATCTTGAATCTAGCCGCCATTTTAGGTACTCTTGCAGTGTGGAAGTCACCCTGAATCACAAAATGGAGGCCGAATGACATTTCGAGTAAGACTTCGGCCATGGTGACCTCCGCACACGTGAATGAATAATATGTCTGCAGGCTACTTGTTAGGGTCATGAACTAAGACCCTGTCCTCTGTTTAACCTATGTGTAAATATGTAACCATATCAGCGGAACTGATCTAATATATGGAAATTGTGTGTTCGACCTGGCTACGAACCCTAGCCATGGTTCCAGAAATGGTTAACTTGTAAGAGGGCTGGCCAATGCAGTACTAAATGTATAAAAACCCAAGCATCCCGATGATCGGTCTCTCCCACTTTCAGTGCGAACCTAACGTTGAAGGTTCGTGTGTTAGTCAGAGGGCCGAATAGCTATTCGCTTGTCAATTGACTTTGGTAACTTTGTAACTTTGAAATAAAGCGCTTTGTATGTCCTTTGTAACCTGTGTTGGTGTGTTTCCTTTTGGGCTTCCCGGCCTCATGTCAATTTCTTTGTTTCCACACCTTCACCTCTGATGACCTCACAGGAAGTGATTTTTGACCCCAACCCGAATTGACACCACAGGAAGCGATGGAACACAACCCTTCACCACTTTACAAAAAAGAAGTGGCATCACATATCATTGTTGCTAAGTACAATACTATAAATATGGTTACGATATCACTGTAATGAGATACACATTGCGATTAATTCTTGTATGAAATGTATATCGTTAATATCAGTGTGTATATGCCCATATTACCAAATTACTGTGAATGCAAGCATACGTCCAAGGCCAAATGATAAAGTGTTATATAGCACGTAAGCGCTTTATATAGAACAAAAATACATACAATATGACCAAAACCGTGTTCGTACTCCTTTATAGGCCTCAGAAGGATGAAAGGCTGAGTTGGCCTTGCTGGGATTCGAACCTGCAGATCACACATCGCAGCGAGCGCTCAACCCATTGAGCTGTCTTACCAGCTATAGCAAAATGAGCAATCACATGTCTGAATGTTCTCAAAGTCCGACATCAAATTACACTGTATTGGATACCATTAAACTGGTAACTGATTCAACATCAGGCCAGTTCATCTGCAGGTCTGGTAAAAAGTTGTCCACATGAAGATTCTAGAATGGATGGCAGCGGAGTAGCAGCTTAACTCAACTGCTCTGGACCTCTCCCTGAAGATATTTATAAAGATATTATAAATGAGTTCTAAGAAAAAGATTGGTGAAGCTGAAAACCCTGCCTCAAAAAAACCTAAGCAGGTTCCTGAGATGGAGGATACCCCCAGCCTTTCAGATGTCTACAAGACCATCCTCCTGGTGGCTCAAGATGTTTCTGAGATTAAGCTGACCATGGCTGAGCTCAATTTCAAAAACGGACAACTAGACAGCAGGGTCACAGAGCTGGAGAAATCTTCAACATCAATGAGCTCTGAAATTGCTGGTAGCTTCCAAGCCTACAAGAGCCTGAAGTCTGATTTGAAAAAAGAAAGAGATCAACGCCTGGATTTGGAGCTGAGGATTAGGGCTAGAAATATCAGATTGGTCGGTTTGGAAGACTCTGGTGATGATGAAGACCTGCCTTCCCTGGTGTTTCAGGTTTTTAGAGACTGTTTTCATTGTGATACCATCAAGAGTGAAGACGTTGATAATATCTTCAGGATTGGTAAACATCTGGGGGGCAAGGCTAGACATATTTTGGTTTCTTTTATGAACGTAAGATCAAGAGAAAGCTTGATGAGAGCGGCAAGATTGATTGGGAATGCCTCCTACAAAGGTAAATCTGTCTTTGTTTATCCTGACTATCCTAAGGAAGTCTTACTCTTGATGAGATCTTTTAAGGGGGCCAAAGACTTGGCTAAACTGCTCTCTCTGAAGACTTTTCTCAGCAGGAATTGTGTCCTGACTATTGTGTTTCCTGATGGGGAAAAATCTACTTCTGATCCTGCTCAGGCACTAGACTGGTTGGATACGTTTAAAAGGGGTCATCCTATCCCTGTGATAGCCAGTGCATGATTTGGTCGCCCTCCGCCCTCCACCATGACTTAACTTCATTTTTGTCAATGTTTTAATTACTTTTTCCAACATTTGGATTTTACAAGATGGCGCCGTCTGGATGTGGCAGTTTGCATTTGTCAAAAAGGGTTGGAATTCAGAGCTTTTTAATGTTCGGCATGACTTACGTCTGACTCCATTGCTACGATCTTCGTGCTGAGTGCCGCGGTCTTATTAGAGGAAGGCACCTAGCGGCGTGGTGTGCGACGTGCGGTCAGCTGATCAGCCCGCTTTCAGTTACTGGGAGGGGACGCTCGATCACTGTGGCGGTGGCCTGCTGTTGGATACAATATTTGTTCGGGGCCAATCATCGGATTCGAACGGTGCCCGTGGACAGAGAGGAATGCGGGACAATGGAGTGTGGGGGTTTTCATTTATGCAGCCCTCACCGTTCTCTTCGTGGGATGTCATCTTCCGGAAGGTAGAGGGTGATGTTGGGGAGCCTGCCTTCGAGGCGGGAGACATGGAGAGGCTATTATAACGCATGTGACATTGTGAATGACTACGTGTTGTGCGAGCCCATATTCTACCTCGGTCGCATCCGAGGCTTCTTCGGTACTTTCCACCTGCTTGCAGACACGTTAGTTGTTCATCTATGGATTATATTGAGACATTTATATATGTTATGTGCAGTTTCAACCCTCATGCCAGGACAGGTCCATAATGGTGGTTCCAAGTGCACTTATGGGTGTAAATGTATCATACCCCACATATACCGTTTTTCTCTACCAGTGTAACTACACATTGGGACGAACCGATTTTCTTTCGGTGAACAAATTTAGCATTTCATCTCTTAAAAAATTTTTAATGCAGAAAGTTACCTTGATCATTTAACACTCAGTTTGGGTGTCTTTTGATATGGTTCTATGCATGCTTGAAATATATTCACAACGCTAGTATATGAGTGTGTATTCTGTTATGTAGGCATATAGGTGTAAACGTTTTCTTCATGATAGGTCATGTCATATTGGTCCTCTTGTTCACTTTGGTTAGGTGATTATTTATTCCCGGACATGACACCATACACCTTGGCCTTTACTTATTTATTGTACTGTTCGGTTATGTGGGTTTCATTAGGGTGGTTGTTAGAGGATGGGATGTTTGATTGGACCCTCTGGTTTTTGGTCTGGTGCTATAATTCTTTTAACACATTGGTGTTGGTCATTGGTGGTGGGGTTAGGAGTGCATTAATGCTAGTTTTTAGTTAGATTTCACTTATGCACTGTTTTTTATTATCGTGTGTAGGGTGATGTTTCTTTGAAGTTTAATTATTGTTAGTTGACTTATTTAATATCTAAGAATGTTTTATTGGATATTGGGAGGGGTCCTGGGAATGGTTTTGAATGCGGATTCAATTGTTTTTTGAGCTGAACAGACTTCACAGTCTTATCTGTTCTTTCGGTTTGTTATTTTGTGTTTTTGGTTCATTTTTATTTTGTTATTCCTTTTCATGTTTCCTTTCATTTTCTTTTCACATTCTTTTTGCTTTAGATGTTCTTGACTTTCAGGTTATGATGACTTCTTGTGCAGGTGGTACCTCGAATGACCTGTGTGTTGTCTCTTGGAATGTGAATGGGGTCAATAATATGTTGAAGAAGAAGAAGGTTTTTCAAATGCTACAAGACATGCATACTGACATATGTTTTTTACAGGAGACCCATATTTTGAAGGATGAGATTTCTAAGTTGGAAAAGGAGTGGGTGGGAATAGCTTATGGATCCTCCTTCTCGTCAAGGTCAAGGGGAGTGGCCATTTTGTTACGTAAGAAACTGCCTGTTACAGTTTTGAAGGAATGTGCCGATAAGGATGGCAGGATGATCGCATTACTGGTGGAGATTCAAGGGGAATTATTGACCCTCTGCAATGTGTATGCTCCCACAGTGGACGATGGCTCCTTCTTTAGAATGGTTGCACAGACCCTGTTAGATTTGAATAATCCTAATATTCTGCTTGGGGGTGACTTCAATACGGTAGTTGATCCTGACCTGGATAGAAGCCAGGTCAGGCGTGTGTTACGCTGTGATTATCATCATCAGGCTCTTCATTCACTTCTGGAAGAACATGATTTGAAAGATATGTGGCGACTGGAGAACCTAGACAGGAGACAATACAGTTTCTTTTCTAGTGCGCATGGTGTGTTCTCGAGGTTGGACATGATGTTTACTGGTGGGAATGTTTCAGAGAATGTTGTCTCAAGTGGTATTGGTAACATTTTGTTGAGTGATCATGCCCCTGTTGAGATGAAGTTGAGACATAAGTTTCAGTGTAAAAGAAGTTTCTCATGGAAGATGAACACGTCTATCCTGTTAGATGATGATATTTTGGAACGGATTGTTTCAGAGGCGAATTACTTTGTTATGGAGAATCGCACAGAGGAGATCAGTGTTGAGAACACGTGGGAAGCCTTTAAATGCTGTATGCGTGGTGTCTGTTTAGGGCTGTCATGTGGTAAACGGAAAAAGGAGGAGTGGAAGAGGCGGGATTTAGATCTACGTATTAGTAAGATCTCCAGGGATCTGATGCTTGATCCGACTAATTCTGTTTCTTTAGCAACCTTGAAGAAACTTAAAAAAGAAATGGAGGACTTCTTGACGATGAGGGCTGAACGAGGCCTGTTCTATTCTAAATGTACATATTTTGAGAAGGGTGAGCGATGTGACAGATGGTTGGCATACAGGTTGAAGAAAAAGATTTCGGAGTCTGCAATTAGGTCTATTATTGACAAGGATGGCAGAATTACATTCGATCCACATAAAATTAACTTGACATTTCGTGACTACTATGAGAATTTGTATAGCAATGAGGCGGGTATTACCGGTGAGGGTGAGAACTTTTTTGGTTATTTACCGATGCCGAAGATCTTAGATAACGAGCAGGAACTTCTTGGTGTTGAGATTACGGTGGACGAGATCAGAGGGGCGATTTCTGCGCTGAATACAGGCAAATCCCCGGGTCCTGATGGCCTCCCCTGTGAGTTTTATAGGATTCTCCCAAACTCAGCCCTGGAGCTCTTGAGAGATGTGTTTGTTTCTAGCAAACAGACTGGGGCGCTACCTAAAAGTACAAGTCATGCGTCTATTTCGGTATTTTTGAAAAAAGGTAGAGACCGTAATCTCCCGGCCAGTTACCGCCCGATAAGTCTAATCAATACAGATAATAAGATTCTTGCTAAGGTCCTAGCTATGCGCCTGGTGCACTTATTGCCTACTTTAATCGGGGAGGAACAATCGGGTTTCATGAAAAATAGACGTACATCTAGTAACGTCAGGAGGTTATTGCTTACTATGGAAATGGCGGATAAAACGGACTGTGATGCCGCTGTCCTGTCGCTTGATGCAGAGAAAGCGTTCGACAGGGTGAATTGGGACTATTTATATTCTATACTAAGGAGGATGAATTTGGGTGAGGAGTTCATCTCTTGGGTTGCGCTTCTATATTCGAGGTCGACTGCTGACGTTAGGACTAATGGAGTAATATCAGAAGCTTTCAGACTGGAGCGTGGCACGCGTCAAGGCTGTCCTTTCTCGCCTCTGTTGTTCATTCTAGCAATTGAGCCTTTAGCTGTTGGCATCAAACATGACCCAGATTTGCACGGAGTGAGTTGTTGGGGGGTAACTCAAAAGGCGTGGCTTTATGCGGACGACCTTTTATTGGTACTGAAGAATTTGCAAGTGTCCATCCCCGGTTTGATGAGGCTTTTGTCTGAATTTCAGGATTGTTCTGGCTATAAAATTAACCGTTTGAAATCGGAAGTGTTGCCTCTGACGAGCAGATGTGACAAGACCCTGGTTACGGAGCAGGGGGTTTAAGTGGTGTGAGGGCCGGTTACGTTATTTGGGAGTATGGCTGACGTATCCTCTTTCTAAGATGGTAGATGAGAATATGAGTGTGGTTATTCGAGAATGTAAATCGGAATTACAGAGGTGGTCTTTACTAAATCTTTCTTTGTGGGGAAAAGTTAATGCCCTGAAGATGAACACAGCTCCTAAGATAAACTTTATATCTAGTATGCTTCCTCTGAATATTAAGTGCTGTTACTGGAACGATCTGGACCGCCTAGTTCAGGAATTTTTGTGGGACAAAAAGCCACCAAGGCTTAGTCTATGGAAGTTGCAGCTTCCAGTTCACTTAGGTGGACTGGGGGTACCAAATTTTCGGGCCTACCATTTGGCCTTTTCTGCGAACTCTTTTGTTCCATTTTTGATTAGTGAATTGGACAACTGGGCGATGGCAGAGTCGAGTGCCTATGGGCCGCTGGGACCTACAGCCTTGTTGACCACTAATACTAAGATTCAGGGTGGTGATTTGCTGGCGACGTCATTTTTGCGCAAGTCTTGGATTGCAGTTTTCTCATTACTTGGTCGAGATGCATTCAAGTGTAAGAGTGCCTCCATTTGGTTGAATCCTAAGATTAGGGACAATTTGAGGACAGTTTTTTGGCCTGAATGGTTTCTGATGGATATTAAACAGGTTTCTGATTTAGGAAATGATGAGCGATGGTTGACGGCGGCGGAACTGAGAGAGAGATATAACTTTGAAGGTTTATCGGACTCTGCTTACAGGCGGCTTAAGCGGGCGGTTGGTGAGGTTGACTGGTCCGATTCGTTAGATATGAGCGCTTTGTTGACGGATTCCAGTAAGAAGTGTGGTGGTCTTGCCAGTCGGCTTTACAAGTTAATGGTGTCAAATTTTCGGAGCAATGACAATTTGCGGCAAGTATGGAGTGAGAAAATCGGATCAGAGATCGATTTGGATGATTGGCGGAATATGTGTAGTAATGTATCTTTGTGCTCTCTGAATTTAGGTGAAAGATCGAGACAGATCAAGATCCTGAACCGGGTATATTGGTGCCCCGAAACATTACATAAAAGAGGCATGTCCGACGACTCTAACTGTTGGGGGTGTGTACAGGCAGTCGGGTCATTGGAACACATGTGGTGGGATTGTCTGAGAGTCAGAGACTTTTGGAGTGAAATTTGTAATGTATGTGACAGGATTGTAGGAGGTGAGCTGGACCTTAATTTTAGGACAGTAATCCTTGGTGATGTTTCCGGGTTGGGTGATGTCAGCTCAGCTCACAAGAAATGGATTTGTCATGCATTCATTGTGGCCAAGAGGCTGATTCTCCGTGGGTGGAAAGGGCGGGTCTCACCTTCCTATGACGAATGGATACAGGAAATGCATAACCTGTCAAGGACGGAGAGATTGATTTACAAATTGAAGAGTAAATGTTCAACATATGAGAAGATTTGGAATGTGTTTAATGATTTACTTTAGTTTATCTCTTGATTATTTATATTTTATGACCCTTTTTGTGTACTTATTGTTTTTTTTTTTTCTTTCTTTTTTTCGGCTTTTGTATATATACATATTGCCTGTTGCTGATTCATTGTATATATTGTATATATTATAAATAAATAATTAAAAAAAAAAAAAAAAAAAAAAAAAAAAGTTGTCCACATGTCCAGCCTGCATAGACCTACTTTTCAGGCTTCAGAGGTTGGCAGCATACATACCCTTGGAAGGGTTCAGAACTGTATCTGAAAGAATTTAAAGTAGCGCAGGGAAACGGGGAAAGCTGCACACTCGCTCAGCATCCCGTACTCTGGGCACTTGTTACCTCATACACGCAAACACACATCCTGAAGAGCATGCAAGGAGACGGAAAGATGGACATTACCACAAAGCATTCATTGTGGCACAATGAAATCAAGGGCGACTTTATGTGCTATGGTGAGACATTTCAACACATTACACAAGCTTTTAGGCACAAGGATTATTTAATGTGAACGAGGACACCTAATTTTTTTCTGCCGTTGTCTGTGATCGTAACAGACAACGGCAGAAAAAAAACATGCTGTAACTGCAACTTGCGAAAAGCAAAATGCATTTAGTTTTTATTTGCATTGTGAATTTGAGGTGTTTAAGCCAGACTAAATCACTGACTCACCCCCTGAAGTGTGCCTAAAATAAACCTTTATTAAATCTAGCAATTAATGTATAGAATTCCAGAAAGACTATTTGTTCCCATTTCTTTCTTATTTAAGATCACTGCTGAAAGTGTCACACTTGTGGAACCCCCTGTGTTATTTTTTTTTTGTTTTTTTTTTTAGTCCTGAAGAAGGCAGCAGCCACTCAAGAAACAAAGAGCCACATGGCACTGGCTACATCCCAGGAGCTTCAATTTAAAAAATGTTTTAAAAAAATAAACAATGCATATTTAAACACATATATTTATTTTAGGGGTAGCAAGGGAGACCTCGGGGGGGGGGGGGGTTTGCAGATGCGACCCCTGGTGACCTACAAATGACATCCTTGCTGATGCGCGGCATCATTTTGGCCGGTGTGATCACTGAGACATTAAGCCGATCTTATGTTGGTCAGTTGCTTTGAATATTGTCTGTTCCTTGGCTGAGGTAGGGCTTCAAGTTTTGAATATTCTAGGTGGGTGTGTATGGCCTTACCTAGATTTAAAAGAAATTGGGCGGAGTCCATTGTTTGAAACACTCCCAAATCAATTGGAAGTGTAATATACATCTGGCCTAAGTAGTGGTGTTTCGAGGGAATTGTGTCCTCCGACGTATTCCACATCTAGGACTGGTAATGACCGCGCTTTGCTGCGGTCATTACCTGCCATAATTGTGGAATACGTCGGAGGAACATCCCATCGAAAGAATGTTACCAGATAAGGTAAGTAACTTGTTCTTCTATCTTTGTCTCTCCATCGTCTAAGCTTCCTTTTGAACCCATGCAAAAGCGGCTTTTTTATTCGATATTCTAGAAGGAAGAGGAAGATGTAGGAATTATCAGCTGATCACTATACTTTAAAAAAAAAAAAAAACATTTTCTAGAGATCACAGCGATGATAGTTCTCTTTGACTGGATTTTTTATCCCTAATTTTTTCTGTTGTGCCTCCCCATCCTTTTACACCTTGATAGACTGACCCTGAAATAGCACTTTCCTTCATAAGCAGATGAGTGTTGCGCTTTGTTATGGACGACTGTCTTTACGTCTCTGCTCGTGTGCAGTATTCTTCAATATCCTTTTGCTCTAATTGTTGGGGGCGGGGGGGGGAGTGGTCTGAACACCCCTCAATCCCACCCTGTACGCCCAAACAAGAACATGTACCCAAAAGTATTTCCCGAAAAGCATATTGAGGAAAAGTGCACAAGAGTAAAACAGTATATTGCCTGTAAAACGTCTTATTGCCTGTACAGGAAGCGATTTATGGTGGATCCGCTGAAGGAATTGCAAATATCCAAGGAAGCAATAGGCCAATAGCGTCCATCACCGCACGCTATAGACCAACGTCCATGAACCGGACTCTTTTGATTAGAAATGGTACTGCGTCTTGTTGCGCTATTTTCTTAACCTGTATACTATTTTATAATTATAATTGTTCTTTTATGACGCACTTAATACCAGGGATAGGTTTCTAAGTGTGTCTATCGGGAATCAAACCTGTATTGCACTGTGTTGTCTTGCTTCTAAGATAAATGCATTGCCCTGAGCTATCCCTCCCTCACCCCCTTAATCGTGTGCGAGGCGTTGGGCCATGGGCATAATTTTGGGTCTGGTAAAATGGTGTATGGAACTTTTGTGCTACACCCTTTTGTCCCACTCATTTGGCAGGGGCCCCTTTCATTTTGATGTCCTGTACCCCTCCCCTCAACACTTTCAGCAAAGTTACTCCACCGCGTTGGGCGTTCTGGTTGGTCGCCTTTTCAATTCGTTAATAAGAAAATAAAACTTCTTAACCAGTGATGGTGCATGACGAGGGCTTCAGATTTCACAACTCTGGTTGGGCACCTTTTTTTCCAGCACAATCTTTTTACGGAACCTCACTTTGCATGCTGGAACTTGTAGGCTAATACAGCGAATGCAAAAAGACTCGATAAAGGGTCCTCTGACTTAGTGGTGTTTTGGCAACTCTGCAGTGTCATGTGTGGAAACAGGTTCCATGAGATGGTTCAAAAATAATCTCTCATAAATATGACGTAAGATTCTTAGAAGTAGTTTATAAGAAACCAGTGTCCATGCCCGTTTACACAGGCTAAAGTGCAGGTTAGAATTAACACAGTGGGGGGCCACTATTGAACCTAAGCCTATAGCTCCCCCTAGCGGTTTACACCAGAACTAACTAACCTAAAAAAAGAGAAAAAACACAGTGAAGTACAATGGCAAAAAAATCCAACTGACGACAACAAGACCAGCTGGAAAGCTCTAGAAAAATCCTATAAAAACAACATTAACGAGGCCAAAAGGAATTACTTCAATAGCCAAATTGAAGCATCCTCGAATTCTGCCAGTAAACTCTTTGACATGCTTAAATCTATTGACACACCTCAGGCCTTAGCCTCCAATTTCATTCCCTCACAATCAGAATGTGAAAACACTCCGATAGCTTTTGGCAATAAAATTACCAAAGCTTGAGAGTGAATTGCTTCCGCCCTTGAGACTAAATCCCACCTAAACCCCTTAGTCGAATTGATGACATTCAAGGAAAAAGAGTTTCAATTCCAACAAATCTCTGTTCAAGTCATAATGAAAATATTGACATCCATGAAACCATCGTCCTGCTCAGAAAACAAGCTCCCTCCCAAAATAATTCTTGAACACCCAAACATCTTTGCCCCACTTTTCACTAAAATTGTAAACGCTTCTTTTCGTGACAAATCGGTTCCGGAAAACATTTAAAAAAGTCACCATAACCCCACTTGTAAAAAAAACAAAAACAAATTAGATCAACGGGACCCCAACAACTTGAGGCCCATCACAAATTGCAACTTTACACTTAAAGTCATGGACAGGATAGCTACAGCTCAATTTCAGCAATGCGTGGAAAAGCATGAGATCCTACCTCCGCAACAGTCTGGGTTTAGAGCTGTACATAGTACAGAGACAGCAATGCTAGATCTACAAGCAAAAATGTTGGAAATCATGGACAAGGGCAAAACCGGCTTACTAGTACTTCTTGATCGAAGTGCTGCGTTTGACTTGCTAGACCATCAGCTACTACAACAAGCACTCGATAAAATTGCTAACTGCTCCAAGGATGCAATAAGCTTGTTTACCTCCTTCCTCGAGAATAGAATCTCTCGTGTTCACTGGGGAGATGCATTTTCCACTGAACATAACATCTTATGTGGGGTGCCACAAGGAGCTAGTCGATCCCCTTTGCTCTTCAGCTTATACATACGATTCCTGTGTGTTATTAGGACAACTCCGGGTGTTTTTCACCAACTACGCTGACGACACCCAGCTGGTTATGGAATCAAAGCGGGGACCACGCAAAAGACAGTATGACTTTGAACACCCTCTACAAGAACATTGAAGAGTGGATGAACAACAACTGGATGTGCCTGAACAGCAATAAGACCGAGTTAATGGTCTTCGGATCCACCCAGGCACGCGCCAAACTCTCCGACTACAAGGCATTCCAAATCAACCAATCCCGTATAGAAGTAGGGAGTAAAGTCAAGACTCTCGGTATGACCCTGGAAGCATCTCTCAACGCAGATGCTCAAGCTATGCATGTCAGTAAAAACTGCAACTACTACATTAGACTTCTTAAAGCAATCAGACCCCTATTGAGTGAAAAGAATTGCGTTATTATTGCTACAGCCACCATCTTGTCGCGATTAGATTGTGGAAACGCACTCGTCGCAGGTGCCAGCAAGCAAAGCTTGCACAGGTTCCAACTGATTCAAAACCATGCGATAAGAGTAATCAAGCAAAAATCCAGAAAAGCATATTAGTGAAGCCAGACATGACCTTCACTGGCGGAAAATGGAGGATCGCGTACAATTCAAGCCCTTATGCTTAGCCCACAAGTGCCTATATGGCAAAGAGCCCGCCTACTTAAAGGCTAAACTTACACTCTACAATCCCACCAGGACTCTAAGATCAGAAGCCAAAGGCCAGATAAATACATTGAACCATAAAAAAGAACTTGGATTAGGGAGAGCCTTTCCAAACCGTGCGACAGCTAGTTGGAACAAATTGCCGACTCGTCTCAGGCTGGAGACAAATCTTTACTCCTTTCGCAAAAAACTTAAAACCTTGCTCGTTAACTAATTCTTGATAAGTTGTCCCAACCTCCTCTGGCCCACACAACTCTGTAATTGATTGTCCCGTCTCTTGTCCGTCTTTTCTCGTCTGTCCTGGTCTCTTTATACACGCCCCGATGCTTGCAAGCAGTCGGCGCTATACAAATAAATAAATAAAATAGCTTTGCCTGTTGTCACCGCTATGCGACTTGGAACACTGTTTATTCCTAGGGCAACAGCTCCCTCTAGCAGAGCATTCTGTGTGTGCAGGAAGACTACTGCCCATGATGGCTTCGGACATGCATAAATATGTCCTTTTGTTATATAGTATATGTTAATGTTAAAGCTATTTGCACCATCACCAACGGAATTGTACGATTATAAGAAAATAGTGAGATTTTTGGGGACAACTAAATGAGTTTATAACGCCCAATTAATTATTGAATTCTTAAAAAAATCTAATGTTTGAAGAATTTATAGAAGATCGTGTAACATTTCAATATTATTCTCAATAAATCGGAGAAATTGTTGTACCGCTAGGTTCCACTTCACACTTATACGTTTTTCACAAATCCTTTACACAGCCGATGTGTAACCCTTTATCTTGGTAGATGGAGGCCTTTAAGGTAACAGAACATCTACTCATCCGCACTTTATGCACAAGTATGATGTCATAAACTCTTGTGCGTCACAGCCTTGGGTGATTGTGAAAAAAATTGTGTAAATTAGGAAGACCAAAGGGGAATTTGAATGCTTGCCTGGCCTAGAGAAGCCACCATTTTGTGTTCGGGAGCCATTTTCTGCTTTGCAGTTGCCGAGCAACTAACCTGCCAAGATCCATTTTATGACGGCCCTAAAAAGGACCGCCTTTGAGGTGAATGGAATCGACGTTTTTCATGACTATGGAAAACCTGCAAGTGTGCCTTTTGGGAGGATCTGGATTTGTTTTGGAGGCCTGCACTACGTTGAAAAGCACAGTCCGCAATATTTACACGTTTCTGCCTTGAAAAGTGACGTTCATCGGTGCAGCTGTCTGTTCTCTCTGTAAATACAACTTTTGGCGGGACTTGTGTTTGTTACATTTGGCAGGCCCAGTCTCCCACCAGTTCTCCCCTCTTCCGCCCAACCACAAGAACGTGGAAGTGGCTCTGGAGAACTTCATGAAATGCGACGAGCCCTGCAGCACAGACTACAAGGTCGTTGCCCAGTTACTTTGCACAGATTAATTCATTTGTTTTTTGATATGCGTAGTGTGTGGAAATTGATGTCGGGTAAAACCGGGTACAGCGGCATTCGTGCATGGACTTGTTTCTGCATGCAGCTGTTTGCCCCCTTTCCACACTTCAGTTTACCATGTTGTGCAGGTGGTGCGGCCCTTGATCCTCTTATGAAAAATGAATTGCAGGTTAGTAACTGCGGCAGTGCATGTCTGATGGGCAATCTGACTATGGGCTGGATTAAACGGCGGACATCTTGCATTTCCTCGCTGTCATTGCTCAAGTAAGGTGGAATGTCTCATTTCAGTACTGCAACTTCCAGGGAAAACATTTGTATTGGTTCTTGGAGTTTAAAACATGCACAACTTTTAACGTTTTTTAAAACACTATTAGAAGAAAATATCCTTTAGTTTTGTGTCTGTTGCATTTTTTGAAAGGCAAATGCCATTCGTCCTGTGCAAGTTGGGTGGTTACGCAAAGCAAATTTAATGAAATGTGCATATTTCACCTTGATATGCTCATTTCTTGTGACGTCACGTTTGTTGATGAGTCCCTTCACTTTAATTATTAGGACTTGACCCCTGCTCGCTACTTGGGTTTCTTAGAGGGGGCAGCTTATTTATTTTTAAAATTGTTTTTTTCAATTATTTTTTATTAATGGTTTTAAGAAACCTTTTGTACTTTATTTAATCAGAAAATAAAAATTAACTTATAAAAGGCATTATAACTTCATAGCCAATTCCTACAGTTTTTAAACTTGTCCATAAAACTGACCTACACACCCGTTAAAATCCCAGTTCATAAAAAACCTACAAAGTGCTGTCGTAGAAGGATTGTCTTTTTTTTTTTTCTTTTTTTTTGTTTTAAATTCAGGCAAGGTGCTCCATCAAGATGTTTTTTTTTCCCAAACTCCAAAAACAGAGGGGTCTCACAATACCATTCCTTATTAAAGTGCTCAGGTGCAAGGAATAAAATAAAATGCTGCCACAACTAGTCCATGCGATATCTTTTCACTGCTTGGACAGCCTTTGCGCACATTTTCTTTATCACGCCAATTGATAGTATAGACCAGTTTCTTAAAATAAGCCAATCATTGCGCCTTCAGAGGTCGGCACTCCCAATAGCAAATGCCTTGTCTTTTCTTTTGAGTCCTTGTCTGAATCTACGTGTAGCGTCCATCATAGGGGACAACCCCCTCCTTTGATAACAATCGATTCCATCGAAATCGCATTGAAATCATTCTCTATGAACGACTGCGGAAAATGGTCAAATATGGGACGACAACTCCTCTTTTTTTATGCTCCTGTTTCAGGGATGGCTAAACATGAAAATTGTTTTCATCCAATCCCTGTCGTAGACAGAGTTTTTGATGTTCTCAGGATTAACAATCACGGCCTCCAAATCGAAATTGCATTCGGTTAACAAGCCCATACGATAATCCTTCATTTGGACAACATCGTTAGACGAGCCACCCATATTACCTTATTTCTGTATACAATGAGCCGTTAATTGGGCAGGTAATCTTCCGAGACAGAAACAAAAGCCACCGCTGGACTCGTTCCCTCATTGATAGTATTCCAAGAGCGAATCAAATGGCTGCTAATGGACTATAATTTGCTACATTTAATGCCTGTCATCACATTACTCCCTCTATAGTGTCTAGCCAATCAAAGGTGACCTCTGGAAACAAATCCATCCTATATGTCAATTTTGGGACGATTTTCCCTTCATAATCACTGATTTTGGTGAAAAGCGGCCAACCTTAAACAGTTGGTTAGACAGGGAAATTGCCAACAGTTGGTTAGACAGGGAAATTGCCTTTTGAAAAAGGCTGAGGCGAACATTCAGTTACGGCGGGTGAGCCGAAATATGAAAGCCCAAATATACTAGTCATGGAGTGCACAAGTCTGGTACTTTCCAAAGACCACCCGAAGGAGCCACCCTTTCTGCCCTTCAACGTGAGAATTCTAGTTTTTGTTTGGTTTATTTTGAGCCTGTTATCCGTGGCATACTCGGAGAAAGTGGTGAGAAGCTTCGGCATCCCAATTATCGTAGAGCAGGAAGTCGTCAGCTTAGGCCATCCAGGGTATTGTTACTCAGTCTGGGGGGGAATTAAATGCAGAAGGTGTTAAATATTCCCCTATGTCCGAGACATAGAAATTAGGGGCAGGGGGCCAACACGCACCCTTGCCTCAGACCGGGTTTGTTCTCAATTCTTCGGGATAAGGCTCCCTCTTTCTTCAATCTCACCCTGATACCCGAGCCACAAGCATGCTCATCGGGCCTCTAGGCAGCCACCAAGAGTCTAGTTTCGAGCTGTCAACCACGATAAACTCTATCGAAAGCCGGAGACAGGTCAATCAAGGTGACCTAGGTATATCTGGATTTCTGTCCATTCAGTCTCTTGGATTGCCCTTACGACAAGACCATTTATGTTCAAAGAATGACCCCTTCGATATCTTGTCTGGAGCTTATTCAGCCTCCCCGCCGAGAGTGCTCAGGCCTCCAAGTGCGTCAACAAGAGGGACGCAAAGACTGTGAACTGATCAGACTGTAGATCTTGTATTTGGTCATTGCCCACCCCCCCTTTTGGTAGACTGGAACCACAAAAGATGTCTGCCAAGGTTTAGGATGGCAGCTTTTTTGCACCGCAGTTCTAAAACGCATTGTTAAAGCAGCTGCCCAAGCAGAGGGATCGGCTTTCGAGGTGTTATTCATTAAGTCATTTGGGCCAGCTGCCCCAGTATGTTTGCTAGATGAAATTTGTTCCATAACCTCATCTTCAATAGGTAAGGTAAGCTTAATTCTTTTCCTAGTTGGTCTTCTCGTGGGACCTTAGCTGAACTCTTAAATGCAGTATTTGACGCATATAATTCCTCCACATATTTTAACCCCGTAGGCCTCTGATACCGCGTTCCGCTGTATTATTGCTGACAAGACCTCCCGTGCATTCATTAACTCCCAGAAAGAGCCGACGTCCCACTTAATGAGGATATACAACATAATTCCGTCCTCTCTCTCTAGTAGCTTTGCGCTTTGAAAGTTCTATATTTCGATTGTAACTTCTTACACTTTCTTGTACTTCTCCCTGATTAGTAGAGGTTTCAATTTGCCTCTTAAGAGGAAGTTCTTCATTGAAGGCATGCAGATGTAACTTTCTGCCAATCCCCCCCCACCGACACATTTTACAGTTTTACTCTGTACATTAGTCACCAAATCTGCCAAAAATTCCTCAGTGGTCTGTTAAGAACTGCCAAATTCCTTTCTTAAGTGGATTGGATCATTACATTAGTTACGTTTTTATTCAGTATCCTAATATTGGTTGTCCAGCGGATACTATTTCGCCCATATTTTCAAAAAGTCTTTTGCGCAAACCTAATCTAAGGTTGTGTGACTAATACCTCAGTGCTATATTGGCTGCACTGCAAATTCTCGTCTCACGTCACCCTCCCATTCAACAACTGGAGGCCCACAGCTTCATTACCCTCTGCTCCTCCGTCGGCAAGCTCATCTCTTTTTCCGCTGACCTCTCCCGTCATGTTTTTGCTGATGGTGCTCAAATCCTCTCGTTGCCTGCCTTCAACCCAGACCTTTATTAATGGTAGGGAAAACATGGGGTATGGGATCTTAAAACCGTTTCCTGGGCCGCCCCTATAGGAGACCACCCGGGAATCACCGACTCGAGACAAATGCATAAGGTGACGAAGCATGATGTAGAGTGTTGTGGGGAGCAGGTAAGTGAGTGGGGTGTGGGGGCGAGGGGAAGAAGTGGTGGGTGGGCATATTGGGTGGGAGGTATGATGTCCAGAAAGTGGCGGTGGCAGGGTGGAGCTTTTTTGTGTTTTCGGAATGATCACCCGATGGGGGACTGAACGTGGAATGGAAGCTGAATCGGTGGCATGTGACGAATGGATTCGGGGGTGCGATACCCCATTGCATCAGAATGCTGCCCATTGAAAGTTGCTTTAAGGTGGCTAAAGGCTTTTATTTTTTTTGTTTTTGGAGTGATCGTCAATATGAAGGATAAGGAGCCAACCCAAAATGTTCCTACAGGGAACATTGTTACATATATACAATTGCAATATTAACCATACATACACCAAATGGGGTCAGAAGGATAAAAGAATCTTCATTACAATTTTGTATCTGATTAGCCAAGTTGTACAATCCAATAAAGTGCTTTTAGTAACAAAACAGTTTTTGCAACATGCATATTCAGTGTACCTAACTAATAATTATTATACAAGGTCCTGGTGAAAGGTTTCGATGTTCGTTTATACGCACACTCCCCACCGGATATCCGCGTACAATCTTCATCTGCTAAGCATTAGCAAAACTTTAGTATTGCGACTAACTGTTGTATCGCGACTGAACTCATTTACTCTCATTGCTATGAAGTCCTCGGTCAATTCTGAACATGTCTTTTAATTTTGGGGAAAAATCTACCTTTTTATCCCTAAATCCTACTGGGAGATTTTTCACATTCGTTTTTAAACCAGCCAGTTATTCTTTTCTCGCTCCGCCTAGTTTTGGCCTTCCAGTCTAGTACTACTTATACAGCCTTAACTTCCTCGTGATGCTCAATTATTTAAAGGTAGCAGACCAAGAGGTCCACTGACCCGCCCAGGCAGTGCATGATAACTGGTTTTATTTATTTTTTTGGACCCTTGCTGGTAAACGCAATTTGTAGCATTTTGTCTGCCAGGTACATGTTTCATATTTACATCGTTGTTTCGGTTCTTAAAAATTCCTCTGCAATATAGATTTAATCAGAGATCCTGTACTAATCCCGTTCTCTTCCTGCGTGATTGGTTCTATGGTGGTAGGACTCCAGGAGCAGTGCCCACTAGTGTATTGACACTAGTCGGCCACCATCCATATCCCTGATCAGGTGCACAGTTATGGCACTCCCAATTAGATGGCTGAAGATGGAGGACCCCATTCGGCAGCAGGGCTTGCTTAGTTCATGTTAGCGTGGTTATCAAAACCTAGCCCACACCAGCATAGCCTAGTTGAAATATCACATTGTTCAGAAATTGTCACAAGTCAATGTATGGATGTGTTGTAAGACTCGAAGATCCGAAGGGAAGAGCACAAAATCCATCATACGGGTAAGACTAGGGCACAATAATTTCTCATTGTTCAGAAAACAGTGTTGAGGCGGTCTCGACCCACCTGGCCCCCCAAGCATACCCCCAACATGATGGATGCCACCCATTGAAGCAGCCCCACAGACCAAACCTGGATGACATCACCAAAGTAATCATGGAATGGTGACATGGCTGAACATACCAACAGAGATATTAGCCAGGTGCAAAACACACATGAACTGCTTTCTGACACCGAAAAAGCAATTACCATGAACAGCCATGAAAGCAAAATGGAAACCACAGCTGTATTGACTGGGAAAGATCAAAACACAGGGCTGAGGCCTGATCCACTGACCCATCTGAGAGACTCAAAATAGGCCTGGCAGAATGTCTAGCCCCACAAAGGATGCTGGGGGAGTGGGCTGTCATCCCTCTGACTTCCCAGCCTTGAGCAAGCACAGTAGGCCGCTCGCAGTACTTGCCTGCTGTTGGTTTCTTGGCAAGTGCATGGCCACATCTGCAGTCAAGGTCTCAAATGGGTGTGTACGATTGGCCCTGTTGCATGAGATCTTCCAAACAAATGTGTGATCCGAAAAGATGATTGCAGCACCAGCTACCCTAGGCGGGAGGAAGCAGAAAATTGGTCTGGAAAAGTCCTTGTTAAGTGGAAGATGCAAGTGTCTTGCAAGTCACTATAAGACTACGAAGGCCACTCGAGAGAGGAGTTGGCGCATCCCATATCTTACATAATAGGCACAATTTTGTGGTCGCACCACGAGTCTCTGGTCCAGGATACAGCACATACAGCAGTACACCAATTATGCCATGCTGTTCAAGGCATGCACAGCCTAGTTTTTTAAACGGAAGTCCTGCCTCTCTGCAGCTTCAGTGAGTTGGACATATTGGCAGGGAAAATGAACTTGACCCACAGTGCGGCCATCTTAGAATGGTCATTATCGTGCTGTTGGAGGTTCTTACTAGGGGCCATGGTTGCTTGGTCTATATCTTAAATGATTGAATAGCTGCATGAGGACACATCTCTTAGGTCTGTCGCCATCCGGAGATTCATATTACTACCTCGGTGTGTTCTCCCACAGTGGCTGACCCTAATATACATACGGAGTATTGTAATGGGTAGGCAAAGTTGGCTATGTACACTGTAAAATGGCTTTTTTATGCAAATTACAATGCATTTTTTCATCTAAGCGGGCTAATGCCTTCATGCATCTCCCTTTTTTTTTCCAGTGAATTCCAAAACGAATCCTTCCAGATCAGTGTCTGGGTCCAATGATCGAAGTGATCAATTGGAGACGTGTCCAGCAGATTGGATCCCGGATCCGTGGTTAGGGCACCTCCCTATATCTGCACAAGTGCCTTGCATGGGCATAAAAGTCCGCCCATTGAAGAATGCATCCTGCCCCCCTCCTCCCCCCCCCACTTCTCCCCAGCTCTGGCCGCCTCCTATCCGCCCATCACCGGATGAACTCTGCAGCATTGTTCTCCACTCCTCTCCAAAATGTCCCACCCCGCATCCCATCGGCAATCTTATTCTAGTGATAAACGCCCCCTCTGCCACCCCCGACACCCCCCCCCCCCACCCATCCATGCTCCAACATTGTTGCAATCTGGAGCGCCAGCATTTCATCACCTTTTGTGCAGCTGCAGCGAGGGGTAAATATTAACCCCCATAAGTCTGGCCTCTTCTCCTCTACCACGCCACACAATATCTCCGCTCTGGTACTCCGTCGCGTGGACTACTGCGTCACTTCTTGGGCTTCCATCTCGAGCCCCTTGCTCCGCTCTACCTTTCCACCTGCACCCTCATCTGTTCGAAGCTCCTACCTGCCCCCCCACCCCCCCCTCAACTGCTGAATGGCTCTCTATGCAGAACCGGGCCCTTTACAGCTGATTGTGCAGAGAGCCGGACTCCTGCTGCTGGTATTTACATCAGCCAATTGGCTATCTCCCTCTCCGACCTGGCTGCTTCCATATTCCTGCATTATACTCCCTGCACCCTTCATTCCAACACTCTCCTCCATTTCTCAATGCATCACTCATCCCGGACGTCCTCCAGCTGCAGCCGCCCTTACCCCCCACCTCACCCTCCACCAGCAGCAGACTTCCCATCCCTCGATATCCAAAAAGGCCGCCACAGTTCATGCCTTCAGTTTGGGACTCAAGCTCCCATATCCTTTCACCTTGGAGGAACCCCAAGATTCTGACTCCCCCTGAGCGTTCTTTCTGTCCTTAACGGTGTGTACCACTAGGCGGTTCCCTGGAGAAACCCCGAATTATTTCCCCCCGTCTCTTTTTCCGCTCACAATATGATTGTGAGGCGCCCACTTGCTGCATGGCCCCAACTAGTGGACGCGTCTCTACACTTTTTGCTTGAAGAAATGCCCTGTCCTTCATAAATGCAAATGGAAAAATACATTGCCGCAAACTGCGTCTTCGCACGCCACCTTCTGAGAAATGGGGCAGCCACCAAAGGTGTTGGCTTTGCCAATGCTTGCTTTTGAAATAACCGTTATGTGCAAAATGTTTAACATTTGTTGCTCTAGCTTACTATGCCACGATTTTCCACACTTGCTTTGATTTGCTATGCCACAAATAGGTCTAGTTCCCTCTGCACATTGCGTTCTCGCACTTGAGCGATCTAAATGACACAAGGCCTAGTAAGATGGTTTGTCTCGGCCTCCCTCTGTCTTCCCTCCCTTGTCGCTCTTAGAAACACGGGTGTACAGTCGCGTTATAATTGACATATCACATGGTTTTGTGGCTATTTGGTATCTAAGGTAGACCTATGTACCCTGGTCCACTCTGCGTATTCGCTATGGCCGGGAGGCTTCTCATGCCATACGGAAATCCCGGTTGGAATGCGTCCAATCCCTGCCTTCATTCACATTGGCAGCAGGGAGAGGAATGGAGATAAGCTCCTTGAAACCCAATCTTAAGCGACTTATTGATAGACGAGTTTGCCAGGAGCTCTGGAACGTGCAGGCGGCAGCGGGGTCCTACAGCAATGCCAAGGTTAGGCCGACCTTTACTACAGGTTGGCTTGTGCCATGGCAGAAGGCATAGGAAATTGGCCTTCGGAGTGCCACGTCCGATTCCTTGCCTCTTGGCGGGTAGGAGGTAGGCTTTCTAATGTTTGCCATTTTCACCTGCAGTCTCTTTTCATAGCATTGCCCGTTCATCGTTCTCGTGGGCCGCGTCATCTAGGGTGCGTGTGAACGAAGCCTATGGTCTTGCTTTACGGGTCGGCCATCTTGCTGTAGGCTGTCTATCTGCACAGCCAGGCACCAAGGAATCCAATCTCGAGGGACTGGGACTAGAGGTCAACAAAAAATGACTCTACACGACTATTTGGCAAGTGGAGAAAGGCCTTCAGGGATGTACTGAGCCTAGTGTTGCCACCAAACCTGTTCTGCCAGTCTTAAAGGGCGCACATAAATTCAAGAACGATTGTGCAATCCTCGGGTAAGACATTTGACTTTGGCATCCAGCCTTTTTCTAATTTGACCTTTTTTCTCATGACCTTGTGTGTTTGAGAACTCTGCTTGCTAAGAAAGCTATGACCAAGTGTGCAGGCTGCCTTCCTTTATGCTGGTACGGTACTGTTTTGTTTCCAAAATCGTCCAGCGGTTTGGAGTGGTGCTCCTCTACTTTCTTTTTATTTATTTATTATTATTATTTTTTTTTTTATGGTTCCTCAACTTTTATTTTTAAAAAGGAACCCTTCCTGAATTATTTAGTTTTAAAATAAGTGTAGCAAGAAGTTGAAACGTGCACTTACGTGCCCTGCCCTGAACGTTCCCTTAAACAGCAGGCGCATGTGTTTGGGGGGGGGGGGGTTGCATTGTGTGTGGGAGGGGGCTTGGTGATGGAGTTTGTGGGGGGCAGGCCAGCAGGGAACATAGTGCCACTTATTCTTTTAGTACACTTAGACCACTGCCTAAAGGCATCCATTGTCCCCAGGCTAAGGAACCGTATCTCATCTGAGCTCGAGTGTCTAGAAGTCTGTGGCGCTCAGCAGCTGAAATGTGTTGCCTTTTTAAACATAAAATGAATTGGTCCTTTACCTTTTCAGTGTTGAAGATTCACTGCTGCAAAGGGAAGGGTTTGCCGCCAAATTCAGACAGAACTTACCCAGTGTCATTTGTCAGCCTTCTACTTCTCAAGGGTCCGAGAGACGCCGGCAAACTTCACTCCCCTAAAAGCAGTCCACCACGCTGCAGCACAACTTATAATGGGGGCACGAAAATTTGACCCAATTACCCCCATCCTGCGTGAATTACACTGGCTTCCGCTCCAAGCCAGGATACTGTTTCAAGACTGCATGTATCATCTGTAAAGCAGTCACGAGTAGCACAACATCGTACCTGACTTCTAAGCACCCCTTATCTGGTGGCACACGCTATTCGCACAGAATATCGATTTAATTTCACCATAAGCCTTCAAATGTAGCATTTCATATCACTAAATTAAACTTTAGGCAGAGTCATAGGTTAAATTACATCTTTTTATAAAATCACATTTATTTGTCTCACTGCAACTGTACATTCTAGAAAGATGGAACAAATTGGGATGCATTGTACAAAGTTATGATTTTAATAGGTTGGTTGCCAAACTTCACTAATGCCAAAAATCGTCGTATGTATGCAGCATAAGGCAGCACAAAGTTGAATGTTTAAAAACAAAATACTTTGGGTGTCCTATATGGTCTTTCTATGGTTCTACAATTTTGGCAGATTTAAAATAACGATAAACTGTAGGGACAGCACAATAAACTAAGATTCAGTTTTATTTCTCTCAACCTATTCTCCATTTCCTGGGTCCCATGTGCTTTGCGGTACACCTCTGTCCACTAGGGCTGGCTTTGAAGAGCCGTTTGCACCGTGTAATGCCTTTTGCTTTTAACTTTGAGGCTTGCCATACTGGTTACCTGGGGGTCACTGAAAACAATAGGTTGCTTGGCCAGGATTGTCGCACATAGCCAGCCATTCATTTCAACGTTCACCTGCCAAGCTAGTAGCTGACAAACTAAGGCCATGCCATGATTTTAGGGTAGTTTGCGTATTTGTAAACATGGGACTTGGGCTCAAGGTATTTATGATTTCAACCGTTTTTTTTGTCTTGGACACCGATGATTCCAATTCCATGGTGACTCGTCATGCAAATCTCTCTACAGCAAATGAGCTTTAACAGATGTCTTTAAAGATAAACATTTGCACCCAGGAAAGGGCGCTCAGCCCATCAGGTGGCTGGAACAGTGGGAAGAGACTGTACAATCCCTGCCCGCTCAGACAGCCACCCGAGGCCCTTCATTGTGGGGGGCAACATGGAGCCTGCCATGCCTACATATGTGATGCTGTGGAAATATTGGCCCTGCCTGACCTAGGAATTGAAATGTAAATGTTTCGGAAGTTGACTTCCTCCAGTGGGTAGAGTGAGGGTGGCACGGGCACTTTCCAAGTGCCCATTGTGCGGCCTAGACAGATTTGTCTGTGGGGTAATCGCCCCCTCCGAGACCTGCCCAGTTCTGTACAGCTTAGATGGAGCTTTGGCCTGACCCCTAGCCCTTCCTTATAGGCAAGCCTGTATCCAGACCAATGTCTTTTCAATCGTACTGGTTCAGCCAAAATCTGCACCAGTTGCGACCCTACTCTGACCCATGGTGTGGCATCCGCCCCCTTCGTCCGGTCCGGGCTGCCTTACTTTGGTTCTCCTTGGTCAGTCAGGAAGGACATGTGTGCACACCTTTACTGTATGCAAGCAAGAACATCCCGCCCAACGTCCCTAGGCGGACGCCCCGGATGCAGACCCCAGCCTTGATGGTGCCCCCTTGACCTAGTCATAGAGGTTTTGGAGGGCAGTGTCAATGGCTGTGGGACATTCATTCCCTGGAATTAAGGCTAGATTTGAACATTTCCACTTCCTGGCCATTTTAAAGACTTGGCACCACCTCATGAAGGGACAAGAGACTTTTATTGGTTGGTCTACTGCGCACTGTCCTTCGGAGGAGCGGCACATCAAGGCGGTTAGCTCCACAGTAGTGTGCCTATTGAATGTTTTTAACTTGTATATATGCACTTGTGTTACTGCTGCAACCGTGGCCTCACACTGTGGTCTTCTGTCTTGCAGGTGGTCTCGCCATGGGTGTGAAAGTCCTCAAGTGTTTTCCCTGGTTCGACCGGCGGAAGGAACGTGCCAAGCTCACCAAGAGCAAGAGCTTGGAAGGTAATGGGATATGGCTTTTTATAAATGCTCTGTAGATGTGCATTGGAGGGTAGGAGGCGACATTTCGGACGGGCCAAGAAGACTTGGGGCATTTACCCAGACCAGTCATCCCATGGTGAAGGGCAACCTGTGGTCCTTCAGATGTTTTGGCCAGCGACTCCCTCTCCGAAAATATGCCGGCTAGGGCTGACGGAAGTTCTGGGCCGAAACATGTGGAGGTGGCCTCAAGCTGTCCATCTTTGTGGTAGGTGTAAGTGCCCCACTCTTCTGTCGCTTGTTATTTTTAAAACCACCACATTTTGGTAGGTGCACTGCACAGAATGTGGTTGTGTCCCAGATGACGTGCTCTTTGTATGTTACGCAATCTGTAACGACGATTATAAATCCACTTAAATGTTACAACTGGTGTCTCTATTTTCTGCCCCCCAACTAAAGCATCCCAAAGCTCCCTCCTCCCCAACCTACTGATTAGTGACGCAATAACACCATTCTTATCCTTATAAAACCATGGTTAGCTTGGAGGAGACTGTAGGGACGTTTTACATGCAACAAGTCAATGGTCTGTATTGGTGGGCAAGCCTTTGTAGATCCCAAGGTGCCCGATCTATGCCCTCCTCGCAGACAAGCGGATGCTAATTGAGAAATTTTATATAAAATGCTTAAAACAATTATCCTGTTGCTATAGCTAGTATAGCTCTGTGGCAACGCGCTCGTCTTGGAAGCAAGACACAGAACAATACAGGTTTGAATCCCCCAACTACCAAACCTACATTTCCCATTTCTATTTTGCATACTTGTGTAATCAAGCATCATTTTTTTTTCTCCTTTTCTGGGGATTTCTTTGGCGGTAGCTCGACGTTATTTGCCCATTAAAACGCTATCAAGCGCTCCGTTGTGGATCAGTATTGTTGTGCACCTCTGTAAAGCGCTCCATTGCTTCTCGAGGCAAGGTGCGCGTTCCATAAATACCGTAATAATGAAGTGAGTCCACAGAGCGGTCTTGTACACTCACTTGGACCTCTGCATCCTCAATCAAAGTTTCTACTGTGGATCCTTGGAACATCTGAGAAATGGTCTCCAGCGATGGTCCATGCCATGGTCTCCAGCGATGGTCCACGCCATGGTCTCCAGCGATGGTCCACGCCATGGTCTCCAGCGATGGTCCACGCCTAGCTCCTTTCCTTATCTCTTCCTTGCTTACGAGCTCTCAAACGTACTTAATGTAACCAGACTCTCTAGAGCACATGGTTCCCAGTTCTCCCCTTCTGTACGATGACCTGTCAAACATAGCCCAGAAACGGGTTGACCCTGGAACTGTTAATGCTCAGCTGATCGGCCTCCATATGCTGTAAACTCTGCGTTGAGTGATTCAGACCAAGATGTGATCTTGCGATTCAATTTTCGCGCCATACGTTTCTCAAGCTATCATGTCACGCAGCTGGCCGCAGCTCAGTCGAGGGCCAAAATGATCCCACAATCATGCTCTGCACATGGGTTAGTTGGGCAAACATTTGGCTATTTTTTAAGTGCTTCAAAACATTAGCTGGCCCCCTCTCAACAAACCCACCATTTCTTGAAAATTGATGATGTGTAAGCCTCACTCAGCCTTTCAACTGACACGTGCTGTTCAAACCCACCCCCAGGTCTCGTTTTGATCCCTTGGTTCCAACAGTGGTAAGTGCCAAAACCTGCAGCCCCTCCCACCCCCTTAAAACCTATTGAAAATTCAAGAGCACTAGGCAAGCGACCGCAAATCAAGATGAATGGGGTTTTGTCGCTGCGTGGTGGCGGCATATGATAAGAAATATGGAATAGCAGGTCACTGACGACATATCAAGAGGAATGGGGAATAACCGACGAGGGACCGCACATGAAGAGGAATAACCGCTGAGGAGCAGCATGTAAAGAGGAAATATTGGGGAGGGACAGCATATCAAGAGGAATAACCAGTGCAGGACATTGCACCAAGAGGAAAGGGGAATAACCGGTGAGGGACAGCATATGAAGAGGAATAACTGCTGAGGAGCAGCATATGAAGAGGAATAACCAGTGCAGGACATTGCACCAAGAGGAAAGGGGAATAACCAGTGAGGGACAGCATACCAACAGGAAGAATGGGGAGGGGCAGCATATCTAGAGCAATGACGGGTGAGGAGCAGCATATAAAGAGGAATAATGGAGGGACAGCATAGCTAGAGGAATAACTGGTGAGGAGCAGCATATCAAGAGGAATAACCAGTGCGGGACATTGCACCAAGAGGAATGGTGAATAACCGGTGAGGGACAGCATACCAAGAGGAATAACCGGTGAGGGACAGCATATGAAGAGGAATAACTGCTGAGGAGCAGCATATGAAGAGGAATAACCAGTGCAGGACATTGCACCAAGAGGAATGGGGAATAACCAGTGAGGGACAGCATACCAACAGGAATAATGGGGAGGGACAGCATAGCTAGAGGAATAACTGGTGAGGAGCAGCATATCAAGAGGAATAACCAGTGCGGGACATTGCACCAAGAGGAATGGGGAATAACCAGCGAGGGGACCGCATATGAAGAGGAATGGGGAATAACCGGTGAGGGACAGCATACCAGCAGGAATTGGGATTAGGTGAGCAAAGGCATCTAAAGAGGTAATGGGGACTACTAGGTGAACCAAAGGGTTATGTAGGAATGGGGTTTACTAGGTGAGTGACTGGCTATCAAGAGGAATGGGGATGACTAGGTTAGTGACTGGCTATCAAGAGGAATGGGGATTATGGGATGAGCAATGGCATAGGAAGAGGTTGGGATTAGGTGACCCTTGACCTATCATGAGGAATGGGGGTTACTGGGTGAGCAATGGTGGGGACCATGTGATCTTTGGCATATCGAGAGGAATGGGGATTATCCTACAATATTCAACCCGATAAAGACACCAGCAAAATCTGGCATTTAACTCTTAAAATAATAATATAATACATACAAAAAAAGTCCAAATTCTAGTTCAACCAAAATAAAATCCTCTTTGTGCAATAATCTTTTCTGTGTGGTTTAAAACCATTCGAGTAAATCTCCTGGCTCTAATCCTGGCCAAAATGTTCAATTTGCCTTTAAACTATCCTCCCCCGAGGCAGGAAGGGAAACCGAGTGTGAGTGAAGCCGGTTCTGGCCCACACTGGCTGACTGAGCGGGAAACCAGTAACTAAGGGGGGGTGGGGTTTACAGCTGTTCTAGTGGGTGGCATTGGCGTTTTTGCCTAACTTTACATTCTTTGCCAGTGTGCACAAGACCCAGCCGTCCAGTTGCAGGCTGCCCCAAGTGTTGGGAATATAAAGGAGGCGGGCCGTGGGAACCCTTCTCTAAAACCTCCCTGGCTCCCAGTGGAGTCAACGATAGCCTTCATTTTTTGCATGGTTCACAAAGCTTCCTGGAGCTCGACCTGCAGTTACCCCCCTGCAAACACTTCTCTCTGCCTACCCCACAAGGACACCAGATCCATTTCAGTAAATGAAATCCCAGTCAAGAAAACCTGATGCACCCCCTTATGGTTGCCCAACTCCAGGCCTTGTGGGCCGGATCCATGCCAGGTTTTTAGGATACCCCTCATTCATATTCACAATACATTTCCATACAACGATTCTAGATGTGTGCACATTTTTCCTCATGAATATTAATGAGGGATATCCTGAAAACTCGTCAGGATCCCATCCCCGGAGGGCTGGAGTTGGACAATCCTCCAATTCATTGGGCTGAAAGCACGGCGTGTCCTCAACCAGGACTGAAGACCAAACCGCTATGATGGTGACCTTCATGAAGTCGCTCGGAAATGACCCCTTTCGCATTATCTTTGATGAATATGCATACTCGTCTGTCTACCGGTCACAATTTTTGAGTATCTTATGGTCTGCATAGCCTCTGTCCCTTTAAACAATTTCTCTCTTCAGACCCCAATGCGAGCGACTTGCCTCCCAACAGATCTCTTACCAAAGCTGTTTGTGTTCTTCCCCTTAGCTCCTGAACCTCCTAAGAGCCCAGTGGAACCGCCAGTTGAGAAGACCCGGGTACGATCCACCCCATCCAGCAGCAGCGACGATGGCCAGCAGGCTAGAGCCTACTTCAGCGGCAAGGCGCGTGTGTCCTTCCGCCATGAGATGGACTCCACTATGTCGGTCAATGACTCCACGTTTTGAGACTCTGCTTCCGGTCTTTGAGGATGTACCCGTTTGCATCATTGGACTTGTTCCGTTGGGGAGGGGAGCGGCATGGATTTGTGGGGACAAAACAAGTGTCTCAAAGGTCAGGACCCCAATGGGGCTACATCGATCACTCCCCCATTTGAGGTCAAGCAGAAACGGCCCATTGTTGCCTGAGGATGTTCCTGCCACTCCTGAGGGGAACAGGAGTGTAGTTCTTTTTTAAATCTTTGTGCTTGTCCCTTCTAATCTCAAAGGTTAACTTTGGACTCTGCAAGCAATTCCTGGAGGGGTGTGTCTGGGTTGTGGTCTGAAGCTGGGAGCATGACTGATTGGTGCACAAGGCCACTCCTGCTCTCTTGCCCCATCAGCTGCTGCTCGCGCCTGCTTACCTGCTAGTGTGAATACCTTATCGTGTGCCTTACCCATCACCAATCGCCCCTGGTGCAGTTCTTGAAGCCATCTGCAAGTATGCTCTTTTTTTCCCCCTCCATCCCCCAGACCGACTAGAATTGGAGGGCCGCATCCGTTCCAGCAGTCGCATCTGCCCCTTTTCGGTGTGCTACTAAGATGACCCCAGTTGCCAAGGGAGCCTCGGTCATGGGCTGTCGATGGATAACCGGTCTGCGGTTCTGGTTCTGACTGCACCAAGTAGCCATCCATCAGAACCATTTCTTCTGGTGAGCCTAGATATTCATATGCCATATGGTGTGCACCCCAACTTTTCTTTTGGTTCATTGCTACCCCACTTTATATTGGGGGTGGGCCCTTATTTTTTAGGGTTTTTTGTTTAATTTTTGATATTTTTTTCTAAACCTCATTGTGATTCTGTTGTATGAAGGGGGTGGGGGTGGTGGTGAGAGGATGCATGTCTGCTCTAGTTTACACATGTGCAGCTTTTTCAGTGGTGTTTCGTTGTTGGGCATCTCAATAGTCATCAATTCCAGAAGCCGCGGCATTCTCGACTGCCCGTTGTGTGCGTATACCCTTATACAGACCGCTGTGAAACAAGCCAGTCTTTTTGCAGATTGGGGAATGCCATGAACTCAGAAATGCAACAGTAGCAGCCCCTCATGGTCGTGCCGGTTTAGCACAGTCCTCTTCTGGATGCGAACGGGTGGGTTGCTGCGTCTCCCGCTCCAGTACTGGAGCCTCAAACGAGGGAACCAGCAAGGGGGTACCTACATCTCCTGCTTTTGTCCTTCATGAAGGGAGCTTTGCACGCGTTCCCGGACCCCAGACCTCATCAAAGGTTTGTATCTTATTATTCAATGTCTGGTGTGGCCCCTTGCACTGGTCAGGGGGTCTGGAGGCCGTGCCTTGCTATGCTTTGGAAGCGCATTGTAGCTATTTCGGACTGAAGGGCCTCCTACTCTGCAGCCTTGATGCTCAGCCGGCCTCCTGGATCCTGGCCTAGATTGGCTGTAATTGCAGTGCTTTCCAGTAAACCCCTGTCAAATAGCTGGTTGACCTGCAATGCATAAAACTATCCCTGTGTCATTGGACCGCTGTCCTGAGCAGCCCACTTGCCAGACTGTCTGGAAGGCCAGATTATTGGACAGTGGATTCCTGCCCAGTGCAGCCTTCAGGCCCTAGGGTTAACTGGCAACCAGTTTGTTTTTTGCTGCATCTAAATACTGCTTAGGTGAAGAGGTGATGAGAGGGCGATCGCCCCAAAACTGCAAGGCGAAAGTGGGCAGTAGAGGAAGAATCAAGTTGCGCAGCACTGGTTCACTGGGTATGTGGTTTGTTTACGTTTTGGTAAATTGAATTGGCAAGTTCACGGGTAGGGAGTGTTGTTGCCCACACTCTTGTATTTACATAAATGTGTTGGACCCTGTAATTCTTGCGCCGTTTAAGGTACACACAGTTTTTCAAGTTTTCATGTGAAGTATTTAATCCCTAATTTAGGTAGCTCAGCTGACATGTGTCAACCCTTTCTCAAGGCTAAACGAATTCTTGGCTGCTCATGGTTGATGAGTTTATGGCTTGCCGGTTTTACAATCCTGTTGGCAATAGCAGAGCCGGATTCCTTGGCTCCGCTGAAGATTGGCCTCCGGTATTTATGGCTTAGTCATCCGATGGGTGTTGGCCCCAGGCCCCGGTGGGCTTACTGTGACTTTCGGCTCCGGTTTTCCTCGGCTGGTCTCTGGATAGTGACTGCCACTAGAACTATGTTTGCACCCCGTTGAGTCCCCTCCAGGACGCTTAGTAGCCAATGGTACCCCATTTGAAGCCCATTGGCCATCTGGCATCAAAACCTGCCTCTACCCGGGTCCAAGCCTGCAGGACCTGGTTCTCTCGGTTTACAAGTCAGCATGGGCATAGCTTGCTGTTCTGCTGAAGCGGCCTTGCGGCACATGGTAGAGTGCTTGTTAGCATGCAGATTCCCTGAGACGCCCAGCAAGCAACATAGGGTCATTCTAGCCATATGTGCAGAGTTTTTATTTTTTTATTCAAACCGTTGTTTTGTTAGTTCGATCAACAAACTTTTACAACTTTTTGTTATGTTTCATAGTTCTTACAATTAAATATTACATATAATTTGTGCTTCACTTTGCATTTGATTATAATGAATGAAAAACTTTTAAATAATTTATTAGTTGGTAGCAAAAAATTCTAGCAAAGGAAACTCTGCAAAATGCTAAAATAACTTTGTAGCAGTTCATATGCACATTTTAAAAAAAGAATAATAATACATCTGCCATAATGAATCCATCATTCGACTTAAACTCTATTTAAGAAAACATATTCAACAGATTGACAAATCAACGTTGCACGACCATACGCATCTTAACAAATGTATAATGACGGTATAATACAAAGAAAAAAAAGCACATGGGTGCAGAGTCAACAGACAAACTTCTACTTAATGATAAATATTTTACAAGTAATGCTTGCAAACAACAGTGCACATGCTAGAAGTTTACACCAAGTTATTGATTCACACCTTCTAAACTTTGGTACATAATCTCAAGTTCCTGGTTAATGATTGCTAAAAATCTACAGAGGGACAAGATGAGACTTGTTCTATTACCCCACATACAAGCTATCCAAAGCCATTCTCTTTGAATATAATCCAAGCCTACACCATCTGTATCAAATATTAGTAGGCGGGTTGCCTCAAAATGTGGACAGAAGATGACTAGATGTTTTGTGGATTCAGTGAGAGTTACGTTGTTACAAAACCAACATCCCAAAACACTAGCAGATTTCAGAAGTGGATGCCAACATCGAATTCTTTCAAGAGTTAGTGATTGATTGAATTTGAATCGGAGATAAATTTCTCTAGTCTTGTTACATGGAAATTGAATTAAATGGGCTTTATGTGGGAGTCTTGGGGTACTGAATTTAGCAGCTTCTTCATATAGTTTAAATTCAGATATTCCATTCAGGATTTTACACCAATCGTGATCAAATGTGCACAGTTCGACATGAATTAGTCTGAATTCCAAGAACGATGGTTTGAGTGCAATTTCATCAAGTAAAGAGACCATTCGTTCATAGTATCTTGTAATGCAGGAAGGTGGGGGAGGCAACCAGCATCTGACCTAGATCCTCATATAGACAATTAGCTGGAGGATATAACATTTTGGCTAAGTTTGACAATAGCCGCCAGTTATATCGTTCAGATAATCAAGTAAGTCCAATTTCCTGCCTTACTACCATGTTGGGAATAGATTTAGCCAGGCGCAGGGCCCCTTTCCATATTCGACCTTGCAGTTGGTCAAGGAAGCTATCAATATTTGCAAGGCGCATGGCCAGAGCAAACAAAAGTACTGATTCAACTTTCAGAATATAAAATTGAATTAATGAGTATTTATAGTACTTGATATAGACCATCCGCATTGCGGTTGCAAGGGGAGCCGCTTTCTTATTCAGTGCCTCTTTCCACATTGCCAAGGAATTAGAGTCGGTTATTGTATAACCAAGATAGCGGATCGAAGGATTTATGGTAACTGGAAAATGTTCAATTGTCCATTTGTAAGAAGTGCATTTCCTCTTGAAATTCCATATGTGCAGAGTTGGGGGGGGGAGGGTGCAAACGCACAACTGCCCCTTCTCTAGAAACGGGGGCAAATACCACACAGACAGTATGTTTTAAAAAAAACCCTGTCCTGGTTTTGGGGAAAGGGAGAGTGACAGTCCCATTTCTTTTTACAATTTTTTTAATCACCAACAATGAACAACTAAATAAAAACCTCATTAGATGAATGTTGTCATTTCAGGATGGGCTCGAACCCCCAACCTTTCAGGTACAATCCTGTATGCATTAACTGCTTGCGCCACAGAGACAGGCCGAGAGGGAAGTACATAGCACTGCATGTAATGTCAAACCGAGCAAAAGTACATTTATTTTGCTTAATACTTACAGCTTTTTCCGTTGTTAAATTGTGTTTATAGTTGACATGCTCAACTTTTCACACCACTCACGTTCATAGGACAAGTATAGCATTAAAATACTATCCATGCTGCTTTTACCTATTTTCTCAACGCTCAAGCTGCACAATTTGTATGCAGATGCTGTGGGAAGTAGGATGCGGGGGTAGGAAGGGTTGGGGCCGGTGGGTAGACATTCCTTTATGTTTCCTGTCCCATCTATTTAGTCTTGAAAATCTGGTCACCTGAGATGAATTTATATATTCTGTAGGTTTTTCGTTATTCCTTCTTTACAATGTACCATTTCCACCTGTTTCCCCCGCGGTGAGTGCAGGCGCCCTGTTTTAGACATCTGTTGTGTAGAGCTAGCTGGCCAGGAAAAGGCATGCCAGTTTCATACCCGATGCAACACTGTCATCGTGTGGACACATCTTTGTAGAACAGTACCGGTTTGTTGCTTTTCGTTCTGATGAGGGGGAAATAGTTGAACTCTCGTGTAGGCCAGCCTGGCACTGCCCGTCTGCTGCCCTGAGAAAGGTGGGATGCCCTTCATTAGAATGGCCAGCGAAGGTTGATGCCATAGCATAGGTTTCTAGATAAATCAGGGACACCATGCTCCATTCCTGGGCTTCCATTTCTCCATCTGCACTCTGGGCGTTATAGTGTTGGGTTAGTGGAATTGAATAGAATGGACTAAATGAAAAGCGATGTTCCTGCAGAGCCTTCAGTTAACCGTGGATGTAACTGACGTTGCTGCCATTCCTGGGATGCCTGCTAAGCAGTGCCCCAAGCCTGGCCCCGGTGCGGGTGTGCTAATATTTGGGACACCATCACATTTTGCAGCCAGCCGGCCTCATTTTGTGTCATGCCTCTGGTTGAGACTCTTTTCTAAAAGCAATGATCAAGCTTTCCTGCCACGCACAAAAGCAAGATGGCTTTCCAAGCGCCAGCCAACCGGCTTTGGTGGAAGTGGATGGAACTTTCAGTGTCCAATATGTCTCCCGGCGAAAATCTTCAGGTTTCCCCTCAATGTTTCTTTCAAGTGTTTCTTCCCTGACCTTTGACAAACAGGAAGTACATCAGGGGTTCAGGTGCTCTTTTAAAGCACCAAGGGTTTCCTGGGAAGTGTCCGGCAGATGGACTGCACCAGTCGGGTACGCTTGTCCGCTGCGTGTGCGGGCACTCTACAATAAGGATTCTGTTAAAACAAACCGGTTCTGTTGTCTTGTTTATAGTCTGGGTTGGCGAAAGCTTGTGTTGTGTTTACACTTCAATTAGACTGTAGATATTACCAGGGTTCTGTATATTTTATGGTTTGCTCTCCCTCGTTTTGTGTCCCGCTTGCTATGCTATTTTGTCCAAATATTCCTTCCGCAGCGAAATGAAATTAATCCAGTTCATATCAAGAGATGGCTCTGCATCTGAGACTTCTGAAATGTTAGGTACGGATGATAATGACTCGATTGTGCATTGCACGCTAGCAAACGGCTCCTCCAAGCGACCCCCCCCCCCCCTCCACCCACCCACCCACCCACCATCAGTGTTACAGCGGCGTCCTCGCCATGAACCGCAGCCCAGACTACGCCGAGCCCCCACCCTGAAGGGCTGCATCAGTGCTGCTCCCCCTGCGAACCATGTACTCTTTGAAGGTCACCTGGGCCATTGTGCTCCATGCTTTTTTAATATTGTGTAACTGTTTATCTTTTGTAGCTGCTTTTTGATTGGGTGTCAGTTTCTATGGATGTGAATTTTACTTCTTGGATTTCACCGGGGCTGCCCCCAGCTGGTGGGTCCTTACCCGTCGTGTGTAGGTCTGGGGTCGCAGTGTCCTACACCGGTTACCTCGACGTTTTGCACATGCTTCACAAGTGCCTCTTGCGTCATGAGCTACCCTACTGCCTTGCACCGACGCAGCTGTATTGCAATTCTTTCAACTAATTAGACCTTGAACGTGTATTTTATCCTATCCTGTTACCTGTGTGGAACGTTTCCAATAAACTGTGATTTTCAAAAACTGAAGGAACTCCTGTGGTGTTTGCATGGTCCTGTGAGGTGCGTGAATGGCTGCGCTTGCAGAGGTCTTCAGGGCAGGGGAACGTGCAGCGCCCCGATTATTCCGGACTCCTAGCCCTGATCTTCCTCATCAATTCTCCAATTTCACAAATCTCTCAATCGCTCTTTCAATGACACCTGACCGAGGACTAATCCCTGTGGACGCACAGAGCGCTACTCTTAAGAAGATCTCCACAAGTAAAGGTGGGTCCTATGAGCAAACCAAAACAAGAAGTTGGTGTTGCATGAAATAAATTGATCTTGGTTGCTAATCCAGCAAAAATAGATTCCCCTACACCTACTTATCGCAAGACGGAGTTTAATCAGCTATATGCACAACCGCACCACAATATCACAATTTAAGAACAAGGACATATCTACATATGTCCAAAACAATTTTTCAATGTTCCAGGAGTCCATCACGCCTAGCCATGTAGCACCATGAAGGGGTCTCAGGAGTATAGCTCGGGGGCAACGTGCTGGCTTTGGAAGCAAGACGACACAGAGCACCACAGGTTCGATGCCCGGGTCTGTGCTTAGAAACCTCTGGGTATTAAGCGTGTTATAAATAACCTATCATATCATGAAACATGTATTCAATGAAAACGGCGTAACCAACATATGTACATCACAAAACAATTCATTTTAATCCAAAGAAAGCAAACCAAAATTAAACCATCCTGGATCTGTCATTAGTCGATGACAAATCGTTAATAAAAACCGTCTAAACATCTATGCATCCCGAAACAAGATCATTTTGACCTGAATGAAAAAACGGACATTAAAAAAAACGAACAAAAGTCTGTGCTATGCCAGCCCAAACCCAAGCTACCCACACCCTGTACAGCGTGCCGCTGCGCTCAAGCCGGGTCCTCCCGTAATGCAATACGATTATTACTAAAGGAGGCAACAAAAAAGCTTGGTTTAAACCCCATCCTACCCTGGGGGAGACCACTACCTTGTAACCATCCTTGGTATATGTGAGGAGCTTATGCATCCTTTTAACCTCTATCCCTACTTTACACTGCAACTGCCTGCCTTTCACAGGAGGGTGTGTGTGGTGGGGGGGCTACATAACGATAGTGACTAGGGCATGGAGGAGTAAATGGAACGTCTCCCTCCACATCACTTTTCTTCGTCCCAGTCAGGACTGCCCAGGCGGCGCGCAGAGACTGTGGTGGATGGAGCGCAACTTTAACTGGAAAACCTACAGTATGCAGCACCCCTCTACTGACCCCACAGCCCCTGGCCTCTAGGAGGTTAGTGGGGTAGTCCAGAATAAAGGTGTGTTTTCACCCAAGTTGCAGCCCTACAAATGTCTGAGGAACCCCATGGAGGGTTATGTGATTTTTACCAACGCAAATTTCAGAGTTGTGCATTTCATTACACTCGTGAATAGGCGTTTTATAAATGCCATATCATATAATTGCGACCATAATACCGAAAAACACCAAATTTGGGGTCGTCCCCCCCCCTCACAGGCCACCTGTGTTTTTTACCCTTAAAACGTCACCCCACCCGACCCATTTTATCCCCTTACCCCACTACCCCATATATATTTAATATTTTTGGTGTTTTTCGGTATCGGTGAAATGTACCACTCTGTTCTGTTTTTGGTAAAATGACTGGGTAGACCCCTGGAGCTCTGTCCAGGAGGCCACCATGGACCCTAATGAACTGCACCTGTATGTAGATGTGGGGGGTGGGGGTACTGCTGCCTCTGCACATGCCCTGGTAATGGCACCCCTAATACTCCAAGTGAGGTAGGGAGGGGCGACCTTTCCACACTGAGCAGACACCCTAAACCTGGTAGTTGGAAGACTTCCTAACATCTGTTGGACTTTGGTCCAGATGTGCAGCTCTCCTACAGCATAGGAGGTGAAGCAGCCTTCCTTCTCTCCTCAGGAGAGGGATAGCAGGAATGATGCATATTGATACTCTATCTTCAAGGGAGGGGAGGCAGCACATGGAGGGCGGTGGGTCAGGTAGAATCAACCTGTGGGACCGGGGAGACTGTGACGTTTTAGCAGCATGGACCCCAACTCCTGGACCCATTCCATTCCACCTCGCCCCATGGGTCTGTTGCCATTATGAGTTGCCAGGGGGCCTTCATTTATCCTTTCAGGGAGGCCCGTGTTAAACCAGTCCTGCTGGGACTTGAGAACCAAGTTGCTGACGAGTTTCCAATTCTTGGCGTATGTGACCTAGAACTTCAGAACCTCTCCGGAGGTACCAGGAATTTTAAGGCAAAAACACTCTCTCTGCATGCTCCAGGTGCTGCGACTCTTGCCTGCTCGGCATCCCTGATGGATCTGGTCTGGGAGAGGAGGCAGAAGGTACACTGCATTAGTCTAAGCTGGTATGTTGCGGAAAACAATGCCCTTCTGTGGCATATTGGTGAAACCGTGAGCATGTGATGGCGTTCCTCCTCCACCCATGCCAAGACTCCATTGGGGGGAAAGTGAAACAAAGGCACATACAGAAGGTGGTTGAGGCATGGAGTCAAGAACGCGTTGGCTCCTTGTGGTCCAGGTACAATGATCAAAAATTGACTAGCTCAGAGTTCACCATTGTGGCAGTTAAATCCAGGTACGGCTCATCCAACACGTAGCGTATCTTCCAGAAATCCTCCTTTGTGAAGGGACGGCTGTTCCAAGGAGGAGATACCCTTGTGAGGTGGTCTGTGCTCGAGATGTCTAGGCAATGGGTATGTGCAGTAGCACATTGGAGCGTATCTCAAGTGCAGAATGACCTCTGACCCAAATAACTGGAGATACTCAAAGAATATGGCAAAATACTACTATCAGCTCAAAGTAGGGAAATCTGGTGACCATAACGAAATGCAGCTCACACACCCATCTAAGTTTCGATTACACAACGACTTTATACTTAATGTACATCAGCTATAACGCCATCCTATGTGGCAAACAGTAAACCTATCAAGGACAGGTATTGGTTAGAGGAACATATATACCTATAGCATGTATAAGTGTTAATAACATGAGTGGCTGCCCCTTATCTAGTAGGCACCCCTCGAAATACGTATAATGCTGATTATAAAAATAACAGCGGGTTGGTTTCTGCAACAATGTATAGCATGTCGCTACATAGCCTCTCAAGATTGGTTGGCATACTCTCCCAACCTTGGACATTTGGATCGCTAGCCGCACGTGAACAGAATTAAATTCTGGTGCAGAGAACGTCAGACCGATGGCCACATTGGTCCATTAGCCTACCATCTCATCAGCTAGACCATGAGCCAAAGCTTATTCTTTGTATTTGACCTTGCTGGCTGTTTTGATCTTTGGAATTTTTAAGGGAGTCCGGGTACACCACTATCTTCTTGTGAGGCTTAATGAATGGACCTTGTTTCGAGTCTTGCATCACGTGTCAATAGAGCATGAATTTGTCAATTTCGACCTGTTATTTACTGCTATTTGATTTAATTTGTGCAAAGAAACACTTGTGTACAGGCGTATTATACATGCCATATATCAATTATGCTGGGTGCTATTACTCCTCTTAGCCTCTGGAGACTTGGTTGCTCCATCTTACTTGTGCTTTCTGCACTCTTCATTATCCAATACTTAGCACTTAGATGTTTTCGCTTCTATCTAATCTAAGCAAAATGTGCCCTTCATTCCTATCTTATCCTAGTTAACTCCCTTTGTACTTTTCAATTATGCTTTGCGGTGTCATCCTTAGTCTTAGTAAAACAGATATTCTTTGTTCCTCGCAGGAAGCTGATTTGCAGCCCGGGTTTGTCTCGGAGGTAGTGTTTACATGATCCGACATTCATATTTCCATCATGGCCACTTTACTTCTGTTATAGTTTCTACTGCAGCAAGCTTCTATATGTCTCATCTACCTTGCATTTCTGCATATGTACATTTGTTGAGCTTTCTCACTTGTCTTCTTGGCATACATGATTTCTTAATCTCTGACTTTCAGTACACCCTCATTCTTTAAGTTTCTTATATTGTTTATGTGCCTCATTGTGTCTTCCCCTTATGTCTCTTTACTATCATCTGTTCGCACTTACGGCTCTTCTGTATCTGATGGTGTATGCCGACATCCTTTCACCACTTCAGTGCAAGGGTACATTCTATACGGTTGTCTGAGTGCATTACGTCTCTCACACACTCGGTGTGTTATTGGGACGATACCTGGTGCCATGCACAGAGTCTTCCTGCTTTGATTCCAGTATGACGGAGGTGAGGGGGTGAGCACTAGATGACATCTGCTCCTCTACATTCCCCCCTCTGGTCGAGTCCTCGACCACCTCCTCAATCTTCCTCACCTTCTCTTCACACTGTGGCTTCTTCGGGATACATATCTTTGTCACCGCTCTTAGGTGACCTGCATTCTTTATATGTTCATCCACAATCCATCAAATAGCAGCACTTCCTGGATGGTGGACAGAATATCCAATGTCCTTTATATTCCTGTCATGATTCCTGCCCCTCATGTCCCCAGCCCTCCAAGATGTCAGGCTGGAGCCAGGCCACAATCAGCTACATGGCCCTCAAGGGCCTCCCCATCCCTCCAAAGACCCACTTGGAGTCAGACTTGGCACTTGTGGCACCAGACTCACTCACTCCCATAGGATAACATTGGGGATTGGACTTGTAGTGCATTGATGGGGACAAGATGGATGCCCCACATATTTCGGTTCCCAGAACTGCATGTGCAGTCTAGTCTTTTGGGTGTGGTTCAGCCCAGAGACACCTGGGATACCCAGAGACTATTTAAGCCACGCCCAGGCTGAGAAACATGCTGTTTCCTGCACCTGCAGCGTGACACTCACTGTGTTCGGATCGGTCTCCAGTAGGCCTGCATCTTTCTTCTGCGCTCAACTCCTGCAAGAACACTGTTAGGAACAGCCTTTCCTTGCGGTGCTTCTGCACATCATTCATCGCTCCTTCTGTTCTGCGGGCATCTTCAGCAGTGTAATTCCCATCCCGGGACGCCGCTTCCTAATGGAAAATAACAGAAAAAAGGCATTAGTAAGCATTCAGCAAATCTTCGCTTATTTTTAAAGACTGTACAAGCTTCAAATGCTTACCTGAATCCCAGCCGCTCTGGGGGAACTGTCTCCGGAACTTCTCATCCATCTGCAAGAGGGAAAAGACACTCCAGGTTAGCGTGGAAACATCCAGAGGCGCCGCATACCGCGCTTACTCACCGCATTTCTTCTTCATAACCGGCATCCATGCTGAAAACGTCGCGGCACCTAAAAGACGCAGAAAAAGAACTCAGTTCAATACAAATATGAAAGGGTTGCATCACGCATCGCGCTCTCAACTTCAGCGCTACTCATCTCAGCAGCACGTCGCCATCCCCGGACGCCGGCCATCATCTAAGAAAGGAAAGGAACGAAGTTAGAGAACTTTTCAAAAGACTCATTATACTTACCTGTCGGACTCTTGCCAGTGAAGTAACTAGGCAGCAACAAGCCTGCATCAATCAACGCACCCCTGCACTGAAAGCAGGACAGAGAGCACACTTTCCAAGAAAACAAGGTGAGCTGTGGATCAAAGGGAAGGGTTGGACCCCGGGGAAGAAGGGGTTCAAGCACACAGACAATAGGGAGTTAAACTCTACAAATCCTGTGCTTCAGGCCCAATCTCCAGTCGAGTAGACTCCAGGGACGGGTTTGAGGTTGTAAGAGGTCAGAACAGGCTGAGTGACATCCCCGTGGATACCAGGTGAGCGATACAATTCCTTGTGATTCTTGGTGTAATTGAATTTTGTTCCTGAGGGTGTCAGTAGACTTATTTTTATGTTTTCACGGGTGCTGCTCTTGTTTTTCATGTGTACACCAGTTTCAGCATTTATATTGATCATTATCATAATCCCGATAGCTTTCTTTGCTGTCTTTTGACATTGTCCAATGATGCTTCTCATGACGCAGAATACCAGCAATACTGACACTAATTCTGCTACTAGTAGTTTTGAAAGCATTTGCCGTCTAAGTCAGAATCCATTAAAACAGGGACGTGAACCAGTCATCTCCTTCCGTCTCATCTATTTATTCCACCATTTTTTAATGCAGGGTTGACCGCATAGTTATTGCTTTTGGAAGAGTTCAATTTTATCCATCATGGGCAGGTGTGTACGCACAGCAAGAAAGCCCATTCTTGGCACATACTACGTCCTCCATTGCTGTTATTAAGTTCAGGATATACCTGTTCTGGATGGGTCATAAGTCTGATGACCCTCAATTCTTCTCATCGCATTAAATCCTTTTATTGTCGTGTTGATTGTCTGTAGCAGCTCCCATCTGGTGATTTGCAGCCACTTGGCATTCAATGCCGTCTGGAACTTAGGCCAGTATTGCACTGTTCTTACAGGCACTGCTGCCACAACACCTGTACTTGAATGATTCCAGCATATTCACTGATATCTATTCAAACACTCACTATAGTAGTGGACACTCACACCACAAGCGCTCAAGAAATCTAAAATTGCTAAACAAGCCACTTCCTGGTTGTACCCTGAACTCTTGGAGCCTCAGAAAAATAAATGCCTTGCAGAGGCCAAATTGGAGAAAACACCCACTGGCTCCCTGAAAGTGTAATTCACCATGGCAGCAAAATATTACAGACAGGCAATCATAGTGGCAAAATCTACCTCGTACAACATGAGAATCGGCAATGCCAAATTTAACCCAAAAGATATTTTCACAATCTTGAGAGAATTAGAAGCCCCCCCCCCTAGAACTATTCAAAGTATAAATCACAAGTTGAAGCTTTGAATTACAATGCCAGGCTTTGGTTGTAGGCTTGCCATTTTGAGTGCCAGTTTCAAAAGGGAGGGCTTTTAAATTGTGTTTTGAAATTGCCTTTGCATTTCACATGGACCGCTTTTGAATCCAAAACTTTAAAAGCCAAAGTCCGGAATTTCTAATCTCATCTACCCGTTTGGCATCCATGCTGGCCCTTGCGCCACCTGACTTGCTAGATGCCGCCCACCCCTCTCCTCTGCACCACCCGTACTCCTCTACCCGTCCTCTGTCCCACTCTCTATCCTACCCCCCACTGTATATCTGTTCTGTTGTCCCTCTGTGAAGTGCTCCATTATGCATCTATTCTGTTACCTCTGTAAAGCACCCTGTTGCTTCTCAAAGCAAGGTCTGTGCAAAATAAATACCATAATAATCGCATCCGTCAGAATGTCCTTTTTTGACCAATAAAATGGCTGCGATTCTTTGAGAAGTGACAAACCGCAGCCTTGAAATCAGCGATGGCTGCGCGATCAGGGAACGTAGGTGGCGGCTGTGTGCATTCGGCCAGCTCCTTCTAGCTCAGTGCTTATCGTGTGGCACCTCAAAGTAAAACATCTAGGGCCTCATCACGAGTTGGGCGGTATGGCGGTTGGGATATCGCCCAACTTTATTTGCATTAGCACTCATCCGCCGGATCATGGGTTGGGCGCTAACTGTTACTCCCCATTAGGGAATTTTCGGTACAATTACTGCATGATGGTTGGGTGGTAAATGCATTAGTAAATGCTGTTACCGCCGCATTTAAGGGCTACCGCCAACTTGTGATGAAGCCCCTAAAATAGAATGTCAATCATCTGTCACGGACAGGCAGCGACACCAATGTGCCAACATTTAATACCACTGGGTTTTTATCTTTCACATCAAACTTTTTCTTTCCTCACCAATGGCACGCACACAGCAGTGCTCTCCCCGACATGTTAAAAGTATACATTTCTGTGAACTCTGTATACACTATTTTTCCTTCTTGTTTCTGATGCGCCACTTATCAGATTAGGTGCTTCAATCAAAGTTTATAGCAACGGGTTGTTCACCTTGAAAGGTTGCTCTGCACGGCAGGGGAATTCAAAGTTCCAAAGACGTTAGACCACTAAACTGATGAAATGGAGGACGTCCGTATAATTCCTAACCCTTTATGCGACAACGATAATTAACCACCCTTCGTAGCCCCCAAAAATAGCCATGACAAGTGGGTGCAATTCATGTAGTTATGTTTTTCCCTTTGTATTCTGGGAGGTGTAGTCCTGCAATAAAAAAAAAAACACTTCCACTTGAACGCAAAGAATAAGCGCATTAGTGTGATTACAAACGCCTGATAGAATTGAGAGCTCGGCCGGTCACAATATGTGGAAGAATTGAAAGAAAATGTAAGCGGCTAGAAGCGGTATCACCGGGCTGAGGTAAATGACGAAACTGGTAACCCTGTCTTGATATTAGAAAGCACTGGCCGTTTGTCCCCTGGAAACGTGAGCTTTTAAGCTTGCAAGAAGAAAAACCAACAGAAATGGAAAATGTCTGTTTTACGGACAGACAAGTCGGCGGCGGACATGCTAAAACAATAGGGGAATATGGCTGCACCGGCAAATGTGGAGAGGATTCAGCAAGGAGTTAAATGTGCTAATTTGCTTTACGGAATGCAAATAACTATTAGTACTAAATTACAACTTTGATACCTGTATAACAGTTAATCGCGCATTAACAGACGCTGTGCGTTCAATTGTTTGAATGCTAACATTTAAGAAAGAAAGGGTTGTTTTCAATCTCCAGTGGTGTCATGAGGAATCCCGGTCTTGCCTCCGTGCTTATAAGGCTGTGACCCTTAGTGAGTGAACCTCCAAGATTTCAGCTATAGTCCTCTCTTCTCTACATACACTCCTTCACCGGGGTCCCCCGGGCCTGGCCCTGCCGGCCCTCTGATGATCCCCTGTACACCAGCCTGAGCCACTGACCCATTCTCCTCCCAGCACTCCTCAGAACTTGAAGCCCTCTCCACCATATGGCCCGCTGCACCCCACGAGGGCCAATGAGCTCACTGAGGTTTGGGGACATAGCCTGGTGCTCGGCAATGCCAATCCACATTCCCCCTTGGCTCTGACATCCAATGTCCACATGTTTAATACAGACTCTCATTGTCTGATGCTCTGAGAACACTGCTTCCATCTGGTCACGGGTGCACGAGTTGGACACAGGCAACCACTTATCACTGTACTCTTACCAGTTGCACTTTGGAGTTGGACTGTCACTCAGGTCCTTCGTCAAATCAACCCAAGGCTGCACCACGCACGTGCTACCCCATGCCTCTGCTATCTACTTTGTTCTCTGGCTCAGACAGCTGGGCCCACCACGCCCTACAACTACTGAAGTGCGAAGGTGGCTCATGTGCGCCGATCACCCCACCAACACACTCATCATTAATGAATTTTATTGGCTGAAAAACTGCCAATGAAAATTCGTAAGTTCTGTTATTATGTTGAAGAATGGCCTACTGACAGACACTGTGATGTTTGCACGCAAATTAACACTGGCAGGCCACAGCACTACCGCCCGCCAGCCTCATACAGAATGGCATTATGAATGGATTACGTAAACTGTGTGGAGCCTATGAGCTTTGTGCAGTTTATACTGTAAGGAAACTGCGTAAAATGGGACGTGCCCCTCTGTGTGGTCAGACCCAGCCACAACACAAGATAATTATTTTGTAAAGTTTGCAGCCATGCTGCATTGCGCATAATAAAATAAATGCACACATGTGAAACTTGTATTGTCCCTGGGGAGCCCAAATTAGCAGCCACCACAGAGGCAGTGGAAGTGTTTCACTCACCATCCTTAAGGTGTCCTGCTGTGAACCTCTGGCATATAATGCAGTTCACACTAAACTGTGCACATGTGCCAATGAATTTGGTAAGAACCAGTCTTCTGTGATTCATGCAGCGGGGTAGTGAAGCTGCTCCAATGCCACCTTCAATAATGATAGATGCATAACTGGCTTTCCAGTGCTATCCTGTCTCCAAATAACCTCAGTGGGTGATAAAGAACCTCCTGCCTCTTCCATGAATCTTGCTCTTCCTGTGGAGCTCTACCTTGAATCTAAATTAACTGTACAATGGATAACAGATTAAACCCTTTAGTCATTACCATGCACCGTCATGACAATTGTTTAACACTCTACTTCATAGTTAGAAATGTTTTGGAAATATGCTACTCTTTTGGCTTCTATGTCTGCGGCTTTGTTACCGTGCAAAATCAAATCTGCCCTTTCAGTATGGGCTGTGCACTTTACGGCTGCGATGGCCAAGGGAATCTGCAATACTTTAATAAGCTTGTCCACTAGCAGTGTATGTGTTTTGATTTTCTGACACATGTAAAGACCTCAGTTTTTGGACTCGGGAAGGCACTAATACACACCTAGACCAACAATTTGAATATAATTAGCTCTTTACAGACCTTTATTCACACAGATTATAAGCATACAAATAACTATTGGAATAAATGCAATTGGTTATACATCAACACACAAGCCAGGATAGTTACAAAAGGGTCTATATCACTGTTAGTGCAGTTGTCGGAGAAAACATAATCTCAGCCACGACGATGCATTCAAATCAACTTCCCCTGCCCTCAAAGGCCATAAATCCATCACACTCTGGATATTTCGTTTGCTGAAAGTCAGATGATTTTTGTGTTACTTTGTAGAGAGGTGCTAAAATCTGCCCCAAGTGTGGTAGAAGTTGGATCCAGCACCCGAGCAACCCTATAAACTGTTGGGCTTGTTTCGTATTCATGGGTACCGCAAACTCCAGGATCTTTTGTTTATCCTTCAGCACCATCTCTCGATGCCCATTATGCCACTGGATTCCCCGATAAATCAGGGTCTGCTCGCTGGACCTTGGGTTTTTGTCTCATTAATTTCCCATCCTTATTTTCTCAAACCCTCAATAATGGTGTCTAGGTGCGTCCGCACACTTTGCTCATCCTTTTCCTGTATCAGAATGTCCTCAATGTTGTGTGAAATCTGTACATAAGGTTTGCACAGCATCTCATCCAAATGTTCTGCCACCTGCCAGTGACAAATCGTCAGATTATGTATGTACCCCATGGGTAAGCGTTGAAATGTATACTGCCTCCCATTCCAAGAAAATGCCTACTGCGCATGACATTCTTCGGCAATCAGTAGAGTGAAACATGTGTTCGCCAAATCTATCACTGCGTAACAAGTTCCTTCAAACTTCTGCACATTTTTCATCAAAGTATTCGTATCTGGAACTGCAGATGTTAATGGAGGAGTGTACTTAATCAACTCATGATATCTACAGTCATCCTATAGCTTCTGTCCGGCTTCTTGACCGGCCAGACCGGATTGTTCCAAGCTGTGGTTACAGGATGTAGAACGCCTGCTTCAACATATCCCTTAATGGTGGCTGAAATCTCCTTCTGCCCCCCCAAGAATACAATATTGTTTCATAGATACCTGTTTTGTGGCTAAGGGAACCTGCACAGTGGGCATTTTCAATTTTCCAACAATGATGGGGAGGGGGGTACACGTCAATGCACTCACCCCAAACTGATATGTTTTGCCTCCTAGTCTTGAAGTCAATCCTTCAGGAATGTCAAAACCAATAATATATTCAGGTATGCAAACAATTAACAATTGGTATTTCTTCCTTTTTTAAATTACCATGGCCACTCTTGTTTGGACTGCAGGGTTCTGTCTCCCTCCGAGTCCTGTAATGGTAAAATGACTGGCATTAAATCTTGAAGGATTCCTATGAATTAATGAGTCCTCCTCCCGGCTAACAATCAAAGTTTGAACCTCTTGCATATTTCCTGATTGCCAGAATAATTTCTCATTCACATGAGGTCATCTGTCTACCTTAATCCGGGCAGACACTACTGAAGTTTGACCACAATCCTATTCGTATTTCGAATGCGTGTATTTGGGCTCTGTCTCCAACATCGCACTTGCATCCTTTCATAAATCGGAATAGGTTGGCTGGTATGGTGAAGGCATCCCCATGGAGCCGTGGTCCATCTCCTCCTCAGGCGGCCCGGAAGGGGACTTATCCCCACTTTGCTTGTTCACATCCTGCCTTTTCACTTGTTTATACCGCTCTTTCCCTTCAAGCCCTTGCTTTTCATACAGCTGATACATTTTGCGAGTCTCAATTGCATCAATATCTTTGCGCGGCACTAAATCTTTTAGCAGCGCGAAAAAACGATTCTGGATACACGTGAATCTCTACTATCAAACCTCTTTCCAGGGGTCCGTTTATTACTTCACTCCTCTCTCTCTCATAACCTTTCTTCCATCTTGTCCCATTCCCCTGAAGGGGCCCCTGAGGGACCCTTCAATGTGGAAACAAGGCACAATCACCACACACGAACTGATACGCCAGACACGAGGTTGTATTCCCAAAATCTAGGGTTTATTGCAAAGCAAATAGTCTAAGTTGGCCAAATGGTCCCACACCCCGTGACATGTGTCTAACAGACCTCGGGGGGCGCAAGAGAGCGAGGATCATGCATCAGTTACATATATACAAAATTAGCATCTTGCAATCAGTAATGACACATTCAATGCCACCCCTAATTCATTCCTTTTGAATTGGAGGCGATGATTGACCATGGTGACGAGTATGACACCTTAGACATTATATTTATTTATTTATACAGTTTGCAATCTCGTACTTACAGACGCCATTCTTTAAAATAAAGAACACAGCGCTTCTGTTTTCATGGACAAGCTGCGCGTAAGGGAATGGCACATTCCAGGTCTTGCCATCTCCTAGTTTCTATTCACGCTCTGGAGGTCAGCTTGCTCTCTGGGGCCTCACAGTGCTCACAGAGAGGGGGGCCGCAAAGAAGAACATAATTCAAACCTTTTAATATTAGTTTCGTACATTGCTATTCTTTTAGGGAGACTCGCTGGCATCTGTGTACTGATTAGAATGCCTTGCTCCTTGCCTCCAAGGATATGTGAGGGAGGGAACCGGGCATTTCTGTCTGGCTTACAGCGTTATGTTTCAACATGTCTTTTAGCAACCTTGGACCATTGAAGCAGAATAATATTTCAGCAAAGCAGTTTTACATGAGGCAAAGAGGCAGCGTTGGAGAAAATGGAGAGAAAACAAAAAGGCAATTCTTTGATCATCTTTAAATGGCCTCACTTTAGTTAAGCTAATGACTATATATTCTTAACACTAGAATGAGGCGGTTGGTCTTCGGCCAACCAATTATCCGACATTGCCTTCCGTTTGAGGGGCATCTAATTTTTCTAGACTGACAAACCCTCCTCTTGGCTGCATGCCAAACGCCTCATCCATACATTGCATCCTTCTCCGACCAGGTGTTTAGATCAGATTCGGAATCTGATTCGAACTCTACTCGCCTACACTCGTTGTCTCCTCCTCATTGTCATCAATATCGATTGCCATGAATTCTTTAATGGTTTTAGATTCATTGCTATTGAGTGTTTGATCTAGTAGTGTTTTCTTTCTACCATTTGTACACATTCTTCACTAATTTCAGTGCATACTATTGGGAGGCAATGTATGCAACAACATGTCACGAATATACCTAGAATTGCTACTAAGATTGCAAATAGCTTCCATCCCCATGATCGTAACACTTCCCAAAACCAGGAGCTTATGTTCAATTCCCATCTTCCCTCAGGGGGGTGAAGATCAGAGCTCAAAACATGTAACTTTCTTATCGCTTCAAAAATCGTGGGGGAGGAGTTGCTTACGAATACGCAACACGCTGATCCCACGATTTTGCAAACACTGCCGCGATCAATGAAGATTATATCAAGGGCCTTCTATTCTGTAGTGACATCAATCTAATTCCTTTTTCCTCAAGAGTCATATTATATAATATGTTGGTTGTTCCATTTATTGTTTCTTCTAATATTCTGGACAGTAGTCTTATATTATAAGAGTTTATTGCTTGGCACCAAAATGGTATAAATGATTTTGCTATGTCCTCTACAATCAACCCTTCTTCAATATTTCGGCGAGGTCGTGACCTGGTCCATTTGGCTATGTCTGCTGTTTTCGAAAGGAACACCCCAGGGAGCAGGAAGCCCAAATAACAAGTGCCTCCCCAGTTTTTAGGTAACCAGGGATACGCTTTTTCTCCACATACAAAATGCACAGAATCTCTCACATATTGCCTCTACTTCTTTATCAAGGAATGCTATATTCCTGCATCTAGTGAAAGTCCCTTCCTTCTTTCTTAAACAAAAGGGGACAGAACGTGGATTATAATTTACTGTATAGGAAGGAGGTTCTGCATCCTTATTTCCATCTGGGTTCATATGAAATGTGATCACTGATGATTTATAGGGCACAAACATCCATCTTTTGGCATTATTGCTGGTGTAATCAGTCGTGCTTTATGGAATATGGAGCAACCTATGGGTTTCATAATCACTTCCTCAAATTCATTCATGTTTGTCTTGTCTAACTGACCAGTTTCACTCTTGTTCCATTTACCATAATATAGAGAGGCATAGCATGCAGAGGTCAGTGGCAGGGGCTGTACATACCATCCGATTCCCTTACCACCATGCTGTGGAAAGTGAGCACAAACCCAACTATTGTTTTTTCTTAATATTGAGTGTGTCATGTTCGTTATTAATAGTAATGTGTTATTCCCATACCCTTCCCTAAGTCTCTCTTCCATTGGGTACAAGGTATAGGAAATCACATGAACTGGGCTTTCCGTCATAGAAATGTTCATAACAGGCAACAGTACTTCTAGAGGGTGCATTTCTTCCAAGTACCATAATACTGATACAGTCAACATTGGAGCGAGTATACTCATTATACACATTATTATTGTTAAGCCCAGCATACAATACTTCCGGCCATTCCCTTTTCATACCCTTCTATGCGTTACGTTTAACTCATTATTAGCATTGGTGCAGGAGGGGACGTGAGCTGGTTCTGGCATCTTTCCTCGTCCTTCTTCTTCCGCCGTGTTCGTTGTAAATGTCTCTTGTTGATGCGATTGCTGAGCTCTCAGTTAGTTCGATAAGTGTCTGCAGTTTATTTATGCCAGCTCTTAGCAGCCTGGGTTGCTCTTACATTAGGCAAGATCTCTGTGCATCTGCACATCGCTCTACAGCTCCAGAGCAGTTATCAATTGCCTTTTGTACCATTGTGCACCCCGTTTGTCTGCACGGGTTCAGGACACATGGATTTTTATATTAGCACCGAGGAGTCACGCTTATTGGGCTGTCTGTTTTGCACAACCCTCACGTCGCTTTCCTCTAGGCCTCCGGTTCCTACTTCATCCGAGAATAGGAAACCGAGGCAACAAAAATCACAAAAAGATGATGTGATCACTCCTTTTTTCTGTTCCGCAAGTTATACCGATTTGCTCCCGGTATCGTGTGATCAATGAATAGCGCAGATGCACTTCCGGACTCAAGCTTGGAGTCCGCCTGAGGCGCAATGGCAGATGATGGGCGCCTAGGCAGCAATGATCCAGGTTGTGGCACACCAGAAGATGGTGGGCGCCACAAAGGTATACGCTTGGTGTCGGCCAGCAGTGATGCAGAATCTGCTGGACAACGTTGGGGCACTCTTTGCCCTTCCTCTTTTATGGCAATCTCATCAGGCTTGGTTTCAAGATCAGACGATTTCTGTGTCAAAGAGCTGGCAATTGCTTCTTTCATTTCTGGAACCGCTGTTTGTTTCTGGTTGTCGTCCTGATCAAAGTGTCAAGTGGCGGCGGGACTTTCTTGGCATGTGTGGCATGAATCCACGCCTTTCTTCCATCCAGCCGTATTGCTGTCTGCGTAGTCGGGAGGATCTGGTAGGGCCCACGCCACCTGGGTGCTAACGATGTTTTTCGCTCAGTTTTTTATTAGCACCCAGTTTCCTAGCTCCAATGTGTGTCCTGGGCCAGTGTATTTTATGGGCAACGCCTCCTGCACCTGCTGATGAATCAAACGCAATTCCTGCATTAACAGATTACAATAAATGCTGAGTACAGGGTGTTCCACTTCCCTCAACCTTTTCGGCTCAGGTGCACACCAAACATTCGCCGGTCTCCCCATGATGATTTCGTATGGGGAGAGCGCAGTTCTCGCCTGCACAGATGTTCGCATACACAGTAGTGCTATTGGCAATGCATCCAACCAACTTAGCTTGCTGCTTGCACAGATCTTGCTTATTTTGGATTTGAGTATGCCATTGTGATGTTCAATAAGTCCGGCACTCATGGGATGTCTGGAGCAATGGAATCGCTTATCGATTTGGAGACCTGCACAAATCTGCAATATTACTGCACCCACAAAATGCGGGCCGTTGTCTGACCATATGACACGGGGCAGACCGAAACGGGTAAAATACTCCTTCAACATTACTTTTGCAGTACTTATAGCAGTACAGTCCTTCAAGGGATATGCTTCTACCCATTTACTGAAAGCACATATAACCACCAGAACATACTTCAAGTTTTGACATCTCTCCATTTCTATGAAATCAAAATGGATCACCTCAAATGGCATAGAGGGAGAGCCAAAACTGCCTGTTGGAGTCACCGTCCCTTTCCCCACATTGTGTTGTAGGCAAGTGATACAATTCTGTACCAGCCTCTCAGCATTCTTTTTTATGAGTGGATTTTCCCAGACTGTGGCTAAATGTTTATTTTCTTCGCACAGATATGAGTGGGGCTGTGGGCCATTGTGACCATTGCATTTACATAGGCATTGGGCAGCATCCAATTCCCGCTCTTCTTGTCCACCCAACAACCCTCCAGATCCAATTCTGCAGAGCCCTCAGCCCACCCTTGGATTTCATCAACAGTGGCTTCCACCTGCATCTCTTTGATAGTGACAATTGCATTCTCTTTCATACAGGGCACTTCCTCCGACTGTACTATTAACATTTTTGTATTCAAATCATTGGCAGTTTGTTTCGCAATTCTGTCTGCAAATGCGTTTCCCTCTCCCACCTTGCATGTCACCTTTTTATGTGCTTCACATTTCACTATTGCCAAGTGCTTTGGACACGTAAGTGCAGACAACAATCGTACAATCAAAGGGCCATGTTGGATTCTATCCCGGTGTGATGTTAGAAACCCTCTCTCAGCCCACAGTCGGCCAAAGTTATGAACCACGCCAAAGGCGTATTGCTGTCACTATATATGTTTACACTTAGATTTTCAGAAATTTCACAGGCTCTCATTAAAGCAATTATTTCCGCTGCTTGGGCGGAGTTGTAAGGAATTCTTTTACTCTCTACAATGCTCTTTAACGTGGTGATGGCTTATGCAGCAGTTGATGTGCTGTCAGGTAATTTAAAGCAGGAACCGTCACAGAACAATTCTCCATCTGGTTCTTTTTAGTGGAGTATCACTTAAATCAATTCTCCCTTTTGTTTCTTCTTCGGTAACCATTAAGCATTCATTAGGGGGTGATTTATTTCCACCAATGTCTTCCTCGGGCATTGGCATCAATTCTGCTGGATTCAAAGCGCTACAGCTCATAATTTGGATGTGGGGTGCAAATAGCATGATTTCATATCTAGTCAATCTAGCGGAGGTGAGGTGTTGCGTCTGCGTTCTATTGAGTAGAACGTCTATGCATGTGGCACCATCAAAATTAAGGTGTGCCACAATACCATCCCTTCTGTTTGTTTCACTGACGCAGCAGCCACTGCAACAGCTCGCAAACATTGTGGAAATGCGCGCTACAGGGTCCAGCACGGAACAAAAGTAACCGCATGGCCTATTTCTTCCACCTTGTTCTTGCATCAAAACAGAACGCGCAGCCTTCACTCTCATGCACAAACAACCTAAAAACATTTTCATAATTTGGCTTGCCCAGAACTGGAGCAGAACACAGTACAGTTTTGAGCAAATCAAATGCTTTCTGACATTCTTCATTCCACTCCTCACAACATCCTTCTTTGTCAACTCCACCATTGGTTTCACAATTAAAGCAAAATTCACAATCCACTGACGGCAATAAGAAGCCATGCCGATTATAGCTCTGACTCCTTTCTGTGTCTTTGGAATAGGCATACCAAAATTGCACTCTATTCTCTCCGGCGTTAGTCTTCTCCCTTCTTTTGAAAGTAGGTAACCCAAATAAGCTACTTCTTTCTGACAATACTGGAATTTATTTAAGCTTTCTTTATGGCCATGCGCAGCTAGATGAGTCAATAACAAGACAGTACTTTTTTTTACAAATCTCTTCCGTGTCAGCAGCGATCAATAGGTCATTAATATATTGTAAAAATACACAACCTGCCGGTAGTTCTAGCATATCTAGCTGTTCTTTTAATACTCTACTGTATATACTCAGACTTTCTGTGTAGCCCTGTGGAATGCTTGTGAATGTTCATCCTCCTAAAGTGAAGGCGAACAAATATCTGCTTTCTTTGTGTACCGGAAAGCTGAAGAAAGCATTCTTCAGATCGATAACACTAAAGTATTCTGCCGAGGCAGTAATCATTGTCAGAATTGTGGTAACATCTGGAACCAACGGGAATTGGGGATTTACTACTTTGTTTAATGCACGCAAATCAATTATAAAATGGTACGGTACCTCATTACCCCCTTTCTTATACACTGGAAGAATGGGACTGTTCCATGTACTGCCTGTAATCTCTTCAATCACTCCCAATTTCACCAAATCGGAAACAATACTTTTCAATCCTTTCTCTCCTTCTGCTGAAATTTTATACTGTGGAATGCGCGGTAGCTTTACTCCTTCTTTTAAAACAATTTTCTCTGGCTCTATTTTCAGACATCTCACATCATTGTCATTCATAGCCCAAATGCAAGTTGGCACCTCACTCAATTCCCCTGTTAAAGGTTTAGACACAAATTCAGATATTGGCACATTCTGGGGAGAAATGGTCAAGAATACCCCATCTGGTGTACAGTGGATAACTGCACTTAGTTTTTTCAATAGATTCAATACCAAGAGATTTTCCCCACAATTCTGTTAGAAGGAATGGACAATGGTCAGTAAAAGGGCCTATTGTTACTGCTACTGGCTTGGACTTGGGATTTATTACTGGGGTACCTGTGAACCCTACTGAAATATGATTTCGCCCCGACAGTGGTATATCTGGAACCAAGTGATGGTCTATTGAGCACTTCTGTGCCCCCGTATCTACGAGGACTCTATGCTCTTCATTCCCGATGTTTATTTCTACGTAGGGTCCTTTATGATTCACGGGAATGGACACCGGTTCTGACCCCTGTCCTGGGCTGTCCTATTGGGGTAACAACACATCATCCGAAGTGTAGTCACTGCTATTATTGTAGTATGCACCCGATTGAAAATCAAAAATGTTCCTGCCTCTTCCTCTATTCCCCTTCTGCATACCCTGATGATTTTGATTCTGGGTAAAAGTAGTTTGATTCGGAGCCTGGCATTCCCTTGACTATTCTGGTGCTACTGCATATCGTTTCTGTTGTGGCCATTTGTTCCTGTGTGCCCTCTTTGCTGTCTTCTCTGACCGTACCGAACTCTATTTTGCAAGTGCGGACATTGCGCTCGCCAGTGTCCTTACTCTCTGCAATATGCATACTGATTTACTCCCAAGGGCCCTACATGCATATTCAAATTACTCCTGCCTTGTGCATTTCCCCTTCCCCTGTTGTGTCCCGATACTTCCTGGAGTAACACCCCGACTATTGTTCTCAGTGCTTCGATCCTTATTTGCAAGGGGTACTCATTGCATATCTCTTATCTCCCCTACGGAAATCCTAGGACTCGACATCAATCTCATTGTCTCTCGTATACACACTCGTAGTCTTTGTCTATCACCTATCTGCGCTGGTGGCGGCAAGAATCGCTGCTGTCTATTGGGTACCGCTTCTTTTCTACCCCTCTCAATATCCTTCCTCCTATACCCCGGTGTGGCAAGTATTTCAGAATATTCTTCATCAAGTTCATTCTTAAGTTCAAAAAGTCGGTTCACATGCTCTTTTATTTTCACATCTCTCCCTCTACAATGGGCCAATGCATTCAAATACAACAATCGTTGTGGCGGTAACCTCCCAATTAACTTTTTCCATTGTGCCGACAAATATTCCCCCATGCATTCCAGCAATACCTGTCTTTCATTGCTCCTCCTGAAATCCTACATCGACGCTAGCGTGGCCGCCCCGTCATTCTTGTCTATATACATTTCCGCCTGCTCTTGCAGCTCTCGCTTTCTCTACTTGCTGATCGCACTGCGGGTCACTCTCACACATTCACTTTGTTCAAGTTCGCTTATCGGGGGAGCAGTCAGGACAGAGACACCCTCTTGGGCGGGAGGTGCGGAGAGGGCAGTGAAAGCGGGAGATGTCTGTTGGGGCTGTAGTAATTTCGAAACACTCGGGGCTGGCTGACTAATGGGCAGCGCGGTTACTGGTATAGCCTGTGGCGGTGCTGGGGTGGGGAGGGGCTGAGCAATGGGAGGGGGCTGAGTGGCAGCTACTGACATAGTCTTCTTAGTCTCTCCCCTCGGGCCTTGTTTTGTTTCAGTTAATATTTTATTTATCAATTCGTCTGAGTGTAGCTCTCTTTGTGGATATATGTTGTCAATATTCAACTGGTTGCGTCTCTTTTCCTTCCTCAAACTATTACTCCACTCCTCCTCCTCTTTTTCCTCCGCTTTTGACTTATGTCTGCGCGCATGTTTCTCTCTACTTCTAAATCGGAGCATTGCTTCCCTTCTCCAGTCCCTAAGGATATCAAGTGCTGCAGGGCGTGTTTTCTTACTTATCAGAACCTTTTCCAGGTTATCTATTCGGTCCATCTCAAAACTCCCATTCCTCGGCCACTGCAGATCTTCCTGCTTTCTGGTTTGCTTATGCCAAATTTCACAAAACATTATCGCTCCCACACCATACTTCACATACATATCATCAGCCGGCATTCCCCCTCCCCCCTGGAGGTGCGACCTGGTCAGTTTCCAAAAATTTTCCGCCACAGTGGAAAAACCCGCAAGGGTGGACAATACCCCAGGCATGTTTTTAACCTTACCCTTGGCTAATCAAACTTACTCTGGGTGCTTGATTTTGCAAAATCAACTCTCATCCAATATCAGGATTACTTGTGAATTGGGGCACGACTCACCTGATTAGTCAATTTGTCTTTTCAAGACACAATTCGTCCATATACTGACGCAACCAATGACGTTGTGTCTGCGTATCTCGGCTCTGCCTCATTTCGGGACCCTCGCCCCCTTGTTCGCTGGCCAGGGACGTCGATCAGGGGTCAGCTGTGTGCAGATCTGCAAAGGAGTCTCATCGCTTACGCAGGGGTGCCCCGAACACCTCTTGATCCCGGCTCGATCGTTCCCGTCCTCGCGTTCTTACCGCCGTCCTTATTTTGCAACGTACACGATGGAACAAGTGGGGGAGGGTCCATATAGGGGCGCCATTTTGAAGGGGCCCCTGAGGGACCCTCGAATGTGGAAACAAGGCACAATCACCACACACAAACCGATACACCAGACACGAGGTTGTATTCCCAAAATCTAGGGTTTATTGCAAAGCAAATGGTCTCAGTTGGCCAAATGGTCCAATGCCCCGCGACGTGTGTCTAACAGATCTCGGGGGGACGCAAGAGAGTGAGGATCGTACATCAGTTGCATATATACAAAATGAGCATCTTGCAATCAGTAATGACGCATTCAATGCCGCCCCTAATTCTTTCCCTTTCAATTGGAGGCGATGATTGACCATGGTGACGAGTATGACACGTATGACACCTTAGACCATTATATTTAGCAACAGTTTGAAATCTCAGACTTACAGACACCATTCTTTATTTTAAAGAACTCGGCGCTTCTGTTTTCATGGACAAGCTGCGCGTGAGGGAATGGCACATTCCAGGTCTTGCTATCTCCTAGTTTCTATTCACGCTCTGGAGTTCAGCTTGCTCTCTGGGCCTTTCAGTGCTCAGGAAGGGGGGCTGCAAAGAAGAGCATAATTCAAACCTTTTAATATTAGTTTCGTACATTGCTATTATTTTAGGGAGACTTGCTGGCATCTGTGTACTGATTAGAATGCCTTGTTCCTTGCCTCCAAGAATATGTGAGGGAGCGAACCAGGTATTTCTGTCTGGTTTACGATGTTATGTTTCAACATGTCTTTTAGCAACCTTGGACCATTGAAGCAGAATAATATTTCAGCAAAGCAGTTTTACATGAGGCAAAGAAGCAGCGTTAGAGGAAAAAGATAGAAAACAAAATGGCAATTTTTTGATCATCTTAAAATGGCCTCACTATAGTTAAGCTAATGACTATATATTCTTAACACTAAAATGAGGCGGTTGGTCTTCGACCAACCAATTATCCGACATTGCCTTCCGTTCGAGGGGCATCTAATTTTTCTAGACTGACACCCCTAGGTCCGCTAATTGTCTGATAACATCCACAACAGGGAAATACTTGTTGCTTATCTACACCTATACAGGGTATAGACCCTCCTGTTAAATGTTCAATATAGTGTCACACAAAAACAGAATAGGGCATACATCTCTTTTGGAGCATCCAACTTTCAATTTTACCAATCAAATGTGTCCACTACACGCTATCCCTAACCAGAAGCACACCATATCCCTGTGGGGTGTGCTGTCCCTAGACAAGAGGTGGTGCACCGCTTTTCTAATAGAATAAATGGGAGAAAAACTGTCCCTACTACTACAATGAATGTATTGAAAAAAGCAAAATCCAGTCCCAAGACCACTCACACACTGAACATTTCACATGGGAATATTTTCTTATCATCACAACGCCGTTATTTTATTCACCCTCCGTGAACTGTTTACATAAAGTGCGAGAAAGAGGAGTTATCTCTCAAAAATGAGATTAGACAATAGTAAATTTACTACCTTTGCAACTCATGGCTTAGTCTTTTGGTCTATCTCCAAGTAAAAAACGTTCAACCAATGAAAATTAGCCGACATTGTGTCATACAGAGAAGCGGCACAGATGGTTAATACTTATACGTTGTATCCCTAGAGCCATTCAGGGATATTGGAAACATCGCAGGGTCGGCCGGTTTCGATGACACTGCTAATGTGGTCATCTTATTCAGGACCTATTGCTTGGGTAAGTGCAGTCAGTCACGTTGTCCATCAGATAAGATGGGGCATCCAAACCCCGCCTTAATGTACTGCTCCACGACTTGTACGTGTTGTTGTTGGAGGCAAGTGGAGTGGTCCCCTTTTACTAATGAGTCCATCTCTCAGGATTAGGGTACATTAACTACGCTCTGAATTCGACACGTGCAGCGATCTGTCCCAAGACCACTCGCACACTGAACATTTCACATGGGAAGATTTCCTTATACGCACAATGCCATTATTTTATGCACCCTCATGCAGCGATCTGCACTAATAGTTAAGGCCGGGTTTTGATGCCCTATTTATCTGATGGACAACGTGACTGACTTCACTTTCCCAAATATTCCCATGTGAAATGTTCAGTGTGTGAGTGGTCTTAGGGACTGGATCCCAGCCTCTTCACTTTTTTCAATACATTCATTGTAGTAGTAGGGACAGTTATTCCCCCATCTATTCTATGAGATAGGTGGTGCACCACCTCTTCTAAAGGGACAGCACACCCCATAGGCATAGGGTGTGCTTCTGGTAAGGGATATCGTGTAGTGGACACATTGATTGGTAACATTGAAAGTTGGACGCTTCAAAAGTGATGATCGCATCCACCACCTCATCTGTTAGTTTACCGGTCATCCCCACCACCAGTGTCATAATGACATGTTTGTATGCTGGTGGACCAGTCCGAATTATGGTGTTTTGTGTTGAAACTGATAATGCCACTACCCCATATGTTCCTCATCGCTAGGCCATTCCGATGTAATAGGATACTTGCGAGTACATCCTTGAGCAGCTAACTGTAACAAAGACACTTGTGAATCTCTCCGTTGACCATTGGGAGTTGGCCCTGTATGTAATACTTCTTGAATATGGGTTTCACGGGACAACGGCAGGAACTTTGGAGAATCGGTTGAATCAACAAGAAGGCCTGCCTCACCTCCATCAAATCTGACCACCCATGTTAACAGAGGCTCACCAGCCCTCTGTTTCAATCAGTTAATTATTTCCCCAACCTCTTGGTGAGAATAATCCTCCAACGGTGTAAAATCCACTAAACCACCTCCAGGATAATTCGGATGGGGCCAGATCATCTACGCGTGACTGTTTTAGCAGTCACCTCTTTCCTGTCGGGCTCTAGTTTGGACGGTACCTCCCTATCCGAACCACTCTCTGGACTAGTGCTATCAAATACATCCCCATCCCATTGATTGGGATCCCAATCAACCCTTGTGGAGGCAATCACCATTGCCACCTTACAGGTATTCACTCTCCCTCTTCTCTTTCGATATTTGTATCAAGCAACTACAGCAGCTCGCTCGTCTACTGCTTGATATTCATCAGCCTTATGATACAATTTCAACTGAAGCTGCTGCATTAACGCAATCTGTTTTTCAGCCGCCAGCTCCTTTTCCAATTTCAAGACACTCGCCTGGAAATCTGCATTCTGCTGATGCACCTTTCTGAATGCATGCAAGAAAATCCAACCTCGTCTGCCCAAAGCTGAGCACTCCTTTCCCTTCTCTACAAGTACCTGTTGCAAGCAAGTCGCCACCTTGGCCGGACTCACCTCTTATACTCGTATTCCAGGTCTCACTGAAGCCTGCACCACACGCCCAAGTCTGTGCCAGTTTCTCATGCAGACTCTTTGTCCACCCTGGGATCCATTACTTCAAGACAATCTCTGCCTGCGGAACTTTTTTTTTTTTTTTAATTTTTTTTTTCCCAAGTGGGGAACCCTGGTGTCAATGAATGTTTTGCGTCCCTATCATCAATACCTAACACACACTTGCACACGTCACAACATCAAGAAATTGCCTTTGTGTCCAAGCTTCAGATTCATTTGGTCTCTGACATCTATTACAGCACAAAGAACCTGCTCACAGCGCTATTATATTTTGCTTTTCGGACACGTTTAATGATCTAGGAACTACTCACCCTACTAAACGGACCAAAAGTTCTTGCGCTCAGGAAGGCATTCATACACACTTAGACCAAAAATTGGAATGTAATTGGCTCTTTACAGGCCCCTCATTCACACAGATTATGCACATACAAATAACTATTGGAATAAATGCAATTGGTTATACATAAACACACAAGCAAGGATACTTACAAAAGGGTCTACATCCCTGTTAGTGCAGTTGTAGGAGAAAACCTTATCTCAGCCACGACGACACTACCAAGTCCCAAGGGCAAGTAGGCAGAGAGATCACATGTACTAACGGGTTCTGGAGTGGAACGTCCTCCCTCTCAGCGAGACTTAATCGCCGGGCTTCCAATCCTCTGTCTTCTCATCAGGATACCTCTCTTCTTATGGTCTTACGGGGGACAAATTCCCACCCCTCATAGGTTGCAAACTGCCCCCGGCCAAAGGACGGACCGCAAGCTTGGGTGTCAAACAGCAGAAAAATTCAGACAGTAGTGGAAAAACCCCAGCTTCTCTGTTGTGTGCTTGTTCTCAGCACCCCTTATCAATGCACTTGCACATCTGACTCCCTACTCAGCTCGTACTTGAGGGGACAATACAACAACTATCCTTCATAGTAAGCTCCTCTATTTCTTAATATAATATTGCAACCATTGCAGAATTCATGTCTGCCTTCTAACTGAGCTCACAGAAACACAGACTTTGATAGCGGTTTGAAAGTGAATGTCCAAAATGGCCGCGCACCGCCTCCATGATATAGCTTATTTTCACACACGCATTACAGTATGTTGCATGGGTGCGCCGTCTGCACAGAGGAAACCCCCTCCTTTTCCAACGTGACGATAATGTGTGTGTATGTTTGACATTACATTGACATCACGTAGGCAGAGTCAGAGTACACAGTCACTTCCTCATCTTCCAAATCGCTGAAGCGAGGCGATAAGCACCACTAATTCAGCAGTTTCTGCTGAACAATGTGAAGACAATCCTGCCCTTGTCACTACCTCTAATTCACCATTCTTTTTTAATTTCACTACTGCCGTCCCAGAAGGCCTTTCACCAGTTGTCTGATACATTTTTGAAGAACCATCAATAAAGGGACTTTCCTCCCCTCAGAGGGCATTTTCACTGACGCAGGGAATGTTGTTATAACATTCAGTATATGTTGTAAAGCCATGTACATATTCCCCTTTCCCTATTAATTCTGCTAGACATGTCACTGGATTCAATGTTCTATAGTCTAACAATTTTGATTGCTGTTTTGAAATAATTACGTCATATCCTGGTGCGCTTTGTGTAGTCTATGTACTTCTGAGTTTTCTCTAAATTAGCAAATCTGGTGTGCTCGACTAATGTTATGGAGCACCCCATTGTAATACTTGCACCCTTTTCAAATGCAAAAGCGGCAGCAGCTAAAGCTTGTTGTCAAGGATAATGCCCTTTTTTATTACTAGGTCTAAAATCCTACTATAATAAGCTAATGGTTTGTGTCCATGTCCTGATGTCCTTTTTTGTGTGAGAACTGCTGTCATTACTTCTCCATTTGAGTGTGAAAACAAATACAATTCTTTGTTGAAATCTGGAATTCCTAACACAGGGCTGTGCAAATTGCTCTTTTTAATTCTTCAAGTCCCTCAGTCATTTCCTCTGTCATGTTATTTTATTCTTGTGCACCTCTGCTTCATTGAGTCCTTTTTAAAAGTGGTCAAAGTATGTGCTGTAATAAAAAAAAAAAACAGGCACTAGAATAATAACATAGGCCTACACATTGTTGCATCTCCCGTGTATTGAATCACCTCTGCTCTCTCAGGAGTAACTTTCCTTCCATCTTGAGGGATCAGCTGTCCTATGCACAGGACCTCGTCTTGACAATATTGTAGCTTTTCTTCGTCTACCTTGCATTCTTCCTCTGCTAGTATGATCATGAATTGAACTGAATCTTCTCTGCATCTTTCTCCTGTCTCGCTGCACAATAATATACCATCTACGTACTGAATTATTGCACTTTCAAGTTGTACAAAACCCAGATCCCTCTGAAGGACCCTATTAAAGATTGAAGGGGACTCACCCCTGAGGCAAAAAGTATGTTAGGTTTGTATTTCTATATGAAAAAGAAGGTCAAGTTCTCATGAAGGGGAATTGAGAAGAACACATTTTTAAATCAGACTGTAAAATATTTAGCTGTAGATGGGATATTACATAATATTGTAGCTGGATTTGGAACTGGGGGAAACTTTGACAATAATATTGAGAGGACGGTAATCCTGGCTACATCTCCATGACACACCCCCGCCCCTCCTAAATTTTCTTCATGGGGTACACAGCCGTGTTGCACGGGAAATCTGATGGCACCAGTATTCCCTGCTGCATTAAAGCATAAATGGTGTCAAATATGCCCTCATCCCCTTTTCTGGGCATGGGGTACTGCTTTGCTCGTATCGGGATAGTTCCAGGCTTCAGCTTTTTTTTAACTGCTCCTACTCATTTTAGTCGACCTACATCATAATGACTACTAGTCCAGAAGATGCTTGACGCGCTTTCTAAATCTTCCTGCAAAAATTAAGTTTCTTTCTCACTAATACCATCCCTGTGTTATGTCTCTGTTCTCTATTTTAATCCAGTAAGTAAGACTTATTTCTTTATTTTATTGTTTGTTTATTTTAAAGCAAACCTTCTACAAAAAGAACACCATCTCCATTTCCAAAAAGGTCAAGCAAGACAAGTCTTCAAAATTCAACATAAGCAATACATTGATAATTAAACAGATTTCAATCATTAAAAAAACTATAATTCACAAATCCTTAAATACATTCAATAAAGTTAATTCCTGATAAGACCAAACTTGGTGTTTCACCCAATTTAAAACATATCCCACCAATTCAAGGCCAACAGGGAGCTTGTCTGTTGTGTATGAGGTTCCAGATATCGTGTCCTTACTTCCACCAATGCCCTGCAGGTCACCACAGATTGGAATAAGGATTCTTTGCTTCCGCTATCCCCACAATATCTATACGGTGATTCCTCTTTCGATATCTGCGTCCTAGCCAATTTGACCTCTCTTGTTGGGCGGATATAAAGGCGACATTGCGTACAAAGCTAACCATAGTGAGCTGATGGGGACTTTGTAGATAAGCAGGGATTTGATTTAGCGCTCTATTCCCTCGGATGGATGACAGCATCAGCTTATTTCTTTCTGGACTCCTGAGTGGAGATCCAATCCCTGTTATGCATCTTTTTTTAAAATGTTTTACTTTAACGGATTACCGGTAAGCATTTCTGCAAATGTCACAAGACCTAAGATGGGCCACACGTTTCCCTTTCCAAATCCCAAACCACAAATTTAAGCAGGCCAAATCACTGTGTCTCAGTTTATCAAAAGGGAGTGAATTAGAAATCGCAATGCATTTCTTAAATGGAGATGGTTTTCCACATTTCAATTGACTCCATGGATTGCAACCCTAGTTCAAATCGGATAGCAGCAGCAAGTTGGGCAATCTTGACACCTTAAGCCAGAAATACCCCTCCAATAGCCCCCATACTTTCCAAAACAAGTTCAGCATGGATTCTACTCAATTGGTTAGTATCTGCACCACTTTTTGCTTCTAAAAAGCAAGCTGGGGTAGTGCTGAGAAAGTCCCATACCTCATGTGAAGACCGGCTCCTTCGGCTGCAAGGGTCTTAACCTTGGCTCGTATCATCATGTAATGGGTATGGTCATCAAGGTTTCTGTAAACTATGCTTCCCAGATAAGTCATGGATTCAACCATTTCCTCACCAACCACCCATGAGTGTAATCCCTGTGCTTCCTATATCCCGATGACATGATTAGGACTTTGATGTTTTTACAATTGCTCGCAGGCCATTCATTTCAAGATGAGACAACCTATTTATTCTGTGCTGCAGTCCTATTGGAGTTTGGTCCACAAAAACCAAATCAGAATACAGGGCCCAGAGGAGACCTTTTGCATTAATCTTGAACGCCTGAATCGTCCGCTGGACTCTAGATAGGGGCTCGGGAGCAGCCTTGCTTCATTCCCTGAAATGTATACATTTTCTTTGAGAGGGCATCCTTTGCTGATAATCTCACTTGTGTAGAGGTGTCTGTGTACAGAGCCCTGATTGCCTCCACCAGATCTGGCGGACAATTCCAGCTCATCAGTTTAGACCAAAGCCTCCCCCTGCTCACACCATGAAAAGCTTGTTCAAGATCCATGAAGGCCAAATAGATGTTTGCTTTGTTCTCAATGGATCTTAGCTTAAGAAGGTTGAGCAGAAAAAGGTTTAGAGAGGTACAACTCCCCTCACAAAAGCCGTCTGACGGGGGTCGAAATGACCCGAACACACCGCGCATGCATTCAAGTCTCTTAACAGGATAGATGCAAACAATTTTCCCAAGGATTCCAAGAGGGCGATTTTGTATCATCACAAGCACCCTTCTTGAAAATCGGCACTCTTACAGCCTCCCTCCAGGAAGTGGGAATCTGCTAAGTCTCGAGACCTAGTAAAAAATCTTAACCGTGAAATCTGCTCATAAGTTAGCATGTTCTTTTAACGTATGATTTGTCAGGTGATCCGGCCTAGCTGCCCTAGATGAAGTTAGGTTCCTAATCATTGTCAATTGTCATAATCAAAGATACGCAAATCTCGTCTCTATCAAAGTCAACAGACAATTTCCCCCTGTCTTAGTGCTTTTATTATGGGCCCAATCCTCCCCGGCATCAGTTTGGTGTAGAACTGTACCCATCCATCTTCGGTTACGTGACTCATTGCCAGAGTGGGTTGAAAGCTTACTGCATTGTTAAGCAATCCACAGATATTTCTGGTATTGTATTTGCACACTACCCGTAGCATATGTTCCGCATCGTGTTGCATTCTTGCAGCTCTTGATGCCAACAGCCAATTTGGATATTTTTGTTTCCTCTATCGACTTGCATCTCAAGTGCATTGCTATTTACTTGCCTTAATTTCCTAATATCGTATCTCAGCGCTTTCTTGGCTAGCATCACTTCACTGTTATAATTGTGAAGAGGGATGAGGGGGTGGGGGGCACTTCTTCCATATAGTCCCTAAGACTCTAACCATATTCAATTCCATTCGGATTATCCGATACAAATTGCTCGAACTGAACTACCATCCAGGGAATTTACAAAGGCTTGATTCTTAGGGCCTCATCACGAGTTGGGCGGTACCGCCGGTGCTGTTAGCGCCGGCATTAATAGCCCTACCGCCAAAACCCCCGGCGCTAATAGCGCGGGATCACGGGTTTGGCAGAACGGGTATTGCCCATTCCCCACTGAGCCCATTCGGGAATTCCCCATTCCCCATTGGGCTCAATGGGGAATTTTTGCGCTCTTACCACCGGTGGATTTCCCGCCGGCAGTAATGGCACAAACGTTCAGTGGATTTCCCCCAGCTCAAAGCTGGGGGGAAATCTGCCAAACCCGTGATTTGGCGGACCCTTAAATGTGGTGGTAATAGCGCTACCGCCGCATTTAAGGGTTACCGCCAAACTCGTGATGAGGCCCTTAGTCTATTTCTACCCCATGTTACTGCCACAGGGTTTTTCACAAAGGCATAGGACTGCCATTGCGTTACTACCCAAATCGTTGCTATCAAATTGTGGTCACTCGCCGGCATCTTCCAAACCTTCTTAACGCAGCCACTTTGGAGGAGACAAAGCCATAATCTAGGCAGGCATGCTGAGCTCCCCCCGACCATGTGCGAGCCACCGGGATGTCCCCCCCTCCCCCTTTTGTCTGACCATTTAGCATTGCTAAATCATGGGCACTCGATTCATTCAACCACATCAACTCTCTTTTCCACAGCATCGAGTCACTCAGCCCATTACCCTGTGTATCTAGATAGTGCTGATAAAAATCTCCACATACAATAATGTGAGGAGGCCTCACTGTTATGAGCACTTCATCCAGTAGCGACACAATGCAGTCAACAAAACCCTGTTCTGTGCATATATTTACACTCCAATACAGGTTTATAAGGACTAGAGTCAACTTCTGCTTATCCAAATTTTGTCAATCCATCCTCAACCTCTGCACATAAGGGGTTGGCTGGGGCACTCCTTTAACAATTAGAGTGCCATCCATTTTGACCAGTGTCAGTTGACCCGAATATGGCCTCGCAAGCCATCCCTCCGGAGCCTCATTTAGGAAAACCTTGTAGCCTTCGCAGACTGGTTTAAATCCAAGCCAAGTCTCCTGCAGGCAAATGATGTCAAATCGGTCCAAGCCCAATTTTCCATTTCAGAAGAGCTCCACAAAACCTCTGGGGATCCAGGACCAGAGGCCCATCTTTTATCTGGCTCTAATGCTGGCGAGGTCCCACCAGAGCCGCTGCACGTCATGCCCAGCTATATTTTTCAACACCCAACAGGGGCTCCTATACTCTTGTTGGGGTTTAGGCACTTGCTGTTGCATTACCAATCATAACTGAGAATGATTGATCATTTTTGGTAGCTGCAGATTATACTTCAGGCTCCATATCTTCTCTGACCTTTGGCATTGGGATTTCCCTATTCCTTGAATTACCTACCTTTGGAGCCAGGTTCTCCTGACCCATAGAGGTCACATTAATACCTGTATAGTCGCTCAGCTCAAAGCCAAGATGGAGCAGGTAGTCGCTCATTTCTAACACCATAGATTGTATCAAAGCTGAGCCCAAATGCTATATTACCCAATGGCTATCACTGCTGTCCACCCTCTTCCCTCATCAACGGTCCCATGGACAACCACCCTTTCTTCTCTGACTGCTGCTGCTTCTAACTCTATGGGAATTATCTGTTCGTCTTTAGAATCCATAGGTATTTCTGGTCTAAACAAAAATGTATCAGGTATTCTCAATAATTTACCTACTAATCTGGAGAGCCATGTTGAGTCATTCCATACAAGAAAACCTCTGGGTCTAGAGCAGGTTTGTCCAAACTTTTTGAATGTGGGGCCGAAGCATTAACTTTTTGCCACCCAGTGGGCCGGCAAGTCAAAAGTCAACACCCTCACCCAAAGCAGTATATTGAAAAGCGATGGTGGTGACCTTTTGACACAATAGCATCACAGGCAGTGATAGCCATGCAGTCCCAAAAATAGCTTATGGTGTCGGGGGCAGTGATCAAAGGTTACTTTCTTGTTATTTCTTCAGTCTGTATGTGTTGATATTTTTCTGAAATAGTGGGGGCGATCGAGCGTAGCGAGGGAGCTATAATGATCTAGGACGGGTTTGGGCCCCCCCCAAGATTTTTTTTCTCCAAATATGGGGCTAAAATGGTGTATTTCACAGCAGGGAAAGTGACCAAAAAGCCATAAGTTTACAATCCGTTCTAACGGGGAACATGTACATTCCATGTCACCAACAGCAGACAAGAACATTGTAGAACACAACACATTTTAATGATCAATGTGTCCACAGTGTAAAACAGCACTGTCACTGATGTATCACATTGGCATGCTGCTTGTGCCCAAAATATGCCACTGTAGCAGCATGTCTATGCTGGCTGTTCCCAATTTAGGCCAGCATTGTAGAATAGGTTTCTGCCCAGCCAGTCATGTTTTTAGTTTTGGCTATTACGCGCCGCCTGTAAGTTAAAAGGATTGATTGGAATACGGGTAGGAGGGAGATGAAATGTGAGGAGGGGCACACAGCATGGGGGTGCTTGGTAATAAATGGGCGGGTAACACCCATTCAGTTAACATGGTCATGTGACCCTTCGCACCCACTTCCTGGCACTCCCCACCCGAAACGGATCTTCCTGGGACTCTGCAGTAGGAGTAAATTAGTCACTATGGTGAGTAACTTTTTCTAACTTTTAAATTGGTCCATGAAAGTTACCCATAATATGCCAGCGCCTGCTCTGGCTTCATCCCAACACTCAGGCCAACTTTGAAGATACGGGAACACTTTAATGAACAACAATAATGTTGCAAAAAGGTCTTTGCATTGGCTTTGCCATAGACCCCAATAAACACTTTCGGGGCTCATATCGAAATTTTGCTTCAATTTTCGGGTTAGATCTTAAAGTGGTGCATGCAGCAAAACATTTTTTAAAATCTGATAATTCAACTTGGGAGATTTAAAAGGAAATTATATATCCATAGGTGTAGAGTGACACCAAAAGGCATGTTGCCATTGAGGCATGCCCACACACTCCATCGCCAACAACCTGCCTGGAGGATACGCACGCACCCATCTTGCGTGTAGAATACAACAGACTAGAGTAGGTAGGATGAAGGAGAATGGACACGCTCCTTCAGGGAATTAGGAGCCAGACAGCCATGGACCCTGATCATATAGGCAGAGTTTGTAGGTTCGTAATGGCAGAATACAGTTGTAAAAATAGGTCTAGGCAACCAATACGCACACACCTTGTTTGATGTAGGCAGAGATCACACATAGAAGCAACTCTTGCAACACTCGTTGACACACGCTCGCACAGTAAAGGCGCACAAGCATCACACCTGTAATGAATGTAAGCATGGATCTCAAGTGCTGAGTATCCAGTATGCACATAACATGCACACACACAAAGTATGGACATACGTTTGGATCGAACATAAGCATAGAACACACATGGAAGCAATATGCGGTGTGTGCATACCTGATGCTTTGAAAGCAGATCATCAGGAGCTTGATTTAGCTAATGATTTGATGAGTCAGTAAGAAGAAGCTACTTCCGGGGCAAGAGGCGCTACAAATGTAATTTCCGCATAAGAGGCAAATTATCTTTTGTCCAGTATATATAGAATCCATTATGCGTTGAAATGTCTTAAAGTTGTCCTTTTGGTGCCCCCTGAAGTGATAACAATCTTCTGCCACGGGCAGGTTTATTTATTTGTCCAATGTTTGTCGGGTCCGTGGACCCGATTGATTAATTTATTTCTGCAACGTTGGTCGGACCCAACATTGCAGAAATAAATAAATTAATCGGATCCACGGATCCGACAAATATTGGGCAAATAAATAAATAAACCGGGCCGTGGCCTGTAACTCCTCTGCCACGACCTGGTTAAATTATTTATTTCTGCAATGTTGGTCGAGTACCGTACCCGACCAACATCGCAGAAAGGATAAATTAATCTGGTCCATGGATCCGACAAACATTGAACAAATAACTAAATAAAACCGGGCCGTGGCCTGTAACACGACAAAGAATGAAAAACTTACCAGGTGCAGGGGTGCAGGGGTGCAGTCACTGTGATGCTGGGCTGGGCTGCTGGATCACACGCAGGCTGCAACAGAAGTGTGAAGGAGGCGCGGTATGCCTTCACTCCACCCATACACATTGTGTGTTGTGATTTCCATTGGCTGAGAAACAGCCAATGGAAATACTGTGACCATACAAGTTTCTTTTTTAATTTTCTTTTTTCACTATGATGTGCTTTGTATGGCAACAGTATTTCCATTGGCTGTTTCAGCCAATGGAAATCCCAACCCATGCCGGCTTGTTGATGTTTCATTCCTTTGTCTGTTCAGCCTCGCGGGCCACATGAAATGGCTTGGAAGGCCGCATTGTGGCCCTTGGGCCGTATGTTGGACAACCCTGTTCTAGAGGGACCCATCGTAATACCTTCTGGCCTGAAAATATCAATATTAACTCTGGGGTTCTGTATTACAGGAATAGACCACTGCCCCCCCCCAACATGGGGCCTGCCAGTTCTGTTGCATGCCCCCTCTACTCCTGCATGTTCGGGCTATATGCCCCATTCTCCAACAATTCCAACACTGCTCGGGCTGCCCCCATTAAAGCCGCCTCCTCCTTGGGTGTTCAGAAATCCCCCTTGTCCACCTCCTGGCCCATTCCTTCTGCCTCGTGGCCATGATATCCACCTTCATCTGTAGGATACCCTATGTTACTTGACTACACTGGCTCTACTCCTTGTGTTATCACACCTTCGCCACTTGTCAATACTGCACCTTCTATAGCAAACTTTGACAATTTTCTCTGAACTAACTTCGCTTCCTCTTGCTTTCTGCCCTGTTATTTTCATATTCTTCTCTTGCAACAATGGACAATGATGTACAATAGTCAACTGTATTTCTGGCCAGGGCTTCACTTACATCCCTCCCTGTTTCTTCATCTGCCTTTGCACTGGCTCGGCCAGTCCCTGACACAAGATTTGGTCAAATAATGCCACCGGTTTATCCCAAGTTTCTCTTGTCTCTAGATGCCAATACTCTTGAATAAAGGCAACAGTGTCTTCATCCTCCCCCTTTTTCCTCGTCATAATCACCCCCATGTCCGATGTATCTGGGTACTTAACTCTAAGTGCTCTCCATACGTCTGTTCTCCAGTCATTAAATGGCGCTCCGTCATGTGTTATGTTTTGTGATGTTACGCTTGCATACCCAGCGTGTGTCAAAATGTTGTCAGCTCTCTTTCATAGGATGGCTGCTAGCAGGCCCTTTACGTCACTCACTTCGAAAGTCATTCCCGCTGTCATCCTTTCTAACTCAGATCAATTTTCCTTCACCTACAGTCAAAATAGGCAATTTACATTTCAAGTTATCTTTATCCATTTGTGGCCATGGTTTATAATGCGGTTGTCCTCTGCTTTCTGTAATAATGGGAATTGCGTATACCCTTGCTCATATTAGTAGCCACCTACACTTCTTATTTTTCAGGTGGGGCTAGTTTTGCCCATCTGTCTTTGTCCTGGCAGTGATCTTAATCTGCTCACGTATGTCAGGGATACATCGCCTGCACTGCGCAATCGTACTGTGGTCGTTCCGAATATGGTGTTAGTTTCTGTGGTTTCTCTTTAGGGTTTTCGAAGTCTGCTCATTTTACCCCTTTTTCTATACTTGGATCTATTGAAAAACCACATGCAACCTCTCTGTGACCACTCATTCTGTTCCCTGTCTTCATCTGACATCATTATACCCCAGCTTGTATGGATATCATCCATGTCTTCGTCATTAAGATCGGACCCACTTACGGACAGTGCTCTGTTCGTCTGCCATTATTTCACCAAATCTGCTTCCTATTCCTTCTGATAAAGATGCCTCATTGTTGTTTTATAGCCATCCTTTTCCCTCATTCTGCTTTCTAGATCCCCAATCCTTTCCCTATATTCTTGATCATCAGCCCAGGTCTATATACTCTGTATTCACTGCAGCTCTCAAAGGGGCTGCTGTGATCCTCTCTCTTTCCCATAATAGTTTTTGCTTCATCTGGCACGATATCTCTATTAACATGATAATCTATCTCATCCTTTTGTTCCCTGCTTCTTCAAATTTCTTTTCCATTTCTCATCTCGCTTTTCTCTTCTTTCTCCCGCCTACGTTCTCCAGCATTGGATCTTTCATGAATTCACAAGCTGTGAATATTCCCCGTCAGGCTGGGAACCTCGGTCATTTTAACCTAGCGTTTTCTTATGGAAAACTTCGACACTTCGGTGTCCTATCAACGTCCTTTTTGGGTGCTTTAGTCCCCACCAATGGGACGTAGGGTATAAATGTCCCCAGCCCCGCCCCCGCGGCTTACCTTCAGATTTCAACCATCTCCAAACTGTTGGGATCACCTCGTGTTCATTGTGTTTTGCACGTGCGGGTGCTATTTGCGTATTGTGATGGCTTCTGGGGGTCAGAAGAAGTCTCTGTTCCGGCCCTGTGCGACTTGTGGGCTGAAGAAGGTGTAACGGGGTGATGGGCATATGGATTGACTCTACTGCCTTTACCCCCATCACTCAGCGGACTCTTGCGTGGGCCAGCTGGATGAGAGGTTACCCCCGCCCCTCTGAATATGGTTCCGGTGGGGCCTGTCATGGATGCTGCTGGTATTCCTCTGCGTTCATCTGCCACGGCTGGGTTGCCGGTGCCACTGCCGGTGAGAGAAGATCGTCCACATTCGTACCCTGAGGAGGGTGAACTGCCGGAGTCGGACAGTGTGCCTCGGGACACCATGTCTACTGGTTCATCGTCGCCGATGAGGGACGATGCGTTGGATACGGACGGGGAGGTGGAACAGCCTCGGAGTCCGGCACAACCTTCTCCTGCCGATGATGTTGGGGCGTTCCACGCCATGATGGCTAAGGCATGTGTGGAATTTGGTCTGACACCTGAGGAAGAGCGAAAGGAGTGCTTCCATTTTGACCACATGGGCAGGAGACGGAAAGCTGTTTTCTCTGTACCTATTCTGGACCATGTGTGGCAGGAGGGCCTGTGCACGATGTGATACCCTTTTTCTGAACCGGCTGTCAAGGGCAGACTGGAGAAAAAGTTCAAGGCCCCTGAATCTACCCCGAAGTGCTTAGTGTCACAGCCCACTCCTGAGTCTGTGGTGTCAGCGGCGGCCAGCCGTAAGGCCCGGAGTCAGCCCAAGTGTGTTACTCCTCCGGACAGTGAAGCCAGGAGACAGGATGCCTTCGGGAAGAAGGTTTTGACTGTTGGGGCGACGACGGTGAAAGCAGCCAATTCCTTAGTGATCATGGCACGCTATGATCGCGAGATGTGCATCGGCTAGCAGCTATTTTGGAACATCTGCCGGAGGAGCACCGCAAGACCGCCATGCTATTGGTGCGTGAAGGGGAGGAAGCTTCCAATCACAGTATTAATATTGCTGTTGACCTAGCGGAGTCCGGCTTTAAGCAGATTAACAATGGGGTAGTGCTGCGGCACCAAGCCTGGCTTAAGTGCACAGACTTTCGGCCGGAGGTGCATTATAAGGTATCGACATGCCCTGTGAGGGGGAGCATTTGTTTGGTGAAAAAATGTATGAGGCCCTCAGAGGGATGAAGGAAGAAACTGAGACTGCTAAATCATTGGGGGCTTTACAGAGTGGGAGCTCTTTTCGCTCCTTTCGCCCATTCTGGGGGGCTTCGGGTAATGCCTGGTTTGCTTCCACAAGAGAGCGGGGTTACGGTCAGTCAGGTTATTCCTCTCAGGGGTATTGGAGATCGGCGCAGTTGGCGCAGAAGAGTCGGGACTTTCAGGCCGCGTGCAAAAAAAGGGGTGCGCAGCCCTCCACCTCGAAGGGGAGGCAGGCTAAGCCACAACAATGACTGCTTCAGGGAAATCTACCGGGGGGTAGGGTGGTGATGCACGTGGACGAGTGGTGCAAGATTACGTCGGATCATTGGGTGTTGGACACGGTGCGTCTGGGCCACTCGCTGGAGTTCAAGTGTTCCCCGGTTTCCATTCCTCCGGTGTATGTTCTGCAACCACACCTTCACATCCTGCGGCAGGGGGTAGTTCTTATGCTACAGAAAGGGGCTATAAAAGTGGTTCCGGTGGCAGAAAGAGACCAAGGGAAAGAGGCCAATTCCCGTTACTTTGTAGTGAAGAAACCCAACAGCAAGTGGCAGCCCATCCTGGATCTTCGGGCTTTGAACATGACTCTGCAACACCTGAAATTCAAGATGCTCACTCTTCAGGAAGTCATACGGTCAGTACTGCTGAACAAGTTCCTGGTGTCTTTGGATTTACAGGACGCATACTTTCACATTCCCATGCGTCAACAGCACTGCAAATTTCTGCGGTTTGTCGTAGAAGATCATTACCAGTTTCGGGTACTCCCGTTTGGTTTAAAGTCATCCTCCAGGATGTTTACAAAATGTTTGGCGCCAGTGGCAGCGCGGCTCCGACGGGAGGGCCATCACGTATACCTGTACCTGGACGACTGGCTGGTGCGTGGTTCGTCACCAGGGGAGGCGCAGGAAAGTCTTGGTGCTACCATGCAGATGTTGCAACGGCTAGGCTTCGCCATAAACTTCGAGAAATCCTTTTTGTCACCTTCCAAGGACTTGGTGTATCTGGGGGTGGAGTTTTGAACTCAACTGGGACTTGTGAAGCCCTCGGGTGAGAGGGTCAGGAAGCTCTTGCAAAGGGCGGCAGAGTGGAAGATCAGTGCAAGGGTGTTGGTTCGAACCTACATGTCGCTGCTGGGCACCATGGTGTCTCACATTCCGCTGTTGACAAACTGTTGTCTCTTCATTAGGCCGGTGCAAGAGTTCCTTGTGGACCGGTGGGCTCAGAGTCGCAGCTCTTGGTCTGACAGGTTGGTGATCGATGGCATTCTGGTGGACGCTCTTCGCTGGTGGCAGTGCTCGGACAATCTGGTTCGGGGCATGCCATTGCTGGAGCTGGAGTTCCAATTTACGATTGTGGCAGCTGCCTCTCAGACAGGATGGGGGGCGCATCTCGGAGGCTCACAGGTTCAAGGCCTGTGGTCTCGGGTGGAGCCATGGTTCCACATCAATGTGCTCGAGTTGAGAGCGTTGCATTGGGCCCTCGAATTGTTTCTGCTGCGCATACGCAGTTCAATGGTGAGGGTGTTGACAGACAATATCACAATGTTTTATCTCTGGAAACAGGGCAGCACGCATTCCAGGGTGCTGTCAAAGGAAGCACAGGAACTTTGGCATTGGGCTCTGTTGCACGACATTGGCATTGTGGCGTTTCATCTGCCGGGAGTGTTGAATGTGCAGGCATATATGCTCAGCAGGGATGTAGGTCAACTGCACGAATGGCAGCTGAGGGAGCAACAGGTGTCCGGGATCTTCAGGAAGTGGGGCCATCCTCCATTGGATCTCTTTGCAACGATAGAGAACAAACAGTGCAGGGAGTTCGCCAGCAGGTGGGCTCACCCAGAGTCTCAGGGTGATGGTTCCCGTTCTCGTTCCCGTGGATGGGCTGGTTCGCATATGCGTTTCCTCCATTCCCGCTCATCCGACGGACCCTACAGTGGATTCGGAGATACCCATGCCGTGTGATTCTGGTGGCTCCGTTCTGAGCCAGGCAGCCGTGGGTCTCTGATCGCATTCACCTATCTGTGGCAGAGCCAATGCGGTTGGAAGTGACGCCGGACCTTCTGTCTCAGGACAAGGGCGCTGTGTGGAACCACAATCCGGTTTCTCTCAGCCTGACGGTTTGGCTCCTGACTATTCCGAGTTTGGCCTGCTAAGGCTTCCCAGTGACTGTCGCCAAATTTTTGAGGCGGCAAGAGCACCGTCCACGAATGTCTCCTATGCATGTAAATGGAAAGGGTTTTGTGTGTGGTGTAAGGGCAAGCCGGGGGTGGACCGTTTGAACATTTCCCCTTAGTGATCGCCTAATCAAGCATTTCTTGAAGGGGTTGTTTCGTACTTTTCCTGTGGTCAAGAAGTTTGCACCGGTGTGGAGCCTTAATGTGGTACTTTCGGGTCTGATAGACCGCCTTTTGAGCCGCTGTCGACTGCTTCTTTTCAGTTCCTGTCATGGAAGGTGGCTTTTCTGGTGGCCATTACCTCGGCCAGAAGGATATCAGAGTTGCAAGCATTGGTTGTGGACCCCCCCCCCCTACTTGAGGTTCTTGAAGGACAAGGTTGTGTTGGCTGCCAATCGCACTTTATCCCTAAAGTGCCAACGGCATTTCACACACTCTCTTCTATTGTTTTGCCCTAGTTTTCTCTTCTATTGTTTTGCCCTACTGTTTTGCCCTAGTTTTTTGCTTCCATGCCTGCAGAACGGGCTCTGCATTCGCTGGATGTGAAGAGAGCGTTTAAGTTTTATTTGAATCATGAAAATCTAAACAGCTGTTTGTGGTTTATGGGCCGTCCATCAAAGGACGGCAATCTCCAAACATGGACTTACTTGTTGGGTGTCCTCTGCTATCTCGTTCTGCCACACTAAAGCTGGAAAGCCTTTGGGAAGGACTCCAAAAGCACACTCGACGAGGTCTACAGCTTCGTCTGCAGCATTATGGTCCGGGATTCCACAGGTGAACATTTGCCAGACGGCCTCCTGGGCGGTGCTGCACACCTTTACCTGGCATTACTGTCTGGGGCAGCAGCATGGTGAGGATGTGCAGGTGGGACGGGCGGTCCTGAAATGCCTATTTCAATAAGGTAAGCCCCGCAGCTTTGGGGTGTTTGTTTTGATCTTGATCACTGGATGGGTTTATTTGTCTCATGTATGTGATTCTGTTTCTGTATTGGTTTGCCTTTACACTCCGCCAAGCATGAGGGATACTGCTATGTAATCTATTCACAGCATGTGAATCCATAAAAACATCTAATGCTGGAGAAGGGAATAGTTTCTTACCTGTAACTCCATTTCTCCAGAGTTGGTATCTTTCATGGATTCACATGCGCCCTCCGGCCGCCCCTGCAGGCAAACCTGGTCCCGGTTCCCTATACTTTGGAGGTTAAAATCTGAAAGGAAGCCGCGGCAGCGGGGCTATTTATCTCCTACGTCCTATTGGTCGGGACTAAAGCACCCAAAAAGGACATTGATGGGACACTGAAGTGTTGAAATTTTCCATAGGAAAACGCTATGTTAAAATGACCCAGGTTCCCAGCCCGATGACTGGGAATATTCACATTATGTGAATCCATGAAAGATACCAACGCTGGAAAAATGGAGTTACAGGTAAGAATCTACTCTCTTTGTTAATTCTCCAGGCTGTGTTTCTTCTAATCTATTCTCTTTATTTTGTTCCTTTCTCCACCGTCTCTTTACATGCTCTTTCCTGTTGCTTTTCTTTCTCTTCCTGTTCTTCTTTCTTCCCTTTCTCGAACGCCATTGATATCTTTTCGGTCTAACGTGAGTAATGTCTGTCCTCCCGTCCATTTGTTTTGCACTAGGATCCCTTCCTTGGCTCTGTCCTTCTCTTTGTCTCTTGCACCCTCCTCTATTTCTAGCTGTCTACTTCTTCGTTCATCACGCGCTTTACATTTGTGTGTTGATATACTTTTTCGTTTCTTAATCTTGCCTTCTTCCATGCTGTCTTCACTATTATAAGCAGCGGTGCCTATGTTACATCATTAAGATTCCGCGTGATGCTGCCTAATTTTAGGTGTGTATCCTGGTATTGTCCATCATAGATGTAAAAGAGGCGCGTCCCCCATCATGACAAGTCGGTCTCGACTGCCGATAATAACCGGGCTCTTAAAAAAGATACTCCAACACAAAAATCGATGTGTGCGAGCACCATCAGTCGCTGCCATTTACCAGACCAGACCAATATTTTAACCAATTTTAAAATCTCTACAATATCGTTACTATTTAGTTCTACGTTTATAGTTCTATCAACTCTATATGGCCTGTTGTTCGATTGTACCGCAAGAACCTTTATATAACTTTTACTATTTTTTTTCTCCGCTTTTATCGTTCTCTGACTTCAATCACTTGATTTTAAGGACTGATATTCAATGATTTTATTACTATTGTTTTATATTTTAGTTTATACACAAGTTTTACACTGATTTATTTATATTCCCAAATAAACATGCACTTTTCTTTTTCTGTGACCACCTTCATTAACTTTCTCTTAGTTAATGTATCATCTCACTACCCCATTTTGGAGTGTACTACGCATTCTCCTTGGCACTTGACTGACTAATCCCATCATATACTCTTCTTAGAGTTTAATGTGTATTCTTTGGTCCCCTTGGAACCTGAAATCAAGGTTTCTATCTCTTTAAACACATCCTGTTACCATATATTTACACTATAGCCCCTCCCCTTTTTTGCCCCTTCCAATGCTCTTTCATCCGTGGCTCAGCTCGAGTACCTCGGCATCGACTCTCCCTCAATCGACCAGATTGCCTTCAGTCCATTGGGCACCTGTGGGGACTGGACCGGTATGTTGCCAAAGGGGCACCTGTCAACCACTTTTTTTCAACACGTGTATTGCACACTGCTCTCCACAGGAAGCTCTACTATCTTCTGGCTAATGGCAAAAGACGTCGATAGTCTGCGAGTCTAGATCTGGACCGATCTGGGCCTATGTAGCTGGATATTAAACCATCCACACTGCTACCAAAATGTGCAGTAGCACCTTGGAGCGCATTTCATGCGCAGAATGGAAATACCATAGTAAATGACCTCGGACCCAAATAACCAGACAGACGCAAAGAATATGGCTAAGTACTACTTTGTCAGCTCAAATAAAGTAGGGAAATTTGGGGAGCATACAAAATGCAGCTCACACACTCCCGTTTACTTTTCCCTTCCACAAAGTCTTTATACTTCGATGTACGTCAGCTATGACATCCTACGTAGCAAACAGTAAAACCTACCGAGGGGAGGGATTGGTTTAGGGGAACATATACCTATACTATGTATTCATGTTAATAACATGCGTGGCTTCCCCATATCTAGTAGGCACGCCTTGACGTATGTATAATACTGATTTATAAAAATAACAGTGGATTTGCTTCAACATTTTATAGCATGTCGCAACATAGCCACTCCTGATTGGTTGGCATACTCTCCCAACCTTGGATATTCGGCTCACTAGCAGCATGGGAGCAGAATGAAATCCAGGTGCAGAGAATGTCATCCAACCACTTCCCACATTCGTCAATTAGCCTACCATCTCTCATGAGCTAGCCATGCTTCTCCCTTATAGTTGTCCTTGCTGGTTGTGTTCTTCTCTGGGATTTTTAAGGGAGTCAAAGTACACCACCATCTTCATCTGAGGCTTAATGAAGACGTTGTTTTTTTCGAGTCTTGCACCATGTGTCAGTAGAGCATGAATTTGTCCATTTTGACCTGTTATTTACTGCTATTTAATGCTGGGTGCTATTACTCTTCTTGGCCTTTGGAGACTTGGTTGTTCTGTATTACTTGTCCTTTTTGCACTCTTGATTATCCAATACTTAGTACTTAGAAATGTTTTTGCTTCTGTCTAATCTAAGAGAAATGTGCCCTTCATTCCTAGCTTATCCTGCTTAACTCCCTTTCTACTTTCTAATGATGTCTTGCTGTGTCAGCCGTAGTCTTAGTAAAATAGGTATTCTTTGTTGCTCGCAGGAAGCTATTTTCTGCAGTGTTCCTGATTTGCGGCCCCGGTTTGTCTCTGAGGTCGTTTTGACATGATCCGACGTCCATCTTTCCATCATGGCCACTTTACTCCTGTTATAGTTTCTAATGCAGTAAGCTTCTATGTAACTCATCTATCTTGCGTTTCTGCATATATACATTTGTTGACCTTCATCTCACTTGTCTTCTCGGCATACATGATTTCTTCATCTATTTATACTTGATACCTTTGATACTTGGATTAAACCTTCATTCAGTATTCTTATATCGTTTCTGTGCGTCATTGTGTCTTCTCTTTATGATGTCGCTTAACTCATCTGTTCGCACTTACAGCTCTTCTATGTCTTAAGGTGTATGCCGACATCCTTCCAACACTTCAGTGCGAGGGTGCATTTTATAAGGTTGTCGCAGTGTATAATGTACACTCAGTGTGGTATTGGGGCGATACCTGGTGCCACGAACTGTCTTCCTGCTTTGCTTCCATTATGACAGATGTGCGGGTGCGGGCCCTATAGATGTCATCCAGTGGTGGAAATGGAAAAAATGTGGTGGGGGATCCCACAACACAAGGGCTGGGGTGGGGGAGGAGTTTGGGGGGTGGTAACTGAGGGGGCGTGGCCTAGAGGGGGCGGGGCTCGTAGTGGACATCCAGCAATGCTGGAATACGTTAAAAAAAAAAAAACGCCCGCGACGGCAGCATTGTCTTTTACCACCAGCTTTGGCACTGGTGTGTAATGCACAATGCTCACTACATGTACAACTGAAAGGATTCAGTTGTACATGTAGTGAGCATTGTGCATTACATTACACACTAGTGGCAAAGCTGGTGGTAAAAGGCAATGCTGCCGTCGCGTGCTTTTAAAAAACTTTTTATTAACTATTCCAGCGCCGTTCATGGTCTTGGGCGGCTGACTCTGGCCGGATCCCGAGATCCGCCTCCATATCTGGTGCCGGATCTCAGATCCGCCGAGAGCCGGCCCAATGACCAGCACTGATGCCATCGACTCCTCTACAGGTGCCATGAGCAGACCTGGATGGCCGATGCTGTTCTGCCAAGGTCCCCATCTCCTTACTGTGAGTTGGGGGCCTGTGAGCTTTCCTACTCCACCCCCTGTCTATGTAAGCCACCAACAAGAGGCTTCCCATCAGTACTAGGGGGTTTATAGTTCTATAATCGAATGTCATTTTTTTCGAAAGTCATAATATCGAAAACAAAAATTTCGAATTTTTTTTTAAATTGCTTTTTTATTCGAAATGGGGGGGGTTCCCCCCCAAACCCCCCTTTTTTATTTTTTGTTTTACTCATTTTTTTTATTCCAGGACCCCAAAATAAATATATAATTTAAAAGAAGGACATTCGACTTTTTTTTTTTCAACCTTTTTGTTTTCGATATTATGACTTTCGACAAATGTTTTCGATTTTTTTGACTGCACACGGTACTAGGGTGGCTTGATCTATAAGACAAGAGATGGAAGGTTGAAGGGCATTGGTGATTGCAGCTCCTTTCAGCGTCATTACCTAATCTGTTACTTTCTAGACCATAGACTCAGGACTTTACATGTTGTTCCCATCTTTTGTAGCTGACGGCCACTGATGGGATATGGGGATGGTCATGTGCAGGGCACTAGCCTGGATGGAATACTACAGGGTTCGGTTTACCTCTGAATTCATGGCTGTGCTCTATCTTTATCTTGCTTTCTCCCTCTGTGATCTCTCCCACTGTCAGATGGGGCTGGTATCGTCCAGTTGCCCAACTAGGTGATTGCAAAGGATGCTTCAATGTGCAATATTCCCATAATTGGAGACAGTCCCTGTTTATGTGTGGGGCACTTTTGAGGCCATAGGGCGTGGCCTGGGAATGCTCACCAGCAAGAGTAGGAATTTCCTGTATCCTGGGGGGATCAGGATATGAAGACCAGAAAGGATCTGCCGGGTCCAGTGAAGCTGTATGCTCCTTTGCCTCTGTTAGAGGAACACTATTCGGCAGGGTCTATATCTTGAAGTGGGCTGTGGTGATGAATCGGTTGAATTAAATCAGGTCCAGAACAGCCTTGAGGCTCTACAGGAGGTTTGAATCATAATAAGTGCCTGCGTTTCTGCCTTTGTGGTGATTCTGGACCAAAAAATGACTCTTCTCTGGTAGCTCCTCGTTCCTTCCTCAGTTGTTTCTTCATCCCATCACAAGGCCACGGGGTGGTCACCGGTTGTCTGGCCGTGTCTTGATGACAATTCCAGCTTGCACCCTTGTGATGCTACTTGTGATACTCCTCGGTGATGGTTTTGCAGATCTGGGTGAATTGTACAAGACTGGTTCCCAGTGAGACTACTGACTTGGTAAGGTGCATCCAAAACCACTCCCTGCTCTGAAGTAGCTCTTTGACCCTGTGCTTGATACTGAGAAAGGTTTTCTTTGACCTCTCACTGGAGTGCCTCTCTGGTTCAAAGGCGTAAACAATTGCCTGCATGCTGTAGGATGCATTTAAAGGCCCCTAACAGACGTCCCTTTCACATGAATGGCAGGATTTCAAACACAAACAAAAACGGCTTGGCCTTTGTTTTTCAAGTAAAATTAAAGATCATGTGTAAAGGGGCCTGCCTGTCATTACCAATGGTTAAACAGCATTTTAATTTACAAAAGGAGGGATAAAAGATCCCCGTAACATTGAAAAAAGGATTTTTAAACATTGAAAAAAAAAACGGACTGTACGTTTGTGTGCAAATAAAAACGGTTTGAATAAAAATAAGTAAAAGTGAAAAAAATGTCGCTGTTCACAGAAAAATGTCAGGAAAACCAAACATGTGTGGGTTGACCAAAAGCAATGTATATTAAGGTTCACCTTCCAAAACTCCTGTGACATTTGAAGAGCCACTTTGTCTTTATGGGAGAAATGTCAGCCCAAGGCAGACCCTTTTGCTGACTGTGGGAAAAATATCACATAGACATCTTCCTCTTCCAGCCTGGATGTCACATCTCCCATCTAATGGCCAACTGCAATAAAATGTCCTTCTAAAGGTGTCGAAATTCAATCTTCTCCAGACCTGCTGGCTCTGAAAGCAAAAGTTACCCTTGACTGGAGCATGACTATTAGAGCTTTATAGACCCCTCCTGAGGGCCGTACCGGGCGTTATGAGCCCCGAAGACCGAGTTAAAGGCCCGAATGCAGGCCCTTCTTGTCTATTTCTAGGAAGGCCTCAAAGCTGACTGGGTCCGATGGTGGAGAGTGGGAGGACATCTTTTGAGAGTGGAGTGACCAGACACCTGCCTTATCTTTCCAGAGTGTCCTGAGATGCAGCTGGCTTTCCTGAACCTTAAACAGAGGCTCGCTATGTAAGTAGAACTAAGCCCTGGAAAACCAAAAGGTGGGGAGGGTGGGGGAGGGGGGGAACGTCTGCTTGCCTTGAATCCTTTCCCTTTATAGTGGGCGGGAGTGGGGGGTAAAAACTATGTAGTTCCTTAGCCTATTTAACCAGAAATATTAATTTAATTAATTCCCCATTTGGCAGAACACTACGGGGTGAATTTTGTTAAATTAACAAAGCTCACTTTCCAGTGTGCACTGAAAACTATAGCCTATAAATTAATTGGGTAATCCTTGTCCATCTGACCCCGACTTCTTAAAGGAAGAGGGATGTCTTTGTTCATAAATCAGTCTAACCTTTTTATCCAGCTTCCCCATACACAGGCCTTTCAGTAAGGGGGGGGGGGGGGGTTTGAAATCCAGAATTCCCCAAAACATTCAAATTTTTCTGTCTGACTTCTAACATAGACCAAAGCAAGGGTGCGGGGTACTCTGAAAAACAAAGCGATAAATCACCCTGTGTTTATTTTAAACCAAAAGTGTGGGCGAAATTATGATTGCCATATGTATTTTTTTAACCAATCTTTAAATCCTGCTGCTACCCTTTGAAGCCTGCAGAAAAATCTAAATTGCACAACATTACATAAGAGTCTTGGTTACTGATCAGTGTAATTATTTCGTGTAGTGAAATTTGCAGAAAGTTAAGAATTGTGATTGTGTTCTTTTTAAACTCACTTTTGTGATTTATTTATGCTGAGAGAAGTTGATTGTGTTGTGCCACGGATAAAGTGGTTTTTGATATTTTTGTGCTAATTTGTATTACTTTTAATTTAAATAAATACCAATATATTTCCTGTACACCGGCCTGGTTCTTGGGTCATTGTTTCGCTCTGAGGAGAGGGATCCAAGGGGCATGATATGCGTCTGAGATGGGGCTAAAGAAAAGAAAAGAATCTGTTACACAGTTTGTGGTGTCACCACTTGAGCGGGGAGGGAAGGAACTCCCTGTGTTGAGGGTGGCTTCTCAATCAACTGTTACAATGCGTTTATCATGAAGGGGCTATGTCCCCTTCCTTTCATCCTTCAAGGTGTTCACTGAATATCTTCCATCCCAGAAAGGGGATGGGCAGAGCAGAAGCCTTCTGGGCATTGTTGGTGCGCTACCCACAGATGTGTCTGCAGGCAATTCTATGAGGCCAACTCAAAGAATGGGGGGGGGGCTACAACCTCAGAGCTCAGGACAAAACCCCTAATTGAATATTATAAAAATATGACACCAACAATTACATTATAACATAGTTCACACACACACGTAACCTATTCATTGTATGACCACAGTTTGACAAATTAAATTCCCCGTTATTTGTAGTATCCACCTGTCGTTCCAATAGTAACCCCATCAAGGTGCCACAGAGGAAAGGGAAAGAATGAATACATGCAGAGGAAGGCACACATTCGTCTTATGCTCCCTATAGAACTTTATTTATATATTTATAGATAAGACGTCAATCACAGGCCCAGAGGCAAAATGGCGCCAACAAGAACAAACCAACACACAACGAAATCGGGGAACAATCACATGCAAGATGGTCGTAACTTGCAGCGCTACACAGATCAGTGCCACTCCCAGCGTTTTATAGGTCCACCAAATTACCCTCATTGAATACCAACATGCCAAGTGTCTATGCATCCACCCCCTGTAGAAGCCAAATGACTACCTATCATTTAACCGTGCTACCCAAACATATCTTTCCCAAAAGTGATCCATAAGTCCAAGGAAGGGACAATATCTCTGCTTGATTTCCAAGGGCGGCTGACCAAATCTCAACAGGCCCCCTCCCCCGTCAGTTGCACACCTGCACTGCCTCCCGGGAAACCCCCCGCACATGGGGACTGTTTTTCTGTATCCCTACAGTCCCCTGCCAGCACTTGACACCTGATGTCTGCACTTACCCTTGCACTTGCCACCAGCTGGCCGCACTTTTACCTATTGTTTTTATTTTTTCTATTTTTCCCATGTACTGCACTGTCCCCACCCATTCCCCTGCACTTTTCCCCTTCACCCCAGTTGCGTGCTCTGAATGTCACCAGGCCTAGTAGGATTGTTCTCTGTCTTCCCTTTGTCCCCCCTCCCTTGCCGCATCGCGCCTTGAAACACGTGTGTAGAGGCGTGTTGTAAATGTCACATCATATCAGAACAAGCCGTACCACGTTATTCTGAAGTCCGTGGCATTGTATAGACCTGGGAAGAGGGACCTATAACCCCACAAACCCTGGAAACTTATAATATCAGCCACTGAACCCTTAGTCACATCCCATTTCTATTTACCAAACCCAGAAAACAGAGAAAATACGATTGGATTGTAAATACAAAATACCTTGATTCCAGAACGTAGATCTTCTTTTCTCTAAAGCACCTAAAATCCCATGAAAAAACGCCAGATCCATTGGGACCATTTAATTCCAGTTTCCAACTGGTAATCGATATTCCAAAATGCAAGTAGGTACTGGATGGGTAACCCTGACTCCAAATGTTCATGCTATTGGGTCTATAGACGTGGAAGCAGTGTTCAGAGACTGATGGAGGATTTTCTTTTCCCGTTTGTGGGGTGGCTGTTTTAGAGCATTTCTGCCCTAATAAAGGACCGGTCCTAAAAGGAATGAAGTGAAACCAGTTTGCATCCTCAGAAAGCACACACCGGTATTGCCATCCAAACCAAGATCTCCAATCTCGCGTTGGTATGGTCTACTAAAAAATGTTCAACAGAAAAAACACTATATAAAGAAAACACATGTAAAATAGCTTCGAAAGTGAGGTCAATGGGATTACAGAGGATGAGCGGGGCTTCACCTAAGGGTTTCGGGGAGGAGGGATGTCAATGACAGACCAATGTCAAAATATGAGGATAGAACACCGGTCTCGGGCATGGAACAAAAATCTCACCAACCGGACAAGTACATAGACCTTTCGTGGTGAAATGGTGTACACCAGCACCAGTCTGCCTGTGTGTCTAGGGCATGCTGTAATTCATGGGGCGGGCACCGGAGCCGGGTCCTTCCATGGTCCTCTTCGGTAACTTGGATGGGAGGCCTCTGGCGTTCTCAACCCCAGGCACGAGAAAGGTGAGTGAAGGGCCTTGCGTGGGTTCACAGCTCTTTCAGTCGCACTTCTAGACACTATAACTGAGTCTTGTAGGCTCTGTGGTATAGCCCCATAGCCACCTCCAGCAGTAGCCCTGAGCTCCCACAATAAGGTAGGCAAGGCAAGCCGGTTCCTACTGAATACTTCCTCACCCTGTGAGGGATACGGTGGGGTGTGGGCATGGTACCAGGTGTCCCCCTTCTTCTCATTTAATTGCCAGCATGAGAATCCAGTGCTTAAGGCAAATTCGTACCTGGGGAAGGATGCTCCGCCAACCACGTGGCTGGAAACATCGCTGATAAGTGCCAATGTGCCACCCACATTCCACTAGTCACCCGAGGCCCTTCCCCCGGTTGCAGCCATTTTATTTTGAACACCTTAGCACCCAGATCCTCTGATAGACCCCCCCCTCCTCCCTGATGCTTCCCAACACAGGCCCACCTCCCACTTACCTACTGGGGCTCCTGGCTCCACTGCTCCTTCCAGTCAGTTTTGCTATAGAAATAGAACCGGTACTTTGCTGCAACCGTAGCAAACAGAAATGGGAGTTAGTCCCTTTTCTATGTGCTATGATGGTGGCCATCTTCTTTTCTTTATGGCTGATTGGGCTCGCACAGTAGGTGCAGTGACCATCTTCCAGTAAAAACAACAAAAAAAAAGAAAGCTTTTTGCACCCTGGCAGAAGCCCCCGGGTGTTAATAGAAGGGGGTTTATGCGGGAGGGGGGGGGGGTTAAGACCCTGAGCCCTCGCTGAGGATGATACTGGCCCCATACACCGCCCACCACAGGGATGCTGCTTGTAGTCATCCTTGCAAGTTCAAGACTACCACATGGAGAGGTACCATGCCATCCTAATGCAGTTCTAGCCTAGCTAAAGGGTCCACACATGTCTTTACCCCATTCTATGCTGCACCCATCATTCCATAAGGTCGAATGTTGCCCTACCCCAACCTTTGCGGAAATCTTTAGTAAAAGGCAAACGATTTATTTGGTGTGAACAGAAACAAGAGCCCCAACCTTTACTACAGCTGGTGCTATCGCAGTCCCAGCATGTGGAGGTGCGGACTGACCCTCCTTCCACAAACTGAGGTGACCACTGCCATGCAGTTCACTATGGTGCCTCCACGTGCAGAATCGCTCTCCACCCCGGTAACACGCTGGCTCTAGAGGTAAGCTGCCCGTCCCGGTACTTCACAAGGATATTTGAGCATTTCGACGCACAAGTCAATTCTCTGGATATCAGTAGGTCTCCATCTAGTCCAGCTGAGTGTCGGGCAAACCCTTAACCAAACTATAACTTAGAATCGCATTACGCTTAACTCAAAACCTGTGCCAGCCATTCCACACACCCGCGCCATTCTGCAACCAGGAACTGTAAATTTGTCAGCATCTTTCCCCTTCTAACCTTCATGTACCTGCTCTACCAAGGCCATATGTATCATTTTATAGGGGCATGGGGTCCAAGGCATGTCTTCTATTATTTATTATGGTATTTGAGCGCGGGCCTAGCTTCGACAAGCAACACAGTGTTTTACAGAGGTGTACAACAGTACAGATGCATAACGGAGCGCTTTACAGAGGTAACAGAACAGATACAACCAGTGACGTCATACCACCAAAATGCCAGGGGTAGCGGAAGTGACATCACATAACCCTTGACGACATCACAGGAGGTGATGTCATTTGACCCCACCCTGAAGTGATATCGCGGGAAGCGATGGATCACGACCTTTCACCCGTTGACAAAACAGGAAGTGGCATCCCATAGCATTGTACACTACAAGAAATATGGTTACAATATCACTATAATGTGATGTACATTTCATACAAGAATGGATCGCCATATGTATCGTTAACATCAGTGTGTATAGGCCCATATTACCAAATTACTGTGAATGCAAGCAGACATCCATGACCAAATGATAATGATGTGTTATTATATAGCACTTAGGCTTATATAGAACAAATATACACCCAATATAACTCAACCTGTGTTGGTACTCATTTATCAACCTCAGAAGGATGAAAGGCTGAGTTGAGGCGTTTAAGAACAGACTAAATTAGTGACTCACTTCCTGAAGTGTGCCTGAAATAAACCTTTAATGACTCTAGCAATTATTGTGTAGAATTCCAGAAAGAGACATTATTTGGTATTCCTATTCTTTCTTATTTAGGGTCCGTGCTGAAAGTGTTAGACTTGTGGCACTCCTGTTCTTATTTTTCTTTTTTTTTAAGGGGCCGGAACAAGAAAGCCAGCAACTCCAGAAGTAAAGAGTCGTATGGTGCTGGCCACAGCCCAGGAGCTTGCATTACATAAAAGGGTGCAAGGGAGACCTCAGAGGTCACAGTTGATCTCTGGCGACCCCTAAATGACATCCCTCGATGCAACTGTTTGGAGTTTACATTAGGAAGCTTTGGTCTACCGCCAGAGTACAGAAAGTACTCCACATGCAAACCTCCTGTGGGGGTGGGGGGAGGACAAGGGCAGACGGAATCGCTCAGTCTGACAGAGAGCAGCATCTGTTTCACGCACTGCTACCAGCTAATGGGTGAAGTTGGCCGAGAGGAGTCGTTGCCACAGTAGGCAGGACATCACTGCTAGTCCCTTTCTATTTCCTAATAATGATTGCACTCTTCAAGCAACTTAATTCAAATCTTGCATTGTAAAAATGAACCATATGTTTGGCATCTGTCCGGCAACACGCCCCCATTGATGCATAGGAGCGGGTGACTGGCATAAGTGCATAGGCAACTGCCCTGATTGGTTTATAGTGATTTGGTCGAAAACAAAAATGTTGAAAGCCAAAATGTCGAAAAAAAAACTCTCAAAAAAAAGTCGCATTTTTTTTTCAATACGTTTTTTTTTCGTAATGGGGGGTTCATCCCCCAAACCCCCTTATTTCTGTTTTTTTTTATTTTACCCCTTTTTTCGACTTACCGAACCCAAAAAAAACATATAAATAAAAAAAATAATAAATTCAACATTTTTTTTTCGACATTTTTTTTTCGACATTTTTGTCATTCGACTTTTTTTTGTTGACATTTTGACTGACCACCGCCCTGATTACTTACTGACCATCTCAACTGCACAAAGTCCTTGCCTTCCCAATTACAACCCTTGCATAATATAGGTGGGGAGGGGAATGGTCTAACACTTCACATGTAGGGCTTCATCAAGGTATCCGGGCTGAAACCCAAGTGGCAACTCTACTGGTATCCATGCCGGCTGCCCAGGAGGCCCCTACCCCTCCCGTGGACTGATCCCAGGTTAAGGAATGAATGAAAAACCTCGCAGAGATGTCCATCTAAATCCAATGCCTAATTGTGAAAGTGGATGGCTTCTTACCCTGGCATCCATGGCCACATTTCACAGAGCATCTCGGTGGTCCGGGGAAAACAAGCTGCAATCCAGGTGTCCACTGACAGCTCTATCCAAATTCCAGGTAAAGGTGGTGGTGTTGGAATGCCTGAGAAGGCCTCAGAACCAGCCAGGGAGAAAGTTCAGGAAGGTTTTCAAATGGAGCAGATTCCCCTCTCCTGGCCACCTGGCTGATGTTGGAGCAACAAGCCAAAGCACCTTAGAGGGCAGGATTCTAAGAGGTACTGGTTGATCCTCAGAACTGATGGGAGATCCCAGGCGGGGAAGCAGACTTGCTGGATTGACTTGCCTGCTTCTATGCTCTGTTCATGGACCTCCAGCAGAGACTTGCACTCTGAGAGAGGCTGAGCAGAGAGTTGGGCTACCTAGAGATGGTTGTGTGGCTCCTCTGTCTCCAGGATGGGGAAGGGTGCTTGGGTCTGGGGGAAGGAGTTTGGTGGAAGGTGCATGTGAGGTATGTCAACCGACTTACACTATTTGACATTAACATAATCATACACGGGTTCCTCCACCTTCTTGCATCCAAAGGTCTTCTCTACCTTCTTCACTAAATATGGCCGTACTTCTACACATTTACTATCCTTTACCTACTCCTGCTACTCTTTACTTTGGAACAAATGCTATCAGTTTGAAACCACTGTATCCCTCACTATCTTTCACTTCTACTCACCTGGATCCTCTTTCTCCTAATAATGATCAACGAGGAGATCCACACACTTCTTGTGTCCACAGGTACCAACCTTTTCTCTCTTTATTCAGCTCCCTCTTTCATTCTCTAGTACTCCCCTTTTCTCATGATGTTGTTCCTGCCAACTGGATCACTATTCTCCACTAAGGTCATATAAAAAAGCCTCTTGTGCTCCAAAAATAACCTTTTTTTCCTGCAACATGAATCAAAATGTTTACATAAACACACACAAAATATATTTAAAATGCAAACAGCAAGCTCCATGCCATTTTGGCGAGCAGCACTCCCAGTTCTTGGATCTTGCAAAAAAAACTCAGTGGAACAACCAGCCAGAAACTTGCCAAGGTTGAATTCTCAAACAGCCTTTATTTCATCATAGCAGTTTTAAAAAAGAAAATTCCTGTTTCCCAGTATTATGCGTGCCAGCAGGCATCCTGACACGTTTCTCCAGTCTTGTGGCTTGATCACAGTAGCTCCAACCAAGTGCATACGAGTTTTTTTTTTAAAAAAAACAACAAAGTTAGTGAACACTTAGAAGGTGACTAACATTTTTTGCACGAGGCACTGCCATTTTGCTTTGGGCTAGTTGGGAGCAGAGTATGCACTTAATTTCTTTTTTTAAACGCAATTGTAAACATTTAGTTTACCCTTTGAAAAGGTTGCGTTTAACATTAGCCTTGTTTAATATCATTATTTAAAGGCTTATCATGATTTATAATTGTTTGTCAAAAATAAAGTGCATAGTGCGTGGGTTGACATTTCAACGCATACAGACAAATACTTTGTTTCATACATTTTTATGCAATTCAGGATATCGCAGAGACTGAATGGTTATACATTTTCATAGAATTGCCTATTCGGAACATTAAAGTAGAGTGCATAGTGAATTTGAAAAAAATTATAAGCAATTCAAATCTATATTGTAGTTTCTTCCATTGATACAGTGCAAAACCAGAATATTCAATGATAAAGTGCAACGTGCAGTCCTATGATACTTTTAGGCGTTATATATAATTCTTAAGGTATATCATGTATGGTGGAAGAGTTATCCTGTGATGTTCAATCAGAAATATGTTTAATTTATTCCCATATAGGTATGTGGGAGTTTTCCCATATTATAATCTCTGATGTATCTATATTTTAACGCCTATTTTCATAAGAAATAAGGTGCATACTGCATTCCTATGATAGTTTGACACTGTATAGATTACATAAAGTGGACAGTGTATGTAAACAGCTTGATCCATATTATTGACAAATTTAAAATCATTATTAGTGAAGTGCATGAGTCAACATTGATGTTAATCCTGCTCATATGAACAAATGGATAGTCCCAAGCACGTTGGCATGAAATAAATACTTCAAGGCATTTGTCATAGTCTCCGTGTAGTTGTGCCAATTAAAATTAATGGGGACTCAGCAAGGGCAAAAAGGGGGGGGGATAGAGGAGGAGAGAGAGAAAGCAAGGAGAAAATATATGGAGGGATTTGTATAAAATTCAAGTATAACCCAAGCAAGTATGTAAATGGATAGTTACTCTCAATGTTTCTTAACAGTATGAGGAGGAAACATTGGAAAATAACAAGGCCTATACAAAATGTAACCTTATTCATAAAATTCAATCTCATAGAAATTCGTATAGTCCAATTTCATACTGTGAACTAAGAATATTTTCTATAACTTTGATGCTATGCATGTCTTCGGTGTGTTTCATCAGTTACAATATGTTATAACCCAAAAAGGTATATCATTCTTCGTCAATGTCTCAAAATCAATAAAGAATCTCGTTTCTTCCTGTCGAGGTGAGCATTCTGCATTCCCACCTCTGGGCCCAAAAATTACTTTGTGTATACTGAAAAATGTTAATCTTTTGGGGTTTCCGTCATGAAATTCTGAGAAATGTTTCACCATTCGGATATGCGCAGTCTTTATTGAGAATAGCTTTTACATGTTGTAATATACGCACCTTAAGTGTACACTTAGTGCTTCCAACATACCATTTAAGGCAAGGGCAAGTCAGGACATAGACCGCAAGCTCCGATTCACATGTAATTCTACTCATAATTTGAATAGGATATTTTAAAATGGGATGGATGTAAGTTTTACAATTCTGTGCATATTGGCAAACCTTACACCTACTACACTTGGAAAAGCCATTTCCCCCAATGGAAAGCCAATTAACACTGGCACCAATTTTTTCAGTAACCATGTTCACCAATGTGTCTTTTATAGAGGCTCTCTTTCGAAAAGTGATAACTGGACGATCATTCAGGTTCCCGGTCAAATTGTTGTCAGCCTTTAGTACTTTCCAGTATTTGTTTATAATTTGTTTGGTTCGAGAATGGCTTCCGAATGTTAAAATCAGTCTGGTAATATTATCCTCTTCCATACTTTTTGAATCTGATTTCTGGAGTGTCAATAGTTTGTCCATGTCCCGTACTTTTAGGTATGATAGATCAATCACCTACCTAGGGTATTGTTGCTGTAAAATGTTTTGGTCTGTGACTTGGCAGGCTAGGTCAAAGTCGGCAATTTCGCTACAGTTTTGTCTTATTCTGATAAATTCTCCCTATGTTATGCTCCATAGGAGATTTTTTGGATGTGCTCTTTCGGCATGAAGAGGGATGTTAGCCCCTGTAACTTTTCTGTGTCATTGACATCATATTTTTTTGTTCAACAATTTTAACTTGCATGTCCAAAAATACAATGGACTGTCGGAACTGTGGTGTTCCGTGAACTTGAGAATATAGTTGTGGATATTGAGCATCTTCACAAATTCATTCCATGATTGTATGGTACCTTTCCAAATGATAGATAAATCATCATTTTACATTTTCCTCTGACCATACTGTAGATTTTGCCCAGTGGCCCATCATAAGGTTTGTGTATGAAGGCGCAAATGTTGTGCCCATGGCATTGCCCTGGACTTGGCGAAACACTTCATTGTTGAAAATAAAAATATTGTTCTGCAAACAGATTTATCATCTCAAGTATCCTGTTAGAATGTTGGATATGGTTGAGAGAAGGGGTGTTTACAAAAGATTGACAGGCCTGTATTCCATCCTTATGTTGGATGGGCATATATAAGGACACCACATCCATAGTTAATAAATATGTAGATTCCCATAGGAGATTGTCAATTTTTAAAAGGAAATCGGTGGTATCTCGTATACATGAAGGCAATGAAGGTACAAAGGTGGAGAGTACTTCGTCCACAAACTTAGACATGTACTCGAGGAGGGAGCCACATAGTCACAATAGGTCTCCCTGGTGGTTTTGTGAGATATATAATCTCAATTAGGTTTGTTGTTACTTACTCTCATATGTTGCTTTGTGCATTGGCAAGTGTTCTCATGTTTTTCCTCAGAACTCTTCCTTCTAGGCCCTCTCAATTGCATGTTATTGTTTGTCCTTTTATGTCTTGTAATCACTCCCCTATAATTTAAAGAATGCTTCAAATATACTACAAAAATAATATGCACTTTCTTTTCTTTTAAATTGTGTTTTAACAAGAAATGGGATTACTGTTAAATTGGCACTACACATGCTTTGTAAAAATATTGTCAACTATTATGGGGGTATATACATGTTCTGTGTGCACGTGTCGCTCCCCCTTCTTTATGGCCATAACATGACAAAACCCTATCCTATGTTTTTCCAGTTCTCGTGCATGGTGCTTTCTCTTTCCATATCTCCAAATCCCCTTCTCTCCACTCCTTCTAACTAGCCAATCCTCATGAATACTAGTGATCCATAACATGCTCAGCACTTGCACAAATTCTTCCTTGTTTCTGTTTGCAATCCTTAACTGCAAAATACACTTCCATTAAACAAGCCTTTTATTTGTCAATGTATTCTGTCTGTGTTCTTCACCAAGAGCCATATCTGTCCTTCAGTTTTATTCCCTCATGTGTGCAGCTCCTAGCTTGCTTTCACTCTTTGGGACTTCTGTGTCATCCATGAATATGCTTTAACTAGATAAACTCTATAATCCTAACAATCTACCCTTTACTCTTGAAAGCCATGCTAATCAGGGTGTGTGCTCCACAGAAAAATGCTTCTTTGGTCTAATGGCACATGTTGGGAAAGGGACAGTCCCCCACCCCCAAGGCACTTTAAGGTGAGGAGAGATGCATTTGAGGCACTGTGATGGGCCAGGGAGGGGACGGGGGGGGGGGGTCTGTGCAGTAAATGCGCCATTGCATGTACTATACCCAAAGTCGCAAGACCACAGAAATCCCCAGCCCTGCCCGAGCTCTCATTAGGACAGCTCACACCCCCCAACCGCCATAACGTCTATTCATTGTTCCAAAACTGTTGCAAAGATGTCTTTTTCACCCAAGAGGAATGTGCCCTACAAGGTCGCGATCATAGACCGGTGCCTGGTGCACATGTTATCTCACACTGCCCAAAGTATGACTTGGCTCATTCCCGGGGTTGCACGAATTATAGCCCATATAATGAAACACTAAGACCCCTGAATTCAATGGTACCAGGTTCCTTTTGACCACCAACCCGAAAGTAACGAGTCCTGAAATGTTCAAAGAGGATGGACAGGGCATAACCGCAAAGCAGCAACCGTGTGATGTGCTGGGATGGAAACATTATAGTTCAAAACGAACCCATCACACATCCATCCCAGGAAGCCAAATGGAGGTGTGCTTAGAGACACTTATGTAAGCACGGGTCTAACATTTACAGGCCATCCAGGACTGTGTACAGGGAGCCTCACGGAGGATAATGAAGGCCATGGAGCGGGACCTCTGGCAGTCAGCCACAACATCTGCCACCCTGACTGTTGTCGGACAGAGGGTGAGGGAGATGACAGAGGGCATCTTGGCCTTTGCAGAGTACTTGCAGGCCAACATGCTCTTTGGCATGCAATGCAACCGTGGCCCTGAATACGATCCATACACCTATCACCCCCAAAGCGGGATCACTTTCTAGCACCCCAAGGCACTGCTCTTTGCGCAATCTGGCTTAGAAGGTGCTGGAGGATACTAAGAGTCCAGAGGCCGCACACATGACTGTTCATCTGTACATAATAGGCACAGGGGAGGGTGTCCTGGGGATGGTGCTGTAGGGAGGGAGAAGGTGGGACGGTTGGGGACGGTGTTGTGGAGAGGGGGAGTTTTGGTGAGGGTGTGTTGGGGATGGTCTTTTGGGGTGGGGGAAAGGTGTATTAGGGATGGTGTTTTTGGGAGTGGAGAGGTGCGGGCAAGGTGTTTTCACATTTCAATATTAACTATCAGTTCACTTGAAGCAATGCTAGGGCATTAATTTTTTGTGTACATGTGTTTGATTCTTTAACTGACAATATTTAAAGTGATGCACATGTGTATTTAAATGCACTAAAAGAATTGTCCATGAGTTCTTAGTGTACCATACATCCATCCCTGCCCTCTTCCCACCCACTGCGTGGCACTGCATCACCCACATGCATAGTTGTGCAGCATGGCACAGGCAAGCACAATTTGTTTGACATTTTCTGACCTGTACACCAATGGCTCTCCAGTCCGGTGTAGGCACCTGAAACGAGCCTTTAACAGGCCAAAGGTCCACTCAATACAGAGCCTGGTAGGGATGTGTGCCTCATTGTAGGCCACCCCTTGTGGCATCTGTGGATCCCGCACAGATATCACGAGCCACGGTAGCCGGGGTTATCCAGAGTCACCTATAGGGTCAAAGGGGTCAGTCACAGAGCATTGTGGATGTGTTGTCTTTTACAATGACATGTTGATGGAAATTCGGTGAATGCGTTCTATGGTTATTTTCGCACAACACGTCTGACAATCCCAGTACTAGCAAGTGGAATCATTCAGTATTTGCATGGTCGTGTCACACTATGCACCCAGCTCACAGCCAGCAGGTGTTGCTTTCGGGCTCTGTAATTGTCATGGCAGGATGCCATGGTGTCTGTTGTGGGCCTGTCTGCGGCTATTCCTTTATGGTGTCATATACACAAGTATGTGGCATTCCTACTGCCAGTGTTACATTTTTCTTGGGGCATTGTTGTACTTTGTGGTGCAATGAATAGGGCTGTATGATGTTGCATTGTGGTACCTGTAGTCATGTGTGTGTGTTGGTATCCAGTTGGGACATTGTGCATTTGCAAATCCTTACAGCATTGTCCATCATGTCCAAGTCCTGTGGGTTGTAGGCTGTCATTTGTGCTGGGGGAGGGCAGGTCTTGCATTTACAGAGCCTGTGCAGGGCATGCATTTTTCATTTGTGGCTATGCAACACCTGCTATCCCCTTCACATTGCTTCTCTGTAGTGCTGCAAGATGTTTTTGTGTGATGGCACTGGTACCCACCCAATATACAAGTTCATTGGCCTCTGTGCTTCTCCATGTATGCAGGCAGTTTGCTGTTGTGCAGGACCATGGCATGGTGGGTGGATACAGGGAGGTGGGTGCAGAAGTGTGTGATGCAGGGGTCAGGATCGCCGGTCACCTAGGCATTGAGGGAGTGATCCTGCTTCCTGTTGCGGAATAACTGTTCAGATGCCCGGGGGGCTACCAACGCCACATGGGTGCAGTCCTGGGCACCAATGACGTTGGGCATACTCCTGTGCTGCGGTAGTGGGCAGGGACATGTACTGGGACACATGGGACAACAGGGTTTCCAGCACCTGCACCAACATGTTGGAGAATGTGGGCTGCAACATGCCGTGCAGCATGCCCACAGAGTGCTGGAAGGTGCCAGTCACCAGGAGTTGCATGATGGACACAAGCTTCAGCAGCGGGGCACAGATGTTCTTATGTTCATCCTGCTCCCTATGTCCTCCTGGATTAAGGTGGATTAAGGTGAGCAGCTAACCTATGGTCTCCCGGTTCAGCCTGTAGAGGGTGGCCAGCTGGTTGTCTGTCAACGTTCAGGGTGCAGGCTTGACCCGGGGTATTGGCGCTCGCCTTACATGGCGTCTCCTCCCCCTCTCTGCACCCTGTGTTGTTCTTCCTGCCTCTGTACGTCAATGCGCAGCATGAGCAGCTGAATGTCCCAGTTTTCGATGGCTAGTGGCGGCATGGTGTTGGAAAGTGTGTATTTAGCCTTCTTGAGTGGATTGGGTGCTCCTGTAGCTTCATTTCTGGCACCTGTCTGCATTTACCTCTACCTGCAAGGAGGAGGTAACTGCATCGTGTTTTCGGCAGAATTACTGCACATTTCTGGCAGCGTCTCTGCAGTATTTCTACTTGTAATACGGCGGAAATACCGTTTGGGGCGGTAATTCCACCAGGGTGCATCGCTATGTGTTGGCAGCAATTCTGCTGGTGGTATTTGTTGCTGGTGTGAATTCTGTTGGCGGTATTACCACTGACTCATAATTCAGCGGTACAGAAATAATGGCAGTAATTACGTTAATGCGACTTTTACCATATACCGCCCAACTTGTAATGAGCCTCAAAGTGCTTTAATGGCCACTGTTTGTCACATTCCCCTTGGTTGAGGATCTCTCAGTCCCTTTACTTTGGTCTTTCTTAAACACCACCATTTTCTGACCAACGTTACTTGCTTTCATGCGCTTTAAAATACACCCCCGGACACTACTTTTTCCAAAATTGTCTTGGGTAAACCCGCAACCTGGTAAATAGCATTTTTCAGTTTCTATCAAGCCTTGATAGTTGAAACAGGTTTATATTACTTCACTGTGTGTTAAATGCAGGGAAAACATCCTTTGGTGTGAGCCCCGCACATCACCTGTCAGAAGACTCCCTTGCGTGGGGGAACAGAGGGAAAAGGGGGCTGTGGTGGTTGATCAGAGGTGGGTTGGACTAGGCAGCATTTTGCTGGGATTTTCTACACATTTATCCCCACCAGGGAGACGGATGGCTACCCCCCTGGAGCAGGATACGCAGGGAGATAGCGGCAGGGCCGGCGTTATACCCAGGCCACCCAGACGGCCACATTAGTCTTTCTAGGGCTCCCCCGAGCTGGCATGGTGGCCGAAGGTGCGGCAGGCGCCCTATTGTAATGAAATGCGCCCCGCTCTTGTGCTGGCGCTGGTCGTGGCAGCACAACAGAGGGTGCTTTTTATTACAATAGAGCGTGGCTGTCAAACCAGCACAGGGCAGTCTTTGAAAGGTAGCCCCATGCTGGTTTGACAGCCACGCTCTAATGAAGTAATTAACTCCTCCTCCAGCATGGGAGCGGGGAGTTAACCACTCCATTAAAATAGAGCACTGCTGCTGGTTTTGTGGTGGTGCACTATTTCGCAGAGCAACTAAACATTTGCCCCACCACCCGCAGCGAGCAGGGTAAGGCGTGCCGGAGGAGGGGAATTTTGTTGACTCACCCCGGGTGTTGCCAAAGTTAAGGCCGGCCCTGGATAGTGGTGTAGGGAAACTGAAGGCTCGTCGGCAGCGGGAAACATGCAGGGAATAGAGCAGTGCAGAGAGGCATGATAGTGGTGTGCAGGGGAAAAGATGGATGAAAGAGGGGTTCAAGGGAGAGTAATAAGTGCAGAGAATAGAGGGGGACCATGGAACAGGGGATCAATAATATGTCCAATTTTCAACTGTTAAAATTGAAGGAAGTGCGTTCTTTATCCCTAACCTGCCCGCGCTGCCGCGCAGACCAGATGGCATTCCATAGGATAAGCCTAGTCTTATCTTTAGCAGGCCAATGCTCTACACATTCATCCATGCCCTTTGGATTACTACTGGGTTGGGACCGACTCTGGGGGGAGGGTATTCACCAAGACGATAAGAATATCAGCAACCGTGAGGCTCACATTCTCCGCCCCTTAGTGCAGGGCGATTTCCAGTGCTTAGAGGGGTTGCAGTTCTTTCCGCAGCACAGTACCCCTGTAAACCGCTGCTGTCCCAAATGCATCGAAACAAGAGGTGATGGTAGGAAGGTTTAGAATGAATCTTAACCTCTGGCATTGCTCCGGACAAGCCTCCACGCCATCATTCTTTGCCTGCCAGGCTTTAAAAAAAGGGGAACGATCATATGCAAATCAGGCTTGGCCCCACTCCAAAAGGGGCAGTCCAGTCTGAACTGCTAGGTCACATCCCATCTGCACGAGACCACAAATATCCCCAAACATGTTTCAGCCTTGTTGACATAGTTTACTCGGGAATGAAAATGCATTTCATTGCAAGGTTGGATAAAGGATGCAACGAAAATGTGGATGCAGTAAAAAAAAGACAGAATTTCCACACTGATTACAGCCCTCTGGGAGATGGACCTCCTAATGTGTGTGCAGACGTGAGATTACCGGATGCGGTATCTGCAAGTACAGCGTGGGGCCTTTCTGAGGGCCAAAAAAAGCACAGATGTGGTGAGGCAGTTAGTGTAATGTCCAGTGCAAATGTAATGATCCTTAGGGTGGCGAGTCCCACATCCACCTACAGAGCTGGGATTTTAGCAGAGGTTTTCGTAGTCACAGGTGATGGTGGCGGTGTGCAGATCTTCAGAGCAACACCCACTTTTTATATGGAGGTAAAATCAGCGAAGGCTTCAAGCAATGCCAAAATGGCAAGGCAGTGCAGTGCTGTGGCCACAATCTGAATTCCCACAACAGTCCGAGAGCAGCTATATAGGGTGACCAGGCGTCCCGGTATTTTCACCTTGGTCCTGGCGTCCCGACAGTTTTCTCCTTTTTAAAACCCCATCCCGGGATTGGAGCGAAGTGTGGCTACGGTCCCGGTTTTTGCCGGGAACTGATTGAGAAATCCGGAAATCGGCCTCAGCGCCGCTCTCCCTGCGCGCGTGAATGCTTTTCAAAGCCCCATGATAGCTGGTCAGATAGCACAGCGAGTAGAGCACTCACTTTGACATCTGTGTGCTGACGCAGGTTCGAATTCCGGCGACGCAGGTTCGAATCCCGGCAGGGCCAAACTCAGCCGTTCATCCTTCCGAGGTTGATAAATGAGCACCACGCACCGTGGGCAATAATAAGCAGTGCTCAGATGCCTGAGGGTTCGTGGTGCGGCAGGCAACTCACCGCCGGTAAATTGGCATGAGGGTCATTTAGGCATGACTGCTGTCATTATTTAGCAGCAATGTAAATTTCTAAATGGCCCTCGCACCTGGTGAGCAGCAATTTGGGCAGGATTATCTCTCTTGCAAATGTCACATGTTCACAGGTACTGTGCTGGACACAGTCTGCAAACGCGTGAGATAATTCGTTGCTCAGAGGGCGATTTAGAAACATCTGTTATGTTGATTTATACCACACACCGCTACCACCCAACACTAGTTCATGAACCTGCTGCCCCTCCCGGTCCAACGCTTGTGTCAGTGTCAGCTCTGCAGATTTGCTGCCAACAGGATGTGTGGTCGTTGAAATGTCGAAGTGTGAGTTTGGGGTTCAGACTGTACCCCTGGAGACCGTTGATTTCAATGTCTACATCCAGAGCTTTTGGGAGTGGAAACCGTGTTGCTGCTGACTGAAGGCTGAAGCACAGGGAAAATGTCTTGCTTTTTTACAAAATGTGGGTCATTGACCTTCACATCGATGAACTCCACCTCCGGTTAGTGCATTTGTAGGGGGTTGTTAATACCAGCTCAGAATACACACTGCATGCGCTGCCCTACCCACACAGCTCCTCGCGGTCAATCCTGCCCATGATTAATAAGGCGCTACTTCTCATATTCACCTGGCAGACTGCTCCTTATCCCCGGCCTTGATCTTCAGCCCCTAGAAATTCAAACGGACGAGGCCCAGACCCAGGTCCTTGGCAGTGTTCCCCCACAGCGGTGCGGGCAAGCTCCTGTTAAGTTCCGCCCTGCGTCCCGCTACGCGGTGACGCAGGGCGTCCTAAATAAAAGCCCCGCCCCCGCGTTCGGGAGGCAGTTCCGGGGCCGACCAGCAACCGGTGTGGGTGTCTAATCCTTCGGCTCCCGCTGGAGCTGCGCAACAGGCCGTGTGGCCTACCAGCATTCTACCAGCCCCCGCGCGCGCAGGCCGAGGGCTGACAACTTAACAATGGCGACGAGGCGAGATGAACTCCACTACACGCTCGGTGCTTTGAAGGCACCCTAACGCCATACAGCCACCGCGGCGAAATTTTTGGACACCCGGTGGGGGTGGAATCACACACGTGACCCCCCACCCCAAAAAAAAAAAAAAAAAAAATTTTTTTTTTCCTCGATTCCTTCTCTCTGCCACTCCGTTTTTCGCCACATCCACCATGACCAAAGCTCTTCCTCTGGGCACTGGAGAACCCGGTGGCATCTGGCATCCAACACCAGAGGGCAGCAACACAGTGTGACGGGAGCGCCAGGCCCTGAACTGTAACACAGCGCCTGGGAACGGCAGCACCTGCAAGGTAGGCCCGACGTCGCGGCGCTGGTAGCCGTCGGAAGAACTCACGACAACACTAATCAGATCCACGCCAACATGGCGGCCGGCACATCCACGCCTGGGCCCACCACGCCGTCCAGAATTGCGGCGAACCTATCCATGACGTCACCTCCACCTCGCACACACGGGGTTTCGTCGACACTGGTCCAGCCGTTTGACCCATTCACGGATCCATCATCAAGCGGACCCAGATGGCAGCTGTGGATTCAGAAATTTGAGATGGCGATGGAGTGCAAAGAGATTACGGCGCCCAGGAAACTGAAGGCACACCTACTACTCAGCTCCTCCAACACTGAGCATTTGAGGTGTCCCTGCCCGCGTGACGTTAGAAAGAGAAAAGCAGAGCAGGAGGGGCAGCCGCCATGAAGCTGAGAACCGGGCTGGACTGGCCTATAGGGAACTCTGGAGATTTCCCAGTTGGCCTCTGCACCCTGGGCCTCTTTTGTGTGGTATTTCCAAATGTTCCCATAGGAAAAGGGTTGGGCTTGCTGAAAGTCTGTAATATGGGGCCACTTTGACAATTATTTCCAGGACCTCTTTTGGTTCCCAGTCCACCCCTGAGGAGCTCTCGGTTGAAGTAGCCTTTTCTCAGGAGACGTGGCGCATCTCTTACCCGAATACAGCTGCATTGAGAGCAGATAATCCGCTCCATTGCAGGAGAGAACACGCGCCCTGTGTACGAATGTATGGTGTCCACGGGGCGATGTGTAAAAGAAAAGGTAGGGGAACGAAAAGCAACGATTCCCGCCCCTGTCATCCTTCAACTGTGTTCCCGCTCAAGCAAAGTAATGGAGCTATGATGGAGAACGCCTTAAGGGAACAGCGTACCCGTTAGTTCCCGCCCACTTTGACCTCTGCATTGGTGTCCCATTCCTTTTCTATTGTGGGAAATGCAAGCTCTTGGTCGGCGAGTTGGGTGTAATTTGCAACATCTGCAGACGTTCCTTCTTGTATATATCGGATGATAGAAACCATCAAGGGATGTTCTTATACCATGACAACTTAAATCATTTGTGAATGTTCAGCTAAAGGCGATGGCAGAGGAGACGTAGAACGCACTATGCCCTCCAAACTTAGGCATTGAAACTTCTTACTTCTCTGTGGGTGGTGGTGCATTTCCACTAGATGGCAATGCTGGACATAGGCGCGCCCAAACGTATCGGCGTTTATAGGCCCCTGCGCACTGCTGGCTACGGCCACCAGGGGTCAGTCAACCTGCGGATAAATAGCATAAACTTCCTGCTCCGTAACAACAACGCGCCATTGCTTGTAAGAAAACACAAGCAGTGCCATCCAGTGGCCGAAAGGAAAATGGCAGCTAGCATTTAACTACTAGGTCGAATGTACTTCACAATGTCCCCTTTAAAGCATGAAATTAAAGCGAAATAATGCGGGTCATTTTGTAAACAGACAGTGCTGAAAATTAAGACTTAAAAGCAAGGTGCTGATAGAACGGGGAAGACACAGAATTTACATCTCCACTGTACTATCCGCCCCTGCCTTGTCAGTGCAATGTCACGCATGTATGTGATTTTCACGTAGGCGGCTCCTTTTGGCTTACTGCACAAAAACCCAGACTCATTTAAAAGTGGAAAAGGTCGCTTTAATGTGACAGGCCAAAGCTTACAATCAAAACGCTTAACTTGCTCCATGGCCTAACAAACTAAAGAAATATTTTAACAACCAATTAAATAATTAAACATTTTCATTTTCATTTTCCCCCAACAATTAAATAATTAAATAAGCCATTTCCTCCCTAATTATACCTTGGACCCTACCGTCTCCTTGCCCCTTTTTCAGGCGTCTGCTTTCTCCCAGGGGCCATGCCCCTCCAGGATCAATACCTGTTCCCCCGGGGTGACCTGCTTGTGCAAACAGCGCCACCCCATCCTTTCCCGTGTCATTCCCCCATTGTGCTTCCCTCCCCCCACATCAAAAGGGGCCATGCCCCCGGCACCAGAAAAACCCTCCCCCGAGGAGTTCTTTCTGCCCCACCCCCACTTTTTCCTACCTCCAACTTCTTACCCAGTCTCCCAGCCGAGAACCCAAGTCCGCCAGGTAGTGATTATTCCCATACATGGACAAGTGTACCCCATCCTCTATAAAGATAAGGAGACCCTCATATGTTATTTCCTTATGGTCCATGACCTGCACCGCCACCGCGGCACAAAACTTAACCATTTCTCTGTTTATCCCCTTCCTGGCCCGCTCTATTGCTCCCTCACTTCTCGCTCCCCTCCAAACTCTTCGCGGCAACAACTTAGTCCACACCACCACTGCTTGAGGCCACATTTCCCGCACCCATACTAAATCCCTCTTCATTTTCCTTAGCAGAGCCACCCCCGTATCTCTCACCAGGTCATTCTCCCCTGCATGAATAATCACCACCTCTGGAGCCCCATAGCGTTCCCTCATCCCTGCCAATATAGGAAGCAGCTGATCCCACCGCAGCCTCCCCCAACCCGTGCCATCTCACCACCACTTCCTTGTAGCTGCACCCCCGTTGCCTACCAAACACCCTTTTCTCTGCCTCTTTCCCAGCCCACTTAACAATTGAATGGCCAACAATCCACACTTGCGCCAACTCCCCCTCCTTTCGCGCAGTATCTGAAAAAGAAATTACAAAATCACTGACAAGTCAAAATATTCCAACAAAAAACAGTTGACCCCAAAGTCCTCGCCACCTTTCATCAACATTCCCCTTTATCAAACTCCCTGACGTACCCCTTGTATTTCCCAGACCTCCAACGCCCCAATCTTTTCACCTTGTCTTCTTAAAAACCCAGCCTAGTACCCTCAGATGCTGTGCCCATCCTAAAGGAATGAGTCCCAAAATCCTCTGCCTTTTCTCCCACTGCCACCAGCGCCTTCTGCAATACCCCCAGCACCTGGGCCGCTGAAACCGGCGATCCATCCGCATGCTGAAAAACCAAGCCTGTCTTACCCCCACAACGCTCCTTCCACACCCTGCCTGCCTGAACTGGGCATAGATCCTTGCTCCCTTGACCCAGCAGAACCCAAGAGCCCCTTCCCTTTTGGTCCGTCTTAGACCTTTTAATCTTGATGTCCAAACCTTCTTCTGTAATTTGAACATCTTCCCATTGCAGTCCCCCTACACTCCCTCTTCCCCCGACCAACTCAGAAACCCTGAAAGCCCCAAAGAATAACCAAGTAAAACAAGTCGCAAACAGTTCCCCTTCCCATACCGACCAGCAAACTCCCCCCACCACCTCAATCAACCTCTGCAGCAATTCTGCCGATATCGGCCTCCTCTTATCCTTGTCCCTCTTACTCTCCCTTGCCCATCCTTCCAACATCCTACTCATCATTTCCCCCCCACTTGGCTGAAAACCCCAAAACCATTTCCCATAAAAAGCAATCCCTGCTAACTTTCCCGCTATCGTTGCCCTTGACCAGCCCCTGTCCATGCACCTCAGGAGGAAATTCATGACATCATCCCTCCTCCGTTCTTCCGTATCCCATCTACCCTTCCAACTACAAGCTCCTCCTCTAATAAAATCCTCCCAGGCCCTCCTGTATGACTTCTTAGATGCCGAGGCCAATGAACCCTCCACCAAAGCCAGCGCTCTCATCTTCCACAGCTCCTCCGGAATCTGCCGCCCCTCCCGATCTGCCTCTGGAGCCAATCCATGGAATCTCTGCCATTGAAAACGAGATAATGCATCAGCGATGCCATTATCCTTCCCCGGCACATGTGTTGTCCTAAACACCACATTCCATTCCATGCAACGCAGAACAAATTCTCTTATCAGCCTTGTCACCCTCTGATCCCTAGCTGACTGCCTGTTCACCACATGGACCACGCATTCGTTGTCAACATTGAAGTTCACCTTCTTGTTTTGCAACTCCTTCCCCCACAACTCCAATGCCACTAGTAATGGAAAAAATTCGAGAAATGCTATACTCCTTCCTTCCTTCAACCACCGCGCTGGCCACTTCTCCGCACACCACTTTCCCCCCCAAAAGACTCAGAAACCTCCTGCCCCTGCTGCATCAGAAAATATCTGAACTTCCCATGTCACCGGGTCTCCCTGCAACCACATTGACACTCCATTGAAACTCTCCAAAAAATGCAGCCAAATTCTGCAATCCTCCCTCACTGCCCCCGATACTCTTATCCGATGATGTGGGCACTTTGCTCCCGCCATAGCCCTTGCCAAGTTCCTGCAAATCGTCCGCCCTGGGGCCACAACCTTGCATGCAAAATTCAGATGCCCAACCAATCTCTGCATCTCTACCAGCATCATTTTCTTGGCCCCCACCGCTTTCTCCAACAGTACCACCAATTTGCTCACCTTGTCGTGCGGCAAGCGTGAGGTCATGGCCACTGAATCCAGTTCAATTCCTAGAAATGTTAACACCACTGCCGGCCCTTCTGTTTTGTCTTCCGCTAAGGGCACACCCAGCTCCTCCATCAGCTCCTGAAACAACTTCAGCATTCCCTTGCACTCCCCCTCTCTTTCTGCCCGCTAATGAACAGAAAATCATCCAGATAGTGCAGCACACTCTCCCAACCCGAGCTGAATAAGAAAACCCACTGTAAAAAAAGAGCTGAACCGTTCAAACAAAGCACAGGAAATTGCGCACCCCATTGGCAAGGCTTTGTCTATGTATATGCGGTCCTCAAACTGCAAACCTAACAACCAAAAATCCTCCGGGTGCACCGGCAATAACCTGAAAGCCGCCTTGATGTCACACTTGGCCATGAAGGCCCCCCCGCCCTTCTTTCCTCACCAAACCCACCGCCTGGTCAACACTTGCATATACCACCCCACACTCCTCCGGAGCAATGGAATCATTGACTGACATGCCTTCCGGCCATGACAAATGGTGTATTAATCTAAACTCCCCCGGAGCTTTCTTGGGCACCGCCCCCAGTGGGGATATCACTAAATCACCCGGCATGTCATCAAATGGGCCCACTATCCTTCCTGCCGCTATTTCCTTGGTCAATTTTTGTCTTACCACCTCAACATTCTCTCTTGCCGACTTCAAATTTTCAGCCCACCGACGCACCCTTGGGCCCTGGTACCCCAATCTGAACCCCTAACAAAACCCCTCACTCAAAATCTCAGCCCCTTCCCTGTCCGGATAAAATTGCAACCATTTTTCCAACACCCCCACTTTAATTGGAGTAAAAGCTTTTCCCCACAACCCCTTTTCCTGAACCTCTCCCCCTCCCCCTGTCTCCCTGTTGGAAACACTGAGTGAGAGGGTGTTTTCCTCCACACTTGCTACACTCGTGCCTGAACCTACACAGGGTCCTTGTGCAGCCGTCCTTATTATACCCCAGCACGCTGCTGAGGACTGACCCCTGCCTCCTCCCCCCACCCCCTCATGGGCGGGGCGACCAAGAAAGGGCCGGAAAGGCACGGGCAGCCCACTTGCTGTGTGCAATGTCGGGGCAGGCCTCGTTGGGGCCATCCATTGCAGCCAAAGATCCATGTCTATCTCCCCCCAGACCGCCTGACTGTCCTCCGCCATTCTCGCTCTGAATTCCTCATCATACCTTACCCAGGCAAAGCCCCCAAAACTCGTGAAAGCCTTCCTGATTACATCCATATATTTAAGCAGGGCCACACAACGCTCCAGGAATTTTTCACAATAAACACTGGCATAAATGATAAATGCCGACGTCCAATTCTCAATAGTCACCGGGACCCTTGGGCGTGAGGCCAGTTCCCCCTCTTCCTCCTTAGACCCCTCCTTTGCTCTCACTTCCCTATGGAGCAATTTAAAGACATCCACAAATTCCCCTGCCTGAATCTTCTCCCTGGTCGCTGCCATCAAGTGCGCCCCCAATGGTTTTGTTATCCCCATGTATGGCAATTTTTTCTCCCTTCCTTTCACTTCCACCTCCTTATCTTTCCCAGCTTGCACTTCGAGCACCAATGGCTCCACCACCTTGTCCGTTTGGACCTCCACTGAGCAAATGCTCTTCTCAACCCCTGCGGCTCCAATGGCCTGCACACCAACTTCTTTCCTTACACCTTGCAGTCCAGACCCTTCATTTCCTGTCCCCCTTCTTGTGACCCCTCTCTGCCATGCAGATGACCATTCCCTTTCCCGCTCACCTCTTTCCACACCTGCCGCCTGGCGTCCACACCGATGCTCCTCATCTCCTTTCTTAGAGGGCTCCTACTGCGGGGCCAAAACATGTCAGCAGACTCACCCAGCCAATAGTTCCACTGACCCCTTACCCCCCGTCCACCCTGCACTTCCCTTTCCAGATCCCACCTCAAACTTCTTCTTTCCTCCCCCCTTTCCCTTGCCGCCCTATAATCATCCACTTCCCATTGCCCCACATATTCCTCCCATCCAACTTCATCACCCCTTAAATACCATTGCGGATGCGAGCTCATGCCTGAGTTGAGTTGATGATCTTCTTGCGAGCCCGGGGCGTCCGCCCCGCCACTCCTTTGACATCTTCTCAGCGGAGTTGCGGAAACCCCTGCCTGGTCCTCTTCTCTCGGGCGAGGCGTTCCGTCCTCCACCCTGGAATCCTCATTGCTAGGGGCTGTGCTGCACCCTCTAGGCTCTCCTTGCGCTGACCGAGGAGGGGCCGTACTGAAACCCTCTACCTCCACCTGACCAGCGGGGGCTGCGCAGTGCCCTCCGCCCTCACTCCTCCTACCCGGGGGGGCGTTCCGCGTCCCACTCTAACCTCCTCAAATGACGGGGACCTCTCCCTCCTCCTCCCACCTGCACTCTTCTGCAGGTATTTACCCCCTCTTCCCCTCTGTCCTGTCACCCCCCTCTGCACCCCTTCACTGGCTCCACTCTGATTCCTTTGAGCCACCTCCATCTGAGAACTCCTATCTTCACTAGAGCCATTACTCGCTCCCTCCCTCCATGGCTGCCCAGCCGAAATCATTTCACCCCCTGACTCCCTCCTGTCTATCTCCTTCCTCAACTTCCTGCCCCTAGTTTCCCAAACCTCCCCTCTCCCCGCCGCGGGGGTGCAAGCCACCACTGCCGCGAGAGCCCCATCTGCTGCTGCTCTACGCTGCGGCCTGCCACCACTTACCACCCCCTCCCCTGCGACCTCTCCACCAGTGACCTCCCCCACTGCCCCCTCCAACTGGGCCCTAGATGCCCTACTAATTATTTCTAAGGCATCCCTCAGAGCCCTAGCATCCACTAGACCCTTCTTGCTGGCTCCCTAGCCCACCATTGTGCACTACCAAATTGGTTTAGCACTAATATATATTCACCCCTTGTCACTTAACCTAGCAACCTCAGCCCCCGAGCCAGAAACTACCCTTGGACCTGTGCCCAAATTGCCCAGCACTAACTAGATACTGGATAAATATGCCCTTAAACAAAACCAACCGCTAATAAAATAACCAGCAGCTCTCTTAAATAACTACTGTATATTTTCCTTATTTCTTTTTTTTATATTTCTTAAAATTACCCCTTAAATACCTCCCAACTCCCTAAAGAAACCCCCAGCCTAGGAACTAACTTGACCAGAACAAAAGAGCCCTAACAACCAGCAACCAGCTAACCTGGGGCAAGATGTGACAGATTACACTGCCCCCTGGTGGCGTCTGTGCCCCACCGCACCTGCTGGCCACAATTACAACGTGGCCCCTTTAAGAAAACCCACAACGCCCCCTCTGACGGCTAACGCGTACCGAGAATCCCTTCACTACAACGGGTCTCGAACTCTGCTGAAACCCGCCCTCTGCAACTAACGACACGCAGGACAGAAAACAGCTGCCTAACAGACAGCCCTTTCCCTAAATCACTCCCCGCCGAAACTCCGTACGGCTGAAAACCGAACAGAGAAAATATACCCGACCCCTGGATACGCCACGGGCGACACAAACCAACAGTAAGGAGGGGGTACCTTATCTACGGTACCCCCGGCTATGCCAATTCAATAAAATTCTAAATGTAAAATGAAATAACTAATTTTATTATTATTTTTTTTTAATATTCCCCCCAAACTCACTCTCTCCCTCTCCCAAACTAAAACTCTCTCACCTAACGCTATCCTGCACAAGAAGTCCCAGCTAACTCAGGGAAGGCTCGGGAGCAGGACCCGGGGGCTGAGGTTGCTAGGTTAAGTGACAAGGGGTGAATATATATTAGTGCTCAACCAATTTGGTAGTGCACAATAGTGGGCTAGGGAGCAGGCGACAGGACCGATCCACAATCATCAAGTCCCAACCGTCGCCTGCATCCCGAACCTTCCCTGAGCACTTAAATACCCCCGGGAGGCGCTCTGACCCCCCCACGACCACTCGCTGGCCGTGTGCAGCACCAAAAACTCCCCGGGGGGAAACGCTTCGCGTTCCACCCCACCCCCCATTTAGCATGTGCTAGAAGCAGGCAGATTCAACAGGAATCTATTAAGTGCAGTTTTCAACGCAGTTTTCAAGTGCAGTTTCCCCCTCCACCCCCCATTTAGCATGTGCTAGAAGCAGGCAGATTCAACAGGAATCTATTAAGTGCAGTTTTCAACGCAGAATTTGCAGGCAGCGTTTACAAGATGGGGAGCAAAACTGAAGCGTAAAGGTGATTCCCCCTGGTTTTATTTTCACTTTTGTACTTCACCTTGGAAAAGTTGAAACGTGCATGCATGGGACCTAATGGCTTGAAGTACTAATAATGACGGCCCGCTGCATAGGATTTGCACTTTTGAGATGATGAGCCGGAGCGGAATACGTTTTACTACAGCCAACAATAATGGCTGCAGACCTTTGAGAACGTGTATTGGGTCTGCTGATTGGAAAAGCTCTCTGGTACCCCACCTGGGGCAAGAGGGTGCGGGGGAGGGAAAACACCTGAGGAAAGCAGCCTCGGTACCGTGTACATGAGAAGTCCGCCTCCTGCTTCATGCCCACTCGCAGTCGACTCACAGGGCAGGATTCTATGGCAAGCACACGTTTGGTGTGAAGACTCCAGAGAGGAGTGTGGACGAAACACCCAAGCATATCGGAGGCTTACGAAGAGCAGATATTGTATTCAGGGTTGTCCAACGCCAGACCGCGAGGGCTGGATCCATGCTGGGTTTTCAGGATCCCCCTCATTAATATTCATGAAATAAATTTGCATACAATGATTCTAAATGTACGTACATTTTTCCTCATGCATATTAATAGGGGATATCCTAACAACTGTCATGATTCAGGCCATCGAGGCCCAGAGTTGGACAACCCTGCGTGTACAGAACCAAGTTGGATTGAGCAGGAAAGGGCACTCCTGGATATGATATGATATGGTATTTGTAACGCGCCTATACACAAGTGTTTCAAGGCGCGACGAGGCAGGGAGGGAGGGAAACAAGGGGAAGACAGACAAACGATCCTACTAGGCCAGGTGTCATTCAGATCGCGCAAGTGCAGTGGTAAGGGGAAAAGGAGAAAGTGCAGGGGGAGGAGGTGGGGGGGAAGTGCAATACAAGGTAAGTAGCGTAATAAAATAAAATAAAATAATAAATAATAAATAAAAAGGGCCAGCTGGTGGCAAGTGCGAGGTAAGTGCAGAGCAAGTGCTGGGAAGGGGGGCTGTAGGGATACAGTGACAGTCCCACAGTGCAGGGGGAGCCAGGGAGGCAGTGCAAGAGGAGAGTGGCTGGGCCCTGGACCGAGGTCGCTGAGAGTGGCCCAGATGCAGGTTTAGTGCAGAATTCAGTGGGGAGTTAAGCAGGTTTAGCATGGGAGAGGGAGAGAGAAGGCAGAAGCGAAGAGGAAGGTTTTGAGGTGCTTCCGGAACCGGAGATGGTTCTCCTCAAGTTTCAGGGAGGCAGGAAGGCTGTTCCAGAGGGAGGCCCCTGCTGCGGAGAGAGATCTACCCCCAGCTCGTTGCTTCGAGAAGCGGCTGACCATGAGGGAGTTGGAGACGGATGAGCGAAGGGCTCGTGAAGGAAGATATTTAGGACAGAAGCTGGAACATGAGGCCAGGTAGATGTAAAGATGACTAACCTTCAACATAGCAGACTCATTGCAGAGCAGGTTACGCAAAAGCAGAGAGAGGTATTGAGCCTAGAGAGGGATCCCCAAACACGCAGGGGGTGTGTGTGTGTTTGTGGGTGGGGGGGGGGAGAGTGTCCTCCACTGACCTTCTAATAAAAATAATACTTTACAAAGGAGAATTTCACAGCAGAATGTTTGTGAAATCTTGGGTTAAAAACCATATGATTTGCCATTGCTTCTGTAGGTTAACACTCCAATAGGTGACAGGCCATGAATGACATTTGTGAACACATTTACATAATGCCTATGCCCAGTGCTTTAAGTGGGATTAGAAGTCGAGGGGGTGTGGCTCTCCTTAGGGGGTGTGGCTTAGGTTTGGGTACTCAGGACACGCCCCCTAGGGAGAGCACCCCTCGCCTAAAGTTGGGGGGGGTGCTGGTAATAGAAGTAGAGATGGCGCACCCTGGCATTATTACCTTTGATGCACCCAGCCCCTCCTTTTAAACGAAAGAAGGGGCTGGGTGCACCAAAGGTGCGAAAGCAGTGTGCCCCAGCTCACACACAGCAGGCAGTCCTTTCATCCAAGGCGCCGGTGGTAGGCAATGTTTTAACCCCCGGCTCCTTGAATGAAAGGTTGCCCTGCTGCGGATGCCTCTGTACTCAGAAACAGGAGGAGGGCTGCACTGCCCAGCTCCCCTTTTGTTTTTGAGTTGAGTCATCAAGCAGCATGAAGCCCCTTGGCTTTAAAGGGAAGTGGTGTACTTATAAACACGAAATTCCTAAATTTTCACCATTTACTCAGACCCTGCCTTAGAGCAGAGGGTGTTAAATCTAGACTGAATCTCTGGGCTTGTGCTGGGGCAGAAAAGTGTCTTTGCAAATCAAATAGAGTGAAGTCCCAGATTAAAAGCAGACCCTCTACAGAAGGTGGGAAAGTGACTCCTGGCAGAACCGATATTCTTCATGGCATTCTGGTGAAGGAAGAAGTGTTACATATATATAGAAAGTGGTCAGTTTTCAAAAGTCTGTTGTGCTCGAACAGTGCTAGCCTTGCCAAGCGCGCAGCGAGATTAAAAATGCACAGCGCTGCATGTGTGAAATTGCTTTTGCCAATAGGAAAGTATTGCATGTTATAAAGTATGCCCCATGCAAGCTATTTTGCAAAGTTAAATTGTTTCGTCATGTCCAGGGTGTGGCACAATTTGGTAGACTAAGAATATTTTGTGAGTGACCCAGGTATTCTAGAGACCTGCGTTTCTATGTAACCAGGGTGGAAATAACCAAAGAAGGAAAACTGTACATGTTGTGGGGTTAAAGAGTCCATATTTGTATTTGTATTTTGTTTATTTATATAGCGCGATCTGCGTTATCCTAAAGCGACTGGTGTTTTCAATTGTGTAATAAGTGAATTGTCAGGAAAGAACAGCATTGGTGGTGTGTCTTGTGATTTGTGCAAATATTAATGTTTCTAATTATTAATAAAGATATATTTTTTCGGCACACCGGCCTATTTCTTGGCTTATCTATTGCACTGCAGTGAGGGCTGATGGTGGTGTGAAATGAGTCCGGTGGCAGGTCTAGTGAAAGATCAGATACATTGAGTTATTGGTGTACGCTCTTGATTGGAGAGGGAAAGGATTCGCTGAATTGATTGTTGATCTCTGCTAGATAGTGAAACTGTAGACCGTATGAGATTTCACAAAATGCAACGTTGGGTGCTTTGGTTCATGATATACATATTCTGCTGCCCCCACCTAGAATTCAGGCAGCCTGAATCCCTGCTCACTTACCCAAGAAGTGCTACCACCTACTCCATTCCATTACCATTAACATACATTGCATTCTGAAATTCAGAGGCTATTACTTTGCACACCCTGTTCTTCTATCTGCCCTGCTGCTTCCAACTCCCCTTGTCCGTGACTAATGTTTTTACATCATCGACGCGTTACTCTTTACAGGAAAATGTCTCAATGTTGATGCCCTCTAATCATGTCCTTGCTTCTCTCTCTCTCTCGTAGCATTTCAGGGTTCATTGGAGCTGTAGACTTGCCTGCCCATTGCTGTATCCTACCCACGGCATAGCTGACACACAACGGTCAGTAGAGTTTCATTTGATGTATCGCCGGATAGTCGTTTCTAACAATCGATGATAAGTACCAAGCCGCTAGACCGAGGAAGGGACATTATGCTCCAGAGAGACTGGTTTCACAGCAATCTCTGCAAAGCTGTAACTTTATTGTGTGATCCGTGGTATGACCTGAAACCAGACATCATCCACAGCAATAATTCACTCTACCTGGGGTTCTGGCCGTGGTACATTCAAGTCCATTGACCCTATGGGCTCATAATTCCAAAATCTTGTTATCATTGAGTGCGCATCGACCCATTCATGTTTGTCTGAGATTGACGGATCCTCTCTCTCTTAAAGCTTCCTGGGCACTGGGTGAAGCTGTGCCCATTTCTAAAGGCCTGGATTCCTCCATTGATCGTGGATCCGCTGTGATGATCCGCCCGCTCCAGTCTCCAGCTTTCTCAGGAGAACACCACGGGATCCAAGGATTATCTCTTTTCCCAGAATGCTGAATGTCATGAATAGCAGCACTGAGTGCAAAGGGCAAGGTGCTCTCCCAAATGCCAGCCTTGTTAGCAGAACCCAGAATGCGCATGACGCTGAATGCGACGGCTCCTTCTGTACTCACTGATTTGCTAGAACTCCCACCAACAGAACATCACCAGGTGGGCCATGCAGAGGCATTGTGGACCACTTGAGATATGCAGCCGAGAAGATCCCTACTTTGGAGGAGGTGCTTCTCTGTGTGACAATGTAGCATTAAAGACAGGGTGCACAGACATCTTAATGGACGGATCCCACTCTTGTCTTAACCTGGGTTTAAGTGCTTGCCTATAACTTTCAAATGCTGTTGATGTCACAGCATTGAAATTATAATGCAATGTGTCGGACTGAAAACCTATTTAATACAATTGGCCCCAAGAATAATTGTGTAGTGTTATATGATGTCATACACATAGAAAATATGAGGGCGTGGCCGGTCTACACACGGTGATATCAGGTTTCCATGGTATTACCCGAATTGACATTTTACAATTGACCTTTTGTCCTAATTGACCTAATTATAGTGGTCCTAATTGACCTTCTGCACAATTGACCTTAATATTATTTTAGTTCTTTCATATATGTATTGGGTTGGTTTTGGATTATAAATAATGTAAGGGGATTGGGTGGGGGGTTGTGGGGATTTTTGGAGTGGGTGAGGGGTTGCAGGAGTTTTCCCCCCGCATATATGTCCCAATTGACCTTTTAAATTAGGTCAATTCTCCCGAACAGTTGAAAGAGATGACGGGAGTTGAGGCGAGGGCAGTGGTAAAGGTTGATGCAAAGTCATTGGAAAAGGAACAGACAGAATGCTGATTGAAAAGAGAGGAAAATATACAAGTAGGTTCCAGTGAAGGCGGTTCCTAGTACATGGAGGTGTCACAGAAATCAGACGCGGGACTCTAATCTTGGGCAAGGTTATTTCTGTAAGTCTTTATTAGCAGCCCTGCAGGGCGAGCACACAAATGTACGGTACTCGATTCCCGAGCAATCTGGACACTGCATCACTGCACAACTTATACAGAAGGTCACTCCTCAGTCTTGTAGAGAGACCCATCACAGATGTGCACCCTTAATACAATTGCGACTCACACTCTCTTTTCATTATTTATTAGATGCTTCTTCCATTAGGAAGAAATGGATGGACTTTTGGCAGCGTTAATAATGTTGCCATGGCCAAAAAACACAAGCGTGAGAGTAAACACTGCATTGGTGAGCCAAGATGAATTTCTACATCCTGACTGCAAGTGAATAAATTCATCACTGAGTTTTCTCTCTGAGCTTCTCTTTATGTATGAACACACTATACTTGCTTTCATTTTAATTCACTTACAATGACATTTATCATTGACATTCTTTAGGAAATAATTGACACAGATCTGAGGATTTTTCTTAACAGAATTGCTCCCTTCGAGGTAATTATCAGGAGCCTCACCTCTGTAAACACATTGAATAATCAATTTCACAAAATCAGGTACCCTCTCAAACATCTCTTCAGTAGCCTTCATCAACAGAAGACACTCTTGAACTTTTAAAGTATCAACCGTTTTCTTCTCCAAACAATTTTGACAAATCTGACTAGTCAATATTTGCCTTCAATTCACAAAAGGATGATCAAAGTCATCAGGATCCCATGAATTGTAAAAGCCGCAGACAACCCAATACCGTTGGTTAGGCAGAACCATAGTGCCGGTGAATGGAAAATGTCTATTCAATCAGGGAGCCATGGATATTGTAGCAGCGAAGATATGTTTCCGGAAAAAAAAGCCGAAATGCAGCAGGCTTCTTCTGAAGCTATTCAAGTAGAGTAAAATCCAGAAACCCCCCTCCAAAAAACATCTGTGAATAACTCACAGTACAAGGTATCATTCTACTGGAACCGAAACCAAGTCTCTATTTTTTATTTGTTCACGTCTAGAAAGATGAACCTTTACAAAGAAAGATACAAGAATTACAGAAGATACTATATAATCTATTACTAATTCATTAATTATTGTAACATTACCAATCCTTTGCTTTGTATATACATTTACACTGATACAGTTACACAAGGTGCACCAATTAATTGACATATATATTTGCATATAAAAACTCAATCTGCATGCTAAAAATAGCGAAATAAAACATTCTTAATATTAAAACATAAGATCTGAACCTGCCAGTTTAAAAATGTTTAATTGGGTTGCATAAAATATTACAACAATCGTGCACCACATCAGAATAGACTAGGCATTACATAAAATTGTAAAAATGTCTTTCTATCACCAATTCACACCACACAACAAGGGTGTAGCGATTAGGAAGCGAACGCTACTAAATTAATTATCACGCATTTCCAATAACTTTTCACTAAATAGAAAATCTGATTGTGCTCACATCCATTTAAAAACAGGGGCCAAACAAAAGTGAGATCATTTACATTTAAACCATTGTGTTATACTTTCAGATAACTGATTCCTATCCTATGCAAACTCTCACAAAATATAAGGGGGCGTTCAAGTCTTTCAATGGCCTTCATCACATAAATTACTCCAGTCAACGTGAGGCCACAACATCCCTCTAGCCATTTAGTTTGAAGAGCAAGCAACTTTCCAATTGTCCCCATTGCATGACCATTTTCAGTTTCACAGAATACACCAACAAATTTCCCCATCGTGGTACTCCTCAAGTTTTAACAGTTTATCACATAGCATTACTGACTTAACTACTGTTAAGTTGGCTAAGATACCAGCAGTTCCGAATTCTAAATACACATATTCCATTGGGAGGGAAGGTGGCATAGAGAACAATTTGCGTGTTATTGATGGCTCATAACGTTTCATCAGCACAATATTTATGTCCCCATATTTCAATCCCATAGAAGAGAATGGATCGAACTTTGGTCTGGTATAGTAAGAGTATAGTTTCAATGCAAATATCACATTGTTTGCCTATGAATTGGGGAATTATACCAACCAGCTAATCAAATGTCATCCCATTTTTACGGGACAGATTATTGGGTTGTTAAAAACCAAACCAAGGTCAGAGAGGTAAAGATCAAAACGCGTTGCAGCGACGATGCACCCCTGTTTTTCTCCCCGTCGTGTTGGAATCGGGCCCAATAGTTTACCTTCAGCGTCCAACCTGATCTTCGTATAGAGCAGCATCAACATTTTAAGAAGACCCAGTGGAATATCCCACTGTGTTCATTTTTTCCATAGTCTGTTGCGAAGCACGGAGTCAAATGCTGCAGAAAAGTCTATAAAAGCAGCATACACAGGAGTGTCTCTTCGCTTCCAGGCATACTCAATGGACGTCACTAGAATAAGCAAATTGTGTGAGGTACTATAGTTTTTAATAAAGCCCATCTGATTTGGGTGGAAATATATTATATGTGGCAATCCAATCGTTTAAAACAGCCAGGAGCACATTAGCAAGTATCTTTGAAGGAACATCTAACCTAGCCAGCATTCGGTAATTAGTCGCTAGATTCCAAGGCCCTTTCTTATGAGCTGGTAGTATATGCCTACACACCATGTTGGGGGAATACTGCCTGTTTCACCTATATAGGTGAATAATAAGGGTAGATTGTTCGGGATCAGCATGGACAAGGGCATTGCAAATGTTGTCTGGCCCAGCCGCACGAGAAGAGTTGAGGTGCTCAGTAATGATGATGATGTCCAGTATGGACACCTGACAGGTCCAGACTGCAGTAGGAATAGGAAATAGATCATCGTCACACTTATTCAGTCCTAAGGTACCGGCAATATGTTTAAACCTAGAGGGTTCGGTCACTCCATTAATATTGAGGCATCGGTAGTCATTTCCTTGTAAGACCGACCATATCTTAGTGTTATCCATTGGTCTTGCCATAACTGCTATTTCTTCATAATTCACCCGTTTAGCTGTGGGTTTTGTTGCTTCGCTCGGCCACACTTTTATATTGGCGATATGATTTAGTAGATTCTTTTATTTGGAGGACTAAATTAGCAAAGGCAGGTACAATCTCCTCGTGCATATCACATGGAACTGAGCCAAAGCGAGAAACAAAGCGGGTCAACAAACTACTTGATAACATGGATGCTCTTGCAAGTTTTGTTTCATTCCAACGAATGCGGTTGCCCTGCACATTGGTAGATATGGCTCCAATAGCATCAATCAGATTTGCTGAATTACTACTGTCTATTTTAGAGAGCATGAGAAATAAAGGAAAGTGATCACTTTTAACTCGCTTTAATATCGCCAGATCTGTCACGAAATGCATATCAGTGATATTTACAAATGCATAATCTAGAATGGAGGCTGATTTGCCGCTTAGCGGGGTAAAGGAGGTGGATGCATCTCCTGGGCAAAGCACATTCGGACAAATCATTCCAAACTCTTCCAGCAAGGACACCCATTTTTTGCAGCGCGACTAGTGGTACTACGCTGGTGACAGATTGTCACATTGATTCTAACTGGATAGTTCGATATGTGCGCTAAAATCACTGACTATAATGATTGGATATGTCCGGTGAAATTTATTCAGAATAGCTTCAACTCAGCAACATTTTCACTGGTTGCACTGTTGTTGGCAGGATCATAAACATTAATTAAGATTTGATGTTGTGAGCAGTGACGGAATTTGGTAGCTAAAACCATCGATGTCAAGCTCCCTATTTCTTCAAGGGCCAAGGGGAGGCCACAGAGATCAAAAGTCCACCTACGGGTCGACCCCTTGGTCCTTTAGAGGTGATCTTTTTGGATAGTAGCACGCCCATCAAAATCAACCGGTACCGATAACCAGATTTCCTCAAGTGCGATGATCGGAAAATTGGATAGATAGGAGACCAGCCCGCCATCACTAAAAAGATGGACAAATCCACGAGTATTCCAAGAAGAAATAATCTGAATGTCATCGGGACATCTGGGCAAAGTGTGTTTTAAAAATGGAGGGAAGCCCTTGCCAATAACCATTGTCGACGTCATTGATCAGAGGGACTGATGGCACATGTAAAGAACCAACCGTCACACCAGGTTTAATTGAGTCTGTCATACTTCATCTGTTCTAATTCAGAGTCCCTGTTTGAGAAATCGGCTGGTGGCAGGTGTTTGTGTGTGTGATGACAACTCTTACGATCTTCAACCCTAGCCTCATTGTTATGAGGTCTCACAGGCTTCTTTACAAGGGGCAAGGATTTATCTTTAGAACTTAATGGGCCCTTAGTGCCACCGTGACTCCGTAGCTTAGTGGTCGGTATCTGAGTAGTGGAGGACTGATATCCCAATGTGAATATTGCCTCTTGATAGGATAATACATACTCAAGCATGGATTCTGAACAAAACTGAATATTGGAGATGTTCGTCACACTATGATCAACTTGGTCTACTAATAAAATATCATTTGACTGTATCGCCCTTAATGGGGCGATGTGATGGAACAGCCTCAAAACCGCTTCACAGTTCAAGGGAGAGGATTGACTTGTAGAAGGAATAGCTTGAAGTTGAAGTGCACTATTAAACTTCCCAGTAACCGTGTTTAGATTCACATAAATGGGAGCTGATGATGTTGGCATAACCTTTGCATTAGGAATTGAACACAAGTCAGTTATTCTAGATTGGTCATTGATAGCAACATCGGGTGTACGCCGGTCAGTTGATTTATGTGGATCTATTGGGTGACTGCATGGTACAACACACGGTGGAAAACGGCTCAGGAGTCTACACGGGTAGGTACTGATGTTGTGTCCAGCAGCTGCTCTTGACCTATGACAGGGGGAGCATGAGTTTTCAATTGCCACAGGTTGTACATGGGTACTTTGTTCAACTTGACTGCAATGTTTTAGACTAGTCCGAGGTGTTTTGGCATACATCACAGCTTGCGATATCACTTTAGCCGTGTTCAGATGTCCTGCCGGTGGTTTTGTCCCACTAGGATATAGACTAGGCATTGGGTGTTTTAGAGAGGGAAGCGCAAAAAATATCAGAGTTTTAGGGGGTATCAAAGAGACCTTGGTAAGTTCAACAGGGTGTCTGTTGGTCCATCATTCCTGTACATGTTTCTGTCCTCGACTAATGCTTTTATGTAGCAGTAGAGACTGTAGATCAAGATTTTCAATTTTTTCGCTTTTGTCCATTAAGGTACAAAGTAGGCCTTCAAAGGCTTGGACCATTTGGTCATTGTTCATGCTACTTGTACTGGATGTACTCTCATTCTGAGGTTCACCGGGAGGAGTGATGGGAGGGGCTGGAGGAGGGGGACCACGGGACGGGGGAAGGGAAGGGGTCGGTGGCTCAGATGGACACAGGAGGGAAGCGGATTCACAAGAGCAGGAGAGACAATGGGTAGTTCTGCAGGACTTTCGCGGGAACCAGGGTTCACACATACCCGCGGTCAAAGGAGCAGAGTCCGGTTCACATTGAAGGACTAGAGGAGTAGGTTTCTCCAACACCGCAAGCGAGGGGAAAGAACCATCGAGGTTAAGGCTAGTGCCTTCAACATTACTCGTACTCTGGTGCAGGCCGAGGGCGGACCTAGAACTACATGGCGGGCTGGCGGAAACACTTGTGGGGTGTGGATAAGGAGTCTACTTGTAGGTGAACACAAGTTGGGTTCTAACCTGGATTGCATACCGGTCTTTGCACAGCGCGGACTATTTGCAAGTGAGGCATTAAAGTTACAGCGAGCACAAGCTGGCTGGAGACTGGTCACAAGGCAATATAATCAGGCCATGCAGAACATGATTCTAAAGGGTCCAGTACTTCTACAACATCTGGAAGGAAATAGGGGGAATACGGGTATCCACCTAGACGGTGTCTGGTCAAAGGATCGAATCCAAAGGGTCGAATGGTCAAAGGATCGACACCAAAGGATTGAAAACCAAAGGATCGAATATATTTTTTTAATTATATATTTTTTGGGGGGTTTTCGTTTAGTGAAAAAAAGTGTTTTTTTACCACAAAAAGTCAAACAAAAAAATAAAATAATTCGATCCTTTGACCATTCGACCCTTTGTCGATCCTCTGACCTACAACCCACCTAGACAGCTGAGTGAGACGCGGAGCTCTTCAATCAGTCCCAGCAGCATTATTCACAATTATCATTCAGCATTATTAATTATTATTAATTTCTTCCGGGTTAGGTGCTGGCCGGAATTTTGGAAAAATAGGCGATTGCTTTGTGGGTGCTCATCTGGCGTGATTTTGGATGGGTATACTCGACGGCAGGCAGCGCAACTTCGGTTTTACATTCTCAGCCGTTTTCAGTGCTAACAACGGCTCTGACGTTCAAGGGGGGTGGGGGGGGGCAGACATGTCTATGCCTGAATGTGTTTCCTGATTTTATACCCTTCACAATCCCCAAACACCTGCAGGTTCAGTCACACAGGCTCTGCCGTGTGATCGTGTCGGGCTATTCGTTTAACAAGCAGGGAGGCCTTCTACTATATGGAATATGAAAAACAGCACTGAGGTGGACCAACTAGTTCATGCACTCACACTCGCCTAGACACAGGCGGGACTGGCGGCTGCCCCCATGCCTCCCACGCAGCTTGCTGTGGGGAGAGCTGAGAGCAGGGAACTCAATGAAGGCGAGATCCACAGAGCTAGAAAGTGAACAGGTAGGTAACTTCAGTCTAGGGTGGCGTAAGGCCAATCACCACCAGAAATATTGCTTGCACAAGATACGTTCACCCCTATCATGGGGATAGGCGGAAGTGCCCTCAGAAGTGTTGCCCCTGCCGCCGTGGGCCCTCTGAGCCAGCAAACAGCACACTTCCGAGCGCACTTCCGGTGCACGCGTGCTGGTTGTGTGCAGACACGCACCTTAATAATGGAGTGCCCAATATGATATGTCGCTGCAGGACGTGTCTCGGGACCAAGAGAGTGTGAACAGCGCACTTCCGTTTAGTTATATTTATAAAATCCAGTCTGCTAAATTTACGAGCCTACCAATTAATACCATACATTTCATCATAAAAGAAAAAAAAACAGTTCCTTATTAACCTCGATGTCTCAATATAGTTGCACATATGTGATGGCAGCCAGGGAGAAGGAAGTTAGGGTACCATTTATAATTCTAGTCCAACAATTATTGGTGTGCAAATGACCAGTATCATGTACACATCTACAAAAGTGTTATTCCCTCAAAGATAGTAAACTGGGGCGTTCCACAAATAAATGTTCAAAAGTCTCCAACTTGTACCCCCTTCTACAGGGAGAACAGCATCTTTGAGTGGGTAACCACTCACACCTGGCACCCAGTATTTCCACAGTTGGTAGTAGGTATAGTCTCAATCTCAAAAAAGAACTTCTGTAATTACCATTCGGTAATACAATAGCATGCAGAAGTATATTCCAATCGCTTAACAAGAAATCACACATCATTATTTACATAGAACGACTATGATAATGTTGCCAAGATGTACTGATATATTTATAGGGAATTGCAATCAAAGTACAGTTTCATTCAGTTTGAGTCAGGTTGCATTTATGTTCTCCAAAAAGTCAGCACAATGCAAAACTCAGCTATTTGATACTGGGCAGGAAGTACCTTGTAAAAATAAACAGTCTGGAGCAGGGGACACTATTTGTATACAGAGAGACAGGCTTTTCCATTCAACTACTGTCTGCATAGCAACATGCTCAGGTTTGTGCCTAATTATAATCATGGGGACCCCTTGTGGCAGATGGAAAAATCTATGCCATAGTTTCCCTTCAACCTTTGACGACGAAAAACCTGGATCCTTGACCTCAGCTCTGTAATTCAGGAATGATTTTAGCTTTTTAAAATGCATTGATGGGTTTTAGTGAAAACCTACCATACTTAAAATTCAACCTTCCCAGCTGAACGGCAAAGGCAATAATGAGAGAGGCCATATCTTTTAAATTGTTATTGTTATTTTACTGTTGCTTAATCTGAAAGCCTAGATACTTCTAATTCGCAATCTCCTCCAGAATTACGCTATCAAGGTACCATTTAAATTTGCTTTTTAGAGATGTTTTGCGGCAAAGAGGAAATCAGAATGTTTCAATGTGGATTAATTTCTAGATCCAGGTTTTTGGCAAATATTGGCAGCGAAACAATTGAGCGTTGCAACCCTATTGGGGTGGGATCGAAGAGAGTAAAGTCCTCTGTTTAAGCAAGATGTTGAATCGACAGTGAGGATAGACATTGGTCCTCATGTCAAGTCTGCCGGTCTGGAAATAAGGGTGCCGGTAAGTGCAACAGCACCCTTATATCCAGACTTGCAAACTCTGGGTTTGACTGCTGGAGCCGCTGTGCTCGACAGATCTGACCCTGCCGGGCGCAGCAGTCACGGTAAGCAAAGCCATCACAGAAGCACCGGCACTGTTAACGGTGCCGGTGCTTCCGTGTCCCCAGTCCCATGGAGTCCTGTAGGACTCTATGGGAATGGGGATATGCAAATTTACTGGTGCGTAAATTCCCAGCTGCCGGACTCGTAATGAGCCAGTGACAAGGGGAAGTCGGGCGCCGGTAAATCTTTACGGATCCAGTGGCAACCCGCCGGTTTGTACCGGCAGGGTTACCACCGGGCCCGTAATGAGGCCCATTGTTTGCCTAGAGGTTGCCAGGAACATCAGCCATATATGTAAGTTAAATAAGGTCGGTGCTTAACACACATCCCTGGCGTACACCTCGATGGGTGGCAATGGGATCCGATAGGGAGCCTTCCCTATTGGGCCTGATTCGAACTAGCGTTTGTTGGTGCAGATGGATCTATATGTTTCAAATTGGATTAGGGCTTCTCCAGGTGTTCAGTTTATGCCACAGCATTGCCCAATTTACCTTCTTGAACGCCATTGGCAAATCTATCAGTGCCTTTTCTCTCCTCCTTTCCCTTCTCCCTTTTCCTATCTCCTCCCCTTACTTTCTTCTATGCACTTACTCTATCAGAATTGTCCCTGGACCTAATATGATATTAACCTCGTCTGTTTCCTCCACCCTCCCATTACTGTTTTTTTCATCCCCACCACCCCTCCAGCACTATCTGAAATGTCATCAGGCCTAGTACGATAGTCGCTTGTTTTGTTCCTCCCCTCCCTTTCTGCACCCCTCTCCCTCACCTTTTGTTTTTCTCCGGCTCTACCAGAAATGTCATCAGGCCTACTACGGTAGTCGCCTGTCTGTTTCCATTTCCTTCCCACTCTCCCCCCTCCCTTCCTTATCTATGTCTTAGCTCTTGGACTATCTGAAATGTCGTCAGGCCGAGTACGATAGTTAATTTCACATCCTTACTGTTCATGGCTTGTAAGAATGTGGTTGTATTTTCCCATGTTCCCTCCCTTGCCTTGAAGCGCTTTGAAACACATTGTGTATAGGCGCTATATAAATAAACTATCATATCATGTACAGTAGCTTTTTCAGGGAGGTGGCTAGACGAAGACATTATTTTGTACGATCAACACTCAGATTTGGACCATTTGTAATTACTTTCCCTGATGCTGAGCCTTCCAGAACCCCGATTGTTCCTCACTGGGCCCTAACAGACAGTTATGGCTCAGTCTGGTTGGCAGCAGAAGATGATTGATGCCACAAGTCATGGAAGTAGCAGCGTTTGAATCTAGTGAGTGAAACAAACTTCATCCTCAGTTGCAGGTGCCCCTCTACAGGTGATCACACATGCTCGCAAAGGGTTCTGTGTGTTAATATCCCCGCAAAAATATTGCGATACAAAAATATCGGAATATTTTTGCGGCAATATTGACGCATGTACCCTGCGGAGAACACTCCCGCAACCCCTGCATTATTTTTAAATGTGTGGGGGACACCCCTGCAACCTCTGCTACCACAAATTATCCCCCCCAAAAATATCACCTATGGTGGTCCAGACGACCATACGGCGATATTTTTGGTGGGGATAATATGTAGGAATACCCTTGCAAAGGGGAGTTATTAAGTGTAAAGCAAACCCTACATGCACCCAAAATTGGCTACATCTATTAGACACAGTGTTGTCCCAGGAGGATAGCTCACCAGCAACGTGCTTGCCTTGGAAACAAGATGACACAAAGCAACACAGGTTCGATCCCGGTTCCGCGCTTAGAAACCTCTGGATATTAAGTGCGTTATAAATACGCAACAAAGACATATTCCTGTAACAGCGCCTCGATGCCCCCAGGTTGTGTGAGTGCTTTAAAAATGCAAATAAATAAAAATAAATCTCTCCCATAGCTATTGATGTTTCCCGCTTGCCTGAGTTCTAATTTCCATGTGAACTCCCTTTAAACGTACAGATCAATTTCAGCCTTCAAGAGTGTGCAGTGCTGTTGCCTCAATTGGCATATTCAGAAGCCAAACTGATGCAGAAAATCATGTGACACTCGGAAGCCATATCTTTTGTTTGTCCAGAAGTGTATCTCACAATATTTGCACTTGCCATATACCTACTTAAACTTTACTGGGTGGAAATTGAGTCTTTGCTAGAAGAAAAACTCCCTATTACCCAGTAAGCATTTATCCTGGAATCATCTCTACTTTTGTCAACCTCAATGACCCAAGCTATAGCGGCTTTAGTTTCAATTTTTCCAATCATACTGAGGGTCCAAGCACTACCCGAACATCTAACTGCCATAGTGGGCCTTCCCTGGCATAACTGCTTGTTCGGCAAGGATGGTTTGGGCATAGATGGGTGTAAATATTTTCTTTCCTTGTCTGCTTCGGGTGGTGCTAGCTGTTTGTTACAGGCTTTAGAAGAGCATAGGTGCATTGTGTCCTCTCAAATAACCACCAACACACATACTCTATCACATTTCAGCATCGTTCAGACACTCACTTTTAGCTGGCACCGAAGTTGACGGCTTATTGATGCACTCTATTACCGTTAGTAAGTTCATATTTACTTCAAGGCATTTAGACATTATATCGTGATCTGCAGTTCTCTCTTTGTGGAGTTGGCAAATCTCCATGGTGGTTTCTTTTAACATGACTTGCAGGTGAAGGGGTTATAATTGGTTAGCAGGTCCAGTGGCCCCATGATCACAGAGACCGTCACGCAGGAGTGCCTGAAGGAATAATGTAGTTGTATGGAATCTCAGGAGTGAATTTGCCCTTCACAATGGGGTTGGTGCTGTACTTACGTGTGACTGGTGATGTCAATTTGTCACCCCTACTTCACAGAGCCTTACTTCCACCCCCAGGGGAGTGTCTAAGACGGCGCCCCCAGCAGGGGCTCTGGAAGGAATAGAGGCAGGGAAAAGCATATACATGTCACTGTGCAAACGTAAAGCGAGCAGGCAATCAAGACCATACTGTGGGTGGCGGCTCTCGGTCATCTGCACAGGAGTGGCTTACCAATGTCACATATTGTATCAATAGTCCACTGCTCATAACTTTCAGTAACACTTTGGATGTGTATTAATGACATGCACCAGTTATAACATATCAATACACAGCATTTCAAATAGATGCCCCACACATAATGTTCGTTTAAATGCTTCTGCCAGAATTCTCTGTAATGAACACTCAATGAATGCTTCTTACACTCTCATGTATAATATACATCTTTTAATTTTGAGAAAGAAGTGATAAGGAAACATTGCTACCAATATTGTCACTATACACAACACACTTAATATGCAAAAGGTTATTAATGAATGTGCAGCACACATTGTAATTGCCTCTAAGTCTACTCAATACTAATCAACCATCTCAGTGACATCTAACCACCTTAACAGTAACTGCCTGCCACATCAGATCTCCCTAGGCAACCTCATCAGATCTCTCTATGCAATCTCATCAGATCTCGCTATGCAATCGTCATAGAAGCACCTGCCCTTTCAATATCTTTCTCAATGTGTTGTGAATGATGGTTAAAACCTCTCACAGTCACTATCTATAGAAGGTACGAAGATGAGGGCTGGGGGAGGACTGGATGCCTGGAGCGTTCTGCCCAATACAAGAAAATAGTAGTTCTTCTCAAAAGCAAATAGCCATAGTCCTTTGGGGGCTGAAATGCCTCAAAAAAGCGGAAAATCCAATTTCGTTGTTTTAAAATCAAACCAGGAAATAAGGGGGGACTTCAACCTACCCCTTTTCCATAGAGGATAAGGGCCCCAGTGCTTCTTTATGAAATGTCCTGCCAGCCTTCCGTCTGCCTTCTGTCTTCGTCTGCCAGCCCCATCAGAACAGCTAATCTATTGCGCTGTCTTTCTGACGTCAGCCCTTTTATGGTATCTGAAAATAATCTGTCAACTCTCCCTATTAGCAGAATATCTAATGGAAGGAAAACGCTGTTTAGATCATTTGCTCATTATCATTCCAGAACCAAAAACCTGGTTAGATCATCAACCCATTATCAGTGATCAGCATCTTTCAGAGAAGCAAAAAGCGTGTTTGTCGAAACAAGGTTGACAATAAGTTAACTCAACCTTTCCCCCAGTTATATGCTGCATTCTATCGTGCTACAATTAATGCTGTGTTGGAAGCATTGAATTTGAAAGTAACCCCTTACCTATTTTTTTTTTATTTATTATAACATTTAGAGTTTATCATAATAAACAGGGCCACTTGGATCACTTCCCAGACTGTTAGAAGACAGAGACTTTGTTCACTTGATGCACTTGCAAGTACCATAACAAAGATAGGCCTGGCGTGAAGCCAAGAAATCCATACCCAATGTTATTTTCTGCATTTAATTGTGAATCTTACTTATTGCCTGATTACATCAAATGGATTGCACTAGGTGACCATGTTAAAGACTACATGGCAAAGGGTGAATAAACTTTCACTTTACAGGCAGTCAGGAAGAGAGTTTAGCAGTGTGCCCAAACTGCGAGGGATGCCGAGCAGAGTGAAGATTTATGACCTGTCTTAAAATGCTGCATTTCAGGTGGTGAGATAGAAAAATAATGTTTAACGTGTCATAAAACTGATGAAGAAAAGTGCTGCATAAGGTTTACAAATAGTGTGGCATCGTTGCTGACCGGAATAGTTTCACGCACGGAAAATGAAACAAACAACTCTTATAAGGAAAAGAATTACGCTGTGCACATACGGTGAATATGAAAGCATGGAGTGAACATAAAAGCACAAATGGTGATATTGGATAACGTTTTTTTCTTTGCATGTATGATACTAATGTTTTTTTTGCATTAGGAGGACTTGTAGTTTTTTTGGGGATTTTACATTTATTTATGGTATTTTGGCTGGCCCTGATCAAGCTGGCATGCATATGGACGGAGCATTTTCTTCTCATATTCCATCACTCCTAATAACAATACAAATTGATGAAGGAATAATGTGAAAATATTGGGAACTTAATAAGGTGATTCAGCTTTATAATTTATGTGTTAATGTATGGTTCAGTTATCAATGTATCAATTGCAATTTTGGGAGTTATGGGTCGTTGTCTCGTGCATGTGTGTATGTTGTGGCTCAATAGTTCATAGTGGTGAAGTTTATGAATGATTTTATAGTGACAACGTAAAGTTTATCAAAAGGGTGAATACTGGAAAAGTAAATACAAGAAATGGTAAGTGACATTTATAGATGGGAAAGGTCAAATCTAAATGTTATATATAGTCAACTGGAAATGGTTGATGGTTTATTTCTTATTACATGATATTTTTTTTAATTATAATGATTTTTTAAACATTTTATTTTGGCAGCCACACTGCATGTTTTTGCAAGTGTGGTTGGTGTCATGTTATGAGGGGACATCCTCCAAGTTTTTTTTGGTTGGATGGTGCGCTAATTTTCATTAATTGCGCACTTATATAAAATGTGTGAAGTTTATGCAAAATGAAAATGCAAGCTGTACGGGGACAACCACAAAAGTTTGGATGGTGCGGCAATCTTCAGTAGGTGCGCGCTTATTGAGTAAAAATATAAAAGGTGTGAGGTTTATAAATGTGATAATGCAAATGCTGTTAAAGTGCAGTGAGTAGAGTAAAAAATATAGAGTAAAAGAAGAAAAGGCCTCAGGATGTATGGCAAATGGGAAATGAGGATTTATGCCTAATGGGAATTTCAAATGTAAATATAGTTCACTAAGGAGAGTAAAGAATGTATAGGTTATTAGGGTACCCAAATGTTTTGAGTTGTTATGGTTTTTTATCATTATAGTTATGTTAGAAAAAGGTTAATGCTACCAGGAGCATTTCATTTGCTCTTTGGTGTCTTAGCATGGGTCTGGTAGTGTCTGGGTTGGATGATAATTGTGATGAGTGATGTGTGCGTATGTTCGCCATGGCTGGTTGGAGTTTGCCTGTAGTTCTGGTGGTAGCTGTTTTTTTTGTGTGGCTGTGAATCTGTGGGATGTCTGAGGGAGTCAAGGGGAGCGATTTGTGTTTGGATGTGACGTGAGGGTGTAGAGAGGAAGAGGTGTGATCTAAGTTATCCCCTCTGAAATTGTTGCCCTGTCATGGCAACACCTCTTTTTGTTTGTTAGATGGTTGGACTTGGACTATGTTCCCTTGGCGTGATCCCCCCCTTTTACACCACCCGGATGTATGATTGGTTTCCTTGGTTGTTTATGGTTGGTGCCAGAGTGTGGCAGGCTCTGTGTTTGGAAGTGGCAGGTCCAAATGGAAGGCATTTGTTTTGGTGAGATGGTTTTAGTGATAGGGAGATGTTATGGTGAGTCTGTGGTGGGAGTCTGTGGTGAGTCTGTTATGATAGAGAGATGTTATGTGTGGTAAGTCTGGTATGAAAGGGAGATGTTGTGGTGTAGTCTTGTCTTGCCACTGGCCTGGGTGCTTGCTGTAGAATGTTGGTGCATGAGTGCAGCTCAGGAGAATGTTGGGTGGATCTGTGTGTGAATGTTCTGTGAGTGTCAGTTGGGGGCCTGAGCTGGGTTGAATGGATGGCCGGTGGGTCAGCTCCTTTATAAGTAATGTTATACCTTCCCATGTTCCCGTCTTTGTCTACGCGTGCTGTAAATACAAGAAGAGTGACTGGAGTAATGTACAGATTGTACATATGTGAAATAAAGTCTACCTGGAACCAATCTAGACTACAGCTGGTCTGTGATTCAGAAGTGCACTATGGATGTCTAGCATTAAGGCTTTACAACAGGGGATTACGCTCAGACATCTCATACCATAAATATAATTAAAACTATAAATAATTCCCTCCCCCGCCAATATTCATAAAAAACAAGCCATGGGGGCATTTTAGGAGTCATGGAAATAAGAGGGAAGAGACAAAAGAACATGATGATCACATACTGCTTGGTTGCTAAAAATGGTTCACTCAGGATCTTCACTAGTTACTAAACATTAAAGCATTAACCTATATCTTCTAGAGAAGTGCCGGCTGTAGCAGAAGCTGGTCAGTAGACAACTTTAATGATGTATGTCTGTAGATGAATCGGATATGGGTAGGTAATTGCCATACGAAAGGGGCCCACACAGTTTTCCTCTGTCTGTCAGGTTTTGGTTTTGGTGCATTGAACAGGTCTTCTGTTACTTGTCCCGATGAAGAAAGAAAGATGATCAGAATCAGAATGTACTCAGCTGCGAGGATGTAAAACACAGGTGTGATCTCTGAGCCTATGTTTCCAAAGAAATCCAATGTGCTCTTCAGTGGGTTGAGGTAGAAATCTGTATTCATCAGCCTGTCAGTATTGGATCCCAGGATGGAGCTCCCATTTGTTGGAGTGGAGCTTTGCAGTAGGGCTTGAATCTCGTTTGGCCCGTCTGGTGTTCTCTCCAGTAGATTTCTGTAGCCATTTGCAGTGCCCTGTTTGATGCTTCCACAAAGGTTCCTGTGGTGCAGGTGAGGTGTACCTTTACATTCAGGAGATATGGCAGTTTCAATGATAACTGCAGGAACTTCAGAGATAACAGCTTCAGTTCAGACCAATTTAATATCACCAGTTCAGTCTGCAATGGGGATGAAGGATAATGTGACAACATTTCACCATCTTTGAGACGGTGATCAGGCTGGTAGCCCCCATAGACAACACCACAGCATGAAGCATTGAACTGCACAATGTAGGAACCATCACGAAGTATAACTCTACTGTTAAAGGTTTCCATTCCAATGCCACTCAGCACACATTTTGTGGAGTTTGAACTCTGCTCACATGGGCTGATCTTAGCAATGTCCTGACATCTTGCATGGAGTGTTCCCATCCAGTCTTTCAGGGAGTACAGATGGACTATAGTGGTCCCATGCACCACCCAGTAATGTGTATAAGGCACCCCATATATGGTTTTTCTACTTGATGTATGGTACCCCAGGACAGCAATTCTTCACACAACATTGGTGCTCTTGCTGGTATGGGAATATTCAGGATCACACGAAGTGTCCATGACGTAAGGCCTTTGCCCCATGCCAATATTCCATAGAATGTCTTTTTGATAACACTCAGCAGAGCGGAGGTGGTCTCTGAAATGGCCTGTCTCTGAGCCTTTCTTGATAGGTTGAGTTCTGTCATTGTCTCTGGCCACTGCGAGAAACCAGAAGGTGGCTCACCCGCTATTCCCCGGGGATCTGTCATCCAGGTGGCCAGGACACTGCCATCGCTTTTGGATCAAGTTCTTGGGTGTGGACCAGTGCAGGAGGTTCACCTGGGTGAGGTGTCTTCGGGGAGTGGGACACCAGATGGTGAGATGCGGTATCCCCTTCCCTATAATACTTTTACCCCATCCTACCAAGTTGGATATTTAGGAACTCTAGCCTCCCCACCCTTTACAACACAAATACTTTCTCACGGGCAACCCGCTATGAGAGAAAACAGACTAACACCTGAGCCGTATACCTGACGTGTACCAATACAATGGTCAGGCAATTACTGACCATCACACACACCTGACTTCCATTAAGCTTCCCCACGCGGATAAAAGGAGGAACACTCTGAGTGAGGCAAAACACATGAGGAAAGAGCAATTCCAAGATGGCAGTTTAATGAGAGAAGAAAGATGGCAAAACAGAAGGGGGTCTCAAAGAGGGATATTCCCTGGACCTTTTTGACAAGGAACCATTGCTTTCATGAACTCAAGACTGGAAAGCGTAAAACCAGGCAAACAGGCTGAAGACTCCTGCATTGTGTGTCAGAGATACCTCGCGCAGTCCAGTGTTAATAATCAAGGCGGGGAGAAACACCAGCCACCGTGGTACTGTCCTTGGCTCCATGAACAAAGCAGTGTCATTAAAATCAACACAGCCAGTGAGTTGGGGAGACTGATACCAGACCAGTCTGAGTTGAAGCCAAGGTTAAAAGTGGCAACATTGTATGGCGAGTGCTGGAAGGAACATTATTTGAAATATGTGTGATAAAAGACGCAACTAAAGTTGAACTGCTGATGAGGGAGTTAACCTTGAAACCAATATAAGTTACCTTTGACAGTGGCTCAGCACTGTGTGTGTGCTCAATCGAAGGTCTCTGTAAGATATCCAGTGGAGAAATTGGCAAAGTGAAAGAGTCAAGCTACATCCCACGCACAATCTAAAGTCTTCGATGTTGATACAGTGAAGAAGGTTTATGGCAAAGTAGATAAAGTGAGTCCGAGCCCAGCAGAGGGAGACCAATTGAAAGATTTGTGTTAAAGTGGGTCTGAGTCTGGCGGAGCGGGATCCGGGGTGAAGCGAAAATTGCCCAAGAAGGTTTTATGTTAAAGTCGGTCTGGACCCTGCAGAGGGGGACCCGGGGTGAACAGAAAATCACCTGAGAATTTGTACATGTGAAATCCTAAGAAGAAAGGAACTTTGTTGTTTGTTGTGTTGCATCAGTCCCTCTGAAAAAGTGACTTTGAATTGCAAAGAGACGTTGGCACAGAAGGCCATGATGTTGAAATTTTGAACTGCACCCTCATTCTAGAGAAGCCAGAGACTGTGCTAAGCTTGAGTACGCTGCCTTGTCCCGTGCTGAAAATGTTGTGAAGGGAAGCCAATGGCTTGAATATCCTGATGTATCATTTCTTAACACTTTTCTTTTGTATAACATTGTTTACCAAACTATTTGTATTTAGAAGAAAGGATTGTGAATAGGTTTATTAGTATGGGGCCTTTTATTTTAACAAGACACCACTAGACTGCATTATTATTATGTGATTGTCGTAGCTTGCTCCCATCTTTAGATTTGGGATTAGACAGGCGTTTTGTAAACCCAGTTAAACCTTGAACTATGATCACTTGTGTCTGTCTTACTGTGTGATACCATGCCTTCCTTACACCACGTAATGGTAGTCCAGTCTGGAACACCTGTAGATACTGGGGGTCATTACGACCTGGGCGCAAAGGGATACCGGGCACCGGTAATTACATTCCGAGGTCGCTTTGTGGGTCCCTCCCTTAACGCCTGGTTTTACCAGGCATTATAGACGGGACCCGCAAAGGGATACCGGGGACAATAACGGTACCGCAATTTGCGGTACCATTATTGCTGCCTTCCCCCTGCCCATTGAGCCCTATGGGGGCTCAAATGGGAATGGGGAATGGCTCTGGTGAATGGGGAATTACCTGTCCCGCCGACCTCGGACTGGACCGGTAATTACTCCCTTCACCAGACCGGAATTCGGACCGATTTTGGAGGCAGCCATGGTGCTAATAGCACCATGGCTGCCTCCAAACTCCGAATGGGGGCCAGTGTGTCCAGGAAGTCTCTGACTTTCAGAAGTTCAACCATTTCCTGTTGTTCAACTTGTTAAGTTTCTAAGTCTTTTTGAATGATCTGCACCATGTCCACTGCCACATCTCTCAGGCAGTAGGTTCACTGCTACAAAGCAACAAAGTTGTCATCAGGGGTAAGAAGGCTCATCTCAAAGGCTGACAAGCCAGTCCTTCGGGACAACTTTCTTCCAGGTAGGTTCTGCTTTGTTTTTCTCCCTTTTGTTCATAGCCCTTTCTAGGTGACCTATCCTGTCTAGGATAATGACCAATTGCCTGTTCTTCTCCATGTGTATATCTCGCTACTTTCTCATTTAGAGGTGCTTGCTTCGCCATCAGTTGGCATGCTTTACCTATGCAAATGGCATGGGTAAGTGAAATATTTAGTAGAGCACAAGCTGTAAGGCCCTATGCCTATAACCTTGTGCCTTTTATGACACTCATTACCGCCAAGGTTTCAAGGAGGCATTTGTAATATGTTCATATTTATATTCCTTTATTGCTTTGGTAAGCTGCTTAGTTGCCCACCAAAATGCACCCTCTTTGCCTGGCCAATCTGTTAAGTTCATATAGAGTGTTTGAAAAAATGCCGGCAAGAGGCTTGATTTGTTTAGGCACGCTCTGCTTATTCTCTCGTGCATGGTACAGGAATAACATGTTCAAGCATACACGTTATATATTTTCCATGTAAACTGAAAGTGATCACTTTCAAAGATTTCTTCGCTCAGTAGGACTTCAAAATCGAGTTACACATCTGGAAATTAGGACACGTCCTATCATTCATTAAGCAAGCAACGTCTTTATTTGCGATCCATGGCAGAACTGACGCGTTTCAACCTTCCCGGTTTCCTCAGCGTATCACACAGTAAAGTTAATTCAACCTCCTTAAATGTACACAGTGTTAAACTTAGTCCCTTTTCTTTTTACCTCTGATTTGTAGGACAACATGTTAATCATCGGCTCCTTAGCCACCATCTTGGAATGTACCACTGCACTCATAGCCTCATACTATCTTTAATATTGCACTGTCTCCAGATTTAACTAGGGATATGCTAACATGAGGCCTTAAATAGTTACTCTGAATTTTCTCGATGAGATACTTGATAACCATTGCAAACCTAATGCACAGTTAGAACACACATGAAAACATGGGGCAGTATTTGAGACCGCGAGTTGCGTAAAAGGTGAGCGCTGTGAAGTCGGTACAGCTCCCAATGGGATGGAGAACATACATGCAGAAAACAAACCTTTTAGGTTGAACCACAGACAGATGTCATTATAGTCAAACTGGCAAGATTACAGATCGGAAAGCAAACCCAGGATCCATGGACAATGTTTAGCCCCTGCCCGGCACACCGACCTTATGATGCTCTGTGATACAATGTTATGTTCCATGGGACAAAGCGGTTTATATATCACTACCCTGCATACCGGTGGTGTTTGCCGGACTTCAATGAATAATTTTTATAATATGCTCCAGCTAACAACCCAAAACAAGGCCCGTTCGCACGTTGTTGAGTTAGTTGTTATGCATACAGCACCACAGTCTATTTTAATGCCAATAATATGTAAACTTGAGCTTACATCATTTTGGGAAATTCCATTGTCACGTTCTGTTGATGAACCACCACTCTGAACTACGGATCGCAGAAGTGTAAAATTGCGTAAAATAACTTTTGGAATGTCCACTCTCAATATAGTAAATGTTATGAATGTTATAATTTTTTGTGGCTATAATTCTTTGTGGCTATTCAACAACTTGTGTCCTTTGAACAGTTTCTGTAAAATAACAAAAGGAGCTTGTTTTCAGTGAAAGAAGACGGAGAGGAGTAGGTTTCGAATAAGTGAACAAATGCGAAAAAAGGGAAAAGACGATGATTCGTGCGAGTAGTTCGGAAAAGCAAGTGCAGTCTCAAACAGCCACGTAAAATATGTTATGCGACGTGAACTGTGCTTTGCCATTATAAAAGGCTTCTGTGAATCATGCGCTACGTCTGATGTCATTGCTGGCGCTGTGGCCTTTCGAAAGGCACTAACATTCATTCTGTATCCAGATAACTTTCATGATATTTTGGTATTCTGTACAGTTAAACAATGTTATCCTTGCTAGCTATCTATTTCCTTCTTTCACTTGAGGGTTGATCATTGAGGTGTGAGCACAACTATAATTGCACTGCGCTTACTATAATTCATGCATGTCCATTCATACTCCCTTGTGCACCTGAGTCATCCCTCTCTGTAACCTTCATGCGAGATGATTGACATTGCGTGCACCACTAAATAGTTTACATTCATGATCCGACTAAGCCTTGTGCCAATCGGCCGTGGTAGTGCATAGGATAAGCAGGGGTACCCTAATGGTGTACAAGTGATTCAGGAGGGTGTTGAGATGCATTTCTAAACTCTTAGCTGATGTAAGACCCTTGGAGCAATAGACCATTTGTTTGGAGTCTTTTCAAACCATTCAAGTCCAGCCCTGAGCAGTTTGTCAACTTGTTCTCAACATGTCAGTGGGAAGTCAGTGTCAAGTCAGGAAGGGGCCTAAAAGTGATGAAGAATTGGTTCCCACTATTCGAGTAGGGTGTGCCCTTGGCGTCAGATCAGTTTACAAATGGTGAAAATAGTAGGGGAGCGCAGGATAACCCAGACAACATATAATGTCTCCCACTGTCTGTCTGCTTCTAGGACTGACTTTGCCACCAATTATCGTACCTTCTCCCAGAAGCTCACTGTGTCTAGCGCTCTTGTTTTCTTTAGGCTGGACTATTGCAACAGCCTCTTATTAAATCTGCTTGCTTCTACTCTCCGCAATACCTCCAACCCTCTCTTTGGAAATACCTTCCCACTCAAGCTCTTTGCTCCCCCACCTCCAACTCCCTCAGGGTCTGTCGCTTCTACAAGCAATGAGTTGGTGGTAGATCTTTTTCTTCAGCTGGTGCCTCCCTCTGGAACAGCCTGTCTGCCTCTCTGGAACTTGAGAACCATCTGCGGTTCCGGAAGCAACTTAATATCTATCTTGATCTTTGCCTCTGCCTTCTCTCTTCCTCTCACTTGCTTATTTCTTGTGTGATTCTGCAAGGGTCACCTGGCCACCCTATGAATTTGGGCCATATGTACCTGCCCGCACAGTTGCATACCCGCAGTGCCTCCTTGCAACCTGCAATCTTAGTATAATACTGTACCACCTGAGTTCAGGTTAGCGTAGACAGAGCTGCCAGGCTTGTGTTAGGAGGGAGAGGGGGCTGTAAAAATAGTACAAGTGAAATTGTAATACAAACGGTTGAATGAAACACTATGTATTGAAAAGAATAATAGTTTATTTAAATATGATTAGCCCTAAACAATTCTTGGGCCACATAAGTAATATTAGATTGTATATAACCACAGTAAAGAAAACACAGCACTGTGCTTTAAGGTACACGGACCAAAGCATATAACCTTATTCAGAACACCTAATTGTAGTTCTTTTGAAGTCGAAACTACTACTCATATTAAAATTAGGGTAGTAGACCGTATCGATTGCACCGTGATGCTGAGTAAGATATCACATACTAGAAAGAACTTGAATTGATATTGTATTTGTATCGCGGTCATACACAAGTGTTACAGAGAGCGACGAGGCAGGTGAGGGGAACAATGGGAACGCAACAGCGATCTTACTAGGCCCACTGACATTGAGAACGTGCAAGTGCATGGGAGGGGGAAGGGGGAAAAGTGCAGGGGCACGGGGGGGAAAGTGGAAAGTGCTAAGCAGGGTAAAGTAACAACAGAAAAGTAGTAGTGCAGTCAGCAAGTGGCAAGTGCTAGGTTTAAGGTGCAAACAGGGCGTGTCTGATAAAAAGGGGGGGAATGTAGGGTTCCAGATACAGACCCAAGTGCAAGAGTTGCCAGGAGGCAGTGCGGGTGCATGTCAGGGTGGGCAAGTGCCTGGACCCAAAATCGGAGGGTAACCAGTTACATGATTCCAAAGCAGAACAGATAAACAGGGGGGAAGAGAAGTGAAGGTAGAAGCAAAGAGGAGAGTCTTGAGGTGCTTCTGGAACCACAGATGGTTCTCCATAGGTTGGAGAGTGGCAGGGAGGCTGTTCCAGAGGGAGGCCCTATCTGAAGACAGAGATCTACCCCCAGCTTGTTTTTTTGAGAAACGACTGACACTGAGGGAGTTGGAGGTAGTGGAGTGAAGAGCTCGAGAGGGAAGGTGTTTATGGATGGAAATTTGAAGGTATTTTGAACCCAGGCCCGAGAAAGCTTTGTGGACAATGCAAAGGGTCTTAAATGTAATCCTTGCAGCCAATGAATAGATTTCAGGACTGGAGAGATAGGATCCCAGGCTTTGAGGCTAAGGATAAGTCTTGCAGTCTTGTTCTGGATGAGTAGCAAAGGGCAGAGAGTAGAATCAGGTAGATTTAGAAAGAGGCTGTAGCAGTAATCCAACCTAGAGAGAACCAGGGCTCAAGAGACAGTGAGCTTTTGGGGGAAGGAGGGGAAAGGCAGAACACCTCTGAGGCGGTGCATTTGGAAGTTTGACTTTACACAGACACCAAAGACGTGGGCAGAAAAGGAAAGCGTGGAGTCGATGATGACCCAGAAGTTATTAGCATTGCGAGTAGGGGAAAGGCCAAGGGAGGCTGGCCCGAGGGTGACAGGAATGGAGGGTGTGCCGATGAGGAGGATGACTTGACAATAGACTTGATCTAGTGAAACTCAGATACTAGGCACAGTATAAACCAATTACTCTGATGCAGGATAACACATTTGTTATAGGGGAGTTGGACCTTGGGGTGTAATATTCAATTCAAGTTTATTTTGAGTTCAAATGTTACTTTGAGTGCATTTTAAAGAGAGCTAGAAATCATTTGAATCTAGAAGTCAACCTTTCGACAAGCTCTGATTTTGGTGGACAAGGCTTGTTTGCAATGTTTTGTGGCATTTTATATGTTCTGGGAACAAAATCTGCATCTAGTTAATGTGTATGCACGGCCAACACATTCAATGTCAGATGTTTAACAAATTCAAAATCCATTTCCTCGTATATTGACTTGGCCACCCATTGTTTGCCTCGCTTTGTAAACACTGTGACAGAACAAAGCATCAAGAATGTTACTGAAGTTTTCTCATGATTCCTCCCTATGTTCTCATTATGGGCAAGTACAGCTAGTGTTGTTCTGGCCTATATAACGTCTATGCTGAAATGCAACCTTTTGGGCCTGTACTTTAGGCACACATTAGGGAACACCTCCAAATCTCCAGTGTGACAGAATTCAGTGAGTCCCTTCAGGTCTCTTGAAAGCGTTTTATTGTATACAATCTTTTCAAGTGCTTTATGTGGAGGTGAACATGGCACTAACCACTTCTTCATTCTTTCCTCCTCCCTCGACAAAGGTCCATGTGCACATTTGTGGAAATGTTGGTTTTCTGTCCATGAGTGTACGTTGGAACAATGGTGCATCAATAAACGCCATTTCTCAAGTGGAATTTCTAAAGATCCATCACAAGTTTTGGAGCTCCACCAAAGATGGTTGCTGATAGACTGACACCACTTTAAAAAGGTTTTCTGAACCCTTCTTTTTACCAGCAGCTGTCATTTCCTTATTTATTGATTTGGCAATGTGCCTAACATCAATTTGATGCTGAATGTGTGGAAACTGCTCTTGCATGGCCTTGGCTTTTAAAATGTGCCTGTCAGTGGCAATCAAGTCTATTTGCATTCCCCTGGATTGCAGTTGTTCGATGGATTTAATTAAACCATGTTTCTCCATGGCCACAGACGATGTACATTCAGACACCTGCACCACCACCGAACTCACAATGTCTTTACTTTCCATGTCTTGAAAGTGGTAAGTGCAGTACTTTGTGGAAAATCCTGGACTGTCACACTGTCCATCGCCAGCTAACCAGAAACGTTTGCCAGAGAAGGTACTGTCTATTGACATATGTTCGACATTCCAAGCATGACTAATAGTGGGGAAAAAGAATTCCCTTTGGAATTTGTAGTATTGAGTTTTAGCAAGGAACTCCAGACCCACAAAAACTGGAAATCATGCTGAAAGTTGATCTGCTGAACAGCAAAGCTGCTGAACAAAGTAGATTTCAATTTGGTACTTTGCCGAGCATCCGTTGAGCAGACCGGGAAAATGTATTCTGGAGATGGACACAGCTGCCATGGATTTTCAGATTGGTGGCTTGTAATGCACGAACCACATTCACCAATGCCTCACTGCATATGTTGCCTCTTGATGTATGATCACATTTCAGCATTTGTACAACCTCTAGCAGGCAGCTGTCGAACACAATGTATGTTTGCTCCTTAATAGCCAATCATCCTGCTCTACTGTGATTTGTGAGTCGATGGTGCTGGACAAATCCCCAAAACTTTGCAAACTAAAGTCGAGATCTTGAGCAAGTTCATCAGTCATTTATGTTGAAGTATCAACCTTTGTCACTTCAGGCTGTGATAATTCAGCATGAATTGGAGAAACAGGTAACAATATGAAACTGTCATGGGTGGAGCCAGGGTAGTTTGCATAGACAGAGGTGCATAGACAGGGTAGTTTGCATAGACATCGCATACCACCTGTACATTGATGGAATGCCAGTGCTTGCGGTTTCGGTAGATGTACTCAGTGGCCCTAGGTGGACTTAGGGCCACATGGGTGCAATCTATGGCACCAAACACTTTGGGGAAGTGTGCCACCCTGAAAAAATCCAGGACAACGGCCTGCCTTTCTGCGGGTGTTCTGGGCATGTATATGTGCCTGCGGACTGAGGGGCGTGCTGTCATGATTGCCAGTACCTGGTGTAGGCAGCGTGACTGCGTGGCCTGTGAGACCCCCCCCCACTATGGCAGTAGTCCGCTGAAATGACCCAGTGGCCAAAAAATGCAGGACATTGAGCACCTTCTCCAAGGCGCTCAATGCTTGGGAGAAAAGGGTGGGGGATGTAAGGTAATCTTCCCACTCTCTTATCAGGTCTAGGATGATGTGGGGTGGAAACCTATACCTGCCATAGACCTGGTCGTCAGGCATCCCAAAAAGGCTTGTCCGTGGTGCGAAAATGCGTGCCCTGGCTATTCTCCTCCTCCTGCGGTGTCCCACGATCAGTGCTGCGACAAATGGGGCATTCATCGTAGCTGTATATACGTGTTTGTTGTTTGCGCGCACTTTTGTACTGTGCGCGGGGACGCTTCCGCCTGCCTTCGTGTGGCGGACGCGTTGACGCCTGTGTGCGTCTTTTGCCTTGCGCGGGTTTCCCGTATTCGGATCCATGAATACGGGTTGTTCGCGTGCGTGTGGGCGTTCTGTGTAGTTCCCTGCAGTACTTCCCCAGTTACGCCTTCTTTTTCACGCGTTGTTCCCCATTCCGCGTGTTACGCCCACCGTTCCGCCCACTTTGGTTGTGTGCACCGCGCTATGAGCGCTTTTGCTGTGCGCGTAGCGCACTCCGTGTATGCCTGCGTGCGCCATGGCTGGATTGGGCGCACGGACAGCGGGAAACACGTGCAGCGTCTTCCTTGGATCGACGCGTGCGCTGCGTTTCTCACGCTTGCGCTCCCTTGCACCTGCTTGCGCATGGATTTTCGGCGCACGTTTGTTCCATGAATCGGCCCCTTAATGTTTTTGGGGTAGAATAATTTTAGCTGGTGTATATTGTGTGAAAGGGTCAGGGAGCCGTTGTAATGCATGATCATTGTCTTCATTTTCAACTGTTTAAGCCTGCACAAAGTAGCAGTGGTCCAGGGTAACTTTGTACGGCTCTCAGGTGAGCTTCCATTCATTTTCCGTCCACTGGACAAATGCATCACTAGTCTGAATTTTGACTGTGCCACGCAGCGCCTCAGACAGTAGTTACTCCATTGTGAAATCTTTTTGGCAAGCGACGTCTTTGGTTTCTTTCGAGGTCTGCATCTTTATACTCCTCCTCCTTCTGGACTTTTAACAGAATTAATAAAAAAGATGCTCAATGTATTGCACACATACAGAAAATAGAATGTTGTAAATAAAAACATAAAATGACTAAAACATCCACCTACAAACTTGTCCAAAAGAAACTGGTACGTTCTTTACCCTTGTTTTCTTCATTTTCTTCGAAAGAGTGGCCTTCTCTTTGTAGATGACATCAAGCAGCAAAAAAGTGTTTTTATTTGGTTAAAATACAGCAAATTTCATTTCAACGCAAACAAACATATGTACATATCTACAAATAGAAACAACTAGATGGACTTGCAAAGATAGGGACATCATTAAAATGTATTCATAATGCAATGTGATGCCCAATTTCACTTCATATATGTATACCTCTGTACAATGCGCCTCTTCAAAGTCCACATCTGGAGTACATTCCTTGCATAGAATAATATTTTAAAAAATGAAATGTCAACCGAAGTGGACATTAAAATTTTTAATCGGATAGAGCACCTCCAAACTAAGTATTTTACATAGATTGCGAACCATATACTGTTAGGTTTGTGTTATCAGCACAAATAGAACATTAGTATGGACAGAACCTCGAAAATAGTTTGTGACTTGCTCATAAGATTCAGTTCACATTTCACATGATAACCATCCGAGATGACACATGGACTTGATTTGAGAATACCCTGTAAATTATAGTGATTACAATGTTGCCCTGAAAAGTATTTTGCTTTGTAATGTGTCCCTGTTGACTGTCCTACATTAGGGAGGAAGTGCAACGTTAGAACCAAAATCAGGAAAGTTTGAAACAGTGCACGGTTACATGCATTTTAGTCTCAAAGTATATCCGTCGTAGGATGTACTCTGATTCTTGCAAGTGAACTGTAAATACAAACACCTCAAACTCTTGACCTGTTGCAATGGAGGAAGTGTCTGTAGTCGAAGTTCCAGCATCCCCCTAATTACTTTGTAGGTGAGTGAGGTTGATGTTGAACCTGGAAAAGTAATTGATGGAGAATCTTGCTCCTTCATTTTCTACACATTGTCCGAAAATAGTACAATGGAAAAGGTAAATTAGTACTTGAAATGTGGCCTCATGCGATGCTTTAACATTTCACTTTGTGCAGGTCGGTAGTGTTCACCATTGGGATACTAGGCGTGTCGGTGGTTTCATCACTGTCAAGGGTCTGTGCTTCCATCAATGTGCTCTGCGTAAAGAAGAGCATGTAAACCAACACATTTCGGAAACATAATTTCTAAGGTGCGCTGTGTACGTTTTTATCAAGGGTCACATTTCATTTATTGGTTAGTGGCTCCAGAAAGCGACGAAAGATGAACCATATTAAGATGAAAGATTTGAAACTTCTGTTGAATCTGTTGACTATGCAAAATTGAGTCATATAACATTAATGTAGATAAACGCCAGTACACTACTTGAAATAAATCAAGAGATGGCAGATAATACTTATTAATGCAGTCCATCGTCCTACATGCCAAAAAACCTAACAAACTCAACGTCACTACTCACCTCACCAGCCATCCACGAAATTTAGCAAGCAATTTACGAAGCATTCGCAATCAACGTTTTTTGTGTACTTTGATTGTTCTTACATATATTGGGAAAGTGCATGCTGCTTCATTTACAAATGCAAACATGCTTGTGTGGGTCTCTGCTTTTTTTGAAAGTGGCACACTCTTTTAGGCCATGAATGCCAGTTTGATGACTTAGTTCAATATGCTAGTAGTAGTGAACACTGTTGTTGAATATATATATTTTTAACAAGCACAAATTGCATCACCTTTTCATCAAAATACTCACCTTTGGGTAATATTCAAACGGTGGCCGAAGAGTAATGAATATTGACTTGGAACTGTGTGCCACATATCAAAGTTAAGGCACGGTACTACCCAGTACATAGGTGCCAACTGCCATTGATACTAGGGAGGAGGATGGATGGGGACAAGATGAGCGCAAAAGGCAAGGAACACTGCTTAATGGACAACAACATATCTTGATTGCGGACACAAGGCCTTGAAGAGGGGAATCTGGAGAAACTGTCTGGCATTGCCATGTGGACAACATTAAATCATGGGCCCTGGAAGGCAGCTGCCAGCAATTGCAAGCGAGCTCGCCAGACAAGATGCAGGTCCACAACACACAAACCTGATAGACCACCAAGGGGGCAATCGGTCAGCTAAAGAGGGCGGGTTCCTGTTTCACGGTACAAGTGTCCAACAAGTACAGAACTAGGATAACGATGCACACCTGTTTATTTGCGCATGGTCTTAGGTGCAAACTGCAAACGATAATTGGGATGGAGGAGAATGGATGAACTGGGACAGGGCAGTCTTGAGACACTGGGTCTGGGGAGGTCATGTGAACAATGGTCCCTGTGCAGAAGATCCCTTTGAAGTGCACATGGTGTTTGGTAACTAGAGTGTTCTAAACCCACCCAGCCCCCAATGTAAGGGCACGTCCATAGCTGTGAACTGCTATTGATACTATAGGGGGGGATGGATGGGGAGGTGGTGAGCCGAAAAGGGCAAAAACCAGAGCTGGACTGGCGCGTACAGGGTACTCTGGAGAATTCCTGGCATGCCTCTGCACTCTGGGCATATTTTGTATTTTATTTTCACATTCTATTTTAGGCAAAGGGTTGAACAAGCTCATAATGTGTAATATGGGATCACTTTGAAAATGATTTCCAGTGCCTCCATTGGTCCCCAGTCCACCCCTGGCACCAGCCATTCTTTCATGACACTCATAGACGATTGAGCGTGTTCTTGACTCACTGGAAAACTCAAACAACTATCCGTATATACTCAGTTGTATTTTATTTAATATGGTGATGTTGATGGCACAAACAAACTACAAATTGTATACTTGAGGTTGAAGCACAGTTTGAGAAAATCGCCTGTACTGTCCGCTGTCACGGGGAATTTGGCGCAAATGGCTCGAAGGACACAGGCGGGTATTACTTGTCGAACGCGGTATCCAAGCCTCCCATGAAGCCATCATGTAAAGGAACGATAGGCCACCAGCCTGTACCACCTGTTAAAGAGAAACATACATATTTCAATTGAATGAACCTGATAAGTGGACCACCTTACTTGAAAGTGCATCCTAAATTTGATGGCGTAGTTGCCCTTAGAAAAGTAACTTTGCGGTCTGGACACATTACAAAATTGAACACCCATTCGAAGCAGAGTGGTTTGGGCCATAGAGAAATATTGTTTTTCAGTTGGAAGTGAAAGACACGTAAGCAATGAACACTCTTATTTCCAAAAAGCGAGAGAAATGTATTCAATTTACAGACTAAATTAATTTGATCAAAGTTATGACAGTGTAGGAGAACAGCATGAAATGTTAGCTGTCTCAGTGGTCAGAATGACATCACATCTAGATTACACTTACTCGTTACTTGGATTACGAGGGTGAACTGTTACCTGAAGTTCATGCAGAAGCACCATCAAAATCTTCAACACGGACCGTGTGAGGCAGGCTGCCCTGAAGTCTGGCAGCTCGGTAACGCATGGCAGAGGTGTGTCATCTTCTGATATGTAGGCCAAGCAGCCAGAATTTTCTTGGCAGCAGCAGTTCTCCACCTCGGTTGACATGACCTCGCAATGATTGCAGGTACATCAGATGGAAACGTCTTCCATGCAGCTAGGCTAAGGCTCGCACTCGGGTGATTCATCTTGAAAACTATCATCTGATTCCCCATAGTTTCCGCAGCTTTCTCTTTCCATTAGTTCCTCCTCAGAATATTCAGGCTCGTACTGGTAGGGCTGTATTGTTGCTATGGAACGACAAATATTTCACCAAAACGCAAGCACCGAGTAAAATCAGTTCTGCTAGTTTAAGTACCTGTTCGCAGGGGCTTTGTACTAGGAAGATAGCTGAACAAAGCAGAAACGAGTCACGGGTGAGCTAAACTAAATACAGCAAAACTATTGACAAATAAACTCCAATGTTGTCTGATCAGAAAGGGTCTGTTTATAGTTATTGGGGAAAGAGGCGTCCAGGCGATTCCATGGAGACATGTCAATAGCTTGTGCACAGAGAACATTGAAACGAGACGTGCATTGGCCGAGCGCATCTAGTGATGTCAGCTTCAGGGGCGGGCGATATTGATTATTACTGCGAGGGCACTTGAACAACGTTGTATGATCGATCACATTATGCTAAGCACGACATGCCCGAACGATCGGGATGCTCAAATGTACGAGCACAATTCCCCTTTCAGGCATTGCCCATTACTCTCATAACGTTTAAAGTGTTAAGTACTGAAACATGCAGAGAAAACAAAATTGACATGTTGCACTGTCCCCAAACTTGATTCTCTACATCACAATATGAGTCCTGAATTAAGATCATACATTTATAAAGCGCAGAGTACATTTACTATGTCCTATTTTAAAATTGTTACTGTGCATTTATAAAGTGCATTGTGCATGCAAATCCTTATTCATTACAGCACAGCAAGTTACAATATGAAATACAGTGCCACGATAATCATAATATGCAATGTAAAGTGCTGAGATTACGTGTGGAGCACAAGGTCAGTGCCTTAACACATTGATGTTGCTTTCACGATATGAAAAGTACTTAATGCTGGGCCAGTGCAAGAGGTACATATTGCACTGGCCCTGCAATGTTTTTAATTCTGGGTATATCATTGTGGTACCAGAATAAACATTGTTGGCATCCATTTACAAAGTGCATCGTGCATGCAAGTACTCATTTTGGCACAGTATGTTATCATTTTAGACTAAGTTGTTCAGGGCACTATCATTGCACTTAAAATATATTGGTCCTCATTATGAAACCGGCAGTAGCCGTGCCAGTAAAACCGGCACGGCTGCAGCCAGAACAATTTTTTATCCGCGCCCGGGAATGGGCCATTCCCAGGCGCTGGAAAATGTTAGTCCGGATGCGGCGTGAATGGTGCTGATCCATCCGACATGGTGTGCTCGTGGGTGCAGGTCCGCGCGCCAGGTCAGACCTGGTGGGCAAAAAGGCATGTGTGAGCCGAACTCGTAGTCTGATACTGGCAACCTTATAATGAGGCCCATTGAGTATTGAAAGTTATTACCATGCAAAGGTGCATAGTGCATTTAAATACTCATTTGGCACAAAAAGTCAAATTACAATATGAGGTGCAAAATCTTGGTGCTTGTAATGTGCAATCAATGTACAATGTTAAATGTACATGTATTGTGCAGCATCCACTCACTAATCCTCCAAAAGTATTGAATGCCGTGGTGCCTCATCATGTCTCTCAACAAGGTAGAAGCCCTAACCAACTTGATCAAATAGCAGTGAATAGCATAGTGCATTATTATGTCTCGAAACAATTATAATTCAATGGCAGTGAAGTAACCAATGAATACATCTGCATCATATCTATCTCAGCATTATGGTTGGCTGGTCCCTTACATTGAATAGAGTATATAGTTTTTGGTTTACATAATATAATCAACATGTCCATCCTACTTAGCGAGACATCCACACCTTTACTAAAATTAAAAGTAATATGAGTTCAGGGGGCCAGACTTGTAGTGCTTAATCTTTTCGGTATTTCTTGGGGGTTTAGCTGAACTACCCAACCCCTCCAGATTTTTTTTATTGTATAGCCGCTTCATGACCCAATGAAAACATGACGTTTCTCATCCAGGTTATGACTGCTTGGATATATTTTGCCTCCATATCAAGAATATATTTGGATTCGTTCTGTAGCACAGTTTTCTCCTTATTCCTTCCTCTCTGATTGGACTCCACCGAGGCAGTTGCAAAATATTTCAATGATGAAAAATCACTTTCATGAATATCATCAAAATGTTCGGCTAATGCATAGTAAAAATCTTTATTCCTGATAGTACGCAGGTGTTGGAGGACATTTACTTTGACTGCATGTATTGTGTTATCTATGTTCCATTTATTACAACTGCATTCTATGATATAGATGACATTGGTAGTCTCACCTGTTAGTTGTTTTTGTGCGGGAGTTTACATATTCTTGTTAATTCACTCCAAATGTACATGCCTTACATTTGACACATTTTCTGAATCCTCTACCTTTCCCTTTCAGCTAATCCATGCCGATATTGTTTTTTTTTATGGTTGAAAGTGACTGGGTATTAACATCGATCTAATCTAATGGAAGGTGGTTTTCTGTAGGTAATTTGCACTGTCTACCCAATGTGAGTCCTGATATCCATGTCATTCCTTAAAATGTTCTGGTGTTTCTTCAGAATTTGACGCACCGTATGTGATTTGTTTGAGTGTGTGATATAGAATACGAAGATCCTGACTTTTGCATTTCAAAGCATTCTTGAACACCGCATTCACCACCACACCTTTTGGACAATTTCTCTTCTTAAATCTCATTGTTGACTGGTGTTTAGTATTTATGAAATTTGCTTTCATATGAGCAGTTTTTACTTATTGTTACAAATTCCCCATAAGGGATGCTCCTCTTGAGTTTGTTTGTTTGTTTGTTTGTTTGTTTGTTTATTTGGTATAGCGCAGAACCAAACCCGAAGGGGTAGCTGGGCGCAAACAGTACAAGATTACTTAAGAACTTAGTTACAGGAGAAATACAATTTATGCAGTTCGCAGTTAAATCAAGAAAAGTGCAGTTTATACAGTTCACGTTAGATCAAAGGTAAGTATAGAAGGAAAGCAGAAGGAAAAGAAGAAAAAATGCGGAACTACGGTTCAGTCTAGTTGATCGGATGTCATTCAGCTGGTTGCAGACGTCTAGTGTCTATGTGGGAGGGGAAGGTCAAGCTAAGTGTCATTGGCATGGATCCAAGTGAGGACTTTTCGCCTGAAACTAGAGTAAGGTTGGTCCATTCTGAGATCCAAAGGGAGTTTGTTCCAAGTTTGCGCAGCTATGATTGGGAAACTAGAGCCGCCGGCTGTACTCTTTTTGTATCAAGGCATCACTAAGGTGAAGGCGTTGGTCAGTCTAGTGGGACGGTTTGAGATTCTCCTGTGGATTCTATTGGCCAGATAGGGGGGGGCAATGTTGTTAAGACATTGGATGTGAGGGAGAGTATTTTGAGGGTGATCCTGTCTTTGATTTTTAGCCAATGGATATTTTTCCTAAAGGTGGAGATGTGGGCTCTGTTAGGAATATTTAAAGCTACTCTGATAGCGTTATTTTGGAGAGTTTGTAGTTTGTCAAGGATATACTTGTTAGAGCCTGCATAGAGGGCATTGCAGTAATCCAGCTTGGATATGATGAGAGCATTGGCTAATGTGATGCAGCTAGTCTCAGTTAGAAAAGGTCTACATGCTCGGATCAATTTGCAAGTATATGCCGTGGAGGATGCTAGAGAGTTCGTTTGTTTTTTGAAGGTGAGCGTTGAGTCAAGATAAACCCCGAGGGTTTTGACTGCAGGCATCACTTTGATGACGTTATTGTCGATGTTAAATGAGGCATAGTTAGGGTCAAGTTTTTTGATAGCCAACGCTGAGCCAATGATCAGTAGCTCAGTCTTGTCATCGTTCAGGCAGAGGCCATGGGATGCCATCCAAGCCTGAATGAGGAGATATATCTTATTTACTAAGTCCGTGTCTTCCAAGAAGTTACCCGAAAGGGGGATTAGAATCTGAGTGTCATCTGCGTAATTAGTGTAGACAACACCCAGTCTGTCCAGCTTATCAAACAGGGGCTTAGTAAAGATGTTATACATCGTCGGAGAAACACATGATCCTTGGGGGACACCGCATGAAACTTGTTTGGGATCAGCGGCTGCTGAGGGGGAGAAGACTCTCATTGTCCGGTTTGCAAGGAAGGATTGTACCCAGGTTATGGCATCACTTGAGAAATGAGCGGCTGAGCTTAGGTGATTGCATAAGACTGCATGATCTACCAAGTCGAAGGCCGCAGATAGGTCAAGGAGGAGTAGCATCGCTGTTTTACCATTGTCCTTCAACTCGTCAATTTGGGTCTTGAGGTCAATCAAGGCTGTTTCAGTGCCATGAAGGGGACGGAAGCCAGATTGCCGTGATCCTAGTAAATTGTTAGTTTCTAAGTAGTCCTGGATTTGCAGGTATGCTACTCTGTTTAAGTAAGAAAGGGACAGTAGTGATGGGTCTGTAGTTAGTTGGTATAGCAGGGTCAAGTGTTTGTTTTTTTAGCAAGGGAAGCACCCAGGATTGTTTGAGGTTGTTAGGTAGTTGATTTGGATGTGCACTATCTGTATATAAAACTGTCTTTGTGCTTGTCTCCTTCCTGTGCACCATAGTATGACTTTCACCTTCTTCAATATACACTTTATCATCAAGGTATGTGATCTGCGTCTTATTATGCTGTACGGTAAATCTCTGGCCTTTGGGATTGTTGTTAAATCTTTTTACAAAATCTGTCCACTGTTGTGTTGGTCCTTCCCAGAATATAAAACTACCAATAATGTACCTACACCACAGGATACTCTTTCCAGTGTACTCCTTTAATTCATCAGAATGTAACACCTCTGTCTCCCGTCGTCCCATTGCTAGATTGGCATATGATGGGGCAAACATATTCTCCATCACAGTACCACATACTTGGAGGAAATGCGTATTATTGAATATGAAAGTATTCTGTTAAAGAAACCTTTTTACATTTCCAAAATCATGCTCAAGTGGTCCTATAGCTTACCGATTTCATAGATAAAAAATCTGTTGCAGCACAGAGACCCATTTCATGCTGAATGCATGACTATAATGAGACCACATCCAGTGTTGTGAGTGTGTAGGCTTCCCTCCAGGGAATTGTTTAAATATTATTCAGGAAGTCTACAATGTCCCTCACATATGATTGGAGGGTTTCCACAAATGGGAAGAGAAACTCATCTATGAATATTGATGTCTTTTCAAGAAGGAATCCAATAGAAATAACAATCGGCCCACCATGGGGTTTATGCATTCTTTTATGGGCATTCGGTACAAAGTATTTCGTTGTAGTAGCTGGCTGTTTAACTTTAAGATATTGCATTTCCTCGCATTCCAGAAGTCCCATGTCAAACCATGTTTGTAATTTGATATTCTTCTTTATAGTGGAGTATGGGATTTCCAGAGAGATGAATGTAATTCCTATATCCTTCAGTTGACACAAGGCTTCCTCTGCAGAATCCTTGGGATCCATTATTACTAGATTACCCCCTTTAGAGGGTTTGATGGTTATTGTTGTATTGTTGTATCCATCTTCAGATTGAATATTTTTTTATTTTTTTTATTAAGTGTTTTACAGTTTGCAAGAAACTTTGACACTAACTGAATAAGAAAAACTACAACAACGTATACATAAAATGACACCGACTTTGTTTACACACCATTTAATTAAGGGCCAGCTTTAAGTGTCTTAAACGTGTGTTAACCCATTTTGGGCGCATAGACTAGTCCCAAATCTCCCTCCATGATGCTTCCCCCTCAGACATTCTACTCTTCAACATTTCACTCTTCAAAAGCTAGATAATTTTCTATAAAAGTGATGTCAAGGAACTTATTAAGGCCTGATTAGAGGTGAGCATCAGCCTCTCCCATATGTTTTTTGTCAGGACCAGAGTGATCAAATGCAAGAAGCACCCAAAAATGAAAATTATTTGGTCCAAGAAAAAGAGGCACTCTGATACCAAGAGGGCCAAAGATTCAATTGGGACTGAGCCACACACTCGGCACCCACGCATCTCTCTGGCTGTGCCCAATTTGTGCCCCAAAGCTTCTAAAGTAGGCAAGGCATTTATGCAGAATTTAAAGTAAAGATCTCAATGTTGTTGACTATTTGCCATTGTTCTTTTGTCATATTTGGTTTATGTTTCAATCATATTCTTGTACTGTCTAGTTTCCTAAGATCCTGTATCACTAAGTCTTCAAAAATGTCCAAAGGCATGCAATTCGACATGATTGGATTAAATTCTGATTTAGGTTTGAAACCACATTCATGTTGTATGTTGGTATTTATGCCAAATCTATGTAGGTTTTTAAACTATGAGGTCAAAAAACGAACAGGACAATGCTCCCAGCTGGTTTTCCTTGGCCACTGCACTGCGTTTTGTTTGTAAAAAGCCAGTTCAGCTGCAACATTTTTGGTGAGGGGGGTATTTCTGAGGTGGAGGATCACAGACAAAATTCGCTCTGACAATGTTCAACAATTTGCTAATGATTTGATTAGGGAAATGACGGCCCTTCTCAGAATACGGCACAAACTATGTACCAATTACCGCCGACAGGCCAAAAATGTGGCTGAGCGAATTAATGTCCTACTAAAGGAGCACTTGGCTAAGCTAACACTGACACTTGGTAAAACATGGTTAAACTGCTTACCTCTTGCTCTCTTTGCTTTGAGCAATTTGCCTGGAGAAGGCCATCATCTCACGCCTCATGAAATTGTTACTGGTCGGAGAATGCATGCACATATCTCTACGGCACGTTCAATATCGGATGCTAACTCTTCTTCTAACATCTTGGGGGAGGGGATTCACATGTACCTCACAGAACTTACAAGATCACTTGCCTATATATCCCCAACAGACAAATCCAAGAATACGGATTTAGCAAACAGATGACATAAACAGTGGCGAATAGGGAAGGCAATTTCCGCGAGCAGCACTTCTTTACCCTGCAGATAAAGTATTTATTAAAAAAACACATCAGAAAGTGGAAAGAAGAATGTTTTACCGGTCCCCACACAGTGACTTACTCAACACCAACAGCAGTGAAGGTTGAAGGTCACTGAGGATGGGCTCACATCACCAATGTGTGCAGGGACAAGAACATCAGCTCCCCCGGAGAAGAGGGGCAAAGCGCACCGTGATGAGGAGGATACACCTGCTCTAATTACATTTTTTCTCAGCAATAAGGTTTTATAGAAGACCAAAAAGGGAAGGAGAGGGTGTTTTGCAGGACAATGTCATTATAAACATTCAGAAAAAATGTCTATTCTATGGAGTGTAATAATATTAACATGCATTAGTATAGGAGTAATATTATTGTCATGTTTTCTTTTTAAAGAAAAAAGTGCTACACGTTCAAATATTAGTGTGTACAGAATAAAAAGAAATGTGTTAAATGAAGAGGATTTCCATTATGACACTGAATAGGGGTGGGATATAACATCCGGAAACATCTGGTACGATGAAATGTTACGTGTGGGAAGAGAAAGGGCTAATAGCAGATGTTACATCTGCTCACTCATCTTACACGTAATAGGGGAACCCAAGCTTTTCCTACTTCTGGCTGTATCCTATGAGGAAGCAGGATGTCTAATGCATCTGTCCCTCTTCAAAACTAGGGGTCTATTTCAGGGAACAAGTGTTTCTCCATGAGGTTTACGCAGATAATTACGTGCAACTTGACAGGATGGTTGGAAAAAGTGAAATCAAAAAGATGATAGTAAAACATATAACAGAGGGCTATAAAAGGTGGAGCAAATTATCAGCAAACAAAAATGACTGCAGTGTGTAGATAAAGAGGGACGTAGCATTCAATGGTGTCTCACAAGGCCATTCATGAGAATAAAAGGGGCAATGTGGTATGGTGGCCAATTGGAGGGGGAATAATGCAATGTCGTGCTGAAGGTTTGGTGGGATTATATCAAAATGTGGCGTCCAAAGTAAACAATAGCTGCAAGCTAGTTTGGGGGAAATATGTACATGCATTGACTTGGATGGGTGAAACTCATCAACCAGTTTACATCAAGAGCTTTACACGATTCACTCTGTTTCAGGTCCAGTGGTCCATCCATTTGGGATCTAACACCGGCTGTGCCAAGGTGATGAGGAGTGCGGCGCTGATGCAGGGGACAGTTGTCATAATGGACCTGCGGTGGGCATGTGGATTGAAGGCCTATGCTCAGCTTCCTCCTGATTGGAGTGGGGTTTGTGCAATTGCTACACTGCACAGACATGCCGTAGTGGAGCCCTGAAGCAACAACATGGGGCTTTCATTAAAGGTGCAGTCAATTGTGCTGGAGGAAAAATTGTTGCAGCAAAGCAAGGAGCAACAATGCAAAGAGGTCTGTAGCACGATCTACGTGTTTGTTTGTTGTGAATCTTCTCCAGGATGTAGTCACCAGATTTCAAGGTATTCTGTGACTTTTCTTCATTTTGATACTGTGGTGCTTCTTCACCATGGATGGAGTCTGTCAGGATATTTATGAGAAGCAGCTGGTCTGAACTTGGGAGAAAACTACAAGGATTGTGTGTCCGGCATATACATTTGTGTGCCAAAAAGCAACTCATAAGGCATTTTACCTCACATTGAGAAAGGCGTTATTTATGCTATGCTGCATTATAAGTTCATGATTCACCCAACTGCAACCAGAAGAAAGGGTGCATTTAGTCAAGGCTTGCTTTACTATCCCATTAGCTCTTGCTACAGCTTAGCCTGTGGGTAAAACAGGTTAGAGAAGTGCAGAATACAACCCCAGCTTGACAGAACCTCTTTTAAGGCTTTGCCTGAAAAGGGTGGCCCATTGTCAGCTTGGAGTAATTTCAGTGTTGTCATAGCTACTAAGGACAGCAAACTCTTTATGACCTGCATACAATCAGCGTTCTTCAGGAGAATTAGCCAAGTGAATCTTGTACACAAGTCCACCACGAATAACAAATATGTCTACTTGTTTATGGGTGTCAGTGGACCTATGTGGTCCGTATACATGCATTCATAAGGCACTGTTGCCCTTGTTAGTGTGCGGAATGGTGGTTTACGGGAAGTTTCCACTGTTGTCTGTAAACATAGGGAGCCATTTTCTCTGTACTGTTATACCTCTTTACTAAGCCCCGGCCACCAGTATGTATCCTGCAAGAGTCATGTAGTAGCTGAAATCAAATGGGTTGAGGCTACGCTTGCATCACCTGTGGAAATTAATTTTAATCTATGCTGTTTGTTTGGTAGTACCCTATCAACAGGGCCTCCTTTTGACCTAGGGATAGTGACTATCACTGTATTCACTTTTACAGCATATTTGTATGTAGTGTGGAACTCTTGTGGGTTATGGCTGTATGCATCCAAACTTGCCTTTATGTCCTCAGATGTATGTAGCTGAGCGTGTTTTGCCACTACCACTTTTGTACAGTCCGCTGACTTGCAGACTGATCAGCAAGTACATTTCTTGCCCTGTGCACAGAATATTGTCTGTGTGCTTTTGCGTGCAAAGCCCAGATGAGGTCATTTTGATGTCCCATGCTTTTTGCTAAATCTGTTTGGACATTAGCTTGCCTTTAGAATCTCTGAATTATTTAGTTTGCTACCATTGAAGGTCAAAATTATAACCTTCTACTACTTAGTCTGAGTCAGGCACAATTAGAGTGGGCTTAGGTGGATCAATTTGTTTGAGTTCAAGGAGGAGGCCTTGTAACTCACCAACCTGAGCTTATGTATCCCCTAAAAGTTGTCTTTTGGTATCCTGAGGTTCAACCTCATTTTGCCTCATTATGACCCTGCCAGTCCGGAAACAACGGTGGCAGTAAATCCACAGTCACTGTTGTCCCCGGGCTGGCTGATTCCGAGTTCTGCAGGCTGGAGGTGTCACTCCCGCCAGGTCTGATGGAACCACTGTTTTCATTGCCCCCATCCCCCTGGAGTCTTATTGGACTCCATGGGAATGGGGATTTATGGAATTCCGCCTCCGGAATTACCGGGTCACCGGGGTTGTAAAGCCCTGGTGATTCTGGCAATCACAGAGGCGGAATGGTATTTTGGGTCTGGCAGCAGCCTGCTGGTTTTTCTAGCACGGCTCCCGCCGGACACGTAATGAGGCCCATTGTCATGGTTGAGTCACCCTTTTTACAGCATTCCAGACAGCAGCATACTTAGAGCGTGTCCCAACTGCTAGGACAGCCCTTCCATCAAAGTATATTACATTTGTAAACATCCAAAATGGAATGTCTGGTATTGCTGCATCTGCATCTGGTTTTAAAAACCATTCCAGTTCATGCTTTTGTAGTGGTTCTCGTTTATAGTGATCTTTTATGTCTTGTGCTGTCTGCGTTGCAGCCCATTGACCCATCTGGAGTGTAGTGCTAGAGAGAGCGCTTATCTGCTTCTAACTACACTAACGGTGTATTTATGTGCAACATTTTGTTTGCAGCTATGGTGCGTTCCTTCTGCACTATTATTTGTATTGCAACCAGAATCTTTTATTCTCAAGCAGATTTCTGCTCTGGAATAGAATAGACATGTGAGTGGTATACGATGGGTTTTGTCTCCCCATGATTACATTCTACATATGTAAAAAGAAATGTATGTTTTTATTTATTTATTGTGTGTTTTGGCTGTACATCACAACCATTCACACTCGGATAACAATAGTATAATAAAACCACAAATATGAGTCAATGATATATATCTAGGGTGTCCTTGTCAAGTCCCCTGCAGTCAGCAAAGCCCTGGAGCAGTCCGTCTGCTCTTTCTGTTCAGGAGGGGGTGGAGCTTGCTCACCAACACCCGCGTGGTGAGCGGAGCATGGCAGAGTCCTGGGAGTCACAGAACCCCCTGCAGTCAGCGCAGTCAGCTGCAAGACCGGACTGAAGGAACATCTTGAGTTCTGCTGTTAACATTTCAGCCCTTTGCGGAAATTGTGGGCTGGACTTAATCGACTACTGGAGATTTCTTCCTGCTTGGTGAGTCCCTGCAGCCTGCGCATGTGTCCCTTCTAGCTGCAGCAAAGTCATCTGTGCAGCTTTTGCAGCTTGTGGCACAGAAGGTGGGAGCGAGATGGGTTAGTCGTACTTTGGCGGCCCTTAAAGCCATCGGGCGTCCATCGCTTCACCGGTCATTGTGATACTGGGACACTGCAATTATGGGCAACCAGAGTCATGCACACAGATGTGAAGAGGTTTTTCCCCCTCTTCAATCTTTTTCATTATTACTACTGCAGTTAACCTATCCTGCAGGATGCATTTTTACTCTAGTTGCCACCTGATTCCAGGCACAAAGGGCTCAAAATTCCCATTTTGCTCTTCTTTGGAATTCGTTTTGGAATTACAACTTTGAAGATTGCACCTATTGCACAGGTTTGCCCAAGTGTTCCTTTTAATTGAGACTTTTTGGGAAAGGCATGGGGGGGAGAGACAGACTCAGGCAGCTCTTCAAGCTGTCGGGCGTTTCCTGCCCGCCCACTAATTACCGTGCAAGGTTGGAATTGTTATTTTGTTTTTATTTTTTTATTTATTTAGAATTTTTGTAAACCACACCACTTACCCAGAGACCTCAGAGTGTGCACAAGAAACAACATGACACAGACAAATAATACAGGTAAAATCAGAGAGCAGGACAGCAAGGCAGAGAGCAGGTGAGTCTGGCGGTAAATTGTAAAGGTATGTCTTCATCTTTTTTTAAAAATAATCCCTTGTTGGACTTGCTCTAGGCTAGATGGCAAAGCATTCCAGGCAGTAGAACCGTGGACATCAAAACTGCATCCACCAGCCTTGGCCAGTTTAAATCTGGGCTGTACCAACCTGAGTTGATTCTCGTACCTAAGGGTACGAGTTGGAACGTAGTGTTTTAGACGATCCATAAGCTATTTTGTAGCATAGTTAAGAAAGGATTAGTGGGTCAAAGTAACCAGTTTATGTGTGACTCTGAGCTTCACTGGGAGCTATTTGGTTCAAAAGTATGTTTTAACAAACTGTGGTGATTTGCGATGAGAGGGACCCTTTTCTGTGACGCTTTACAGTCCCCTCATTACCAAAGGATAATCATTGGCCTTATCTGACCACTGGGTCCCCTGATGGCTGCAAGCTTGCTCTCCCTCATAGTGGCTTGGTGGCTAACAAAAAGGTACTTTGAAGTAGGTTGGTCGGTGGTTTTCCTTGGTTGTTATCTTCGAGATCCAGGGACTTAGATCACCAGGAACACCTGGAGGGTTGCCTCAACCTATTCTATTCCAAATTAGGCTATTTGATGGTATAGTCTTGCGAACTTTGCAAAGGGTGCCTCTTTGCTCCCAATCGCGGTTTTAACTTTTTAATGTGGATTTTATGAAATAGGGTTTTAAGAATCTTATTTGACATCATCAATGTACACATTTTACCTAGTCTGACTATATTTTAATAAGTTTTCAATTCAGATTTTATATATTGAATTAATGTTTGATTATTAATATAACTGTGTAGCCCCACCTGTGGCCAACAAAGGCTATTACAAGAGTGGAGGGGACTATATTTGTGTATATTTGTGTGTTTGGCATGAGGGGTATCAACCATGGTGAAACGTAAGGCAACCACTAGTCTCCTTGCCACCAGGTGTTCTAAGAAAGTCAGAAAGGTCAAGGATAAAGACAACCCCCCTCTGCTGGAGAAAGCAGCAGGACTGTAGGGTCCTTCTGGGGTCCGGCAGGGCTCAAAAGGGGGGGATGCTAGATTCCTATCTGCAAAAGGTGATTCATCTAGATGAGGAGATTAGGGTGGCAGAGTTAGCAATTATCTACACAGGTAGACGAGCCACCTTACGTAATTCAGTCCCACCAAGCACACAGGGATTAATAAGTATTGACCAGGGGGATAGGGTTGATCTAAGTCCAATGATGGACCCTCGTTTGCTGCCTGAGTTGGATGGTGCACCTGTAGTCCAACCTCAGTATAATGTTAGCAAGGAGGGCTTGAGTAATAACCCCCAACCCCCAGGGTTAATGGAATCCTCTAGTCCCCAAGGAGGGTGGGCGGTTGACGAGGGCCCAGTTAATTACTTATTGTCACCAATCATGAATTTCTTGATGACCTTTAAAACAGATAATATGAATACCTAGTCAATTCTGTATGACCAGGTGAGCTCATTAACAAGCAAGGTTGAGGTGCCGGGCAAACAGGTTGAGCAAGGTTTTCCCTTTAACCCATGTGGGAGGAGGGCTGATCAGGGAGAATCCCCAGAAAGGAATCTGGGAACAAATGGGGTACAGGCCAGGGGTAAAGGATCTGTGGTTCCTGTGGAGATACATCTCCATCTAGGCCACCCTCCCAGAAAACGCACGCCTACTCAGGGGTTAGAATGTTCCCACACAATACCTTTGGGCTCAAAATCTTTGAGTTCTCCAAGTCAAGATTGAGCTTCTATCAGAATAACTGTTCCACAGGAACAGGAGATGGTGGACTCAAGGCAATATTCTTTGCAGTTGCCACGGGAAGAATTACCGCTGGTGGGTGTAATATTAAATGTACCCACTTTGGGAGTAGGTTGTAGTGAAGATTGTTGGGCCTTGATTAATGAATCAGCTCAGTGGGTTAACTCAAATGTTGAGGGAGAACCTATAGAGCCACGTATGATTCTAATGACCCGCAGAACATCTTGGGTGGGCACCATAGACAAGTCAATAGTGGGTGACTGCGTGGTAGTGACTTTTAAAAATGCACACGTGACCAAATATTTGGTTGAATCTAACCTGGGTACCCCTAGTCAAAATAGCAGGGCCTGGTTGGTTGGTGTTGTTCAAATTCTTCTACCCCTAGACAGGATGAAGTGAGGGTTAGTACATCGAGGTATATGAAACAGGCCCACAGGTCCTGGTCGGATCCCCCCCATACCCCCCAAGGGGCCCAATTTCCATATGGTGTGCTGAATAGTGAAAGGAGTGTGAGTGACCGGGCTGGTAAAGTACCGGTCCCAGTACTGTCTAGGAATCCGTTTGCTTGCCTCATCGACATGGATGATGTTGAATGATGTTTGTGCCCGGGGGTTGCCCATGGGTAGCTGCCAGAGGTGGTATTGAATGTCGCTCAAGGTATCCCCAGTGTGGAGTCTATGGGGGGGGGGATACCCTGCCATTACAGTCATGGAATGTGGCTGGAATAAAAACTAGATTAGCGTGCACAGAGTCACAAAGGGCAATCAGCAAGATAGACATTGCGGTATTCCAAGAAACATGGTCCGTGGATGAAATTAATGTGGATGATTTTGTTTCATATGAGCCGGCGGCAGAGAAAAATAAGAGAGGAAGAAGTTATGGTGGGCTATGTATTTTGGTTAAAACACATTGGAGTGTGTGCAGGTGGTCCTGGCAACTCCGGTACCTTTTATACTGGTGGTTTAAATCCATAGACCAAATCAAGTGGACCTCCTTGTGGTGAATTTCTATAATAGTCCCCTCAAACAACATGAGAAATATTGTTTGGGTGTTCTATCCCATGTGCTGGAGGAACATGCTGTAAGGTTCACCCTGGGCAATACATGTTGGATACCTGGAAGTGATTTTAACATGAAGTTTGGCGGCGGTTCGGTGGAGAACCTATACGATAACGCAGAAGATGCCATGGCAGGGATACCTCCTCCCGCTATGACAGACACTAGTCTTTGTGCTGAATGCTTGCGCCTCTGGTATTATCTCCGAGTGGGGATTATGGTCCACAAATGGGCAGTTGGTTGGGGACATTTCCAGCAGAGTCCGTTCTTCTCGGAAATAGGTTGTTCCATGATAGATTACTCGTGTATTACGGTTGTGCACTGGGGACTCATAAAGGGGTTCGAGATACTGGTTGATATTTGTAGCGATCATTTTTCCATCAAACCTCAGATCAAGTCAGCTGCAGGGACAGACATGTTGATCCAAGCTTATCCGCTAGAGGTATCTCTCGATACCTCACGGCGTACACTTAAATGGACGGAGGACAGAAAGTATGAACTAATAAAAAGGCTGTAACGTCGAGCTTCCATGAACTTGATAACTTGCTGTCTGGGAACCTGGAGAATGAAGGCATACTTGAGGAGTTCAGGAGTATGCTGACCCACCTCTCTTGGGTGTTTTCTTATCCTCCAGACTAGCAAGGAGGGAAAAGCAGGGGGGCTGGTTTGAATCTGATTGTACTAGTGCCAGGAAGAACCTACTATATGATCTGGGTAGCACCGGTGCATCCAAAACCACCACTGTAAGTGCCAGAGCAAATTACAAGAACGTCCTGGCCACCGGAAAAAGGGAAATATAGGAAGAAGCATGGGTGATAGCCCCAAGGGAGAAGAGGGTGCACAAGAGTGCTTCAGGGGGGAAGGGAAGGCTCCAGTGGTGAAGGAGTGGTTGCAGAAGTCAGCCAGGGCAGGTGCACTGGTGAACCTTATGGCGAGGCTACATGGTAATAGGCAAGCCTGTGTAAGGAGTGGCGTCAATGGGTGCTGCAAGAGCTCCTTCAAAGTAGAATCGGTGGTGCACCAGGGATGCGTCCTGGCCCCCTTCTGTTTTGCTTATATGTAAATAGTCTTTACAAGCACCTATTAAATTCCTCCCCTGATATCCCAAAGCTGGCTGGCCGGTTACTAACAGTTCTGGTATATGTGGACAATTACGTATTGATGGGCCGTACTAAACGGGCCTTGCAGGCACTCATTTCGGAATATGCTGTCTTCATGGAGGATCTGGATCTGGTGGTGAACACTGCTAAATCGGCAGTGATGTCATGTTGGAAGGGGAATGGAAGGATTAATCTCAGGGCTATGTATTGTAGGAATATTGTCATTCCCAGGGTTGACCACTTTGATAATTTGGGCGTCAGATTCTCTGCAAAAATGGGTGCGATTGGCCATGTAGACAAACATGCATTACAGTGCAAGCAGGCTTTGGGTGGGGTGTCTAGGGCTGTGGAGTTATTCTAATATTGGGGCGATACCGATCCTTGAGAATCAATTCCTGAAAAACCTGCTGGGACTTCCGACTTCTACCCCTAATTTTAGAGTGAGGACAGAATTGGGATGTAATCCAATTTGGTGATATGATCTCACTGCAGCCAGTTCCATACTGGCTCAGATTGTGGGGCAATAGCGGGGCAATAGCATGGCGATACTCACTCAGGAACTGATTACCTTCCGGATAGTCAAGCAGGGCCATCTTAAGCACTTTTGGGGCCCTGGGCACAAATATCCTTGGGGCCACCCTCCACCAAACCAAAGAAGTCGAGTGATCATGAATATCTGGTCGCCTACCTCGTCGCAATCACAACCCATAGGTTGATATGCTGCCACACAGCATTCAAAATAAACATGTTTACTCCCTTTAGGTCCCCTTACCCTCTTCATTTTTGCTCTAATCAGAATAATAAACAAGTAACATTTGAAGGCCAACATTAGCAGTCTACGAAGAGGTTACTTCTGCTCTAGTATAAATACAGGAGACTTTTTATCGATCGCATCCAGGAAGGTATGCAGCCTGTAGTATGAATGCAGGACCTTATGTAAAAGGTACATGTAACCCAGAATCGACAAAGAACTCACATAACCTATCTCACAGATTGCAAAAGTGCTCGAGCATGGATAGAGGAGACTAATTGGTAGGAAGGAGACAGCTTCACATAGCATAGATAGAGGAGTCCAGTTGGAAGGAAGCAGAAAGCTTCACAGACCATAGCATGGATAGCAGATGCATATTAGAAGATACCAGGAAGGTGTCTGTATCCAGACAGGCTGAGATTAGAAGTGGGACATGGTTTTGAAACAGTGTTTCCATTAGAGATCAAAGGATCAAGTGCCTCTGGTGTGAAATAAATCAATGCTCGCTATTATAGTGGAAGCAACACTATAGCCAGTCACATCACGAGTGAGTCTTTTTTAAAGATCATACCCTGAGAAGGAAATCACTCTGAAGGGCTGACAATTTTGAAAGGTTTAGGGACTGGCAATTTTGAGAGGTTAGGCAACACAAGATTACATGAGATGCCCACGATCACACAGTGGTTAAGGAGTGAAACTGGGATTTGTGCCAACTCTGCATTTTCTGCATTTGAACTTTCATTTCCAGTTTTTACCATGACCTAAAATAATCTAGTTTTATAAAACTGACCTAGAAAGTACACAAATCACATTACGAGACATTAAAAGCAAAATATTATAGAAGGGTGTTACTCAAAATGGGAATGATTCTTGCTTCATTTTATCCATCATCAAAGGAAGTATATAAGTACCAGCATAGCAACCAATATGACTTGACAGATTTAATCTGGGTTTTCATTTGTATTTTAAAGCTTTAAATACTTACAAACACTGGCTTGTGAAATTGTCATTTATAAATATGCAAAAAAACCTTTTGACTTTTACAAAAAAGCAAACTATTTTTGTGTCAAATGAGCAGACCTTAAAATATACTTGCCTGAGGCCTGCAACATCTGGCCCCCTCTCTTCTGTCTAAGACCCCTTGCACTGAAATGGCCTCCATGAGAAGAAAGATCAGGTAATGGGCTAAACGATGCCACCCGCATGCGAGAAGGCACACCTCACAGTCATTTAAGAGATATTAGATGATTTGACCAGGATCACTCTATCGTCTGCTGGCAAAGCCAGGATACACGCATGAATGCTTTTGTTCCACAGTCTTGAATTTGGCTACTTATTCAACTCTTGGACTAACAGTTTATGCTCATCATTGTAGGTGAATGCCTAGGTTTTACAACACCCCATCTGAACAAAACAATTTCTAGACCTACACCATACGGGTGACATGTCTGTTTTCATAGCAACCCTTATCTGGTGCAGGTACATTGCTCATAATAGCACCTGTTCTGCTGCAAAACCAAGTACAAATGCAGGCAGGCTTACAAACTTCAGACATTGGAACAACTCTGCCAGCCTTGCTGGAATTTGCTATTCTAATCTTGAATGCATATCTCAGCAAGGAGTACTTAACACAGTGAGCTAACTTCTTAACCATTGTGGCACTCCATTTATCAATATTAATTTCAACTATTGCACATGATCAATATAATTCCCAGCGGAAGGAAGGAATGCTACAGGAGTTGTGCCATAAGGAACACACAAACCATGTATACCACAGTGAACACAGATAGAATTACATGAGGAATTGATGAAGGCAGAACATACTTGTCAAAACAGGCAGGCGACAGGTTAAGACGTGTGCAATTTAAGTCTGATGAACGATGGAATCCTACTTCTTCAGATCAGGGAGCCTTATGGGGCCCTCCTCCAAGGTGGGCCCGGGGCAAGTGCCCCTTTTGCCCTCCCATAAAAACGTCTCTGTAGTCAAGCACTTGGGAGATAAGATGCCGTGGTTGGCCAACATCAGTAAGCAGCTGAGGCGGATAAATTGTGCTCACTTGTACTCGCCCACTAGTGTGCTTTCCAGGGGAGAAATCCACCAATGGACAGCTCGTTTCTTTGAGATGGTGCACCATGGATAGAGAAATCAGTGAAATCATGAAGCCAGAAACTTGAAGGTTGAAGACCATTATGTCTCTGGGAGTTCAGCATTACTTATTGTGGGCAGAATTCCCCAAGGATTGTGTACTTGTATCTATGGCAAGGTTTAATTGCATCTTGCTAAAGGCTGTGGTGGCAGCATCTGCCAGTGGGAGGGCGTGGGGCCAGCGGGGGTGCAGATAAATCCTGCCCAACTTGCAAAGCCATACAAGGACTTGACACATGTGATTCTATTTTGCCCTGCATATGCGCAGCCGCGAAAAAGGCTTATACGACCACTACTTTGGGATTGCAACAGGATCTAGCATAGTGCTCTGCAACACAGATGGGACTAAAGTCTCCAGTGGTCCCTGCTGGGCTGCAATTGTACTGCGTAGAACCGCAACCATCTCTGCTCTTTCAAATGGGAATTCGAGCGGGGCACAAAGGCACTAGGCCAGCAGTCGCCCCGCTCACCGGATCCCAGCCAAGTGCAGTCACGAGAAGTAAAGCGGCTAAACAATCATTGCACGCCCGGGAAATGAGCGTTCAGAGTTGGGGAAGAGTTCCGGGAGTATTCTGTGAGGTGCAGTTTTAAGTTTAAAGTTGAAGAACTGAGCGGGTTAAGGCTTTTCTTTACGCAGTGTAACAGCAGCAGTCAGAATAATAGTCTGTTGGCACCTTCTGCACCCCCTGAAACCATGACAGTCACTTTTGTCCCACTTCACGTCAGGTTAGCTCAGGGGCGTAGGAGACACATAAAATCTGCGAGGGACAGAGGACACCTTGGGGACTTTGCATGGTAAGATGACACGATCCATCAGGCCAGGCCAGCAGCCGGACAGTCCATGTTGTGCGCTCCCTGCTGTGCGCTGCCCTACTGCTATTCGGGTTGTTATGTGTATCTCCATCCCAATAGATAAGAACAGGGGTCAGGAAGTTGTCTCGGGTCTCCCCCTGCCTGTAGAAGCTGCTATTCCCTAGTGATAGTATTGGCGTGCCGGGCCCACTCCCTAACGGCAGATGCAGCGGGTAAAATATCGCCCTGGGTGTTGCGTGCATGTAAATGGGCTGGAAACTAACGCCACTTAATGAATGCCATTGCTTCTTCCCAAGGGTGTCAAAGTACTGTCCAAGTGGTTGTGTTGGCACAAAAAGAAACAAAAGTGGTTTTAATGAGCCCGTATGTTCCACCTGTACAGTGTTGCCATGGCAACTGGGAGCGCTGGGATTCTGCAACAAGAGGAGTCTGCGTATGACAGCATGACTAGGGCAATCCAACAGCATTAGACCAGAGAGCATGGCACAGTAAGGAGTAGGTTGAGCGTCACACCCACCTTGAATGGTGCATGTAAAGTGAGAGGCAGTGGCAGTGGGTCAAGGAAGAAGACTAGAGCCATTTGGGTTAAATGGAGGCAGTGTGAAATGGCTTGAGGGGGAATGGTGCCAATAACAGCACAGAGATCATTTAGCCCAAGAGCTTGGTCATGGGAAAGAGAACAGTTCAGGCAGAGTGTGAGGGAAGCGGACAGGGGGGGGAATGAGAGCTGTATTCAAGGATTGAAGAGGAGTTGGGAGCCAGGATTATGTAATTGGAGGGGACTAACAGAATAAACAGTCACAGAGGAAATGGAATTAACATTGGAGAAACCAGTCCATGAGAGCACAATGCTGGGCAACAAACGGCTAATAATGCCCAGAATTCTACAACTCTGATTGGGTGGGCCACCATAAATATTCTGGAAAGGGTCCTAAAATATATTTGTACCTATGCTGATCCAACTCTGTTCTAGTTCATATTTCTGTTTGTATTGTTCAACTGAGGCAGAAGGTGGTGGCATAATAAAGCATGACTAGCCAGTGTGTCCCAACCAGTAATGGCCCACCACCTGAATTAAGGCGCAAATGCAGTGAGGGCTTTTGGCAGGTGCTGCGCAGAGCTCTTTATTGCCAGTATGGCCTTTCAAACCATGCTTTATCACCACTATCACCCAATTTGTCTGTGGCAAGCAGATGCAAGCTGGAAGTGCAAAGTTGTTTTTCAATAACAATTACAACTACAAATAGGTGGCTGTCTTGGAGAATCCAATGGACGCTTTATAAATATCCCCCTTTCCATATCAATGGCAGTCACAGTGCTTGAGTTAATGTGGGTCGGGAGCAAGGGTGAAGTAAGCAAGCAAAACCGAATTTGGGGTTAGGGGTGCAGAGCTCTTTCTTAGTGAGGTAGTTTGCTCTCGTTCAGAGTTATTTAGCTTTGCTTAAGGACTTATATCTTCAAAGATTCAATGTGTGCGTAATTAATACTTCAGGTGCAGGCGGGCTGACGTCTCAAGGCCACTTGGGACACAAAATCGAACAAAACCTGAACTGTGTATTGCTACGCAGTAAGCCCAAATGCACTCCTAATGGAACCTAAGTCCCAATGTTGATTCGTTGCCAAACCTATATACTTTGACCCTTTTATAAGGGCATGTGTTCGTATAGGAGAGTTACTACAATACGTTTCTAAATCAAAGTAGGTATTTCACACAATTTTCAGCAGAACATTCAATGAGCATTGTATATTTCAATAGACCAAGTATACAAGTCAATATTCAACTTATTTAGAGAATCAGTCTTTAATTCTCCAACCTTAAACAACATAAAGTTTCCAAAGTGACTGATATATTCTTCAGGTATGGTACCTCATATCAATTTAAAAAACACAAATAATACAAAGTGAGCATATAACTGAGTACAGTACTGTTTTAGTGTTAACATGACTTTTTAAAGACATCTGTCTCGTGACATGGTCAACTTCCTTCAAGGAATCCCTTTGAGCATTTTACAAATGACCAATGCGTTTCGGATCATGGATCCATCTTCAGGGTAGGGGCTTCAATGTTCCTATACAGGGTAAGGTATTATTGTGGGTAATTTCCTTAATTCTGTTCCTGTGGGAAATTCAAATAAACATCTATTTTAATCATAGCTTTTAGTAAAGGAAAGCTGGATAGCGGGGGAAAAGCAAAGGGCGAAAGCCAATAACCTCTCTCAGGTCATTGGTGAGGTCCAAGAATTGACCTAACGATAGTGTGGGAAAAAATAAACATGGTCAGTACCTGCTAATCTATATAGAGGCAACTCAGTATAGAATAGCGAACTTTAGGTAACCCTAATTCACCCATCCAGTGGCTATCTCTAGAGACTGGGCAGCGGCAAAGCACGGTCGGCAAAACCCTAAAAAAGGAAATACACTAAATAGTATGTTTGCAGCAATCCCAAAATGGATTTTGATTCATGGGGAGATGGATAGTGAGCAAATGCTGTTAGCCAACTAAGAAAGTGGTATGGTTAAAATAGATAAAGCCCATGTCCAAGCACACTCTTTGGCTGTAGCATCCATTCATTGTGCTAATGAATGATAACACGAGTCAGAAGCTGAATGAATGTATTCATTAGACGGGAATACATATTTCTCATGGATGTGTGTGAGCAACCAACCATTGTGAGGGCTTCCAAAACCAAGCAATGGGAGATCAGAGGGATAACCCCAACCCCCTTAGATTTTATTCTTTTAAATAAAAGATTACAATTGTTCATTTTATGGCAAAGCTTTTTTTGAAACAATGGGTAAATACCTATAAAACATACAATTGGTTGTGTGGGGTATCACGTGAATCCAATACAAAAATTGGATGCTAGGTTACCAAGAATACACAAGAGTATTGTTCAGTGCATTTCCGGATCCTTCTTGACACAATACATCCCAGTATTATGCTTGTGTCAAAAGACATTTTCAATCTCTATGTTTCAATATACGCCAGTATTCCAAAAATAACACCTTAATGTCGGCATTGCCCATAATGCCAGTAATGCCACTGTAAGAAGGAAAGTTCACACTGGCCGGACTCCTATATGGCAGTATTCCCACATATGTTAGTGCTCCCATGCAAGAATACTTATGATGGATTGGCCCATGAAGTTGCCACATCTTAGTTGTGCTAATTAAGGGCAATATCCTTATCTAATAAAACTCAAATTACCTTTTCAGATAATACCTCAATACTGCCGTGTAACTAGATAAAGAAGTGTCAATGTTGGCTGTGGCAATAGTGGCCAGTATCTCCATTGAACAACCCTCATGATGCCCGTGTCAATAATGCCAGTAATATTACCATGCCATTATAAACATGCCCATGTAGGTTATGCCACAATAGGCCATCGTCCCTCCTAAGAACACTCACATTGTCTGTGCCAAAAATGGCAGTATTATTGTCATGACACATGAAGAAAGTATGCCCATGCTGCCACTGTAAACATGTCCATGCAGGTTGTGTAGCATTTACCCATATGAACACTCATTTTGGCTTTGCCCATAATGCCAGTAACATTGCAATGACACAGCCTAAACACATGCAGTCTGTGCCAACACAGATAAGTACCTACATGTAAGCAAACACATGTTGGCTTGGCCCATAATGCCAGCCACATTGCTAGGCTATTGTATAAAAAATATGTTTACAAGCTATGCCAACATAGTCGATAACACCCTTGTGAACAGTCATGCTGCCATTTCCCATAATGCCAAAAATATTGCCATGTCACATTAAAAATAAAAGATCAATGCTTGTCTACGTTTACCAATGACCATCCTCTCACAAAGTGGCCATGCACCAGCCCCTTCCATCACAGCCCGCAACCCCCTATCTCTTTTCATCGCAACACAAACACAACATCCCAATGCATACTAAATCTCACTCAAATTCATAACCACACAAACAAATACTCTAACACAAACTCACACTTGAACACACATATATGCTCACATCCAGACCCAGGCTGACCTATAGGGCAATAGGCCCATGGCCAAATCAAAAATACAAATGCTGGTGTGGGCCAGCTGTTCGTCAAAATGGGCCACTTTTTTGGCCAATTTGGGCCAGTAGATGAGTTTATTCACTCTGCAGCTAGTAGTTTTGGACAGTGTTGCTGAATAAATATTCTTTAAAATGCACAATTTGCATCACACGTTATCAAAAAACTCCTCCTTGTTAATATTCAAACCGTGTCACAAAAGCAATGAACTTGTACTTTTGCACAATGACGGTTGCAGCCTGCAGACGTATTTTTGCACGCTGCATGATGCAACTGCAGATAGTGCAGAGACACAGTGCACTGCACTGTGCACAACAACACTTACATATTCTGGGGGGGGATACATGACATTATATCCCCCCCACTTAAAATTGTGGGGGGATTTGTCTCTCCTGACCCCCATGTCCTACGCCCATGGGATAGCGCCCCACCTCGGGATTCAGAAAAAGCACTTGCGTTCTCAGTTTAAATGTCATTAACCATGTAAGTGTGTATTAGATGGCCATACCATATTCTCTGTACAGAACAAGTCAATTCAGCCAAAAGAATTGCAAGGAGGGAGTATGTTGTTTGCAATCAAGCCTCCATGCTCGTATCAGACCATTGAGGCAAAACTGATGAGCAGAAACATTGACAACAGTATTACCTTCAGTGGCCGTGCAGCTTTTACTGCAGCGTTCTGTGCACGATGGCCCACAACTCGGTAGTCACGTTGTCCCTGCTCCCAGAGAACACAAGAACACACAGCTACACACCGCTGGGCTCTGTGCAGCATTTGATTATTTGAGCGCTTGTGCTGCCTCTGTCTTCCTTTGTCTTGTGTAAGGGACCTAATCAATACATAGAAAGTTAGGACACTGTTTTTTTATCAGCAGCTATTCACCCATCACAAACTGCATGTAGTCCCTTCTCTCCTTTCCATGGTAGCCAGTCGCGGAAGGAATCCCAATGGGCGTGGTGGTGAACGGAGCCCTGTCGGGCAGGTAAGGACCTGGCGAGGGCCGATCAGATCATTTGAAACAATCCGATTGTCCCTTGCTGGGTATTAATAGAGAATATTCCTGGACTGTTTTTGTACCCCTGTTGAAGCCTCGTGAAGTAAAGCTGTTTTCCCCCTAAGTGTTATTGCTGTGTATGTATAGCCCTCTGAATCCAAAGGATGTGCAAGTAATACATTCCCCAAATCCGATACAGTCTTATAATAGTATCACTGTATGTTATTCAGAAGGCTACAACTTTGCATGTTCTATACAGCATCTGTGCGTGTTTTGGCATTTAAAATCTTTAAGTCAATGACCAGTCGACATGAATCATCTGCTTTGTATACCGGAGGTAATGCTGTATTGTAGGGGCTTGCCTGTTTTACCAGAACCCCTTGGTCTAATAACTGATCCACAATTATTTTCAAATGTGGTGTACCCTGTGCTTTGATTGGATATTGTCTCGGAGGATTTGGTGTTGCAAACACTGGCATTTTACGTGGAGGGCCGCCTTTGTCATGCCCTACATGATTCTTGAATAACTGTGCTGCACCTAAAAGAGCCCATGAGGCTGCAGGGGTTTTCACTGAATTGTCCCCAACTTGATCTGGAAAAGCTGGTTTAATTACTTCTCCCCTCCTTCCCCCCCAGGGCTTTCTTTTTTTTTATTTTGTATTATTGTGTTTAGTTCAAATAAATTGTCACATACAGTTAAACCATGAATCATGCTTAACATAAATCTTCATAATGCAGCAGTTTATTCATATACAAATATGATATTCATTCCATTCCTGTAATCAAACCATTAAAAGTGCATCATTTTATAATTTATACTTTTTAAGAAAAAACTAATTTTGTAGCCAACAAATTCATATAGTCTTTGTTTGATGTAAACATTCTCCTTCCTGGCTACTAGACGTTCTCTAGACAGTCAATGATTCTTTGCCATGCTTTAAAAAGAGACACATTTCCGCCAAAATGCTGTCGTTTTTATGTCATTCAAATCATATTCGAATTCTTCCAAATATACTTTCTATATCTAAGTCTGCAATTAGGAATTCATTGACCTTACATTATTATCTCAACTTCCCTACTTTATTATCCTGGGGAATTTGTTTTAGTCTCATATTGAACAATATCACTATACGATGTGAATTTAGTAGTCATTTCTTGAACTTTATCTATGTCAACATTATTAAAGAGGAAATGATCCAGGGTAGCCGCCCCGTAGTCCGTCTTCCACAGATAGCTCCTGGAGTATCTCCATGAGTGCTACCATTTATCATAATAAGTCCCCACTCTTTCATAAAGTGGGACCACTGCTTGCCCTTTAAATTTGAGGACTGTTGTTTCATTATGCATTCAGGTCTCACATCCTTAGTAGCTTCTATTTTTTGGATGTCATTAAGATAATCACCAATCAGTACTGTTGTTTCCCCGGTCTCCACATACCTCCCAGCCAGAGTTTCTAATATAGTATCATGAATACTAGGCAGACGTCTGCCTCCAAGTGGAACATATACATTAATAAATAACATCTTATTTGCAACTTGATCTTTATAGAATGCCAGCTAGACGGCTAAGACATTTGACTTATCAACTACCTCTATTTCTCTAGAAGCAATATCTTTAGAGATCCCAATTTGCAAACCGTCCATCGGCCTACTAAAAGTACTTTTTTAATGCCATGGCTTGAAACAGCGTTTAGCCGTCTATCATAACCGGATTAGTGAGCCAAGATTCCTGTATTAAAAATATATCATGCTCACAGAACAGACCATGACCCTCTCCCCCCGCCCCCGAGGCATTACTAAAATGCTTATGGCCACGGGTGTTCCAAGATGCAACCTTTAGCAACCATGGCCAGTTTTTTTGATTAACCCACAAAAACCCTCTAAGTCAAGACCACTCCTGCAGACAAGGACCATTCTTTTCACCAACATATTGCCTAGGCCAATCATGTTCTGCTAAAAGGCCTTCTTGTGTTATTTGCAAATCAGACCACAATATTGCCCCTATTTCCTTTGGATGTTCCCTTTTAAGTCGCATTGTAACTACATGCACATCATTGTCCTCAACCATGTCTCCTATGGCAGTAATAACCTCTACTTCTTGATTAGTAGAAATGTGATGCAAAAGCTAAAGTTAATAAATGTCTGCTCCTGAGTTCAATAGAGCAGATGCTGAGGTAACAAACTTTTTCATCATCTCATGAGCTCAATGTTACGCTCACCAGATCTCCACGAGGGCGCGAACGAAGCTGGACGTTCTGATGATGAGTGGTTCCTTGTGCCCCCTCTGACTTCGTCACGAAAGCAGGTTTGCCTAAAAATGTTAAATCAAATGTTACCCAACCATAAGGACGAGGGCGATTCCCGCTTCCCGTGACCTCCTCCTGCCCCCCTCTGCTATGTCTTACCTTTGTATTGTGAATGGTGGGCTCTCCGTCCTGCGTCTCTATGCAGGGGTGCGTAGTAGTTCTAGAATCTAGTTACTTCACTGATCCTGCAGAGTTCCAAACAACTGTGACTCAATAGGTAAGTCTTTTTCCAATGGTATGGATTTCTTAAGAGTTCAAGTTGTAAAGTCCACTCCTGTGCCCTTCCTACAGGTTTCCCCCTCATGCTTAATATGGAGCGAGGTCCTTTTCAGGAATGGTAGCTGGCTTCCAAAGGTAAGTTTTCCGCCAGCGCTATGCAAAAGTCTTTCCCCACGGTTTTGTTCCCTGCACAATTAACCTGCTGTTCTTTGCCTTCTGCAGGTATGGAATCTCCAGAACAGAGTTTGCCTGAAGATGTATTGCGGGTCTGCGAAGAATTGCTGTCTCCGGGTGAGTAGGAGCGTTGCGTGAGATTTACAGTCTAAATGAGGTTTTCCCCACTTCGCGGCTGACCTGATGTCTTCTTTTATGTTTCTACAGATGTGGCAGCTCTGGAGCGCGTGATCGGATGATGGGCGGCGATCACGTGATGGTGCTCCGATGGACCGCTGGACTGAGCAGGCTTCTGGTAAGTATTGGCGCTGCGCTGAATAGCGATGTAGCTTGCGTGTTCTGCGCAGCTAACCTGGTGTCCTCTCCCTTGCAGCTCGGCAGTAACAGAGACTCCAGGAATACTGAGATGGAAAATCAGGTAAGTGTCTTATTCTGCTCTCTTTTCTCTCTTTCTTCCTTGCAGGTAGCTTGAGACAACTGGACGGGCGTAGCTGAAGACTAACCTGGAGTTTGCAGACACAGTGAGCGTTACGCTGCAGGAGTGCAGAATAACGCGAAGCGTGTTCTGTACAAAGGGCGTGGCTTATATAGTCTTCAGAAAGTAGTCCTTAGGCAAAGTAGTCCCAGCAACCACACCCAAGCAAATAGTTCCTTAGGCAAGTAGTCCCTTCAGCCCGCTTCAGATTGGTTTACACATGCTTCACTGGGTTTGAAACTTGTCATGTTGGTGATGGCAGTATGAGCCTGGCACCAACAGTGCCAGGACCGGGTCCAGGAGGCCCCTGTAAGACCCTTTGGGGCCTTTAAGGCCCCCATGGAACCCAAAGCCCTGGGCATGTTGGTCTGCACCTCAAGTTTGGGGGTATGGACCGTGACACTCAAATGGAGACATTTTAGTTTCAGAAGATGGAATAGACCCAAAGGCCATTAGGACAAGCAGTAATCGAATTTCCCAAATGGGTCCAGAATCAGCCAGAAACTTCTTCAGGATGCTCACAATTGCCTTGTTGTATCTCTCTACCCCCACGCTTGAGGCTGGGAGGTAGGCAATGTGGAGTTTTCTTTTTACCCCTAGAATCTCCCACATATTTGTCATCACCTCAGTAGTAAAATTACTTCCTCGCTCTGGCTCAATCCTTTGTGGGAGCCCGAAATGAGAGAATATGTGGTTGATCATTAGCGTGGCAGCCGTCCATGCCTTGCAATTCGGGGCAGGAAGACATTCTACCCACTTTGTAAATAAGCATGTTACAGTCATCATGTACTTGTTTCCTCTAGAGGGGTGTATCACTGGCCTGATAAAATCAACTTGCAAATCTGACCAAGGCAGTGGCATTCCCCTTTTCTATAGGGGAGTTCTGTGTGTGAGAGAACTGGGCAAACACGAGACAAACCTTTAAATAAATGTTGAAATCCTGGCCTATTTATGGCCAGTATGCAACCTTAGGCATGACTTCCAATGTCATCTGAAACCCCCTATGACTGGCAGTAGCCGTGTCATGGGCGTTATTATTTAATATCAGGCTCCCGAATGAGGAAGGTACCACCCTCTGGTCACATCCAGATAGGGGTCTCTGTACCAACAAACCGTCTTGGAATCGGAACATTTTGGAAAACTTCAGCAATACCCTGAGATCCTCTTTACCAGCAGTATCTGATTCTGTTAGAAGAAAACTCACAGGGTCTTCAGGGTATTGATAGAATTTTCCAAAAATAAGGCTGTCTTTCTGTGCAGTGATCATATCTGCATCCGGGGTATCTTTCCTCCACTGGGCAGTTGAGAGTTAACTTTTGGCATGAGTTTGAGGCTTGGTTACAGCAGTGGCTTGGATTTAACACAGCAGGCATTCCATCTCTATGAAATCCCCCTGCAGAGCACTGGTTTTAACAAGCTGGTCCACCAGGTATTCCCAGTATTATATGGGATCTCTATTTTTGAATGACCTCTTATCTTCTTCCAGATAGTAATCACATTTCAGGTCACCAGATCATCAATCGACTGGATGTGTTTCCCATCTTTTAATGTTTTGTTGTGAGCACAAAGCATGCCTCGATCCTTCCAATTAATCATTTGTTCCTACGACCCCATCCTGACATAATCAGAGTCGATGATTATGATCAGTTCTTAGAGTTGGTGGTGTGCTGCATTGAGGATGGCTTGATGAAATTCCATCAACTCTGCCACCTGACTACTTCAGGGTCCTATTTTGTAACCAGCCGAGTGCTCCAGGGTATCATTCACACAGGCATTCCCAATGCCAGCCACTAGTTCTTTTTCCCCCATTATTTTCAACATGGTAGGACCACCCATCCACATAAACTGTGGGTATCCTCTGACACAGGTCTTCTTCATAGACTTTGTGTGGGGATGTTAGGTATGCCTCCATATTGTCTTTAGTTATTAGACTTTCATCCTTGAGGCAGTATTCGTGAGCACAGTCATGCAATTTTGCCATTCCTTGCGCTAGAGGACTCTTCTTAGTTTGGCCATATCTGACCTCCACAGGAAAGCCTTGCATGGACAGACTTCAGCAAGTAATTCTGGACTTACTTACATTCCCCACCTGCATTCTGTCATTGTGTTAATATTGCAAGGGTTGGTGAGGAGTCTCTACGATGATGCGCTCCCCCTGGATCAACGGACAGTGGTTTTTCAATACCCATACCATTGCCACAAGTGCTTTTTTGCAGTCATTGAATTTTTCCTCCACAGAGGACAAGGTTTTGCTCACGTACGAGATAACTGTTAACCTTGCCATGCTTTTGGTACAATACCGCTGAGGCAGGTATCTGAGAACCGTGTCTCCAGGAAGAACTCCTTATTCTTGTTGGGGGAAAACAAATGAGGAGCTTGGGAAAGGCTTCTTTTCAGTTGATTACCTGCCTCAGATTGTTCTGGACCCAACACTCAGTCCCACTCGTCTCTGGCCTTTAACCAATGGACTGTGGGTTGAGTGACCACTGCATAGTCTTCAATGAACTTTTGACTATAAATAGTGAGTCCAAGAATGCTTCCTTATTAAATAGTGAGTCCAAGAATGTTTCCTAATTCTCGCAGAGTAGTAGGGTCTTTTAATTTCAAAAAGGCTTCCACCTTCTTTGCCTGGTGGTTGAGGCCCTGAGGGGTGATTTTTATGCCCTAGGAAGTTCACTTGGGTATTGCATCACTTTGCCTTCTGAAAGGACAGCTTTTCTCCGGCTTTCTGCAACTGGGTCAGAACATAGCAGATTTCTGCTATATGTTTTTCCACAGTTGAGCTCTAGATCAAAACATCTACATAAACCAGGTTCCCCCATTCACCCAACTCAGGCATGGCCTTATGCAGAAAGATGTTTAACTCATTGCCAGAGTGCAATGTATCCAAAGGGGGCTCGGATCAACGTGTATTGCTGCCCCACAAAGGAAAGGCCATGCTTGTATTGTACTTCCCTATTCACAGGTACCTTTTGACCCTTTGATCTGTGCCAGCCCTCGGTCGATGTAGGAAAGGGGCCATCTTGACATGTGGACACGTTTGTTTAACTCCCTCGGCTCTGCACCAACTCTACATTGCCCATTGGGTTTTAGTATTACCGGTAGCGGGTTGTTCAAGGTATTTTGGATTGGACAAATTATCCTATGAGATTCTAAGTTCTTAATAATCTACGTGAGTAACTCCACGTGAGAGGTAATCAGTATTGTTTAATAAATACTGAAACCTCTCTGGGTCCATGGATATGGCTGTTGAATGAATAGATGTACGTCCACAGTAACATGACCCAAAATGCTTAAGAAGAACTAAGTCAAATGGCTCAGCTCACAGCTTATCCATACTTCCACTTGCAGATAGTGGAATAGAGAGTGCAGAAGAATGAGGATTGTGCACGGAGTCAAACTGAGAATCTAAATGAGGCACAGAAAGAACTTAAACAGTTAGAAGATAAAATACAGCAGAACCATATTTTCGAGCTAAAACAAGAAAACTTCATGGAAATGTATTGCCTCGGAACTCACCAATAAAAAATTACTAAAGTAATCCAAAAAGGAGTGTACACCAAGCAAGAGGTAACGCAATTTATTCTCGGTTAAGGCGCAGCTGGGAAAGCAAGATTCATACAGAATGTGGAACAGTACTGCATGAAAGGCGCTGTCAAAGATGCACTCCTAACACAAAAGCTTTTATAATCATACAAACTAATTAGTATCAAAATACATTCCAACATTAGGATAGTCCTCCATGTGAAATGGATTGGTAGAGTTGCGTCATTCCCCTATAGTGGGACATACTTTATTCTGAAATTATTGAGTCCTACAAACCTTGCCACACCACCCTCGACCACCTCTGTGATTTCACAGTCCAGCCCACAATTGCCACATCGCAGTGCCAAAACATTGAGACACTGACCAGCAAATCTTTATTCATCTGCCGCTGGTCATCTCCATCAATTTCTCATGGTAAATTTAAGCCGCCAGCCCCTGTTCGCACCCTCGACTCCCTGGCATCACTCCTGATCCATTTCCCCTTCCCGGTCCTCCTCCTGCCTCCCATCCCGCCGCCTGCCCTGATTGGCTACCAGGACCAGCTTGCCTGGCCCTATACTATGGCTCTGCTCCCTGCACGCCACCTTCTTGGTGTGCGTCGCAGGTGAGTCCAAGCTGCCCAATACCCACGTAATCTGGCCTTGATTTGGTAGATTTGAGCCCCTTTCAGCACCCTCGACTCCCCGGCATCCCTCCAGATCCATTTGCCCATCCCGTCCCCCAGCGGCTAAGGGCCTGAGGAAAAGGGTGGCTCCAACAGATGCCGCTCCAGGTGGTGTCTGCAGGTATCAGCAGGGGAGGCCAGTGTCCAGTGGTCAACCAGCAGCAACCATCAAGGTAGGTGTGGCCTGGGTGGGGAGTACAGCAATCACTCTACTCTGGAAGCCCTGCCACTCAACCTACCATCAGAACATATCAGACCAGGATATTAATACTAACCCCTTAACAACTAGATATAACTGTTGAATGCTAGCCTGCGTTGCTTCTAGACAGGATTGTAAATGTTAGCCAATGCCACATTTAGATATAATTGTGAATGTTAACCAGTGCCACATCTAGATAGATTTGCGAATATCAGCTATTGCCACATTTAGGGCCTGATTCATGGAACATTCTTCTATGGGATTGCGCCATTATAATACATGTCCATGGATCAGGCCCTTAATTAGAATTGTGAATATTAGCTTGTGTCACACCAAGGACCGGATTCTAAATGTTAGCCAGTGCCACATTTAGATATAATTGTGAATATAAGCTCACGTCACATCTAGACAGGATTGTGAATGTTACCCAGTGTCACATTTAGATATAATTGTAAATACTAGCTTGCTTCACATCTAGACAGAATTGTGAATGTTAGCCAGTGCCACATTTAGATATAATTGTGAATATAAGCTCACGTCACATCTAGACAGGATTGTGAATGTTACCCAGTGTCACATTTAGATATTATTGTGAATATTAGCTTGCTTCACATCTAGACGTGATTGTGAATGTTAGCCAGTGCCACATTCATATATATAATTGTGAATATTGCCTCACATCACATCTAGACAGGATTGTCAATGTTAGCCAGTGCCACATATAGATATAATCGTGAATATTAGCTTGCATCACATCTAGATAGGCTTGCGAATATCAGTCATTGCATTTAATTAGAATTGTGAACACTAGCTCGCATCACACCTAGATAGGATTAGAAATGTTGGCTAGCTTCACTTCTAGACAGGATTCTGAATGTGAGCAAGTGTCACATTTAGATATAATTGTGAACATTACCTAGTGTCACATCTTGACAGGATTTTAAATGTTAGCCATTGTCACATTTAGATAGACTTGTGAATACAACAACCTCAAAACGTGTAAATGAAACAGTGGGCTCGTAAGAATAAAACCTCCGCGCCAGACACTCACCTCTCCTATCTTTATGCTCACTCTCTACTCTACTCTACACCAACACACTACAGAGTGCAGCTACACCCCTCGATCAATTTTGGCTTAGCTGCTCGCATACGCAAAATACTCCATGAACACCTCAACATGCGGCTAGACCGCCGCTATACCCACGAGAAATCTGCATAGCTGTACACATACACAGGCCTAATGCAGCCTGAATCCAGTCTCGGAGCCCAACCTCCAGACTGCACACATTTGACTGATCTCAATACCACCACAACTAATGTTAGGATGTAGCTACCCACAACCAATCGCATCAGCTCCACACATTACGTGCACCCAAGCACCCTATTATACCCTACTCTCTCGATTGACCTGGACTACGGTCTCCGAGGGCGTTCAAACCACAAGTGCTTTGAGGTCATACCAACCATATGTAGAGCGCTATATAAATGCCAAATAACATAACATAACAATACAACCGATCATGACACTGCAAGTGCCTTGAACCATTGACAAGTTACCATTTTAATGTTGCATTTTGGGAACTTTTTGAACTTCTTCCCAGGCCAAGATGTGCAAAGGGGAAATTTGAAACCACCATGGGACATTTTGAAACCATCAACAGACAAGTTTCATAAACTAATATGCTGATTTTTAAAATGATTGTGCATCCACTACCTGTCCCCAGCACCCATGAGCTTGGCTTCCTGGCCTCGAAAGGATGTTACTTTCTTACTGTATGATCCTGGGAACATGTAATTTGCAATGTGCTGCCAGCCTCTGCGGCTACTAAGCAAGTTAATCCAATGTGAATTCATTTCTAATGAAAAACATGCTCTGAGGCCTGTTTAAACCCTGTATACTTACCTGTAACCCGACTCTTATCGCCTATATGTTATTTGCTTGAAACAGATCTATTTGGGGCATTCTCTAGCCTAGTGCATAGCACTGTGTGGCTATCAACAAAGCCCCCTCCCCTTTTAGTGGACTAATCCCGCAGCTGGTAAGTGAATGCCTTTTTGCCGTGCTGAACTTGCATCTTTACCACATGATTCCCCCCTTTTATTGCTCTAACAGGAACTAACTTTTTTCCTTCCGCCAGTAGTCTCCAATCTGCTGCTCTCTTTTGAGAGATCCATACATTTTTTAGTCTACTCATGTCACCTCCATCTTCTTCCCAGTTTTCCAATCGTCCCTCTATCAGCACACACCCCTACCCATCCTGATCGCATCAAATCCGGTAGGCATCATAGTTCTCTATATCTCCTGGTGGTATTGTAACCCAGTCAACTTCATCATCAACATTTTCACCCTTGGGTAGTTTGTTTAAGTTTATTTTTATTACTTATCCCATCAAAATGCAGGGGCGACATTTTCCTCTCCTTTTGTTATTATAGAGTCTCAAAATAGTCTTTCCAATGCAGAAGGTGACTAGCATGACGACCAATGGGGGCAGTCACTTTAAATACTCCTGAGAGCCAAGTAGGCACCCAGGTGAAAAGGGTGCCCATCCAATTGTTCGACTGCACACCATTCGCTTCATTTGTCATCTTCTCATGGAGTGTCTGTATTTCATTAATAGCTGTTCTCAATGTTCCATTTGATGCTTCTCCATCGGACACTACGATGCAATAGCTGCTCCCTATCTCGGCACAAATTCCTCCCTCTATGGCAGTGAGAAGGTCCAACACTTCGCTATTCTGGAGTGCCAACAAACGTAATGCCCTCAGCTTATCCTTTACTGAATTTTGACCTTTGCTCTTGAGTTGGCCAGTCGCAATAACTTGTATCTCGTTGTCACAACCTTGTGTAAGACTTGAAGTTACCGTAGGGGTATTGTCCAAATGCTCCGCTTTCCCACCCGATGCACCACTCTCCTCAGCTGAGTCTTCAGGGTCTGCCGCTCCGACGCCGTGTCGGTGGGCAAGGTAATCCTTTTTACTCTTCGTTGTTAGAGCTCTGACACGGGACGAAGCCGTGGTGGAACTCTGAATTGGTTACCACCTCGGCTCCGGTCCCGTATGCAGGCGGGTAAGGGGAAAAAGCCCGAAGGCGGAAAAAACCCCTGTGTCGCGGTAGAACTGCTGGCCGTGGATTGCGATGAGATATGTAGCCGTAGTTGTCGTAGAATTCAATTGCATCGGGAATCCTCGAGAAAACAATGCGAAGATTCATCGGGAGAAAAAATGGCAAGGAGGAAAAGAACACCGGCAGAAGGCAGGTAAACGCCGAGAAGCATAAGCAGAGAGAAAACGGCGGAAGGGGGGAGCCGCCAGGGAGGCAGAGAGGAAGGAGAAAGAGAGGAGGAGACTCCCGAAAGGGAAGGAAAGAAGCGAGCGAGAGAAAAAAGCACTGGAAGCGTCTCACTGTGAAAACGAAAGGAGACGGTTGCAACGCAAGGAACCATGGGTAGCAGGAAGTAAATAGGCGAGAGGAAAGGACAGAGGAAAACACTAGACCGTAAACAGAGAAACGTGAACAACGTGGTGGCAGTGTTTAATGGCGGCGAAGCCGTAACAACGGCATCCATCGCCAACCGAGAGGGTTCATGACACTCGTGAGCTGCAGTCACTTGGCATTAGCTGCAGTTTGCACTACTAGAAGCAGTAAAAATACAAAAAAGTGGTTGCCTTGGAAAACACTCAAAATTCTGCAGGAATCGCTGCCAGATTTTCTCCACTCTTCTCGGAACAATAGTTGTTTGCTTTCCTCTTTATGTTTAGTACTCCTTCAATTGTTTTCTCCTAGCTTTGCTTCACCACATTTCCCTCCAGCACAATTCACTGCTCTGTTAACGAAAGCCCCATGTTGTTGTTGCTTTGGGGTACCACCAGGGCAGGGCTTTGCAGTATAGCAATCGCAAAACCGCACTCCAATCAGGAGGAAGCTGGGTTCAGGCTTTCAATTCACATGACCACTACAGTTACATTAGGACAGCTGTCGCCTGTGTCAGCACCACACTCCTCATCACCTTGGCACAGCCGGCATTAGTTCCAAAATGGATGGACCCACTGGACCTGAAACACAAAGGGAATCGTATAAAGCTCTTGGTGTAAACTGGTTGATGTGTTTCACCTATCCAAGTCAATGCATGTACATATTTCCCCAGACTGCCTTGCAGCTATTGTTTACTTTGGACACCATATTTTGTCCAAATCCCACCAAACCTTCAGCATGACACTGCATTATTCTCCCCTCCCATTGGCCACCATACCTCATTACTCCTTTTATTCTCATTGATGACCTTGTATGACACCAGGTAATACTGCGTCCCTCTTTATCTACACACTGCAGTCGTTTGTATTCGCTGATAATCTGCTACCCCCCTTTAGAGCCTTCTGTTATATATTCTACTATCACTTTTTTGGTTTCACTTTTTCCAACCATCCTGTTAAGTTGCACATAATTATCTGTGTAAACCTCTTCCACCTCACCCACCCACTGGACAGAAACACTTGTTCCCTGAAATAGACCCCTAGTTTTGAAGAGGGACAGATGCATTAGACATCCTGCTTACTCATAGGATACAGCCGGAGGCAGGAAAAGCTTGGGTGCCCCTATTAGGTGTGGGATGAGTGAGCAGACTTAACATGTGCTGTTCGTCCTTTCTCTTCCCACACGTAACATTTCCCTATATCAGACATTTTCCGATATTATATCCCGCCCCTATTTAGTGTCATGATGGAACTCTTCTTCATTTAACACATTTCTTTTTGTTATGTACACACTAATATTTGAACTTGTAACACTTCTTTCTTTAAAATGAAAACATAACAATAATATTACTCCTATACTAATGCATGTTAATATTATTATACTCCAACAGTGCTACCGGGGGGTTGCTGACGGACCCATAAATATTTACTGCCGTCTGACTGCCTGGTGCAACCGGGAGTTTACAACCCTGGAAAGTCAGGAGCCGGTAAAATGTAAGTCCCCATTCCCATAGAGTCCGATCTATGGGAGTGGGGACACAGAAGCACAGTCATCGTTGCAAATGGTGCTGGTGCTTCCGTGAACCATCTGCCTACCGTGGCCGCTGTGCTTGCAGGTTCATACCTGTTGGGCACAGTGGCTCTAGCAGGCAGACCTATAATATGCTGGTCCAGAAACAACGGTCCCAGTAAGCTTACCGGCACCCTTGTTTCTGGACTGGCAAGGTCGTAATGAGACCCATTGTCCCACAAAACACCATCTCCTCCTTCCCTTGTTGGTCTTCTATAAAACCTTATTGCTGAAAAAAAAGTTCATGAGAGCAGGTGTATACTCCCTATCATGTTGCACTCTGCCCCTCTTCTCCAGGGGAGCTGATGCTCATGTCCCTGCGCACATCAGCGATGTGAACCCATCCTCAGCGAACTTCAACATTCAATGCTTTTGGTGTTGAGTAAGTCACTGGGCCTCATTATAACATTGCCGGTCTGGTAACAACGGTGCCGGTAGGCTTACCGGCACCGTTGTTACCAGACCAGCAAAGTAAAAGTTTGCGGCCTGGGATCTTTGATGGATGCACTGGTCCATCCATCCTCCCCATTCCTATTGAGTCCTATGGGACCCGAATCGGAATGGGGAGCCGGTGCCTGGCTTCAGGGACTGGAAAAAAAAGGCATCACTCCTGTGGCAGCCTGCCGTTTTTACCAGCACGGCTACTGCCGGAGTTATAATGAGGCCCATTGTGTGTAAACTGTTAAGATGTCTTCTTTTCACTTACTGATGTGTTTTTTTATAATAAGTAACCCGGCGAGAGCGAAGCAGAATGCAACAAGCATTCTCATTGACTCTCGCCAGGTCCCTACCCGGCCGGGAATCCCTCTGTCGGGATTCCACGGCCTTTTTCCCCGGCGGGGGAATGGCAGCCCCTCAGCCAATGTGGAGGCTCGAAGCGGGGCCATCCCCGCTCCGAGACTCCCTGCGGGGGTGAGGCTGCCTTCGCCCCCTGCCATTGACTCGGGTCATTTTTTTAATTTTTTTTAAAATCCCTTCCCTCCCTCCCACCCGCCACCCCAACTTACCTTCTTGGTCCTACGTCCCCGGCGGGGGACGAGGGAAGCCTCCAGCCATGTGGAGACTCAGAGCGGGGCCATCACCGCTCCGCTCCTCCACACGGCTGGAAGCTCCCTCGTACATTTTTTTTTTGTCCCGTCCCACTCCCGCCCTCCCAACCCCACTTACCTTATTTTTATCCTTTTTGGGGAGCGGACGCGCTGGGAACACTTGTGTTCCCAGCGCGTCCACTCCTGATGGCCGCCATGGAAAGGGAAAACAGACTCTGTTTTCCCTTTCCATGGCGGCGGCCATTTTCTTTTTCTTTTTTTTCTCCCGAAACACTGCAGCGCCGAAACGCTGCAGCATTTCGGGACAAAAAAAAAAGCTTTTAGTGCCCCGGTCACGCAATTTTTGCAGGCCGGGGTTCTAATAGCAATAGAACCCTTGCGTCAGGGGCATTACCGTCCCAGGTAATGCCCCGGGGCCTTCGGAAAGGACCCGAGCGAATTGAGGGCAATTTAATATTGCTTAAATGCTTTATCTCCGGGGTAGAGAAGTGCTGCTCACGGAAATTCCCTTCCGTGCTCGCCACTGTTTATGTCATCTGTTTTCTCAGTCCGTATTCTTGGATTTGTCTGTTGGGATATATAGTCAAGTGATCTTGTAAGCTCCTCCCCAAAGATGTTAGAAGAAGAGTTAGCATCTGAAAGTGTATGTGCCGGAGAGATAGGCGCATGCATTCTCTGACCAGTAACAATTTCATGAGGAGTGAGATGTTGGTCTCCTACAGGCGAATTTGGCAAAGAAAAGAGAGCAAGAGGTAAGCAGTTCAATCATGTTTTACCAAGTGTCAGGGTTAGCTTAGCCAAGCGCTCCGTTTGTGACCCATTAATTTTTCAGCCACGCTGCTGTCCTGTGGGCAGTAAATGGTACTTAGTTTGTGCCATATTCCCATAAGTGCAGTTATTTCCCCGATCAAATCATTAGCAAAATGCTGACCATTGTCGGAGCAAATTTTGTCTAGGATCCCCCACCTTGGAAATACCTCCCTCACCAAAATATGTTGCAGCTGAGCTGGCGTCATTACAGGTACAGGGACCAGCCTCAAGCCAACGTGAAAACGGTTATACAATAAGATGTAAATCTGTCTTGGATATCAACATAGTCATCAACATCATATATTTATTTCGGATACGCATCGAATATTCCATAAAAACGATACAAAATACGAAAATACATTTCAATTGTAACACAATAAAATACAACATAAAAAATCACAAATAGCCCTAAAAAAGTCTGAGCCCAAATTGTTAATAGTTGTGCATAAACTCACTTCATAAAACCCTACTCAGCATTCATTTTCATTCATTCGATTTCAGATATGTGAGCAAAGACCAGCCCCCAATGGGTGAGTCCGCCCACAGCAAGTATATTGGGGCAGGCCGATGTTGTACAAAACCCAATTCCTGCAATAATGGTCATATGAACAAACCTCTAGCCGTCACATATGCAGGACAAATAAATAGCAGATGGGCCAAGTCTTCATAGGGCACCTCACACACAGGGCAAGACTGGTCAGCATCCCCTCAGACCAGGCTGCCACCACTGACCATAGAGGGATATAATTAAAACATGTCCTGGAAATGAGTATTTCCAGCGAACTCTCACCATAATAGATAGTTCTGAAGACTCTGGGACATGATTGTCATTAGCCCTCGGTTCTGAGGTTTCAATAATTCTGTATTTTTTCTGTTCACACTCACAAACTCATAAAGACGAGCAGTCCATAGTTTTATCTCTCCACAAGAAAGCATACTACAGGGTGGCTACAGATGTGTTATATTGATCGCCATCAACTGTTTCTTGACGTGAGACCCAGCCTCCCAAATTGATGTGAATCAGAAAAATAATCAATTCATGGGTAAGTATAGCTTTCACATGGCCCCATAACTTAATCCATTGCAATACTGACTGCAGAGAAACCTCATCCTCAAGCGGCCTACAGCCGAATTCCACATGTAATCCACAATTTGGAGCCAAAGCTGGCAAGCTCAGTAGTCTTTTCAAAAAATAGTTCTCTGCTGTCTGGATCATACTAACATTAGAGTAGCCCACAGTTCCATCCCAAATCTAGCAATCTGGTCCGCCTTGCCCTTTTACAGTTGCAACAATGGGGCAATTGGTCTAGCTCTAAACATGGACATATCCCTAGAGACCCCACCCCGAGCCCATAGCTCTCAACTCACACGCTTTTGGCGGGTGTCACCCGCCTTGTAAACAGCTGACTCACCTGCCAACCCTCCTGCACGTCCATTCGTTTGAATGGGCCTCTCACCCGCCAAAAATAAAATCGGGTCTTTTCACCTGCCTTTGCAACACAACTGGTCGAGAGCTATGCGAGCCTGCTTAAACCGCACCACCTGTTTAGTTATGTGGGTGGTGATGTGGAAAATGGCAGAGAATCTAACCCCAGGTAGTCGAAAGAGGCAGCTCTGGGGTTCACACTGCTCCTAATATCCCTGAATTTGATGTTCTGTCTTCCCTTCCAGTAGGCCATCACCGCCGACTTAGCTGCATTGACCGCTAGATCTAGCCCCTCCATGTAGTCAGCATAGTCACGCCATTTTAACAGAATCATCTGCGTACACAAGGACCGCAAGGACCTACTACCCATCTTCGGGACGCCGGGAGAAGATTTTAAGAGATGGTTATAGAGGCCATTTATATATATACAGGAAAGTAGAGGTGCCAGGGATGAGTCCTGGTGTACCCCTAATTCAACTGAGAAAAACCTGTCCAATGCCCATTAGTGCCACTCCTGACGCAGCCCTGCGTGGAGTCATGCAACCTGGCCAGAAGGTTCACCCGGGCCAGGAGGCAGTTCATGGATCTGAGCATATCCTGCAGTTTTGCACGATTGACCTTATCAAATCCTGTGCTCAGATCCATGAATGCCAGATAGATAGGCTCCTCCTTCAGATGGAGTATCGTGGTTTATTACCCGGTCACACCCAAGTCAGGGAGCTCCTTTTCCCACAATGAATGTGGCGCACAATAGAGCACTGTGATTTTTATTTGGTTACTGTGGTAAGGCCTCCAACCCGTCTCACACCCGACCCCAACCTGTACCCGGTGCCAAAATGGAGAAGGAACCAGGCCGGTGTGTATTAAGAATATATTTATTCATTAATTTATTTAAATCCAATTTTGACAAACAGATTCACATCCGCCACCAATGCGGTGGCAACACTAAAACAAAAATGACTTCCGTAAAGCACCAACACAGATATAATACTGACATAAGTAGTCTCAATTGTTTCTTTTTAAATCACCCACCAATTCAGAAAAGAACAATTTAAGGCACACAGTGTTTTCTGAGTTAAAACACAATGTTATGATACCTTTCCTCCCAGCAACCCTCATCCTCCAAACATCAATTAGGCTTGACTCCTTTGAATCGAAGGCAGTAACAAGAAATGGGTACATAATAGGAAAAATTGGATTTTGAGTGCTAAGCACAGCTGCAATGGGAGAAAGAAAAGCACATGGGGGGGAATTTGTTTTGCTACACACAAAAAGAACAGGCAGGGCTTTGCAGGTTTTGTTCAGGGCACAATGGATACAAAGGGGCAATTTTGTTTTGCACCTTGCATATGCAAAGGCACTGCTAGGCTTCCCCTTCTGATTTAAAATGAAGGGGATCAATGGGGAATTTCATTTTGCACCCTGCATGCTCACATGGAAATAGTGCTTTGGGATTAATTATTTGGCCAAATCTTTGTCTATACCACCTCACAACACACTGGGAACAGTTTGTTAGTTTCGAATGCCAACCAACACCACCCGTGATTTCTATCAGGAATTAATAGATTTACTTTGATCAAATATGCTAGGAATATACAAGGATGAACAAGATATTTTTCCATGGGGAACTAACTAAAACAATGCTTGAAAAATATAAGGCCTACACAGTCTATGGTTTCGGGGTGGTCTCACTTACAGGAGAGGCCTGGAACTAGGCATCAGGGAGCATCAGGGCATCTCTGAGACTGCAAGGGGGACCAGTCAAGGATCTTTCTTCCTCTCTTTCCTCCAAGGGGACCCAATCAGCATCCATGTCTCCTGGTTCCTGTCTCCAAAGCAAAATTAGGTCTCTCTGCTGGGATTTATTTATTTATTTTACATTGGGGGGGGGGTTTGTCTTAGTTGCGTATTTATAACACCCAGAGGTTTCTAAGCGCAGACCCAGGGATCGAACCTGTGTTGCTTCGTGTCGTCTTCCTTCCAGGGTGCGCACATTGCCGCTGAGCTATCCTCCCGGGATGTTATTACCAGGTTTCAGCAGCAGGTTGTCTCATGGAATTATTGGAAGAAGTCCAGCTCTAATGCAAACTAATCTACTTATAGTGGAAATGACATCACAAACTTGTGATAGTTCTCGCGGTAGAGATTGGCTGATTTTCACTACCCGCCTCCCCCCTGTGTGCTGAAAGGACAAGGGGATGGGGGAGTGATTTGGGATAGCTGTGAGAGGAGAAAGCTTCATCATCCCACTTTGACAGGTGGGCATCTCTCGAAATCAAGCGAAGGGCCAAATCACAATCTCCCAGATCAATTTAGTGTCATTGTCCCTGGAGGCGCCCACCCAGGTTTCCCATACTTCCTCCTCAATTGCCCTTTTTGTAGTTTAGTTTAATCAATTTATTTTGCGTAACCTTGAACCCTGAGGTGTGAGGGCGCAGACAACAAAAATAGAAGTACAACATAAGCAGCCTAAAACATAAGGTTATAAGAAATTAACTAAAAAGACATTAGTACAATAGTAGGTACGTCAAATAATAGAACACCTTCGAATGTTAGCTGGTATTTCAATGAACCTCTGGAATGTGTGAACAAAAATGTTTACGCCATCATGTAACAGGAAGCCTTTATAATATTAAATTGCAATGCGACGACCCTCTAGGAGTATATTTGCAAAGATTTAGGAAGGTCGGTAGGGAACTACCCCCACAACCAACTAGTATACAGTCACAATTAAGCTGTGAGCACCAGTCTCTGAGAACCATTCTGCGCAAGATCAGTAGATCATTCATTCTGACTACCCTCGGGCCAGTTCTCTGTTGAAACCACACGAGGACTTTGTTGCATAATGCTTGTTTAGATTCTTTTCCTTGAATATTAGGAATGTTCGTCATGACAATGTTCCTTTGGTCCATGACAAAGTTCAATGTACTCAAGTTGTTTAGTTTGGGCATCTGTGACTTTTTTAATAGTATCCAAAACCTTCTTGTAGTGGAACCTAGCACTAATAATGGCATTTTCTGAGACCCCTGTACAGCCCAAAGTAGAGGGAAGATTCCTCCACCCCCCTTACTTGTCCTGTTCGTTTATGTCAAGAAACGTAATGTTAAGGTGGCTAAATTACAGGGTTCATGTTCCTCAAGGGGTATTAGGGCTGTGCGTTCTAAACGTCCTATCGATATTGTGTCCCGTGCACACAGCAAGACTTCTCTGCGACGTTTATTTCTTATGGCACGGATCCATTTGCCGGAGCGCATACGGTTGCCATGGAAACTAGGTCATTCTATCCAGCGTTTTGGTCACGTGCAACATATGCAACGTGACTCAGAATCACGTGACATCAGGTTCAAAAGCCAGAAGGAGAAGCGGATCAGCGCTTCTAATTGAAGTAAGTCTCATACTTTGAACTTTCCAACGTTTATATTCTTGGTACCTTGACCTGTTTTTTGCCCTTCGGATTGCTTTAGTCTTGACCCCTGTCTGTTTTTTTGTCCGCATGTTACTGAACTCTGGTATGAATTTCTGGACTGCCTTTGGAATCCTCTGCCTTTGTTTTGTTGCCCGCTGTTGCCGAACCTCCGCTTTGAATACTTGGATTGAGGGGATTTCCCTTATTGTGTCTTGTTGCCCGTAGTTGCCAACTAGCTTGTCTTACGGATGTTTTGTTTTTTTCCCTGAGCTACCTCCTTTCCTGCTACCATAATACACGCATACTTAATTTTAGTACTGGGTCACTGACTCAGTATTGGCACCTTTTGGAATTCCTTTTCTACTCTCCACAACTACACCTGTTCCTTCGAGGGATCAGAACATTCTCTTACATCCGTTTGTGAGGACAACTTTGGACCATCTTGCCTGCACTGCTGGAGAATTCCTGCATCTTCCAGAACACCCACATAGCAACTTCCTCATACCCTGGTCTAGGTCTACACTGTATAGGCGTTCTTGTGCCGTCGGGTCCAGTGGTATTGTGGACTAGAGACTTGCCACCTTAGTCTAGGCGTCCTTGTGCCGTCGAGTCCGGTGATCCTGTGGACTAGAGACTGGTCACCTGAGGTTTCTGTCCTTGTGCCGTCGGGTTCTCCCTAGACCATTACCATTTACATTGGTAAGCATCCTTTAACTTACTTGGATTATAATACTGGATTTGTGATATCCTTTACATCTGGTGGTTGTTTTTTGTAGGAAATCCTGGTTCTGGCTCCTGATCACTTGGTTGTTTTTTTTATCCTTGTTTCTTGAACATCATCTAGTTGTGCTCCAGGTTAGTGTCATACTGCAGTTGTCTAATTCCATATTGAAGTTTATTGCCTAGTATTAATCTTTAGGTTTGCTCCCAGGTTGCCAGTTCTCTGGAGAACCTTTCAACTCCGGTGCATCGCCAGAAGTTCTGTTGAGAGGTGTTGTTCCGGTGCAGACCCAGTCCTCTTCTGATTTCTTCTTCTGGACAATATCCTCATTGGTGTTTCTGGTTTTGTACCTCACACCAAGGGAATATTGCTTTGAGGAATTCTATGGCTACACTACATGAGCAACGCCGTGAATATTCTAACAGTTTACCAGGGGCTCTGGAGAACACCATGGAGAGCTTGGTCAACAAGTGACCTTAACCAAATTCCCTGACAACAGATTCTCCAGTTCATGTGGGCTTGATTGAACTGCCTTTCTTAAAAGATCTTCCTTCCTATCCTCCCTCCATTTGAGCATACGCCGGGAGGCATCCAAAGACACCTCCAAGGGATACGCTTGGCTCAGCATAACCGCCCTTGGTGCCAAGTGGATATCAAGCTTGATGGGGAAATGGTCACTACAGATGTTATCCACCATACCGAACCTCTTTAGATGGTTCCAGTACTCAACTGACACACAAAAGTAGTCAATCATGGAGCTTCCGATTGTTGAGGAAAAAGTGACCCTACCTGGAATATCTGCATCAAGTCACTCATTTACAGCACCCATTTATATAAATAATGCAATAGAGTCGGATGACATTAGCACCACAGCCAAGAAAATTAAATCAACTCTGGACTTGGTGGTTAACACCCTAGCACCCCTTAAAAGGAAGAAAAAATCTGCAGAGCCCAAAAGAACTAATCCTGGGTTCTCCTCTGAACTTGAAGCCCTTAAAGCTGATTCCCTCAAACTATTCTATGTTTGGAAAACAAAACAATCCCAGTTAGCTTTACAAAACTATTAAAAAAAAAGCATCTAATACTTACAAAAGGGCCATAACCGAAGCAAAGAAGTCATATCACAATGCTAGAATCTCTGAAGCATCCTCCAACTCGAGGGAATTATTCAAAATATTAAAAGAGCAGGAGGTAATTTCAGAACCCATAGCCTCAACAATTACTAAAGACAATACTTGGTGTCTTGACATCCAGAATGCCATGACAAAGAAACTAGAAGGGAACCCAAGAAGGTATAGGTATCAAAAAGAGTGCTACTGACACCAGCGGTATTCTTAGAGATGGCACTATTTTCCCCAGAAATACAGATGTCCCCATCTTTGACTTCACCGCTATCTCTGACGAGGAAATAGCCTCTATCATCACTAAACCTAAGGCCACCAACTGCACAGTAGACCCTTGTGCATCCACTATCATTAAAGCCTGCCCTCCTTCACTGGTGCATGCCAGCTGCAAATTTGTCAACGCCTCCTTCTCCGACGGTACCGGTCCGGACGAGATGAAGCAAGGATGGGTAACACCACTCTTAAAAAAGTCTAACTAGGATCAACGTGTCCCCACCAATTTATTTATTTATTCGCATTTGTTGAGCGCACATCAGACCGAAGGCATTGTGGCGCTAGTTACAGTGTTGCTTATACTTAGTTACATACAGTTCATGTCCGTACGGTTACATTGGACGAGATATACTTTTTTTTACAGATATGCAAGAGCAGCAGGAGCACATGAAAAACAGGGTTAGTTGAATAGGGCAGTTTTGAGCTTTTTTCGGAAGGAGAAGAGTGATGCATCAGCTGTGAGGTCAGAAGGTAGGGAATTCCAGAGTTTAGGTGCGAGGAAGGGGAAGCCTATGCCTCCTGCTTTGGTTCTGTTGATGCGAGGTATTGCTAGTTGATTTGTGTATTGTGCTCTTCTTGGTCTTGTGGATTGATATCTACCTATCGTGTCAGATAAATAAGAGGGAGCTGTGAGGTTGATGCATTTATGGGTGGTTGTGAGAATTTTGAAAGAGATACGGGCCCTCATTACAAGTTATGCCGGTAGCCATGCCGCAATTTGTGGCATTGCTGCCGGCAAAACTGCATCCGTGTCCTCGGAATGAGGACTTACCGGACCATTCCGAGTTCGTATGGCCCGGTAATTCCTCACTCGAGGACACGGACACGGTTCATCCCCATTCCCATTTCAGCCCCCATAGGGCTGAATGGGAATGGGAGAGGGAGTAAACAACGGGCCATTACGAGATGGCCCGTTGATTGCTCCCTCTTCCCCTCGCGGGACCCAGTATGCACACCTGGTTTTCCCAGGCGTGCTTAACGTGTCCCGCGAGGGGACCTTGTAATGTGGCGGAACGGGTTGAATGGCGCCGCAGCCTTTTACGGCGCCGTTTAACCAGTTCCGCCAGGCTCGTAATGAGGCCCACGGTCTTTGACTGGGAACCAGTGAGCTGCCTTTCTGGCTTGTGTGATTTGTTCTCTTTTTGGTATGCTGAGGGCTGCTCTGGGAGCGTTGTTTTGGGTTGTTTGGAGCCTAGATAAGTTTTTTTGGGAGGTGCCGGCTCGGAGCGCATTACAATAGTCTAGTTTGGCTCCTATAGTTGCTCGGGCGATGGAGAGGCAGCTATCCTTGGTTAGGAATGGTTTTATTGCGTTAATGAGTTTAGTACTCAGTGCTGAGGCCGAGACTATGACGCTGACTTGTTTGTCCATGGATAGCGTTGCGTCTATGTGAACCACCAGTGTTTTGACTGAGGATAGGACTGGGATGATACAATTGTCTATGTTGAAATTGATGTACAGTGGGTTGAGGTTGGAGAGGGTGGATTTCTGTCCTAGAATGAGGATTTCGGTCTTGTCCCCGTTCAAGCAGAGGCCGTTAGTAGCCATCCATGCTTGTATGGTAGAGTAGATTTGCTGTAGGGTAGAGGCGTCTTGGGGATAATTCCCTGTCAGGGGGAGGAGAACCTGCGTGTCGTCGGGGTAGTTTGTGTAAGTGATCCCAAGCGCGCCTAGTTTATCAAATAGTGGCTTGGTAAAAAAGATTATAGAGCGTGGGGGCAGTACAGGAACCTTGTGGCACACCACAGTGGATGATGGAGGGTGCTGCATGTGCTGTGTAGAGAACACTCATCGCTCTACCCTCTAAGAATGATGTTACCCAGGATGCTGCGTCATTTGAGAAGTGTGCGGCGTGTGTCAGGTGACTGGTAAGAGTAGTGTGGTCTACCAGATCAAACGCAGCTGAAAGGTCAAGGAGAAGGAGAAGGGCGGGCTTGCCTTTGTCTAGGATGTTGGTAATTTCGTTTTTTAAGTCTAGAAGGGCGGTTTCAGTTCTGTGTCCCTTGCGGAACCCAGATTGTCTTTTACCTAGGATTGCGTTCGATTCAAGGTATAGTTGGATCTGTTTGTGGGCGGCCTTGTCAAGTAGTTTCAGGAGGAATGGGAATGTGGTTATGGGTCGGTAGTTGTTAAGGTTAGCAGGGTCTAGCATTGTTTTTTTTAAGAGAGGGCGTACCCAGGCCTCTTTAAGGCTGTCTGGGGCTATGCCCGTTTTGAAGGAAGCATTGATGAAGGCTGTGAGAAGAGGGGCGAGTGGTTCTGCGCAATCTTTGATGATTTTAGGGGGGCATACATCACCCTTACATTGTGAGGGTTTGAGGTGTCTGAGAATGTCAGTGACCTCGGTTTCGGAGATTTCGGTAAATGCAACTTTGGGCACGTTTCTTAGTTTTACATTAGGTTTTATCTGTGCATGTGCACTTTGCTTTGGTAAGGTATTGAAGTGGTGGGATATTTTGTTTTGGAGGAGGCTTATTTTTGTAAGCATGGCTGATTGAATGCCTGTACACCATGCCTCGTCTTTGACAATCTCATCAGGGCATGTAGGTGGTACGGTTAGTTCTTTGAATATATTGAAAAGTTCTTTAGAGTGGGAGTTGGCATTGGAGATGCAGTGGTTGTAGGCTTCAGATTTAGCAAGGAAGATTGCGTCTTTGTATTTTTTTGCTGTGGATTTGAAGTTAGCTTTTGTGGTATTGCATGGGTTAAGCTGCCAATTTTTGAGCTCTAAGCGTTTGTCTTTCCGCAAAGTCTGGAGTTCCTCTGTGAACCAGGAATTGGAATGGAAGGATTTTTTTTCTTTTTTGTTTTCGAATGGGGCAACAGTGTTGACAGCCATTGTGATGGTGTCTTTGAATATTTCTGCGAGGATGTTGGGGTCAGCGGAGAACGGGGGCGCTAGGCATGGTAGATTGAGGAGTGCACTGATATTGCACTGATATTGTCTGCAGAGTTTTTTGGCGCTTCTGGCTAAGGTCGCCGGTGCTTTAGTAGGCACTTTAGCGCTTAGTAAGACAGGGATGTCAAATAGGAGAAGATTGTGGTCTGTCCATGGGAGGCTAGGTGATGGCTGTACGACCAGGCATGCAGAGCAGCACCCGCGAGCTGAACAGGATGGTTGCAACGGTACCGTTATGAACGGTACCGCTGCTACCATCCTCCCCATTTCCATTGAGCCCTATGGGGGAATGGGGACGTACCGGCTCTGGGTCCCATGGAAGGGAAATTACCGGGCCCGCAAAAGTCCGAATGGCCCGGTAATTCCCCTTTTGCGGGACACAGAGCCGGACCCGAGTTTGAGAGTAACCATGCCCTTATTAAGGGCATGGCTACCTCCAAACTCGTAATGAGGGCCATAGCCCATAGAAAACATGGGGGAGAGCTTCTCCAAAACTGAAGCCAACACACCGAAACAGTTCTTGCCATGCAATCTGTGTGGGCTATTGTAAAAAATGACCACTAACAGATATACCTGACCAGGTCTGTGGATCTTTACCACTAATATATATGACACCAGGGTCTTTTGGACCACCTGCTCGCTCTCCAGATGCATTTTAACCAGAATACATAGACCACCATAGTTTCTCCCTCAGTTATTTCTCCCCGCCAGCACCAAATATGAGACAAAGCCATCCACATTAATCTTGTCCTGGGACCACGTCTCTTGGAACAGGACGACATCTACATCTCCAAGTATGGACTGTGTCGCCAAACAGGCTAACCTTGTTTTAAGTCCAGCCACATTCCATGATAGTAATGACCTATGCTCGGCCCCCGCATGGTGCCCACATTGGGAGACCAAGCAACAATATGTGCCCCCCACAAAGACTCTCTGTGGCCCGCCCCTGATAACTGGCCTCATTTGAACTTGTCCATGTCAGCCAAACAGGCAAAATGGTTCTGGCACACATGGGGTCAGATACACTGGCCACATGACCAAATGGACGCTTTTCGATGCGTCCCGAGCATTATGGGTGTTGAGCTACATGGTTGACAGTTTGACGTGAACCAGGGAGCTCTTGTGGGAAAACAAAACTCATGCCCCTTGGTGCTGCACTTCCCACCTCCCTACCATGGGGATAGCAGACAGTTAACGGGACCAACCAAGCACTGCAATTATGGCTAGGGGTACCCAGGTTAGACTCAACCATATACTTAGTCACCTGTGCATGTTTAAAGGTCACCACCACACAGTACCCAGCTATTGATTTGGGCATGGAACCCACCTATGGTACTCTGCGAGCCATTAGTATCAGATGGGGGATCAATAGAACTACCCCAGATATTTGAATTAACCCACTGGGTTATTTATTAATTACGGCCCCACAGTCCTCATTACATCCAGCTTCCAGTATGGGTAAATTCAATATCACTCTCACCAGTGGCAAGGCCTCCGCGGTGCAGCTGAAGGGGAAGGTGTGAAGGGTGTGAACACGCGGCCGGTGGTATTATTGGTGTGGAATGAGTGTGGTTTGTTTTATTTTGTGGTATTATACATTTATTTAAGAGAATATTAAGGAAAGGAAATCAGACTGGTATGGAGTCTTCCCGAGTGAGAGGGGAAGGTGGTACCACAGATATTGTGTAACGGAGGAAAAAAGGCAATGAATAGAAGCCCTGCATAATTAGTGTGTTCGGAATTAGTAGTTGTTCTTATTTAAGCTTGTTATTTTAGCTTGTTTTGTTCGTGTTTTTATTATGGAGGTTGGAGACCCGAGGAGGGACGTTGTGTAAGTAGTTGGGTGTTTTTAGCGTGTGGAGTGTGAGAGCTGAGGTGTGGGGAGAAGAAAGGGAGGTGGGAGAATTGTTTTTTGATGGGAGGGAGGGGATGATGGAGTGACTTTTTTTTTTTTTTTAAACTTTGGTTTTATTGGCATTTTAAAGAATATAACAAGCAGGCAGTGTTTGTAATCCTCAGTTGTTCACGATGCACTTGCCCAGCAAACTCCCCCCCCCCACCCAACCGCCCCCCCTTCAAACCCCCCTCCCCCCACCCCTCGTTTTACCAACGCGAACCATGACATAGGGAGATTTGGACTTTTCTTTTGCGTCCATTACTTTGGTAGTGAGTGTGAGCGTCAGCATTCTCTGGTGGCCGACGGCCGACCGAATGTCCCCGGGCCGTGGGCGCCCATTCCGTCCATGGGGTCCCTGGTACTTTATGGTACAGTCTTTCGGCTTAGTCCACCCGAGCCCCGCTCGGCCCCCCCTCAGGCATCAGTGCACATCCCATCCCCAGGCCTCCCTTACCCCCTGCCAATTTTCAAGGAATGGCCCAGAATCATTGTTCACCATGGCCGTTAGTTTGTCCATTAGAAACAAGTTTTTCAATTTCTTTAGCCAGTCAGCCTTGGACGGGGTCTCCGGGCTCTTCCATTTCTGTGCCAATGCCACTCTCCCCGCCCGTAGCATCGTTTCCCACATTCTGGGGTACCTGTAGAGGTCCGAGGTCTCTGGCGGGAGGCCCAACAGCACCGTCAGGGGGTCCTGGGGAAGCAGTTCCCCTGTGACCTCAGCCATCCAGCCCCTCACCTCTGCCCAGTATGCTTGCACCTTCGGGCAGTGCCACCACATGTGGCCTCGTGAGCCCCTCTGGCCGCAGCCCCTCGGGCAATCGGGGGACACCGCCATAAACATTTTAGACAGTTTCACAGGGTCCCTGTGCCATCCCTGCAGGATCTTAAAGTTATGTTCCATATCTGCCGTGTACAAATTACCGTGAAAAGCAATTTTGAAGATCCTTGCCCAAGCGTCTTCCGAAATCACCTCCCCTGCGAGATCGTTCCAATATGAGCGAAAGCCCCTCCGTTCTACCAAATTCACAGTGTTGAGGATTCTATACATTCCGGAGACGGCTCCCTTTCTTGAGGTCGCCATATCAAGGAACTTCTCAAAGGGGGTCAACTGCCTCCTCAAGTTCTCTCCCCATGATTGGTCGCCGAGGATTCCCTTCAAGCGTAGATACTCAAACACGGAAAGAGACCCCCGCCCAATGGCGTCCCTTAGGTCCTCATAGGGCAGGAATTCCCCCTCCCGGAACAGCTGTCCCACCCACTCCAGACCCGAATCAGACCATGCCTGTGCCTTGGAAAAACCCCTGTTACCTAATCTGAACGGGTGTCCCCAGAGAGAGGACATTGGGGATGGCCACGTCGTTAGGTGCGCCGTCTGGGGGCCCTCCCTCCAGACTGCCCAAAGGACGCCCAGGGTGGGATGGGATTTCAATCTGTTCGGGATGAACTTGTGTGGTGCCCAGAGAAGATCGCGTACCTTGAGGGGGTGAGCGTCCATGTCCTCCAGGTAAGACCAGTAGGTGCCCATCCCCTCCCTCATGTGCTCCAGGAGGACTAGCAACTGGGCGGCTCGGAAATAGAGCTGGAAGTCAGGCAAGCCGAACCCTCCCTCCTCCCTCGGCAAGGTCAAGACCGCCCTCGCAGTCCTCGGGGTCCTACCCTGCCAGATAAACTCTCGGACCGCATTCTGTAGTGTCCTCATGAGGTGGTCGGGAATGTTGGATGGAAGAGAGGTAAAGAGATACAGCAGGCGCGGCAGCACGTTCATCTTTACTGCCGTCATGCGGCCGTACCAAGACAAGATCATAGAGCTCCACCTCCTGAGGTCCCTGGTAATGCTAGCCAGGGCCGGGTCGTAGTTAGCGGGGGACAGTTGGGATAAGTCTCTGGTGAGGAGGACTCCCAGGTAGCGTATAGAAACCCTGCCCACTGTGATCCCATGAAAAGTTCCCACGGGGTCCAGAGCCGGATCGTTTACCCGCATGGGGAGAAGGACCGATTTAGAAGTGTTAATTTTTAGCCCCGAGAAGTGCCCAAATGCTTTCACCAGGGACAGGAGGGGGAGGAGGGAGGCTCCGGGGTCCACCAGGTACGCCAGGATGTCATTGGCGAACAGGGAGAGCTTGAATTCCACCTCCCCCCTCATTATCCCTCTGATCTCCGGGTGCGACCTCACCGCTATGGCCAAGGGTTCCATCGTAAGGATATACAACAGGGGGGACAGTGGACAACCCTGTCTCGTGCCCCGAGAGAGGAAGAAGGGGTCCGACAGCCTGCCGTTCACTTGTACCCTGGCCTTCGGAGCTCTGTAAAGAGCCGTCACCCAACCCCTGATGTGTGCACCGAATCCCATTCTCTGGAGGAGTAGCTCCATATATCGCCATTCGACCCGGTCGAAAGCTTTCTCCGAGTCCAGAGAGAGGAGGCTCGCGTCAAGATCGGAGTTATGGGCGTGGTGGATCAAGTTTATAGTTTTACGGATGTTGTCTGAGCCCTGCCTACCCCTTACAAACCCCACCTGGTCTCCATGGATCAGTGTCGGCAGAATCTTCTCCATCCGTTTCCCAATGATTTTGGCAAGGACCTTGACATCAATGTTTAGTAGAGATATAGGGCGATATGAGGAACAATCAGTGGGGTCCTTACCTTCCTTGGGAAGGACGACAATTATGGCCTCCATCATGGAGTCCGGGAGGGTCCCCCCCTCTAATACTGCATTGAAAACCTTTGCTAAGTGTGGGGCCAGAGTAGAGCGGTACCGTTTATAGAAGGACACTGTGAAGCCATCTTCCCCAGGGGAGGTCCCCGCCTTCATCCCGCTAATAGCATTGACCACCTCCTCCTCGGTCACCAGCCCCTCCAGTCCCTCGGCCATCTCCCCGGACAGGGCCGGTATCCGGACCGAGTTGAGAAACCCCTCTATCTCCTCTTCCCGCCCGTCACATTCCGAGGTATAGAGTTTTTCATAATATCTCCGGAAGGCCTCTCCTATGTGGGGAGTGTCATGGCCCATGGTCCCCTCCTCACTCCTCACTGCCTTTACCATTCTATCCCTCTGGACCTCCCTCAGTTTCCAGGCTAGGATTCTGTCCGCTTTGTCCCCCTTTTCGTAATACTTTTGCTTGACCAGTTGGAGGCCTCGCTCCGTTTTGTGTAGGAGGAGGTCTCGCAGCTGGAGCCGATAGTCGGCTAGTGATTCGAGCCGACCGTGATCCAAGGGGGCCGCTCGGGGCCCCACCGGTTGCAGTTGGGCAATTTTCCCCCTCAGGGCTTTCTCCTGGGCTTCCCTCACTCTTTTGGCCTGAGCGCTCATTTTAATGAGAGAGCCCCTTATTGTGGCCTTGAAGGCGTCCCATAGGGTGTGTGGGCCCACCTCGCCATTGTCGTTAAATTCAAAGAATTCCGTAATAGCCTCTAGCACCTCCTGGGCACGGACCTCATCTTTCAGCAGGGAATCGTTACATCTCCATCTCCCTCTGCGGTCACTTAGCCAGCCCCTTGCAATGGTGGTTCGAACCAGGTCGTGGTCCGACCAGGGGACGGGGTCGACTTTGTGGCCCGAGACATACGAGTGCAGGGACTCGTCCACCAGAATGTAGTCAATTCTAGAAAAGGACGAGTGGGTGGACGAATAATATGTGTAGGAAGGAGTACCCGTTCCGGGGGAGGGGAGTGTGTCCACCAAGCCCAGCTCTGCGTTAACCTTCCGGAAGGACCGGGCCATGTGGACATCCGTGGGCCTGGAGAGCTGAGGGCCAACACGCCTTCTGTCTAAGTCGGGGTCGATTACCATGTTGAAATCACCGCCCACCACCAACCCCCCCCGGACAAAGAGCTTGAGTTTCTCCGCCACTCGCTCCCAAAACTGGGCCTGGCCCTCATTGGGACCGTAAATCCCCGCCAGGGTGAGCGGTGAGCCCTGTAGGGATCCTCGCACCAGCAGGAATCGGCCTTCCGGGTCTTTCACTATTTCCTCTTTTACAAAGCCCACGTTTCTCCCCAGAAGGATGGCCACCCCCCTCTTCTTGGACCTGTGGGACGCGCAGAACACCTCTCCTATACCTCCCCCCCTCATCGTGGGTTCCTTTCCTCTTGCCCAGTGAGTCTCTTGCAGGAAGAGGATATCAAGACCGGCCCTTCTGAATTCTCTAGTGACCAGGGACCTCTTTGTGGGGGTGTTCAGGCCCCGTACATTGAGAGTGCCCACCCCCAGGGCCGGCAGACCCTCAGCCGTCATCTAGCGGCTCCGCTCTCCGCGTCGGCTCACCTACACCACCTATGTTTGGATACTCCCATGGTTGGATCCCGTATACTTGCTGTTCGTCGGGGCGTAGGAATCGGTACACCCACATGCACCTGACTGAGCTGTCCCAACCTGTGTGCAGTGATCCCTTTCCTAGTCATCCGGGTCTCTCCTCTCCCCGTCTTTAGCCGGTGAAGGCGTATTCATTTTTCTGAACTTTCGTGCACCGGTCCGCCTCCTCCTTTCCCCCGACGGGCCGGGTCCACTAGGTCCTGCCCTCTCTGGCCCCGACGGGCCCCTCCGGTCATTCGTGTCCGTCGCATACTCCAGCAGGGCTCCCCGGATGTCCTCTTCAGTAACCAGGGTAGTTCTTTGGCCCATGTATTCGAAAGTCAGGGAGAAGGGGTAGCCCCATCTGTATCGTACTCCCCTCTCCTTGAGTAACTGCGTGAGCGGGCGACACATTCTCCGCTTGGCTAGCGTGTAGGCGGAAAGGTCTTGGAATATTGAGACCTGAGCATTGTTGTAGGTGATATTTCTGGCCTTCCTGGCTTCCTCCAGCACCTTCGTTTTCTCCGAGTAGTAGTGGAACCTGACCAGTATCGACCGGGGGCCCCCCGGTCTGCCCCCCGCCCTATGCACCCTGTCGAACGTAGGTTCTGTGGTCATCTCTTCGGCGAATAGGAGGGTGATGATGTCCCGCACTGCTCTGATGACGTCCCTCTCTGTCTCTCCTTCCAACTCCGGCACCCCGAAGATTCTGAGGTTATTCCTTCTCTCCCTATTCTCAAAATCGTCCATCTGTCGGGCTCTCTCCTCTTCTCTCTTTTCCAGGGCCTCCAGCCTCACCTTAAATTGTATGTCTTGGGTCACTGATGAGGATTGATTGGTCTCAACCTGGAGTAATCTGTCTTCGACCTTTTACACCCTCTGGTCCATTTTCTCGAGTTTTTGGGCTATGTCAGAGCGCATGTCCCTGATTTCTTGTAGGATCGAGGCGAAGCCCCCTCTCCATAGCTGACGGGGGGGGGAGCCGCATCCCCCGACTGGGCCATGGTTCTTTTGAGGCCCAAACCGTTGTTGCTCCTCTTGGCTTCTTGAAAGCGGTACCCCTGCAAAGTCTCTCTCCAGCTCATCCGGTGTATGACCCGAGGGCAGGGGGTCCGCCTTTTGCGCCCCCCTCGGGGGGGGGAGGCCCCCCCGGCACGGGCCGCAGGCGCTTCCGTGAGATGGGCCCCGTGCCTCGGGGAGCAGGCTTCACCTCACTGAGGGCGGGCACACGCCCCACCGTCGCCCGGCGGGGGCCTCACACCCTATATCGGGGTCACTGTGGCCAGCCGGGGCCCGTCCTTTCTTCTTCTTTTTTTTTTTTTTTTCCCCCCGCGGACCCGAGCCCTGGGACCCTCGACGGGGGGGTTGCAGCTCCTGTCCCCCTGTCCCCCTTACACTTAGGATTGATCCCCACAGTGGGGGGGGATCCTTCCGGGCGGGCACTCGCCCCACCGTCCCTCGGCGGCGGGGGCCACTCACCCGGGTAGCAGCTAGAGGCAGGGGGGGGGCCGGTGCTCGAGCGCACCCCCTCACCTCCGATCCCCGGCACGAATCCACAGCCTCCCCATGGGGGCCCGCTCCCGCCGCCCGCGGATCTTCAGCTTCGGCGGGGGAGGGGGGGGCCCGTCCTCCGCCGTGGCCGGGCCCGGAGGCGCGAGAGGGGCTCCGGCGCACCCCGACGGGGGTTTGCTCTGGGACCGCGTCGTCCCGTCTCGCTCCCCGCTCCCAGCACTGGTCTCCGGCTCCAGTCGGGGGTGGCTTGCACTCCGCCCGCCTCTGCCGCGTGTCGTCCGGAGATACGCCGGAAGGCTGCACTGCCCTGCTGGTTCTGCGGCGGGGCGGGCCGCGTATCTTGCCTTCCCGCGGCTCACGCGGGACTCGATCTCGAGCTTCCCGGGGTCCGCAGACTCCGTTCTTTCGCTGCGGGGGTGCCCGGGGGGTCAATCGACTGGAAAATGCGGGTGGGGCTCCGGGGGGGTTGCAGGGGGGGGCTCAATACCCTCTGACAGACCGGATCCGGCGGGAGCGATGCGATCAGGCAGCCATTGCCTGTGCGCCCCCTGGTGGCCTCCGAGTGACTTTTTTTAAGACGAACCGCAGTGTGCGTGGCGCGTCATCCAAGGCATAGAGACAGGGACGCGTACAGACCATTGCAGTGGGAGTAGAAACACCCATAGAGTATTTGCATAAGGCCCTGCCTCTGCATCGTGACAGAATCGGAAAGTACCATAAGCAATGGGTGACAGAAAGAAGAGGAGGGGGGGATGCCCCACTCGTGGCCAGAGCAGGGATCCCATAATAAGGGAATTCTGGAACACATATCTACATTTTTAACAGCCAAATATAAGGAGAAACAGTTACAAAAAAGGAAGGAGATATTAGATCTTTGGAAAATGTTTGAAGACATGGAAGATCTTGAGGGAGGAAGAGCGCAAGGTGGTAGCAAGGGCGACTGTACAGTGAGGGAGGGCGGGGCACCAGCGCCACGTGGTAGGATACACTAACCCAACCTATGTGTCCACCACAGCAACAGCCCCATCACCCCCGCATGCATTCCCCCCCAGATGTCCCAGCACATGCAGAGGTTAAGAAAAGAGACCTAGAAGTGGCACTGGCAGCGGCACAAACCAAATTGAATAGATTGTGATCAGCACAGAATGAAGTGAAGCCTGGCAGATGGGCAGAGCAAGGGCTAGATGGGTGGAAGGCAGGGGATTTCCCATTCAGGATCGATAATACAGCTATAAAGAACGTGCACCTAGAAAAGGAGAGAGAAGAGGATGAACTGAACGGGCAGATAGTTTAGGGTACAAGAACCTAGGATCTCGTTGAGGAGAGGAAGACGGGTGGAGTACATTTGATGAGTATGAGGATGACGAGGTGAAGATTCAGAGCAGGGACCTGAACAAACTCCCTGCGTAACGTTAAGGAACAGATTTGGCCAAATGGCAGTGGCAAGGAAAAAAGTAAGTGGGAAAAGGGGTGACGGGGGTAGAGCAAAGATGCAGATGCCCCTTATACATAAAGGGTCTGGCAGACCCCACTGTGTGCAATGGGCACAGATGGATCAAAACAATTTGATAAAGGTGCACCCGTCGCTTGTTGTGGGTATGGGTAAATGGATGTATGCATTCGAGAAGCAGACTGCCGAAGTACCCTTGGCCGTTGGTGGCATAAAAAGTTTATTGGTAGCGACAATTGGAGAGCAAGCTGGAGATGTGTGGGTGAAAGCAGGATACTCTCCGCCCTCTGCAATTTATCCAGACTAGGACTGCGAGACTTGTCCTTGGCCTCAAGCCCAGGGATCGTATCTCTCCAGGACTGATGTTAGGGAGAATTCTCTGTAAAGGCTAATTTCCCAAACCTAGTGAGTCCCCCAGCAGCTTTGCTGGATTTTTGGGGTTTATTTTTTTCTCCAGCTAAGAGTGAGACTCTATTTCTCCCACTCTTAGGCATGATTTGAGAATATCCTTTGACTTTGTAATGTGTTTTATGGGCTATGGGGTCTTTTACTCCATAGGGCTTCATGTGTTTTTGGTATGTGTGTTACACAGCACCCTCAGTGCAGTAACACAGGGGTGTCATAGTGACCCCCAAACATAGACTCCATACCCTGGGACTGACTACTGTCTCCCAGGGCATGTTAAGTCACCATTGACTTTACTAGTCTTAAATTGAGAACAGAACCAGTACAAACCATCATATTGTGAAAGTACTGCTAGGGGTAATTAGATTGCCCATGAGTATGTTTTTCGAGGGGGCACTGTGCAGTCCCCCCTCGTCGAGTTTCTGGCTGGTGGCAGTGGTTACCACGCAAAATATTCCACCAGAATATTTCCTATGGGATTTTCCCATTCATTTTAAACGCACCACTTTTTTGGTGCAATGTTAAAGATACCGCCGGGTTATTTATTTAATATTTATTTCCCGGTTGGGTCTTTTTGCCAGGACTCAGTTTTAAAATGGTGTTTGTGTTCGCCTCTGTAACTCCAACCCAAGTCGAGCCCTTTGTTCCACTTTTTGGCGGGCTTCTGCACAGAAGCCTCCCAAAGTGGTGCCACTCTGTCTGGGTACACAGGATGTGTGGGAGGGGGAATAGGCACCCTGGACTGAGTTGCTTCGGCAAATCAAGTCGCACTCTTGTGTGATTGGCCCAGTGGTGAGCCACCCGGCTCACCACTTTGCATGTTTGAGTGACAGCTGGGCCTGGTGAATGGGTGTTTTCTGCATAAAAGCAGGGCTTTGGGGACTGGAACTTCAGAAGTCACCACAGGACCTAAAGAATCCGAAGAGGGAGAAGCTGAGCCGACCTGCAATGACGACACCACCAGTGGAGCCCTGCTGAACCGACTCACCACTTCCCAACGACAGAGAAGATCTTCTTCCAGGAGAGTCTTCTTCCTTTGAACTGGTGGGGTTAACCAGTTCGCCCTCTTTTTGCCTTCCTGGATCATCTCGAGGTCGAATCGCCCGTGCCAAGCACCCAGGCGGCCGGATAGCCACGCTTCACCACTACCGCGAATAAAAGGGTAGTACCTTTTCACTGAGAAACTCCACGGCTGGTTTCTTCCCTGGCAGTGCAACGACCTCCAGCTTTCCTCCACGTTGAGATCTTCTCTTCCCCTGGATGAAGCACCAACTTGCACCCGCTGCCAGGAACAACTGCCCCCGCTGGAGCTTTCTCACCAATTCAGGTACTGTGTCCCGCCTGGTCTCTCTTGCAACAGACTGTTCAAGGTGTCCCGTAAATCCTTGACTCTCTTCCTGGGGTGACCTGGGACCTGTTAACTAACTTTTCTGAACTGATCCAACTTCTTTTGAACTATCTGCAAAGACTTCTAAAGTGTACTTCAACTGTGTGATCTTGGGCACATTCCGCCTTGCTCTCTCCAAGAGTGGGCCTGGCCTATAAACTTTCTTGCTCTACAGTAGACTCTGCCTTTCTTGACTTGCTGTGGTTCTTTTAAAAAGTGTTGGTATTGTGTGCTTTTCTAATTCTGCCTTTTCCCTCCCTTTTTAAATAATTATTGGAGTGCCACCTTGGTTAAGCGCTCACCTGTGTATTTGATAATAAGTGGTGTTCTTTTCCTAAGACTTGTCGAATAATTAATCAGGGAGGTGTATATATTTCTAATTACTGTGTTTGAACTTGCTTGACATATTAGTGCCAGTTTATTTTTACAAGTGTGTTTTTAAATAAATAATTATATACTTTTATACCAAAGATCTGGTCAGTGTTTGCTTGTGCTACTGTATTTTTGTACCTAATGTGTATACTGCCTAACTCTTCTTGAGAGAAGTCTGACTGCTCAGCCACAGCTACCAGGTAAATCTGGGTGGTACATACTGCTACCAATTGGGTTTACTGCCAACACCTGTAGTCTTAAACTTTTTGCAGTGGTCCCTAAGGGAACTGCACAGGTTTCTGCCTAACAACTGAAATCTCTGCACTGGCTCCCAGTGGCTGTGAGGATTAAGTTAAAACCCCTCTGTATCGTCCACAAGGCCTTCTGGGGCCTGGGGCCTCAAAAACTTCAACTCTCTCTTCCTAAATATCTTCCTTCTCGAGCTCTTCGCTCATCCGCCTCCAACTCCCTCAAGGTCAGTCGCTTCTCCAAGCAACAAGTTGGTGGTAGATCTTTCTTCGGCTGTTGCCTCCCTCTAGAACAGCCTCCCTGCCTCCCTTAAACTTGAGGAGAACTGCCTGTGGTTCCTGAAGCACCTCAAAACCTTTCTCTTTGCCTCTGCTTTTTCTCCTCCTCTCCTCTGCTGACCTCCAGGCTGTAACCGGAACTGCATTGGCTACCTGGACACCCTCTGATCTCAGGCCCAGTTCACTCCCCCGCCAGCATCACACACCTGCACTGCTCACCTGGCAACCCCCGCTCTTGTGGACTGTTTCTGTATCCTTACAGTCCCCTACCAGCTCTTGACACCTGATGTCTACACTTACCCATGCACTTGCCACATGCTGGCCGTTACTTATTGTTATTATCTTTCCCATGTACTGCACTGTCCCTGCCCCCTTCCCACGCACTTGCGCAATCTGAATGACTCCTGGCCTAGTAGGATTGTTGTCTGTCCTCCCTTTGGTCCCCTCCCTTGCCTCGTCGCGCCTTGAAACACTTGTGTATAGGCGTGTTATGATATGATAAGATATCATATCATATGATATGGCATTTATATCATACCCGGGAGTGAATTTGGGGAATGATGCACCAGATGGAGCATCATTTGACAACATTCAGGCAGACGTATGGAGCGCGCTGCTGTGCAACTGCATTTATCTATTATGGTTTATCATGAGATTAATGCATTTATTAATCATTCATTCATGTATGCATTCATTTTGAATTCATCTAGAATAGGCTATGTTTGAGCACTATAGTTTTGCTCTAAGCTACATTGGTTCAATATTTGCGGAGGCCATGTAATTATATACCCTTGTCATTTATAGCACAATGTAGAGTGCTTTTAGGCGCTAGAGAATCTGCTTTGTGTCTCTGTCCACATGAATTGGTTTCTTGCTGTGCGCGAAAGAGCAGCCGTACACAGTGTAAAATGTTATCATAACAACTGCCTTTGGCAGACAGTCAGCTACTCCTTGGCACAGAGAAGCGACCTTGTGCTCAGTGCGGAGAATGCTATGTTTTGGGTTTTTGCAATGAACAGCCTCGAGGTGAGAAAGAATGTTAGCGATATGCTTGTTCTGTTCTTAGGATAATGTAGAGACATGTCACCGTGACTAGCCATAATATGCACGCAGTTTGAAATAGAATGTTTTCTACGCATACAATTGCACAATGAATGCGTCATTGCTCTGTATAAACCGTAGGTTGCTGTTAGGTTCAGGAGGTTCAGCTGGGTGAGGGTTGGGTTAGGTTCAGCAAGCTGTCTCACAGTCTTAGTCTTAGAGGCTGGCTGGGTTGGGATTACTGAAGCTCTCATTGCTAGAGAGTGATTGCTTTTGCTTGGCCTGTTAGTGACTAGTGACTGCTTTCATGCACAAATAAAGATGCATATTGCTTTGAAATTACCCGATTCCTGTGTCTCTGATCTCTTGTTATATTTTGTTTCGGTACTATTCACCTCTAGATTCACAACACAGTGGGCATTCTCTGACACATCTGACCTACAGTCAATAATGCAATGTACTATGGGCAATGATGAAGACCCCTCTCAGTTCATTCTTAGAGTTCAGGAGATGTGGAGAGCGGAGACGGGTAGCTCATGGGACCAGTCAATACCCTTTTTCTATTTTATCATTAGAAAGGGCCTACTAAAAGAAGTGCAAAAGGCACTAGACAAAATCGTGGGTATTGAAGCAAAGGGGTGGGCCGTAATACAGAGCATAATAATAAACCATTGCAAGAGGATAAAGGAGCTTGACAAGGAAACAGCACATGGGCGACAAGCACAGGAAGTGAAACTAGTACAAAACAAGTTTGCTAAAATTGCTCTGGAGGCATCAGTATCGACGCCAGCGCAGATAGAGGTTGCATGGAACGGCCAAGAGTTTGTGAGCACTAGAATAGCTGCAGTTTGGTCAGAAGGAGGGCAAGGAAAGTGGGGTGGAGGTCAGCACTGGGGCCTGGGTCCAGAATACCTTCAACTATCCCTCCGTAAATACCCCCCTCAAGCTCTTCGCGCCTCTCCCTCTAACTCCCTCAGGGTCAGTCGTTTTTCAAAGACGCAACCTGGCGGTAGATCTCTGTCTTCGGCTGGGGCCTCCCTTTGGAACTGCCTCCCTGCCCCCTTGAAACTTGAGGAGAACCATCTACGGTTCCATAAACTCCTCAAGACCTTGCTCTTCGCTTCTGCCTTTGCCCCACTTCTCCCCTGATGATCTGCTTTCTCTCTCGGCACCGTGCACCTGACCACCCTCTGTCCTTCGGGCCCAGGTACCTGCTCACCCTGCCACCCTCCTACACTGCCTCCGGGCCACCCCTTGCACTGGGGCCTGTATCTGTACCCATCCAGTCGCCCACTCTTCTTCTGCACTTATCAGAGATACCCTATCTGACTAATCATGCACTTTGCCACTTACAGACTGCGCTACCACTGTGGGTTTTTTTCACCTTATTTATTTACTTATTATTTATTTTCTTCTCTCCTATGTTCTGCACTTTCCAATTTCTTCCCCCTTCTATGCACTTTCCCTCTTTTCCCTCCCCCATGCACTTGCACGTTCTTAATGCCACTCAGCCTAGTAAGATCGTTGTTTTTGTTTCTCCCCTGTTCCCTTCGCCTGGTCGCGCTCTGAAACACCTGTGTACGAGCACGATATAAACAAAATATCATATCATAACAGTACCACAACCCAGAGTGGCAGCAAGGAGGGCAGCAGTGAGGAAGTGGTGGGTTCTGGGGAGCAAGGGGAGGTGAGCTTCGGAGGAATGGACCCAGAGAGGGAGGAATGTGGTTTTCACCATCTTTGAATTGTGGCAAGTGGGGGCACTTTTCAAGGAAGTGTAGGAGCAGACAGGGGATGGGGTATAATTATGGAATTACGGCTCACCACCCCAGGGGCCTGCACCAGTGCCGTTACCCAGAATGACTTCTAGACCCTATGAGGTACACCAGGCCTACACACAGTTGCCCCCGCAGATATCCGTTCCACCTGCGCAGCAGCAGCAGGTGGTACAACAATACACATCCTCGCACACATTTCAACAGGGAGGTGGCGCAAACGCATTCAGTGGTACACCAAATGGTACGGTTGCCCAATTCCGAGGCGCAGCCGTGGTAGGGGAAACCCATTTTCGTTTCCCGGAACAAATACATATCTTGACTAGGACAGCCCATAAAGAACTCTTGCATGTCCGGTCCTGTCAATGACCCTTAACCTTGAAGAGGAACACTTGGTGGGGGCAGAGATAGGAAACAAGCAATTCCTTTTTATGGTTTGTTTCGGGTGCTGAAAAATCATGTATTAGTGTGAGAGACTTCCCATTATCGGGCGAAACTCTTGACATGCAGGGCTTCTCTGGGGCTATCACACTAAGGATTTGGATATAAAGGTGGGGAGAAAGGTGGTGCACTCTCCCTTATTCTGATCTGAGACTTCTCCTGTCAACTTGCTGGTCAGGGGCCTGCTCCGTAAATTGAACATGACAATCTCATTCACTGATCAAGGCATTGTTTGCGGCATGCCCGGAATGTGTGCAATAAGAGCAATGGTGATAATACACGCAATGGCAGGAGAGGTGGTGGTACGAGGGATACCCGTAGACCGAGAGATGTGCATGTATGGAATAACAGTGCTTGTAGAGGCGGTGCCACAAATTGCCAAAAGAGTTTGTTGGAGAGTGCTGACAGATTTGATCTTTTGCCATGTCATGTCACCACAATTGATGGCAGGCACAATCCTGTCCCTAGACTTACAATGGTTGTTGGTATCGGCAAAGAGAGTGATTATACTAGTGTGAGAAACCTGAAGTTGTCTAACCTGCTAGTCCTGAGGGATCGGTCATCCAGGTAGCCAGGACACGGCCATTACTATTGGATCCAGTTCCGGGGGATGGACCAATGCGGAGGATCACCTGGATAAGGGGTCCTCGGGAAGTGGAAATGGGACACAAACAGGTGAGATGCGTTACCCCCTTTCTTATAACACCTTTTCCCCATCCTACCCCACAGGATTTTCAGATGTTCTACCCCCCCTTTTACAATACAAACACTTGTGACAGACAACGGACTAACACCAGAGCCATTTACCTGACATGTCCCAACACAAGGGTCAGGCAGAGGCAGGCAATTGACAATAACTACGCACACCTGACGGCCCTTTCCCTTCCCCACAGGGATAAAAGGTGGAGCACGAAAGCTCACTTGAAGTAAGGCTGAGTGCACGAGGAAGCAGTTACTCCTGACCGGCAGTTCAAGCAGAGGAGAAAGGTGGAGAGACCTGGAGGGAAGACGAGGAGGGAATTGCCCTTTTCAAATCAGACCCGCAAAGGCTCCGAAAGAGAAATCATAAGACTGGGAATTTCAGCTGGCATGTGGTGTGAAAGGTGTCAATGGCACACGGAGCCCTGCCTCTCTGATAGCCAAACCGGGGAGAAGCGCTGTCGAGATGGTGCCGTTGTTAACTCCCGAGACAAGAAACTCCTTCCTCCAGTTCAGCACAGCCGGTGAGTCAAAGAAGACAGATAGCGAAACTGAACTGTGCTGAGTCCCAAGGTTGTAGGTGGATGTGATGCTGGAAATGCATTGGAGGGAGAGGGCCTCCCTGTCCTTGTCCTGTGGTCCTTTTTCATTTGTGTTCTGTATTGTTTTCTGCCCATGAGTCGATGTGGGACTCCTGCCAGTGCAGCTCTTCCTGTTTTTTGGTTTGGTGTATAGACCCATGGGATACCCTTATGACACCGGTGGGTAGGGGTACAACCCTGTGCCCCTAGTGTATGTTTTTGGGCACCTGTGTGTGGCCCACAGAGCAGGGTATGGGCTGGTGGCAGCTCCATGCTGGATTTGACAGGTGCTCTGAGTATCCTCCATTTTGGGATACACAGGCCCTGCCATTGGAATCAGTTGATTCCTGATAGGAAACAAGATGGCCCCTGTGGCCTTGTTTTCCCAAAGTCCTGGGAAGCCCTGACTCTGTCCCTTCCCTCTGATTGGCTGTTGGGTGGAAGTTCCATATATGGTGTTGTTATGAAGTCCAGGCCAGACTGGCTGGAGCCTTCCCAGTGACTGTATGTTGTGGGTACACCCTGTGGGTGTGACCTGGGTGAATGGAGTATGTGACCAATATGCACTTCTTGTTGTGGATATCTGGTTTATGGTGTTTGATACAATGACTGAGACAGCCCAGCCCAGAACTGGTATGAATGCAGTGTGTAGTGTTGAATGTCTGGGTACTTGTCCCAATACACATTCCTTGTTGTGAGTGTCTGAGAGGGAGGAGTATGGCCTGAATGCACTGTATGCCTGATTTGCTCACTGACTGCATGAATGCTCTTCTGTATGATTGTCTGCTGAGTGTGACCCAGCAGTGTGGATGAGAGACAGAATAGTATATCTGGGGACCTCTCACCACTGGAAATTGTTCAGAAGCTGAAGTTAAAACTGATGCTTACTTTCAGAGCCGAGCCTGAAGAAGAAGGTTGACTGCTGTCTCCCTTCACCGAAATCCGAAAACCGTTGAGAATGATCCAAGAGAGGACCTGGTTAGGCGCCCTCTTCCCGTGCTCCGAGGGACCATCAAGCACAGCTAACCTTTGCCGAAGCGCCCTGGAAGTCAGACCCTCGAAAGGCTGCCGACCGGAGACTGGGACCGCAGAGGAGAACGAAGAGCAGCACCGGACATTCCGTCCACCCCCGTTGACCAAGGTTGGCAAGTTTGCTGTAACCGCTGGAGGCCCTTCGAAGCTGTGTTGCCCAGAAGAGGGGACCGCTTGATGCTGTGCCGCCGACGACTGGAGCCGCACGCTCCTTTGCCTAAGACTTTTGATTCACGGACGGGCTCGTCCCACTGCAGAGAAGGCCAGGCCGTTGATGCGCTGAGGAGCATCTGCCGGTGGGTTTCCTGCCACCCAACGACTGTAGAGACGCCGGCCGACTCAACGCCCTTGCTGGGCCACAGTTCTTCACAAACTCTTTGCGGTCCTGAACTATCGTCCCGAGGTGCCCCGCACGCCTCTTCCTTGCAGGATGTCTTCGCTCCGCCATCCACGAACACCGCTGGGACCGAAGCTGCCGCCGCAACGCCAGAGTTCACTTTCTTCATGGGATCTCAACTATCCGTGGCTCCTACTTTAAAGGGAGCAGCTCAAGAAGGATCCTTCGACGACCCGACGTCGAACTCTGCTATTCCAGCTACATTGGGGTGGTAGAAACATTATAGATGGAAATAAGATTTATCGAACAATATATGGACTGAGCTTGTGATACATCTTCACTTCACAGGTTGCCCAGCTGGGGGGGGTCTCCACACAGAACTGTGTCTAGGTAACGGGGCCAGTATTCTGCCAATTGTTCTAACCAACTGCCTTCGTCCTATGTCTATTGTTGGTTCCCTTTATGAAGTGATTTGTGTGACATTTAACCAGAGTATAGTTGATGCACTTTAATGAGATCTGATAATAATTGTGGTACTACTTTAGACTGTATGTATTTGCCATTGTAGATTTTCTGAGCACAAAGTGAGTTATTGTGATATTGTATATAACCTTGAATATTATATAAAGGCTGTGTTTTAACTAATACAGGGTGCGGACATTCCTTTGTGGGGCTTGGGGACTACACTGTACTTAAGAACCAGCCTGCATCACCTCCTGAGAAGCTAGGCCTTGATTGCTCGTCCATTGCTACCGTAATAGAGAATCTTGGCTGTGGTCCTCTGTGCCTCTCCTCTACCATATAGAGAGCAGAAGTACAGAACCCCCCCCCCCTCCAGTCTTTGCAGCGGAAACCTTGGTGAACAAAGAACTTGTGTAATTGAACTTTAAATAAGCCCTAGTAAAGGGATCAGAAGCAGAGTGGTCCGGTGTAGGGGGGCGCTCATTCTAAGGACTCTGACTGAGGCCTTTTTAGGTTAGGTTGTTTTGTTGAAACTACAAGAGCCAAGAGGCCGTAGGAGAAGCCGGTGTGAAATGTCAAAGTGGCCCTACGAGGGTCAAGCAAAACCCTTCGTACACTCAAATGTCTTTGACAGAGTGGAGAAAACTGATCGAACTGTGAATGTGTGAAGCCTGACTGGGGGCTAAGAGGAAGCCTGACTTGGGCTGGAAAACCAAGGGAAGTGAATCCCACATAGTGTTAAAACACCTATGAACATTGTTTGTTTTATTTGCTTACATAGCATGCTGAACCTTGAGGTAGCTAGGCGCATAATCTTGTGGAAGGTTACATACAGGTATAGTTATAAAAGTACAAGAATTTACAGGCATATTTAGTGGAGTTAGTTACATACACGGAATTAGTACAATTAAAAAAATAATTTACAGGAGTATACAGTAGAGGCAGTAAAAAATACAATACAAAATGTACAGGATTATACAAAGAATTTACAAATTGAAGGACTGAGTTAGGCATTATTGCCGACTATATACAAGGAGCTTGTTGTTACGTAAGTGTTAATTTATTTGGAAGGGATTGTGACGATGAGCCATGTTTTGACTTTGAAACGGAAGGCAAGGAAGGAGTGTTCATCTCTTAGTGCTGGGGGCATAGAGTTCCATGTTTTTGCCGCTAGGACTGGGAAACTGGTACCACCTGATTTTTGGAGTCTGTATTGGGGATGTTGAGGCAGTGAGCGTAGTTGTCTCTGGTGGGTCTAGATGAAGTCTTGGCGCAGAATTTGTCGACAAGGTATTTTGGGGCAGTGTTGTTGTATTTGTGGGTGATCATGAGGGTTCTGAAGGTGATTCTGTCTTTTATGGGGAGCCAATTGGTCATCTGTCTTTCATGGGATATGTGGTCAGTGCATGGGGCGTTATTTTGTACAGTTTGGAGTTTGTGGATGTTCTGCTTACCGGTACCTAAATATAGGGAATTGCAGTGATCAAGTTTGGATAGTACCAATGCTCTTGCTAGTATGATACAGCTTTGTGTAGATAGCAAGGGTTTACAGGCCGTTATTAGTTTGGTGTAGTCCGAGGCGGAGGCAGTGGCATTAACCTGTCTTGAAAGTGTCAGGGTGGAGTCGAGGTAGACACCTAGTGTTTTGGCATTTTTGGAGAACTTGATGAGGTTTCCGTCGATATTGAATGAGTTGTTTTGTGGGTTTGAGTTTGTTGAGGCGTTGTTTGGAGCCAATGAGTAGGAGCTCGATTTTGTCATCGTTTAGACAAAGCCCGTGTTTGACCATCAAGTCTTGAATCTTGCTGTAAATTTCATTAAGGTGAGAGGAATCATTTTCATATGAGCCTGAGAGCGTGATGAGGATCTGCGTATCATCAGCGTAGTTTGTGTATAGGACTTTCATGTCATCCAGGGGGTCAAATAAAATATTAGTAAAGATGTTTTAAAGGGTGGGTTAGACGCAGGAGCCTTGGGGAACTCCACACTTGATAGGTGATGGGTCTGCTGAGGCACTGTCTGAGAAAACCCTCATGGATCTGTCAGAAAGGAAGGGTTGGATCCATTTGACTGTGTTTGGTGAGAAGGAGACTGTGGGGTTTATAGTGACTATTTTGAATTACATGTCCAAAAAAAGTTAAAATGTCGAAAAAAAAATTTCAAATGTCTTTTTTTGTTTGATTTTTGTTAAAAATGGGGGGGGTTCCCCCCAACACCTCTTTTTTAATTTGTTTTCTGTTGTAACCCTTTTTCTTTACTTGCGGAACCCAAAAAAAACAGGTAAATAAAAAAAGAAAGCATTCGGAAAAAAAAATTTGACATTCTTTTTTCGACATTTTTGTCATTCGACCAAATGTTTTCGACATTTTAACTAGATACCAGACTGAGGTGGTTAGGTGTGAGGTTAGGATGTTATGGTCGACTAAGTCGAAGGCTGCAGAGAGTTCAAGGAGTAAGAGGAGGGATGGATGGCCTTTATCTTTGGCCTCATGCATTTGTATCTTCAGATCAAGAAGGTCTGTCTCAGTGCCGTGTCTAGGTCTGAAGCCCGATTGGCGGAGGCCTAGAAGGTTGTGCGTTGTGAGGTGGTTCTAAATTTGAATGTAGCCTGCTTTATCGAGGATTTTTAGCAGGGAAGGGGCAGTCATTAGTGGAAATGCTTGGGTCTAGTGTAGGTTTCTTGATAAGCGGTTTGACCCAGGCGTCTTTGAGATTCTTGGGTACTGAGCAGGAGGCAAAGGAGGTGTTAATGAGAGTAGTGATGAAGGGAGCAAAGTCTTTGGCTCCTTCATTGAGGATGGAGGCAGGACAGATGTCCCCTTGGCATTTTGAAGGTTTGAGGCTGGCAATTATTGATTCAACCTGAGTAATAATGACAGGGGCAAATTCAAAGAGATCTGAATTGTTAGGATGTGGTTGGTGGGATTGGCTAGAGTTATTTGTACCTTTGGGGATTACGGGGGAGTCTTTTGGCTTCTATTTTGGTCTGGAGTAAAGCTATTTTGTCTAATAGTGCCTTTTGGATCTTGGCACACCAGGAGGCATCTTTGTCACAGGTAGATTGGGGAGGTATGGGTGCTTCCAGTTCCCTGAGAATGGTGAAAAGTTCTTTCACATTGGATTTTGTATTTTGTATTCTACTGTTGAATGTGTCACTTTTGGTTTTAATAATAGCTTTTTTGTCAGTGGCGGCAGCTATTTTGAGGTGAGGTTTCTTTTTGCCAGATAGCTTCGGCAGTTCTTTTAGATTTCCTCAAGGCTTTCAGTTCTGGGGTGAACCATTTGTTGAGGTGATTGAAGTTTTTTTTGAACATGTGAACTAGAGCTTTTGGATCTAATTAAGTGGCGTGAGATGGGTTGATGATGGGTTGGATGAGAGGGTTGATGGTCTCCAGGGTGATGGACATGTTATTCCTAGTAGATGCCGGGGAAGCTTGTGCAGTCACAAGGGGTGTGGAGGCGTCTAACTCGAAGTGGATGATGTGGTGGTCGGACCAAGCACCTGGGTTGTTCGAGAGTATGTTCAGATTGCAGTTTAAGTTAGCGACCTAGTCGAGGGTTCTACCTTTGCAATGGGTGGGTCCTGACGTGTGTTGTTTGAAGCCTAGTTCAAGGAGAGATTGTTCAACAGTTGAGGCGTCAGAATCTAGGGGGTCTTTGTTTCCTAAGTTTAGGTCCCCTAGTAGTAGGATTTTAGAAGTTGGTTTGGTGTGATGGGAAAGTAGGTTGGACATATCTTCTTCAAATGTGGAGGTAGGGCCTGGTGGTCCAGAGATCAGGTGAATCAGAAGTGTGCTTTGGGCAGAGAGGGGCAATTTTACAGATATAAGTTCTCCTGATGTAAACGGTAGAGAAGTGAATTCTCTTAGGCATAGATGGGTTTTGGAAATTAAGGCAATTCCTCCCCCTTTACTGGTTGTTCTGTCATCTTTAGTGATGGTGTAGTCGTCTGGAACCGCGAGCATGAAGACAGGGCCTGCTGCTGGATGTAGCCAAGTTTCAGTGACTGCCAGTAAGTCAAGGGTGTGGCGATAAGTGTCAACGTGGCTGAAGGATGTCAACAATGAATAGTTGTTAAATGGCAAATGTGAACACGACAGAGGAAGGCCTGTGAACTGAGTGTAAACAGTGATGTATCCGTGAGCATTGTAACAACAAGTGAGAAACCGGTTGAGGGATGTCAACAATGAATAGTTGTAAAAATAGACTTTGAGACTTTTGAATGATATGATTTTGAGAGGAAGATCGTAGTGAACCCGATTGAGAGAGGCTAGCATTGCAAGAAGGATCAGAGCCCTGCTGAGGGGGATCCAAGGGGTAAGAGCAATCGCCTACTGTGAAAGATTACTAAAGGAACTTTTTGTTTGTTTATGGTTCAGCAGGCCTTCTAAGACAAGAGACTTTACAGGAAAGAGACTTGGCCCCAGAAGGTCCTGGCATTGTTGAAAGGAACTATAAACCTGTGCTGCGAGGCCCAGGAGTGTGCTGTGCTCAAAGATCCTGCATTATCCCATGCTATAAATGTGGGGAAGGGAGACCCCAACCATATCAATCTGAGTTATCATTTGGTGAACACTTCTTTTTTTTCTTGAGAACATTATCCCCCACTATTTTGTAACTTAGTTGTAAGGATTGTCAATTTCTTTTTTAGTATAGGCCTTTTTTATTTGACAAGATGCCACTAGGACTGCCTTATTATTATTTGATTGTTGTAGCTTGCTCCCATCTTAGATTCAGGTTTAGATTATGCATTTTTCTCACCCTTTATACAGCTTAATAAACCACCTTGAGCTGTGATCACTTGTGTCTGTCTTTACTGTTGATCCATGTGGTCCTTACACTAGGGACAGACAAGCATGTGTGTGAGTGGAGTACCTGCATCGACCCCACTGTACCTCTTAGAGGTGACCGATGCAGAATTGTTTGAAAACAATGACGGGGATGGAGAAATCATTTTGGAGATTTGCATCTCCTGTGAGATAATGGTGCAGTGTCGAAGAGTGCAGTGCCCCCTGATGGCTGTTGTGGCATCATGAATGCTCCACATACAAAGTGATGGAACATCCCATCGCGATTGTGGAACTTTTCTTGATCGTGAACCCAGCTGCAGCAAATGCCTGTTTGCACTCGAATTTCTCCTGCATAACTGAGTCAAGCGGACCACTGTAATAGGCCAATGGCTTGTGGCCCATTGTACTCTTCTGGGTCAGTACTGCAGCCATGGGTTTGCTGTTAAAATGCAAGAATATGTAGAGTATAGTCTGGAGTGGCAAACACTGGAGTTGTGCATATGACTTCCTGTAGGTACTTTGTAATCAAAAGGGTATATATTGTCAATGGTGTAAATTGAGTAATTCATTATTCAATGTGTAATTATTTTAGTGAAGAGCATGTATCCACAATATCACGTCTGGTGTCCTTAAGCTCAGAAAATACACATGAGTTTGTGACTGCCTTTTGTGCTTTCTTGAGGGCCTGCAGAAGCGGTCTGGCATATGCTGCATAGTCTAAAATCCATGCTCTGCAATAGTTGCACAGCCCTATGAATTTCTGCATGTCTTTCACTGTTATGGGTCTGGGTGTGGCACACAGAGTCGCCGCTCTGTCTGGTATAATTCTTTTGCCATTTGCTGATATGAGCTGGCCTAGATACAGTACCTCTTGATAGCAGTACTGTAGTTTGGCATTGTCAACCTTATACCCCTTGTGGGTGAGGAGTTGTAAGAGGGTGATGGAGTCTCTTCGGCAGTGCTGTTCACTGTCACTACATACCACCAAGGCGTCCGCATACTGGATGATCGTGCTGTTCACTTAAATGTTTCCTAGGCCAGCATGCAACATTCTGTTGAAGATACTTGGGCTCTCTCAGTACCCCTGAGGCAAACAAATATGTTTGTAGCTCTTTTCACCATGGGTGAAGGCTGTGAGATACTGTGAATCAGGGTAGTTATTGAAAATAAGCCGTTTTTCAAATCTACCACGTCAAATGAGGTCGCGTCTTGGGGATACTGCACAAAATGGTGGCATGGTTCGGGACCAATGGAAATTCTTTCTGTACCACATCATTTAGGGGGCGCACATCCTGGATAATTCTCCATTTGCCCCCATCTGCTTTATGACAGGGTAGATCACAGTGTTGCACAGTGATGTGGATGGCAATATTATCCCTTGACTGAGTAGGGCCTGTATCGTGTCTCTGATTCCCTCCTTTGCTTCTCTTGATAGTGGGTACTGTTTCACCTAGGGTAGTACTGCCCCTGCTTTTAGTGTGATGTGTACTGGTGTTACCTCCTTTAAAAACCCAACATCATGTGAGTTAGTGGTCCACGTCTGCTCGGGTACAAAAACTATGTGGAGCATTCATTATTCACCATTTTTGAGGGATCGATATCTACCCAAACCACACAGAGCCTCAGCGTATGAGATTATCCTCTCAAGCCCAAATATCCATTTTGTGCAATGCAAGAAACTGATCCCTGCCACTTTTTTAACAGAAATGTGTACAAAGACTTAGAAGTCCATTACTGTGCCCCATACAAGGGAGAGGAGCATGACATCTGTTAGGGAGAATTCTCATTCTATTGCTGATTTCCCCTACTTATAGAGTCCCCCGGGAGCATTGCTGGATTTGAAGGGTTTGTTTCTTTTTACCTGCTAAGAGCGACTCTTTTTCCCACTCTTAGGCATTTTTGCTATGTGTGTTCTAGGCTATTTTTGTGTTTAAGGCCTATGGGATTTTCTCACCCCCATAGGAACCATCTTTATTCACATGTGTTACAGAGCACCCTCAGTGCAGTGACACAGGGGTGTCCTAGCGACCCCCAAACATAGACTCCATACCCTGGGACTGACTACTGCCTCAAGGGCATGTAAAGTTCCAATTTACTTTACTCGTCAAATTCTACGAACTTAACCAGTACAACCCATCTTACTATGGAGGTACTGGAAAGGGCAAATAGTTTTTCCCTTAGGTTCATTTTCGAGGAGGTACCATAAAGTTCCTCTCTTTAAGGTTTCTGGCTGGTGGCAGTGGATACTACCGTAAATATTCGACCACAAATATTTCCCTATGGGATTTTTCCATTGTTCGAGGCTTCCACTTTTCCTGACAGCCTCTAACATGCCGCCGGTTTATATTAATATTAACTTTACTCCGGTAGGTTTCATTTGCCAGAACTTTAAAATAACTTCTTTCTCTTGTCTTTCTCTAAACTCCTAACCAAGGTCGGGGATCCTTTGTTCGTCCTTTTGGCGGGCTGCTGCCCAGAAGCCCACCTTTCGGCGCCACTGAGTCTGGGGTGGGTCCATTGTGTGGGAGATGGAGTAGGACCCCTGGACAGGGTTGCCTTCACAACCCATGTCGCACTCTATCCTGATAGGCTGGAAGGTCTCCCGCCAAAGATGACCACTCCACTGTGTGGGTGACAGCTAGGCTGTATGAATGGGGATCTTTTAGCATAAATGCAGGGTTCTGAGGACTGGAAGAGCAAGACGTCGCCACTGGAACTAAGAAACCGAAGAGGATAGAAGCCAAAGACATCTGCAACGACTGAACCACAGGTGAAGCCCTGCTGCAGCGTCTCACCACTTTTCTCCACACGACGAGAGAAGCTCTTCATCTGCAAGAGCCTTCTTTCCTTGAGCTGGTGGGGCCAACCAGTTTGCCAATCGCCTTCCCGGACCTGCCTTGGTGGAATCGCCAGTACCCTGTACTCGGTGGCCGGATAGCCAGGCACCAGTCAACCCGGACCGTGATTTAAAGGAGCGTACCTGTTATTCGTCGGGCAGCACCGCAGCTGGTTCCATCCCTGGGTAGTGCAGTAACTCGAACCTTCCTCCACGACGAGAGCACCTCTTCCTATGCTGGATCATTCGAACTGCAGCAACTACCAGGAACAACCGCCACCGCAGGAGCCACTTCTTCATTTAAAGGTACATTGTTCCGCCAGGCCGCCCTTTCTTCCCGGTAGCACTAAAGGTGTTTTAAATCCTTTACCTACCTGTTGGGTTGGCCGCCCCTCTCTCTTAACATTGTCTTTCCAACGCCTGCATCCACCTTTTTAAATTCGTTAACCAAAGACTTGACTGCAGCTACAAGAACATTTTGCTCCTGGGCCCTTGCCTTGTACCACTAACTCTGGCACAGGCCTACTGACTCTGGTCACATTTGTTAGATCTGCCTTCTTTAGATTGATTCTCATCTAGAACTGTGTTGTGCACCTATTTCTTACAACTGCCCTTTCCTTCCCTTTTCTAAACCTTGTGAAATGCCATTTTGCTCAGTTTTCATTTAAGTATTGCCTATACTGATGCACTGTCTTGCTTAAACTGGTTCACAAACTTATGTGAAGGGTTGCTAGGGTGTGTAAGAAGGGATTTCTGAATAACTTGTGTTTTCGCTCCCTTGTGAGAAATTGCTTGAGTATCCCTTGTGCGTGGTTTTCACTGTGCCGTTTTGCTTCGTTTTCACTCTGGTTCACTTGGTCTACAATTTAACTTGGGAGTGTGTATAATTTTCCTTTGACTTAATTTAACTTGCTTGATGACTGTGATACATGTGTTTTATTAGAAGTGTATAAAATAAATATATATATATACTTTTGAATACAAAGCTTTGGTTGTTTCCCTGTACCATAGTACAGTAGACCTATTGTGTAAACCCTGAATACTGCTCATCTCCCTCTTGAGATAAGTCTGACTGCTCAGCCACAGCTACCAACAAAATCTTTGACGTACAGACTGATATCAAAGGGGATTTATTGCTCTCACCTGTAGTCTTAATCTTCCTAAGGGAACTGCACAGGATTCTGCATAACAACATCCCAAAGGCAAAGGATAGCCCATTGGAAGAGGGTGAGATTCTCTTAGTTGATGGCCCAGCAACAATTGATCAGGCGATGGGACAGAGACATACGGGCGTCAGTGGTGCTTCCAGAGAGAGGTGAATGTGAGACATTAGTCATGAAAAGAATTCTGATGTATTTTTCAGCACAAGCAGCGGAGCTCATAGCAATCATCGAAGTGCTGCAGGCATCACAAGGGTGTCATGTGACCATCTATTCTGACTCGGCATACGTACTACAACAGTGTATGCTGGTCTGTCGTGGTGGAAGACTAGGGGTTTCCGGAGGGCAAACAGCTCCCCAGTACAACATGCTGCATTGTTAGACATATTGATTGCCACATTGTCCCAACCCTCTGTAGTGGTGTTCGTTAAATGCGCCACCCAAAAAAACAACACAGACAAAATCTCAATGAGGAACGCTGCAGACGCAGCAGCCAAAATGATGGCTTACCTCCCAGTACCTACAATTGTTGAGTACATTGTGACTATCTGCCTCCAACTCCCTCAGGGTCAGTCACTTCTCCAAGAAACGAGTTGTGGTAGATCTCTTTCTTCGGCTGGGGCCTCCCTCTGAAAACAGCCTCCCTGAAACTTGAGGAGAATCATCTCCGTTTCCAGAAGCACCTCAAAACCTTTCTCTTTGATTTTGCTTTTTCTCCTCTTCTTCCCTGCTGACTTCCTGGCTGCTACTGAAACGGCACTGGAACCTGGCCACTCTCTGATCTCGGGCCCTGGTCCCCTACCCCACCAGTCGCACACCTGCACTGCCTTCCTGGCAACCCCTGCATTTGAGGACTGTTTTTCTGTATCCCTACAGTCCCACTACAAGCACTTGACACCTGATGTCTGCACTTACCTTTGCAATCGCCACCTGCTGGCCACACTTTTTACTTACTGTATATTCTATTATCCCATGTACTGCACTGTCTCCTCCCCCTTCCCCCACCGCACTTTCCTCCTTCTCCCTTCCCATGCACTTGCGCGATCTGAATGACACATGGTCTAGTAGGATCGTTGTCTGTCTTTCCTCCGTTCCCCCTCCCTTGCCCCGTTGTACCTTGAAACACTTATGTATAGGCGTGTTATAACTGCCATATCATATCATATGCCTCCAAATAATCAGCAGAGTACCCATATACAGCTGTGCCTATTGCACAACTTATCGAACTACAAGGCAAAGTGCCAAAAGAGAACTGTGGACCAAGAGGGGGTGCAAACAATCCCCAACTGATCTCTTGTGCAGACAGGAGTGAACTGGTAAAGCAGTTATTCCCCAGGAACTGTTAGCATTAGCTTTCGACCAACTTCACCACGCCGCCCACAGCTCAAACTAACACATTGCAGGAGACATACAGAAAGACTGGTTTGTGCCCAAACTTCAGGAGCACCTTACAAACATGATCATACATTGTACCATGTGCCAGAGATTTGCACAGGTGTGACACTCTGGACTTTATGTGGATCCCTGCCCCACCCCATTGGGCCGTTCCGTGAGCTACACATGGACTACGCAGACATGAGAGAAAGATGTAAGGGGCCCTGGTACCTGATTGTCGTTGTTTGCCCCTTTTCACAGTGGGTTGAGGCGGGCCCTTGTGCACCCCCAGATGCCAAATGTGCCACCAAATTCCTTGTCCATGAGGTATTTCCCCAATGGGGTGTGTGTGACGTATTAAGATCCGATAATGGCACACATTTAATGGCATTAAACACTGGATGTTTTCAATTTATCACTCCAAGGTCAACAGCATTGTGAAAAGGATCAACGTGCGTCTCAAAAGCAAGCTATCTAAGCTCTGCACCACTTTAAAGAAGAACTGGGTGCACTCTTACCGTTGGCCCTCTTCAGTTTACACACACAACCCAGCAAGGACTACCATTTATCACCCAATAAGGTGGCCACTGGTCATGGCATAAGTATGCCCATATCCCCTGTTAGGAAGGCATCAGATGCCCATGGGGCAGCAGTGGTTTTAGGTGACAAATTTAAAGAATACTCAACAATCCTAACATGTGCAATTAAATGTGTCTCCCAACAGATTGCACCGCCCCTACAAGAGGACACAGAAAACACTACAACCACAACAGCCAAAGAATCCCTGCCCGCCCAACCGCTGCCTGCCCGGTGAATTTATATGTACAGAGTTTTGTCAGGGTGGTAAAACAAGCGTATTGAGCTAAAGAAGTCCTCTTTTTTAGGGGGCTGTGTAGCTGAGGACCAAATGTAAGAGTATATAACAGGAATGCCACTGAATACAGCCACCCGCCTCTACACATGCTGGGTGTACCTGGTTGACAGTCATATTGGTCAAAATGATCCAAATAGGACAGAGAAAAAAGTAGAGATCAACATATTTTAATTAATCCGTAGAAAAAACTAACGTGTTAAAAAAACGTAATGCATTCTGTTTACAAAACATAAAAACAATTAGTGAAAAACACCATTTTTCTAGTCGAAAAAAACAACAACAGCTACAACCGTCATCATTTTTTTAAAACAGTTGAGTAAGGTTAGTATAAGTGTAATATTGACATTGCATATATCCTCAGTTTATATTTTATTGGTCCTTGGCTCTGTCGACACAGAGAAATGTGTTTCAGAGTTGTGTCAGGAAATGGAATAATCCCAGGTTCCATGGTTCTTACGAAATTATATTTTCAACTCCCCTCGCTGTGAAAGTAAAGTGCTTTGCTATTGGATCCGTTCATCTGATGTACTCAGGGCACCCCCAAACAGTTCATAGCCACCTTGGAAGCTCTGGTCTCTGTCTACCTACCCAAGTTCTATTCACATAGTTAGCGGTCACAAGGGTTTTTGGTCATTAGTGTATTTAAGAACATACATAGCTAGTTGAAAATAACATTTTTATAACATCGCTCTCTCTCCCTCTCTCTCTCTCTCTCTCTCTCTCTCTCTCTCTCTCTCTCTCTCTCTCTCTCTCTGTCTGATTGTCTCTCTCTCTCTCTCGCTCCCCTTCTACTGGCTTTTGTGTGCATCCTTTTTCCTTTTAGGTGAGAAGACAATGGAGCCGGTAACATCAAATACATCTATATTTTAGAAACAATGTCAGCTGTCAGACTGTTCCTTGATGTTCCTATTCCCATATGTGTAGAATGCACAAAAGTGCAAGATTATTTGCCGTTTTGATGTTTGGACTAGGAATTTATTGGGGAGCTTCTTTTATATGGGGAGCTCATATAAAAGAGGGAGGAGCAGGGCCATATCCACAAACATAACCGATATTACTGTAAATATGCACAATAATAGTGATGAATGGAACAACAATAACAATAGGTCAACAAATACCCCTGTATATATGGGTATGACTGTGAGCACAATATTAGAACATTCCTTCCCATTTGCTTTTAAGAAATGTTTTCATAACACACCTTTCCATGATGATATTAGCAGTAGAAGTGCTGTGAGTAAACCCAATGGCCCACATAAAAGAATAAAATGCCAAGCACGGAGGGACCATGGGCTAGGCCTGGATGCGACTGAAGATGTACGACACTCTGAAATGACTAAAAGCTGGTACATTAGTTTTACCCCCTCCCCCCCGGGTCTGGAGTGCTATATGAATAAATAAAACAAACAATCAAAACGAACAAACATACATGGATATGAGTGCAGTAGTGAGACAAACAGCAAATGGCAGCTGTTATATCTGTTTATTAATCCCACACACATCCAGGACACCCAAGGTAGTGGTACCACAGGAAGTACCAATCATAGAGGCACAGTGACTGGTTCATCTTGACTATGCATGGTTGAAGGCACCTTCCAGGAGGCACAAGTGGGCAACTAGAAATTAATGATCCAGACCCCCTGCAATGTAACGACAATCCGAGAGACATCAAATACAAGCAGGAGCCATATTTAGTTATTCAAGGACTTAAATATATAAAAAGAAAATGGCCGAAGACCACACTCAGTTGTCTGGTGGAAGGGCTCCTAGGATATGAAGAGGGACTCTTGCAAACACATGTGGACAGAGCACATTGCAAAGTTGACATGGATTGCAGCAATGGAAAAGCCAGTGAAAGTGCACTGGGAAGAAATTTATGAACTATGTTTCCACAGCGAAGGAACTATTTTCATCGGCTTCTATGAAAAATGCAACAAAACCCTCCCGATTCCTGACCTGAAAAAGGGCCTACCAGAGGTGATGGATTACTACTGGGTCTGTGGCTAACAAGCATACTTGCACCTCCCACCATCATGGAGGGGCTACTGTTTGCTGGCCACGCTGCAACTCGGTGCTAATAGTAATCCTAGAAGACTACTTGTAATGGGGGCCAATACGCGATAAAACCCCGACTGTTTCTCCCGCATGCAAAGAACAGAATCTGTTGCTGCCAGCAGAGTTTTGCATCCCACCCGAAAAGGGAAGCACAAGAAACTGCAGATGAAGAAGAGATCCAACAACCTAGTCTAGAGACTGCATTGCTCGCTGAAATCCCTGAAGAATATAGACTGTTTAGCTCTGCAGATATCTTCTTTGCCTCCCTACTGTTACCTGACGTGCAAGCAGTGGCCAACGCGAAAAGTCTGCAAATTGTATGCTGGTCCAGTTGGAAAATGGCACTGAGCATGGGTTCAACGTCATAAAGGTTGAGCTGCGTGCGCTAAGGCTGATGAAGATGCAGAATTGCTACTTCCTCAATATGCTGATAGCGATGGAATCACCATTGTATGTTTGTGCCTCCCAAAGATGCAGTTAAAGGGTTGTTGTCGTACATAATTGCAGCTGTACATAGTCTAGGAGTTCATATGAAGAAAGAAGGTGGAATATAAGGAAATGACTTGTTCGATGTCACATTTGATTGGTCCCCACCCTGGTTAGGAGCAATCATAAAGATGCTCGTGCCTGTCATCGTACTCATCTTCTGCACCTGCCAAATGGGAGTACAGTGTTGTGCCAAATCAGTGCCTAGTAGCGCAATTATGATGGTGTAAATTGGGGTTTCAAAGGTACTTCGCAATACAAAAGTTAGTGAGATACAAACTGACAATGCCATCCTTCAAATGATTCCCATCCCTTATGTGGAGGAAGTGGACCGTCTGTATCATATCAATATTGTCCCACCCCCTGAGACTTATGAGGAGGTATGGGTTGATCTGGCAGGTGATGGGGGATGTATTTACATAACATGCATTCCTCAGAAATATGCATGATCAGGGCAAAGCATACGGCCTGTGTGTAGAGCCTGGATACCACACGAGGGGACCCCACCATATGAAGAGGCAGTGAGAAGGGAGAATGAACGCATGTGTGGGGGGGAGTTTGTTACTGTAGAAGCAATAAAAGAGGGGAATGTTGGAAAGGGAGTGAACCCATCCCACCGTAGGGAGGCACTTTAGGGTGAGGCGAATCCTATTGGAGGAACTGCTATACACCAGGGGGATGAAGGGGTGCTCTTAAGGTCCCCACATGATTATAATATCGTATTGGCTTGTATGGCCATGCAGTATTTAGTGTATTAGACACAACCCGCAAGTCAAAGGGGAAACTTGAACAGGCCGAAGCACTGATGAGAGAGGCCCACGCTGCTAACTTCCACAGAAACTCTCCTTTCAAACACATTGTGTATAGGCGCTATATAAATAAACTATTATATATCATATCATAAAGTTGTTGCCAACATGTTTGTTCCAGGAAAGAATGTGCCCTGCAAGGCCACGAGACAGTGCTAGGTGCCTTGGTTCACGTGTTATCGCCAACAGGCCAGAGAATGCCTCAGACCCCCACCCAGCCAACTACGATTTATAGCCCCTACAGCTGTCCGAGTCCCAAGACCCCTGAATACGGAGATACCTGCTGACCCCAGACCACCGATCATAAACCAATCAGCCATAAAAGATTTAAGAGTATTCTCAACTACCCTTTATTCCATAATGGCATGATTTGTAATGCGAGGGACTGTGAAAAGAGCTAAATAATATGAGGCCGGGAAACCCAAAGGAAACACACCAAACACTGGTTACAAAGGAACATACAAAGTACTTTATTTTAAGGTCAAGCAATGACAAAGTCAATGATAGATCGGATAGCTATCGGCCCTGAGTACAACACAACGAACTTCAACGGGGTTCGATGTATTCAGTGAGAGACTGTACATTGGGACATTCAGGCTTTTATACATTTCTCCAGCCTGTTGTCCAACCCCTTCGCGGGTTATCCATTCCATGAATGTATTACTGGTCTAGGGTCTCTGCCAGGTCAATTCTAATTTATTCATCAGTATGTGCATAGATCAGTTCCGTTGATACAGGTAATCCATTTACATGCAGGTCAACAGAAGGACAAGGTCTCAGTTCACGACCCTAACAAGTGGCCTGTAGGCAAGTTATACATTAGCTGTACGGAGGTCAAGACAACCTAGATTCTATTCAGAATGGCATCGTCCACTATTTTGATGTACAGGGTGACTTTTACACAGCAAGAGAACCTAAAATGGCGGTTTGATTCAAGATGGCGGCTTACATCAATTTCTAAGGTCAAGACCTTGCCGTAGAGAGTTATTCTCTTACTGTTTTAAGCAACTTGGCGTAGGCCAATATACATACAATCGTTTACAATAGGAGGCATAATTTAATATCCAGTTTGGCCTATGCCAAGTGCTAAGACTACTTCTGATCTCCTTGCAAGTAACTCCATACGTCATCGTCCATACACCCTGAATCGCTGTCAGAGATATCTTTGGCCATCAGGTCGTTCACTAAGATCTCTTTTAACACATACTCCTTGGAAGTTTTATCCGGGGCATATACTTTTTGTCCTGTCGTACCTATCGCCTGAGCACAACATCCCCCTAGCATCGAACATGTACTAGGTAGACATTGGATACAACAACAAAGGAATAGCAGAACTCCCAAAATGATCAATAAAACTGAAAGTAACTTCCAACCCCAAGATTGCAAGAAATCCCAAAACCAAACACTAAGATTCCAGTTCCCTTCGGGAACATGCACTTCTGAGCTAAGGACGTGCAGATTCTGAATTGCTTTGAAAATGGTTGGGGAGGAGTCTGGTTCGAAAACACAGCAAGCGGAACCCACTAATTTACATACTCCACCACATTCAGCCAGAATGACATCTAATGCCATCCGGTTCTGGAGTGCTACTAATCTTATCGCTTTCTGCTCTAATGTCATATTATAGAGTATATCTGTGGTCCAGTTGATGGTTCTCTCCAGTATTCTCGCTAGTCTCCTGATGTCTTCGGAATTTGCTATCTGCCCCCAAAATGGCACAACTGATTTTGCTATATCTCCCATCACTTGTGCGGGGGTATCACCATTCTCGTCCCGCCCTGGACGAGCCTTTGAAACTTCCAAAGTGCTTGCTATGAATACCACGGGTAACAGGATCCCTAAATAACAGGTTCCCTGCCAATCCCTGGGCAACCATGGAAATGCTACATTACCACAAACGAAATAGACAGGTTCGCCCACATACAAAGGTCTGTCTTCCCCAGTCAAATTTGCAACGTTGGCACAGCCTTTAAAATCTCCCATTGACCGGGTACCATTCCTCTGTATGCAGAAAGAAACGGAATCGGGGCTATGGTTAACAGAGTAAGAAGGAGGCATGGCATCCTTATTGCCTATCGGAGCCATTTTAAAGGAAACAAAAGATTGGAAAGGACGAGATAGTCTATCAGAAGGCCTAACTGAAGCAACGTTGAGTTTGCTCCTATTTGCAAAAAGCGAGCATCCCAGGGGAGTCAGAACACGTTTTTCAAAATTGTTCAAATTAGTTCCATCAAAATTCCCCGAGAAGCTATCATTCCATCGGCCAAAGAACAGTGCTCTAAGAGAGGCATAACAAGCAGTCGTCAAAGGTAAGGGATGAATATACGAACCTAACCCCTTATCCCCATGTTGCGGTAAATGCGAGCAGACCCAGCAATTGGTTTTCTTAAAAATGGCATGTGTCGAATTCATAATCGGCATCTATTTATTATTGTGATACTTCTGTCCATGCTGAGAGTCCCTAGGTGACAGAGTATGCAAATGTACAAAAGGAGTAAAAACAGTAGGTACAATTTCAGTTGGCAAAAGAGGCTCTAGAGCAGGGGTGCACAACTGATTTTGACAGAGGGCCGAAAGTACCTTACATGAGGGCTATAGTGGGCCGAAAAGTAAATGTGGGCGGGGCGGTAGATGGCGCGTGGCAGGAAGCTTTTTAAACCCCCAAGTTGTACTAGACACATGGAAAAAGAATGTTTTTGAGGGGTAACGATTTTTATTTGCATTTCAAACTTACATTTTGTACTACACATTTTCCATTGTTATAATTTATTTCTATTTAGTTATTGTATCTCGCCTGTTTAATTAACTTATATATATTTTATTGACCCTAGATTGGACATGCCGTTATTTTGGACTGCTACAGTTTGCTATTTGGGTTACCCAAGAGGAGTATGGCCTTCGTTGAGTCAGGTTTCCTCAAAAAGCCAAAGATGAACATCTCCTAACTGTGCCTGTTTTAGCTTTATTATTGGGTTCACTCTTGGAGTGCAACACTATGCCCCAGGGCCCCCTTACCCCCAACCAAACACTATGCCCCATGTCCCCCTCACCCCCAACCAAACACTATGCCCCATGTCCCCCTCACCCCCAACCAAACACTATGCCCCATGTCCCCTTTACCCCCAACCAAACACTATGCCCCATGTCACTCACCCCCAACCAAACACTATGCCCCATGTCACTCACCCCCAACCAAACACTATGCCCCATGTCACTCACCCCCAACCAAACACTATGCCCCATGTCCCCATCCCTCCCAACCAAACACTATGCCCCATGTCCCCATCCCTCCCAACCAAACACTATGCCCATGTCCCCCTCCCCCCCAACCAAACACTATGCCCCATGTCCCCCTCACCCCCAACCAAACACTATGCCCCATGCCCACTCACCCCCAACCAAACACTATGCCCCATGGCACTCACCCCCAACCAAACATTATACCCCATGTCCCCCTCACCCCCAACCAAACACTATGCCCCATGTCACTCACCCCCAACCAAACACTATGCCCCATGTCACTCACCCCCAACCAAACACTATGCCCCATGTCCCCCTCCCCCCAACCAAACACTATGCCCCATGTCCCCCTCCCCCCCAACCAAACACTATGCCCCATGACCCCCCCCCAACCAAACACTATGCCCCATGTCCCCCTCACCCCCAACCAAACACTATGCCCCATGCCCCCCTCACCCCCAACCAAACACTATGCCCCATGGCACTCACCCCCAACCAAACATTATGCCCCATGTCCCCCTCACCCCCAACCAAACACTATGCCCCATGTGACTCACCCCCAACCAAACACTATGCCCCATGTCACTCACCCCCAACCAAACACTATGCCCCATGTCCCCCTCCCCCAACCAAACACTATGCCCCATGTCCCCCTCCCCCAACCAAACACTATGCCCCATGTCCCCCTCCCCCCAACCAAACACTATGCCCCATGCCCCCCTCACCCCCAACCAAACACTATGCCCCATGGCACTCACCCCCAACCAAACATTATGCCCCATGTCCCCCTCACCCCCAACCAAACACTATGCCCCATGTCACTCACCCCCAACCAAACACTATGCCCCATGTCCCCATCCCCCCCAACCAAACACTATGTCCCATGTCCCCCTCCCCCCCAACCAAACACTATGCCCCATGTCCCCCCCCAACCAAACACTATGCCCCATGATCCCTCCCCCAACCAAACACTATGCCCCATGTCCCCCTCACCCCCAACCAAACACTATGCCCCATGCCCCCCTCACCCCCAACCAAACACTATGCCCCATGGCACTCACCCCCAACCAAACATTATGCCCCATGTCCCCCTCACCCCCAACCAAACACTATGCCCCATGTCACTCACCCCCAACCAAACACTATGCCCCATGTCCCCCTCCCCCCCAACCAAACACTATGCCCCATGTCCCCCTCCCCCCAACCACACTATGCCCCATGTCCCCCTCACCCCCAACCAAACACTATGCCCCATGGCCCCCTCACCCCCAACCAAACACTATGCCCCATGGCCTCCTCACCCCCAACCAAACCCCCCACCCCATGGCCCCCTCACCCCCAACCAAACCCCCACCCCCCAAATCAGCACACACAAACCAGCACCAATACAGACCCGAACCCCCACCCCCCAACTCCAAACCCCCCACCCCCCAACTCAGCACACACACTCTCAAGCATGCATCCATACAGACCCGACCCCCCACCCCCCAACTCAGCACACACACAAACATGCACCCATAAAGACCCGAACCCCCCACCCCCAACTCAGCACACACACACAAACATGCACCCATACAGACCCGAACCCCCCACCCCCCAACTCAGCACACACACAAACATGGACCCATACACACCCGAACCCCCACCCCCCCAAATCAGCACACACACAAACATGGACCCATACACACCCGAACCCCCACCCCCCCCAAATCAGCACACAAAATACATTCAAATACAAACATTCATACACATCCGACACGCCCCCCCACCCCCGCATCTCAACATACACTCAAAATACATTCAAACACAAACATTCATACACATCCGACACACACCCCCACCCCCGCATCTCAACATACACACAAAATACATTCAAACACAAACATTCATACACATCCGACACCCCCCCACCCCCGCATCTCAACATACACTCAAAATACATTCAAACACAAACATTCATACACATCCGACACCCCCCCACCCCCGCATCTCAACATACACACAAAATACATTCAAACACAAACATTCATACACATCCGACACACCCCCTCACCCCCGCATCTCAACATACACACAAAATACATTCAAATCAAAACATTCATACACATCCGACACACCCCCCCACCCCCGCATCTCAACATACACTCAAAATACATTCAAACACAAACATTCATACACATCCGACACACCCCCTCACCCCCGCATCTCAACATACACACAAAATACATTCAAATACAAACATTCATACACATCCGACACACCCCCCACCCCCGCATCTCAACATACACACAAAATACATTCAAACACAAACATTCATACACATCCGACACACCCCCCCACCCCCGCATCTCAACATACACACAAAATACATTCAAACACAAACATTCATACACATCCGACACACCCCCCCACCCCCGCATCTCAACATACACACAAAATACATTCAAACACAAACATTCATACACATCCGACACACCCCCCCACCCCCGCATCTCAACATACACTCAAAATACATTCAAATCCAAACATTCATACACATCCGACACACCCCCCCACCCCCGCATCTCAACATACACACAAAATACATTCAAACACAAACATTCATACACATCCGACACACCCCCCCACCCCCGCATCTCAACATACACTCAAAATACATTCAAACACAAACATTCATACACATCCGACACACCCCCCCCACCCCCGCATCTCAACATACACTCAAAATACATTCAAATACAAACATTCATACACATCCGACACACCCCCCACCCCCGCATCTCAACATACACTCAAAATACATTCAAACACAAACATTCATACACATCCGACACACCCCCCACCCCCGCATCTCAACATACACTCAAAATACATTCAAACACAAACATTCATACACATCCGACACACCCCCCCACCCCCGCATCTCAACATACACTCAAAATACATTCAAACACAAACATTCATACACATCCGACACACCCCCCCACCCCCGCATCTCAACATACACTCAAAATACATTCAAATACAAACATTCATACACATCCGACACACCCCCCCACCCCCGCATCTCAACATACACTCAAAATACATTCAAACACAAACATTCATACACATCCGACACCCCCCCCACCCCCGCATCTCCACATACACTCAAAATACATTGAAACACAAACATTCATACACATCCGACACACCCCCCCACCCCCGCATCTCAACATACACACAAAATACATTCAAATACAAACATTCATACACATCCGACACACCCCCCCACCCCCGCATCTGACACAGACAAATAATACAGGTAAAATCAGAGAGCAGGACAGCAAGGCAGAGAGCAGGTGAGTCTGGCGGTAAATTGTAAAGGTATGTCTTCATCTTTTTTTAAAAATAATCCCTTGTTGGACTTGCTCTAGGCTAGATGGCAAAGCATTCCAGGCAGTAGAACCGTGGACATCAAAACTGCATCCACCAGCCTTGGCCAGTTTAAATCTGGGCTGTACCAACCTGAGTTGATTCTCGTACCTAAGGGTACGAGTTGGAATGTAGTGTTTTAGACGATCCATAAGCTATTTTGTAGCATAGTTAAGAAAGGATTAGTGGGTCAAAGTAACCAGTTTATGTGTGACTCTGAGCTTCACTGGGAGCTATTTGGTTCAAAAGTATGTTTTAACAAACTGTGGTGATTTGCGATGAGAGGGCCCCTTTTCTGTGACGCTTTACAGTCCCCTCATTACCAAAGGATAAACATTGGCCTTATCTGACCACTGGGTCCCCTGATGGCTGCAAGCTTGCTCTCCCTCATAGTGGCTTGGTGGCTAACAAAAAGGTACTTTGAAGTAGGTTGGTCGGTGGTTTTCCTTGGTTGTTATCATCGAGATCCAGGGACTTAGATCACCAGGAACACCTGGAGGGTTGCCTCAACCTATTCTATTCCAAATTAGGCTATTTGATGGTATAGTCTTGCGAACTTTGCAAAGGGTGCCTCTTTGCTCCCAATCGCGGTTTTAACTTTTTAATGTGGATTTTATGAAATAGGGTTTTAAGAATCTTATTTGACATCATCAATGTACACATTTTACCTAGTCTGACTATATTTTAATAAGTTTTCAATTCAGATTTTATATATTGAATTAATGTTTGATTATTAATATAACTGTGTAGCCCCACCTGTGGCCAACAAAGGCTATTACAAGAGTGGAGGGGACTATATTTGTGTATATTTGTGTGTTTGGCATGAGGGGTATCAACCATGGTGAAACGTAAGGCAACCACTAGTCTCCTTGCCACCAGGTGTTCTAAGAAAGTCAGAAAGGTCAAGGATAAAGACAACCCCCCTCTGCTGGAGAAAGCAGCAGGACTGTAGGGTCCTTCTGGGGTCCGGCAGGGCTCAAAAGGGGGGGATGCTAGATTCCTATCTGCAAAAGGTGATTCATCTAGATGAGGAGATTAGGGTGGCAGAGTTAGCAATTATCTACACAGGTAGACGAGCCACCTTACGTAATTCAGTCCCACCAAGCACACAGGGATTAATAAGTATTGACCAGGGGGATAGGGTTGATCTAAGTCCAATGATGGACCCTCGTTTGCTGCCTGAGTTGGATGGTGCACCTGTAGTCCAACCTCAGTATAATGTTAGCAAGGAGGGCTTGAGTAATAACCCCCAACCCCCAGGGTTAATGGAATCCTCTAGTCCCCAAGGAGGGTGGGCGGTTGACGAGGGCCCAGTTAATTACTTATTGTCACCAATCATGAATTTCTTGATGACCTTTAAAACAGATAATATGAATACCTAGTCAATTCTGTATGACCAGGTGAGCTCATTAACAAGCAAGGTTGAGGTGCCGGGCAAACAGGTTGAGCAAGGTTTTCCCTGTAACCCATGTGGGAGGAGGGCTGATCAGGGAGAATCCCCAGAAAGGAATCTGGGAACAAATGGGGTACAGGCCAGGGGTAAAGGATCTGTGGTTCCTGTGGAGATACATCTCCATCTAGGCCACCCTCCCAGAAAACGCACGCCTACTCAGGGGTTAGAATGTTCCCACACAATACCTTTGGGCTCAAAATCTTTGAGTTCTCCAAGTCAAGATTGAGCTTCTATCAGAATAACTGTTCCACAGGAACAGGAGATGGTGGACTCAAGGCAATATTCTTTGCAGTTGCCACGGGAAGAATTACCGCTGGTGGGTGTAATATTAAATGTACCCACTTTGGGAGTAGGTTGTAGTGAAGATTGTTGGGCCTTGATTAATGAATCAGCTCAGTGGGTTAACTCAAATGTTGAGGGAGAACCTATAGAGCCACGTATGATTCTAATGACCCGCAGAACATCTTGGGTGGGCACCATAGACAAGTCAATAGTGGGTGACTGCGTGGTAGTGACTTTTAAAAATGCACACGTGACCAAATATTTGGTTGAATCTAACCTGGGTACCCCTAGTCAAAATAGCAGGGCCTGGTTGGTTGGTGTTGTTCAAATTCTTCTACCCCTAGACAGGATGAAGTGAGGGTTAGTACATCGAGGTATATGAAACAGGCCCACAGGTCCTGGTCGGATCCCCCCCATACCCCCCAAGGGGCCCAATTTCCATATGGTGTGCTGAATAGTGAAAGGAGTGTGAGTGACCGGGCTGGTAAAGTACCGGTCCCAGTACTGTCTAGGAATCCGTTTGCTTGCCTCATCGACATGGATGATGTTGAATGATGTTTGTGCCCGGGGGTTGCCCATGGGTAGCTGCCAGAGGTGGTATTGAATGTCGCTCAAGGTATCCCCAGTGTGGAGTCTATGGGGGGGGGGATACCCTGCCATTACAGTCATGGAATGTGGCTGGAATAAAAACTAGATTAGCGTGCACAGAGTCACAAAGGGCAATCAGCAAGATAGACATTGCGGTATTCCAAGAAACATGGTCCGTGGATGAAATTAATGTGGATGATTTCGTTTCATATGAGCCGGCGGCAGAGAAAAATAAGAGAGGAAGAAGTTATGGTGGGCTATGTATTTTGGTTAAAACACATTGGAGTGTGTGCAGGTGGTCCTGGCAACTCCGGTACCTTTTATACTGGTGGTTTAAATCCATAGACCAAATCAAGTGGACCTCCTTGTGGTGAATTTCTATAATAGTCCCCTCAAACAACATGAGAAATATTGTTTGGGTGTTCTAGCCCATGTGCTGGAGGAACATGCTGTAAGGTTCACCCTGGGCAATACATGTTGGATACCTGGAAGTGATTTTAACATGAAGTTTGGCGGCGGTTCGGTGGAGAACCTATACGATAACGCAGAAGATGCCATGGCAGGGATACCTCCTCCCGCTATGACAGACACTAGTCTTTGTGCCGAAGGCTTGCGCCTCTGGTATTATCTCCGAGTGGGGATTATGGTCCACAAATGGGCAGTTGGTTGGGGACATTTCCAGCAGAGTCCGTTCTTCTCGGAAATAGGTTGTTCCATGATAGATTACTCGTGTATTACGGTTGTGCACTGGGGACTCATAAAGGGGTTCGAGATACTGGTTGATATTTGTAGCGATCATTTTTCCATCAAACCTCAGATCAAGTCAGCTGCAGGGACAGACATGTTGATCCAAGCTTATCCGCTAGAGGTATCTCTCGATACCTCACGGCGTACACTTAAATGGACGGAGGACAGAAAGTATGAACTAATAAAAAGGCTGTAACGTCGAGCTTCCATGAACTTGATAACTTGCTGTCTGGGAACCTGGAGAATGAAGGCATACTTGAGGAGTTCAGGAGTATGCTGACCCACCTCTCTTGGGTGTTTTCTTATCCTCCAGACTAGCAAGGAGGGAAAAGCAGGGGGGCTGGTTTGAATCTGATTGTACTAGTGCCAGGAAGAACCTACTATATGATCTGGGTAGCACCGGTGCATCCAAAACCACCACTGTAAGTGCCAGAGCAAATTACAAGAACGTCCTGGCCACCGGAAAAAGGGAAATATAGGAAGAAGCATGGGTGATAGCCCCAAGGGAGAAGAGGGTGCACAAGAGTGCTTCAGGGGGGAAGGGAAGGCTCCAGTGGTGAAGGAGTGGTTGCAGAAGTCAGCCAGGGCAGGTGCACTGGTGAACCTTATGGCGAGGCTACATGGTAATAGGCAAGCCTGTGTAAGGAGTGGCGTCAATGGGTGCTGCAAGAGCTCCTTCAAAGTAGAATCGGTGGTGCACCAGGGATGCGTCCTGGCCCCCTTCTGTTTTGCTTATATGTAAATAGTCTTTACAAGCACCTATTAAATTCCTCTCCTGATATCCCAAAGCTGGCTGGCCGGTTACTAACAGTTCTGGTATATGTGGACAATTACGTATTGATGGGCCGTACTAAACGGGCCTTGCAGGCACTCATTTCGGAATATGCTGTCTTCATGGAGGATCTGGATCTGGTGGTGAACACTGCTAAATCGGCAGTGATGTCATGTTGGAAGGGGAATGGAAGGATTAATCTCAGGGCTATGTATTGTAGGAATATTGTCATTCCCAGGGTTGACCACTTTGATAATTTGGGCGTCAGATTCTCTGCAAAAATGGGTGCGATTGGCCATGTAGACAAACATGCATTACAGTGCAAGCAGGCTTTGGGTGGGGTGTCTAGGGCTGTGGAGTTATTCTAATATTGGGGCGATACCGATCCTTGAGAATCAATTCCTGAAAAACCTGCTGGGACTTCCGACTTCTACCCCTAATTTTAGAGTGAGGACAGAATTGGGATGTAATCCAATTTGGTGATATGATCTCACTGCAGCCAGTTCCATACTGGCTCAGATTGTGGGGCAATAGCGGGGCAATAGCATGGCGATACTCACTCAGGAACTGATTACCTTCCGGATAGTCAAGCAGGGCCATCTTAAGCACTTTTGGGGCCCTGGGCACAAATATCCTTGGGGCCACCCTCCACCAAACCAAAGAAGTCGAGTGATCATGAATATCTGGTCGCCTACCTCGTCGCAATCACAACCCATAGGTTGATATGCTGCCACACAGCATTCAAAATAAACATGTTTACTCCCTTTAGGTCCCCTTACCCTCTTCATTTTTGCTCTAATCAGAATAATAAACAAGTAACATTTGAAGGCCAACATTAGCAGTCTACGAAGAGGTTACTTCTGCTCTAGTATAAATACAGGAGACTTTTTATCGATCGCATCCAGGAAGGTATGCAGCCTGTAGTATGAATGCAGGACCTTATGTAAAAGGTACATGTAACCCAGAATCGACAAAGAACTCACATAAGCTGTCTCACAGATTGCAAAAGTGCTCGAGCATGGATAGAGGAGACTAATTGGTAGGAAGGAGACAGCTTCACATAGCATAGATAGAGGAGTCCAGTTGGAAGGAAGCAGAAAGCTTCACAGACCATAGCATGGATAGCAGATGCATATTAGAAGATACCAGGAAGGTGTCTGTATCCAGACAGGCTGAGATTAGAAGTGGGACATGGTTTTGAAACAGTGTTTCCATTAGAGATCAAAGGATCAAGTGCCTCTGGTGTGAAATAAATCAATGCTCGCTATTATAGTGGAAGCAACACTATAGCCAGTCACATCACGAGTGAGTCTTTTTTAAAGATCATACCCTGAGAAGGAAATCACTCTGAAGGGCTGACAATTTTGAAAGGTTTAGGGACTGGCAATTTTGAGAGGTTAGGCAACACAAGATTACATGAGATGCCCACGATCACACAGTGGTTAAGGAGTGAAACTGGGATTTGTGCCAACTCTGCATTTTCTGCATTTGAACTTTCATTTCCAGTTTTTACCATGACCTAAAATAATCTAGTTTTATAAAACTGACCTAGAAAGTACACAAATCACATTACGAGACATTAAAAGCAAAATATTATAGAAGGGTGTTACTCAAAATGGGAATGATTCTTGCTTCATTTTATCCATCATCAAAGGAAGTATATAAGTACCAGCATAGCAACCAATATGACTTGACAGATTTAATCTGGGTTTTCATTTGTATTTTAAAGCTTTAAATACTTACAAACACTGGCTTGTGAAATTGTCATTTATAAATATGCAAAAAAACCTTTTGACTTTTACAAAAAAGCAAACTATTTTTGTGTCAAATGAGCAGACCTTAAAATATACTTGCCTGAGGCCTGCAACATCTGGCCCCCTCTCTTCTGTCTAAGACCCCTTGCACTGAAATGGCCTCCATGAGAAGAAAGATCAGGTAATGGGCTAAACGATGCCACCCGCATGCGAGAAGGCACACCTCACAGTCATTTAAGAGATATTAGATGATTTGACCAGGATCACTCTATCGTCTGCTGGCAAAGCCAGGATACACGCATGAATGCTTTTGTTCCACAGTCTTGAATTTGGCTACTTATTCAACTCTTGGACTAACAGTTTATGCTCATCATTGTAGGTGAATGCCTAGGTTTTACAACACCCCATCTGAACAAAACAATTTCTAGACCTACACCATACGGGTGACATGTCTGTTTTCATAGCAACCCTTATCTGGTGCAGGTACATTGCTCATAATAGCACCTGTTCTGCTGCAAAACCAAGTACAAATGCAGGCAGGCTTACAAACTTCAGACATTGGAACAACTCTGCCAGCCTTGCTGGAATTTGCTATTCTAATCTTGAATGCATATCTCAGCAAGGAGTACTTAACACAGTGAGCTAACTTCTTAACCATTGTGGCACTCCATTTATCAATATTAATTTCAACTATTGCACATGATCAATATAATTCCCAGCGGAAGGAAGGAATGCTACAGGAGTTGTGCCATAAGGAACACACAAACCATGTATACCACAGTGAACACAGATAGAATTACATGAGGAATTGATGAAGGCAGAACATACTTGTCAAAACAGGCAGGCGACAGGTTAAGACGTGTGCAATTTAAGTCTGATGAACGATGGAATCCTACTTCTTCAGATCAGGGAGCCTCATGGGGCCCTCCTCCAAGGTGGGCCCGGGGCAAGTGCCCCTTTTGCCCTCCCATAAAAACGTCTCTGTAGTCAAGCACTTGGGAGATAAGATGCCGTGGTTGGCCAACATCAGTAAGCAGCTGAGGCGGATAAATTGTGCTCACTTGTACTCGCCCACTAGTGTGCTTTCCAGGGGAGAAATCCACCAATGGACAGCTCGTTTCTTTGAGATGGTGCACCATGGATAGAGAAATCAGTGAAATCATGAAGCCAGAAACTTGAAGGTTGAAGACCATTATGTCTCTGGGAGTTCAGCATTACTTATTGTGGGCAGAATTCCCCAAGGATTGTGTACTTGTATCTATGGCAAGGTTTAATTGCATCTTGCTAAAGGCTGTGGTGGCAGCATCTGCCAGTGGGAGGGCGTGGGGCCAGCGGGGGTGCAGATAAATCCTGCCCAACTTGCAAAGCCATACAAGGACTTGACACATGTGATTCTATTTTGCCCTGCATATGCGCAGCCGCGAAAAAGGCTTATACGACCACTACTTTGGGATTGCAACAGGATCTAGCATAGTGCTCTGCAACACAGATGGGACTAAAGTCTCCAGTGGTCCCTGCTGGGCTGCAATTGTACTGCGTAGAACCGCAACCATCTCTGCTCTTTCAAATGGGAATTCGAGCGGGGCACAAAGGCACTAGGCCAGCAGTCGCCCCGCTCACCGGATCCCAGCCAAGTGCAGTCACGAGAAGTAAAGCGGCTAAACAATCATTGCACGCCCGGGAAATGAGCGTTCAGAGTTGGGGAAGAGTTCCGGGAGTATTCTGTGAGGTGCAGTTTTAAGTTTAAAGTTGAAGAACTGAGCGGGTTAAGGCTTTTCTTTACGCAGTGTAACAGCAGCAGTCAGAATAATAGTCTGTTGGCACCTTCTGCACCCCCTGAAACCATGACAGTCACTTTTGTCCCACTTCACGTCAGGTTAGCTCAGGGGCGTAGGAGACACATAAAATCTGCGAGGGACAGAGGACACCTTGGGGACTTTGCATGGTAAGATGACACGATCCATCAGGCCAGGCCAGCAGCCGGACAGTCCATGTTGTGCGCTCCCTGCTGTGCGCTGCCCTACTGCTATTCGGGTTGTTATGTGTATCTCCATCCCAATAGATGAGAACAGGGGTCAGGAAGTTGTCTCGGGTCTCCCCCTGCCTGTAGAAGCTGCTATTCCCTAGTGATAGTATTGGCGTGCCGGGCCCGCTCCCTAACGGCAGATGCAGCGGGTAAAATATCGCCCTGGGTGTTGCGTGCATGTAAATGGGCTGGAAACTAACGCCACTTAATGAATGCCATTGCTTCTTCCCAAGGGTGTCAAAGTACTGTCCAAGTGGTTGTGTTGGCACAAAAAGAAACAAAAGTGGTTTTAATGAGCCCGTATGTTCCACCTGTACAGTGTTGCCATGGCAACTGGGAGCGCTGGGATTCTGCAACAAGAGGAGTCTGCGTATGACAGCATGACTAGGGCAATCCAACAGCATTAGACCAGAGAGCATGGCACAGTAAGGAGTAGGTTGAGCGTCACACCCACCTTGAATGGTGCATGTAAAGTGAGAGGCAGTGGCAGTGGGTCAAGGAAGAAGACTAGAGCCATTTGGGTTAAATGGAGGCAGTGTGAAATGGCTTGAGGGGGAATGGTGCCAATAACAGCACAGAGATCATTTAGCCCAAGAGCTTGGTCATGGGAAAGAGAACAGTTCAGGCAGAGTGTGAGGGAAGCGGACAGGGGGGGGGAATGAGAGCTGTATTCAAGGATTGAAGAGGAGTTGGGAGCCAGGATTATGTAATTGGAGGGGACTAACAGAATAAACAGTCACAGAGGAAATGGAATTAACATTGGAGAAACCAGTCCATGAGAGCACAATGCTGGGCAACAAACGGCTAATAATGCCCAGAATTCTACAACTCTGATTGGGTGGGCCACCATAAATATTCTGGAAAGGGTCCTAAAATATATTTGTACCTATGCTGATCCAACTCTGTTCTAGTTCATATTTCTGTTTGTATTGTTCAACTGAGGCAGAAGGTGGTGGCATAATAAAGCATGACTAGCCAGTGTGTCCCAACCAGTAATGGCCCACCACCTGAATTAAGGCGCAAATGCAGTGAGGGCTTTTGGCAGGTGCTGCGCAGAGCTCTTTATTGCCAGTATGGCCTTTCAAACCATGCTTTATCACCACTATCACCCAATTTGTCTGTGGCAAGCAGATGCAAGCTGGAAGTGCAAAGTTGTTTTTCAATAACAATTACAACTACAAATAGGTGGCTGTCTTGGAGAATCCAATGGACGCTTTATAAATATCCCCCTTTCCATATCAATGGCAGTCACAGTGCTTGAGTTAATGTGGGTCGGGAGCAAGGGTGAAGTAAGCAAGCAAAACCGAATTTGGGGTTAGGGGTGCAGAGCTCTTTCTTAGTGAGGTAGTTTGCTCTCGTTCAGAGTTATTTAGCTTTGCTTAAGGACTTATATCTTCAAAGATTCAATGTGTGCGTAATTAATACTTCAGGTGCAGGCGGGCTGACGTCTCAAGGCCACTTGGGACACAAAATCGAACAAAACCTGAACTGTGTATTGCTACGCAGTAAGCCCAAATGCACTCCTAATGGAACCTAAGTCCCAATGTTGATTCGTTGCCAAACCTATATACTTTGACCCTTTTATAAGGGCATGTGTTCGTATAGGAGAGTTACTACGATACGTTTCTAAATCAAAGTAGGTATTTCACACAATTTTCAGCAGAACATTCAAGGAGCATTGTATATTTCAATAGACCAAGTATACAAGTCAATATTCAACTTATTTAGAGAATCAGTCTTTAATTCTCCAACCTTAAACAACATAAAGTTTCCAAAGTGACTGATATATTCTTCAGGTTTGGTACCTTATATCAATTTAAAAAACACAAATAATACAAAGTGAGCATATAATTGAGTACAGTACTGTTTTAGTGTTCACATGACTTTTTAAAGACATCTGTCTCGTGACATGGTCAACTTCCTCCAAGGAATCCCTTTGAGCATTTTACAAATGACCAATGCGTTTCGGATCATGGATCCATCTTCAGGGTAGGGGCTTCAATGCTCCTATACAGGGTAAGGTATTATTGTGGGTAATTTCCTTAATTCTGTTCCTGTGGGAAATTCAAATAAACATCTATTTTAATAATAGCTTTTAGTAAAGGAAAGCTGGATAGCGGGGGAAAAGCAAAGGGCGAAAGCCAATAACCTCTCTCAGGTCATTGGTGAGGTCCAAGAATTGACCTAACGATAGTGTGGGAAAAAATAAACATGGTCAGTACCTGCTAATCTATATAGAGGCAACTCAGTATAGAATAGCGAACTTTAGGTAACCCTAATTCACCCATCCAGTCTTCTGGTGGCTATCTCTAGAGACTGGGCAGCGGCAGAGCACGGTCGGCAAAACCCTAAAAAAGGAAATACACTAAATAGTATGTTTGCAGCAATCCCAAAATGGATTTTGATTCATGGGGAGATGGATAGTGAGCAAATGCTGTTAGCCAACTAAGAAAGTGGTATGGTTAAAATAGATATAAAGCCTATGTCCAAGCACACTCTTTGGCTGTAGCATCCATTCATTGTGCTAATGAATGATAACACGAGTCAGAAGCTGAATGAATGTATTCATTAGACGGGAATACATATTTCTCATGGATGTGTGTGAGCAACCAACCATTGTGAGGGCTTCCAAAACCAAGCAATGGGAGATCGGAGGGATAATCCCAACCCCCTTAGATTTTATTCTTTTAAATAAAAGATTACAATTGTTCATTTTAGGGCAAAGCTTTTTTTGAAACAATGGGTAAATACCTATAAAACATACAATTGGTTGTGTGGGGTATCACGTGAATACAATACAAAAATTGGATGCTAGGTTACCAAGAATACACAAGAGTATTGTTCAGTGCATTTCCGGATCCTTCTTGACACAATACATCTCAGTATTATGCTTGTGTCAAAAGACATTTTCAATCTCTATGTTTCAATATACGCCAGTATTCCAAAAATAACACCTTCATGTCGGCATTGCCCATAATGCCAGTAATGCCACTGTAAGAAGGAAAGTTCACACTGGCCGGACTCCTATATGGCAGTATTCCCACATATGTTAGTGCTCCCATGCAAGAATACTTATGATGGATTGGCACATGAAGTTGCCACATCTTAGTTGTGCTAATTAAGGGCAATATCCTTATCTAATAAAACTCAAATTACCTTTTCACTTAATACCTCAATACTGCCGTGTAACTAGATAAAGAAGTGTCAATGTTGGCTGTGGCAATAGTGGCCAGTATCTCCATTGAACAACCCTCATGATGCCCGTGTCAATAATGCCAGTAACATTACCATGCCATTATAAACATGCCCATGCAGGTTATGCCACAATAGGCCATTGTCCCTCCTAAGAACACTCACATTGTCTTTGCCAAAAATGCCAGTATTATTGTCATGACACATGATGAAAGTATGCCCATGCTGCCACTGTAAACATGTCCATGCAGGTTGTGTAGCATTTACCCATATGAACACTCATTTTGGCTTTGCCCATAATGCCAGTAACATTGCAATGACACAGCCTAAACACATGCAGTCTGTGCCAACACAGATAAGTACCTACATGTAAGCAAACACATGTTGGCTTGGCCCATAATGCCAGCCACATTGCTAGGCTATTGTATAAAAAATATGTTTACAAGCTATGCCAACATAGTCGATAACACCCTTGTGAACAGTCATGCTGCCATTTCCCATAATGCCAAAAATATTGCCGCAACCAACACAGATAAGTACCTACATGTAAGCAAACACATGTTGGCTTGGCCCATAATGCCAGCCACATTGCTAGGCTATTGTATAAAAAATATGTTTACCAGCTATGCCAACATAGTCGATAACACCCTTGTGAACAGTCATGCTGCCATTTCCCATAATGCCAAAAATATTGCCATGTCACATTACAAATAAAAGATCAATGCTTGTCTACGTTTACCAATGACCATCCTCTCACAAAGTGGCCATGCACCAGCCCCTTCCATCACAGCCCGCAACCCCCTATCTCTTTTCATCGCAACACAAACACAACATCCCAATGCATACAAAATCTCACTCAAATTCATAACCACACAAACAAATACTCTAACACAAACTCACACTTGAACACACATATATGCTCACATCCAGACCCAGGCTGACCTATAGGGCAATAGGCCCATGGCCAAATCAAAAATACAAATGCTGGTGTGGGCCAGCTGTTGGTCAAAATGGGCCACTTTTTTGGCCAATTTGGGCCAGTAGATGAGTTTATTCACTCTGCAGCTAGTAGTTTTGAACAGTGTTGCTGAATAAATATTCTTTAAAATGCACAATTTGCATCACACGTTATCAAAAAACTCCTCCTTGTTAATATTCAAACCGTGTCACAAAAGCAATGAACTTGTACTTTTGCACAATGACGGTTGCAGCCTGCAGATGTATTTTTGCACGCTGCATGATGCAACTGCAGATAGTGCAGAGACACAGTGCACTGCACTGTGCACAACAACACTTACATATTCTGGGGGGGGGGGATAAATGACATTATATCCCCCCACTTAAAATTGTGGGGGGATTTGTCCCTCCTGACCCCCATGTCCTACGCCCATGGGATAGCGCCCCACCTCGGGATTCAGAAAAAGCACTTGCGTTCTCAGTTTAAATGTCATTAACCATGTAAGTGTGTATTAGATGGCCATACCATATTCTCTGTACAGCACAAGTCAATTCAGCCAAAAGAATTGCAAGGAGGGTGTATGTTGTTTGCAATCAAGCCTCCATGCTCGTATCAGACCATTGAGGCAAAACTGATGAGCAGAAACATTGACAACAGTATTACCTTCAGTGGCCGTGCAGCTTTTACTGCAGCGTTCTGTGCACGATGGCCCACAACTCGGTAGTCACGTTGTCCCTGCTCCCAGAGAACACAAGAACACACAGATACACACCGCTGGGCTCTGTGCAGCATTTGATTATTTGAGCGCTTGTGCTGCCTCTGTCTTCCTCTGTCTTGTGTAAGTGACCTAATCAATACATAGAAAGTTAGGACACTGTTTTTTTGTCAGCAGCTATTCACCCATCACAAACTGCATGTAGTCCCTTCTCTCCTTTCCATGGTAGCCAGTCGCGGAAGGAATCCCAATGGGCGTGGTGGTGAACGGAGCCCTGTTGGGCAGGTAAGGACCTGGCGAGGGACGATCAGATCATTTGAAACAATCCGATTGTCCCTTGCTGGGTATTAATAGAGAATATCCCTGGACTGTTTTTGTACCCCTGTTGAAGCCTCGTGAAGTAAAGGCCCCATAAGTGTTATTGCTGTGTATGTAGAGCCCTCTGAATCCAAAGGATGTGCAAGTAATACATTCCCCAAATCCGATACAGTCTTATAATAGTATCACTGTATGTTATTCAGAAGGCTTGAACTTTGCATGTTCTATACAGCATCTGTGCGTGTTTTGGCATTTAAAATCTTTAAGTCAATGACCAGTCGACATGAATCATCTGCTTTGTATACCGGAGGTAATTCTGTATTGTAGGGGCTTGCCTGTTTTACCAGAACCCCTTGGTCTAATAACTGATCCACAATTATTTTCAAATGTGGTGTACCCTGTGCTTTGATTGGATATTGTCTCGGAGGATTTGGTGTTGCAAACACTGGCATTTTACGTGGAGGGCCGCCTTTGTCATGCCCTACATGATTCTTGAATAACTGTGCTGCACCTAAAAGAGCCCATGAGGCTGCAGGGGTTTTCACTGAATTGTCCCCAACTTGATCTGGAAAAGCTGGTTTAATTACTTCTCCTCCCCTGCCCCCCAGGGCTTTCTTTTTTTTTATTTTGTATTATTGTGTTTAGTTCAAATAAATTGTCACATACAGTTAAACCATGAATCATGCTTAACATAAATCTTCATAATGCAGCAGTTTATTCATATACAAATATGATATTCATTCCATTCCTGTAATCAAACCATTAAAAGTGCATCATTTTATAATTTATACTTTTTAAGAAAAAACTAATTTTGTAGCCAACAAATTCATATAGTCTTTGTTTGATGTAAACATTCTCCTTCCTGGCTACTAGAAGTGCTCTAGACAGTCAATGATTCTTTGCCATGCTTTAAAAAGAGACACATTTCCGCCAAAATGCTGTCGTTTTTATGTCATTCAAATCATATTCGAATTCTTCCAAATATACTTTCTATATCTAAGTCTGCAATTAGGAATTCATTGACCTTCCATTATTATCTCAACTTCCCTACTTTATTATCCTGGGGAATTTGTTTTAGTCTCATATTGAACAATATCACTATACGATGTGAATTTAGTAGTCATTTCTTGAACTTTATCTATGCCAACATTATTAAAGAGCAAATGATCCAGGGTAGCCGCCCCGTAGTCCGTCTTCCACAGATAGCTCTTGGAGTATCTCCATGAGTGCTACCATTTGTCATAATAAGTCCCCACTCTTTCATAAAGTGGGACCACTGCTTGCCCTTTAAATTTGAGGACTGTTGTTTCATTATGCATTCAGGTCTCACATCCTTAGTAGCTTCTATTTTTCGGATGTCATTAAGATAATCACCAATCAGTACTGTTGTTTCCCCGGTCTCCACATACCTCCCAGCCAGAGTTTCTAATATAGTATCATGAATACTAGGCAGACGTCTGCCTCCAAGTGGAACATATACATTAATAAATAACATCTTATTTGCAACTTGATCTTTATAGAATGCCAGCTAGACGGCTAAGACATTTGACTTATCAACTACCTCTATTTCTCTAGAAGCAATATCTTTAGAGATCCCAATTTGCAAACCGTCCATCGGCCTACTAAAAGTACTTTATTAATGCCATGGCTTGAAACAGCGTTTAGCCGTCTATCATAACCGGATTAGTGAGCCAAGATTCCTGTATTAAAAATATATCATGCTCACAGAACAGACCATGACCCTCTCCCCCCGCCCCCGAGGCATTACTAAAATGCTTATGGCCACGGGTGTTCCAAGATGCAACCTTTAGCAACCATGGCCAGTTTTTTTGATTAACCCACAAAAACCCTGTAAGTCAAGACCACTCCTGCAGACAAGGACCATTCTTTTCACCAACATATTGCCTAGGCCAATCATGTTCTGCTAAAAGGCCTTCTTGTGTTATTTGCAAATCAGACCACAATATTGCCCCTATTTCCTTTGGATGTTCCCTTTTAAGTCGCATTGTAACTACATGCACATCATTGTCCTCAACCACGTCTCCTATGGCAGTAATAACCTCTACTTCTTGATTAGTAGAAATGTGATGCAAAAGCTAAAGTTAATAAATGTCTGCTCCTGAGTTCAATAGAGCAGATGCTGAGGTAACAAACTTTTTCATCATCTCATGAGCTCAATGTTACGCTCACCAGATCTCCACGAGGGTGCCGAACGAAGCTGGACGTTCTGATGATGAGTGGTTCCTTGTGCCCACTCTGACTTCGTCACGAAAGCAGGTTTGCCTAAAAATGTTAAATCAAATGTTACCCAGCCATAAGGACGAGGGCAATTCCTGCTTCCCGTGACCTCCTCTTGCACCCCTCTGCTATGTCTTACCTTTGTATTGTGAATGGTGGGCTCTCCGTCCTGCGTCTCTATGCAGGGGTGCGTAGTAGTTCTAGGATCTAGTTACTTCACTGATCCTGCAGAGTTCCAAACAACTGTGACTCAATAGGTAAGTCTTTTTCCAATGGTATGGATTTCTTAAGAGTTCAAGTTGTAAAGTCCACTCCTGTGCCCTTCCTACAGGTTTCCCCCTCATGCTTAATGTGGAGCGAGGTCCTTTTCAGGAATGGTAGCTGGCTTCCAAAGGTAAGTTTTGCGCCAGCGCTATGCAAAAGTCTTTCCCCACGGTTTTGTTCCCTGCACAACTAACCTGCTGTTCTTTGCCTTCTGCAGGTATGGAATCTCCAGAACAGAGTTTGCCTGAAGATGTATTGTGGGTCTGCGAAGAATTGCTGTCCCCGGGTGAGTAGCACCGTTGCGCGAGATTTACAGTCTAAATGAGGTTTTCCCCACTGCGCGGCTGACCTGATGTCTTCTTTTATGTTTCTACAGATGTGGCAGCTCTGGAGCGCGTGATCGGATGATGGGCGGCGATCACATGATGGTGCTCCGATGGACCGCTGGACTGAGCAGGCTTCTGGTAAGTATTGGCGCTGCGCTGAATAGCGATGTAGCTTGCGTGTTCTGCGCAGCTAACCTGGTGTCCTCTCCCTTGCAGCTCGGCAGTAACAGAGACTCCAGGAATACTGAGATGGAAAATCAGGTAAGTGTCTTGTTCTGCTCTCTTTTCTCTCTTTCTTCCTTGCAGGTAGCTTGAGACAACTGGACGGGCGTAGCTGAAGACTGGCCTGGAGTTTGCAGACACAGTGAGCGTTACGCTGCAGGAGTGCAGAATAACGCGAAGCGTGTTCTGTACAAAGGGCGTGGCTTATATAGTCTTCAGAAAGTAGTCCTTAGGCAAAGTAGTCCCAGCAACCACACCCAAGCAAATAGTTCCTTAGGCAAGTAGTCCCTTCAGCCCGCTTCAGATTGGTTTACACATGCTTCACTGGGTTTGAAACTTGTCATGTTGGTGATGGCAGTATGAGCCTGGCACCAACAGTGCCAGGACCGGGTCCAGGAGGCCCCTGTAAGACCCTTTGGGGCCTTTAAGGCCCCCATGGAACCCAAAGCCCTGGGCATGTTGGTCTGCACCTCAAGTTTGGGGGTATGGACTGTGACACTCAAATGGAGACATTTTAGTTTCAGAAGATGGAATAGACCCAAAGGCCATTAGGACAAGCAGTAATCGAATTTCCCAAATGGGTCCAGAGTCAGCCAGAAACTTCTTCAGGATGCTCACAATTGCCTTGTTGTATCTCTCTACCCCCACGCTTGAGGCTGGGAGGTAGGCAATGTGGAGTTTTCTTTTTACCCCTACAATCTCCCACATATTTGTCATCACCTCAGTAGTAAAATTACTTCCTCGCTCTGGCTCAATCCTTTGTGGGAGCCCGAAATGAGAGAATATGTGGTTGATCATTAGCGTGGCAGCCGTCCATGCCTTGCAATTCGGGCAAGAAGACATTCTACCCACTTTGTAAATAAGCATGTTACAGTCATCATGTACTTGTTTCCTCTAGAGGGGTGTATCACTGGCCTGATAAAATCAACTTGCAAATCTGACCAAGGCAGTGGCATTCCCCTTTTCTATAGGGGAGTTCTGTGTGTGAGAGAACTGGGCAAACACGAGACAAACCTTTAAATAAATGTTGAAATCCTGGCCTATTTATGGCCAGTATGCAACCTTAGGCATGACTTCCAATGTCATCTGAAACCCCCTATGACTGGCAGTAGCCGTGTCATGGGCGTTATTATTTAATATCAGGCTCCCGAATGAGGTAAGTACCACCCTCTGGTCACATCCAGATAGGGGTCTCTGTACCAACAAACCGTCTTGGAATCGGAACATTTTGGAAAACTTCATCAATACCCTGAGATCCTCTTTACCAGCAGTATCTGATTCTGTTAGAAGAAAACTCACAGGGTCTTCAGGGTATTGATAGAATTTTCCAAAAATAAGGCTGTCTTTCTGTGCAGTGATCATATCTGCATCCGGGGTATCTTTCCTCCACTGGGCAGTTGAGAGTTAACTTTTGGCATGAGTTTGAGGCTTGGTTACAGCAGTGGCTTGGATTTAACACAGCAGGCATTCCATCTCTATGAAATCCCCCTGCAGAGCACTGGTTTTAACAAGATGGTCCACCAGGTATTCCCAGTATTATATGGGATCTCTATTTTTGAATGACCTCTTATCTTCTTCCAGATAGTAATCACATTTCAGGTCACCAGATCATCAATCGACTGGATGTGTTTCCCATGTTTTAATGTTTTGTTGTGAGCACAAAGCATGCCTCGATCCTTCCAATTAATCATTTGTTCCTACGAACCCATCCTGACATAATCGGAGTCGATGATTATGATCAGTTCTTAGAGTTGGTGGTGTGCTGCATTGAGGATGGCTTGATGAAATTCCATCAACTCTGCCACCTGACTACTTCAGGGTCCTATTTTGTAACCAGCCGAGTGCTCCGGGGTATCATTCACACAGGCATTCCCAATGCCAGCCACTAGTTCTTTTTCCCCCATTATTTTCAACATGGTAGGACCACCCATCCACATAAACTGTGGGTATCCTCTGACACAGGTCTTCTTCATAGACTTTGTGTGGGGATGTTAGGTATGCCTCCATATTGTCTTTAGTTATTAGACTTTCGTCCTTGAGGCAGTATTCTTGAGCACAGTCATGCAATTTTGCCATTCCTTGCGCTAGAGGACTCTTCTTAGTTTGGCCATATCTGACCTCCACAGGAAAGCCTTGCATGGACAGACTTCAGCAAGTAATTCTGGACTTACTTACATTCCCCACCTGCATTCTGTCATTGTGTTAATATTGCAAGGGTTGGTGAGGAGTCTCTACGATGATGCGCTCCCCCTGGATCAACGGACAGTGGTTTTTCAATACCCATACCATTGCCACAAGTGCTTTTTTGCAGTCATTGAATTTTTCCTCCACAGAGGACAAGGTTTTGCTCACGTACGAGATAACTGTTAACCTTGCCATGCTTTTGGTACAATACCGCTGAGGCAGGTATCCGAGAACCGTGTCTCCAGGAATAACTCCTTATTCTTGTTGGGGTAAAACAAATGAGGAGCTTGGGAAAGGCTTCTTTTCAGTTGATTACCTGCCTCAGATTGTTCTGGACCCAACACTCAGTCCCACTCGTCTCTGGCCTTTAACCAATGGACTGTGGGTTGAGTGACCACTGCATAGTCTTTAATGAACTTTTGACTATAAATAGTGAGTCCAAGAATGCTTCCTTAGTAAATAGTGAGTCCAAGAATGTTTCCTAATTCTCGCAGATTAGTAGGGTCTTTTAATTTCAAAAAGGCTTCCACCTTCTTTGCCTGGTGGTTGAGGCCCTGAGGGGTGATTTTTATGCCCTAGGACGTTCACTTGGGTATTACATCACTTTGCCTTCTGAAAGGACAGCTTTTCTCCGCTTTCTGCAACTGGGTCAGAACATAGCAGATTTCTGCTATATGTTTTTCCACAGTTGAGCTCTAGATCAAAACATCTACATAAACCAGGTTCCCCCATTCACCCAACTCAGGCATGGCCTTATGCAGAAAGATGTTTAACTCATTGCCAGAGTGCAATATATCCAAAGGGGGCTCGGATCAACGTGTATTGCTGCCCCACAAAGGAAAGGGCATGCTTGAATTGTACTTCCCTATTCACAGGTACCTTTTGACCCTTGGATCTGTGCCAGCCCTCGGTCGATGTAGGAAAGGGGCCATCTTGACATGTGGACACGTTTGTTTAACTCCCTCGGGTCTGCACCAACTCTACATTGCCCATTGGGTTTTAGTATTACCGGTAGCGGGTTGTTCAAGGTATTTTGGATTGGACAAATTATCCTATGGGATTCTAAGTTCTTAATAATCTACGTGAGTAACTCCATGGACGTGAGAGGTAATCAGTATTGTTTAATAAATACTGAAACCTCTCTGGGTCGATGGATATGGCTGTTGAATGAATAGATGTACGTCCACAGTAACATGACCCAAAATGCTTAAGAAGAACTAAGTCAAATGGCTCAGCTCACAGCTTATCCATACTTCCACTTGCAGATAGTGGAAGAGAGAGTGCAGAAGAATGAGGATTGTGCACGGAGTCAAACTGAGAATCTAAATGAGGCACAGAAAGAACTTAAACAGTTAGAAGATAAAATACAGCAGAACCATATTTTCGAGCTAAAACAAGAAAACTTCATGGAAATGTATTGCGGGTTGCCTCGGAACTCACCAATAAAAAATTACTAAAGTAATCCAAAAAGGAGTGTACACCAAGCAAGAGGTAACGCAATTTATTCTCAGTTAAGGCGCAGCTGGGAAAGCAAGATTCATACAGAATGTGGAACAGTACTGCATGAAAGGCGCTGTCAAAGATGCACTCCTAACACAAAAGCTTTTATAATCATACAAACTAATTAGTATCAAAATACATTCCAACATTAGGATAGTCCTCCATGTGAAATGGATTGGTAGAGTTGCGTCATTCCCCTATAGTGGGACATACTTTATTCTGAAATTATTGAGTCCTACAAACCTTGCCACACCACCCTCGACCACCTCTGTGATTTCACAGTCCAGCCCACAATTGCCACATCGCAGTGCCAAAACATTGAGACACTGACCAGCAAATCTTTATTCATCTGCCGCTGGTCATCTCCATCAATTTCTCATGGTAAATTTAAGCCCCCAGCCCCTGTTCGCACCCTCGACTCCCTGGCATCACTCCTGATCCATTTCCCCTTCCCGGTCCTCCTCCTGCCTCCCATCCCGCCGCCTGCCCTGATTGGCTACCAGGACCAGCTTGCCTGGCCCTATACTATGGCTCTGCTCCCTGCACGCCACCTTCTTGGTGTGCGTCGCAGGTGAGTCCAAGCTGCCCAATACCCACGTAATCTGGCCTTGATTTGGTAGATTTGAGCCCCTTTCAGCACCCTCGACTCCCCGGCATCCCTCCAGATCCATTTGCCCATCCCGTCCCCCAGCGGCTAAGGGCCTGAGGAAAAGGGTGGCTCCAACAGATGCGGCTCCAGGTGGTGTCTTCAGGTATCAGCAGGGGAGGCCAGTGTCCAGTCGTCAACCAGCGGCAACCATCAAGGTAGGTGTGGCCTGGGTGGGGAGTACAGCAATCACTCTACTCTGGAAGCCCTGCCACTCAACCTACCCTCAGAACATATCAGACCAGGATATTAATACTAACCCCTTAACAACTAGATATAACTGTTGAATGCTAGCCTGCGTTGCTTCTAGACAGGATTGTAAATGTTAACCAGTGCCACATTTAGATATAGTTGTGAACGTTAACCAGTGCCACATTTAGATAGATTTGCGAATATCAGCTATTGCCACATTTAGGGCCTGATTCATGGAACATTCTTCTATGGGATTGCGCCATTATAATACATGTCCATGGATCAGGCCCTTAATTAGAATTGTGAATATTAGCTTGTGTCCCACCAAGGACCGGATTCTAAATGTTAGCCAGTGCCACAAATAGATATAATCATGAATATTAGCTCACATCACATCTAGACAGGATCGTGAATGTTAGCCAGTGCCACATTCATATATATAATTGTGAATATTACCTCACATCACATCAAGACAGGATCGTAAATGTTAGCCAGTGCCACATTTAGATATAATTGTGATTATTAGCACGTGTCATTTCTGGACAGGATTGTCAGTGTTAGCCAGTGCCACAAATAGATATAATCATGAATATTAGCTCACATCACATCTAGACAGGATCGTGAATGTTAACCAGTGCCATATATAGATATAATCATGAATATTAGCTCACATCACATCTAGACAGGATTGTGAATGTTAACCAGTGCCACATATGGATATAATCGTGAATATTAGCTTGCATCACATCTAGACATGATTGTGAATGTTAGCCAGTGCCACATCTAGATAGGCTTGCGAATATCAGTCATTGCATTTAATTAGAATTGTGAACACTAGCTCGCATCACACCTAGATAGGATTAGAAATGTTGGCTAGCTTCACTTCTAGACAGGATTCTGAATGTGAGCAAGTGTCACATTTAGATATAATTGTGAACATTACCTAGCGTCACATCTTGAAAGGATTTTAAATGTTAGCCATTGTCACATTTAGATAGACTTGTGAATACAACAACCTCAAAACGTGTAAATGAAACAGTGGGCTCGTAAGAATAAAACCTCCGCGCCAGACACTCACCTCTCCTATCTTTACGCTCACTCTCTACTCTACTCTACACCAACACACTACAGAGTGCAGCTACACCCCTCGATCAATTTTGGCTTAGCTGCTCGCATACGCAAAATACTCCATGAACACCTCAACATGCGGCTAGACCGCCGCTATACCCACGCGAAATCTGCATAGCTGCACACATAAGCGTTTTACACAGGCCTAATGCAGCCTGAATCCAGTCTCGGAGCCCAACCTCCAGACTGCACACATTTGACTGATCTCAATACCAGCACAACTAATGTTAGGATGTAGCTACCCACAACCAATCGCATCAGCTCCACACATTACGTGCACCCAAGCACCCTATTATACCCTACTCTCTCGATTGACCTGGACTACGGTCCCCAAGGGCGTTCAAACCACAAGTGCTTTGAGGTCATACCAACGATATGTAGAGCGCTATATAAATGCCAAATAACATAACAATACAACCGATCATGACACTGCAAGTGCCTTGAACCGTTGACAAGTTACCATTTTAATGTTGCATTTTGGGAACTTTTTGAACTTCTTCCCAGGCCAAGATGTGCAAAGGGGAAATTTGAAACCACCATGGGACATTTTGAAACCATCAACAGACAAGTTTCATAAACTAATATGCTGATTTTTAAAATGATTGTGCATCCACTACCTGTCCCCAGCACCCATGAGCTTGGCTTCCTGGCCTCGAAAGGATGTTACTTTCTTACTGTATGATCCTGGGAACATGTAATTTGCAATATGCTGCCAGCCTCTGCGGCTACTAAGCAAGTTAATCCAATGTGAATTCATTTCTAATGAAAACATGCTCTGAGGCCTGTTTAAACCCTGTATACTTACCTGTAACCCGACTCTTATCGCCTATATGTTATTTGCTTGAAACAGATCTATTTAGGGCATTCTCCAGCCTAGTGCATAGCACTGTGTGGCTATCAACAAAGCCCCCTCCCCTTTTAGTGGACTAATCCCGCAGCTGGTAAGTGAATGCCTTTTTACCGTGCTGAACTTGCATCTTTACCACATGAGTCCTCCCTTTTATTACTCTAACAGGAACTAACTTTTTTCCTTCCGCCAGTAGTCTCCAATCTGCTGCTCTCTTTTGAGAGATCCATACATTTTTTAGTCTACTCATGTCACCTCCATCTTCTTCCCAGTTTTCCAATCGTCCCTCTATCAGCACATACCCCTACCCATCCTGATCGCATCAAATCCGGTAGGCATCATAGTTCTCTATATCTCCTGGTGGTATTGTAACCCAGTCAACTTCATCATCAACATTTTCACCCTTGGGTAGTTTGTTTAAGTTTATTTTTATTACTTAGCCCATCAAAATGCAGGGGCGACATTTTCCTCTCCTTTTGTTATTATAGAGTCTCAAAATAGTCTTTCCAATGCAGAAGGTGACTAGCATGACGACCAATGGGGGCAGTCACTTTAAATACTCCTGAGAGCCGAGTAGGCACCCAGGTGAAAAGGGTGCCCATCCAATTGTTCGACTGCACACCATTCGCTTCATTTGTCATCTTCTCATGGAGTGTCTGTGTTTCATTAATAGCTGTTCTCAATGTTCCATCTGATGCTTCTCCATCGGACACTACGATGCAATAGCTGCTCCCTATCTCGGCACAAATTCCTCCCTCTATGGCAGTGAGAAGGTCCAACACGTCGCTATTCTGGAGTGCCAACAAACGTAATGCCCTCAGCTTATCCTTTACTGAATTTTGTCCTTTGCTCTTGAGTTGGTCAGTCGCAATAACTTGTATCTCGTTGTCACAACCTTGTGTAAGACTTGAAGTTACCGTAGGGGTATTGTCCAAATGCTCCGCTTTCCCACCCGATGCACCACTCTCCTCAGCTGAGTATTCAGGGTCTGCCGCTCCGACGCCGTGTCGGTGGGCAAGGTAATCCTTTTTACTCTTCGTTGTTAGAGCTCTGACACGGGATGAAGCCAAGGTGGAACTCTGAATTGGTTACCACCTCGGCTCCGGTCCCGTATGCAGGCGGGTAAGGGGAAAAAGCCCGAAAGCGGAAAAAAACCTTGTGTCGCGGTAGAACTGCTGGCCGTGGATTGCGATGAGATATGTAGCCGTAGTTGTCGTAGAATTCAATTGCATCGGGAATCCTCGAGGAAACAATGCGAAGATTCATCCGGAGAAAAAATGGCAAGGAGGAAAAGAACACCGGCAGAAGGCAGGTAAACGCCGAGAAGCATAAGCAGAGAGAAACCGGCGGAAGGGGGGAGCCGCCAGGGAGGCAGAGAGGAAGAAGAAAGAGAGGAGGAGACCCCCGAAAGGGGAGGAAAGAAGCGAGCGAGAGAAAAAAGCACTGGAAGCGTCTCACTGTGAAAACAAAAAGACGGTTGCAACGCAAGGAACCATGGGTAGCAGGAAGTAAATAGGCGAGAGGAAAGGACAGAGGAAAACACTAGACCATAAACAGAGAAACGTGAACAACGTGGTGGCAGTGTTTAATGGCGGCGAAGCCGTAACAACGGCATCCATCGCCAACCGAGAGGGTTCATGACACTCGTGAGCTGCAGTCACTTGGCATTAGCTGCAGTTTGCACTACTAGAAGCAGTAAAAATACAAAAAAGTGGTTGCCTTGGAAAACACTCGAAATTCTGCAGGAATCGCTGCCAGATTTTCTCCACTCTTCTCGGAACAATAGTTGTTTGCTTTCCTCTTTATGTTTAGTACTCCTTCAATTGTTTTCTCCTAGCTTTGCTGCACCACATTTCCCTCCAGCACAATTCACTGCTCTGTTAACGAAAGCCCCATGTTGTTGTTGCTTCGGGGTACCACCAGGGCAGGGCTGTGCAGTATAGCAATCGCAAAACCGCACTCCAATCAGGAGGAAGCTGGGCTCAGGCCTTCATTTCACATGACCACTACAGTTACATTAGGACAGCTGTCGCCTGTGTCAGCACCACACTCCTCATCACCTTGGCACAGCCGGCATTAGTTCCAAAATGGATGGACCCACTGGACCTGAAACACAAAGGGAATCGTATAAAGCTCTTGGTGTAAACTGGTTGATGTGTTTCACCTATCCAAGTCAATGCATGTACATATTTCCCCAGACTGCCTTGCAGCTATTGTTTACTTTGGACACCATATTTTGTCCAAATCCCACCAAACCTTCAGCATGACACTGCATTATTCTCCCCTCCCATTGGCCACCATACCATATTACTCCCTTTATTCTCATTGATGACCTTGTATGACACCAGGTAATGCTGCGTCCCTCTTTATCTACACACTGCAGTCGTTTGTATTCGCTGATAATCTGCTACCCCCTTTTAGAGCCTTCTGTTATATATTCTACTATCACCTTTTTGGTTTCACTTTTTCCAACCATCCTGTTAAATTGCACATAATTATCTGTGTAAACCTCTTCCACCTCACCCACCCACTGGACAGAAACACTTGTTCCCTGAAATAGACCCTAGTTTTCCAGAGGGACAGGTGCATTAGACATCCTGCTTACTCATAGGATACAGCCGGAGGCAGGAAAAGCTTGGGTGCCCCTATTAGGTGTGGGATGAGTGAGTAGACTTAACATGTGCTGTTCGTCCTTTCTCTTCCCACACGTAACATTTCCCTATATCAGACATTTTCCGATATTATATCCCGCCCCTATTTAGTGTCATGATGGAACTCTTCTTCATTTAACACATTTCTTTTTGTTATGTACACACTAATATTTGAACGTGTAACACTTCTTTCTTTAAAATGAAAACATAACAATAATATTACTCCTATACTAATGCATGTTAATATTATTATACTCCAACAGTGCTACCGGGGGGTTGCTGCCGGACCCATAAATATTTACTGCCATCTGACTGCCTGGTGCAACCGGGAGTTTACAACCCTGGAAAGTCAGGAGCCGGTAAAATGTAAGTCCCCATTCCCATAGAGTCCGATCTATGGGAGTGGGGCTACAGAAGCACAGTCATCGTTGCAAATGGTGCTGGTGCTTCCGTGAACCATCTGCCTACCGTGGCCGCTGTGCTTGCAGGTTCATACCTGTTGGGCACAGTGGCTCTAGCAGGCAGACCTATAATATGCCGGTCCAGAAACAACGGTCCCAGTAAGCTTACCGGCACCCTTGTTTCTGGACTGGCAAGGTCGTAATGAGACCCATTGTCCCACAAAACACCATCTCCTCCTTCCCTTGTTGGTCTTCTATAAAACCTTATTGCTGAAAAAAAAGTTCATGAGAGCAGGTGTATACTCCCCATCATGTTGCACTCTGCCCCTCTTCTCCAGGGGAGATGATGCTCATGTCCCTGCGCACATCAGCGATGTGAACCCATCCTCAGCGAACTTCAACATTCAATGCTTTTGGTGTTGAGTAAGTCACTGGGCCTCATTATAACATTGCCGGTCTGGTAACAACGGTGCCGGTAGGCTTACCGGCACCGTTGTTACCAGACCAGCAAAGTAAAAGTTTGCGGCCTGGGATCTTTGATGGATGCACTGGCACTGGTCCATCCATCCTCCCCATTCCCATTGAGTCCTATGGGACCCGAATTGGAATGGGGAGTCACTTTTTCCGGTGCCTGGCTTCAGGGACTGGAAAAAAAGGCATCACTCCTGTGGCAGCCTGCCGTTTTTACCAGCACGGCTACTGCCGGAGTTATAATGAGGCCCATTGTGTGTAAACTGTTAAGATGTCTTCTTTTCACTTTCTGATGTGTTTTTTTTATAATTAGTAACCCGGCGAGTGCGAAGCAGAATGCAACAAGCATTCTCATTGACTCTCGCCAGGTCCATACCCGGCCGGGAATCCCTCTGTCGGGATTCCACGGCCTTTGTCCCCGGCGGGGGGCGTGGCAGCCCCTCAGCCAATGTGGAGGCTCGAAGCGGGGCCATCCCTGCTCCGAGACTCCCTGCGGGGGTGAGGCTGCCTTCGCCCCCTGCCATTGACTCGGGTAATTTTTTTTTAAATCCCTTCCCTCCCTCCCACCTGCCACCCCAACTTACCTTCTTGGTCCTACGTCCTCGGCGGGAGACGAGGGAAGCCTCCAGCCGTGTGGAGACTCAGAGCGGGGCCATCCCCGCTCTGCTCCTCCACACGGCTGGAAGCTTCCCTCGTACATTTTTTTTTCCAGTCCCACTCCCGCCCTCCCAACCCCACTTACCTTATTTTTATCCTTTTTGGGGAACGGACGCGCTGGGAACACTTGTGTTCCCAGCGCGTCCACTCCCGATGGCCGCCATGGAAAGGGAAAACAGACTCCGTTTTCCATTTCCATGGCAGTGGCCATTTTCTTTTTCTTTTTTTTCTCCCGAAACACCGCAGCACCGAAACGCCGCAGCATTTCGGGACAAAAAAAAAAGCTTTTAGTGCCCCGGTCACGCAATTTTTGCGGGCCGGGGTTCTAATAGCAATAGAACCCTTGCGTCAGGGGCATTACCGTCCCAGGTAATGCCCCGGGGCCTTCGGAAAGGCCCTCACTTCGCTCGGGTCCTTACCTATGGGCCCCGGGGCATTACCTGGGACGGTAATGCCCCTGACGTGAGGGTTCTATTGCTTAAATACTTTATCTCCGGGGTAGAGAAGTGCTGCTCACGGAAATTCCCTTCCGTGCTCGCCACTGTTTGTCATCTGTTTTCTCAGTCCGTATTCTTGGATTTGTCTGTTGGGATATATAGTCAAGTGATCTTGTAAGCTCCTCCCCAAAGATGTTAGAAGAAGAGTTAGCATCTGAAAGTGTATGTGCCGGAGAGATAGGCGCATGCATTCTCTGACCAATAACAATTTCATGAGGAGTGAGATGTTGGTCTCCTACAGGCGAATTTGGCAAAGAAAAGAGAGCAAGAGGTAAGCAGTTCAATCATGTTTTACCAAGTGTCAGGGTTAGCTTAGCCAAGCGCTCCGTTTGTGACCCATTAATTTTTCAGCCACGCTGCTGTCCTGTGGGCAGTAAATGGTACTTAGTTTGTGCCATATTCCCATAAGTGCAGTTATTTCCCCGATCAAATCATTAGCAAAATGCTGACCATTGTCGGAGCAAATTTTGTCTAGGATCCCCCACCTTGGAAATACCTCCCTCACCAAAATATGTGCAGCTGAGCTGGCGTCATTACAGGTACAGGGACCAGCCTCAAGCCAATGTGAAAACGGTTATACAATAAGATGTAAATCTGTCTTGGATATCAACATAGTCATTAACATCATATATTTATTTCGGATACGCATCGAATATTCCATAAAAACGATACAAAATACGAAAATACATTTCAATTGTAACACAATAAAATACAACATAAAAAATCACAAATAGCCCTAAAAAAGTCTGAGCCCAAATTGTTAATAGTTGTGCATAAACTCACTTCATAAAACTCTACTCAGCATTCATTTTCATTCATTCGATTTCAGATATGCGAGCAAAGACCAGCCCCCAAGTGGTGAGTCCGCCCACAGCAAGTATATTGGGGCAGGCCGATATTGTACAAAACCCAATTCCTGCAATAAGGGTCATATGAACGAACCTCTAGCCGTCACATATGCAGGACAAAAAAATAGCAGATGGGCCAAGTCTTCATAGGGCACCTCACACACAGGGCAAGACTGGTCAGCATCCCCTCAGACCAGGCTGCCACCACTGTCCATAGAGGGATATAATTAAAACATGTCCTGGAAATGAGTATGCGATCCGCAGCGAACTCTCACCATAATAGATAGCTCTGAAGACTCTTGGACATGATTGTCATTAGCCCTCGGTTCTGAGGTTTCAATAATTCTGTATTTTTTCTGTTCACACTCACAAACTCATAAAGACGAGCAGTCCATAGTTTTATCTCTCCACAAGAAAGCATACTACAGGGTGGCTACAGATGTGTTATATTGATCGCCATCAACTGTTTCTTGACGTGAGACCCAGCCTCCCAAATTGATGTGAATCAAAAAAATAATCAATTCATGGGTAAGTATAGCTTTCACATGGCCCCATAACTTAATCCATTGCAATTCTGACTGCAGAGAAACCTCATCCTCAAGCGGCCTACAGCCGAATTCCACATGTAATCCACAATTTGGAGCCAAAGCTGGCAAGCTCAGTAGTCTTTTCAAAAAATGGTTTTCTGCTGTCTGGATCATACTAACATTAGAGTAGCCCACAGTTCCATCCCAAATCTAGCAATCAGGGCTGCCTTGCCCTTTTACAGTTGCAACAATGGGGCAATTGGTCTAGCTCTAAACATGGACATATCCCTAGAGACCCCACCCCGAGCCCATAGCTCTCAACTCACACGCTTTTGGCGGGTGTCACCCGCCTTGTAAACAGCTGACTCACCCGCCAACCCTCCTGCACGTCCATTCGTTTGAATGGGCCTCTCACCCGCCAAAAATAAAATCGGGTGTTTTCACCCGCCTTTGCAACACAACTGGTTGAGAGCTATGCGAGCCTGCTTAAACCGCACCACCTGTTTAGTTATGTGGGTGGTGATGTGGAAAATGGCAGAGAATCTAACCCCAGGTAGTCGAAAGAGGCAGCTCTGGGGTTCACACTGCTCCTAATATCCCTGAATTGGATGTTCTGTCTTCCCTTCCAGCAGGCCATCACCGCCGACTTAGCTGCATTCACCGCTAGATCTAGCCCCTCCATGAAGTCAGCATAGTCACGCCATTTTAACAGAATCATCTGCGTACACAAGGACCGCAAGGACCTACTACCCATCTTCGGGATGCCGGGAGAAGATTTTAAGAGATGGTTATAGAGGCCATTTATATATATACAGGAAAGTAGAGGTGCCAGGGATGAGTCCTGGTGTACCCCTAATTCAACTGAGAAAAACCTGTCCAATGCCCATTAGTGCCACTCCTGACGCAGACCTGCGTGGAGTCATGCAACCTGGCCAGAAGGTTCACCCGGGCCAGGAGGCAGTTCATGGATCTGAGCATATCCTGCAGTTTTGCACGATTGACCTTATCAAATCCTGTGCTCAGATCCATGAATGCCAGATAGATAGGCTCCTCCTTCAGATGGAGTATCGTGGTTTATTACCCGGTCACACCCAAGTCAGGGAGCTCCTTTTCCCACAATGAATGTGGCGCACAATAGAGCACTGTGATTTTTATTTGGTTACTGTGGTAAGGCCTCCAACCCGTCTCACACCCAACCCCAACCTGTACCCGGTGCCAAAATGGAGAAGGAACCAGGCCGGTGTGTATTAAGAATATATTTATTCATTAATTTATTTAAATCCAATTTTGACAAACAGATTCACATCCGCCACCAATGCGGTGGCAACACTAAAACAAAAATGACTTCCGTAAAGCACCAACACAGATATAATACTGACATAAGTAGTCTCAATTGTTTCTTTTTAAATCACCCACCAATTCAGAAAAGAACAATTTAAGGCACACAGTGTTTTCTGAGTTAAAACACAATGTTATGATACCTTTCCTCCCAGCAACCCTCATCCTCCAAACATCAATTAGGCTTGACTCCTTTGAATCGAAGGCAGTGACAAGAAATGGGTACATAATAGGAAAAATTGGATTTTGAGTGCTAAGCACAGCTGCAATGGGAGAAAGAAAAGCACATGGGGGGGGGGATTTGTTTTGCTACACACAAAAAGAACAGGCAGGGCTTTGCAGGTTTTGTTCAGGGCACAATGGATACAAAGGGGCAATTTTGTTTTGCACCTTGCATATGCAAAGGCACTGCTAGGCTTCCCCTTCTGATTTAAAATGAAGGGGATCAATGGGGAATTTCATTTTGCACCCTGCATGCTCACATGGAAATAGTGCTTTGGGATTAATTATTTGGCCAAATCTTTGTCTATACCACCTCACAACACACTGGGAACAGTTTGTTAGTTTCGAATGCCAACCAACACCACCCGTGATTTCTATCAGGAATTAATAGATTTACTTTGATCAAATATGCTAGGGATATACAAAGATGAACAAGATATTTTTCCATGGGGAACTAACTAAAACAATGCTTGAAAAATATAAGGCCTACACAGTCTATGGCTTCGGGGTGGTCTTACTTACAGGAGAGGCCTGGAACTAGGCATCAGGGAGCATCAGGGCATCTCTGAGACTGCAAGGGGGACCAGTCAAGGATCTTTCTTCCTCTCTTTCCTCCAAGGGGACCCAATCAGCATCCATGTCTCCTGGTTCCTGTCTCCAAAGCAAAATTAGGTCTCTCTGCTGGGATTTATTTATTTATTTTACATTTTTTTAAAACGCTCACACAGCCCACAGGCATCGAGGCGCTGTTACAGAAATTGTTTGTTATTTGGACGCGTAATTGGGGGAGGGGGGGTTTTGTCTTAGTTGCGTATTTATAACACCCAGAGGTTTCTAAGCGCAGACCCAGGGATCGAACCTGTGTTGCTTCGTGTCGTCTTCCTTCCAGGGCGCGCACATTGCCGCTGAGCTATCCTCCCGGGATGTTATTACCAGGTTTCAGCAGCAGGTTGTCTCATGGAATTATTGGAAGAAGTCCAGCTCTAATGCAAACTAATCTACTTATAGTGGAAATGACATCACAAACTTGTGATAGTTCTCGCGGTAGAGATTGGCTGATTTTCACTACCCGCCTCCCCCCTGTGTGCTGAAAGGACAAGGGGATGGGGGAGTGATTTGGGATAGCTGTGAGAGGAGAAAGCTTCATCATCCCACTTTGACAGGTGGGCATCTCTCGAAATCAAGCGAAGGGCCAAATCACAATCTCCCAGATCAATTTAGTGTCATTGTCCCTGGAGGCGCCCACCCAGGTTTCCCATACTTCCTCCTCAATTGCCCTTTTTGTAGTTTAGTTTAATCAATTTATTTTGCGTAACCTTGAACCCTGAGGTGTGAGGGCGCAGACAACAAAAATAGAAGTACAACATAAGCAGCCTAAAACAGAAGGTTATAAGAAATTAACTAAAAAGACATTAGTACAATAGTAGGTGCGTCAAATAATAGAACACCTTCGAATGTTAGCTGGTATTTCAATGAACCTCTGGAATGTGTGAACAAAAATGTTTACGCCATCATGTAACAGGAAGCCTTTATAATATTAAATTGCAATGCGACGACCCTCTAGGAGTATATTTGCAAAGATTTAGGAAGGTCGGTAGGGAACTACCCCCACAACCAACTAGTATACAGTCACAATTAAGCTGTGAGCACCAGTCTCTGAGAACCATTCTGCGCAAGATCAGTAGATCATTCATTCTGACTACCCCCGGGCCAGTTCTCTGTTGAAACCACACGAGGACTTTGTTGCATATTGCTTGTTTAGATTCTTTTCCTTGAATCTTAGGAATGTTCGTCATGACAATGTTCCTTTGGTCCATGACAAAGTCCAATGTACTCAAGTTGTTTAGTTTGGGCATCTGTGACTTTTTTAATAGTATCCAAAACCTTCTTGTAGTGGAACCTAGCACTAATAATGGCATTTTCTGAGACCCCTGTACAGCCCAAAGTAGAGGGAAGATTCCTCCACCCCCCTTACTTGTCCTGTTCATTTATGTCAAGAAACGTAATGTTAAGGTGGCTAAATTACAGGGTTCATGTTCCTCAAGGGGTATTAGGGCTGTGCGTTCTAAACGTCCTATCGATATTGTGTCCCGTGCACACAGCAAGACTTCTCTGCGACGTTTATTTCTTATGGCACGGATCCATTTGCCGGAGCGCATACGGTTGCCGTGGAAACTAGGTCATTCTATCCAGCGTTTTGGTCACGTGCAACATATGCAACGTGACTCAGAATCACGTGACATCAGGTTCAAAAGCCAGAAGGAGAAGCGGATCAGCGCTTCTAATTGAAGTAAGTCTCATACTTTGAACTTTCCAACGTTTATATTCTTGGTACCTTGACCTGTTTTTTGCCCTTCAGATTGCTTTAGTCTTGACCCCTGTCTGTTTTTTTGTCCGCATGTTACTGAACTCTGGTATGAATTTCTGGACTGCCTTTGGAATCCTCTGCCTTTGTTTTGTTGCCCGCTGTTGCCGAACCTCCGCTTTGAATACTTGGATTGAGGGGATTTCCCTTATTGTGTCTTGTTGCCCGTAGTTGCCAACTAGCTTGTCTTACGGATGTTTTGTTTTTTTCCCTGAACTACCTCCTTTCCTGCTACCATAATACACGCATACTTAATTTTAGTACTGGGTCACTGACTCAGTATTGGCACCTTTTGGAATTCCTTTTCTACTCTCCACAACTACACCTGTTCCTTCGAGGGATCAGAACATTCTCTTACATCCGTTTGTGAGGACAACTTTGGACCATCTTGCCTGCACTGCTGGAGAATTCCTGCATCTTCCAGAACACCCACATAGCAACTTCCTCATACTCTGGTCTAGGTCTACACTGTATAGGCGTCCTTGTGCCGTCGGGTCCAGTGGTATTGTGGACTAGAGACTTGCCACCTTAGTCTAGGCGTCCTTGTGCCGTCGAGTCCGGTGATCCTGTGGACTAGAGACTGGTCACCTGAGGTTTCTGTCCTTGTGCCGTCGGGTTCTCCCTAGACCATTACCATTTACATCGGTAAGCATCCTTTAACTTACTTGGATTATAATACTGGATTTGTGATATCCTTTACATCTGGTGGTTGTTTTTTGTAGGAAATCCTGGTTCTGGCTCCTGATCACTTGGTTGTTTTTTTATCCTTGTTTCTTGAACATCATCTAGTTGTGCTCCAGGTTAGTGTCATACTGCAGTTGTCTAATTCCATATTGAAGTTTATTGCCTAGTATTAATCTTTAGGTTTGCTCCCAGGTTGCCAGTTCTGTGGAGAACCTTTCAACTCCGGTGCATCACCAGAAGTTCTGTTGAGAGGTGTTGTTCCGGTGCAGACCCAGTCCTCTTCTGATTTCTTCTTCTGGACAATATCCTCATTGGTGTTTCTGGTTTTGTACCTCACACCAAGGGAATATTGCTTTGAGGAATTCTATGGCTACACTACGTGAGCAACGCCGTGAATATTCTAACAGTTTACCAGGGGCTCTGGAGAACACCATGGAGAGCTTGGTCAACAAGTGACCTTAACCAATTTGAGCATACGCCGGGAGGCATCCAAAGACACCTCCAAGGGATACGCTTGGCTCAGCATAACCGCCCTTGGTGCCAAGTGGATATCAAGCTTGATGGGGAAATGGTCACTACAGATGTTATCCCCCATACCGAACCTCTTTAGATGGTTCCAGTACTCAACTGACACACAAAAGTAGTCAATCATGGAGCTTCCGATTGTTGAGGAAAAAGTGACCCTACCTGGAATATCTGCATCAAGTCACTCATTTACAGCACCCATTTATATAAATAATGCAATAGAGTCGGATGACATTAGCACCACAGCCAAGAAAATTAAATCAACTCTGGACTTGGTGGTTAACACCCTAGCACCCCTTAAAAGGAAGAAAAAATCTGAGGGAGCCCAAAAGAACTAATCCTGGGTTCTCCTCTGAACTTGAAGCCCTTAAAGCTGATTCCCTCAAACTATTCTATGTTTGGAAAACAAAACAATCCCAGTTAGCTTTACAAAACTATAAAAAAAAAGCATCTAATACTTACAAAAGGGCCATAACCGAAGCAAAGAAGTCATATCACAATGCTAGAATCTCTGAAGCATCCTCCAACTCGAGGGAATTATTCAAAATATTAAAAGAGCAGGAGGTAATTTCAGAACCCATAGCCTCAACAATTACTAAAGACAATAATTGGTGTCTTGACATCCAGAATGCCATGACAAAGAAACTAGAAGGGAACCCAAGAAGGTATAGGTATCAAAAAGAGTGCTACTGACACCAGCGGTATTCTTAGAGATGGCACTATTTTCCCCAGAAATACAGATGTCCCCATCTTTGACTTCACCGCTATCTCTGACGAGGAAATAGCCTCTATCATCACTAAACCTAAGGCCACCAACTGCACAGTAGACCCTTGTGCATCCACTATCATTAAAGCCTGCCCTCCTTCACTGGTGCATGCCAGCTGCAAATTTGTCAACGCCTCCTTCTCCGACGGTACCGGTCCGGACGAGATGAAGCAAGGATGGGTAACACCACTCTTAAAAAAGTCTAATTAGGATCAACGTGTCCCCACCAATTTATTTATTTATTCGCATTTGTTGAGCGCACATCAGACCGAAGGCATTGTGGCGCTAGTTACAGTGTTGCTTATACTTAGTTACATACAGTTCATGTCCGTACGGTTACATTGGACGAGATATACTTTTTTTTACAGATATGCAAGAGCAGCAGGAGCACATGAAAAACAGGGTTAGTTGAATAGGGCAGTTTTGAGCTTTTTTCGGAAGGAGAAGAGTGATGCATCAGCTGTGAGGTCAGGAGGTAGGGAATTCCAGAGTTTAGGTGCGAGGAAGGGGAAGCCTATGCCTCCTGCTTTGGTTCTGTTGATGCGAGGTATTGCTAGTTGATTTGTGTATTGTGCTCTTCTTGGTCTTGTGGATTGATATCTACCTATCGTGTCAGATAAATAAGAGGGAGCTGTGAGGTTGATGCATTTATGGGTGGTTGTGAGAATTTTGAAAGAGATACGGGCCCTCATTACAAGTTATGCCGGTAGCCATGCCGCAATTTGTGGCATTGCTGCCGGCAAAACTGCATCCGTGTCCTCGGAATGAGGACTTACCGGACCATTCCGAGTTCGTATGGCCCGGTAATTCCTCACTCGAGGACACGGACACGGTTCATCCCCATTCCCATTTCAGCCCCCATAGGGCTGAATGGGAATGGGAGAGGGAGTAAACAACGGGCCATTACGAGATGGCCCGTTGATTGCTCCCTCTTCCCCTCGCGGGACCCAGTATGCACACCTGGTTTTCCCAGGCGTGCTTAACGTGTCCCGCGAGGGGACCTCGTAATGTGGCGGAACGGGTTGAATGACGCCGCAGCCTTTTACGGCGCCGTTTAACCCGTTCCGCCAGGCTCGTAATGAGGCCCACGGTCTTTGACAGGGAACCAGTGAGCTGCCTTTCTGGCTTGTGTGATGTGTTCTCTTTTTGGTATGCTGAGGGCTGCTCTGAGAGCGTTGTTTGGGGTTGTTTGGAGCCTAGATAAGTTTTTTTGGGAGGTGCCGGCTCGGAGCGCATTACAATAGTCTAGTTTGGCTCCTATAGTTGCTCGGGCGATGGAGAGGCAGCTATCCTTGGTTAGGAATGGTTTTATTGCGTTAATGAGTTTAGTACTCAGTGCTGAGGCCGAGACTATGACGCTGACTTGTTTGTCCATGGATAGCGTTGCGTCTATGTGAACCCCCAGTGTTTTGACTGAGGATAGGACTGGGATGATACAATTGTCTATGTTGAAATTGATGTACAGTGGGTTGAGGTTGGAGAGGGTGGATTTCTGTCCTAGAATGAGGATTTCGGTCTTGTCCCCGTTCAAGCAGAGGCCGTTAGTAGCCATCCATGCTTGTATGGTAGAGTAGATTTGCTGTAGGGTAGAGGCGTCTTGGGGATAATTCCCTGTCAGGGGGAGGAGAACCTGCGTGTCGTCGGGGTAGTTTGTGTAAGTGATCCCAAGCGCGCCTAGTTTATCAAATAGTGGCTTGGTAAAAAAGATTATAGAGCGTGGGGGCAGTACAGGAACCTTGTGGCACACCACAGTGGATGATGGAGGGTGCTGCATGTGCTGTGTAGAGAACACTCATCGCTCTACCCTCTAAGAATGATGTTACCCAGGATGCGCGTCATTTGAGAAGTGTGCGGCGTGTGTCAGGTGACTGGTAAGAGTAGTGTGGTCTACCAGATCAAACGCAGCTGAAAGGTCAAGGAGAAGGAGGAGGGCGGGCTTGCCTTTGTCTAGGATGTTGGTAATTTTGTTTTTTAAGTCTAGAAGGGCGGTTTCAGTTCTGTGTCCCTTGCGGAACCCAGATTGTCTTTTACCTAGGATTGCGTTCGATTCAAGGTATAGTTGGATCTGTTTGTGGGCGGCCTTGTCAAGTAGTTTCAGGAGGAATGGGAATGTGGTTATGGGTCGGTAGTTGTTAGGGTTAGCAGGGTCTAGCATTGTTTTTTTTAAGAGAGGGCGTACCCAGGCCTCTTTAAGGCTGTCTGGGGCTATGCCCGTTTTGAAGGAAGCATTGATGAAGGCTGTGAGAAGAGGGGCGAGTGGTTCTGCGCAATCTTTGATGATTTTAGGGGGGCATACATCACCCTTACATTGTGAGGGTTTGAGGTGTCTGAGAATGTCAGTGACCTCGGTTTCGGAGATTTCGGTAAATGCAAATTTGGGCACGTTTCTTACTTTTACATTAGGTTTTATCTGTGCATGTGCACTTTGCTTTGGTAAGGTATTGAAGTGGTGGGATATTTTGTTTTGGAGGAGGCTTATTTTTGTAAGCATGGCTGATTGAATGCCTGTACACCATGCCTCGTCTTTGACAATCTCATCAGGGCATGTAGGTGGTACGGTTAGTTCTTTGAATATATTGAAAAGTTCTTTAGAGTGGGAGTTGGCATTGGAGATGCAGTGGTTGTAGGCTTCAGATTTAGCAAGGAAGATTGCGTCTTTGTATTTTTTTGCTGTGGATTTGAAGTTAGCTTTTGTGGTATTGCATGGGTTAAGCTGCCAATTTTTGAGCTCTAAGCGTTTGTCTTTCCGCAAAGTCTGGAGTTCCTCTGTGAACCAGGAATTGGAATGGAAGGATTTTTTTTCTTTTTTGTTTTCGAATGGGGCAACAGTGTTGACAGCCATTGTGATGGTGTCTTTGAATATTTCTGCGAGGATGTTGGGGTCAGCGGAGAACGGGGGCGCTAGGCATGGTAGATTGAGGAGTGCACTGATATTGCACTGATATTGTCTGCAGAGTTTTTTGGCGCTTCTGGCTAAGGTCGCCGGTGCTTTAGTAGGCACTTTAGCGCTTAGTAAGACAGGGATGTCAAATAGGAGAAGGTTGTGGTCTGTCCATGGGAGGCTAGTATTGGAGGTCTTTGGCTAGAGAGATAGCAGTTTTGTCCTTAGTCGTTGAATCCTAAGTTAAGATCACCTATAAGTAGTGATTTTGTGGATTTTTTAAGGTTGTTTCCTAGGAGGTGATTGACTTGACCTATGAAATTAGGGGTTGGGCCAGGTGGACGGTATACGGTATGAATATTTATTGTGCTATTTGGAGAGAGTGCTAATTTGACTGATAGGATGTCAATATTATCTTCCTCTTGGTGGGGTACCAACTACAGGCCAATAACGAAAACACCCTTTCTGCTAAAAATATTGCATCGGGTTGCATACTCTCAAATAGCTTAACATCTCGACCTGCATCCCATCCTCAACCCTTTTCAATCGGGCTTCAGACAAGGTTTCGGTACTGAGACCTCATTATTGGAACTTAAATCACAATTCTTAAAGAGACTGGACAATCAGCAGATCTCTCTACTCATATCTCTAGATCAATCCACAGCATTTGATCTGGTCGATCATTCCATTCTGGCCGACAGGCTCATGACTGTAGCCAATTGCTCCCAGGCCGCTACCAAATGGCTGCTTTCCTTTTTATCCAACAGAATCAGTAGGGCGTGTGCTAAAGAGGCAAAGGCGCCTGCCATTCCGGTGCTCTTTGGCGTTCCACAGGGAGCTAGCCTATCACCCTGCATCTACAACATTTTTATGTCCGCTTTCTTCGCTCACCTCGTTAAAGAGGGTATACTCTTCTCCAATTACGCAGATGACACTCAATGTGTCATCCCACTCACTGGTCAGCATGATCTGGATGAAACTGAACTCAACCGTATTTTCTCCATCATCGAGCACTGGATGATGCAAAACAACCTAGCACTCAATCGGGGAAAGACCAAACTCATGGTAGTGGGTTCTGAGGGCATCCTAACTAAAATTGACCCAGCTTATAAACATTTTCAGTTGGGGGACGTTCAAATACCCACCCTCTCTAAAGTAAAAATCTTGGGTGTGGTATTGGACCAGTCGCTAAACAAAAAGGCCTATGTGGGTAGCACGGTCGCATCCGCCTCCTATAACATTAAATTGTTGGCTCATCTGAGGCCTTTCATCTCCCAACAGAACGCAGTGTCGATTGCTCGAGCCATTGTAGGCGCTAAACTGGACTATTGCTGTAGTCTGCTGGCAGGGGCTAGTAAAGTCACCATTAGCAGACTTCAGGTAGTCCAGAATGGAGCGGTAAGAGTCGTAGCTGGTCTCTCATGTCGTTCCCATATCACCGAAGCTCGTCGAGCATTGCATTGGCTCCTTGTGGAGGCTCGGATCTCCTTCAGACTTCTGGTCATCACCTTTAAATGCTGTGCGGTAACTATGCCCCAATTCTTACAAAGGTATATAGGAGAAAACCCTGTCTTAGAAACCTGCGCTCTAATAACCAAAATCTCCTCTACCAGCCTAGATCCAAAACTAAGAAAGCACAATTGGGTGCCTTTTTCTGTGCGGCCCCTAGCCTCCGGAACACCCTGCCAAACCACCTGAGAAGCTCATCGTCGCTGAGCACTTTTAAAAAAGAGCTCAAAACATTCCTTTTTTAATTAAGTCTCCATTCACTGCATCTCATCTTTCTATCTCCATTAACTCCTGGAACAGCTTGCTCATGTTTCTCTGTTATGTTAGTCTTGTCCGTGCCCTCACACCCACGGGTCTATGGCTGCGCAATACAAATGTAATAAAGTAAAGTTAAAAGCCCCTCCACACAAAGCCTAGAGTACATTTCCACCACCATGTCTTCTGTGCCATCATATAGTGTATTGCCAGGCCCACCCCAGAGATTTGCATTATAATCATCCCCCAACACCAAACACACATTGGGCCTCATTACGTCTGTGGCATTAAGGCAAAAACGGCGCTGGTAGTGCTACCGGCGCCGTTGTTACTATGCCACCACATTACGAGTTCTGCTCGCAGGGGCCGCTCTCCACGCCTGGTACGACCAGGCATGCAGAGCAGCACCCGCGAGCTGAACAGGATGGTTGCAACGGTACCGTTATGAACGGTACCGCTGCTACCATCCTCCCCATTCCCATTGAGCCCTATGGAGGAATGGGGACGTACCGGCTCTGGGTCCCACGGAAGGGAAATTACCGGGCCCGCAAAAGTCGGAATGGCCCGGTAATTCCCCTTTTGCGGGACACAGAGCCGGACCCGAGTTTGAGGGTAACCATGCCCTTATTAAGGGCATGGCTACCTCCAAACTCGTAATGAGGGCCATAGCCCATAGAAAACATGGGGGAGAGCTTCTCCAAAACTGAAGCCAACACACCAAAACAGTTCTTGCCATGCAATCTGTGTGGGCTATTGTAAAAAATGACCACTAACAGATATAACTGACCAGGTCTGTGGATCTTTACCACTAATATATATGACACCAGGGTCTTTTGGACCACCTGCTCGCTCTCCAGATGCATTTTAACCAGAATACATAGACCACCATAGTTTCTCCCTCAGTTATTTCTCCCCGCCAGCACCAAATATGAGACAAAGCCATCCACATTAATCTTGTCCTGGGACCACGTCTCTTGGAACAGGACGACATCTACATCTCCAAGTATGGACTGTGTCGCCAAACAGGCTAACCTTGTTTTAAGTCCAGCCACATTCCATGATAGTAATGACCTATGCTCGGCCCCCGCATGGTGCCCACATTGGGAGACCAAGCAACAATATGTGCCCCCCACAAAGACTCTCTGTGGCCCGCCCCTGATAACTGGCCTCATTTGAACTTGTCCATGTCAGCCAAACAGGCAAAATGGTTCTGGCACACATGGGGTCAGATACACTGGCCACATGACCAAATGGACGCTTTTCGATGCGTCCCGAGCATTATGGGTGTTGAGCTACATGGTTGACAGTTTGACGTGAACCAGGGAGCTCTTGTGGGAAAACAACACTCATGCCCCTTGGTGCTGCACTTCCCACCTCCCTACCATGGGGATAGAAGACAGTTAACGGGACCAACCAAGCACTGCAATTATGGCTAGGGGTACCCAGGTTAGACTCAACCATATACTTAGTCACCTGTGCATGTTTAAAAGTCACCCCCACACAGTACCCAGCTATTGATTTGGGCATGGAACCCACCTATGGTACTCTGAGAGCCATTAGTATCAGATGGGGGATCAATAGAACTACCCCAGATATTTGAATTAACCCACTGGGTTATTTATTAATTACGGCCCCACAGTCCTCATTACATCCAGCTTCCAGTATGGGTAAATTCAATATCACTCTCACCAGTGGCAAGGCCTCCGCAGTGCAGCTGAAGGGGAAGGTGTGAAGGGTGTGAACACGCGGCCGGTGGTATTATTGGTGTGGAATGAGTGTGGTTTGTTTTATTTTGTGGTATTATACATTTATTTAAGAGAATATTAAGGAAAGGAAATCAGACTGGTATGGAGTCTTCCCGAGTGAGAGGGGAAGGTGGTACCACAGATATTGTGTAACGGAGGAAAAAAGGCAATGAATAGAAGCCCTGCATAATTAGTGTGTTCGGAATTAGTAGTTGTTCTTATTTTAGCTTGTTATTTTAGCTTGTTTTGTTCGTGTTTTTATTATGGAGGTTGGAGACCCGAGGAGGGACGTTGTGTAAGTAGTTGGGTGTTTTTAGCGTGTGGAGTGTGAGAGCTGAGGTGTGGGGAGAAAGGGAGGTGGGAGAATTGTTTTTTGATGGGAGGGAGGGGATGATGGAGTGACCTTTTATTTTTTTTTAAACTTTGGTTTTATTGGCATTTTAAAGAATATAACAAGCAGGCAGTGTTTGTAATCCTCAGTTGTTCACGATGCACTTGCCCAGCAAACTCCCCCCCCCACCCAACCGCCCCCCCTTCAAACCCCCCTCCCCCCACCCCTCGTTTTACCAACTCGAACCATGACATAGGGAGATTTGGACTTTTCTTTTGCGTCCATTACTTTGGTAGTGAGTGTGAGCGTCGGCATTCTCTGGTGGCCGACGGCCGACCGAATGTCCCCGGGCCGTGGGCGCCCATTCCGTCCATGGGGTCCCTGGTACTTTATGGTACAGTCTTTCGGCTTAGTCCCCCCGAGCCCCGCTCGGCCCCCCCTCAGGCATCAGTGCACATCCCATCCCCAGGCCTCCCTTACCCCCTGCCAATTTTCAAGGAATGGCCCAGAATCATTGTTCACCATGGCCGTTAGTTTGTCCATTAAAAACAAGTTTTTCAATTTCTTTAGCCAGTCAGCCTTGGACGGGGTCTCCGGGCTCTTCCATTTCTGTGCCAATGCCACTCTCCCCTCCCGTAGCATCGTTTCCCACATTCTGGGGTACCTGTAGAGGTCCGAGGTCTCTGGCGGGAGGCCCAACAGCACCGTCAGGGGGTCCTGGGGAAGCAGTTCCCCTGTGACCTCAGCCATCCAGCCCCTCACCTCTGCCCAGTATGCTTGCACCTTCGGGCAGTGCCACCACATGTGGCCTCGTGAGCCCCTCTGGCCGCAGCCCCTCAGGCAATCGGGGGACACCGCTGTAAACATTTTAGACAGTTTCACAGGGTCCCTGTGCCATCCCTGCAGGATCTTAAAGTTATGTTCCATATCTGCCGTGTACAAATTACCGTGAAAAGCAATTTTGAAGATCCTTGCCCAAGCGTCTTCCGAAATCACCTCCCCTGCGAGATCGTTCCAATATGAGCGAAAGCCCCTCCGTTCTACCAAATTCACAGTGTTGAGGATTCTATACATTCCGGAGACGGCTCCCTTTCTTGAGGTCGCCATATCAAGGAACTTCTCAAAGGGGGTCAACTGCCTCCTCAAGTTCTCTCCCCATGATTGGTCGCCGAGGATTCCCTTCAAGCGTAGATACTCAAACACGGAAAGAGACCCCCGCCCAATGGCGTCCCTTAGGTCCTCATAGGGCAGGAATTCCCCCTCCCGGAACAGCTGTCCCACCCACTCCAGACCCGAATCAGACCATGCCTGTGCCTTGGAAAAACCCCTGTTACCTAATCTGAACGGGTGTCCCCAGAGAGAGGACATTGGGGATGGCCACGTCGTTAGGTGCGCCGTCTGGGGGCCCTCCCTCCAGACTGCCCAAAGGACGCCCAGGGTGGGATGGGATTTCAATCTGTTCGGGATGAACTTGTGTGGTGCCCAGAGAAGATTGCGTACCTTGAGGGGGTGAGCGTCCATGTCCTCCAGGTAAGACCAGTAGGTGCCCATCCCCTCCCTCATGTGCTCCAGGAGGACTCGCAACTGGGCGGCTCGGAAATAGAGCTGGAAGTCAGGCAAGCCGAACCCTCCCTCCTCCCTCGGCAAGGTCAAGACCGCCCTCGAAGTCCTCGGGGTCCTACCCTGCCAGATAAACTCTCGGACCGCATTCTGTAGTGTCCTCATGAGGTGGTCGGGAATGTTGGATGGAAGAGAGGTAAAGAGATACAGCAGGCGCGGCAGCACGTTCATCTTTACTGCCGTCATGCGGCCGTACCAAGACAAGATCATAGAGCTCCACCTCCTGAGGTCCCTGGTAATGCTAGCCAGAGCCGGGTCGTAGTTAGCGGGGGACAGTTGGGATAAGTCTCTGGTGAGGAGGACTCCCAGGTAGCGTATAGAAACCCTGCCCACTGTGATCCCATGAAAAGTTCCCACGGGGTCCAGAGCCGGATCGTTTACCCGCATGGGGAGAAGGACCGATTTGGAAGCGTTAATTTTTAGCCCCGAGAAGTGACCAAATGCTTTCACCAGGGACAGGAGGGGGGGGAGGGAGGCTCCGGGGTCCACCAGGTACGCCAGGATGTCATCGGCGAACAGGGAGAGCTTGAATTCCACCTCCCCCCTCATTATCCCTCTGATCTCCGGGTGCGACCTCACCGCTATGGCCAAGGGTTCCATCGTAAGGATATACAACAGGGGGGACAGTGGACAACCCTGTCTCGTGCCCCGAGAGAGGAAGAAGGGGTCCGACAGCCTGCCGTTCACTTGTACCCTGGTCTTCGGAGCTCTGTAAAGAGCCGTCACCCAACCCCTGATGTGTGCACCGAATCCCATTCTCTGGAGGAGTAGCTCCATATATCGCCATTCGACCCGGTCGAACGCTTTCTCCGAGTCCAGAGAGAGGAGGCTCGCGTCAAGATCGGAGTTCTGGGCGTGGTGGATCAAGTTTATAGTTTTACGGATGTTGTCTGAGCCCTGCCTACCCCTTACAAACCCCACCTGGTCTCCATGGATCAGTGTCGGCAGAATCTTCTCCATCCGTTTCCCAATGATTTTGGCAAGGACCTTGACATCAATGTTTAGTAGAGATATAGGGCGATATGAGGAACAATCAGTGGGGTCCTTATCTTCCTTGGGAAGGACGACAATTATGGCCTCCATCATGGAGTCCGGGAGGGTCCCCCCCTCTAATACTGCATTGAAAACCTTTGCTAAGTGTGGGGCCAGAGTAGAGCGGTACCGTTTATAGAAGGACACTGTGAAGCCATCTTCCCCAGGGGAGGTCCCCGCCTTCATCCCGCTAATAGCATTGCCCACCTCCTCCTCGGTCACCAGCCCCTCCAGTCCCTCGGCCATCTCCCCGGACAGGGCCGGTATCCGGACCGAGTTGAGAAACCCCTCTATCTCCTCTTCCCGCCCGTCACATTCCGAGGTATAGAGTTTTTCATAATATCTCCGGAAGGCCTCTCCTATGTGGGGAGTGTCATGGCCCATGGTCCCCTCCTCACTCCTCACTGCCTTTACCATTCTATCCCTCTGGACCTCCCTCAGTTTCCAGGCTAGGATTCTGTCCGCTTTGTCCCCCTTTTCGTAATACTTCTGCTTGACCAGTTGGAGGCCTCGCTCCGTTTTGTGTAGGAGGAGGTCTCGCAGCTGGAGCCGATAGTCGGCTAGTGATTCGAGCCGACCGTGATCCAAGGGGGCCGCTCGGGGCCCCACCGGTTGCAGTTGGGCAATTTTCCCCCTCAGGGCTTTCTCCTGGGCTTCCCTCACTCTTTTGGCCTGAGCGCTCATTTTAATGAGAGACCCCCTTATTGTGGCCTTGGAGGCGTCCCATAGGGTGTGTGGGCCCACCTCGCCATTGTCGTTAAATTCAAAGAATTCCGTAATAGCCTCTAGCACCTCCTGGGCACGGACCTCATCTTTCAGCAGGGAATCGTTACATCTCCATCTCCCTCTGCGGTCACTTAGCCAGCCCCTTGCAATGGTGGTTCGAACCAGGTCGTGGTCCGACCAGGGGACGGGGTCGACTTTGTGGCCCGAGACATACGAGTGCAGGGACTCGTCCACCAGAATGTAGTCAATTCTAGAAAAGGACGGGTGGGTGGACGAATAATATGTGTAGGAAGGAGTACCCGTTCCGGGGGAGGGGAGTGTGTCCACCAAGCCCAGCTCTGCGTTAACCTTCCGGAAGGACCGGGCCATGTGGACATCCGTGGGCCTGGAGAGCTGAGGGCCAACACGCCTTCTGTCTGGGGTCGATTACCATGTTGAAATCACTGCCCACCACCAACCCCCCCCGGACAAAGAGCTTGAGTTTCTCCGCCACTCGCTCCCAAAACTGGGCCTGGCCCTCATTGGGACCGTAAATCCCCGCCAGGGTGAGCGGTGAGCCCTGTAGGGATCCTCGCACCAGCAGGAATCGGCCTTCCGGGTCTTTCACTATTTCCTCTTTTACAAAGCCCACGTTTCTCCCCAGAAGGATGGCCACCCCCTTCTTCTTGGACCTGTGGGACGCGCAGAACACCTCTCCTATACCTCCCCCCCTCATCCTGGGTTCCTTTCCTCTTGCCCAGTGAGTCTCTTGCAGGAAGAGGATATCAAGACCGGCCCTTCTGAATTCTCTAGTGACCAGGGACCTCTTTGTGGGGGTGTTCAGGCCCCGTACATTGAGAGTGCCCACCCCCAGGGCCGGCAGACCCTCAGCCGTCATCTAGCGGCTCCGCTCTCCGTGTCGGCTCACCTACACCACCTATGTTTGGATACTCCCATGGTTGGATCCTTTGCACCCCTCCCCCCCCCCCCTTCCGGGGGGCCTGTAACTATTCCCTAACTGCCCCCCGGTCCCCCCCCAAACTGAAACCCCCCAACTCCCACGTTAACCCCCTCCCCCCTGCCCGGCGTCCAGCCAAGTTGTCCCGCCATATCTGGCTTTTGGCCGAACCACCAGCCCGCTCCCCTGGCCGGGCCGATCATTTTGGAAGCTGCTCCTCCTGAGCCCCCCGAGCCCCCCAGGGCCCCACCCCTTCAATACATCCCGTATACTTGCTGTTCGTCGGGGCGTAGGAATTGGTACATCCACATGCACCTGACTGAGCTGTCCCAACCTGTGTGCAGCGATCCCTTTCCTAGTCATCCGGGTCTCTCCTCTCCCCGTCTTTAGCCGGTGAAGGCGTATTCATTTTTCTGAACTTTCGTGCGCCGGTCCGCCTCCTCCTTTCCCCCGACGGGCCGGGTCCACTAGGTCCTGCCCTCTCTGGCCCCGACGGGCCCCTCCGGTCATTCGTGTCCGTCGCATACTCCAGCAGGGCTCCCCGGATGTCCTCTTCAGTAACCAGGGTAGTTCTTTGGCCCATGTATTCGAAAGTCAGGGAGAAGGGGTAGCCCCATCTGTATCGTACTCCCCTCTCCTTGAGTAACTGCGTGAGCGGGCGACACATTCTCCGCTTGGCTAGCGTGTAGGCGGAAAGGTCTTGGAATATTGAGACCTGAGCATTGTTGTAGGTGATATTTCTGGCCTTCCTGGCTTCCTCCAGCACCTTCGTTTTCTCCGAGTAGTAGTGGAACCTGACCAGTATCGACCGGGGGCCCCCCGGTCTGCCCCCCGCCCTATGCACCCTGTCGAACGTAGGTTCTGTGGTCATCTCTTCGGCGAATAGGAGCGTGATGATGTCCCGCACTGCTCTGATGACGTCCCTCTCTGTCTCTCCTTCCAACTCCGGCACCCCGAAGATTCTGAGGTTATTCCTTCTCTCCCTATTCTCAAAATCGTCCATCTGTCGGGCTCTCTCCTCTTCTCTCTTTTCCAGGGCCTCCAGCCTCACCTTAAATTGTATGTCTTGGGTCACTGATGAGGATTGATTGGTCTCAACCTGGAGTAATCTGTCTTCGACCTTTTCCACCCGCTGGTCCATTTTCTCGAGTTTTTGGGCTATGTCAGAGCGCATGTCCCTGATTTCTTGTAGGATCGAGGCGAAGCCCCTCTCCATAGCTGACGGGGGGGGGGAGCCGCATCCCCCGACTGGGCCATGGTTCTTTTGAGGCCCAAACCGTTGTTGCCCCTCTTGGCTTCTTGAAAGCGGTACCCCTGCAAAGTCTCTCTCCAGCTCATCCGGTGTATGACCCGAGGGCAGGGGGTCCGCCTTTTGCGCCCCCCTCGGGGGGGGGAGGGGGGGCCCCCCCGGCACGGGCCGCAGGCGCTTCCGTGAGATGGGCCCCGTGCCTCGGGGAGCAGGCTTCACCTCACTGAGGGCGGGCACACGCCCCACCGTCGCCCGGCGGGGGCCTCACACCCTATATCGCGGTCACTGTGGCCAGCCGGGGCCCGTCCTTTCTTCTTCTTTTATTTTATTATTTATTTTTTTTTTTTCTTTTTCCCCCGCGGACCCGAGCCCTGGGACCCTCGACGGGGGGGTTGCAGCTCCTGTCCCCCTGTCCCCCTTACACTTAGAATTGATCCCCACAGTGGGGGGGGATCCTTCCGGGCGGGCACTCGCCCCACCGTCCCTCGGCGGCGGGGGCCACTCACCCGGGTAGCAGCTAGAGGCAGGGGGGGGGGGCCGGTGCTCGAGCGCACCCCCTCACCTCCGATCCCCGGCACGAATCCACAGCCTCCCCATGGGGGCCCGCTCCCGCCGCCCGCGGATCTTCAGCTTCGGCGGGGGAGGGGGGGGCCCGTCCTCCGCAGTGGCCGGGCCCGGAGGCGCGAGAGGGGCTCCGGCGCACCCCGACGGGGGTTTGCTCTGGGACCGCGTCGTCCCGTCTCCGCTCCCCGCTCCCAGCACTGGTCTCCGGCTCCAGTCGGGGGTGGCTTGCACTCCGCCCGCCTCTGCCGCGTGTCGTCCGGAGATACGCCGGAAGGCTGCACTGCCCTGCTGGTTCTGCGGCGGGGCGGGCCGCGTATCTTGCCTTCCCGCGGCTCACGCGGGACTCGATCTCGAGCTTCCCGGGGTCCGCAGACTCCGTTCTTTCGCTGCGGGGGTGCCCGGGGGGTCAATCGACTGGAAAATGCGGGTGGGGCTCCGGGGGGGTCACAGGGGGGGGCTCAATACCCTCTGACAGACCGGATCCGGCGGGAGCGATGCGATCAGGCAGCCATTGCCTGTGCGCCCCCTGGTGGCCTCCGAGTGACTTTTTTTAAGACGAACCGCAGTGTGCGTGGCGCGTCATCCAAGGCATAGAGACAGGGACGCGTACAGACCATTGCAGTGGGAGTAGAAACACCCATAGAGTATTTGCATAAGGCCCTGCCTCTGCATCGTGACAGAATCGGAAAGTACCATAAGCAATGGGTGACAGAAAGAAGAGGAGGGGGGGATGCCCCACTCGTGGCCAGAGCAGGGATCCCATAATAAGGGAATTCTGGAACACATATCTACATTTTTAACAGCCAAATATAAGGAGAAACAGTTACAAAAAAGGAAGGAGATATTAGATCTTTGGAAAATGTTTGAAGACATGGAAGATCTTGAGGGAGGAAGAGCGCAAGGTGGTAGCAAGGGCGACTGTACAGTGAGGGAGGGCGGGGCACCAGCGCCACGTGGTAGGATACACTAACCCAACCTATGTGTCCACCACAGCAACAGCCCCATCACCCCCGCATGCATTCCCCCCCAGATGTCCCAGCACATGCAGAGGTTAAGAAAAGAGACCTAGAAGTGGCACTGGCAGCGGCACAAACCAAATTGAATAGATTGTGATCAGCACAGAATGAAGTGAAGCCCGGCAGACGGGCAGAGCAAGGGCTAGATGGGTGGAAGGCAGGGGATTTCCCATTCAGGATCGATAATACAGCTATAAAGAACGTGCACCTAGAAAAGGAGAGAGAAGAGGATGAACTGAACGGGCAGATAGTTTAGGGTACAAGAACCTAGGATCTCGTTGAGGAGAGGAAGACGGGTGGAGTACATTTGATGAGTATGAGGATGACGAGGTGAAGATTCAGAGCAGGGACCTGAACAAACTCCCTGCGTAACGTTAAGGAACAGATTTGGCCAAATGGCAGTGGCAAGGAAAAAAGTAAGTGGGAAAAGGGGTGACGGGGGTAGAGCAAAGATGCAGATGCCCCTTATACATAAAGGGTCTGGCAGGCCCCACTGTGTGCAATGGGCACAGATGGATCAAAACAATTTGATAAAGGTGCACCCGTCGCTTGTTGTGGGTATGGGTAAATGGATGTATGCATTCGAGAAGCAGACTGCCGAAGTACCCTTGGCCGTTGGTGGCATAAAAAGTTTATTGGTAGCGACAATTGGAGAGCAAGCTGGAGATGTGTGGGTGAAAGCAGGATACTCTCCGCCCTCTGCAATTTATCCAGACTAGGACTGCGAGACTTGTCCTTGGCCTCAAGCCCAGGGATCGTATCTCTCCAGGAATGATGTTAGGGAGAATTCTCTGTAAAGGCTAATTTCCCAAACCTAGTGAGTTCCCCAGCAGCTTTGCTGGATTTTTGGGGTTTATTTTTTTCTCCAGCTAAGAGTGAGACTCTATTTCTCCCACTCTTAGGCATGATTTGAGAATATCCTTTGACTTTGTAATGTGTTTTATGGGCTATGGGGTCTTTTACTCCATAGGGCTTCATGTGTTTTTGGTATGTGTGTTACACAGCACCCTCAGTGCAGTAACACAGGGGTGTCATAGTGACCCCCAAACATAGACTCCATACCCTGGGACTGACTACTGTCTCCCAGGGCATGTTAAGTCACCATTGACTTTACTAGTCTTAAATTGAGAACAGAACCAGTACAAACCATCATATTGTGAAAGTACTGCTAGGGGTAATTAGATTGCCCATGAGTATGTTTTTCGAGGGGGCACTGTGCAGTCCCCCCTCGTCGAGTTTCTGGCTTGTGGCAGTGGTTACCACGCAAAATATTCTACCAGAATATTTCCTATGGGATTTTCCCATTCATTTTAAACGCACCACTTTTTTGGTGCAATGTTAAAGATACCGCCGGGTTATTTATTTAATATTTATTTCCCGGTTGGGTCTTTTTGCCAGGACTCAGTTTTAAAATGGTGTTTGTGTTCGCCTCTGTAACTCCAACCCAAGTCGAGCCCTTTGTTCCACTTTTTGGCAGACTTCTGCACAGAAGCCTCCAAAAGTGGTGCCACTCTGTCTGGGTCTACAGGATGTGTGGGAGGGGGAATAGGCACCCTGGACTGAGTTGCTTCGGCAAATCAAGTCGCACTCTTGTGTGATTGGCTCAGTGGTGAGCCACCCGGCTCACCACTTTGCATGTTTGAGTGACAGCTGGGCCTGGTGAATGGGTGTTTTCTGCATACAAGCATGGCTTTGGGGACTGGAACTTCAGAAGTCACCACAGGACCTAAAGAATCCGAAGAGGGAGAAGCTGAGCCGACCTGCAATGACGACACCACCAGTGGAGCCCTGCTGAACCGACTCACCACTTCCCAACGACAGAGAAGATCTTCTTCCAGGAGAGTCTTCTTCCTTTGAACTGGTGGGGTTAACCAGTTCGCCCTCTTTTTGCCTTCCTGGATCATCTCGAGGTCGAATCGCCCGTGCCAAGCACCCAGGCGGCCGGATAGCCACGCTTCACCACTACCGCGAATAAAAGGGTAGTACCTTTTCACTGAGAAACTCCACGGCTGGTTTCTTCCCTGGCAGTGCAACGACCTCCAGCTTTCCTCCACGTTGAGATCTTCTCTTCCCCTGGATGAAGCACCAACTTGCACCCGCTGCCATGAACAACTGCCCCCGCTGGAGCTTTCTCACCATTTCAGGTACTGTGTCCCGCCTGGTCTCTCTTGCAACAGACTGTTCAAGGTGTCCCGTAAATCCTTGACTCTCTATCCTGGGGTGACCTGGGACCTGTTAACTAACTTTTCTGAACTGATCCAACTTCTTTTGAACTATCTGCAAAGACTTCTAAAGTGTACTTCAACTGTGTGATCTTGGGCACATTCCGCCTTGCTCTCTCCAAGAGTGGGCCTGGCCTATAAACCTTCTTGCTCTACAGTAGACTCTGCCTTTCTTGACTTGCTGTGGTTCTTTTAAAAAGTGTTGGTATTGTGTGCTTTTCTAATTCTGCCTTTTCCCTCCCTTTTTAAATAATTATTGGAGTGCCACCTTGGTTAAGCGCTCACCTGTGTATTTGATAATAAGTGGTGTTCTTTTCCTAAGACTTGTCGAATAATTAATCAGGGAGGTGTATATATTTCTAATTACTGTGTTTGAACTTGCTTGACATATTAGTGCCAGTTTATTTTTACAAGTGTGTTTTTAAATAAATAATTATATACTTTTATACCAAAGCTCTGGTCAGTGTTTGCTTGTGCTACTGTATTTTTGTACCTAATGTGTATACTGCCTAACTCTTCTTGAGAGAAGTCTGACTGCTTAGCCACAGCTACCAGGTAAATCTGGGTGGTACATACTGCTACCAATTGGGTTTACTGCCAACACCTGTAGTCTTAAACTTTTTGCAGTGGTCCCTAAGGGAACTGCACAGGTTTCTGCCTAACAACTGAAATCTCTGCACTGGCTCCCAGTGGCTGTGAGGATTAAGTTAAAACCCCTCTGTATCGTCCACAAGGCCTTCTGGGGCCTGGGGCCTCAAAAACTTCAACTCTCTCTTCCTAAATATCTTCCTTCTCGAGCTCTTCGCTCATCCGCCTCCAACTCCCTCAAGGTCAGTCGCTTCTCCAAGCAACAAGTTGGTGGTAGATCTTTCTTCGGCTGTTGCCTCCCTCTAGAACAGCCTCCCTGCCTCCCTTAAACTTGAGGAGAACTGCCTGTGGTTCCTGAAGCACCTCAAAACCTTTCTCTTTGCCTCTGCTTTTTCTCCTCCTCTCCTCTGCTGACCTCCAGGCTGTAACCGGAACTGCACTGGCTACCTGGACACCCTCTGATCTCAGGCCCAGTTCACTCCCCCGCCAGCATCACACACCTGCACTGCTCACCTGGCAACCCCCGCTCTTGTGGACTGTTTCTGTATCCTTACAGTCCCCTACCAGCTCTTGACACCTGATGTCTACACTTACCCATGCACTTGCCACATGCTGGCCGTTACTTTCCCATGTACTGCACTGTCCCTGCCCCCTTCCCACGCACTTGCGCAATCTGAATGACTCCTGGCCTAGTAGGATTGTTGTCTGTCCTCCCTTTGGTCCCCTCCCTTGCCTCGTCGCGCCTTGAAACACTTGTGTATAGGTGTGTTATGATATGATAAGATATCATATCATATGATATGGCATTTATATCATACCCGGGAGTGAATTTGGGGAATGATGCACCAGATGGAGCATCATTTGACAACATTCAGGCAGACGTATGGAGCGCGCTGCTGTGCAACTGCATTTATCTATTATGGTTTATCATGAGATTAATGCATTTATTAATCATTCATTCATGTATGCATTCATTTTGAATTCATCTAGAATAGGCTATGTTTGAGCACTATAGTTTTGCTCTAAGCTACATTGGTTCAATATTTGCGGAGGCCATGTAATTATATACCCTTGTCATTTATAGCACAATGTAGAGTGCTTTTAGGCGCTAGAGAATCTGCTTTGTGTCTCTGTCCACATGAATTGGTTTCTTGCTGTGCGCGAAAGAGCAGCCGTACACAGTGTAAAATGTTATCATAACAACTGCCTTTGGCAGACAGTCAGCTACTCCTTGGCACAGAGAAGCGACCTTGTGCTCAGTGCGGAGAATGCTATGTTTTGGGTTTTTGCAATGAACAGCCTCGAGGTGAGAAAGAATGTTAGCGATATGCTTGTTCTGTTCTTAGGATAATGTAGAGACATGTCACCGTGACTAGCCATAATATGCACGCAGTTTGAAATAGAATGTTTTCTACGCATACAATTGCACAATGAATGAGTCATTGCTCTGTATAAACCGTAGGTTGCTGTTAGGTTCAGGAGGTTCAGCTGGGTGAGGGTTGGGTTAGGTTCAGCAAGCTGTCTCACAGTCTTAGTCTTAGAGGCTGGCTGGGTTGGGATTACTGAAGCTCTCATTGCTAGAGAGTGATTGCTTTTGCTTGGCCTGTTAGTGACTAGTGACTGCTTTCATGCACAAATAAAGATGCATATTGCTTTGAAATTACCCGATTTCTGTGTCTCTGATCTCTTGTTATATTTTGTTTCGGTACTATTCACCTCTAGATTCACAACACAGTGGGCATTCTCTGACACATCTGACCTACAGTCAATAATGCAATGTACTATGGGCAATGATGAAGACCCCTCTCAGTTCATTCTTAGAGTTCAGGAGATGTGGAGAGCGGAGACGGGTAGCTCATGGGACCAGTCAATACCCTTTTTCTATTTTATCATTAGAAAGGGCCTACTAAAAGAAGTGCAAAAGGCACTAGACAAAATCGTGGGTATTGAAGCAAAGGGGTGGGCCGTAATACAGAGCATAATAATAAACCATTGCAAGAGGATAAAGGAGCTTGACAAGGAAACAGCACATGGGCGACAAGCACAGGAAGTGAAACTAGTACAAAACAAGTTTGCTAAAATTGCTCTGGAGGCATCAGTATCGACGCCAGCGCAGATAGAGGTTGCATGGAACGGCCAAGAGTTTGTGAGCACTAGAATAGCTGCAGTTTGGTCAGAAGGAGGGCAAGGAAAGTGGGGTGGAGGTCAGCACTGGGGCCTGGGTCCAGAATACCTTCAACTATCCCTCCGTAAATACCCCCCTCAAGCTCTTCGCGCCTCTCCCTCTAACTCCCTCAGGGTCAGTCGTTTTTCAAAGACGCAACCTGGCGGTAGATCTCTGTCTTCGGCTGGGGCCTCCCTTTGGAACTGCCTCCCTGCCCCCTTGAAACTTGAGGAGAACCATCTACGGTTCCATAAACTCCTCAAGACCTTGCTCTTCGCTTCTGCCTTTGCCCCACTTCTCCCCTGATGATCTGCTTTCTCTCTCGGCACCGTGCACCTGACCACCCTCTGTCCTTCGGGCCCAGGTACCTGCTCACCCTGCCACCCTCCTACACTGCCTCCGGGCCACCCCTTGCACTGGGGCCTGTATCTGTACCCATCCAGTCGCCCACTCTTCTTCTGCACTTATCAGAGATACCCTATCTGACTAATCATGCACTTTGCCACTTACAGACTGCGCTACCACTGTGGGTTTTTTTCACCTTATTTATTTACTTATTATTTATTTTCTTCTCTCCTATGTTCTGCACTTTCCAATTTCTTCCCCCTTCTATGCACTTTCCCTCTTTTCCCTCCCCCATGCACTTGCACGTTCTTAATGCCACTCAGCCTAGTAAGATCGTTGTTTTTGTTTCTCCCCTGTTCCCTTCGCCTGGTCGCGCTCTGAAACACCTGTGTACGAGCACGATATAAACAAAATATCATATCATAACAGTACCACAACCCAGAGTGGCAGCAAGGAGGGCAGCAGTGAGGAAGTGGTGGGTTCTGGGGAGCAAGGGGAGGTGAGCTTCGGAGGAATGGACCCAGAGAGGGAGGAATGTGGTTTTCACCATCTTTGAATTGTGGCAAGTGGGGGCACTTTTCAAGGAAGTGTAGGAGCAGACAGGGGATGGGGTATAATTATGGAATTACGGCTCACCACCCCAGGGGCCTGCACCAGTGCCGTTACCCAGAATGACTTCTAGACCCTATGAGGTACACCAGGCCTACACACAGTTGCCCCCGCAGATATCCGTTCCACCTGCGCAGCAGCAGCAGGTGGTACAACAATACACATCCTCGCACACATTTCAACAGGGAGGTGGCGCAAACGCATTCAGTGGTACACCAAATGGTACGGTTGCCCAATTCCGAGGCGCAGCCGTGGTAGGGGAAACCCATTTTCGTTTCCCGGAACAAATACATATCTTGACTAGGACAGCCCATAAAGAACTCTTGCATGTCCGGTCCTGTCAATGACCCTTAACCTTGAAGAGGAACACTTGGTGGGGGCAGAGATAGGAAACAAGCAATTCCTTTTTATGGTTTGTTTCGGGTGCTGAAAAATCATGTATTAGTGTGAGAGACTTCCCATTATCGGGCGAAACTCTTGACATGCAGGGCTTCTCTGGGGCTATCACACTAAGGATTTGGATATAAAGGTGGGGAGAAAGGTGGTGCACTCTCCCTTATTCTGATCTGAGACTTCTCCTGTCAACTTGCTGGTCAGGGGCCTGCTCCGTAAATTGAACATGACAATCTCATTCACTGATCAAGGCATTGTTTGCGGCATGCCCGGAATGTGTGCAATAAGAGCAATGGTGATAATACACGCAATGGCAGGAGAGGTGGTGGTACGAGGGATACCCGTAGACCGAGAGATGTGCATGTATGGAATAACAGTGCTTGTAGAGGCGGTGCCACAAATTGCCAAAAGAGTTTGTTGGAGAGTGCTGACAGATTTGATCTTTTGCCATGTCATGTCACCACAATTGATGGCAGGCACAATCCTGTCCCTAGACTTACAATGGTTGTTGGTATCGGCAAAGAGAGTGATTATACTAGTGTGAGAAACCTGAAGTTGTCTAACCTGCTAGTCCTGAGGGATCGGTCATCCAGGTAGCCAGGACACGGCCATTACTATTGGATCCAGTTCCGGGGGATGGACCAATGCGGAGGATCACCTGGATAAGGGGTCCTCGGGAAGTGGAAATGGGACACAAACAGGTGAGATGCGTTACCCCCTTTCTTATAACACCTTTTCCCCATCCTACCCCACAGGATTTTCAGATGTTCTACCCCCCCTTTTACAATACAAACACTTGTGACAGACAACGGACTAACACCAGAGCCATTTACCTGACATGTCCCAACACAAGGGTCAGGCAGAGGCAGGCAATTGACAATAACTACGCACACCTGACGGCCCTTTCCCTTCCCCACAGGGATAAAAGGTGGAGCACGAAAGCTCACTTGAAGTAAGGCTGAGTGCACGAGGAAGCAGTTACTCCTGACCGGCAGTTCAAGCAGAGGAGAAAGGTGGAGAGACCTGGAGGGAAGACGAGGAGGGAATTGCCCTTTTCAAATCAGACCCGCAAAGGCTCCGAAAGAGAAATCATAAGACTGGGAATTTCAGCTGGCATGTGGTGTGAAAGGTGTCAATGGCACACGGAGCCCTGCCTCTCTGATAGCCAAACCGGGGAGAAGCGCTGTCGAGATGGTGCCGTTGTTAACTCCCGAGACAAGAAACTCCTTCCTCCAGTTCAGCACAGCCGGTGAGTCAAAGAAGACAGATAGCGAAACTGAACTGTGCTGAGTCCCAAGGTTGTAGGTGGATGTGATGCTGGAAATGCATTGGAGGGAGAGGGCCTCCCTGTCCTTGTCCTGTGGTCCTTTTTCATTTGTGTTCTGTATTGTTTTCTGCCCATGAGTCGATGTGGGACTCCTGCCAGTGCAGCTCTTCCTGTTTTTTGGTTTGGTGTATAGACCCATGGGATACCCTTATGACACCGGTGGGTAGGGGTACAACCCTGTGCCCCTAGTGTATGTTTTTGGGCACCTGTGTGTGGCCCACAGAGCAGGGTATGGGCTGGTGGCAGCTCCATGCTGGATTTGACAGGTGCTCTGAGTATCCTCCATTTTGGGATACACAGGCCCTGCCATTGGAATCAGTTGATTCCTGATAGGAAACAAGATGGCCCCTGTGGCCTTGTTTTCCCAAAGTCCTGGGAAGCCCTGACTCTGTCCCTTCCCTCTGATTGGCTGTTGGGTGGAAGTTCCATATATGGTGTTGTTATGAAGTCCAGGCCAGACTGGCTGGAGCCTTCCCAGTGACTGTATGTTGTGGGTACACCCTGTGGGTGTGACCTGGGTGAATGGAGTATGTGACCAATATGCACTTCTTGTTGTGGATATCTGGTTTATGGTGTTTGATACAATGACTGAGACAGCCCAGCCCAGAACTGGTATGAATGCAGTGTGTAGTGTTGAATGTCTGGGTACTTGTCCCAATACACATTCCTTGTTGTGAGTGTCTGAGAGGGAGGAGTATGGCCTGAATGCACTGTATGCCTGATTTGCTCACTGACTGCATGAATGCTCTTCTGTATGATTGTCTGCTGAGTGTGACCCAGCAGTGTGGATGAGAGACAGAATAGTATATCTGGGGACCTCTCACCACTGGAAATTGTTCAGAAGCTGAAGTTAAAACTGATGCTTACTTTCAGAGCCGAGCCTGAAGAAGAAGGTTGACTGCTGTCTCCCTTCACCGAAATCCGAAAACCGTTGAGAATGATCCAAGAGAGGACCTGGTTAGGCGCCCTCTTCCCGTGCTCCGAGGGACCATCAAGCACAGCTAACCTTTGCCGAAGCGCCCTGGAAGTCAGACCCTCGAAAGGCTGCCGACCGGAGACTGGGACCGCAGAGGAGAACGAAGAGCAGCACCGGACATTCCGTCCACCCCCGTTGACCAAGGTTGGCAAGTTTGCTGTAACCGCTGGAGGCCCTTCGAAGCTGTGTTGCCCAGAAGAGGGGACCGCTTGATGCTGTGCCGCCGACGACTGGAGCCGCATGCTCCTTTGCCTAAGACTTTTGATTCACGGACGGGCTCGTCCCACTGCAGAGAAGGCCAGGCCGTTGATGCGCTGAGGAGCATCTGCCGGTGGGTTTCCTGCCACCCAACGACTGTAGAGACGCCGGCCGACTCAACGCCCTTGCTGGGCCACAGTTCTTCACAAACTCTTTGCGGTCCTGAACTATCGTCCCGAGGTGCCCCGCACGCCTCTTCCTTGCAGGATGTCTTCGCTCCGCCATCCACGAACACCGCTGGGACCGAAGCTGCCGCCGCAACGCCAGAGTTCACTTTCTTCATGGGATCTCAACTATCCGTGGCTCCTACTTTAAAGGGAGCAGCTCAAGAAGGATCCTTCGACGACCCGACGTCGAACTCTGCTGTTCCAGCTACATTGGGGTGGTAGAAACATTATAGATGGAAATAAGATTTATCGAACAATATATGGACTGAGCTTGTGATACATCTTCACTTCACAGGTTGCCCAGCTGGGGGGGGTCTCCACACAGAACTGTGTCTAGGTAACGGGGCCAGTATTCTGCCAATTGTTCTAACCAACTGCTTTCGTCCTATGTCTATTGTTGGTTCCCTTTATGAAGTGATTTGTGTGACATTTAACCAGAGTATAGTTGATGCACTTTAATGAGATCTGATAATAATTGTGGTACTACTTTAGACTGTATGTATTTGCCATTGTAGATTTTCTGAGCACAAAGTGAGTTATTGTGATATTGTATATAACCTTGAATATTATATAAAGGCTGTGTTTTAACTAATACAGGGTGCGGACATTCCTTTGTGGGGCTTGGGGACTACACTGTACTTAAGAACCAGCCTGCATCACCTCCTGAGAAGCTAGGCCTTGATTGCTCGTCCATTGCTACCGTAATAGAGAATCTTGGCTGTGGTCCTCTGTGCCTCTCCTCTACCATATAGAGAGCAGAAGTACAGAACCCCCCCCCCCTCCAGTCTTTGCAGCGGAAACCTTGGTGAACAAAGAACTTGTGTAATTGAACTTTAAATAAGCCCTAGTAAAGGGATCAGAAGCAGAGTGGTCCGGTGTAGGGGGGCGCTCATTCTAAGGACTCTGACTGAGGCCTTTTTAGGTTAGGTTGTTTTGTTGAAACTACAAGAGCCAAGAGGCCGTAGGAGAAGCCGGTGTGAAATGTCAAAGTGGCCCTACGAGGGTCAAGCAAAACCCTTCGTACACTCAAATGTCTTTGACAGAGTGGAGAAAACTGATCGAACTGTGAATGTGTGAAGCCTGACTGGGGGCTAAGAGGAAGCCTGACTTGGGCTGGAAAACCAAGGGAAGTGAATCCCACATAGTGTTAAAACACCTATGAACATTGTTTGTTTTATTTGCTTACATAGCATGCTGAACCTTGAGGTAGCTAGGCGCATAATCTTGTGGAAGGTTACATACAGGTATAGTTATAAAAGTACAAGAATTTACAGGCATATTTAGTGGAGTTAGTTACATACACGGAATTAGTACAATTAAAAAAATAATTTACAGGAGTATACAGTAGAGGCAGTAAAAAATACAATACAAAATGTACAGGATTATACAAAGAATTTACAAATTGAAGGACTGAGTTAGGCATTATTGCCGACTATATACAAGGAGCTTGTTGTTACGTAAGTGTTAATTTATTTGGAAGGGATTGTGACGATGAGCCATGTTTTGACTTTGAAACGGAAGGCAAGGAAGGAGTGTTCATCTCTTAGTGCTGGGGGCATAGAGTTCCATGTTTTTGCCGCTAGGACTGGGAAACTGGTACCACCTGATTTTTGGAGTCTGTATTGGGGATGTTGAGGCAGTGAGCGTAGTTGTCTCTGGTGGGTCTAGATGAAGTCTTGGCGCAGAATTTGTCGACAAGGTATTTTGGGGCAGTGTTGTTGTATTTGTGGGTGATCATGAGGGTTCTGAAGGTGATTCTGTCTTTTATGGGGAGCCAATTGGTCATCTGTCTTTCATGGGATATGTGGTCAGTGCATGGGGCGTTATTTTGTACAGTTTGGAGTTTGTGGATGTTCTGCTTACCGGTACCTAAATATAGGGAATTGCAGTGATCAAGTTTGGATAGTACCAATGCTCTTGCTAGTATGATACAGCTTTGTGTAGATAGCAAGGGTTTACAGGCCGTTATTAGTTTGGTGTAGTCCGAGGCGGAGGCAGTGGCATTAACCTGTCTTGAAAGTGTCAGGGTGGAGTCGAGGTAGACACCTAGTGTTTTGGCATTTTTGGAGAACTTGATGAGGTTTCCGTCGATATTGAATGAGTTGTTTTGTGGGTTTGAGTTTGTTGAGGCGTTGTTTGGAGCCAATGAGTAGGAGCTCGATTTTGTCATCGTTTAGACAAAGCCCGTGTTTGACCATCAAGTCTTGAATCTTGCTGTAAATTTCATTAAGGTGAGAGGAATCATTTTCATATGAGCCTGAGAGCCTGATGAGGATCTGCGTATCATCAGCGTAGTTTGTGTATAGGACTTTCATGTCATCCAGGGGGTCAAATAAAATATTAGTAAAGATGTTTTAAAGGGTGGGTTAGACGCAGGAGCCTTGGGGAACTCCACACTTGATAGGTGATGGGTCTGCTGAGGCACTGTCTGAGAAAACCCTCATGGATCTGTCAGAAAGGAAGGGTTGGATCCATTTGACTGTGTTTGGTGAGAAGGAGACTGAGGGGTTTATAGTGACTATTTTGAATTACATGTCCAAAAAAAGTTAAAATGTCGAAAAAAAAATTTCAAATGCCTTTTTTTGTTTGATTTTTGTTAAAAATGGGGGGGGTTCCCCCCAACACCTCTTTTTTAATTTGTTTTCTGTTGTAACCCTTTTTCTTTACTTGCGGAACCCAAAAAAAACAGGTAAATAAAAAAAGAAAGCATTCGGAAAAAAAAATTTGACATTCTTTTTTCGACATTTTTGTCATTCGACCAAATGTTTTCGACATTTTAACTAGATACCAGACTGAGGTGGTTAGGTGTGAGGTTAGGATGTTATGGTCGACTAAGTCGAAGGCTGCAGAGAGTTCAAGGAGTAAGAGGAGGGATGGATGGCCTTTATCTTTGGCCTCATGCATTTGTATCTTCAGATCAAGAAGGTCTGTCTCAGTGCCGTGTCTAGGTCTGAAGCCCGATTGGCGGAGGCCTAGAAGGTTGTGCGTTGTGAGGTGGTTCTAAATTTGAATGTAGCCTGCTTTATCGAGGATTTTTAGCAGGGAAGGGGCAGTCATTAGTGGAAATGCTTGGGTCTAGTGTAGGTTTCTTGATAAGCGGTTTGACCCAGGCGTCTTTGAGATTCTTGGGTACTGAGCAGGAGGCAAAGGAGGTGTTAATGAGAGTAGTGATGAAGGGAGCAAAGTCTTTGGCTCCTTCATTGAGGATGGAGGCAGGACAGATGTCCCCTTGGCATTTTGAAGGTTTGAGGCTGGCAATTATTGATTCAACCTGAGTAATAATGACAGGGGCAAATTCAAAGAGATCTGAATTGTTAGGATGTGGTTGGTGGGATTGGCTAGAGTTATTTGTACCTTTGGGGATTACGGGGGAGTCTTTTGGCTTCTATTTTGGTCTGGAGTAAAGCTATTTTGTCTAATAGTGCCTTTTGGATCTTGGCACACCAGGAGGCATCTTTGTCACAGGTAGATTGGGGAGGTATGGGTGCTTCCAGTTCCCTGAGAATGGTGAAAAGTTCTTTCACATTGGATTTTGTATTTTGTATTCTACTGTTGAATGTGTCACTTTTGGTTTTAATAATAGCTTTTTTGTCAGTGGCGGCAGCTATTTTGAGGTGAGGTTTCTTTTTGCCAGATAGCTTCGGCAGTTCTTTTAGATTTCCTCAAGGCTTTCAGTTCTGGGGTGAACCATTTGTTGAGGTGATTGAAGTTTTTTTTGAACATGTGAACTAGAGCTTTTGGATCTAATTAAGTGGCGTGAGATGGGTTGATGATGGGTTGGATGAGAGGGTTGATGGTCTCCAGGGTGATGGACATGTTATTCCTAGTAGATGCCGGGGAAGCTTGTGCAGTCACAAGGGGTGTGGAGGCGTCTAACTCGAAGTGGATGATGTGGTGGTCGGACCAAGCACCTGGGTTGTTCGAGAGTATGTTCAGATTGCAGTTTAAGTTAGCGACCTAGTCGAGGGTTCTACCTTTGCAATGGGTGGGTCCTGACGTGTGTTGTTTGAAGCCTAGTTCAAGGAGAGATTGTTCAACAGTTGAGGCGTCAGAATCTAGGGGGTCTTTGTTTCCTAAGTTTAGGTCCCCTAGTAGTAGGATTTTAGAAGTTGGTTTGGTGTGATGGGAAAGTAGGTTGGACATATCTTCTTCAAATGTGGAGGTAGGGCCTGGTGGTCCAGAGATCAGGTGAATCAGAAGTGTGCTTTGGGCAGAGAGGGGCAATTTTACAGATATAAGTTCTCCTGATGTAAACGGTAGAGAAGTGAATTCTCTTAGGCATAGATGGGTTTTGGAAATTAAGGCAATTCCTCCCCCTTTACTGGTTGTTCTGTCATCTTTAGTGATGGTGTAGTCGTCTGGAACCGCGAGCATGAAGACAGGGCCTGCTGCTGGATGTAGCCAAGTTTCAGTGACTGCCAGTAAGTCAAGGGTGTGGCGATAAGTGTCAACGTGGCTGAAGGATGTCAACAATGAATAGTTGTTAAATGGCAAATGTGAACACGACAGAGGAAGGCCTGTGAACTGAGTGTAAACAGTGATGTATCCGTGAGCATTGTAACAACAAGTGAGAAACCGGTTGAGGGATGTCAACAATGAATAGTTGTAAAAATAGACTTTGAGACTTTTGAATGATATGATTTTGAGAGGAAGATCGTAGTGAACCCGATTGAGAGAGGCTAGCATTGCAAGAAGGATCAGAGCCCTGCTGAGGGGGATCCAAGGGGTAAGAGCAATCGCCTACTGTGAAAGATTACTAAAGGAACTTTTTGTTTGTTTATGGTTCAGCAGGCCTTCTAAGACAAGAGACTTTACAGGAAAGAGACTTGGCCCCAGAAGGTCCTGGCATTGTTGAAAGGAACTATAAACCTGTGCTGCGAGGCCCAGGAGTGTGCTGTGCTCAAAGATCCTGCATTATCCCATGCTATAAATGTGGGGAAGGGAGACCCCAACCATATCAATCTGAGTTATCATTTGGTGAACACTTCTTTTTTTTCTTGAGAACATTATCCCCCACTATTTTGTAACTTAGTTGTAAGGATTGTCAATTTCTTTTTTAGTATAGGCCTTTTTTATTTGACAAGATGCCACTAGGACTGCCTTATTATTATTTGATTGTTGTAGCTTGCTCCCATCTTAGATTCAGGTTTAGATTATGCATTTTTCTCACCCTTTATACAGCTTAATAAACCACCTTGAGCTGTGATCACTTGTGTCTGTCTTTACTGTTGATCCATGTGGTCCTTACACTAGGGACAGACAAGCATGTGTGTGAGTGGAGTACCTGCATCGACCCCACTGTACCTCTTAGAGGTGACCGATGCAGAATTGTTTGAAAACAATGACGGGGATGGAGAAATCATTTTGGAGATTTGCATCTCCTGTGAGATAATGGTGCAGTGTCGAAGAGTGCAGTGCCCCCTGATGGCTGTTGTGGCATCATGAATGCTCCACATACAAAGTGATGGAACATCCCATCGCGATTGTGGAACTTTTCTTGATCGTGAACCCAGCTGCAGCAAATGCCTGTTTGCACTCGAATTTCTCCTGCATAACTGAGTCAAGCGGACCACTGTAATAGGCCAATGGCTTGTGGCCCATTGTACTCTTCTGGGTCAGTACTGCAGCCATGGGTTTGCTGTTAAAATGCAAGAATATGTAGAGTATAGTCTGGAGTGGCAAACACTGGAGTTGTGCATATGACTTCCTGTAGGTACTTTGTAATCAAAAGGGTATATATTGTCAATGTTGTAAATTGAGTAATTCATTATTCAATGTGTAATTATTTTAGTGAAGAGCATGTATCCACAATATCACGTCTGGTGTCCTTAAGCTCAGAAAATACACATGAGTTTGTGACTGCCTTTTGTGCTTTCTTGAGGGCCTGCAGAAGCGGTCTGGCATATGCTGCATAGTCTAAAATCCATGCTCTGCAATAGTTGCACAGCCCTATGAATTTCTGCATGTCTTTCACTGTTATGGGTCTGGGTGTGGCACACAGAGTCGCCGCTCTGTCTGGTATAATTCTTTTGCCATTTGCTGATATGAGCTGGCCTAGATACAGTACCTCTTGATAGCAGTACTGTAGTTTGGCATTGTCAACCTTATACCCCTTGTGGGTGAGGAGTTGTAAGAGGGTGATGGAGTCTCTTCGGCAGTGCTGTTCACTGTCACTACATACCACCAAGGCGTCCGCATACTGGATGATCGTGCTGTTCACTTAAATGTTTCCTAGGCCAGCATGCAACATTCTGTTGAAGATACTTGGGCTCTCTCAGTACCCCTGAGGCAAACAAATATGTTTGTAGCTCTTTTCACCATGGGTGAAGGCTGTGAGATACTGTGAATCAGGGTAGTTATTGAAAATAAGCCGTTTTTCAAATCTACCACGTCAAATGAGGTCGCGTCTTGGGGATACTGCACAAAATGGTGGCATGGTTCGGGACCAATGGAAATTCTTTCTGTACCACATCATTTAGGGGGCGCACATCCTGGATAATTCTCCATTTGCCCCCATCTGCTTTATGACAGGGTAGATCACAGTGTTGCACAGTGATGTGGATGGCAATATTATCCCTTGACTGAGTAGGGCCTGTATCGTGTCTCTGATTCCCTCCTTTGCTTCTCTTGATAGTGGGTACTGTTTCACCTAGGGTAGTACTGCCCCTGCTTTTAGTGTGATGTGTACTGGTGTTACCTCCTTTAAAAACCCAACATCATGTGAGTTAGTGGTCCACGTCTGCTCGGGTACAAAAACTATGTGGAGCATTCATTATTCACCATTTTTGAGGGATCGATATCTACCCAAACCACACAGAGCCTCAGCGTATGAGATTATCCTCTCAAGCCCAAATATCCATTTTGTGCAATGCAAGAAACTGATCCCTGCCACTTTTTTAACAGAAATGTGTACAAAGACTTAGAAGTCCATTACTGTGCCCCATACAAGGGAGAGGAGCATGACATCTGTTAGGGAGAATTCTCATTCTATTGCTGATTTCCCCTACTTATAGAGTCCCCCGGGAGCATTGCTGGATTTGAAGGGTTTGTTTCTTTTTACCTGCTAAGAGCGACTCTTTTTCCCACTCTTAGGCATTTTTGCTATGTGTGTTCTAGGCTATTTTTGTGTTTAAGGCCTATGGGATTTTCTCACCCCCATAGGAACCATCTTTATTCACATGTGTTACAGAGCACCCTCAGTGCAGTGACACAGGGGTGTCCTAGCGACCCCCAAACATAGACTCCATACCCTGGGACTGACTACTGCCTCAAGGGCATGTAAAGTTCCAATTTACTTTACTCGTCAAATTCTACGAACTTAACCAGTACAACCCATCTTACTATGGAGGTACTGGAAAGGGCAAATAGTTTTTCCCTTAGGTTCATTTTCGAGGAGGTACCATAAAGTTCCTCTCTTTAAGGTTTCTGGCTGGTGGCAGTGGATACTACCGTAAATATTCGACCACAAATATTTCCCTATGGGATTTTTCCATTGTTCGAGGCTTCCACTTTTCCTGACAGCCTCTAACATGCCGCCGGTTTATATTAATATTAACTTTACTCCGGTAGGTTTCATTTGCCAGAACTTCAAAATAACTTCTTTCTCTTGTCTTTCTCTAAACTCCTAACCAAGGTCGGGGATCCTTTGTTCGTCCTTTTGGCGGGCTGCTGCCCAGAAGCCCACCTTTCGGCGCCACTGAGTCTGGGGTGGGTCCATTGTGTGGGAGATGGAGTAGGACCCCTGGACAGGGTTGCCTTCACAACCCATGTCGCACTCTATCCTGATAGGCTGGAAGGTCTCCCGCCAAAGATGACCACTCCACTGTGTGGGTGACAGCTAGGCTGTATGAATGGGGATCTTTTAGCATAAATGCAGGGTTCTGAGGACTGGAAGAGCAAGACGTCGCCACTGGAACTAAGAAACCGAAGAGGATAGAAGCCAAAGACATCTGCAACGACTGAACCACAGGTGAAGCCCTGCTGCAGCGTCTCACCACTTTTCTCCACACGACGAGAGAAGCTCTTCATCTGCAAGAGCCTTCTTTCCTTGAGCTGGTGGGGCCAACCAGTTTGCCAATCGCCTTCCCGGACCTGCCTTGGTGGAATCGCCAGTACCCTGTACTCGGTGGCCGGATAGCCAGGCACCAGTCAACCCGGACCGTGATTTAAAGGAGCGTACCTGTTATTCGTCGGGCAGCACCGCAGCTGGTTCCATCCCTGGGTAGTGCAGTAACTCGAACCTTCCTCCACGACGAGAGCACCTCTTCCTATGCTGGATCATTCGAACTGCAGCAACTACCAGGAACAACCGCCACCGCAGGAGCCACTTCTTCATTTAAAGGTACATTGTTCCGCCAGGCCGCCCTTTCTTCCCGGTAGCACTAAAGGTGTTTTAAATCCTTTACCTACCTGTTGGGTTGGCCGCCCCTCTCTCTTAACATTGTCTTTCCAACGCCTGCATCCACCTTTTTAAATTCGTTAACCAAAGACTTGACTGCAGCTACAAGAACATTTTGCTCCTGGGCCCTTGCCTTGTACCACTAACTCTGGCACAGGCCTACTGACTCTGGTCACATTTGTTAGATCTGCCTTCTTTAGATTGATTCTCATCTAGAACTGTGTTGTGCACCTATTTCTTACAACTGCCCTTTCCTTCCCTTTTCTAAACCTTGTGAAATGCCATTTTGCTCAGTTTTCATTTAAGTATTGCCTATACTGATGCACTGTCTTGCTTAAACTGGTTCACAAACTTATGTGAAGGGTTGCTAGGGTGTGTAAGAAGGGATTTCTGAATAACTTGTGTTTTCGCTCCCTTGTGAGAAATTGCTTGAGTATCCCTTGTGCGTGGTTTTCACTGTGCCGTTTTGCTTCGTTTTCACTCTGGTTCACTTGGTCTACAATTTAACTTGGGAGTGTGTATAATTTTCCTTTGACTTAATTTAACTTGCTTGATGACTGTGATACATGTGTTTTATTAGAAGTGTATAAAAAAAATATATATATATACTTTTGAATACAAAGCTTTGGTTGTTTCCCTGTACCATAGTACAGTAGACCTATTGTGTAAACCCTGAATACTGCTCATCTCCCTCTTGAGATAAGTCTGACTGCTCAGCCACAGCTACCAACAAAATCTTTGACGTACAGACTGATATCAAAGGGGATTTATTGCTCTCACCTGTAGTCTTAATCTTCCTAAGGGAACTGCACAGGATTCTGCATAACAACATCCCAAAGGCAAAGGATAGCCCATTGGAAGAGGGTGAGATTCTCTTAGTTGATGGCCCAGCAACAATTGATCAGGCGATGGGACAGAGACATACGGGCGTCAGTGGTGCTTCCAGAGAGAGGTGAATGTGAGACATTAGTCATGAAAAGAATTCTGATGTATTTTTCAGCACAAGCAGCGGAGCTCATAGCAATCATCGAAGTGCTGCAGGCATCACAAGGGTGTCATGTGACCATCTATTCTGACTCGGCATACGTACTACAACAGTGTATGCTGGTCTGTCGTGGTGGAAGACTAGGGGTTTCCGGAGGGCAAACAGCTCCCCAGTACAACATGCTGCATTGTTAGACATATTGATTGCCACATTGTCCCAACCCTCTGTAGTGGTGTTCGTTAAATGCGCCACCCAAAAAAACAACACAGACAAAATCTCAATGAGGAACGCTGCAGACGCAGCAGCCAAAATGATGGCTTACCTCCCAGTACCTACAATTGTTGAGTACATTGTGACTATCTGCCTCCAACTCCCTCAGGGTCAGTCACTTCTCCAAGAAACGAGTTGTGGTAGATCTCTTTCTTCGGCTGGGGCCTCCCTCTGAAAACAGCCTCCCTGAAACTTGAGGAGAATCATCTCCGTTTCCAGAAGCACCTCAAAACCTTTCTCTTTGATTTTGCTTTTTCTCCTCTTCTTCCCTGCTGACTTCCTGGCTGCTACTGAAACGGCACTGGAACCTGGCCACTCTCTGATCTCGGGCCCTGGTCCCCTACCCCACCAGTCGCACACCTGCACTGCCTTCCTGGCAACCCCTGCATTTGAGGACTGTTTTTCTGTATCCCTACAGTCCCACTACAAGCACTTGACACCTGATGTCTGCACTTACCTTTGCAATCGCCACCTGCTGGCCACACTTTTTACTTACTGTATATTCTATTATCCCATGTACTGCACTGTCTCCTCCCCCTTCCCCCACCGCACTTTCCTCCTTCTCCCTTCCCATGCACTTGCGCGATCTGAATGACACCTGGTCTAGTAGGATCGTTGTCTGTCTTTCCTCCGTTCCCCCTCCCTTGCCCCGTTGTACCTTGAAACACTTATGTATAGGCGTGTTATAACTGCCATATCATATCATATGCCTCCAAATAATCAGCAGAGTACCCATATACAGCTGTGCCTATTGCACAACTTATCGAACTACAAGGCAAAGTGCCAAATGAGAACTGTGGACCAAGAGGGGGTGCAAACAATCCCCAACTGATCTCTTGTGCAGACAGGAGTGAACTGGTAAAGCAGTTATTCCCCAGGAACTGTTAGCATTAGCTTTCGACCAACTTCACCACGCCGCCCACAGCTCAAACTAACACATTGCAGGAGACATACAGAAAGACTGGTTTGTGCCCAAACTTCAGGAGCACCTTACAAACATGATCATACATTGTACCATGTGCCAGAGATTTGCACAGGTGTGACACTCTGGACTTTATGTGGATCCCTGCCCCACCCCATTGGGCCGTTCCGTGAGCTACACATGGACTACGCAGACATGAGAGAAAGATGTAAGGGGCCCTGGTACCTGATTGTCGTTGTTTGCCCCTTTTCACAGTGGGTTGAGGCGGGCCCTTGTGCACCCCCAGATGCCAAATGTGCCACCAAATTCCTTGTCCATGAGGTATTTCCCCAATGGGGTGTGTGTGACGTATTAAGATCCGATAATGGCACACATTTAATGGCATTAAACACTGGATGTTTTCAATTTATCACTCCAAGGTCAACAGCATTGTGAAAAGGATCAACGTGCGTCTCAAAAGCAAGCTATCTAAGCTCTGCACCACTTTAAAGAAGAACTGGGTGCACTCTTACCGTTGGCCCTCTTCAGTTTACACACACAACCCAGCAAGGACTACCATTTATCACCCAATAAGGTGGCCACTGGTCATGGCATAAGTATGCCCATATCCCCTGTTAGGAAGGCATCAGATGCCCATGGGGCAGCAGTGGTTTTAGGTGTCAAATTTAAAGAATACTCAACAATCCTAACATGTGCAATTAAATGTGTCTCCCAACAGATTGCACCGCCCCTACAAGAGGACACAGAAAACACTACAACCACAACAGCCAAAGAATCCCTGCCCGCCCAACCGCTGCCTGCCCGGTGAATTTATATGTACAGAGTTTTGTCAGGGTGGTAAAACAAGCGTATTGAGCTAAAGAAGTCCTCTTTTTTAGGGGGCTGTGTAGCTGAGGACCAAATGTAAGAGTATATAACAGGAATGCCACTGAATACAGCCACCCGCCTCTACACATGCTGGGTGTACCTGGTTGACAGTCATATTGGTCAAAATGATCCAAATAGGACAGAGAAAAAAGTAGAGATCAACATATTTTAATTAATCCGTAGAAAAAACTAACGTGTTAAAAAAACGTAATGCATTCTGTTTACAAAACATAAAAACAATTAGTGAAAAACACCATTTTTCTAGTCGAAAAAAACAACAACAGCTACAACCGTCATCATTTTTTTAAAACAGTTGAGTGAGGTTAGTATAAGTGTAATATTGACATTGCATATATCCTCAGTTTATATTTTATTGGTCCTTGGCTCTGTCGACACAGAGAAATGTGTTTCAGAGTTGTGTCAGGAAATGGAATAATCCCAGGTTCCATGGTTCTTACGAAATTATATTTTCAACTCCCCTCGCTGTGAAAGTAAAGTGCTTTGCTATTGGATCCGTTCATCTGATGTACTCAGGGCACCCCCAAACAGTTCATAGCCACCTTGGAAGCTCTGGTCTCTGTCTACCTACCCAAGTTCTATTCACATAGTTAGCGGTCACAAGGGTTTTTGGTCATTAGTGTATTTAAGTGCACAAAAGTGCAAGATTATTTGCCGTTTTGATGTTTGGACTAGGAATTTATTGGGGAGCTTCTTTTATATGGGGAGCTCATATAAAAGAGGGAGGAGCAGGGCCATATCCACAAACATAACCGATATTACTGTAAATATGCACAATAATAGTGATGAATGGAACAACAATAACAATAGGTCAACAAATACCCCTGTATATATGGGTATGACTGTGAGCACAATATTAGAACATTCCTTCCCATTTGCTTTTAAGAAATGTTTTCATAACACACCTTTCCATGATGATATTAGCAGTAGAAGTGCTGTGAGTAAACCCAATGGCCCACATAAAAGAATAAAATGCCAAGCACGGAGGGACCATGGGCTAGGCCTGGATGCGACTGAAGATGTACGACACTCTGAAATGACTAAAAGCTGGTACATTAGTTTTACCCCCTCCCCCCCGGGTCTGGAGTGCTATATGAATAAATAAAACAAACAATCAAAACGAACAAACATACATGGATATGAGTGCAGTAGTGAGACAAACAGCAAATGGCAGCTGTTATATCTGTTTATTAATCCCACACACATCCAGGACACCCAAGGTAGTGGTACCACAGGAAGTACCAATCATAGAGGCACAGTGACTGGTTCATCTTGACTATGCATGGTTGAAGGCACCTTCCAGGAGGCACAAGTGGGCAACTAGAAATTAATGATCCAGACCCCCTGCAATGTAACGACAATCCGAGAGACATCAAATACAAGCAGGAGCCATATTTAGTTATTCAAGGACTTAAATATATAAAAAGAAAATGGCCGAAGACCACACTCAGTTGTCTGGTGGAAGGGCTCCTAGGATATGAAGAGGGACTCTTGCAAACACATGTGGACAGAGCACATTGCAAAGTTGACATGGATTGCAGCAATGGAAAAGCCAGTGAAAGTGCACTGGGAAGAAATTTATGAACTATGTTTCCACAGCGAAGGAACTATTTTCATCGGCTTCTATGAAAAATGCAACAAAACCCTCCCGATTCCTGACCTGAAAAAGGGCCTACCAGAGGTGATGGATTACTACTGGGTCTGTGGCTAACAAGCATACTTGCACCTCCCACCATCATGGAGGGGCTACTGTTTGCTGGCCACGCTGCAACTCGGTGCTAATAGTAATCCTAGAAGACTACTTGTAATGGGGGCCAATACGCGATAAAACCCCGACTGTTTCTCCCGCATGCAAAGAACAGAATCTGTTGCTGCCAGCAGAGTTTTGCATCCCACCCGAAAAGGGAAGCACAAGAAACTGCAGATGAAGAAGAGATCCAACAACCTAGTCTAGAGACTGCATTGCTCGCTGAAATCCCTGAAGAATATAGACTGTTTAGCTCTGCAGATATCTTCTTTGCCTCCCTACTGTTACCTGACGTGCAAGCAGTGGCCAACGCGAAAAGTCTGCAAATTGTATGCTGGTCCAGTTGGAAAATGGCACTGAGCATGGGTTCAACGTCATAAAGGTTGAGCTGCGTGCGCTAAGGCTGATGAAGATGCAGAATTGCTACTTCCTCAATATGCTGATAGCGATGGAATCACCATTGTATGTTTGTGCCTCCCAAAGATGCAGTTAAAGGGTTGTTGTCGTACATAATTGCAGCTGTACATAGTCTAGGAGTTCATATGAAGAAAGAAGGTGGAATATAAGGAAATGACTTGTTCGATGTCACATTTGATTGGTCCCCACCCTGGTTAGGAGCAATCATAAAGATGCTCGTGCCTGTCATCGTACTCATCTTCTGCACCTGCCAAATGGGAGTACAGTGTTGTGCCAAATCAGTGCCTAGTAGCGCAATTATGATGGTGTAAATTGGGGTTTCAAAGGTACTTCGCAATACAAAAGTTAGTGAGATACAAACTGACAATGCCATCCTTCAAATGATTCCCATCCCTTATGTGGAGGAAGTGGACCGTCTGTATCATATCAATATTGTCCCACCCCCTGAGACTTATGAGGAGGTATGGGTTGATCTGGCAGGTGATGGGGGATGTATTTACATAACATGCATTCCTCAGAAATATGCATGATCAGGGCAAAGCATACGGCCTGTGTGTAGAGCCTGGATACCACACGAGGGGACCCCACCATATGAAGAGGCAGTGAGAAGGGAGAATGAACGCATGTGTGGGGGGGAGTTTGTTACTGTAGAAGCAATAAAAGAGGGGAATGTTGGAAAGGGAGTGAACCCATCCCACCGTAGGGAGGCACTTTAGGGTGAGGCGAATCCTATTGGAGGAACTGCTATACACCAGGGGGATGAAGGGGTGCTCTTAAGGTCCCCACATGATTATAATATCGTATTGGCTTGTATGGCCATGCAGTATTTAGTGTATTAGACACAACCCGCAAGTCAAAGGGGAAACTTGAACAGGCCGAAGCACTGATGAGAGAGGCCCACGCTGCTAACTTCCACAGAAACTCTCCTTTCAAACACATTGTGTATAGGCGCTATATAAATAAACTATTATATATCATATCATAAAGTTGTTGCCAACATGTTTGTTCCAGGAAAGAATGTGCCCTGCAAGGCCACGAGACAGTGCTAGGTGCCTTGGTTCACGTGTTATCGCCAACAGGCCAGAGAATGCCTCAGACCCCCACCCAGCCAACTACGATTTATAGCCCCTACAGCTGTCCGAGTCCCAAGACCCCTGAATACGGAGATACCTGCTGACCCCAGACCACCGATCATAAACCAATCAGCCATAAAAGATTTAAGAGTATTCTCAACTACCCTTTATTCCATAATGGCATGATTTGTAATGCGAGGGACTGTGAAAAGAGCTAAATAATATGAGGCCGGGAAACCCAAAGGAAACACACCAAACACTGGTTACAAAGGAACATACAAAGTACTTTATTTTAAGGTCAAGCAATGACAAAGTCAATGATAGATCGGATAGCTATCGGCCCTCAGTACAACACAACGAACTTCAACGGGGTTCGATGTATTCAGTGAGAGACTGTACATTGGGACATTCAGGCTTTTATACATTTCTCCAGCCTGTTGTCCAACCCCTTCGCGGGTTAACCATTCCATGAATGTATTACTGGTCTAGGGTCTCTGCCAGGTCAATTCTAATTTATTCTTCAGTATGTGCATAGATCAGTTCCGTTGATACAGGTAATCCATTTACATGCAGGTCAACAGAAGGACAAGGTCTCAGTTCACGACCCTAACAAGTGGCCTGTAGGCAAGTTATACATTAGCTGTACGGAGGTCAAGACAACCTAGATTCTATTCAGAATGGCATCGTCCACTATTTTGATGTACAGGGTGACTTTTACACAGCAAGAGAACCTAAAATGGCGGTTTGATTCAAGATGGCGGCTTACATCAATTTCTAAGGTCAAGACCTTGCCGTAGAGAGTTATTCTCTTACTGTTTTAAGCAACTTGGCGTAGGCCAATATACATACAATCGTTTACAATAGGAGGCATAATTTAATATCCAGTTTGGCCTATGCCAAGTGCTAAGACTACTTCTGATCTCCTTGCAAGTAACTCCATACGTCATCGTCCATACACCCTGAATCGCTGTCAGAGATATCTTTGGCCATCAGGTCGTTCACTAAGATCTCTTTTAACACATACTCCTTGGAAGTTTTATCCGGGGCATATACTTTTTGTCCTGTCGTACCTATCGCCTGAGCACAACATCCCCCTAGCATCGAACATGTACTAGGTAGACATTGGATACAACAACAAAGGAATAGCAGAACTCCCAAAATGATCAATAAAACTGAAAGTAACTTCCAACCCCAAGATTGCAAGAAATCCCAAAACCAAACACTAAGATTCCAGTTCCCTTCGGGAACATGCACTTCTGAGCTAAGGACGTGCAGATTCTGAATTGCTTTGAAAATGGTTGGGGAGGAGTCTGGTTCGAAAACACAGCAAGCGGAACCCACTAATTTACATACTCCACCACGTTCAGCCAGAATGACATCTAATGCCATCCGGTTCTGGAGTGCTACTAATCTTATCGCTTTCTGCTCTAATGTCATATTATAGAGTATATCTGTGGTCCAGTTGATGGTTCTCTCCAGTATTCTCGCTAGTCTCCTGATGTCTTCGGAATTTGCTATCTGCCCCCAAAATGGCACAACTGATTTTGCTATATCTCCCATCACTTGTGCGGGGGTATCACCATTCTCGTCCCGCCCTGGACGAGCCTTTGAAACTTCCAAAGTGCTTGCTATGAATACCACGGGTAACAGGATCCCTAAATAACAGGTTCCCTGCCAATCCCTGGGCAACCATGGAAATGCTACATTACCACAAACGAAATAGACAGGTTCGCCCACATACAAAGGTCTGTCTTCCCCAGTCAAATTTGCAACGTTGGCACAGCCTTTAAAATCTCCCATTGACCGGGTACCATTCCTCTGTATGCAGAAAGAAACGGAATCGGGGCTATGGTTAACAGAGTAAGAAGGAGGCATGGCATCCTTATTGCCTATCGGAGCCATTTTAAAGGAAACAAAAGATTGGAAAGGACGAGATAGTCTATCAGAAGGCCTAACTGAAGCAACGTTGAGTTTGCTCCTATTTGCAAAAAGCGAGCATCCCAGGGGAGTCAGAACACGTTTTTCAAAATTGTTCAAATTAGTTCCATCAAAATTCCCCGAGAAGCTATCATTCCATCGGCCAAAGAACAGTGCTCTAAGAGAGGCATAACAAGCAGTCGTCAAAGGTAAGGGATGAATATACGAACCTAGCCCCTTATCCCCATGTTGCGGTAAATGCGAGCAGACCCAGCAATTGGTTTTCTTAAAAATGGCATGTGTCGAATTCATAATCGGCATCTATTTATTATTGTGATACTTCTGTCCATGCTGAGAGTCCCTAGGTGACAGAGTATGCAAATGTACAAAAGGAGTAAAAACAGTAGGTACAATTTCAGTTGGCAAAAGAGGCTCTAGAGCAGGGGTGCACAACTGATTTTGACAGAGGGCCGAAAGTACCTTACATGAGGGCTATAGTGGGCCGAAAAGTAAATGTGGGCGGGGCGGTAGATGGCGCGTGGCAGGAGGCTTTTTAAACCCCCAAGTTGTACTAGACACATGGAAAAAGAATGTTTTTGAGGGGTAACGATTTTTATTTGCATTTCAAACTTACATTTTGTACTACACATTTTCCATTGTTATAATTTATTTCTATTTAGTTATTGTATCTCGCCTGTTTAATTAACTTATATATATTTTATTGACCCTAGATTGGACATGCCGTTATTTTGGACTGCTACAGTTTGCTATTTGGGTTACCCAAGAGGAGTATGGCCTTCGTTGAGTCAGGTTTCCTCAAAAAGCCAAAGATGAACATCTCCTAACTGTGCCTGTTTTAGCTTTATTATTGGGTTCACTCTTGGAGTGCAACACTATGCCCCAGGGCCCCCTTACCCCCAACCAAACACTATGCCCCATGTCCCCCTCACCCCCAACCAAACACTATGCCCCATGTCCCCCTCACCCCCAACCAAACACTATGCCCCATGTCCCCTTTACCCCCAACCAAACACTATGCCCCATGTCACTCACCCCCAACCAAACACTATGCCCCATGTCACTCACCCCCAACCAAACACTATGCCCCATGTCACTCACCCCCAACCAAACACTATGCCCCATGTCCCCATCCCTCCCAACCAAACACTATGCCCCATGTCCCCATCCCTCCCAACCAAACACTATGCCCATGTCCCCCTCCCCCCAACCAAACACTATGCCCCATGTCCCCCTCACCCCCAACCAAACACTATGCCCCATGCCCACTCACCCCCAACCAAACACTATGCCCCATGGCACTCACCCCCAACCAAACATTATACCCCATGTCCCCCTCACCCCCAACCAAACACTATGCCCCATGTCACTCACCCCCAACCAAACACTATGCCCCATGTCACTCACCCCCAACCAAACACTATGCCCCATGTCCCCCTCCCCCCAACCAAACACTATGCCCCATGTCCCCCTCCCCCCCCAACCAAACACTATGCCCCATGACCCCCCCCAACCAAACACTATGCCCCATGTCCCCCTCACCCCCAACCAAACACTATGCCCCATGCCCCCCTCACCCCCAACCAAACACTATGCCCCATGGCACTCACCCCCAACCAAACATTATGCCCCATGTCCCCCTCACCCCCAACCAAACACTATGCCCCATGTGACTCACCCCCAACCAAACACTATGCCCCATGTCACTCACCCCCAACCAAACACTATGCCCCATGTCCCCCTCCCCCAACCAAACACTATGCCCCATGTCCCCCTCCCCCAACCAAACACTATGCCCCATGTCCCCCTCCCCCCAACCAAACACTATGCCCCATGCCCCCCTCACCCCCAACCAAACACTATGCCCCATGGCACTCACCCCCAACCAAACATTATGCCCCATGTCCCCCTCACCCCCAACCAAACACTATGCCCCATGTCACTCACCCCCAACCAAACACTATGCCCCATGTCCCCATCCCCCCCAACCAAACACTATGTCCCATGTCCCCCTCCCCCCCAACCAAACACTATGCCCCATGTCCCCCCCCAACCAAACACTATGCCCCATGATCCCTCCCCCAACCAAACACTATGCCCCATGTCCCCCTCACCCCCAACCAAACACTATGCCCCATGCCCCCCTCACCCCCAACCAAACACTATGCCCCATGGCACTCACCCCCAACCAAACATTATGCCCCATGTCCCCCTCACCCCCAACCAAACACTATGCCCCATGTCACTCACCCCCAACCAAACACTATGCCCCATGTCCCCCTCCCCCCCAACCAAACACTATGCCCCATGTCCCCCTCCCCCCAACCACACTATGCCCCATGTCCCCCTCACCCCCAACCAAACACTATGCCCCATGGCCCCCTCACCCCCAACCAAACACTATGCCCCATGGCCTCCTCACCCCCAACCAAACCCCCCACCCCATGGCCCCCTCACCCCCAACCAAACCCCCACCCCCCAAATCAGCACACACAAACCAGCACCAATACAGACCCGAACCCCCACCCCCCAACTCCAAACCCCCCACCCCCCAACTCAGCACACACACTCTCAAGCATGCACCCATACAGACCCGACCCCCCACCCCCCAACTCAGCACACACACAAACATGCACCCATAAAGACCCGAACCCCCCACCCCCAACTCAGCACACACACACAAACATGCACCCATACAGACCCGAACCCCCCACCCCCCAACTCAGCACACACACAAACATGGACCCATACACACCCGAACCCCCACCCCCCCAAATCAGCACACACACAAACATGGACCCATACACACCCGAACCCCCACCCCCCCCAAATCAGCACACAAAATACATTCAAATACAAACATTCATACACATCCGACACGCCCCCCCACCCCCGCATCTCAACATACACTCAAAATACATTCAAACACAAACATTCATACACATCCGACACACACCCCCACCCCTGCATCTCAACATACACACAAAATACATTCAAACACAAACATTCATACACATCCGACACCCCCCCACCCCCGCATCTCAACATACACTCAAAATACATTCAAACACAAACATTCATACACATCCGACACCCCCCCACCCCCGCATCTCAACATACACACAAAATACATTCAAACACAAACATTCATACACATCCGACACACCCCCTCACCCCCGCATCTCAACATACACACAAAATACATTCAAATCAAAACATTCATACACATCCGACACACCCCCCCACCCCCGCATCTCAACATACACTCAAAATACATTCAAACACAAACATTCATACACATCCGACACACCCCCTCACCCCCGCATCTCAACATACACACAAAATACATTCAAATACAAACATTCATACACATCCGACACACCCCCCACCCCCGCATCTCAACATACACACAAAATACATTCAAACACAAACATTCATACACATCCGACACACCCCCCCACCCCCGCATCTCAACATACACACAAAATACATTCAAACACAAACATTCATACACATCCGACACACCCCCCCACCCCCGCATCTCAACATACACACAAAATACATTCAAACACAAACATTCATACACATCCGACACACCCCCCCACCCCCGCATCTCAACATACACTCAAAATACATTCAAATCCAAACATTCATACACATCCGACACACCCCCCCACCCCCGCATCTCAACATACACACAAAATACATTCAAACACAAACATTCATACACATCCGACACACCCCCCCACCCCCGCATCTCAACATACACTCAAAATACATTCAAACACAAACATTCATACACATCCGACACACCCCCCCACCCCCGCATCTCAACATACACTCAAAATACATTCAAATACAAACATTCATACACATCCGACACACCCCCCACCCCCGCATCTCAACATACACTCAAAATACATTCAAACACAAACATTCATACACATCCGACACACCCCCCACCCCCGCATCTCAACATACACTCAAAATACATTCAAACACAAACATTCATACACATCCGACACACCCCCCCACCCCCGCATCTCAACATACACTCAAAATACATTCAAACACAAACATTCATACACATCCGACACACCCCCCCACCCCCGCATCTCAACATACACTCAAAATACATTCAAATACAAACATTCATACACATCCGACACACCCCCCCACCCCCGCATCTCAACATACACTCAAAATACATTCAAACACAAACATTCATACACATCCGACACCCCCCCACCCCCGCATCTCCACATACACTCAAAATACATTGAAACACAAACATTCATACACATCCGACACACCCCCCCACCCCCGCATCTCAACATACACACAAAATACATTCAAATGCAAACATTCATACACATCCGACACGCCCCCACCCCCGCATCTCAACATACACACAAAATACATTCAAATACAAACATCCATACACATCCGACACACCCCCCACCCCCGCATCTCAACATACACTCAAAATACATTCAAATACAAACATCCATACACATCCGACACACTCCCCCACCCCCGCATCTCAACATACACACACAAACATAAAGCAAAACAAACACGACACACAAACAGAGCACTTACCGGAGACGTGCTGGAAGGCAGGTAAGCGGCAGGTAAGCTGGAACGCTGGATTCGTACTACGGCTGGCGTGCCCAGCAAGGCTGAAATGCCTTCCGGCATCAAGCCTTACTGGCCACGCCAGCCGTAGTGCTGGCCCTCCATTGGTGCAGCACACACGCATTACGTGGCTCGTAGGAGCGACGTGGTGCGTGTGTGCTCAGCCAATGAGGGCCAGTGTTTTGTCCGGCCCGGAAGACAACAAAGACTTTCCTAATGGAGGGCGGCCGCGGGCCGCCCTCCATTAGGAAAGTCTTTGTGCCTCGCGGGCCGGACAAAAGAGCATGGCGGGCCGCAACTGGCCCGCGGGCCGTATGTTGTGCACCCATGCTCTAGAGGATAAATCTCCTCGACGTACCAGAATCCTAAAGCAGTTACTATAAAAACACCAATTATTATCATCAAAACACAGCAATACGTTTTCGGGGCCCAGGCACATTGTTCATTGTTCAAGTTGGTCACCCCCTTATTTACAAGTCCAATACGGGCAGTAACGGTGGCAGGCATCGTAGTCTTCGGATGGAAACCCCAATGTTCGTTGCTGGCGACCCCCCTGTCGCGCGGCTTCTTAGTCCTTCCCCAACCCTAGCCGACAGAACCCCCTTTCTCAAATTTGGGCAAAAGCACGCCCTTGATGATCCTTTCCTTTTTTGTTTGAATGCACACTCGAACCGTGCCGTAGGTCTATTTTCTGCACCGAAGATTATATCTGGTGGTTCCCAGTACTGTTTGATCTGGAAATAAGGTAACGTCACTTTCTGAGGGACGCAACGTATCAGAGGCAATGGAAGTTGCAGAATTCGGAGCAATGGTTTCAGGAAATGACTTTTCCAAAGAGTGTGGAGACAAAATGGACAGTTCCCCAAGCCCCACGGGCTCAGAGAGATTCTCCGAGTCACTCACAATGCTATTTGCTGCTTCAGGATCATCGATTGCAGCGTTAGTGAGGGGTTCTGTTTCTTCTGTAACGTGCAGCGTTGGGTGAGGAAGTTTCTTGACATGCGTCGCATGTATCCAGTTCTTCTTTCCAGCCACACGCACTGCCGTTTGGGTGACCAACAATACCTGGAATGGTCCCCGCCAGCAAGGCGCGAGGCAAGAGGACCACTCGTATGCTCTCACCAGGACCCAGCTTCCAGGCCGGATGTGTCCTGGGCCCTCGTAACGTACAGGTAAAGCTGATCGTACCTGATGATAAATGAAATACAGATTTTTAGTCAACTGGTTACAGTAGTCTGAAAGCAATACATTCTCAAGATTTCTCAGTGCTTTAGGTTTCAGAAGACGCCAAATATTGGCAGGCCTCCCCATCACCACCTCAAATGGAGAGAGCCCAGTCTTAGTTTGAGGGGTAGTGCGCATGGCTAGTAACACGATCAGTAAGGCGTCCGGCCATTTTAGTTTGGTACCGGCACACGTCTTAGTGAGTTTGTTCTTTAGGATACCGTTATGTCTCTCTACCAACCCGGCACTTTGAGGATGTCTAGCCGAATGAAATCGCTTATCAATATGTAGTGCCGTAGATATCTGTAAAACTGCAGCAGCAACAGAATGTGGACCGTTGTCCGACCAAATGACTCTTGGCAACCCAAACCGCGGGAAGTACTCCTTAATCATAATTTTCGCAGTGGTCATGGCTGTAGCATCTTTGACACGGAAAGCCTCAACCCATTTACTAAAGGCACGAATGACCACAAGGACATATTTTAAACTATTGCACCGCTCCATCTCAATAAAATCAAAATGAATCACTTCAAACGGGACAGAAGGAGGCCCAAGGCTACCCCTTGGAGTTAACGTCCCCTTCCCCACATTGTGCTGCAGGCAAAACATGCAATTTTGGACATAATGCTGAACAATTTTCAAAATCTTATAATTTACCCAGACTTTCTCTAACATTTTCGTAATCTGTTGAGCACACACATGTGTGGGACCATGTGCCATAAAAACCATCTTGACTATGTAGGCATTAGGAAGTAACCATTTCCCTTCAACTGTGTCCACCCAACACCCATCACCATCTAATTTCCCCAAGCCTTCAGCCCATTTCTTAGATTCTTCCATTGTGGCATCAGCTTGGATATCCCGCACAGACGCAATATCCTCGTCCATTACATAGACATCCCTAGTTTCTCTTAGAGCATACATTTCTGTGCGAGGATCTGTGGCAGTTTGTCTAACTATCTGATAAGCGAAAGAATTCCCTTTTCCTACATCGTCTGTGATCTTGCGATGCGCTGCACATTTCATGATCGCTGACTGACTAGGGAGCGCGAGCGCCGAGAGCGATTGTACTATCAGGGGGCCATGCTGAATCTTGGTCCCATGTGAAGTTAGAAACCCTCTGCCTGACCAAAGTCTCCCAAAGTTGTGAGCCACCCCAAAAGCATACTGACTATCAGTATATATATTCACTGTTAGCCCTTCGGAAAGCTCACAAGCTCGGGTTAATGCTATAATCTCTGCGGCCTGCGCGGAGTTATGTGTTATTCGCTTGGTCTCTACAACCGTACTTAATGTAGTGACTGCATAAACAGCTGTGGATGTACCATCCGGAAGTTTGAAACAGGAGCCAACACAAAATATCTCCCCTTACGTATTATCCAAAGGAGTGTCCTTAAGATCAATTCTGCCCTTTGTTTCTTGTTCAGTAGTATACAGGCAGTCATGTGACTCATCGTCACAGCAGACAGTATTTTGCGGGAAAGGTAGGAGTTCAGCCGGATTAAGAACACAACACCTCCTAATTTGTATGTGGGGAGCAAAAAAAATCAATTCATATCTCGTCAATCGTGCGGAAGTGAGGTGTTGCGTTTGAGTTTTGTTCAATAGAACATCTACAGAGTGAGGCACCATCAGGGTTAAATCATGGCCTAGGACCATTCCCTCACTCTGTTTTACAGACGCGGAAGCAGCAGCGACAGTGCGCAAACATCTTGGCAAAGCGCATGCGACAGGATCAAGGGCGGAAGAGTAGTAACCGCATGGCCTATTCTTCCCTCCATGTTCCTGCGTTAATACAGCCAAAGCACATCCATCACATTCATGCACAAACAACACAAAGGCCTTGTTGTAATTTGGTGTACCCAAAACCGGTGCAGAGCATAATGCAGTCTTGAGAAGCTCAAATGATTGTTGATGTTCCGATTTCCATGGCAATGGCGAAGAAATGCCCTTCTTTGTCAAAGCCAACATCGGTTTTATCACTAGTGAAAAGTTTGGGATCCATAACCTACAGTAAGAGGCCATACCTATTAAGGCTCTGACTTCCTTCTGTGTACTTGGGACAGACATGCCAGAAATGTGTTTTATTCTTTCAGGTGTCAATCTTCTATCCTCCTTTGACAGGAGGTAGCCTAAATAGGCAACCTGCTGGCAACAATATTGAAACTTTTTAAGTGAAGCTTTGTGACCATGCTTAGCTAGATGGATGAGCAACAAAACAGTGCCCTCTTTACAAGAGCTCTCAGAATCTGCTGCTAAAAGCAAATCGTCAACGTACTGAAGCAGCATACAAGTAGGGGGTAATTCAAGAGTATCAAGCTGTTCTTTCAAGGCCCTACTATAAATGCTAGGACTCTCGGTGTAACCTTGAGGTGCGCGAGTAAATGTGAATGAGCGTCCCCCTAAGGTGAACGCGAACAAATATCTACTGTTCTTGTGTATAGGAATACTGGAGAAAGCATTCTTCAGGTCCACAACACGGAAGTAAGTAGCCGTAGCTGGAATCATAGTTAATATCGTCGTCACATCAGGCACAATTGGAAATTGTGGAGCGACAACTCTATTGATGGCACGCAAATCAATTATAAAACAAACGGAATAGCATTATCGCCTTTTTTGTACACGGGTAGGATCGGACTATTGCTCAAACTTCCTGTAATCTCCTCAATCACTCCACAATGCACAAAATCGGAAACAATGCTCTTCAAAGCGCGCTCACCATCAACCGAGAACTTATACTGCAGGATACGTGGCAGCTTAATACCATGTTTCAAGACTATTATAACAGGCTCAATCTGTAGAACACCAACATCATTGTCGTCAGCCGCCCACAAACATTGCGGGACATTACTGAATTATGGTGGCAAAGGTCTAGTCAAAAATTGTGAAACAGAAAACTGCTGTGAGGAAATCGTCAAACGCACTCCATCAGATGAACAATGAATTACCGCATTTAATTCCTTCAACAGATTCAACCCCAAAAAATTCTCTCCACAATTCGAAGTGAAAGGAAATGGACAGTGGTCCGTAAAGGGACCCAAAAAAAATAGGTACCGGTGAAGAAACCGGACAAATGACTGGTGTGCCAGAAAACCCTACGGAGATATTGGTTTGCCCTGACAGTGGAATGTTTGGAACCCGTGAATGATCAATGGAGCACTTCTGTGCTCCAGTGTCTATCAAGAACTGATGTACCCTATTTCCCACTACAATTTCAACATAGGGACCTTTCTGACTAACGGGAATAGGTGTAGGTTCCAAACCCTGCTTCGGGCAATCCTAACGAAACAGAATATCATCAGAAGGAAGCTCCTCAGAAAGGTAAGCAGCAGAAGGGTGATCGAATATGTTTCTAGTATCCACACTCGAAGTCTGTTTGTCCTGTGAAAAAGGTTGCTGAGGATCCTGTGAAAACTGACCTCTACCAGGGCCCCCCACCACGGGGCGACCTCTAGGTCGCCTACCCATACTCCCAAATGTGTTATTCGACCTCTGTCCAAGGACGGAGCATTGTACATGCCAATGACCCTCCTGGCGAAAATAGGCACACTGGTTAATGTTCACAGGACCTAAGGGCACGTTCCCTTGTGGAACATACTGACCTCTAATCTGCGAACTACCTGGGGCCTCTAACAATTTGTTGTAACAATACTTTAGTCTTTAAGTCTCCTTTTCTCTTTTCTACTCTATCTTTTTTATTATTGACACGGTTCTCGTAGTACTGAGCCATGTGCAGTACTTCTGATTGGGATTTCGCCTGCCAAGCGCTCTCGGAAGACATAATCTGTGACTGGATGTCAGGCAGCAATCCACGCACGAATTTGTCTACAAATAACCTTTTCCCAGATTCTGTGCCTAAATCCTGTCCACTAAAGTCCGAGAATACTTGTTCGAACCGATTAAAGAACTCGGTGGCACCCTCAGATTTTCCTTGGACACAGGCGGTAAGCTTGTCCCAAATGATTCTTTTTTCGGAATTATAGTTTTTAAATTCGCAATGATTCTGTCAGGCAAAGTGAGTATCACCTGAGGCGGTCTCTCACCAGCTGGCCTTTCCCCTTCAAGACTAATTATATTAGCTCACGTATCTCCCAACCCAGGTGCATCATCTATTGTTCTATCCTGCTTCCACAAATCTACGGGCAGGAGTACAGGGAATAACAAGTCAATATCGCCTAGGGTGAACACTGAGGACTGCAAGACGGACTCTATCTCTTTATAGAATCCTGTCGGATTTTTCCTACTGTCGGGAATAGATTGCCTAATAGTGTTCACTTCCTGTCGTGAAAACGGGACGTGAACAAACTGTGATACATAATGTGCAGGAATGTCCACAGCAGCTATACCTGCTGCAGCATTAGCGGCAATCTCAACTTTTGGGACAAATGTCGGAGGTACCTCTCTCATAGGCAACTGAGATATAGGCAACTCTGAACGCTTACTAAGCAACAGAGCTAAGTCGAGCACTAAAGCGGTCGAAGAAGTGTCAAGTGAAAAAGCTCTCTTATAAATACTCAGTAACTCTGTGGGACAACTAACCTTCTTCCTCACACATTCATCCTGCAGGTATCTACCATTACCTGAATCACCTTCCTCTGCATTTCTAGCGTATATTGACTGTATGTGTCATATACCTCTATAGTGATACACAAAATTGCAAATTTGCCAATCAGGACTTTAGATGACAGCATTAGCCGATGAAAGCCAATAGTTTATTCAAAGTATGTGCCAAAAATGCTGACAGTAGTCTGTAGCACTTCCATTACGCAGTAGTGAGCTACAAGGAATATGCAGGCCTAGTAGAAGTGGTAGGTCACATTATGCATTGTAGATAGACAGGCAGGGCGAAGGCCCCAGTTCTGTAGCTAATAGACATTATTGGAGTGTTTGGAACATTATGGCACCTATATAGCGCTTAGATAGCCAATCTTAAGCGCTATGAACACTAAGCTATGAGTGCATGCCTTTTAGAGCTTGCTCACATAGGCTTAATTCATCTCGACTTTCTAACTGTAGCCCTGCATGGTTTCGTAAACAAATCCTCTTTCTCTGGGAAGGCACTGATAAGACATTCCTGAGCTTTCGCGCAGATGGACTCCAAGCAGGGAGGGGCACAGAAAGGAGCACGGTGGAAATTCACAGAGTTGGGTTTTTCCATGAGCAAGCCCATATTTTGCACAGGGAAGGTTCTAGAACTGTGCGTCATGGACTGACAGCACGAGATTATAAAAATGCATGCCCACATGACTCAGGTGGGAGATCGATCTGTGGACTTGGTTCGAGCAAAATCGAGTGTCCGGAACCTGCTGCTCTGTCGGCACCCTGCAGCGCTGTCCTCTGAGCGGGGCTTGCAACAGCTAACTTATGAGGGCCAAGGTCTCCCAGTGCTGATTGAAGGGGCGTAAAACTGTGTTTCTCTGTTTCTATAAGTTCTATGTTTCTCTATATTTTGTATTTCTCTAAGTTTGTGTTTTGTAATCTTCTCTAACTTGAATCCCAAAATGTTGCTGAAATTCACTGTTTAGAATAAATGCTAAAACTTTTTGAAGGTGTCATTTGTCAATAGCATGAGTTCACTGCTCGGCACAATAGAACCTGTATTTTGGGCTGAATTGGGTAATTTTTGCTCTCAAGGGCTGGTCCCGAGGAAGATTTTCCCCATTTCAAGACATTTGGTGGCAGCGGTGGGATTTGTGCAGAGCAGTGCCTTGCTGTGAAATGACAAATTGTGTGAGAGAACACAGTGCAGAGTGAGGAGCAGGCTGTTGCATTTCCTTGGTGGTCTCACTGCAGCTCTGAGACACAAAAGACAGCAACGTTGTGTCGACTTGCCGTGGCCGATAGCTTGTGTGGTTAAGACTTTCCCCTTCAGTAAATCAGTCGTGGCTGACTTATTGCTTGGGAACGAAGCCAGGGAGCACAAGGCGATAAACAAGCGGGAAATGGCTTTGTTTAAAGCGCTCCGATGAATGATCAAGAAAGATTTATGTTCAATTAGGAAAGAATTCTATCATGCGGTTTCCCCAAGTTAAAGTTGCAATTTGAAATGCAAAGTGAGACGAAGTTCTCAACTGTATTCTGTCATGAGGGCAGGAAAATAGTTGCGAGGATTTGACATGTAAATTGTGAATAGATCTAACCATTGTGATTCAGCCCCAGTGTGCTAGCGAGTGGGGGGCTGTAATGTAAGGAGGCGAAGGTTCGCTTTTTAATGTATGCTTTTGAAGTGTTGACATTCCTGAAGATAACGTGGGGAATGAGCAGAGTTTAGGAGAAAGAGTAGCATCTGTGTTGAGAGCCTAAAGGGTTTTTTTTTTGGCAACTGTAAATTCCATGTGCTGGTGGTGCATTCTGTTTAAGGAAACACACTAAAATGGCTACATTGCATTTTAGCTGTGCCATGCTTACAATGGGTGAGAGACTCACTTAAAAGAGAAAGTGAGTGAATGGCATTTGGATTTTCGATTTTTGTGTATTGATTTGGAATTGCAGAATCAGTTTGCAATGGGTTGGGGAAAAAGACAATTTATATTTTTCTAAATTGCCTCTAAATTGCCCCTAGAGTATGTAACTGTTCCCACGCTATGCCATGGATCAAAGTACTGTTGCGTTATAAGTGATGTATGTTTTGGAAATAGTAACCTGTTGACTGTGATACATGGTGAAAAAAGATGTTGACACATTAACAGCCCACAAGCCATATAGAGTGGGGGTTGCACTTGCAGGAAAAACGTGCAGGGAGCTGCACTACACATGACATGTTTTAAATGCACTGAAATAATTGGTTTTAATTTGGCAATGGTACAACAGAATGAAAAATTTGTGTGTGATAAGACAGCACAAAGATTTAGTGGGTTGCGGGTTCTTTTTAAAGATCGCACATTGCATTGGAGTGAGTTTGTGAAGCCAAACTACAAGGATACGAGGAAAAAGAAAAATGTATGCCTTTACATGGAACATTGATCAGTTCAAAACAGGCTAAAAGACGCTAAAAGACATTTTGCAAAAATTACATGGAGTAGAATCTGATGACAAGAAAAGTGCCTCTTTTGAAAATAAGAGTCTTGCTGTGCAGAGCTTGCGCAAAAGAAAAAAAAAACTGTTGGAGGCAGGCAGGAAAGCAGAATGCCGTGCTCCTGTTCAGTAAAATGGTGTTTATAGAAGCTGGCAGATATGGGAGCTTTTCTGAGTTGCTGAAGCAGTGCAGGAAACAGTTAATCTGGATGAACTGTCTGAAATGAGTGCCTTCCATTGAAGCCACCACAGTTTATGAGTTATAGGCAAAGAGATAAGCTTGCTGGGTGGTATGGCGCTGCCATGTGCACAGGAAAGATAAACAATGACGTTCCTGCATTCCATCCCCTGTGAAAGACACCGTCAGTGTGAGCAAAGACTGAGGAGGGCGGTGCAAGGACAGAATGCTGAAACAGAACTGAAGGCAATATTCGGGCGCCAACTGTGAAAAGAGAAAAATAATATGAGGCCGGGAAACCCAAAGGAAACACATCAAACACCAGTTACAAAGGAACATACAAAGTACTTTATTTTAAGGTCAAGCAATGACAAAGTCAATAATAGATCGGATAGCTATCGGCCCTCAGTAAAACACAACGAACTTCAACGGTGTTCGATGTATTCAGTGAGAGACTGTACATTGGGACATTCAGGCTTTTATACATTTCTCCAGCCTGTTGTCCAACCCCTTTGCGGGTTAACCATTCCATGAATGTATTACTGGTCTAGGGTCTCTGCCAGGTCAATTCTAATTTATTCATCAGTATGTGCATAGATCAGTTCCGTTGATACAGGTAATCCATTTACAACAGAAGGACAAGGTCTCAGTTCACGACCCTAACAAGTGGCCTGTAGGCAAGTTATACATTAGCTGTACGGAGGTCAAGACGACCTAGATTAAATTCAGAATGGCATCGTCCACCATTTTGATGTACAGGGTGACTTTTACACAGCAAGAGAACCTAAAATGGCGGTTTGATTCAAGATGGCGGCTTACATCAATTTCTAAGGTCAAGACCTTGCCGTAGAGAGTTATTCGCGTACAGTTTTAAGCAACTTGGCGTAGGCCAATATACATACAATCGTTTACAATAGGAGGCATAATTTAATATCCGGTTTGACAGGACAGGGATGGATAAGTTGTAGCTCAAAAGTGAGGGTATATACGGTCATACCAACCAGCCACACATGCTTCCACTGTATGCAAATGATGCTGTGTCCCTTTTTAAGCTTTTGCTTGCACCGTTTTTGCTCAGAACATTCCATGACAGCAGAATTCTTTGCTGGCAAGCCTATTTTTGTAGAAATAGAACTTGTTATCGGCCTTTTCCCTAGCGGGTTCTATTTTTTCTGGTGTGAGCATTTAGGGGCATACCTTCACCTAATATGTCCTGCCTCTTTTTAAGCTTTGCACCTTTATATGTGGCTAACATATATGAATACGTACAATCAATTATTTCCTTTTGAAAATTTCCCTCTCTGGGCAGTTCCTGACAGCATTTTCCCACTGTGTTATTCATCCACTTAAAGTGATATTTTACCGCAATATTGGGGCAATTCTTTACGTATATGATCATGGGGTGAGTCCATATAATAGGATGACGTTATTGCGCACTTATCCCAATTTTCTAGCTTACACTTTCTCCCCTTTCTATTCTTGACCCCACTCACTTATATCTCAAATCAATTTTACCCCTTCCTCACTCGCTCTTATACCTAACGTCTTACTCATTCACCATATTTTTTTAAATGTATTAAATTTATTTTCATAAATTTTGTACAAACTTTGCAAATAAAAAAATATCCTAATTATCATATCCCCCAAAAAAGGTTTCCTTACTTAAAACCACAACTAAAGAAGGAGAAACCAACAGATGATCACATGGTTTCCCCTTGGATTCTCTCTATGTTAAAATCGCATTCATAAATACCACTGCTGCCAGTACCATTTGCACTTTTTCCCCACTTAGAAGAAGTGCCAATGATGTTACATCTTCTAGCAACTGTCCAAAATGTTTTGTTCTTTCATTAGTCAGCTCTGTACAAAATAGCAGCAGATTTTTTAAAGTTTCAGCTACGCCCTCCTCCCAACAGAATCGACATTGATTGTCTTTCGGGGTGGTTATTGGCAACCTTGATGCAATTATCTCTTTCATCAATAACAAGTTCAACCTGATCCTGAAAAATTGATATTTGATATATTGATATGTGAAATTTACTCAGGATTTAGCCAGGTACCATGGTAAATCGCCCAATGCCCTAACCCCCAGGTCCAGATGATGATACAGTTTTAGCTGCTTGCATCGTTCAAGGTGGAAATCCAGTCGTACTCCCCAACTTGGTTTTCATCCTTGTGTATGATCTCCATAGTTGTTATTGTCACGTCTCCCGTTGCTCGCCCTATTAGGAATCACAAGATCACACGCCCCACACCACACCTACCCACAAGAGCAGTCCCTGCACACAGAAAGAACCAGCAGTTCGCCTGGCGTAGGAGGACACCAGCCTGTAGCCCCGGCGTCTACCGTCCTTCATTTCGCTGGCAGTTGCCATGGAAGCGCACTCACGGCTGGCCACGGCCACGAAGACTCCCACAGCAACCCCGAACATCCGGCGTCTCGTGACCACGTGATCACGTCACGTCTCGCATGTCCGTGGGACAACATCACGGGACACATCACGTGACTGCTTAATCAGTTTAAAAGCATCTCGACAACGCGGGTACAGCGCTTCACAGCTGATCTCTTGAGGTTCGTTTAGCGCTCTGGTTTACCTGCTTTTGATCACGGACTTTGCGACCTCGGACTGTTCTACGGACTTGTCTTGCCTGCTCCTCGGATTTCTGCCTTTTGGATCCCGCCTTGTTTCCCCGGCTCCTCGACCTTGGAACTCTCTCCTGGACTGCCTTTGGATTATCCCCTCTGAACCTTGAATCTTGGAACTTGGTTTTGACCTTCTTGCCTTACTGGTTCATCCACATCAGACCCAGGTGTGACTCACCCACGAGCCGTGTAGAACGCCTCTTTCACCACCATCAGCAGTCTGTGGCTCTCGCCACGCTTAGGACCCCACCTACAGCACTCCTGGGTAAGCCTTGTTACTACTAATTGTTACCTGTACCAATTGCATTGCTCCTGTTTAACCATCACCCATTGCCTTACAGTGGTCAGCGGGTCCTTCCGGCGTTCCTGCTACCTGATTGACGGCTCAACACACCTGTGGCCTCAAAGATTGCACAGGCAGTGTATCATTTCTGTCTGTGTGGTACTTGGGGACGGAGGTACAATAATCTGCACGACCATCAAGATCAGAACAGACTGTGAAGCCTTCCTGGTCGTCCAGATTATGGATACCTCCTCCGTGGACCCTGTGGCCGCTCTAATGCAAGCGGTTGCGGCCCTTAGGACCGACATGGCGGCAGCCACAATGGCAATCCACCATAGACTCGACGCCCTACAAAGCACACGTTCCCCTTTACCTGCAGATGCTGAGTTCGGCGACCCCAACCCCCCAGCTCCGCCTCCACCTCTCCACAGCACCCACAGTCCCCACTCCGGTGGTCCTTCCAACCTCCTTTCCTCTTGCTGCCCCCGAGCGCTATAAGGGGGATCCCAGGAAATATCGCACCTTCCTCAACCAGTGCAAACTTCATTTCTTGTGTAGACCCCAGCTCTTTCCTGACTCCGTTACCAAGGCAGCTTTCCTTCTTTCTCACCTGTCAGGGGTAGCGGCCATTTGGGTGAACCCATTACTAGAGAGCGATCACCCTGCCCTATACAATTTCGACCTACTAGTGACAGAGATGGCAAAGGTTTTTGACACCAGGTATAAGGCGCAATCCCGAGACCTGGAATTGCTTGATCTTACACAGGGAAAACAAACGCTGATTGATTACATCACCTGTTTCAATCAACTGGCTGCAGAGACCCCGTGGCCTGAAGAAAAGAAAGCCATAGTGTTCTACCGCGGTCTCTGTAGCCACATGAAAGACGCTCTTTCTCTGAGTTAGTGGACCTGGCTCTACAGGTGGACGCTCGCAGGTCCGAGCGGAGAGCAGAGATGGCTTTTTCCAACCAGACACTCCCAGCCCCGCCCGTCTCTGCTCCGGAACCCATGCAAATCGGTGGGATCCGGAGTCCCATCACCCAGGCCGAGCGGGAGCGTAGGAGAACCGATAACGCCTGTTTCTATTGTGGTACACTAGGGCACTACGTTAAAGAATGTCCCCGCCGCCCTAAAAATAAAGCATCAGGTTTTCAGAAGGCTCGCCCCTAAGAATGGGGGTACGGGCGAGTCCTTCTCTGACCCCCACTGAACCTGTATTTGGTCCCATCAGACCGATTACAGTTCAGGCCCAGTTGAAACCAGCCGGAGATCTGGCACACTCAGTACAGATCGTGATCGACTCCGGGGCCACTGGCTGTTTTATTGATATCTCACTGGCTCACAACCTCAATCTACCCTTGATCAAGAAGAAGTACCCAGAGCTGGTACAAGCAGTCGATGGTACCTCACTTGTCTCTGGTCCCATTGAGTACCAAACCGCTCCCATGTTAGTGGTGATTCAGGGCACGCACCAAGAGACGCTGGCGTTCGATCTCATTTCCACTCAGCAGTTCGGTATCATTTTAGGCATTCCGTGGCTCAAACAGCACAATCCCTTGATTAACTGGGGCACTGGGCAGGTCACATTTGAATCTGAAGTCTGCCAGCACTTCTGTTTGATTGAGTCCACTACGATTTCATCCCCGGCCACCATCCTTGGGGCCATGGCCTCCGCCAGCTTGAGGAGATGGACCCATCTGCGAACATCCCACACACTGTGGGGGCCATTACAGCGGGGATCCCCGCTGTCTATCATGGATTCCGAGAGGTGTTTGACAAAGTCACGGCAGAGGGGCTACCACCACATCGACCCTATGATTGCCCCATTGATTTGGTTCCTGAGGCAACTATATCAAAGGGCAGGATTTACTCCTTATCTCCATCGGAGGAGTTGGTACTCAAGGAATACATCCAACAGGCCCTGCGCTTAGGTCACATACGACCCTCTTGCTCTCCGGCTGCCAGTCCGATCTTCTTCGTGCCCAAGAAGGAGGGTGACTTACGTCCCTGTGTTGATTACAGACGGTTGAACGCCGTTACCATCAAGAATCGGTATCCCTTACCCCTCATCTCCACGCTTCTAGACCGATTAACCAAGGCATCCATCTTCACTAAATTGGACCTTCGGGGGGTGTACAACCTGATTCGTATGCGTAGCGGAGACGAGTGGAAGACGGCATTTTGTACTCGACAAGGGCTGTTCGAGTATACTGTAATGCCTTTCGGTCTCTGCAATGCCCCTGCTACGTTTCAACGCTTTGTCAACGAAGTGTTCTGCGACGTCTTGGACGTTTTCGTCGTGGCCTACCTAGACGATATATTGATATTTTCGTCCTCACTGGAGGAACACATAGGCCATGTCACAGAAGTACTAACTCGGCTAAAAAAACATTCCTTGTACGCCAAACCCTAGAAATGTGTGTTTCATACTAGGGAAGTAGAGTTCCTAGGCTTTCTTATTACACCCGAGGCCTATCCATGAACATGTCCAAAGTCCGTGCCATCATCGACTGGCCCTCCCCAACCAGTCTCAAACAGCTCCAGTCGTTTCTGGGTTTTGCCAACTTTTATTGGCGATTTATTTCCGGTTTTACGTCCATTGTCTCACCACTGACTGCCCTGACCAGTCCTCGGGTCCAATTTTGTTGGACTTCAGAACCCCAGCGTTCTTTTGAGACACTCAAAGCCAGATTCACCACAGCTCCTGTAGTACAGCATCCCGACCCCGAACTCCCGTTTGTTGTGGAGGCCGATGCCTCTTCCTTTGCATTAGGTGCAGTGCTCTCCCAACCTTGTCCCTCCACGGGTCAGCTGCACACCGTAGCATTCCACTGAAGAAAATTCACACCTCCCGAGTCCCACTACACAGTCACCGAGAAGGAGTTACTGGCCATTAAGGATGCACTTCTGACCTGGCGACACCATCTCATTGGGGCCAAACACCAAACCGTGATTTACACAGATCACAAAAACCTGCAGGACCTGGCCTCCCTTAAGTGCTTGAACAGCAGACAAGTGCACTGGCACCTGTTTTTTGCCACCTATGACTTTGTGGTAAAACACAGACCAGGGCTTTCACATGTAAGGCCGATGCTCTATCCCGCTCGCCCGGGGTGGATTCTTTGCCCCTATACCCAGATACTCTTCTAAACGAAGGTCATGTCATATGCATGTGTACTCCTTCTCCCTCCATGCTAACTCTCATCCGACAGTGGGTTTCACACCATCCACAAGCACTAACGGAATGGGATTTGGTACTCCAGGAAGGGTTGCCGTTCATACAAGATAGGCTATTCCTCCCCACTAGCGACGTACGTAACCAGGCACTTGCTTGGTCCCACGACGCGGCCATCAATGGGCACCCCGGACAGCACCGCACCTTGGAGTTACTAAAGCGATGGTGTTGGTGGCCATCTATGGGGCGCGACGTTCAACATTATGTAAACACTTGCTCCCTTTGTGCACAGTGCAAGACACGCAGGGGTCGTCCCGTGGGTCTCCTTCAGCCCCTACCTATCCCTCCCAGACCATGGCATACGGTCTCTATGGACCTCATTACAGACTTGCCTTGCAGACAAGATTACGACTCCATCTGGGGGGTTGTCGATTCCTACACAAAGATGGCCGTTTCGTTCCCTGTCACGGGATTCCCTCAGCCCCTGCTCTGGCCCAACTATTCTTCAAGTCGATCTTCTGTCTCTTTGGTCTTCCACAAGTCATTGTATCGGACCGCGGTTCGCAGTTCACATTCCATTTTTGGCAGGCCCTTACCAAAATCCTTGGCATGGATGCCTGCTTCTCCTCAGCCTACCATCCGGAGAGTGATGGCCAAACCGCGAGGGTGAACCAGGCCCTCGAACAGTACCTGCGCTGCCTGACGCTTCAGTATCAGGATACATGGTTGAACCTGCTCCATTTGGCCGAATTCGCATACAACAATGCCTGGCATTCCTCCACTGGGTTCTCCCCCTTCTATTCACTCTATGGGCAGCACCCTCGTTCTCTCCCTCTCCCCGATTTTTCTTCCTCCTCCACTCCCGCCGCCAATTTCTGTGCTCGTGATCTGCACTCTATCCATGCCCAGACACTGGTCCATTTGCGGGAAGCCCAGGCCTCTATGAAAACCAAGGCCGACAGGAAACGGGTAGCGACTCCTGTTTATCGGGTTGGGGACCGTGTTTGGTTGTCGACTCGCCATTTGCGGATCCCTGGTTGCCGGAAACTGTTGCCCCGATTTGTCGGTCCCTACAAGATTTCACATGTTCTGAACCCGGTGGCCCTACGGCTCTCTATTCCCTCTACCTGGCATATCCACCCGGTGTTCCACACCTCCCTACTCAAGCCTTATCTTGCTACCACCCGGATGGTCCAGTCTCCTGCCCCTGTTTCTGTGTCCTCCCCGGATACGTATGAGGTCAGTGCTATTCTGGGTTCTCGTCTCTGCAGGGGTCGCCTCCAGTATCTGGTTGACTGGTTGGGGTATGGCCCTGAGGAACGCTCTTGGGTTCCCTCCCGGGACGTCCATGCCCCGCGTCTGGTTGCTCGCTTTCATCCGGATAATCCGTCCAGCCCACGGGGTCGTGGGCCTTTGAGGGGGGGTTCTGTCATGTCTCCCATTGCTCGCCCTATCAGGAATCACACGATCACACGCCCTACACCACACCTACCCACAAGAGCAGTCCCTGCACACAGAAAGAACCAGCAGTTCGCCTGGCGTAGGAGGACACCAGCCTGTAGCCCCGGCGTCTACCGTCCTTCGTTTCGCTGGCAGTTGCCATGGAAGCGCACTCATGGCTGGCCACACCCACGTAGACTCCCACAGCAACCCCGAACATCTGGCGTCTCGTGACCATGTGATCACGTCACGTCTCGCACGTCCGTGGGACAACATCACGGGACACATCACGTGACTGCTTAATCAGTTTAAAAGCATCTTGACAACGCGGGTACAGCGCTTCACAGCTGATCTCTTGAGGTTTGTTTAGCGCTCTGGTTTACCTGCTTTTGATCACAGACTTTGTGACCTCGGACTGTTCTACGGACTTGTCTTGCCTGCTCCTCGGATTTCTGCCTTTTGGATCCCGCCTTGTTTCCCCGGCTCCTCGACCTTGGAACTCTCTCTTGGACTGCCTTTGGATTATCCCCTCTGAACCTTGAATCTTGGAACTTGGTTTTGACCTTCTTGCCTTACTTATCCATCCACATCAGACCCAGGTGTGACTCACCCATGAGCCGTGTAGAATGCCTCTTTCACCACCATCAGCAGTCTGTGGCTCTCGCCACGCTTAGGACCCCACCTACAGCACTCCTGGGTAAGCCTTGTTACTACTGATTGTTACATGTACCAATTGCATTGCTCCTGTTTAACCATCACCCATGGCCTTACAGTGGTCAGCGGGTCCTTCCGGCGTTCCTGCTACCTGATTGATGGCTCAACACACCTGTGGCCTCAAAGATTGCACAGGCAGTGTATCATTTCTGTCTGTGCGGTACTTGGGGACGGAGGTACAATAATCTGCACGACCATCAAGATCAGAACAGTTATGCTTGAGCCCAGAAGGCCTTTCCTGAATAGGGCCAAATCTTTTCCTTTCCACTCCAGCCCTTAATGATAAAAGACCCATTTCTCGATATAGAATCTGGATAGGGACGGACATCGGGACTCTCAGAACTCTCTTCCAAAGGATACCCTCCAACATTCTCCATGCTTTGCTGGATAACCTCAAAATTGCTTCTGAGCGGTAAGTCAGAATTGGAACAGCTTTCATTTTATAAAAGTCCCCAAGCGGAACCAATGAAAATCAAACATATTTCCTATTTAAGTGATTAGCACGATACGCCAGTGTTTTTGCTTTTTGGCACAATGAATCCAATGTTGGGATTTCGGTTCTGCTGTTATTAATCAGTACTCCGAGGTATTTGAATGAGACAACATGTTCAATTCTTTTTTCTCCTAGGTGCCACACAGGTTTAAATTTCCCAACATTAGGATCTTGGTCTTTCCTATGTTTATCTGGAGATTGTTTTCCTCCGCGTATCTAACTGATGTTGCAAACCGAGAGGCGTTTGGTCTATTAGTACCAGGTTGTCTGTGTAGAGGAGACAGCTTAGATGGACCCCACCTAATCATAGAGGAAAATGACTTGCTGTACCCAGTGTCCTGATGAGTCCATCAAAAAAAAGATTGAAGAGGGCCGGGGCCAATGGGCATCCTTGTTTAAGGCCTCTACGTGATTTTATCTCCTGCAACAAAAGGCCGGTCTTCTTCAGTCTTATCCTCATACTGGTGTTAGAATGCAGCAAGACCAAAGATTCTAGAATAGACCTCAGACAGTTTCAGTTCAATAGCTTGTTCCACAATCTTGAGTGGCCCACCTGATTGAAGGCCTGAACTAGGTTGACAAAAGCCAGGTAGATCCTTGGTTTGTCATCCCATACTGTCCCCTTCAAAATATTTAGAATCAGCATGTTCACCCGCGTTCCAATCCCACGATCAAATTCGCTTTGGAAATGGTCATTACATCTTTTCATGGGCCGGACCATTCACTTAGTCTCGTCAGAAGCATTGAGTCAAAGATCTTACCGATCATATCAAGAATGGCAATAGGGTGTTAGTTCTTAGGGTCCTCCCTTTCACCCTTCTTCAATCTCTGGACCACAATGACTCTCCTCCAAGATGCAGGAAGATGATGATTCTGAACGATTCGCTTGAACAAGAGATGGATAAAAAACGGCCCAATGCTATGGGTGTTTTAGCATGGCCGGGCCGTCAGGGCCGGGAGCATGAGAGCCATTCAGCTTCATCAACTTTCCCATTATGTCTTCAATGCCGTAAGGAACGTCCGATAGCATTTTCTCCTCACTAATTTTGAAAGAACAGAGGTCCCTCTTCTCTTCGTCAAGGTCTCTGGAATGAGCTACCCAGACTTCCTTGGAGACACTGTTTATCTGTGCTAGGGTTGCGTTTCCTGAACAGCTTTTCACCAGAGAGCAGAATTCACAGGTTCTCCTCCCACCGATTATTTTCAGCATGGTGTCTGAGTCGTGCTGATAAATGTTTAACCTGTGGGCCCACACCCAGTTCTTAAAAAGCTTGAATGCAATTTTTGGCTCAGAGGCGAGCATCGGGTTGGTTTGAGTTCTTAGCTCTTAGTCTTTTCTTCCTCATTTCTTTCCTCTGTGTGTCCAAGACTCCATCATAGGAGTGCAACACAGTTCCATCTTCCCAGGCCTTGCCCTAGATTTCTGAGTAGAAGCATTTAAGCCGAGGTGTATAATCTACACGATCGCCTTCTTCCGTCATCCCTTCTGGAGGTGGGCCATGCAAGAAATGAGCAGACAAGAGTTCGATCAAATATTTTGACATTCGCATGTTGGTGTTTTTCAATGGATCAATGCCTTTTTTCATCCAATGTTAAGAATTTGGGGGAGCGTTCATCCCCCACTGTGTTTGGTCACACCTTGGTAGGCAAACCTTGGGTCCAGCTTACTCTAATCGCTGGCACATTCTGGCAGGGCTCCAGCTGTGACTCAGACTCTTCAATTGAATACACTGAAAGTCCTCTGAGTTGATGGTTTCATCCTCCACTCTTTCCAGACCCATGCAATCATCTGGATCACCTACAATCAAGAGGGGGTGAATAGATTTTGCTACTTCTGTTATAGTTTCCACACCATTGTGTTCCTCTGAGACCATAGAAGGAATTGGAACGTCTCTGTTATATACCAGAGTCCCTGGATTTGGTGCAGCAATAGAATGTCCGTAATGGTTGACTTATCAGAAGTTGATCTTTACTTATTCCTTATTCCTGTTACTAGATCTTGTTTTTACTGGTATTTCGATATGTAGGTCGAGATACTCAATAATGGAGCTGTCATCAAATGATGTGACTATCTCCAAGACCTCTCTAACAGCGTAATCATCTAATTCAGTGTTATTGTTCATCAGTGATACACTTTCTTGGGGTTCGGACTCATGAGATGAGTTACTGGCCAGGGATGTCTGAACTTGCTGGTCCCGAGTATCCACCGCCACCTTCCCTCCTGTAGTTGATGATGCAGCAGGTAAATCCTGAGCTATTGGTGACTTAGGTTTCCATGATTCGGAGGCTGTCATAAGCCCTACAGAAACAGTAGTTTGGAGTGAACCATAACCATCCGTGCGGTTTGGTCCTTAATAATGTCGTTTCATGCCTCATATAATTTAGTAAATGGTGCCAAGGCGATAGTTATTGAGGACATAAGTCTGGCTTCACTGCTGTTCTAAAAGCTGAGTCAAAAAGGTTCTATCTCTTTCAGTGGTTCCGCCACATATAGAAAGCTCTGTGGAGGATTCTGAACTAGATGAGAAGTTCAAAGTGTCTTGGGGTAATTGGGGCAATATGTTTTTCCCAAGGTTTACATGCTTAACCCCAAAGAGTCATTCGTCCTCTGTGAGGCAGGTTTGTTTCTTTTTTCTGAGGGTCAGCCTTTCCCCGCCCCTCCTAATCCCAGCCTCTTGGAATCGGGCCTTGATAATCTCTATAAACCACACCTGTTACTTTTCCATAGAACTGCGTGGCTATCAGCGAAGCCCCCCTGCCCTTTCAGTAGGCTAATCCCGCAGCTGCTAAGTTGCACCTTTTTACTGTGATGAACTTGCATTTTTACAACAGAATAACTCAAAAATGAGTTAAAAACCCAGCAGAAAGAGAGTGCAGAGTGTGAAGCACAGTTTTATGCACTTCAAAATTCACATAAAGAGTGTGTGGAATATTTGAGCATACTGCAGTGGTAGGGAAAATTCTCAGAAATGTCAATTCCCTCTACCTTAGTTGGTTTGCCCGGTTAAGCCCTGCTGCTGTGCTGAAACTCCAAATTTGCATCGACAGAGAAGCTCCTGCAAGGACGACTTCTCCCCTTGAGTTGGTGGGACCAATCAACTCCAAAGTAAGCCACCTGGACATCCTCTCAATGCTGGTCGAGTCACCAATGCAGTTGCTGCAGAAATCAGATAGCCAGGGAGAGGAACACAAGTTTGTGTGCTGTGCTTTTAAGTTGGCCAAGAGCTCCAGGGAGATCCTCCGGACTCTCAGGAAGCAGGATTGACCGAGCCTGAGCCCCCTCAACAGAGTGCAGGACCCCAGAAGCAAGGAAAGTTCATCTCGACAACCAGGAACCACAGTGGTGCTATTTGAGGTAGACGCGAGGAGCTGAAACACTGAACAGCCACTTGTTTGAAGATTGCTGGTTGCGAGCAGCGACCGTCCCATTGCAGTGCAGGAGTCCCCCGACATCCTCCCTCTTGTTCCCACGACTGAGGCCCAGGAACAGCGAGATCTGCAGAGCTGCACAGGAACAGAAGTCATCTGCTGCAATTTTTCTTCAATCTAAAGGTACTGTACAGTCTAAAAGAACTTACCTCTTGTTGTGTAATCACTTGTCCTTGTTGGAGACTTGCTTGTTTACAATTGTAGAGTTGCTGCCAGCTTCTTTACCTCACTAGCCTAATCAGCTTATGGCCCTACTTTGATTTTCTTCCAACAAGACTTTAAAAACATTGTGAAAGACTTTCTATTTACCTGCAAGAAGTGCTTCAGTTCACCTGACTTTTGATAATTTAACATTGGCTGGCCTGGCTGCCTGAAAGACTCTTCTTTTCTGCCTTCCTTCCAGGAAAGGGTTAACTAACTTTACATAAGGGCGTTATTGAAAGAACTTAACTGATTGAGAATAACAGTGTGGATATTAGCTTTATTCTAAATCCCTCTTTTCCTTTGACACGTCTCCTAAGACTATTCTAAATGCAAACAGTGATATATTCATGTCAACCACACCCTAGCTATTGAAGTCACCTGTGGGTGTAGGCCCTGCTATATGCCATCCCAAATGGGTACTTACTGATTTAAAATCTAAGAGTGTTTTTGAAGTATATTTGTGTGGTGTTTTACAGTGCTCCCTTCTGGAGAAGGCTTAAGTTAACTGACTGGTTAATAAATTCATAATTGTTTTATCAAGAAACCCCGTTTCTAAGTGTTTCCTTGAATACTTGTCACTGTGAATCTCTGTGTCACTCGCCTACAGCTCACATTGACCCCTCTTGAGATAAGCCTGGCTACTCGTCCACACTACCAACCTGTGTAGTACAGACTTATACCAAAAGTTGGGTTGCTATTGCCAGGAGGTCAGGGTTGTTGTAGTGCACCCAAGGGGTACTGCATACAATCTTGCCTAACATGCAACATAAGGTTAATGATTCAGACTATTTATAATAGAGGGCTGTTATATGACCTTATGACCTTTCAATTACTAATAAAGGAGTTGAACAATGAAAACAGTCTGTTAATTATAAAAGGGGTTGATTCACAAAATGACTATAATCAGATATATCAGCAGGAACATACTTTAAAACAACAGAAAATTCAACTGGTGAAGGAAAAAGACCTCTTGAACCAGGGGAATAGTGTCCGTGCACAGGAGGTGCATCCGTTCAAAATAGATGTAGAAAAGGGACAGTCAGGTTCTCAGGAACTGAGCAGATTTAGAGAAGAAAGGAATGATCTGGAAGAGCTAGTGGGACAAATAGTGGCTGAACTATTAGAGGCAGCAAATTGTATGGATGAGCGAGAGAAAGAGATTACTCTCCTGAAGGAAAAGCGCCTAGAATATGCAAGCAGCATACAAGGCTCACAGAGGGAAAATGAATCACTCCAGCACCAGGTGCAGCAAACAAAGGATCAGGGCACATGAGACTAATCAGGCCTTAGTGTCAGAATTAAAAAGCCAGCTCTCTGACTAGCAACTGCAAATAAGGAAACAGGGACACGTGGGTAAGAGTCTCACCAAGGAAATTGAAAATGGCACCCGGACCAATCAGGATATGGGACAAGGCCCACTGATCAAGGTGAAGCACCCCTCCCAGCAGGGACCTCGTGCCAGTCATTTATAACCTCTCATGTACAATGGGAACCAACCTCATGCATGCCTCCTATCAAGAACAGGGTGACATGAGGCAGTTAGACTTACCCAGGCCTAGGCCAACTGATCCAGCAGGCCGGTCCCGGTCTATTATTGATGAGTATTCATCTCTACCAGACAGAAGGGAAAGTGGCCGGACCAGTGTGTCCTGGGAAGTAAGGAATAGTACTGTAAGTACTTCTGTCTATGAAAACTCTTATGATGAGAAAGTCATGGAGTTAGATTGACTGAAGATGAGACTACAGAAAGATGCCCCAGCTCGCTTTGCTGTAGAAAAATCATTTAAGTGTCAGCCCAGGAGGGGCATTGTAAAAACCTCTGTACATTCAGGGGAAGGTGGGGAATGCCCCAGACACCCTGGAAGGAGGGATGAGGAAACTGGGTTCTATCCTGGGTCTAAAGTTAACTACAGGGAGAGTGACCCTGAGAGTCCACTTTTGCCGAAGCGAGAGGAGTCCAGACCCTGTGGTTCTGGGAGATATTCCCAGTCTCATAGAGATATGGAGTACCTAGAAGACAGGGAAGGGAGTACCAGTAGCAGTTCTGAGTAAGAAGGTGAATGGACTCCACCGCAGAAGAAGAAAAGGACAGGGAAACAGAGCAAGGATTTTGTGAAAAAGACAATAAGACAAATCAAGGACACTTCCTGACCCCATACCATAACAATGCAAAGTATTCGGTATGGGAGCACCTGGAACTTTATGAGCAGATGATGGCATCATTCCAGATCAGGAATGATGCAAATTATATAGCATTTTCTAAATGGAATTTCTCACAGCCGGAGAGCTGGAGCGGGCAGGAGCCCCTCCCCAGCCTCAACCCTCCAGGAGGTGCATCAACAAATACTGCTCGATCGCCCACATTTGGTCGATTAAGAGGATAGGAGTCCTCTCTACTCAGCACCCAGAAGCTGAGGCCCAACTTGTTGCAGTAGAGTCCGTCTACTACCTACTTTGTATTGAGGTAAATTCCGGTGCAGCTGTGGCCTAGGAGTTGCACACGATCAGCTGGGAAGCCTTTGTTCCCACTGAGTGCCTGATTTTAAAATGGCCGACCTCTTTTGCGGCATGAAAACGAGGTTGTTTGCGAGTTGCCAAGCAACACTACAGCAATAATCCCAGAAGGCCCCGCCGGCAGGCGGAAGCCACGCTCTACGGATAAGGCCCACGAAGGAAAAGGCCTGTTCTGCACCTGTTCACGTATGGGAGCATGGCGTGGCCCACTCACTCTGCCACTGCCAAGCAAATCTACACCCCATTACTTTAATGACACAGCGCTCCGCAGAGTCTGTTCCTCTTCAGCTGGGCATTCCCACGACTCGGCCTCAAACGGCTTAGCATTGAAAATGTATAAATACTGTTTCAGCCCCCTTTAATGTATGGTCCGATCGCAACTACTAACTGTTAACTGTACATGGACAGCCTAACGCATCCCCCGAACATGTTCCTATTGAGCCTAACACCTGTGGCACTGATGAACTGTTCACTTTACAGACGAGCACAGTAACGGTATGAACGTCCTTGTAGTGCCGTATTAGGTCAGATGCCTTGGACCTTCTTTCCGTGACTACACATTTGATCGTCAGCATAGAGGGCACTCACCCACTGTATGTATCACAATGCTTATATCAAAATGTTTGTACACCACCAATTGTCTCAACATGAGCATATGATTACTGATTACCTAATTGCTTGATGATCCTTGACTGCCTCACCTGCTTATGCGTAGTTATGACCTTAATTTTCTCCTCCCGCGTAGCCATTTACGTACAGCTATGTTTTACTCCTAGACTATGGATGCCCCCATTTATACCTAGTTAAGCTAAAATCGTACAAGCCTACCTTGTTATCTTGTTCTAGTCTGCACGATTGAACTAGATTGAAATATTGAGTCCCTAATCTATGCAAACGTAGGACCAGTATACCATAGCACTGCTCCAGCCTTCTTGTTCTAGCCGGTAGCCTGCATGTTAGCCATATCCTGATCGAGCCTGCAGAATCGATTCTCCTCTGTTGATTACGAGGTCTAGACAAGCCAACTGCACCAGCCAGTTCTGACTGGACTAGCCTACCTAGTGTTTTTTTTTTAAATTGTAATACCTGCCTAGTCCCACCTGTCAACCCTATAGCTGTCATGGTCATGAAGTTGTCAGGGGCACAGGCATGCAGGGGTTGCATGCACAGGGGACCTGGGTGGACACTGTCCTGGTGCTCCTGGCGCCTTTAGCGCCAGGCTCTTAAACAAAAGTAAAACAGAACATCCATTTAACACCAAAAAGCTTTTATTATGGACATAGCACTTCAGATGCATTAACCTTGAACATTCCATCCATTAAGCAGGATGCATTAACCTTGAACATTGGATCCATTAAGCAGCCCCAAGTGTATTCTTGGGTGTGGCTGCTAATGGATTGCCTTCGCACGTGCTCACTCTCTAGGAGTGGCAGGGTGTGGCTGGTAAGCAGGTCCCAATGGGCATGCCCACGATCTTAGCTATATAAGCTGCCCCGATCCTGAAGGCAGATGCTTCGCGTTATTCTGCACTTGCAAGCAGCGTAACGCTCACTGTCGCCTGAGGTCAGACTTACCTTTGAAGATCCTGCTTCCTGCCAGCATACTTACCAATTGGGGGAAGCTGTTCTTACCTGTACATCTCTTCGGCAAACTAAGTATTCATCTTTACACTTTCCGGAATGCCGAAATCTTCATCCTGGCACCGCAGCACGACGCGCTCCATCGCCGACAGCAGCGCCTGCAAGGAAAAACAGAAGACAAGGTTAGACATCGAAAAAACAGTCAGTTTAAGGTTGCGCTTCGCCATTCTTCATGCTTTTTCTTAAACCATCACTTCCATCCGGCCGTGTCTCGCGTCTCACAGCTGCATTGAGCCAAATTTCCATCTAAGGGAAGAAAACAGAAGAGAGACCTTATTTTAGGCATAAATAGGAGCAACATATAAAGACATTAAACAGAACGAGCAGCATCACAATCATAAGAGAAGCATAGTCGCAGTTGGACTAATCCTTATCAGGGATCAGTGAAGGAACTAGATCCCATTCGACGCACCCCTGCCAGAAGTAGCAGGACGGAGAGCTTATCTTCCATAATTCACAGGTGAGCTTTTTGGGCCGGCGTATGCTCACAGAAACCGTACTTTGGGGTGAAGGATTCGAGAGGTACAACAATCACAGATTGGCACACTCACACACTCTTATCTACACGCAGGAGCAGTATCACCACGTACCACCGCTCACAGATTTTTGACTGAGGGAGAGGCCTGAAGGGGGTGATTCAAGTTCAGGGAGGGCTGCAACTGTGCCCCAATGCCTCCGCAGAGACCAGGTGAGCGTAACAATACCTAAGTCTATGCTGAACGCTGAATTGCCTATTCCAGTAAATGCTCTCACTCTGGAACCCTCAGCTCAACATGCACATGTTAGCCTACAACCTCTGTTCCACTAGCATCCTATTTTTGCTCAACTTACTAGGGTGCCTCGCTACACCTAACACACAAGCCCCATTTACCCTGTCCAAAATGACACTAAACAGCTCCCACTCCAGTGGACACCCAAGCTATCCCATACCAAGCCTACTCCCAAGTAATCCTTGCACGTTAGGCACCAGAAATTCTAGACTCCGATCTCAACTTAGTAAACTTTTTGCACCACTTGCCAGATCCAGACCTATTTATTTATTTTATTTTATTACATTTGTTATACGCCCAGACCCTGAGGTATCACGGCGTAGTTACAGCCAGAAGCAGTGCAGTATTGGTGATTAGACAACAATAGAGCAAACAATACAAGTTACACAGTACTACATATCTACAAGATATATATGTTTATCTACAGTGTGGGTATGAGATTAAATAGGGAAGTGTGGTGTTTGGGCTCAACTTAAAACTGGTTGAATAACCATGTTTTAAGTACTTTTTGGAATAGTGGGAAGGATTGTTCCCTCTTGGTGTTGATAGGTAAGGTATTCCAGTGCCTCGGAGCGACTACTTTGAAGCTGCTGCCTCCTGCTTTTTCTCTTTTGTAGCATGGGATTTCGAGGTTTTCGCTGTTATTAGATCTGAGCTGTCTGGTATGGTGTTTCTTAGAGACTGTGTTGAGAAGGTATTTGGGAGCTTTGTTGGTGATGCATATATAAGAGATGCTAATGGCTTTGAAGAGAATTCTAGCTTTGATGGGAAGCCAGTGGTTTTGTCTCCCGATATTGGATACATAATCAGATTTTTTTATGCCTAATGCAGCTCGAAGGGCTTTTTTCTGCATGAGTTGGAGTTTGGATAGGTTGGTGTTGGACGTACCTAGGAAGAGGATGTTTCAGTAGCGAAGCTTTGAAAGTATGAGCGCTCTAGCAAGTGTAATGCAATTTTCTGGTGTCAGGAATTTGTGACTGAGAGAGATAAGTTTGGCTGTGTAAGAGGTGGAGGGGGCAAGGGTGTTTACGTGCTTAGTCATAGTGAGAATCGCATCAAGGTAAGCCCCAAGGGTCTTTACTTGTTTAAGAACTGGGATTGTGGTGCCATCAATGGTGAAAGATGAGTATATAGGCTGAAGGGAGGTAAGTTTGGACGATGATCCTAGTATGAGTAACTCTGTTTTGTCATCATTGAGACAGAGGCTGTTGTTGGCCATCCAGTTTTGGATAATTGCATATATTTAATTAATAATCAGGGAGTCTTGCTCATGGTTACCCGTTAGTGGGATAAGGATCTGGGTGTTGTCTGCGAGGTTGGTGTAGATGACACCCATAGCATCCAATGCTGTGAAGAGCAGCTTGGTGTAGGCGTTGTATCAGGTTGGGGAGAGTCAAGAGCCTTGAGGGACTCCTAACGGAACTGGTATGGGATCTGCTGATTCTTTTCCAATAGCAACTCTTGAAGTCCTGTCTGCAAGGAAAGATTAAATCCACTCTGTGGCATTATTGGATAGGTTGAAGTTGTTGTTTAGGGAGGCACAGAGTTTATCATGGTCGACCAGATCAAAAGCTGTAGAAAGGTCAAGGAGCATAAGCAGGCAGAGTTTCCCTGACTCTCTCGAAGCATCCATTTGGATCTTTAAGTCATGTAGGGCTGTTTCTGTACTATGGTTAGGGCGAAACCCAGACTGTCGGTCCCCTAGTAATTGGTGGTGTTCAATCTCCACCACTCACTATCTATCTTCTATCTCCTCGCAACCCTGGACTGACCGCTTCCTCCTGTCCTTTGCACTTTTAACTACTGGACCACTCACCCTAGCTACTCCCATTACCCCACCATGCCCAACAAGGAACAAAAAGAACATGACAGTGGACAAAGTGATCCCTGCCATTTTCCCTACCTTGAGCTCGCTTGCGGACGACCTAGACCCAGGAACGCTTGTTAAGGAGTATAACAAAATTAATGCTAACTTTACCTGACATTGTTGCTACTAACAAACTTAGACCAAGTAAGTCTAAAACTCACCTGAACAAGTGGTTCACCCCACAACTTAAAGACGTAAGACTCCTAAAGAGGAGTTATGAATCTTCCTGGAGATCACTCCCATCAGTATCCAATAGAACCAAACTTACTGACATTTCATCCCAATACAAAAAGGAAATCTACCTGGCCAAACGCAACTCTTACAACAAACGGATCTCTAGCGCGAATTCCAGTGTGAAGGAACTGTTTACCATTCTAAAGGAACTAGAGTCTCCTATACCTACTCATGACATCTGTACCAAGGATAAAACATGGTGTTCAGATGTACAACACGCCCTCTCCAATAAAGTAACCACCCTTCAAGATAAAATAGCCCTAAAAAAGCATCCCTAAACTATCTCCCTCACCCTAACAACACTACTCCTGACCTCCTCTTGAAGGAAACACCATCTAACACTACTGCCCGATTTAACTTAACTAAAATCTCCATCATTGAGGTAAAGAAAGTTATTCTTTCACTCAAGCCTTCCAACTGCCAGGGCGACCTCTGCCTGGTTCCGCTCGTAAAAGATGCTGCAAGAGAACTTGCCCCTTTTATATCTAAACTCATTAATGCCCCATTTGCATCCTGCATTGTCCCATCCAGTCTTAAACAATCGTGGATGTTCACACTACTATAAAAGCAACCCTAGAACCACTCATTCCTACAAACTACCGCCCCATTACGACAGTACCCTTCCTGTTAAAAATACTCGATAAGATTGCTTATCTTCTAATTCAAAAGTATTTGGAACTCCACAAACTCCTAGGAGCGCGTCAATCAGGTTTCCGCCCCCAACACAGAACTGAGACTGCCCTTATCGACTTGAAGACACAAGTCAATGAGTTAAGAGACAAAGGGAAAACAGCCCTCCTCCTACTTCTCGACCTCTCGGCTGCATTCGAACTTGTGGATCATAAGGTTTTATGCAGACACCTTTATTCAGCTGCCCATTTCTCAAAAGAGGCTATAATATGGATTGAGTCCTCCTTAATTGACAGGACCAAGAGGGTTTTCTCCCCCTCAGCAGCAGACCCCATTGCTATCACATGCGGGGTGCCACAGGGCTCTTGAGTCTCTCCTACACTATACAACATATTTACAAAGCCCCTTTTCGACGATCTGGACCATCTTGGTATCACCTACACTAACTATGCAGATGATACACAAATTCTCCTCCCACTTTCCGGGGATTACGTTAAGGATTTGGCCTTGGTGAATAGGGTGTATCTCATCATCCAGACATGGATGTCTTCCCATGGTCTATGTCTGAATGATGACAAAACGGAGCTCATCATCCTGGGCACTCACACCAATCTCAAGAAACTAGGCCAGGATTACTCATCCTTCATAATCGATGGCAACCACTTGGCTTCTACCTCGATTCCACCCTCTCCTTTGCCAAACAAGTAAACGCCATGGCCTCTGCCATGGCCTATACATGTAAACTCATCAGAACTAGCAAACCTTTTCTATCTGACGACAACTGCATTATCCTGGCTAGAGCCCTTATCCTCTCTAGGCTTGACTAGTGTATCGCCTTATACATTGGTGCCAATAAATCAATTAATTAGAAGATACAAATCCTCCAAAATAATGCCCTAAGAGCAGCACTCGGTGTGACCAAAAGATCATGCATACCACGTCAAGACGTCAAAACAACTGGCTTTCAACCCACAACAAAATTCAATTCAAAACTGCATCCCTTACTCATAAAGCACTGAATAATGCTGCCCCCAGCTATCTTATGGACAGATTCTAGAGGAGAACCTCCACCAGACCCATGAGACTAATACCAACGGCCTCACCATCTCCAGATTTAAGCTTTCTAAGATTGGTGGCAGCAGCTTCTCCGTTAGCAGCAGCAGACCCCATTCCCATCACATGTGGTGTGCATCAGGGATCTTGTGTCTCCCCCACATTATACAACATGTTTTCCAAGCCCCTCTTTGATGACTTGGACCTTCTTGATATCACCTACACCAACTATGCAGATGATAACCAGATTCTCCTCCCACTTTCTGGGTCTACAGAGAGGATTTGGCCGTGGTGAACAGGGTATATCTCATCATCCAGGTATGGATGGCCACACACGGTCTATGCCTGAATGATGACAAAACGGAGCTTATCATTCTCGGCACCCAAACTAACCTGAAGAAACTTGGACAGGAGTACTCTGCTTTCATAATAGATGCTAACCTCATTAAGGTTACCAAGGTTACCAAGGAAGTAAAAACGCTTGGCTCTTACCTTGATTCCACCCTCTCATTAGCCAAACAAGTCAGCTCCCTGGCCTCTGCCACAGCCTACACATGTAAGTTGATCAGAACCGGTAAAGCCGTTCTCTCAGAGGACAACTGCATCACCTTAGCAAGAGCCCTGATCTTATCAAGGCTCGACTATTGTAATGCATTATACGTTGGTGCCAACAGATCTATCATCCATAAAATCCAAATCTTGCAAAATAATGCACTAAGAGCTTCCCTTGGAGTGCCCAAAAGATCACACATATCGGCAATAGACGCCAAAACAATTGGCTCTCTACCCTCAACAAAATTCAATTAAAAACGGCCTCCCTAACTCACACGGCAGTGAACAACGCTGCACCCACCTATCTCATGAACAGGCTCCAAAGAAGAACCTCCAACAGACCTACGAGACTTGTTAACTCCAACTGCATCACCATCCCCATATTCAAACTCTCTAAGGTTGGCGGATATAGCTTCCACGTCAAAGCTGCCCCAAAAGTGGAACTCCTTACCACTTCACATTAGAGAAGATCAATCTTGCCCTAAATTCAGACTAAGTTACATCACCTGGCTCAAGTCCAAAGACATCTAATGTCCGCACATACTCTTCCCTTCTGCATACACGCCCATCCACTAGGACTACACCATCGCATCCTAGCACCCTCTCCACTATACTTGCCTCAACCTGGCAACTGTATCACAGCTACCCCTACCCCACATGTTGCCTCCCCTTTATTATCTATTGTTTGCCTGTGTTTACTCCTTTGCATTGCCCTTTCCTCTCTGTGTTCCTCAACTGCACTTTTGTTGCTTATACTTCCATGCCTGTAACCTGTTAACTAAGCTTTGCATTACCTGTAATTGCTGCGCCCTGATACCCTCGGGTCTGGTGCGCATTACACATGAACAATCTAAACTAAACTGAAGCGGCCCAACTCTGGAACTCGCTGCCACATTCGATCAGAGAAGATCAACCCTACCTGCATTTTAGACTCAGTTACACCAATTGGCTCAAGTCTAATGATAATGTCTGTTTATGTGTGACTCATACCTTGTACCTTTATGTATTATTACCTGCATTCTTGTATCATACTTGTATTACCTCGCCTTGACGTTTTTTGTTTCTGTTTATATTCTGTAACTTGTTAAATAAGCCTTGCATATCCTTGTAATTGCTGCGCTCTGATACCCCTGGGTCTGGTGAGCATTATAAATGAATAAACAAAAAAACAAACTTCAATACTCCAGTTTCTTTGCGGGACTGATGGGCACAGGATCATTATAAAGGGTCTGCCTATAGGGCGGCCATTTTAAAACATTTCTCCTCACACAGAAACCCAAAATCTGCTTATAATTTACAATGTCGGGAGGATCAGGTGCCTAGGGAGTTTGTGCAGCTGTTGAAACATGCATTTGCTCAGACTTCCAGGCGGGTGAACACCAATAGTAGGGAGTTCATAACTACATATTACCATGTGCTCCTCAAATGTTACATGACTCGGTCGGTATGTGATTTTCAGTTGGAGCGTGATTTTCACAAGTACAGCACCCTGTATTGGGTGACTGAACAATCCACCAGGTCCAAAATCCTGCTGAGAATAAAAGTTCAGCCAAAAACCCTAAACCATGTAACACTCCTGCTGTTGCAAAGGTGGCAGAGGTAAAAATAACCCTCCATTGGACCTGGAGACAGGGGGGCCTAAATGTATCCCTCCTGCCAACAAGCCTAATGGAAGGCAGAAGGCACCCCACAACCCGGCCCAATCAAATGTAAGTTGGACAGGGGCCCAGAACAATGATACCTCTGACCCTGCCAACCATTTAAGTTAAAAGAACATGCGTACCAAACAAATCAGGGGCATTAAGAACACTCCCCCGGCCCAAGGGGAGAGACCCAACTTGGTAAGTACCACCCGGGGAAACTTCTCTCATGACTCAATTTTCCAATGTGAAATTATCCCTCAGATATCCGCCAAACCAGAACTTCCAAAACAATCCTCTCACCCCAGTTCCAGGACAATAGATCCCTGAACCTGGGAGAAGGGAGATTCAGGGTGGACAAGTATGAGGGAAATTTCCAGTACCCAAACTACTCTGGGAGAAGGGACCGTTACCCTTTCAGGAGCAGCCAAGTATGACTTGAGGCCTTCCTAACTCCCAGAAAAGGGCTCTCAACTGGAGCGACAGGTCCAGCAACTGACTGATGGTCTGGTGCACATGCTGAGGATTCAGTACAACTCTCAACCTAACCCTACTACCCAGAATTCACCAACACCCAGAGCTGATGCTTCGGAGTGGGGGGAATGACGGGAGGAAACATCTGACAAACCACAGGTTCCTGAAGAGGGGGCTTGGGTGGAGGGGAGATGCCAAGCCCTGGAGGAAGCTTCTCTTCTCTCCCAGACAGAACTGCTAAAAACATATCGGCCTGAAAGTGTCTCTTCTAGCACCAAAATGTTAGAGCCTAAAAAGCAAAGGGTAAGTAGGAGAGGCCAAAGAAGAACCCACGTTGTGGAGGAACTCTGGATCATCCCCTTTGAAAGAGAAGAATCCCTGAAGGGTTCAGGTAAGCAGACCTTCCCGTTCAAAAATGGGGGGGATCAAAATATGGTGGGTTACTTCCAAAGAAAAATGGGTCCAAAAAGACCCAGAGTGGAACAGGGTAATTTGAGACCGACCCAGAATAAGAAACACTTCAACCCTGAAAGGGGGAGCCAGATGGAATTTTAACAGATGTGGTGTCCTTTCTCCAAACAGGTTCTGAGAACTGTCACCAAGTAAAGGTGGACAGCCAAGGAGCTGGGGAAAAGGAGGATTCCCCAACCACTCTCATTGTGAGTTGCAAAGATTTCTTTACAGATTCTTGAACTCCGACACAGAAAATTGCCCAGATCACACAGTGTTGAGTCCAATATTGAGAAAATGACCACCGGGAAGTCAAATGTCACTTTCTTTGCACCGTGGAGGAGAAGGAAGGCCAGTTTTATGCACCAGTCAAGGTGCCGGGTCAGTGTGAATTATCAGCTCTGGCGGGAACTGGATCAGAAGCCACCGTCCTGTACAAAAAAGGGCTTTGACCAACTAAATTCAAGACGGGGAGGGGCTCCAAATTCCCTCACACCTTTTCACAGACAACTGCAACATTTCGACATGAAAGCCTATTCCATTGAAGGGATGCAGATCTCAAAATAACAATTGGACGCCATTGGCTGAAACATCCGGTGATAGTTGTGACTCCAGAGGGCACATCTTATTTACTGGTGAATTATCTCCTAAGGAGGTTATCACCTCTGATCGACTGTGTAAACAAGCTCCTCTGGACTCAGACTAACCGCCCTATAAAATTAAAAATGAGTACCAATTATGTAAGCCTGAACGGTAACTCATTTAATTGAGCAATGTTCTGAGAATGTAGAGTTCCATTTCAAGGATAACCAAGTCCCAGACCTCACTGTCATCTCTCTAGGAGAACAAACTGGTGATGGGAACCCTCCGTCATTCTTGAAAATCAACCTTCTGCCCAGTTTTAAGTGGTAATCCACACTGAAAGGGGACATCCTAAAATGTTACACATGTCCAAAATCAGAAGAAACATGAGTCCTGTGAAACCAAAAAAGGAGAACCCACTCAAAGTTTGACAGACATTCAGAAAAAGGTCAAGTAGTTGTTTTTCCACATTCAGTTAAATGAGGGGGAGGAACCGGTGCTCGCCAGAGTGCACCTGAATAATGGAAGGAGCTTCATCAGCGAAGCATTAGTCAGGAAACTCCCAAAAGATCAGACCATTACCACATTACAAATGAGAAGCAAGTCTGGAAACACCAAATTCCAAACAGCTAATAATTTCCATTGGTGACAAAATCATAGAGCATAATTGTTGGGTCAAGAGGGATATCCCTTCCTCCTTTTATCTGGGAAGAGACATTCTCAACCTATTCGGAATCAATTTGGACCTAATTAATAATAAAGTCAGGTCCCGACTGTGGAGTAACCCCATGAACTTTGACAACATTGAAAAAGCGTTCCGGTCAGCTCAATTGCTGCCTTATGCCATTGAAGTTCAAGAAGAGGCTACCATCCCAGGGCAGGTGCGACAATGTACTATTCCCCTCAAAATTAAGTGAGGACAGATCCTCAAAAATCAAGACGCCTATATACATTGAAATTACCATCTCCAACAACAAGGTTTGTATTTAAATCCAACACCTCTAGTAGACCAAGAACACAACACCATTCGAATACTGTGGATAACAGCTACCCTCGAAGTATATTTTTGGGTGGGGACACCTTTATTGGAATGGCGGTTAATGCCCATCATTATTCTATTGATCTGGGCAATGAAATCATTGGACAAATGCCAAATGATTGTTTCGACATTAGAAACGCTATTCCTCCAGAACAGATTTTTATTAGGCATGGGGTAATGTCATGGTGTACTCTTCCAGCCCTTACAGGGTGGAACAGGTAACCTGTACCATTAGGAGGGAGGAATTTGTGTTCAGAGTTAAGGACCGCTACCGCAAATCTTCTGTCCAGTTCAACACAATCAAAAGAGATCTCTCCACCCAACTGGAGGATACCACTTAAATTGACAAGCTCATGGTCTTCCAAGGTTTCAAGTAGATGGTCAGGAAAGGATCAATCTTGCTGATGCCTGTGAGACCGAGGAGCAAAGACAAAAGTTGAAACAAGTCTTCCTGGAATTCCAATATATCTTTTCATTGGACACATACGACTGTAGACGCACATCCGTTCATTCAACCACCATACCTACGGTCCCCGAGATTGCTCCAGTGTTTGTGGAACAATACCGGTTACCTCTCACATCCATCGATTCACTCACAGAGATTAGTAAGAACTTAGAACCCTGTGGGATAATTTGTCTGATCAACAGTACCTTCAACAACCTGGTACTGGGGATACTCAAACCAAATGGCCAATGGAGACTATGTGCGGACCTGAGGGAGTTCAACAAATAGCTCCGCATGTCAAAATGGCCACTTCCCTACATTGATCAATGGATGACATAGATCCAAGGGTCAAAGTAGGGAAGATCAGTACAAGCTTGCATTTACCTTTGGGGGCAGCAGTACACGTGGAACCAAACCCCATTTGGATACAATGAGTTCAACATCTTTTCTACATAAGGCCATGCCCATTTGGGCAAATGTGGAAACCTGGCCTATGTGGATAATGCTTTGATCAAGAGCTCAACTGTGGAGGAACACATAGCAGAACTCTGCTATGTTCTAACACAGTTGCAGAATCAGCAGCAAGACTGTCCTTTCAGAAGGAACAGTGGTGTAAGACCTGAGTGAACTTTTTAGGGTACGAGATCACCAATGAGGGTCTTAAGCCCCGGCCAAAAAAGGAGAAAGCTTTATTGAAATTAAAAGACCCTACTGCTCTGTGAGATTTAAGACGCCTTCTTGCACTCACTAATTATGGTCGGAAGTTCATTAAAGACTGCGCAGAGTTCACTCAACCCGTGGTCAATTTCTTAAAGGCCAGAGTCAAGTGGGAGTGGGGTCTGTAACAAGCTGAGGCAATTAAACAACTGAAAATAAATATTTCCCAGGCTCCTTGTTTGGCTTGCCCCATAAAGAACAAGGAGTTCTTCTTGGAGAATGGGTTCTCAGATATCTTGGCTAACAGTGGTGTTGTATCGAAAGCATGACATTGTATGTGAGCATGACATTGTCCTCTGTGGAGGAAAAATTGAAAGACTGTTTGAAGTCACTCCTGGCAACAGTGTGGCCCTTTGAAAAATTACCAGCCATTCATCCTGGGGGAGCGCATAATTGTCGAGACTCCTCACCAACCCTTGCAATATCTACAAAGTGACAGAATTGGGGCGTGGAAGGTTAGTAATTCTAAAATTACATCCTGGATTCAATCCATGCAAGGCTTTCCTGTGGAGGTCAGATATGACCAAAACAAGAAGAGTTCCCTAGTCCAAGGGTTGGTGTTCTTGCATTATTGTGTTCAAGCAAACTGTCTCAAGGACGAAAGTTTAATGACAATAGCAGCATAGAGGCATACTTAACTTCCCCACACAAGGTCTAGGAAGAAGACACGTGTCAGGGGATACCCACAGTTTATGTTGATGTGTGCTCCTACCATGTTGATGACAGGGGAAAAAACTAGTGGCAGCATTGGGAATGCCTGGGTGAACAGTACCCTCAGAGCCCTCTGCTGGTTACAAAGTAGTGGGGTTGCAGTGGTGATGGCCGTTCATCAAGCCATCCTGACTCCAGTGCACCACCAACACAATGAACTGGTCATAATCATTATGATTATGTCAGTAATGGGTTCATGGAGCATCTGGAAAACTTGAGGAATGCTTTGTGCCAACAATAAACCCTTACAGCATACCAAACTGATCCAGTCAAAGGACGAGCTGGTGACCTCCAATGAGATGACGATCTATTGGAAAAAGAAGAGAGGTCATTCCAAGAAGGAGGGGCCAGATAAGACTGGTAATTACCTGGCTGACCAGCTGGCTAAAAACTGAGTTCTGCAAGGAGATTTCATAGAAACAGAATCCCTGCTGAGTGAAACCCAAGTTACTGCTGTCACCAGGGCACATATTTGTGTGAATAGTGAACTCTTAACTGCCCAGTGGAATAAAGATACCCCAGCTGCAGATCTGATCACTGCACAGAAAGAGGACCTGATCATTGGGAGTTTTTATCAACACTTTGAAGACCCTGTGAGCTTTCCGCTAACAGAGTCAGATTGGACCAGTAAAGAGGATCTCCGGGTGTGGATGAAGTTTTCCAAGATGTTTAAGATACAAGACGGTTTGTTGGTAACGAGAGCCCTATCTGGCTGTGACCAGTGGGTGGTACCTACCACATTCCGAAGCCTGATGTTGAATCAAGCCCATAAAGTGGACTTTGCTGGTCATAGGCGGTTTCACATGTCATTAAAAATCTTGTGCAAGGTTGCCTACTGGCCACACATTGGCCAGGACCTCGACCCTTACCTAAAGGGGTGTCTTGTGTGTGCTCAATTTCGACCCAGTTCACTCAAACACAGAGCTCCCCTACAAAAAAGGAGAATGACAATGCCGTGGTCAGATTTGCAAGTTGATTTAATCGGACCAGTTATTCGCTCCTCTCGAGGAAACAAGTACATGTTGACTGTGACATGCTTGTTCACAAAGTGGGTAGAATGTCTTCCGGCTCTGAGTTGTAAGGCAGAGACAGCTGCAGCACTAATAGGCATCCACATCTTCTCTCGTTTTGTCTCCCGCAAAGGATTGAGTTTGACCAAGGAAGCTATTTTGCCAGTGAGGTGATGGCAAAAATGTGGGAAATTGTAGGGGTAAAAAGAAAACTCCACATTGCCTACCGACAGGCCTCAAGCGAAGGGGGGCGTGGAGGGGGATTGAGAAGCACAACAAAACATTTGTGAGTATCTTAAAGAAGTTTGTGGCAGACTCTGGACCCAGTTGGGACATCTGATCACTGCTTGTCTTGGTGGCTATTAGCTCTACACAATCTTCTGCAATAAAAATGTCTCCATTTGAGCTCATGACCGGACAAAACATGGTTTTGCTGCAGTATCTTCTCTATAGGACTCAGGAGCAGACACTGATAAATAGGTCCACTACTCATGAGAATATTTTAAATTTAAGAAAGCACCGCTATCATGCTTTTGTTTATGCTCAGTGCAATTTAGAAAAGTCGGCTGAAGGAATGAACTATTATGACATAAAGACCACCAAGAAAGAATATGAAGTAGGGGACATGGTTTACCTGTACAATTTTCAAAGGAATCAGGCCAACGGGTGGGCAATTCTCTCATCATGGTCTGGTGTCTTTAAAATTGTAGATAAAATATTCCCTGTTGCCTACAAGATCTGCATCCCAAAAGGAGAAAAGACAGAAGAAAGATGGGTCCACATCAACCAGTTGAAAAGCTGTTATCCCAGACAAGCTTTATGACTGATTGAGGAGCCAAATGAAAGTCGAGTAGAGGAACTATTCAAGGATTGAAAACCCTGGATAAAGAATTATAACAGATGAGTATTTTAATTAATATTCTTTGGGGAAACATGTGCAAAATTGATGTTCTGAAATACTGTGTCTAATTTATGTAATATTTCCCTCTTTCGAATGTTAGTGTTGAAATGTGGTGTTTTTTTCCCAACACAGGGGGGGTCTGAAATCCAAATGTCTACAATCATCTGAATGTTGCTATCCAGCTTGCCCAATACAGGCATTTCAGTAGCGGGGGTCTGAAATCCAAAATTCTTCAATCATCCTAATGTTTCTGTCAGACTTCCCCAACCCCGACCAAAGTAAGGGGGTCTGAAAAACAACCCACTAATCAACCTGTGTTTATTTTAAAGCGAAAGTGTAGGTGAAATACTAAGTGCCATATGCATTTGGCCAAATTTGCAAAGCTAAACTGCTAGCCATTTAAGTGTGTCGGAAAATCGAAATCGCACAGCACTACATTTGGAATGTTTTGTGTTCACTGAGCAGCACTAATTATTTCTTGAATTGAAATTGAAATACAGTACTGTGATTTGTGCATTTCCACAATTAATTTGCGTGATTTTTTTGTAAAGTCAGAAGTTGATTGCGAGCCACAAAGAAGGTAGGGGATGTAGTCTGCGATTTTTCTTAACAACTAATTAAAATAAATATAAACATATTTCCCGTGCAGCAGCCTGGTTCTTGGCTCATTGGTAGCTCAGCGGGATGGATCCAAGGGGTATTAGGTGAATTGGAGACAGGGCTGAATGAAAGAATCCTTTAAACAATTTGTTGCGTGACACCTATACCGGGGATGGAATTGAGGGTGGCCTCTCAATGAACAGTTACAAGTATGTGGGACTAATGGGCATTAATGCACCAGATTTTAAATTGCCCTCCTTCAGGTTAGAACAGGCTATGGCGCTTGAAATCAAATTGCTTTGAGTGTTCTGTTCACCCAGCTTGATTTAAACCTTGCTTGTGCTGCTCTTTGCCAGGCTTGTACAGGCCTAGTCTGAGTGCATCTGCTATGCACCGTGGTTCCTGCAATTGTGAGATCGAGTGGACAGCACCCGAGTGCGAGTTGGGGGCAGGCTTTCGATCAGGAGTAGTGATAGCGGTCTGAAGCACTTTCTGTACCACCCTGATGGTTTTTTCCCCTCCATTGTGACAACTGTCACTGCCCAATTTGGTTATTTTGCGCCAATTATAGTGTGTATCCTACGATAACCTTGGAAGTGGGGCCATTCAGTCAATGTCCACTGGGTTGGTCCGTGTGGCTACTCTTGTCCCTCAGGCAACTGTCATTTGTTCACTAATGAAGGAAAACGAAAACCCATAGTGTATGAGCTACATATATGGACACGAGTAGGGTGACTTAGAGGCAATAAACCGGTAAGGTAGCTCAGCAGGCTGAGCTGTGTGCTCTGCAGATCGCTGGTTGGAATCACAGCAGGAGGGAACTCAGCCTTTCATCCATCCGAGGTCGATAAATGAGTACCAACCTCAGTTGGGATGATGGATGTAAAGTCACTGAGGAGGACCTGAATATTTCTCCTATTTAATAAATCAATTTTCAATTGCAGTAAAAAGATTCCAGAATGCATCAATGAAGAAGACAGAAATACTAATGAAGGTCAGCTTCAATAATGAACCACTTGACAAACCCAACAAACTGAAATGATACCCAGTGGCAATCATAAAGGAGATGAGGGAAGTACACCAATGAATGGATCAGTGAAGATCACGTGACACGCTTGGGTGCTATTGCTCTTTCATGGCACATCAAGGGCGTTTCCCCAACCAAGGGCCTCATTCACAGAGGGGTTTATAATGGCAAAACCTCATTGGAAAACGCTCTGTGAATCAGGGCCACAATGTCTTTCTTCTCCGTGTTTCTCCCTCCCAATGGGAGTGACACGAGTGGGTTGTTCCATTTATACTGCGAGTTGTTTTGATGTTTCCAACATTGTCATAATGGACTTTGTAGTCCAGTGCCTATAATTCGGGTCTAGGGGCTCAGTGAGTCTGTGCCAAGATAGCCTTCCGGGACTCGCCGCCCGTCCCTGGCCGTGACAGTCCACATGCGTTTGGACAGGCCTGACCCCAGGTGGAATGTTTTCTCTGTCACCAAGGAATGCCCCCAAAGTATGTGGCACATTTATTTAATGCATTTGACGAGAGGCCCAAACCCGGGGGTGTCACGGCGTATGTGCACAATGTTCTGGAAAATGGACACTGATCTGCAGGACCCCCCAGAAATGTGATGGGTGGAATAAATAATCGCTCCATGTGCAGTCGTGGGTTTTTGGAAAACGTTTTTTATTAATTATTGTTGTTTTTCTCAATTCAATGCAAATCTATTCAGTCCATGGCTCATTGTTGTATTGCATGTATCCCACAGTGCACTTTTCTGGGTGCCGGGACTGCCTCGCTTATTCTACATCACCGAGCAATGGTCATTAGGACCCTTCTCTACTTCTCAGCAGAAAAGTCCTCCCAAAATAAGCAAGGTACACAAGATCACTTTTGGAAGGAAATAGTCATGTTCCTACACCATACAATCATGGTAATGGCGGCCTACAGGAGCTGGGCTGGTTCCATTGCATTGATATGATATGATATGATAGATTATTTATAATGCGCTTAATACCCAGAGGTTTCTCAGCGTGGACCCTGGGATGGAACCTGTGTTGCTCCCTGTCATCTTGCTTCCAAGGCCAGCATGTTGCTCTGAGCTTTCCTCCCGAGATGATGGGGGTACTTAATGAAATGGACACCTACAGAGAACCGGACAGAACAGAACCATGTATTGGTTCTAAAAAGATTCTACCAGAACCTATGAGGCAGAGGTTTGACAAAAGAAGAGGCAACCACAACAAAATCACTCTTACACTTTGGGTTTATAAAATCAAATTTAATACTTTGCCCAAAAAAGTTTAAAGCAAATTTAGCAGCAAAGCCCTACAGTGATGTAGGGCAAAGGTAAGGCTACCGCCTTCTGTAATTCATCTCATATAGCGCCGGGTGGCGCAACAGTCGGCGGGGCGCAGTGTCCTGTGGATGAATCCTTGAAGTCCTTCTGTGAGGCTTCCTTGCCAGTCTTTGGGCCACGTGGAAACAAAGACTCATGTTCTCGGTCTTAAGGTCTGGAAGGTTTTTCTGAATTCCTTGGCTCCACTCATTTCTCAGGCCTGTATTGAGCCGCAAGGCGTCTGTGCATCTAAATATTGTCTTCAAGTGATTTGGTGATAAATCTCCACATTCTTAAAACCTCTTGGTCATAAAGTGATCTTGTGTTAAAGTCCTTGGTCTTAAAGCGTCATCTCCCCAAAATCCAGCCAGAACCCCATCTAGTAGTTCACCGTCTAAAAGTAATTCAATTACATCTTCTTAAAGTCACTAGGAACTGAAGAAATATGGTCTTTAACATTGTGTGATTAAAAACATATCTTCTTAAAACCACTTCGCTTGAACTTTAGGTTATTGGTAACAACCCCCATTCTTCAAGTCACATCCTCATTGAGTCACTGGCTCCTAAACCCGGCTTCTTAGAGCAGCTTGGTCCCAGACTGGGCAGCTTGTCCTGTGCTCATTGTCACAGCAGTTTCCCCTTCACAGCCCAGCTGTAAGTCCTCGTGGGTTTGTGTTCCCCGAAAACCCATAGACTGGCATCCCGAAGCCAAGACCTCTGTATTACCAACCTGTCAGGAAGAAAGCCAGAGCAGAGATTAATATTGTTTAAAAAGTGCAATCACAATATTAACGATGAAGAAGACTTTGGCATCAATACTTCAGGTTCTGCAGAAGGGCGAGGAAGTAAATGCGTGTATCGATCCATGGGGATGTGGTCGCCACTGCAAAGGGCTTCACCGTCTACAGCTGTAAGAAAGCACTGAGCGCCTTTCCAAGGAGTTTGGCTGTACAGCTAGGTGTGGTGATCAGGAAATACTGCAACCCACTGGCAAGTATTCTTACTGTACAGCTAGGTGTGGTGATCAGGAAATACTGCAACCCACTGGCAAGTATTCTTACTGTACAGCTAGGTGTGGTGTCAGGAAACACTGCAACCCCACTGGCAAGTATTCTAACTGTACAGCTAGGTGTGGTGATCAGGAAACACTGCAACCCACTGGCAAGTATTCTTACTGTACAGCTAGGTGTGGTGATCAGGAAACACTGCAACCCCACTGGCAAGTATTCTAACTGTACAGCTAGGTGTGGTGATCAGGAAACACTGCAACCCCACTGGCAAGTATTCAAACTGTACAGCTAGGTGTGGTGATCAAGAAACACTGCAAACCCATTGCCAAGTATTCTAACTGTACAGGTATGTGTGGTGATCAGGAAACACTGAAAACCCATTGGCAGGTATTCTAAGTGTACAGCTAGGTGTGGAGATCAGGAAACACTACAACCCCACTGGCAAGTATTCTAAGTGTACAGCTAGGTGTGGTGATCAGGAAACGCTGCAACCCCACTGGCAAGTATTCTAACTGTACAGCTAGGTGTGGTGATCGGGAAACACTGCACACCCACTGTCAAGTATTCTAACTGTACAGGGAGGTGTGGTAATCAGGAGACACTGCAAACTCATTGTCAAGTATTCTAACTGAACAAGTAGGTGTGGAGATCCAGAAACACTGCCACCCCATTGCCAAGTATTCTAAATGTACAGGTAGGTGTGGTGATCAGGAGACACTGCAAACCCATTGCCAAGTAGTCTAACTGTACAGCTAGGTGTGGTGATCAGAAAACACTGCAACCCCACTGGCAAGTATTCTAACTGTACAGCTAGGTGTGGTGATCAGGAAACACTGCAACCCCACTGGCAAGTATTCAAACTGTACAGCTAGGTGTGGTGATCAAGAAACACTGCAAACCCATTGCCAAGTATTCTAACTGTACAGGTATGTGTGGTGATCAGGAAACACTGAAAACCCATTGGCAGGTTTTCTAAGTGTACAGCTAGGTGTGGAGATCAGGAAACACTACAACCCCACTGGCAAGTATTCTAAATGTACAGGTAGGTGTGGTGATCAGGAGACACTGCAAACCCATTGCCAAGTAGTCTAACTGTACAGCTAGGTGTGGTGATCAGAAAACACTGCAACCCCACTGGCAAGTATTCTAACTGTACAGCTAGGTGTGGTGATCAGGAAACACTGCAACCCCACTGGCAAGTATTCAAACTGTACAGCTAGGTGTGGTGATCAAGAAACACTGCAAACCCATTGCCAAGTATTCTAACTGTACAGGTATGTGTGGTGATCAGGAAACACTGAAAACCCATTGGCAGGTTTTCTAAGTGTACAGCTAGGTGTGGAGATCAGGAAACACTACAACCCCACTGGCAAGTATTCTAACTGTACAGCTAGGTGTGGTGATCAGGAAACACTGCAAACCCACTGGCAAGTATTCTAACTGTACAGCTAGGTGTGGAGATCAGGAAACACTGCAACCCCACTGGCAAGTATTCTAACTGTACAGCTAGGTGTGGTGATCAAGAAACACTGCAACCCCACTGGCAAGTATTCTAAGTGTACAGCTGGGTGTGGTGATCAGGAAACACTGCAACCCCACTGGCAAGTATTCTAACTGTACAGCTAGGTGTGGTGATCAGCAAACACTGCAGCCCCACTGGCAAGTATTCTAACTGTACAGCTAGGTGTGGTGATCAGGAAACACTGCAAACCCATTGTCAAGTATTCTAACTGTACAGGGAGGTGTGGTGATCAGGAGACACTGCAAACCCATTGTCAAGTATTCTAACTGAACAGGTAGGTGTGGAGATCCAGAAACACTGACACCCCATTGCCAAGTATACTAAATGTACAGGTAGGTGTGGTGATCAGGAGACACTGCAACCCCATTTGCACGTATTCTACCTGTAGATGTAGGTGTGGTGATCAGGAAACACTGCAACCCCATTTGCAAGTATTCTAAGTGTACAGGTAGGTGTGGTGATCAGGAAACACTGCAACCCCACTGGCAAGTATTCTAACTGATCAGATAGGTGTGGTGATCAGGAAACACTGCAACCCCACTGGCAACTATTCTGACTGCACAGCTAGGTGTGGTGATCAGGAAACACTGCAACCCCACTGGCCAGTATTCTAACTGTACAGCTAGGTGTGGAGATCAGGAAACACTGCAACCCCACTGGCAAGTATTCTAACTGTACAGCTAGGTGTGGTGATCAGAAAACACTGCAACCCCACTGGCCAGTATTCTAACTGTACAGCTAGGTGTGGTGATCAGAAAACACTGCAACCCCACTGGCAAGTATTCTAACTGCACAGCTAGGTGTGTTGATCAGGAAACACTGCAACCCCACTGGCAAGTATTCTAACTGCACAGCTAGGTGCGTTGATCAGGAAACACTGCAACCCCACTGGCAAGTATTCTAACTGTACAGCTAGGTGTGGTGATCAGGAAACACTGCAACCCCACTGGCAAGTATACTAACTGTACAGTTAGGTGTGGAGATCAGGAAACACTGCAACCCCACTGGCAAGTATTCTAACTGTACAGCTAGGTGTGGTGATCAGCAAACACTGCAACCCCACTGGCAAGTATTCTAACTGTACAGCTAGGTGTGGTGGTCAGGAAACACTGCAAACCCACTGTCAAGTATTCTAACTGTACAGGGAGGTGTGGGGATCAGGAGACACTGCAAACCCATTGCCAAGTAGTCTAACTGTACAGGTAGGTCTGGTGATCAGGAAACACTGCAACCCCATTTGCACGTATTCTACCTGTACAGGTAGGTGTGGTGATCAGGAAACACTGCAACCCCATTTGCAAGTATTCTAAGTGTACACGTGGGTGTGGTGATCAGGAAACACTGCAACCCCACAGGCAAGTATTCTGACTGTACAGATAGGTGTGGTGATCTGTAAACACTGCAATCCCACTGGCAAGTATTCTGACTGTACAGCTAGGTGTGGTAATCAGGAAACACTGCAACCCCACTGGCAAGTATTCTAACTGTACAGCTAGGTGTGGTGATCAGGAAACACTGCAACCCCACTGGCAAGTATTCTAACTGTACAGCTAGGTCTGGTGATCATGAAACACTGCAAACCCATTGTCAAGGATTCTAACTGAACAGGTAGGTGTGGAGATCCGGAAACACTGCCACCCTATTGCCAAGTATTCTAAATGTACAGGTAGGTGTAGTGATCAGGAGAAACTGCAAACCCATTGGCAAGTATTCTAAGTGTACAGCTAGGTGTGGTGATCAGGAAACACTGCAAACCCATTGGCAAGTATTCTGAGTGTACAGGTAGGTCTGGTGATCAGGAAACACTGCAACCCCATTTGCACGTATTCTACCTGTACAGGTAGGTGTGGTGATCAGAAAACACTGCAACCCCATTTACAAGTATTATAAGTGTACAGGTAGGTGTGGTGATCAGGAAACACTGCAACCCCATTTGCACATATTCTACCTGTACAGCTAGGTGTGGTGATCAGGAAACACTGCAACCCCACTGGCAAGTATTCTAACTGTACAGCTAGTTGTGGTGATCAGGAAACACTGCAACCCCACTGGCAAGTATTCTAACTGTACAGCTAGGTGTGGTGATCAGGAAATACTGCAACCCCACTGGCAAGTATACTAACTGTACAGCTAGGTGTGGAGATCAGGAAACACTGCAACCCCACTGGCAAGTATTCTAAGTGTACAGCTAGGTGTGGTGATCAGGAAACACTGCAACCCCACTGGCAAGTATTCTAACTGTACAGCTAGGTGTGGAGATCAGGAAACACTGCAACCCCACTGGCAAATATTCGAAGTGTACAGCTAGGTGTGGTGATCAGGAAACACTGCAACCCCACTGGCAATTATTCTAAGTGTACAGCTAGGTGTGGATTCTAACTGTACAGCTATGTGTGGTGATCAGGAAACATTGCAACCCCACTGGCAAGTATTCTAACTGTACAGCTAGGTGTGGAGATCAGGAAACACTGCAACCCCACTGGCAAGTATTCTAACTGTACAGCTAGGTGTGGAGATCAGGAAACACTGCAACCCCACTGGCAAGTATTCTAAGTGTACAGCTAGGTGTGGTGATCAGGAAACACTGTAACCCCACTGGTAAGTATTCTAACTGTACAGCTAGGTGTGGTGATCAGGAAACACTGCAACCCCACTGGCAAGTATTCTAACTGTACAGCTAGGTGTGGAGATCAGGAAACACTGAAACCCCACTGGCAAGCATTCTAAGTGTACGGCTAGGTGTGGTGATCAGGAAACACTGCCACCCTATTGCCAAGTATTCTAAATGTACAGGTAGGTGTGGTGATCAGGCAACACTGCAAACCCATTGGCAAGTATTCTAAGTGTACAGGTAGGTGTAGTGATCAGGAGAAACTGCAAACCCATTGGCAAGTATTCTAAGTGTACAGCTAGGTGTGGTGATCAGGAAACACTGCAAACCCATTGGCAAGTATTCTGAGTGTACAGGTAGGTCTGGTGATCAGGAAACACTGCAACCCCATTTGCACGTATTCTACCTGTACAGGTAGGTGTGGTGATCAGGAAACACTGCAACCCCATTTACAAGTATTATAAGTGTACAGGTAGGTGTGGTGATCAGGAAACACTGCAACCCCATTTGCACATATTCTACCTGTACAGCTAGGTGTGGTGATCAGGAAACACTGCAACCCCACTGGCAAGTATTCTAACTGTACAGCTAGGTGTGGTGATCAGGAAACACTGCAACCCCACTGGCAAGTATTCTAACTGTACAGCTAGGTGTGGTGATCAGGAAATACTGCAACCCCACTGGCAAGTATACTAACTGTACAGCTAGGTGTGGAGATCAGGAAACACTGCAACCCCACTGGCAAGTATTCTAAGTGTACAGCTAGGTGTGGTGATCAGGAAACACTGCAACCCCACTGGCAAGTATTCTAACTGTACAGCTAGGTGTGGAGATCAGGAAACACTGCAACCCCACTGGCAAATATTCTAAGTGTACAGCTAGGTGTGGTGATCAGGAAACACTGCAACCCCACTGGCAATTATTCTAAGTGTACAGCTAGGTGTGGATTCTAACTGTACAGCTATGTGTGGTGATCAGGAAACATTGCAACCCCACTGGCAAGTATTCTAACTGTACAGCTAGGTATGGAGATCAGGAAACACTGCAACCCCACTGGCAAATATTCTAACTGTACAGCTAGGTGTGGAGATCAGGAAACACTGCAACCCCACTGGCAAGTATTCTAAGTGTACAGCTAGGTGTGGTGATCAGGAAACACTGCAACCCCACTGGTAAGTATTCTAACTGTACAGCAAGGTGTGGTGATCAGGAAACACTGCAACCCCACTGGCAAGTATTCTAACTGTACGGCTAGGTGTGGAGATCAGGAAACACTGCAACCCCACTGGCAAGCATTCTAAGTGTACGGCTAGGTGTGGTGATCAGGAAACACTGCAACCCCACTGGCAAGCATTCTAACTGTACGGCTAGGTGTGGTGATCAGGAAACACTGCAACCCCACTGGCAACTATTCTAACTGTACAGCTGGTGTGGTGATCAGGAAACACTGCAACCCCACTGGCAAGTATTCTAACTGTACAGCTAGGTGTGGTGATCAGGAAACACTGCAACCCCACTGGCAAGTATTCTAACTGTACAGCTAGGTGTGGTGATCAGCAAACACTGCAACCCCACTGGCAAGTATTCTAACTGTACAGCTAGGTGTGGTGATCAGGAAACAGTGCAAACCCATTGTCAAGTATTCTAACTGTACAGGGAGGTGTGGTGATCAGGAGACACTGCAAACCCATTGCCAAGTAGTCTAACTGTACAGGTAGGTCTGGTGATCAGGAAACACTGCAACCCCATTTGCACGTATTCTACCTGTACAGGTAGGTGTGGTGATCAGGAAACACTGCAACCGCATTTGCAAGTATACTAAGTGTACAGGTAGGTGTGGTGATCAGGAAACACTGCAACCCCACTGGCAAGTATTCTAACTGTACAGCTAGGTGTGGTGATCAGGAAACACTGCAACCCCACTGGCAAGTATTCTAACTGTACAGCTAGGTGTGGAGATCAGGAAACACTGCAACCCCACTGGCAAGTATTCTAAGTGTACAGCTAGGTGTGGTGATCAGGAAATACTGCAACCCCACTGGCAAGTATTCTAACTGTACAGCTAGGTGTGGTGATCAGGAAACACTGCAATCCCACTGCCAAGTATTCTAATTGTACCGCTAGGTGTGGTGATCAGCAAACACTGCAACCCAACTGGCAAGTATTCTAACTGTACAGCTAGGTGTGGTGATCAGGAAACACTGCAAACCCATTGTCAAGGATTCTAACTGAACAGGTAGGTGTGGAGATCTGGAAACACTGCCACCCTATTGCCAAGTATTCTAAATGTACAGGTAGGTGTGGTGATCAGGAGACACTGCAAACCCATTGCCACGTAGTCTGTACAGGTAGGTGTGGTGATCAGGCAACACTGCAAACCCATTGGCAAGTATTCTAAGTGTACAGGTAGGTGTAGTGATCAGGAGAAACTGCAAACCCATTGGCAAGTATTCTAAGTGTACAGCTAGGTGTGGTGATCAGGAAACACTGCAAACCCATTGGCAAGTATTCTACCTGTACACGTAGGTGTGGTGATCAGGAAACACTGCAACCCCATTTACAAGTATTATAAGTGTACAGGTAGGTGTGGTGATCAGGAAACACTGCAACCATTTGCACGTATTCTACCTGTACAGCTAGGTGTGGTGATCAGGAAACACTGCAACCCCATTTGCATGTATTCTACCTGTACAGGTAGGTGTGGTGATCAGGAAACACTGCAACCCCATTTACAAGTATTATAAGTGTACAGGTAGGTGTGGTGATCAGGAAACACTGCAACCCCATTTGCACGTATTCTACCTGTACAGCTAGGTGTGGTGATCAGGAAACACTGCAACCCCACTGGCAAGTATTCTAACTGTACAGCTAGGTGTGGTGATCAGGAAACACTGCAACCCCACTGGCAAGTATTCTAACTGTACAGCTAGGTGTGGTGATCAGGAAACACTGCCACCCCACTGGCAAGTATACTAACTGTACAGCTAGGTGTGGAGATCAGGAAACACTGCAACCCCACTGGCAAGTATTCTAAGTGTACAGCTAGGTGTGGTGATCAGGAAACACTGCAACCCCACTGGCAAGTATTCTAACTGTACAGCTAGGTGTGGAGATCAGGAACCACTGCAACCCCACTGGCAAATATTCTAAATGTACAGCTAGGTGTGGTGATCAGGAAACACTGCAACCCCACTGGCAATTATTCTAAGTGTACAGCTAGGTGTGGATTCTAACTGTACAGCTATGTGTGGTGATCAGGAAACATTGCAACCCCACTGGCAAGTATTCTAACTGTACAGCTAGGTGTGGAGATCAGGAAACACTGCAACCCCACTGGCAAATATTCTAAGTGTGCAGCTAGGTGTGGTGATCAGGAAACACTGCAACCCCACTGGCAAGTATTCTAACTGTACAGCTAGGTGTGGAGATCAGGAAACACTGCAACCCCACTGGCAAGTATTCTAAGTGTACAGCTAGGTGTGGAGATCAGGGAACACTGCAACCCCACTGGCAAGCATTCTAAGTGTACAGCTAGGCGTGGTGATCAGGAAACACTGCAACCCCACTGGCAAGCATTCTAAGTGTACAGCTAGGTGTGGTGATCAGGAAACACTGCAACCCCACTGGCAAGCATTTTAACTGTACAGGTAGGTGTGGTGATCAGGAAACACTGCAACACCATTTGCAAGTATTCTAACCGTACAGGTAGGTGTGGTGATCAGGAGACACTGCAAACACAATGGCAAGTATTTTACCCGTACAGCTATGTGTGGTGATCAGGAAACATTGCAAACCCATTGTCAAGTATTCTAACTGAACAGGTAGGTGTGGTGATCAGGAAATACTGCAACCCCACTGGCAAGTATTCTAACTGTACAGGTAGGTGTGGTGATCAGGAGACACTGCAAACCCATTGCCAAGTATTCTAACTGAACAGGTAGGTGTGGAGATCCGGAAACACTGCCACCCCATTGCCAAGTATTCTAAATGTACAGGTAGGTGTGGTGATCAGGAGACACTGCAAACCCATTGTCAAGTAGTCTAACTGTACAGGTAGGTGTGGTGATCAGGAGACACTGCAAACCCATTGCCAAGTATTCTAACTGTACAGGTAGGTGTGGTGATCAGGCAACACTGCAAACCCATTGGCAAGTATTCTAAGTGTACAGCTAGGGGTGGTGATTAGGAAACACTGCAAACCCATTGCCAAGTATTCTAAGTGTACAGGGAGGTGTGGTGATCAGGAAACAAGTATTCTGAGTGTACAGGTAGGTCTGGTGATCAGAAAACACTGCAACCCCATTTGCACGTATTTGCACGTATTCTAACTGTACAGGTAGGTGTGGTGATCAGGAAACACTGCAACCCCATTTGCAAGTATTCTAAGTGTACAGGTAGGTGTGGTGATCAGGAGACACTGCAAACCCATTGCCAAGTATTCTAACTGTATAGGTAGGTGTGGTGATCAGGAAACACTGCAAACCCATTGACAAGTATTCTAACTGTACAAGTAGGTGTGGTGATTAGGAGACACTGCAAACACATTGGCAAGTATTCTACCTGTACAGCTATGTGTGGTGATCAGGAAACACTGCAACACCATTTGCAAGTATTCTAACCGTACAGGTAGGTGTGGTGGTCAGGAGACACTGCAAACACAATGGCAAGTATTTTACCCGTACAGCTATGTGTCGTGATCAGGAAACACTGCAAACCCATTATCAAGTATTCTAACTGAACAGGTAGGTGTGGTGATCAGGAAACACTGACAACCCATTGACAAGTATACTAAATGTACAGGTAGGTGTGGTTATCCGGAGACACTGCAAACCCATTGCCAAGTATTCTAACTGTACAGGTAGGTGTGGTGATCAGGAGACACTGCAAACCCATTCACACTGTGATACCAGCGACATTATTCTGTCTGTACAGGTAGGTGTGATAAGGAAACACTGTGAGCCCAACGACATTATTCTGTCTGTACAGGAAAGTGTGATAAGGAAACACTGTGAGCCCAGCGACATTATTCTGTCTGTACAGGAAGGTGTGATAAGGAAACACTGTTAGCCAGTGGCATTATTCTGTCTGTACGGGTAGGTGTGATAAGGAAACACTGTGAGCCGAGCGACATTATTTTGTCTGTACAGGTAGGTGTGCTAAGGAAACACTGTGAGCCAGTGACATTATTCTGTCTGTACAGGTAGGTGTGATAAGGAAACACTGTGAGCCAGTGGCATTATTATGTCTGTACAGGTAGGTGTGATAAGGAAACACTGTGAGCCCAGCAACATTATTCTGTCTGTACAGGTAGGTGTGATAAGGAAACACTGAGCCAGTGGCATTATTCTGTCTGTAAAGGTGGGTGTGATAAGGAAACAATGTGAGCCCAGAAACATTATTCTGTCTGTACAGGTAGGTGTGATAAGGAAACACTGTGAGCCAGTGACATTATTCTGTCTCTGCAGGTAGGTGTGATAAGGAAACACTGTGAGCCAGTGACATTATTCTGTCTGTCTGTACAGGTAGGTGTGATAAGGAAACACTGTGAGCCCAGCAACATTATTCTGTCTGTACAGGTAGGTGTGATAAGGAAACACTGTGGGCCAGTGGCATTATTCTGTCTGTACAGTTAGGTGTGATAAGGAAACACTGTGAGCCCAGCGACATTATTCTGTCTGTACAGGTAGGTGTGATAAGGAAACACTGAGCCAGTGGCATTATTCTGTCTGTAAAGGTGGGTGTGATAAGGAAACAATGTGAGCCCAGAAACATTATTCTGTCTGTACAGGTAGGTGTGATAAGGAAACACTGTGAGCCAGTGAGATTATTCTGTCTGTACAGGTAGGTGTGATAAGGAAACACTGTGAGTCGGAGGCATTATTCTGTCTGTACAGGTAGGTGTGATAAGGAAACACTGTGAGCCAGTGACATTATTCTGTCTGTACAGGTAGGTGTGATAAGGAAACACTGTGAGCCAGTGACATTATTCTGTCCGTGCAGGTAGGTGTGATAAGGAAACACAGTGAGCCCAGCGACATTATTCTGCCTGTACAGGTAGGTGTGATCAGGAAACACTGTGAGCCAGTGACATTATTCTGTCTCTGCAGGTAGGTGTGATAAGGAAACACTGTGAGCCAGTGACATTATTCTGTCTCTGCAGGTAGGTGTGATAAGGAAATACAGTGAGCCCAGCGACATTATTCTGCCTGTACAGGTAGGTGTGATAAGGAAACACTGTAAGCTCCGTGACATTATTCTGTCTGCACGGGTGGGCGTGATAAGGGAAGATGGTGAGCCAGTGACATTATTCTGTCTCTGCAGGTAGGTGTGATAAGGAAACACAGTGAGCCCTGCGACATTATTCTGTCTGTACAGGTAGGTGTGATAAGGAAACACTGTGAGCCAGTGACATTATTCCGTCTGTACAGGTAGGTGTGATAAGGAAACACTGTGAGCCAGTGACATTATTCTGTCTCTGCAGGTAGGTGTGATAAGGAAACACAGTGAGCCCAGCGACATTATTCTGCCTGTACAGGTAGGTGTGATAAGGAAACACTGTAAGCCCAGTGACATTATTCTGTCTGCACGGGTGGCCGTGATAAGGGAAGATGGTGAGCCCAGTGGCATTATTCTGTGGGTACAGGTGGGCGTGATAAGGAAAGATGGTGAGCCCAGTGGCATTATTCTGTGGGTACAGGTGGGCGTGATAAGGAAAGACGGTGAGCACATTGACAAGGAGTGTGGCTGCGTGGTGATAAGGAGACACTTTGCACTATACATGTATGTCTGGTGATAAAAAGAAATACTGCATGGTGTGAAGCTATGTGCAGTCATAAGGAAACACTTCACACCCCCCCCCCCTACAGATGGGGCCCAGACGTACCGCTACGTTTGGTGCCAGGGGGTATGGCCGTTTACTCATGTGTGGCGACAAGATACAAATACGCTCTACCCAGGGTCTTTTGGGTGATAAGGCAACCCTGATCCCTGAGTGTAGTAGAGTCACTGTGAGGCGCGTAAGAAGAATTCCGGGGTGGTCAAAAGGAAGCATTCGCCCTACCTTGTAGATCCCACCAGCTTTGTGCGACACAGGGCTAGTCTTGGTGGTAGGCAATGGATACGGCCCCACAGAGTAATTGCTGGGCCTGAGGCTTTGATTGGACCCTGATCCCATAGATAAGCATTAATCTGTTAGAGAGAGGGTCTCGGGAGCACCATTCCTTGCTCCCCTTTTTCATCTGTACAGAGGGGGCTGCTTGTCCGCCTCCTCCACAGCACTGAGAAAGATTAAGTTATAGAATTGTGGAACCCAACTCCTGTGCTTGGCCTGCTCCGGCCCGTCTAAGAAATCAAAAGTCACAGACAAGGAAATGCCAGGAACTGTGTCCTCATCAGGGGGTTGGGGTCTAGTCCGAGGCAAGCGTGTATTATTGTAATCGGTCACAGGTGCTGGCTCTCATTGTGGCGGAAATGCAGTTATGGGAGGGAGTAAACCCGAGCTTGCGGTGACTAGTTTGGAGCAGGGCAGCGGTAACAGCACAGGGCTCCTTCACAACGCAGTGTAACATCCACCGATGCAGACATGACCCTGACGAGTGTGGCATTGGGGTCGCAAAATGTCTGCCCATTAACAAGGGGCTGAGCTGGACAGCTCTGTGTAGAAAACCCAGAGACAGCCATTAACCTGGAAGCAGGCTGCGCACCTGGAAATAAAATGCCTGAACTCATCACGAAGAACTGGGGCTTTAGGGAAGTGCATATGTGCCAGCGACACATGGTGCCTGAGGGAGCCTGTGTCAAAGATACTATGTGGCACTGCCCCCAGAAAACTGCAGGGGGCACCACCTCTACAGGCCACGGAGAAGAACATTTATTTTTATTACGGGTATTTTTAATTCATAAAGCTACCATTAGGTGGCAGGAGAACACTACACATAGAACATGTCAATTTCCAAAGCGACTAGACAGCTTGATATGAGCACCACAGCAGTAGGCAGCGCATTCGAAGGTGCACGTTCTGAACACTCACAAGGCATAGTGGGTTCGTCCTGTTTTCAACTCCCCCCCACCCCCACTGCGCTGATATGTTGTGTATTAAATGTATGACCCACTCCTGCTCCCTACCTTGCCCTGTGCGCGCTTTGAAACAGTATTTTCTTATTGTATAAGCGCCTAACAAGCAACCATTAAAACACACATAAATAAATAAATAAAATCAATGGCAGAGCAAGGACTAAAGGCATCCCTGACCCATTCAGGCAGCAGTCCTATATATAGGGGTTATTGCAGGGCACGAGAATAGCTCAGAAGCCACACTGAGCAGCGTGCCGGTCTGGCGCTTAGAAACTGGACTCGGGCATGAAGCGCTATACAAAAGCCCATTTTAATTCTTTATTTTTTATGTATCCACAACTAAAATTCTCTCAAGCGTAGCGCGCCACATAGTCTTGCAACTCTATGCAAAACAGGGGAAGGAAGTCTTGCTCATTTCTCATTTTAGGGTGAAATCTTTCCAATTGGGGGCCAGCAATGACACCAGTGCCAAGCTGTTGTCCCTTTCTCAGCTGTCTTTATTCTGGCACCATTTTGAACTAATGAATTACCAGCCACGCAGAGCCAGGAAATGACAGAACCATCTACCAATCCAAACGAAGCGTCACTTCTTTTGCACCAGTGAAATGCCCCCCAGCAGCCCTTCTCGTTCCTGGCTCACTATAGAGATGTTGAGGAGTATAGCTTAGCCAGGACAGCCAGTGCACCTGTAGTTAACAATTCCTATCAATGCAAGTTGTGATAAAACAGATTAAGGATGTATGGCAAGTGCTACTTACCCCTCCACCGGGGTCATCGCCGTGTCGTTTCCCCAGGGTCCACACCTCACGTGATTTCAATCTCGGCTCCGACAGCAAGCCACATGTTGGGCCCATCCTCTGTGTACAGGATGCCACCATCGCCGGCCAGCGGGGCAGCTTCCGTGTCCTCCGAGGCAGCCGGGCTGCTGTCCTCCATCCCCTCCGCGCTGCTGACGCTCCCCACGCCGTTCCCTGGAGGACTGGTCACCTTCCACGGAATGTCCAGGTACCTGGTGATGTCCTCCACTGGAATCCTCTGGGCAGGGTCGATGGCCAGCAGCCTGCCGAACATCTGCCGGGCTCCAGGGGTGAGCCTCTTCCAGAAGGCCGGGGTGTAGGCATCATTGGCCAGCAGCTGCCAGTTCACGAAGGCCCTGTATTCCTTGTCCGCAGCCAGCGCCTGCATCCACGGGAAGTGCCCGGTGAGAAGGGCGAACAGCAGGATGCCGAAGGCCCACACGTCCAGGCTGGGGTCCATGACCAGCGTCTCGGTGCGCTTCAGCAGGCAGAACTCGGGCGACATGTACGGGATGATGCGCGAGGCGCTGCCCACAGAGTAGCCTTCCAGCCGGGTGAGTCCGAAGTCGCTCAGCCGCACGTCGTGGCACTCCCTGTCCATCAGCAGGACGTTATCCGGCTTCAGGTCGCGATGCACCAGCGACCGGTCGTGCATGTATTCCAAAGCGGTGGACAGTTGCCTGGCAACGCGCTTCACCTTCTCTTCTGCAATTCCAAGCTGAGGAAGAGAGGAAGGAAAATGCTGAGTTATGAAGTAACGTTTCCTTCTGCTCCCAGGTCATCCTCCCTCGTCTCCTTCTATATACAATATCATAGGTTATTAATAACGTGCTAAATACCTAGAGGTTCCTAAGGGCGACCCAGGATCGAACCTGTGTTACACTGCATCGTCTTGCTTCCAAGGCAAACTGTTGCCCCTGAGCTATCCTCTCGAGACAAATTATTTGGGGAAACATTGTATCTTGCTTCTTTAAAAGGAGCCCTTGGACCAGAATGGCCTGTTGCTTACAAGGAGCCTGCACACTCTCCTCTAATGCCAATGCTTGCAGAATTTGTCTGGACATTCCCAATGAAATGCCAGTCTTCTGCCTGGTCCATGACACTAATGTAATATGTTAAAATATTCTGTACACATACCCGGGGTTGCATGATGGAGTCGAGATCTCCTGCCAGGGCCAGCTCCTGCACTATCACAAAGTGGTACGCCGTGTGGCACGAGAGTCGATAGGTGGTGATGAAGCTGGGGTGAGACGATAGCAGCAGGGATATGCACAGCTCGCGGAGGAAGGCTTTCCGCTTGACCTGGCTCTTCCTCATCATCTTCAGGGCCATTGCTCTGCCTGTGAGAGGAAGGGAAAACACTCAGTCTGCACCCACGATTCATTGCAACACCCTCATGTTTCCTAGGCGCCTGCCAACCTGTATTGACCAACCACACTGTGGGGATGCGGGCAGTGGAGATGTCCACTGCATCATCAGTCTGTTGGCAGCCAATGGGAAGGTGGCTAAATACTATTTTTTTTAATCCCAGACCCCAAAATAAATATATTATTAAAAAAAAGAGTAATTCGACTTTTTTTTTTTTCGAGATTTTTTTTCGACCTTTTTGTTATTCGAGATTTTTGTTGAGATTTTGACCGACCACCGAGCTTAATATCTGGTGGCCTACTGTTTGCCACTGGATAAACAAGCCATCCACGAAGAATAGATACAAATTTAGCTAAGTGTCCTGATGAAGTATACAACACGAAACACACGTGAACTTCAAATCCCAAGACAAATCATCATCAAACCAAACCAGAGTAGATTAAGAGCAAGAACATCCTACCCAGAACATAGTGTAATTGCCTGTGTTTACCTGACTCCCGGTGTCTGGCGCGGAGAACCTTCCCAAACGTGCCCTGGCCCAGCCGCTGCTGGATGTCATAGTGCTCCCGGATCTCCAGCATGGCGGTGGTCCGGGAGATGACGTTCATCAGCTCTCTCAGCAGGGACGCGGTGTCGCGCGCCTGGTCCATGGTGTACCTGGGGAACAGAGGAACTTCAAATCAGCCAACATGGGTTACGCTGCCATTCACCATGCACCCAGCCACACGGGAGAGGACGGGGAAGTGGAGTGCCCTCGGAGCAGGGGACGAAGCCTCAGGAGGACTTGCCCATCTCTACCCATGTCCAGGAGAAAGAGACAGGGCTAGATAAAGGCCTGGCCCCACACTCTCTAACGTCACAGGGTCACGAAATCAATAATGACACAGAAGCCATATTTTAACAATGCCGCTTATTGCCACACATGCAGAGAAGTATGAATGAACGGGTGCCACCCAAGGACACGTTGTTGTAGTGTGTGGGGGGAATGACAATGGATTTTTATTGGGGTTTTCACCACCTTCCAGTGTCTGTCCCAGCCCAAACAACCAAGTGGGATTTTCCAATACTGGCTTTTATAAGATATGGTGTTAGTCTTTCTGGGAGTGCATGAGGGGGACCACACCCCCTCCCCCCACGACCCATGACTGAGATACACAAGCCTGATGTACAGAACCACAATGTTACAATTTTTAAAACCCCATAACACCCAGCTGCTCTCTGCTACTTCCAACAGTGCCTTGAAGACTTCCAGGCGCACGTGCTCGCTCAGCCATGTGGAGGGGGCTCAAATAATAGGCTCCCTGCAAGGGGTGGGGGGACGACAGTGCAGCATGTCCCTTGGGTTGAGTGGCGAGATGCGCGGTCCTACATAAGTGGAGCAATGAGGGGGAACGTGCGGAGTCCCTCGGTGGTCTGTAATGGGGTTTGCTTCTTTTACTATATAATTAAAGGGCCTTGTGTAGAAGCCACGGCATGTGTGGCCAGCAGAAGACAGACCTAAAGGCCTGCAGAGGCCAGACATTCCGAAGGTCACACATTGTATTGCATGAAGCATAGACTGGACTCCTGATGGGGAGATTAAGGTCCCACTGAGACATGGTGCTGTGAGCGTGGACAGCAGAGGAAACGGTAGCAGCCGATGAGAGTGGGCATATGATATAATCAGGGGTCGCTTGGTGCTATACATGCCCACCATGAGTTGGACACACTGCGAACAGGGCCAGGGCTTCCATGCACTAGCAGTGTGATGGTTGCTGGGCCCCACGTGGGTTCCAGGAGTACAGTTAGGGCCGCCCTGCATTCATAGTATGGCAGCGTGTTTGCCAGATGCGGCTAAATTGACTCAGGGTTCCCAGCACGTTAGTAGTGTGATGGTTACGGTGCCATATCTGGGGCCGGGCAGAGTTGTGGGTTGCCAGCACATTAGTAGTGTGATGGTTATGGTGCCATATCTGGGGCCGGGCAGAGTTGTGGGGTCCCAGCACATTAGTAGTGTGATGGTTACGGTGCCATATCTGGGGCCGGGCAGAGTTGGGGGTCCCAGCACATTAGTAGTGTGATGGTTACGGTGCCATATATGAGTCCGGGCAGAGTTGGGGGTCCCAGCACATTAGTAGTGTGATGGTTACGGTGGCATATCTCGGGCCGGGCAGAGTTGGGGGTCCCAGCACATTAGTAGTGTGATGGTTACAGTGCCATATCTGGGGCCTGGCAGAGTTGGGGGTCCCAGCACATTAGTAGTGTGATGGTTACAGTGCAATATCTGGGGCCAGGCAGAGTTGGGTGTCCCAGCACATTAGTATTGTGATGGTTACAGTGCAATATCTGGGGCCGGGCAGAGTTGGGGGTCCCAGCACATTAGTAGTGTGATGGTTACAGTGCCATATCTGGGGTTGGGCAGAGTTGGGGGTCCCAGCACATTAGTAGTGTGATGGTTACAGTGCCATATCTGGGGCCAGGCAGAGTTGGGGGTCCCAGCACATTAGTAGTGTGATGGTTACAGTGGCATATCTGGGGTTGGGCGGAGTTGGGGGTCCCAGCACATTAGTAGTGTGATGGTTACGGTGCCATATCTGGGGCCGGGCAGAGTTGGGGGTCCCAGCACATTAGTAGTGTGATGGTTACGGTGCCATATCTGGGGCCGGGCAGAGTTGTGGGTTCCCAGCACATTAGTAGTGTGATGGTTACGGTGCCATATCTGGGGCCGGGCAGAGTTGTGGGGTCCCAGCACATTAGTAGTGTGATGGTTACGGTGCCATATCTGGGGCCGGGCAGAGTTGGGGGTCCCAGCACATTAGTAGTGTGATGGTTACGGTGCCATATCTGGGGCCGGGCAGAGTTGGGGGTCCCAGCACATTAGTAGTGTGATGGTTACGGTGTCATATATGGGTCCGGGCAGAGTTTGGGGTCCCAGCACATTAGTAGTGTGATGGTTACGGTGGCATATCTCGGGCCGGGCAGAGTTGGGGGTCCCAGCACATTAGTAGTGTGATGGTTACAGTGCCATATCTGGGGCCCGGCAGAGTTGGGGGTCCCAGCACATTAGTAGTGTGATGGTTACAGTGCAATATCTGGGGCCCGGCAAAGTTGGGTGTCCCAGCACATTAGTAGTGTGATGGTTACAGTGCAATATCTGGGGCCGGGCAGAGTTGGGGGTCCCAGCACATTAATAGTGTGATGGTTACAGTGCCATATCTGGGGTTGGGCAGAGTTGGGGGTCCCAGCACATTAGTAGTGTGATTGTTACAGTGCCATATCTGGGGCTGGGCAGAGTTTGGGATCCCAGCACATTAGTAGTGTGATGGTTACAGTGCCAAATCTGAGGTTGAGCGGAGTTGGGGGTCCCAGCACATTAGTAGTGTGATGGTTACAGTGCCATATCTGGGGCACGGCGGAGTTGGGGGTCCCACCACATTAGTATTGTGATGGTTACAGTGCCATACCTGGGGCTGGGCAGAGTTGGGGGTCCCAGCACATTAGTATTGTGATGGTTACAGGGCCATATCTGGGGCTGGGCAGAGTTGGGGGTCCCAGCACATTAGTATTGTGATGGTTACAGTGCCATATCTGGGGCTGGCCAGAGTTGGGGGTCCCAGCACATCAGTAGTGTGATGGTTACAGTGCCATATCTGGGGCTGGCCAGAGTTGGGGGTCCCTGCACATTTGTATTGTGATGGTTACAGTGACATATCTGGGGCTGGGCCGAGTTGGGGGTCCCACCACATTAGTAGTGTGATGGTTTCAGTGCCATATCTGGGGCTGGGCAGAGCTGGGGGTCCCAGCACATTAGTAGTGTGATGGTTACAATGGCATATCTGGGGCTGGGCAGAGTTGGGGGTCCCGGCACATTAGTAGTGTGATGGTTACAGTGGCATATCTGGGGCTGGGCAGAGCTGGGGGTCCCAGCACATTAGTAGTGTGATGGGGACAGTGCCATATCTGGGGCCGGGCAGAGTTGGGGGTCCCAGCAAATCAGTAGTGTGATGGTTACAGTGCCATATCTGGGGCCAGGCAGAGTTGGGGTTCCCAGCACATCAGTAGTGTGATGGTTACAGTGCCATATCTGAAGTTGAGCAGAGTTGGGGATCCCAGCACATCAGTAGTGTGATGGTTACAGTGGCATATCTGGGGTTGGGCGGAGTAGGGGGTCCCAGCACTTTAGTAGTGTGATGCTTACAGTGCCATATCCGAGGTTGAGCAGAGTTGGGGGTCCCAGCACATTAGTAGTGTGATGGTTACAGTGGCATATCTGGGGCTGGGCAGAGTTGGGGATCCCAGCACATTAGTAGTGTGATGGTTACAGTGCCATATCTGAGGTTGAGCGGAGTTGGGGATCCCAGCACATTAGTAGTGTGATGGTTACAGTGGCATATCTGGGGTTGGGCGGAGTTGGGGGTCCCAGCACATTAGTAGTGTGATGGTTACAGTGCCATATCTGGGGCTGGGCAGAGTTGGGGATCCCAGCACATTATTAGTGAGATGGTTACAGTGCCATATCTGGGGCTGGGCAGAGTTGGGGATCCCAGCACATTAGTAGTGAGATGGTTACAGTGCCATATCTGGGGCTGGGCGGAGTTGGGGATCCCAGCACATTAGTAGTGTGATGGTTACAGTGCCATATCTTTGGCTGGGCGGAGTTGGGGGTCCCAGCACATTAGTATTGTGATGGTTACAGTGCTATATCTGGGGATGGGCAGAGTTGGGGGTCCCAGCACATTAGTAGTGTGATGGTTACAGTGCCATATCTGGGGCTGGGCAGAGTTGGGGGTCCCAGCACATTTGTATTGTGATGGTTACAGGGCCATATCTGGGGCTGGGCAGAGTTGGGGGTCCCAGCACATTAGTATTGTGATGGTTACAGTGCCATATCTGGGGCTGGGCAGAGTTGGGGGTCCCAGCACATTAGTATTGTGATGGTTACATGGCCATATCTGGGGCTGTGCAGAGTTGGGGGTCCCAGCACATTAGTAGTGTGATGGTTACGGTGGCATATCTGGGGCTGGGCAGAGTTGGGGGTCCCAGCACATTAGTAGTGTGATGGTTACGGTGGCATATCTGGGGCTGGGCAGAGTTGGGGGTCCCAGCACATTAGTAGTGTGATGGTTACGGTGCCATATCTGGGGACGGGCAGAGTTGGGGGTTCCCAGCACATTAGTAGTGTGATGGTTACGGTGCCATATCTTGGGCCGGGCAGAGTTGGGGGTCCCAGCACATTAGTAGTGTGATGGTTACAGTGCCATATCTGGGGCCGGGCAGAGTTGGGGGTCCAAGCACATCAGTAGTGTGATGGTTACAGTGCAATATCTGGGGCCAGGCAGAGTTGGGTGTCCCAGCACATCAGTATTGTGATGGTTACAGTGCAATATCTGGGGCCGGCAGAGTTGGGGGTCCCAGCACCTTAGTAGTGTGATGGTTACAGTGCCATATCTGGGGCCGGGCAGAGTTGGGGGTCCCAGCACATCAGTAGTGTGATGGTTACAGTGCCAGATCTGGGGCCGGGCAGAGTTGGGGGGTCCCAGCACATCAGTAGTGTGATGGTTACAGTGCCATATCTGGGGCTGGGCAGAGTTGGGGTTCCCAGCACATTAGTAGTGTGATGGTTACAGTGCCATATCTGGGGCTGGGCAGAGTTGGGGTTCCCAGCACATTAGTAGTGTGATGGTTACAGTGCCATATATGGGGCAGGGCAGAATTGGGGGTCCCAGCACATTAGTAGTGTGATGGTTACAATGCCATATCTGGGGCTGGGCAGAGTTGGGGGTCCCAGCACATTAGTAGTGTGATGGTTACAGTGCAATATCTGGGGCCGGGCAGAGTTGGGGGTCCAGCACATTAGTATTGTGATGGTTACAGTGCAATATCTGGGGCCGGGCAGAGTTGGGGGTCGGAGCACATTAGTAGTGTGATGGTTACAGTGCCATATCTGGGGCCGGGCAGAGTTGGTGGTCCCAGCACATTAGTAGTGTGATGGTTACAGTGCCATATCTGGGGCCGGGAAGAGTTGGGGGTCCCAGCACAATAGTAGTGTGATGGTTACAGTGCCATATCTGGGGCTGGGAAGAGTTGGGGGTTCCAGCACATTAGTAGTGTGATGGTTACAGTGCAATATCTGGGGCCGGGCAGAGTTGGGGGTCCCAGCACATTAGTAGTGTGATGGTTACAGTGCCATATCTGGGGTTCAGCAGAGTTTGGGGTCCCAGCACATTAGTATTGTGATGGTTACAGTGCCATATCTGGGATTCAGCAGAGTTGGGGGTCCCAGCACATTAGTAGTGTGATGGTTACGGTGCCATATCTGTGGCTGGGCCGAGTTGGGGGTCCCAGCACATTAGTAGTGTGATGGTTACAGTGCCATATCTGGGGTTCAGCAGAGTTGGGGGTCCCAGCACATTAGTATTGTGATGGTTACAGTGCCATGTCTGGGGTTGGATGGAGTGGGGTCCCAGCACATCAGTATTGTGATGGTTACAGTGTCCTATCTGGGGCTGGGCAGAGCTGGGGGTCCCAGCACATCGGTATTGTGATGGTTGCAGGGCCATATCTGGGGTTGGAGAGAGTTGGGGTTCGAGCACATTAGTATTGTGATGGTTGCAGGGCCATATCTGGGGTTGAGCAGAGTTGGGGGTCCCAGCACACTAGTAGTGTTATGCAGTGCCATATCTGGGACTGGGCAGAATTGGGGGTCCCAGCATATTAGTAGTGTGATTGTTGCAGTGCCATATCTGGGGCTGGGCAGAGTTGGGGGTCCCAGCACATTAGTAGTGTGATGGTTACAGTGCCAAATCTGAGGTTGAGCGGAGTTGGGGGTCCCAGCACATTAGTAGTGTGATGGTTACAGTGCCATATCTGGGGCCCGGCAGAGTTGGGGGTCCCAGCACATTAGTAGTGTGATGGTTACAGTGCAATATCTGGGGCCAGGCAGAGTTGGGGGTCCCAGCACATTAGTATTGTGATGGTTACAGTGCAATATCTGGGGCCGGGCAGAGTTGGGGGTCCCAGCACATTAGTAGTGTGATGGTTAGTGCCATATCTGGGGTTGGGCAGAGTTGGGGGTCCCAGCACATTAGTAGTGTGATGGTTACAGTGCCATATATGGGGCACGGCGGAGTTGGGGGTCCCACCACATTAGTATTGTGATGGTTACAGTGCCATACCTGGGGCTGGGCAGAGTTGGGGGTCCCAGCACATTAGTATTGTGATGGTTACAGGGCCATATCTGGGGCTGGGCAGAGTTGGGGGTCCCAGCACATTAGTATTGTGATGGTTACAGTGCCATATCTGGGGCTGGCCAGAGTTGGGGGTCCCAGCACATCAGTAGTGTGATGGTTACAATGCCATATCTGGGGCTGGCCAGAGTTGGGGGTCCCTGCACATTTGTATTGTGATGGTTATAGTGACATATCTGGGGTTGGGCCGAGTTGGGGGTCCCACCACATTAGTAGTGTGATGGTTACAGTGCCATATCTGGGGCTGGGCAGAGCTGGGGGTCCCAGCACATTAGTAGTGTGATGGTTACAGTGGCATATCTGGGGCTGGGCAGAGTTGGGGGTCCCGGCACATTAGTAGTGTGATGGTTACAGTGGCATATCTGGGGCTGGGCAGAGCTGGGGGTCCCAGCACATTAGTAGTGTGATGGGGACAGTGCCATATCTGGGGCCGGGCAGAGTTGGGGGTCCCAGCAAATCAGTAGTGTGATGGTAACAGTGCCATATCTGGGGCCGGGCAGAGTTGGGGTTCCCAGCACATCAGTAGTGTGATGGTTACAGTGCCATATCTGAAGTTGAGCAGAGTTGGGGATCCCAGCACATCAGTAGTGTGATGGTTACAGTGGCATATCTGGGGTTGGGCGGAGTAGGGGGTCCCAGCACTTTAGTAGTGTGATGCTTACAGTGCCATATCCGAGGTTGAGCAGAGTTGGGGGTCCCAGCACATTAGTAGTGTGATGGTTACAGTGGCATATCTGGGGCTGGGCAGAGTTGGGGATCCCAGCACATTAGTAGTGTGATGGTTACAGTGCCATATCTGAGTTTGAGCGGAGTTGGGGATCCCAGCACATTAGTAGTGTGATGGTTACAGTGGCATATCTGGGGTTGGGCGGAGTTGGGGGTCCCAGCACATTAGTAGTGTGATGGTTACAGTGCCATATCTGGGGCTGGGCAGAGTTGGGGATCCCAGCACATTATTAGTGAGATGGTTACAGTGCCATATCTGGGGCTGGGCAGAGTTGGGGATCCCAGCACATTAGTAGTGAGATGGTTACAGTGCCATATCTGGGGCTGGGCGGAGTTGGGGATCCCAGCACATTAGTAGTGTGATGGTTACAGTGCCATATCTTTGGCTGGGCGGAGTTGGGGGTCCCAGCACATTAGTATTGTGATGGTTACAGTGCTATATCTGGGGATGGGCAGAGTTGGGGGTCCCAGCAGATTAGTAGTGTGATGGTTACAGTGCCATATCTGGGGCTGGGCAGAGTTGGGGGTCCCAGCACATTTGTATTGTGATGGTTACAGGGCCATATCTGGGGCTGGGCAGAGTTGGGGGTCCCAGCACATTAGTATTGTGATGGTTACAGTGCCATATCTGGGGCTGGGCAGAGTTGGGGGTCCCAGCACATTAGTATTGTGATGGTTACATGGCCATATCTGGGGCTGTGCAGAGTTGGGGGTCCCAGCACATTAGTAGTGTGATGGTTACGGTGGCATATCTGGGGCTGGGCAGAGTTGGGGGTCCCAGCACATTAGTAGTGTGATGGTTACAGTGCCATATCTGGGGACGGGCAGAGTTGGGGGTTCCCAGCACATTAGTAGTGTGATGGTTACGGTGCCATATCTCGGGCCGGGCAGAGTTGGGGGTCCCAGCACATTAGTAGTGTGATGGTTACAGTGCCATATCTCAGGCCGGGCAGAGTTGGGGGTCCCAGCACATCAGTAGTGTGATGGTTACAGTGCAATATCTGGGGCCAGGCAGAGTTGGGTGTCCCAGCACATCAGTATTGTGATGGTTACAGTGCAATATCTGGGGCCGGCAGAGTTGGGGGTCCCAGCACATTAGTAGTGTGATGGTTACAGTGCCATATCTGGGGCCGGGCAGAGTTGGGGGTCCCAGCACATCAGTAGTGTGATGGTTACAGTGCCAGATCTGGGGCCGGGCAGAGTTGGGGGGTCCCAGCACATCAGTAGTGTGATGGTTACAGTGCCATATCTGGGGCTGGGCAGAGTTGGGGTTCCCAGCACATTAGTAGTGTGATGGTTACAGTGCCATATCTGGGGCTGGGCAGAGTTGGGGTTCCCAGCACATTAGTAGTGTGATGGTTACAGTGCCATATATGGGGCAGGGCAGAATTGGGGGTCCCAGCACATTAGTAGTGTGATGGTTACAATGCCATATCTGGGGCTGGGCAGAGTTGGGGGTCCCAGCACATTAGTAGTGTGATGGTTACAGTGCAATATCTGGGGCCGGGCAGAGTTGGGGGTCCAGCACATTAGTATTGTGATGGTTACAGTGCAATATCTGGGGCCGGGCAGAGTTGGGGGTCGGAGCACATTAGTAGTGTGTTGGTTACAGTGCCATATCTGGGGCCGGGCAGAGTTGGTGGTCCCAGCACATTAGTGTGATGGTTACAGTGCCATATCTGGGGCCGGGAAGAGTTGGGGGTCCCAGCACAATAGTAGTGTGATGGTTACAGTGCCATATCTGGGGCTGGGAAGAGTTGGGGGTTCCAGCACATTAGTAGTGTGATGGTTACAGTGCAATATCTGGGGCCGGGCAGAGTTGGGGGTCCCAGCACATTAGTAGTGTGATGGTTACAGTGCCATATCTGGGGTTCAGCAGAGTTTGGGGTCCCAGCACATTAGTATTGTGATGGTTACAGTGCCATATCTGGGATTCAGCAGAGTTGGGGGTCCCAGCACATTAGTAGTGTGATGGTTACGGTGCCATATCTGTGGCTGGGCCGAGTTGGGGGTCCCAGCACATTAGTAGTGTGATGGTTACAGTGCCATATCTGGGGTTCAGCAGAGTTGGGGGTCCCAGCACATTAGTATTGTGATGGTTACAGTGCCATGTCTGGGGTTGGATGGAGTGGGGTCCCAGCACATTAGTATTGTGATGGTTACAGTGCTATATCTGGGGATGGGCAGATTTGGGGGTCCCAGCACATTAGTAGTGTGTTGGTTGCAGGGCCATATCTGGGGTTGGAGAGAGTTGGGGTCCGAGCACATTAGTATTGTGATGGTTGCAGGGCCATATCTGGGGTTGAGCAGAGTTGGGGGTCCCAGCACACTAGTAGTGTTATGCAGTGCCATATCTGGGACTCGGCAGAATTGGGGGTCCCAGCACATTAGTAGTGTGATTGTTGCAGTGCCATATCTGGGGCTGGGCAGAGTTGGGGGTCCCAGCACATTAGTAGTGTGATGGTTACAGTGCCAAATCTGAGGTTGAGCGGAGTTGGTGGTCCCAGCACATTAGTAGTGTGATGGTTACAGTGCCATATCTGGGGCACGGCAGAGTTGGGGGTCCCAGCACATTAGTATTGTGATGGTTACAGTGCCATACCTGGGGCTAGGCAGAGTTGGGGGTCCCAGCACATTAGTATTGTGATGGTTACTGTGCCACATCTGGGGCTGGGCAGAGTTGGGGGTCCCAGCACATTAGTATTGTGATGGTTACAGGGCCATATCTGGGGCTGGGCAGAGTTGGGGGTCCCAGCACATTGCATTGTGATGGTTACAGTGCCATATCTGGGGCTGGCCAGAGTTGGGGGTCCCAGCACATCAGTAGTGTGATGGTTACAGTGCCATATCTGGGGCTGGGCAGAGTTGTGGGTCCCTGCACATTTGTATTGTGATGGTTACAGTGCCATATCTGGTGCTGGGCCGAGTTGGGGGTCCCAGCACATTAGTAGTGTGATGGTTACAGTGCCAAATCTGGGGCTGGGCAGAGCTGGGGGTCCCAGCACATTAGTAGTGTGATGGTTACAGTGGCATATCTGGGGCTGGGCAGAGTTGGGGGTCCCGGCACATTAGTAATGTGATGGTTACAGTGGCATATCTGGGGCTGGGCAGAGCTGGGGGTCCCAGCACATTAGTAGTGTGATGGTTACAGTGCCATATCTGGGGCAGAGTTGGGGGTCCCAGCACATCAGTAGTGTGATGGTTACAGTGCCATATCTGGGGCCGGGCAGAGTTGGGGTTCCCAGCACATCAGTAGTGTGATGGTTACAGTGCCATATCTGAGGTTGAGCAGAGTTGGGGATCCCAGCACATCAGTAGTATGATGGTTACAGTGGCATATCTGGGGTTGGGCGGAGTTGGGGGTCCCAGCACTTTAGTAGTGTGATGCTTACAGTGCCATATCCGAGGTTGAGCAGAGTTGGGGGTCCCAGCACATTAGTAGTGTGATGGTTACAGTGGCATATCCGGGGCTGGGCAGAGTTGGGGATCCCAGCACATTAGTAGTGTGATGGTTACAGTGCCATATCTGAGGTTGAGCGGAGTTGGGGATCCCAGCACATTAGTAGTGTGATGGTTACAGTGGCATATCTGGGGTTGGGCGGAGTTGGGGGTCCCAGCACATTAGTAGTGTGATGGTTACAGTGCCATATCTGGGGCTGGGCAGAGTTGGGGATGCCAGCACATTAGTAGTGAGATGGTTAGCACATTAGTAGTGAGATGGTTACAGTGCCATATCTGGGGCTGGGCGGAGTTGGGGATCCCAGCACATTATTAGTGTGATGGTTACAGTGCCATATCTGGGGCTGGGCGGAGTTGGGGATCCCAGCACATTAGTATTGTGATGGTTACAGTGCCATATCTGGGGATGGGTAGAGTTGGGGGTCCCAGCACATTAGTAGTGTGATGGTTACAGTGCCATATCTGGGGCTGGGCAGAGTTGGGGTTCCCAGCACATTAGTAGTGTGATGGTTACAGTGCCATATCTGGGGCTGGGCAGAGTTGGGGGTCTCAGCACATTTGTATTGTGATGGTTACAGGGCCATATCTGGGGCTGGGCAGAGTTGGGGGTCCCAGCACATTAGTATTGTGATGGTTACAGTGCCATATCTGGGGCTGGGCAGAGTTGGGGGTCCCAGCACATTAGTATTGTGATGGTTACATGGCCATATCTGGGGCTGGGTAGAGTTGGGGGTCCCAGCACATTAGTATTGTGATGGTTACGGTGCCATATCTGGGGCTGGGCAGAGTTGGGGGTCCCAGCACATTAGTAGTGTGATGGTTACGGTGGAATATCTGGGGCTGGGCAGAGTTGGGGGTCCCAGCACATTAGTAGTGTGATGGTTACGGTGGAATATCTGGGGCTGGGCAGAGTTGGGGGTCCCAGCACATTAGTAGTGTGATGGTTACAGTGCCATATATGGGGCAGGGCAGAATTGGGGGTCCCAGCACATTAGTAGTGTGATGGTTACAGTGCCATATCTGGGGCCGGGCAGAGTTGGGGGTCGGAGCACATTAGTAGTGTGATGGTTACAGTGCCATATCTGGGGCCGGGCAGAGTTGGTGGTCCCAGCACATTAGCAGTGTGATGGTTACAGTGCCATATCTGGGGCCGGGAAGAGTTGGGGGTCGGAGCACATTAGTAGTGTGATGGTTACAGTGCCATATCTGGGGCCGGGAAGAGTTTGGGGTCCCAGCACAATAGTAGTGTGATGGTTACAGTGCCATATCTGGGGCTGGGAAGAGTTGGGGGTCCCAGCACATTAGTAGTGTGATGGTTACAGTGCAATATCTGGGGCCGGGCAGAGTTTGGGGTCCCAGCACATTAGTAGTGTGATGGTTACAGTGCCATATCTGGTGCAGGGCCGAATTGGGGGCCCCAGCACATTAGTAGTGTGATGGTTGCAGTGCCATATCTCGGACCAGGCAGAGTTGGGGGTCCCAGTACATTAGTAGTGTGATGGTTACAGTGCCATCTGGGGCAGGGCAGAGTTGGGGGTCCCAGCACATTAGTAGTGTGATGGTTACAGTGCCATATCTGGGTTTCAGCAGAGTTTGGGGTCCCAGCACATTAGTATGGTGATGGTTACAGTGCCATATCTGGGATTCAGCAGAGTTGGGGGTCCCAGCACATTAGTAGTGTGATGGTTACGGTGCCATATCTGGGCCTGGGCCGAGTTGGGGGTCCCAGCACATTAGTAGTGTGATGGTTACAGTGCCATATCTGGGATTCAGCAGAGTTGGGGGTCCCAGCACATTAGTAGTGTGATGGTTACGGTGCCATATCTGGGGCTGGGCCGAGTTGGGGGTCCCAGCACATTAGTAGTGTGATGGTTACAGTGCCATATCTGGGGTTCAGCAGAGTTGGGGGTCCCAGCACATCGGTATTGTGATGGTTGCAGGGCCATATCTGGGGTTGGAGAGAGTTGGGGTCCGAGCACATTAGTATTGTGATGGTTGCAGGGCCATATCTGGGGTTGAGCAGAGTTGGGGGTCCCAGCACACTAGTAGTGTTATGCAGTGCCATATCTGGGACTGGGCAGAATTGGGGGTCCCAGCACATTAGTAGTGTGATTGTTGCAGTGCCATATCTGGGGCTGGGCAGAGTTGGGGGTCCCAGCACATTAGTAGTGTGATGGTTACAGTGCCATATCTGGGACTGGGCAGAGTTGGGGGGTTCAGCACATTAGTAGTGTGATGTTTACAGTGCCATATCTGGGACTGGGCAGAGTTGGGGTTCCCAGCACATTAGTAATGTGAAGTGTATGGTTACAGTGCCATTTCTGGGGTTAGGGGTTGTAATACATTAGTGTGTAATGGTTGCTGTGCCATATCTGGGCTAGTGCACGATTATTGTGATGCTTGATGTTCTATACTTGAAGTGGGCAGAGTCTGGGAGTCTTAGAACAAGTGTGGGGGTCTTAGAACATTGATATTCTGATGGTGGTCTTGCCACATCAGGGGTTGGAAACATCGAGTTGGAGTTCTCATTAGAGTGCTCTTGTGATGGTTGATGTGTCTTTGAGGTTGGACCGGGTTGACGGTCCCAATGCATTAGTATTTTGATGGTTGTACTGCTGTGCCTGGGGTTGGATGGAGTGGGGCTCCTTGTACCTTAGACTAGGGACGGTTCGTGCAAAACAGCAGGGGGTTGGACACAAGGGTGCACTAGTGCAGGGACAGTTCCCACACTACAGAAGGATGGTGGCCATCAGGGCTTTAAGTGCACCAGTGCTAGCCAGGGCTCAGTCCTAGCAATCTCCAAATGTGCCCTTGAACCAGGGCTCTCCGAACGGACCTCCATCACCTAATTTCTTTAAAAAAATATGAGTGGCAATACTGCTCTTTGCCAGTAGATGTCAAATTCAGTAATATTTAGAATCACAACGTCAGTTAAACAAATGTGACATTAGGCACTTTTCAAACAGGAAAGGGAAATTATTAGCGAATACATTCTTTATTTTAGCCGCCTTTAATTAGTATGCATGAACAATGGAATCTTTCAAAAGAACTGTGGGATTGCCTGATGTATTGACCCCTTTCGATTTGATGCTATTTCACCTATTTGAATATATGTATTATGGTCAACATCTTTACACCCATTAACCATTTTCATATACTTCTTTCACACCAGGATCTTTGCCTTTTCGTTGCACACGTGTAAACTTGATTACACTGGCCACTCCTTTTTCAAAGCAGTATTAGCTACTTGGGATTTGAGGCTGAGTAAGACCCCTTTAGGCGTTGCCCCCAAATATTGCATCATGACGCATCAGACGACCCCCCCCCCCTATTTCTTATGCCACTTACAGCACTTGTGGACATGACGGTCCATAGGGTCCCTGGTGCATTAGTGCAGGGGTGGTTCCTGCACGACAGCAGGAGGTTGGGCACGTGAAGTCATAGGGTTCATGTTGCATTAGTGCAGGGGTGGTTCCTGCACGACAGCAGGAGGTTGGGCACGTGGAGTCATAGGGTTCCTGTTGCATTAGTGCAGGGGTGGTTCCTGCACGACAGCAGGAGGTGGGGCACGTGGAGTCTTAGGGTTCCTGGTGCATTAGTGTAGGGAGGGCACCTGCACAACAGCAGGATGTTGGGTACGTGGAGTCCAAGGGTTCCTGGTGCATTAGTGTAGGGAAGGTTCCTGCATATCAGCAGGGGGTTGGATGCACGAGGGGGTGCAGTGCATTAGTGCAGGGACAGTTCCTGCACCACCGAAGCTCGGTGGGCATGGCGGTCCATAGGGTTCCTGATTTGTTAGTGCAGGGACGGTTCATGCGCAACATCGGGGGCGTGGACATGACAATCCACTGGGGTCTCAGTACATTAGTGCAGGGGTGATTCCTGCACAACAGCAGCAGGTGGGGCACGTGGAGTCTTAGGGTTCATGGTGTATTAGTGTAGGGAGGGCACCTGCACAAGAGCAGGAGGTTGGGTACGTGGAGTCCTAGGGTTTCCTGGTGCATTAGTGCAGCGAAGGCACCTGCACACAGCAGGGGGTTGGGCACGCTGAGTCCTAGGGTTCCTGTTGCATTAGTGCAGGGGTGGTTCCTGCACAACAGCCGGGGGTTGGACACGAAGATGCACGTGGATGCAGTGCATTAGTGCAGGGACAGGTCCTGGTGGACATGACGGTCCATAGGGTTCCTGGTGCCTTAGTGCAGGCTTGGTTCTTGGTCCCGAACAGAGTGTTGGGCACGTGGAGTCATAGGGTTCCTGGTGCATTAGTGTAGGGATGGTACCTGCACAACAGCAGGAGGTTGGGCACGTGGAGTCATAGGGTTCTCGGTGCATTAGTGTAGGGATGGTACCTGCACAACAGCAGGAGATTGGGCACGTGGAGTCTTGGGGTTCCTGGTGCATTAGTGTAGGGAGGGCACCTGCACAACAGCAGGAGATTGGGCACGTGGAGTCATAGGGTTCCTGGTGCATTAGTGTAGGGAAGGTACATGCACAACAGCAGGAGGTTGGGCAAGCAGAGTCTTTGGGTTCCTGGTGCATTAGTGTAGGGAGGGCACCTGCGCAACAGCAGGGGGGTTGGGCACGTGGAGTCTTGGGGTTCCTGGTGCATTAGTGTAGGGAAGGTACATGCACAACGGCAGGAGGATGGGCAAGCAGAGTCTTGGGGTTACTGGTGCATTAGTGTAGGGAAGGCACCTGCACAACAGCAGGAGGTTGGGCATGAGGAGTTTTGGAGTTCCTGCTGCATTAGTGTAGGGAAGGTACCTGCACAACAGAAGGAGGTTGGGCACGTGGAGTCATAGAGTTCCGGGTGCACTAGTGTAGGGAAGGTACCTGCCCAACAGCAGGAGGTTGGGCACGTGCAGTCTTGGGATTCCTGGCGCATTAGTGTAGGGAAGGAACATGCACAACAGCAGCAGGTTGGGCAAACAGAGTCTTGGGGTTCCTGGTGCATTAGTGTAGGGAGGGCACCTACACAACAGCAGGGGGGTTGGGCACGTGGAGTCTTGGGGTTCCTGGTGCATTAGTGTAGGGAGGGCACCTGCACAACAGCAGGAGGTTGGGCATGTGGAGTCCTAGGGTTCCTGGTGCATTAGTGTAGGGAAGGTACCGGCACAACAGCAGGAGGTAGGGCACGTGGAGTCTCGGGGTTCCTGGTGCATTAGTGTAGGGAGGGCACCTGCGCAACAGCAGGAAGTTGGGCACGTGGAGTTTTGGAGTTCCTGGTGCATTCGTGTAGGGAAGGTACCTGCACAACAGCAGGAGGTTGGGCACGTGGAGTCATAGGGTTCCGGTGCATTAGTGTAGGGAAGGTACCTGCACAACAGCAGGAGGTTGGGCACGTGGAGTCTTGGGGTTCCTGGCGCATTAGTGTAGGGAAGGAACATGCACAACAGCAGCAGGTTGGGCAAGCAGAGTCTTGGGGTTCCTGGTGCATTAGTGTAGGGGGGTGGCAACTGTACAACAGCAGGAGGTTGGGCATGTGGAGTCATAGGGTTCCTGGTGCATTGGTGTAGTGAAGGTACATGCACAACAGCAGGAGGATGGGCAAGCAGAGTATTGGGGTTCCTGGTGCATTAGTGTAGGGAAGGCACCTGCACAACAGCAGGAGGTTGGGCATGAGGAGTCTTGGGGTTCCTGGTGCATTAGTGTAGGGAGGGCAACTGTACAACAGCAGGAGGTTGGGCATGTGGAGTCATAGGGTTCCTGGTGCATTAGTGTAGTGAAGGTACATGCACAACAGCAGGGGGATGGGCAAGCAGAGTCTTGGGGTTCCTGATGCATTAGTGTAGGGAGGGCGCCTGCACAACAGCAGGAGTTTGGGCACGTGGAGTCATAGGGTTCCTGGTGCATTAGTGTAGGGAAGGTACATGCACAACAGCAGGAGGTTGGGCAAGCAGAGTCTTGGGGTTCCTGGTGCATTAGTGTAGGGAGGGCACCTTCACAACAGCAGGGGGTTGGGCACGTGGAGTATTGGGGTTTCTGGTGCATTAGTGTAGGGAGGGCACCTGCACAACAGCAGGAGGTTGGGCATGTAGAGTCCTAGGGTTCCTGGTGCATTAGTGGAGGGAAGGTACCGGCACAACAGCAGGAGGTAGGGCACGTGGAGTCTCGGGGTTCCTGGTGCATTAGTGTAGGGAGGGCACCTGCACAACAGCAGGAGGTTGGGCACGTGGATTCTTGGGGGTCCTGATGCATTAGTGTAGGGAGGGCACCTGCACAACAGCAGGAGGTTGGGCAAGTGGAGTCATAGGGTTCCTGGGTGCATTAGTGTAGGGAAGGTACTTGCACAACAGCAGGAGGTTGGACACGTGGAGTCTTGGGGTTCCTGGTGCATTAGTGTAGGGAGGGCAACTGTACAACAGCAGGAAATTGGGCATGTGGAGTCATAGGGTTCCTGGTGCATTAATGTAGGGAAGGAACATGCACAACAGCAGGAGGTTGGGCAAGTAGAGTCTTGGGGTTCCTGGTGCATTAGTGTAGCGAGGGCACCTGCACAACAGCAGGGGGTTGGGCACGTGGAGTATTGGGGTTCCTGGTGCATTAGTGTAGTGAGGGCACCTGCACAACAGCAGGAGGTTGGGCATGTGGAGTCCTAGGGTTCCTGATGCATTAGTGTAGGGAAGGTACCGGCACAACAGCAGGAGGTAGGGCACGTGGAGTCGCGGGGTTCCTGGTGCATTAGTGTAGGGAGGGCACCTGGGCAACAGCAGGAGGTTGGGCACGTGGAGTATTGGGGTTCCTGGTGCATTAGTGTAGGGAGGGCACCTGCACAACAGCAGGAGGTTGGGCATGTGGAGTCCTAGGGTTCCTGGTGCATTAGTGTAGGGAGGGCACCTGCACAACAGCAGGGGGTTGGGCGCGTGGAGTATTGGGGTTCCTGGTGCATTAGCGTAGGGAGGGCACCTGCACAACAGCAGGAGGTAGGGCACGTGGAGTCTCGGGGTTCCTGGTGCATTAGTGTAGGGAGGGCACCTGCACAACAGCAGGAGGTTGGGCGCGTGGAGTCATAGGGTCATGACATAAGGACGGTTCACTCGCCACGATGGTCCGTGGGGGGTTCTAACGCTTTAGTGTCGGGCTTATTCCTGAAACACCGTAGGGGGCGGGGTGGACTGCAAGCCCAACCCTTTTACTACGAGAACATGTGCTAAATAAAATAGATTATCCCACAAAAGAGTGGCGGGGGTACCAGGAAATCTCCACCAGAGTTCCCTACAGTCCAGTCACCCCTGGCAGGGGGGGGGGGTCGTGTCCCATAAGCAGAAATGAGGCCTGGATCCCCAGAGGAGGGGGCTGCGCGCCATGCACTCTCGGTGTGTGGTGAACCCCCACCCAAGCCCTGCTGGCCTATTGGCAACGGGGCAATGCCTGGTTGGCTCTCCTGGCAGGCCTGCAGGACAATGTGTGCACCTGGTTATTTGTAGTGTTTTGAAGGACCGAACCTGCTTTAAAATGCAACGTTGTACGACAAGAAAATTAACCCACACCCGCGAAAACAACCAACATGTAATTTACGAATGTGGGCCGCGTTTGTTACACGTAGTGCGTGTGTGCTTGGGTAACACGTCACTACATCATCCTGTCACGCGCAGGTGGAACCGTATTGTATAATGCACTTCGCATTCCCAGCGGAATGATTGAGCTGCTAAAGACCCTCCTTGGAGCAATGTCAGACCCGGGGACCTACGCAGCGGGAGCTGAACCCACGGTGCTTTCTAACTGTCATAGGGGCGGTGATGGGCGAGGAAGGCTGGACCCTGGGCTGTGGGTGGAGAATAAAGCCCTGCATTTTAACCTGGGTGTGGCTGTGGCAGCGGAGTTCCCTTTCCATCGACCTCAAAACCCGACCCCCCCCCCCCCCCACACACACACACACAGATCCGGGTAATGCGACAAGTTAATGGAGGCGGGAACTTGCCATGAATAGTGGCATGAAAACTAAACCCCGGGCTTCCCCAGCCTTCCGCGCCCGGGGGCCTCTGCGTATCCCGGCGTGCGTTACTGCTGAAAACCGGAGCGCTTAGAAGTAGGCGCAGCCCAGATTCAGGCGCTGCGGCCAGCAAGCGTACCGCTCTATGGCTTAGCAGGCAGCGTCCCCGGGAAGTCGCATATCTACCGTCCACGGTTGGGGTGTCTTCAAGGCTACCCGAATGCCAACCGGACCCTGCACCCAGAAAGGGCGGGACTTTTTGGATGAGCCTGTGCCAGGAGCCGACCCTACAGTTAATTAACCCATGTGTTGGCTTTGCTTCGGGCAAGCAGGGGAAGGTGGGGTGTGGGGGGATTTGAGTCCTGCTGCAGTGCACCCACCGTGCCCTGCAAGGGGGGGGGGCACTTATGCAGCACCCGTGCACTCTGCGGGTACCACAAGGAGAAGCATAGGCAAGAGACAGGCGAGAAGAGACAGTCAGTAGTCCTTACCGTTGTGCCCCGCGGGTCCTGGGTGCGAGTAGCGTGCGTGGCTTGTAGACCTGGCAGCTCTCCCTCTGGCAGCGCCTCCTCCTGTCCCGCTCACCTGAGCAGCACTGGGGCCCAGAGGCCTGGCTATGTACCTGGGCGCCCATGGCCAGCACAGGTGCCAGCTCTCCTGATTGGGCCCTGATGCGAACCCCCCTGGGGCAGGCCTGAAGGGATTAGTGTGAGGGGGGCGGGGACGCTCCACCTGCGTGAAGACATCACCCCTGGGATGGGCCGGAGATGGGCCCAGGTGACCCAGGCGCGCGGGAAGCCGGCAAGCTCACACTCACTTCACACCCAGGGTGGGGGCCCGAGGCCGTCCTGGGCGGGAGTGGGGGGGGGGGGTGGGCAGCAGATCACGACCCCGAGACAGCGGAGCCGAGGAAGCCTAGAGAGACAAATAAAGGACAGCAACAGTGCAATGCAAATCATCACAGACCGTTTCTGCCCTCAGGGGGTTATGAAAACTCGTCAAGCCTAAACGGCGACCCATCGAATCGTGCCGGGAAACGCGCGCCCTGCGTGTAAAATGGGGGTCAAAATAACAAAGTGCGTTTCAGAACATTTAATATGGAGTCAAGAAGGCCAATATAACGCCCAGCCCAAAAACAAGGAGAGACATGGCTAATGGAAGCTACCACTTTCTCCTGCCCCGCCTCAGCGATGCCACCCATTTCAGCTGCTCGAGAGATGGCATCTCGCAGATGGTGGCTCTTTCACCTGCACCACCTCAGATATGCCCCCCCCACTCTAGCCGACGCCATTACGTGTCACCCCTTTCACCCGCCTCACCGCACTTTCATCCCCCCGCTCTGAAGTGTACATATTACGTGTGCGCAACATTCAGGGGCGAGAATGCGCAAAGCAATAGCACAATATACGGAAATGCGCAGTTATTGGACCTCAGAAGCTGAAGCAAGAGATGCCAGACACGGAGCGAGGCGCATTGGAGGCAGTGCAGGCTTGGGGTCTCCCACCCTGGTGTCATGGCGCCTCGCCTCGGGGAAACGCCGCCAAGTCTCCTGGGTCGCCTTTCATAAGTCGGCGCAGCTCGGGAGACATTCCAGGCCGCCCAGTGACCATCCAGCTGGAAAATACAGAAAGGCCCCTGTCACTAGCATCCGTTCAAGTAATGCTATTCTTATGGGCGGGGGCGACTGGGTGTGGGGCAGCTCGGACGTTTCTATGCAGACTAGAGACCCCCAGAAAGAAAAAGACAAAACCCCAAAGGGCCGGACTCACACAGCGTTTTCCAACGGGCGTGCAGCATTATAAAACGCTTCTGGGAATTAGGCTTGCGAAAAATAAAAAAATCCGGGGTGGTAAAAGTATCTCTTTTTACATACAATAAGAGCAGTAAGCAGTAGAATTAAACACTTTAAAAATACAGACTATAAAAATGAATGAATATTTTTTTTAAAGTTCATTCCGCGGGAACACGTGCGTCATGTGTACCTCTATTCGCCAGATGTTCGCAGGGGCACCCCCTGATTCATGGAATTATTTGCGTGAAAAACACAGATTTGCGCACCTTCCTGCCCGAAAATCCTCATACTTCAAATATGGATTTTCGGGCAGAAAGGCGCGCAAATCTGCGTTTTTCACGCAAATAATTCCATGAATTCGTCTTTCCGGACTTGGGTGTACATTTTGAAAACATGTACACTGACGCTCTTCGAGGGGCTTGATCACTTTAGTTTTGATCCACCATATAATGTTTTTATTTTTTTTATTTACACACTGGTGTCAGGTGACTTTTGCTTTCTTAACTTCCGCCGTGGTTATTTTTTTGTACAATTTCTCGTTCGCTTCGTTATTCGCGGTGTTTCCCGGATGCTCGCAGTCATTTTATCTGCGTATCCTTCACAAATCGGGGGTCCCCTGGCGGGCAGGTCCGCGAACCAACCGTCTACTGTTCCCAAAAAAACGGCTTCAAATAACGTGGCGCAGACATTCCCAGAAAGAGACAATACATTACAATACATTACGAGTTCGTTAATGTGCACGGAAAACGCGCCCGGTAATCCGCGTGCACGGGGCTTTGCGCGGGATTCCGGAACCCGCTGCGCAGGTGGAGGGGTGCTGGGGAACGGGGGGGGGCGCGCTGGGGACATACGGGTGACGCGGAAGGGACGGCCTGGAGCAGGCGAGGGAGAACCAGAGAAAGAGAGAAAAAGAAACAGAAGGCACGAACTAGAAAACGCGAGGGCGAAAAAAAACGCAAAGTTAAAGGAGTGGGAGCACAAGAGAGAACTACAAATGGAAACATTGAGACGAAACCGGAGGCAGGGCAAGGGCACTAGGGCAGACCTAAAACATGTCATGACAAGGGAGAGAGGGACGTTGTCAAGAAATAAAAGAAAAAGGTGAGGGACAACTACAAAGCAACAGAAAAAAATGAAACAAGTGAAAGAGAAGATGAGCGAAAGACAGCAAAATAGTAAAAGGGCTAAACAGTGAAGAGTGGCAAGAATGCGAAGTGGAAAAAAACAGCAAGACATAAAAAAAAAACAATATTAGAAATAAGAAAGCCCGACGGAGAAGTCAAGGAAAGACAAAAAACGTATAGAAGGACGAGCGAGAACATAAAAAGAACAATCGAAAAAGCAAAGAAAACCGTTATTCCTTCCATCATCTCAAATGGTGCGAGGCTCGCGGTAGCCCAGAACATTCCTCACCCAAAGAGACGCTTTCCCCCAGCCGGAAGTGAGTACAGCGCAGAGAAGGAGCGCATGTTGTACAGTTCTGTGTATGATATAATGGGTTAATTATGACGCGCTTAATAGCCAGAGGTTTCTAAGTGCGGACCCGGGGATCGAACCTGTGGTGCTCTGTGTTGCCTTGCTTCCAAGATGCAGACGTTGGCCCTGAGCTATCCTTCCGAGTTTCGGGAATGAGTTCAGCCCACATTGCCATTAAATCTGCAGTCTCCCCCCTCCAGCGTGGTGTCTGAGTACAGACTTCTCTTGGGTGGGCCAGGCCCGTCCCTGCTGTCTGTGCCCCACGGGCCTCAGAGCTGGCGCACACCGGGTCGCACGCCACTTTCAGCAGCTCTTCTGCGCTCCCTCAGGGGTATTTAGAAGACAAACAAGGCGCACCTTCAGGGACTGTTCATTGCAAGCCCCCGACTTCCCCTTCCCTGTTTTCCCAAGGTTTGATTAGGACACCACCTGAATGGAGACATTTTGTCATGTTCAAACTTTCAATTCACTAAATCTGCCTTGGAAACACAACCCAGTTATCGTTAGGGAGAATTCTCAATATGTGCTCATTTCCCTTACCTTTTGAGACCCCCAGCAACTTTGCTGAATTTCCAGGATTTAATTTTTTTACTTGGGAAGAGTGTGAGCCTTTTCTTCCCACTCTTCCATCTATTTTTTGTGTGTTTTACTTTTGTGTCCTTTAGTTATGGAGTTTTAAAACAACTCCATAGGCAGCACCTTCAGTGCAGTGGCACAGGGATGTCTTTCATAGCGGTGTCAGCCCCCATTGGCTCCCCCCCCTTGTCGTGTACAGATGACATCCCTTGGAAACCTACCTGATCAGTCAGTGAATAAAAGTCCAACCACCTTTTACATTTTGGAAACACAGATCACAGTTTATTGGAGCATACAACAAAATTGGGGGGGCCGTCCCAGCCCTAAAGCACCATGGTTCATGACCATCTATACCACAAAAAGTCCTAGCCCGCAAAAAGTGTGGGGCATCTTCTGACTGTTCCGGTGTCCCCTTGCCGCCTCCTTGCATGTCGCAAGGCACTGGACACACGCGCCAGATTGGTGCACAGAGTGCTTCTCCCTCGGGCCACTGCACATGAAGGTGAGGAGTCTCCAGTGTCCATAAGGGATCCATTGCCCGTCGTCTGACTTTGGCTCAGGTACGGCCATCGGGAAAACCGCCCACGGTTCAAGCCGTGGCGAACTCCTCCCCGGCTAGGACTGCCTCTAACTCTGCCACGCTTTGGGGGTGGCCCCCCCGCTACTCCCAATGCCCCCATGCTCCAAAAACTTACCAATTTACCATCACTTTTTTACATCCGACCTTCAAGATGGCCGTAAGGAACACGTTGTATCCCTTCTCTGACAGATGCACGCCGTCAGCCATATAGTGGGAAGGTAGTGAGTTTAGCAATGTGTCTCTCACAAAGCCAAAGCCATTAGCTAGTGTAAACCTTTCGATACCTCTATTGCGCCTGCGCCTAGATTTTTCCATGGCCCTCTGCAAATAAACCCCATGCCATTGCAGCCTGGGCACCGACTCCGACCATATCACCTCTGTACCCGGTAACTCCTGGGCGAGTGCGCTTAAGCCCACTTGGATCTGTGCCCATAATCGTCCCCTTCCCATGGTTGCGAGGTCATTGCCACCTAAGTGGACCACTAGCACCCTAGGAGCAGGCCTCCAATGTAAATGCCTATGGACGGTCCGCAAAAGAGAGTGCCATCGCATCCCTGATGTTCCTAACCACACTATTCTATTGTGGTCCATCCCTAGGTTGGAACCCAAGTGCCATTGCCAGGCTGCAACCTCAGCCCGTGTTACAAAGGAATGTCCCACAATCCATACTGTGTCATCTGTGGGTAAAAAGTTACAAAAGAGTTAAGACAGAGGAATCGGGAAGAAAACAGAAATCAATGATCATGCAGTCCATCAGTTCTCTCCTGGCTGCGGCCACCTACGGCCCCTCTGCTGGGTGCTCTGCAGCCCCCTGAGGTCTTACATAAAGCTGGAACCTGTTAGACTCCCATCTCCCAATCCTCATGATATCGTGTGCTGGAATGCCCTGTAAAAATGCTGCCGTGGCAGCCCCTATGTGAAAGCTGTGGGATGACCACCCCTGCTCCCTTATCCGCAGGGCCCCCAACTTTGTGGACAGGACTTTTCTAAACTGATAGTTAGTCAGTGGGGAACCGCTTTGGTGCACCAGTAGCGTACCCGGCTGTTGGGGCCTCATGGCCAGGTACCTCTTTAACAAATGCACTGGACAGCTGCTGTTGTGGTTGCATTGGTGGAGTACCACCGTCTTCCCTTTCCCTGCCTGGTCCGTCTTACTTTTCCGTATTCCGATCCTTAGCTTGGCCCCCCCTGCCTCTGGACAGATTTGGACATCCCCCACTGCAAATGCCCTGGCCGAAACATCTCCTTCCCCCGCTGCCACTAGTTCGCTGATCCTAAAGGCCCCAAAAAATGCCAGTGAAAATGTGGCAGCGAATAGTGCTGACTCAAATTCATCAAAACATATTCCAGGTAATGCCTCAATTAGTTTATTCAACATATCTGCCCCTCTGCCCGTCCCCATCCTTTTAAAGCCATACGAACCCTATACCCCCCATTGGGTTTCCCAATCCCCTCAGTTTGCTGTGGAATGCTACGGTCACCAGGTGGGCAGCTGCCCAGCTCCTGCTCTTCCCATTACCATGGGCCCATACCACAAATGCCTGTACCTGTTCCTCCAGAGAACCACCCCAAATGACATTGCTCTCAATCATTTGGATGAACTTACCATAGCCCTGCCGGTACCGGGATCTGACGCCTGGCGTGAGCGATCGCTCGCCCATTTCCCAGAGCGCCTGGTCCACATCACCAGCTGCCACCACTCGTCCCTGAAAGCCATCCCCTCTGTATTTGCCTTTGGATGTGCCGCCCGGAACTTGTGCCACTGGAAACGAGAAAGAGAGTCAGCTGCAATATTTACCACACCCTGTACATTTCTGGCCCTGAATTCAATGTTTCTTTTCAAGCACACCTCCACCAGCTTTCTGAGTAAGCTCAAAACCGCTGGGCAAGACGCTGACTGCAAGTTGATGGCCTGAACCACTGCTTTGTTGTCGCACCAGAATCGCACCCTTCTGTTGCCCAATTCCCCAGGCCATAGCATAAGTGTCAGTACAATAGGGAATAGCTCCAAAGCCATGCTGTTCTTAGTCTTCCCCTGCTTATGCCACTGGCCTGGCCATTTCTGGGCAGACCACTCACAGCCCAGTATCACCCCAAAACCTTCGCTACCTGAGGCATCAGAGTAGAACTGCAGTTCCTCACTGGACTGCCACGGGCCCCTCCACAAAGTGACCCCATTGAAATCTTTGAGAAATGCCCGCCACATGTGCAGATCCTCTTTGAGGCCTGCACCTAAGCGGATGTGATGGTGTGCCATTGTCACCCCGCTGTTGCCCTGGCTAACCTGCGTGCGAATACCCTCCCCGCCGGGATGACCTTTGCCGCACAATTCAGCTTCCCCAGTAGTTGCTGGACCCTCTCCAAAGTTGCCCTGTTTTTACTCCATGTAGCCCCAATTTCCTCAACCAATTCTGCCACCTTGTCTCGGGGCAGTCTGCAGGTGCCCTCCATCGTGTCTATCTCAATCCCCAAGAAAGTCAACACCTCGGTGGGCCCCTGTGTCTTTTCCGGCGCCAATGGGACACCCAATCTAGCCATCAATCCCTGAAATGAGGACAAAGCCTGCATACAATCCCCAGGACCCTCTTGCCCAACAAACAGAAAATCGTCCAGATAATGTAGCATGTCCCCGCTCCTCTCCACCTTCCGGGCGACCCATTCGAGAAATGTACTGAATGCCTCGAAATAAGAACAAGCTACTGAGCACCCCATTGGCATGCACTTATCCACATAAAACAGGCCCCCCCCAATGAAAACCCAATAGATGAAAACTCTCTGGGTGTACAGGGAGGAGTCTAAATGCAGATTCAATGTCTACTTTTACTAATAGAGCCCTCCGGCCTGTGGCGGCAACCATCAACATGGCCTGATCAAACGATGCATAGTGCACTGAACATTTGCCCTGGTCCAACCAGTCATTCACCGAATCCCCCTTGGGATAGGACGGGTGGTGTATTGATCTGAACTTGCCCTTCTCCTTCTTAGGTACAATGCCTAGTGGTGAGATAATGCAGTTTGGGAGAGGAGGGATGGAAAAAGGCCCCGCCACCCTGCCTAGTTCAACCTCTTTTGCAATTTTTTGTGTGACCACCAGAGGATGCTGAAGTGCAGAGGGGAGGTTTCTAGCCATCTGTCCAGTCAAGGGGCCTTCATAAGGGATCCTAAATCCTTCCGAGAAACCTTCCCACAGCAAATCCCTTTGCCGGGCCCTCGGGTAGTCCTGTAAAAATTCCAGAAGCACCCCTCTGTCCACCGGGGATGGCCCCATCGCCCAAGCCCCTTCATTGACCCCCTTTTTGTCCTCCCCCCGGTTGGAGCCCACCCTCTGTTCTGAAGCATGAAATGCTTGGGTGCCCGCCCCCGCACTTCGCACATTGATGAGAGAAACAGCACTTGATTCCCCATGTGCACAACCCTTTATTGAATGACCTGCATTCCTTCCCATCCCTGAATCCTCCACTTGCTTGGACCCTCCCCTCCTGTCTCTGTTTTCCTTCCATTGCTCCCTTGTTGGTCTGTCCCCCCCCCCCTCCTTGCTTTGGACGGATGAGAACTGCAACAGAGGCCGCCTTTGCAGTCCTCATCCCTATTTGTAGGCCGTCCCAGGGCCCGGCCGGAAATGCCCGCCCCTGGGACACCCTCCCCTCACCGTGACAAAGCGGAAGGGGTGGGAACCTCCCTGCGGGGATGGAGGGCTGCCAGAGGGGTGCCCACGCTATGTGGGACGTCCCTCGAGCGCCCCCTGCAGGGGCTAGTACGTCCCCTGACTTCCCAAGGTTTAAATACCTTCTCTGGGACTGACTACCGTCTCCCAGAGCATGTAAAGTTAAATTGGCTTTACTAGTCTTTTTAAATTTACTGATCCAGCACACCCTATCTTACTATAGAGTGCTGGAGGGGTTGCCTAGCTTCCCCTGAGTCAAAGCCCTCATGTAACAGTAAAATGTTACCTTTTCCTACTTTAAATGGCTGGTGGCAGTGGTTTAGATCAACCACCCTGATTTTTCCCGACCGCTAACGGTAGCTAAAAATCGGGTCAGCCATGTTTTTCAATATGGCGCCCCAGACCTATCTGTAAAAACAGACTCCAGTCATCTTTTTTTGCCATTTCTTTTAGGAAAAGTCCTTGTGTTTGTCTCTGTGCGCCAAACCTGGTTTGGTCCCTTTGTTCATTGGCCTTTGGCGGGCCTCAGTGCTGCAGCCCTCCTCTGGCGCCTGAGTGTCTGGAATGGACAGGATGTGAGGGAGGTGCCCGAAACTCCCTGTGCTTAGTCTCCTAGGAGACCTGAATGCACTCTGGTGTGATTGGCCAGCTGGCTGTGCTGCAAGGACAGTCATCCCGCTGTGTGAGTGACAGCCACGCTGGAATGAATGGGGGAAAACTGTTTAAAAGCAGGTCTCTGGGACTTGGAACGCAGAGTCGACCACTGGAACGAAAGAACCGAAGACGACCTGAAGGAAGAGGACTGCTGCAACTCCTGGACAACCGGTGAAGCCCTGCTGCAGGTCCGAATTGCCTGAAACTCCAATCAACAGAGAAGCCCTTCAAGGTTAGCTTCTTCCCTTGAGTTTGGTGGGAACAACCAACTCGCAAGCCACCTGGACACCATCCCCATCTGGTCAAATTCTCATCAGAGTACTGTTGAAAACCGGATAGCCAGAGGGAAAGAAACCAGCTGGTGGACTTTAAGGCATTCACACCTTGTTTGTTTATTTGTTTGTTTATTTGTTTGGTAATGCGCACCAAGCCCTTAGGTAGACGGGCGCAACAGAAACAAGGAGTCTTAAAACTTAGTTACAGTGCAAAGGTAGCAATACATAGAGCAGTGATTGCAGTAGGAGTAAGATACAGGTACAGGATACATTAAGTACAAAGCAATGGTCTTGGTAAGTCAGGAGGCATTGTCATGAATATCAGTATATGCACACCTACATTTACAGATATGAATATAAACTTTACATGTCTACATTATAGTATAACCATATTGCATGCAGATATGACAGAGCGGAGCGACCTACTGTTAACCAGATTACAGTGTAGTGGGCGGACGCAAGTTCGTGTAGGGAAAGAGGGGTGCAGTTCGTCAGTTAGGTGTCATTGGTGTGTAGCCAGTTGAGTATCTTATGTCTAAATTTGGGGTAAGGTTGTTCCAGCCTGAGGTCAACTGGTAATTTGTTCCAGCATTGTGCAGCTTTAACAGGGAAACTAGTTCCTCCTGCTGTTGACGTTTGAACCTGGGGATCTCCAATATAAATGAGTTGGCGGATCTCGTAGGGCGGGTGGCTGTTCTCCTAGTAATTTTATCCATTAGGGAGGGAGGTGCTAGGTTGTTCATGCATTTGGAGGTGAGGGAAGCTGTTTTGAGCAGAATTCTGTCCGTTATTTTCAACCAGTTTACCTCTTTCCTGAATTCGGTGATATGCTCTCTGTAGGGGATGTACAATGCTGCCCTCAGATCGTGATTCTGTAGTCTTTGGATTTTGTCTGTAACATATTTATTGGCGTCCTTAAACCGACGTCTAGCTACAGCTTTTGGCCTCATCCCTGGGCAGTGCAGGAACCTCCCTACGTCCTCCTTCTTGTCCCCACGACTGAAGCTCAGGAATACCGAGATCTGCTCGAACTGCCAGGAACAACTGCCTCAGCTACAGCTTTCTTCATTAACAAGGTACTGTGTAAACACGGTTCGGAACTATTTTCGGCCATCGAGAAAGTGTGTGAAACTTTCCTCAACTTCAAAGGCTTGTCCTTCCCTAAATATTCGTCAAACTTTTCACCTAGCCAAACTCTTCTAAACTCTGTGGCAAAGACTTAACCGTTATCTACTACAACTGTGCTATCCTGTACAAAGACTCTGAAGCATTGACTTTGGCCCAGGCCTATTGAGAAGAATTTCTGGTTGTAGCTAACTGAAACCCTTTGCCTGGCCTGTGAATGTATTTGGGCTGTCTATTCTTATAACCTTGTCTTTTTACCCCTTTATTAAGTATCTGAAGTGCCATTTTGCTCCCACTTCATTTACTTACCGGTTGTGTATTTGTGGTTTATTAGTGTGATATTGAGATGCTCTTGCTAGTATAATATTTTCTAACTGACTGAGTAAATAAATGTATATTCTTTTACCAAGAAACCTTGAGTAAGTGTTTGTTTGAATCACTGTATTAGTCAGTACTTTGTGTAACTTGTTCTATTGCTCATTAAACTCTTGAGATAAGTCTGGCTGCTACGCCATCGCTACCACTTTACAGTGTAGTACAGGCTTGTACCAAAGGGGACATTGTGCTTACACTTGTAGTCTTAATTGCCTGTAGTGTTCCCTAAGGGTACTGCAGGTGATTCTGCCTAACAGTTATCACAACACTTAAGGACACACCTGCGTCCTCTCTTGCAGAAGCACTGTCCTAGCAGGTCAGAGGGCCCACCCCCGCCTACCACAAAACATTCTTTCCCACTGCAGCCCTCCCTGCCTGTATTCACATGCACTTAATTCCCACTAATTCCGTCCGGCACAGGAGGCTCTGGATACCCCACTCCACAGCCGAGCCTAGGTGCACTGAGAGTACCGTGGTGGGGAATTGGTGCAGTATAAAAGCCTATTCACATAACATGCAAGCCTCGTTTTACCTCTGGGGCCACATCCGCTGAGCCCATCATCCCTCCTGAGGTCCAGGCTTGTGATCCGCCACCCAAGAAAGACATGCATGGTTTGAGAACTGTTGCAACTTGCCGAGGCTGTGGTATTTCGTGGCTTACTTGAGAAGATCTATGCAGAATGCGGGGGGTGGGAGGAGGCCCTAATAAACCTCTAGTTTCCTGAGGGTTGTTACCACAGAGCAGTGCCAGCAACAGTTCTGCCGGCACCCTCTGTGAGATTTTTGGGTATGCCCAGTCCCCTGTTCTGGTCCATGCTCACATAGTGGGCCTATAATCTAAATGCCATAAAAAGCGACATTGGGTATATTAAAAGTCATGCCACAGTAAGAGAGGGCAAGACAGTTTGCCCCAAAATGCAAGCCTAAACCAGTAATACAATATGCCATGCTTATTTTATCCGTGGATCATGTTCAGCCCAGGAAAATGCACAGAAAGGCCAGGTTAGGCCTCTAATGCAAAATACATTTGTCTGTTGGAAAGGCACACTGGCAGAATGAAAAGCCTGCCTCAAACTTTAACACAACAAGGTGCCTAGCAAATTCAAACACATGTACTCCTGCATTTGAAACAAGGAGCAGCATTTAACTTGCATCTGCCACATTAAAAAACAGAGGGTCGTTTGTAAACAAAAAGAAATACACTTCCTGATGCATGTTATGCAGCTACAATATTAAAGGCAGTGAGAAAAAATGTCCCCTTGCACCTTATGAAAAGGGCCTTGAACAGTGATAGCAAGATGCAAGTTATTGACATAAAAAAGGCTTCACACTAATAATACATGCCACAGATTGAAAGGCTATTTACTTTCAGATGCAACATGTAAATATGGGCACAGGAAATAAAAGACCGTAGGTTTCGATTCTTGAGAAAGAGTCAGTTGCAGAGCAGAACACTCAGGCAGTGAATAAAGAACTTTATGAGGGCTTGGTCTCTGGGAGAAGCAATACAATGACCAGTACCTGTGGAATAAGTAGGGCTAATGAGTTTGCTCCAGGTTAAAAAATGTTAAGCCTAAAAGGTGACTGGGCCCTATGATTAAGGGGAGCCTAATGAGAGATGGATGCTAGTGGGTATCTGACTGAAGTGCCTGACCAGACCCCTTTGCTTCCCCAAAACAGGAGCCCTGCTGACTTTCCTCGGCACCAAAAACAGAGAAATCCAATGTAAATAGATTACTCCAAACAAAACCAAGGGGAAGGGGACCTGCCTGCCTTCATATTTGACCTTATTAGTGGGTGGGGGGCAAACTGTGTAGACCCTTAGCATATTTTACTGAATATTAATTTAATTAACTCCCCTATAAATTGACGCAGGGGGAGTTTGAACGCTATTTCAAGTTATAGTAATTTGAAGTAATTGGGTACATCTATTTTTTCTGTCAACCCCAGACTTCTCTAAATAAAAGGGATGTCCTTGTCCAAAAACGACTTTTCTATCTGTCTTCACTCACCAGACCTAGCCTTTAAACAGAGCGGTGCTGAATGTAACTGAAGCCTTTGTTTTAATGCTGGGTAGAGAAGTGCTTTGCCAAGTGAAACCAAGTGTAATTCTCCATTGAAAAATGTACTCTTTCCTGAAAGTGAGAACGTCACCCTGATAGAAGAAAGATTGTATATTGCTTTGGGGTGAAAAAGTATTCTCAAAAGTCTGTGTGATTTTAAAACTGCTAGAATTAGAAAGGGATGCACGTGAAATTGCTTTGAAACCCAAAACTGTGCATTTGTTTTAAAACTAAACCCTTATCAATAAATGCCAATGCTTATACTTTAGGAATGTACCATGGCATTATTTAATTTTGACACATAAGGGGTTCATGGGACACGAGCGCTTGACCTGTTTATTTGGCCTGTGTTTCAAGTATCTGAGACAAAAAGGGAAACGTGTGTTTTGTATTGAAGCTTTGTTTTGTGCCACAGAGAAGGTGGTGTGTGTAACCATTAAGTGCAAGTATTTATTGAACCTATAATTTAAATAAATATATATCCTGCCTATACCCCTGACTGGTTCTTGCCTCATTCGTGGCACAGGGGGAGGGATCTACGTGGCTCTATATGAGTCAGAGACAGGGCGAGCTGGACACAAACAATTGATGTGCTGTGGGTCATCTTGTTTGGGGGGCGGGAAATCCCCATTTAAAGCGTGGTCTCCCGATAAATCGTTACATATCATAGATGCCCAGAATTAAAAGTTATACCACAGTAAGAAAGGGCTAGACTGGCTGCCCCATCATGCCAGTGTAGCCCAGTAATTAAGTGTAATATGTAATACCATGTTATTACTGGGCTAGACTGGCATGTTAGGGCAACCAGTCTAGCCCTTTCTTACTGTGGCATGATTTGCATCTGGGCATCTATGATAAAGCAAGCATGATAACATGCTTGCTTTATCATCAATGCCAGAATTAAAAGTCATGCCACAGTAAGCCACATCCATACATAACATTCACTCCCGGATGTACTCAAACCATTTATTTGTGCACCCATACACCATACTACACTGGCTCATTCACGGTCACACACACACACACACACACTACTACATATAACACATCCATGCATGCACGCATACATGCATCATAAACATGCTGCACAAATTCACATGCGCACGCCACACACACACTTCTTTTTTTTCTTACCTGCTCACTTGTCCCAACTGAATCCATCTTTGCCTGGAAGGCCTCCCATGCTCCAACCTCCACTACACAGACAGGAAACCAGCTTCTAGGCAAGGATGACATCTTTATCCAGGGAGTTTGGGCTACGGGTCACATGTAGCATGCATTAGGCAAGCTCTTTCCCTTTCAGCGCCATGGACTGGACCACCTCACTCAGTAAATATCCCATACCTTCTCCTCCTCTATGCTGTTTCATCCCTTGCCCTCTCTAGGATGCTCCTCTTCATCCCCTCTTCCCTCTTTCTCTTCTTCAGATCCACCCTTTCAATGAACAGGTGTTCTACCCCTGCTTCTCCTCCTCCAACTCCAACATTTCTTTGTATAAACATTTCTCCTCCACCAAGCTTTTCTAATCGGCCAACTCCAAGCTTTCCCTGTACACAATCTCCTCCTCCACCCCTTCCTCCTCCCTCATCAACACATCTCTCAAGAACGCTGCCCCTTACCCCACAGAGCTATTGTAAACTGGCTGCCTTTTATAGTGTGGGTAATGTGCTGGGTGGGTCAAGAAGGCATCTGGTTGGCTGCCTTGTTCCTTCCTGATTTTCTTTGGCTCTGATTGGGCGCATTGCCCAAAACAACTGGACATCCGAAGGCTGCGGACCCAAGCCCTAGAGAATAGTTTCTGACTAATGAACCGGATGGGTTTCTCCTAACCTTGGTGTTCCAGAGATAGCAACACCTCACATCCTATCTAAGAAGCATTGGTCCATAAAATGAAAGGTTTGGAGAAGCCTGACATAATAAATGGTTCGGGTTGGCATAAGTTGATCTTGAGTTCCTCAAAAGCTACTCTTCCTTCTAATGTCCACTTGAGCCTGTTAGTGAGGTTGGATTTCACTGTCGCGAAGGGGACTTGCAATGGTGGAGAAGTTTGGGCTGAAGCCATGTTAACATTGAATGTGATCAAGGAAGGCTCTCGGTTCTCTCTCTCTAGTGGGTAAAAGGATTTCTGCACTGCCTCCACTTTGTCTGATTGAGGTTGCACCGAACCATAGCTAACATAAAACTCTAGGTACTCCACAGTATATTACATCAACATTTGTCAAGGTTACCGTTCAATCCAGCCATCTGAAACAATAGACCAATAAGGTACCAATGACGCATGTGCTCCTCAGCGGTTCTACTGTGGATTACAAGGTCATCATATAGGCTTGCATGGAAGATTAACGGGAGCAGAAAATGGAGGCCTGAAGACATTGAAAGGTGCCAGAACCACATCCAATCAAAAAAGGAAAGACCTTTAATTGGAATAGACCTTCTGTTTGTTTGTTTGTTTATTTGTTTATTCATTTTGTATAGCGCTCCTGACCCAGAGGTATATGGGCGCTTAAACATCAAGTTACAGGCAAAGGTGAGGAATATTTGTACATTTGTAAAGCATATGCATGGTTACACGTAAGCAGTTAGTGCATATATAGAAGCAAGCAGGCATAGTGAGGATACAATCATGCATTAGGCATACATGCAAAGTTGGTTATTTATTGAGTAACCAAGTGATGACCTTAGTTCTGAAAGGTTGGAAGGTGGGGGTGGATTTAATATCCAATGGAATAGTGTTCCACAGTTGTGAGGCAAGAACTGGGTAAAGAAGGGTTTCTTCTCATGTCTTGTGGTGTGAGGGGGATTTGTCAATAACCATTTGTAAGGTCTGTGAGGGGTCGGTAATGCAAAGCAGAGAACTGCTTTTAGATGTCTCAAAATATCCCATTTTATTAAAGAAATGATATAAAGAAAATACCTTTCTTGCCCTACTCTACAGAGGAATGATGTGATAGGATATTTATAACGTGCTTAATACCCAGGGGGTTCGAAGTGTGGACCCACGGATCGAACATGTGGTGCTCCGTGTCCTCTTTCTTCCAATGCAAGCATGTTGCGCCGCAGCTATCCTCCTGAGCCAATTCCCTGGCTTGGCTAACAGCCAAGGGAACATTGTCTAACATGGGATGACTGTGTATCACAATAAACAACCAACATATACAGAAAATATATAGCAACACAATATAATAAACAATATTAACATAAAAGCTGGATTTCCTTTTCCTCTCCTGGGTAAGGTCTCTTCCCCAGGATTCAAAGTCAACTCAGAAATGTTCAAGGAAAGAAAGGCTTTGAACCGGCTCTTGATAGTTGCAAGTCAATGATGAAAGTTCATCAAACAAAAATCCACTGGTAACATTTCTTTGTTCCTGGATGAAAGTTGCACTTCCAACTCCCAGAAAATAAATAGCACCAATGGCAATCCTGGTGATGATACATGGTCTCTTCTCCCAGATTTGTTTGCCACAGTTCAAAAGAAGACGTAATATCCCCCACTGTCAACAACACACAGTTCTTACTCGATAGTTAGGAATTGGTTATTTGCAACTTTACACATTGGTATATTTATCAGGCTGTTTTATTTGTGCTGCTGCTTCCACTTCAACAACACACTTCTACTGTTGTTCTATGAGAACAGTCACCTTTGTCCCACATTACGTAACTGCTTCAAACCACTTCCATGCTCCATCTGCTGACCACTTATTATACCACCACAGTTTAAGTACTACTACCACAGCTCAGTACCTTGAATTATCAGGTAGGTTTTGACAAGACTCTTTAACCTCATCAGGTAGGCAAGGCACTCTTACTTTTAATGACTTTCTCAAAGGGTGGCCTCTATGCCGCTCCTGTCTGTCTGCCACAATAACAACCTGATTCTGCCTGCAAGATTCACTTCTCTCTCGTCTACACAGTCTTTGGCAACACAGGTTGTCTCTACTTTTAGAATATTCTTCACAACCAATCATTTCCCCTGCCCCTGCTTTACTCACCCATTTCTGACAGCCATCAACCCTAAGTGATTACCCAAAAGCCTTGGTGCCATTGCCATCTTCAGGAAATACTGGTACTCCTGTATTATAGGCCACCTGAGTGTTAACAACTTCACAATACAGTTGGATGACTCTTTAACTCTTGAAATAGTTGATCATACTAGAACAAAGGGTTGCCTCTTGGCTTGGGTAATTCTTGTTCTCTTCAGTGGTTTGAACTCTTTATTTCGTATTAATAGAAACAATGTCACTTCTGGATACAATCTAGGATTCAGTCTTTTAGTTGAAAACACAATTAAGCACATGCAATCACTCTTCAAAGTAGATTTCAAGGTTTAAAGATGAAAAGATAATTGTATTCATGTGTAAAGGCAAGGCAAAAGATACTTCTCACTTCCTTTGGGTATCACAAGTAGGCAAACAGGACCTCTTTCTGATGTGGTTTTCCGTCTTTATTAAGTGTAACTCGTATAATGTCACGGTTCGGTATTCTAAAATGGTACTATCAGCGTTCTCTCTCCTTAATTAGGGACACACGACCACTCCATTAGTCAGCAACAGTCTTTTAATATGGGAATAACGGGTTTCAGCAGCTTTCACTTCTCACGCGAATAACAGGACTTTCTCGGTATACGTTGTAGAGGAGGTCCCAAATAAAGCCTGCATGCCAGTCGCCCATTATGAAGTTCTCGGAACGTTCACACCAAAATATGTGACATATGATGAGCAAATAAACCAGCAGAGCGCCGCAGTGGGGCTCTTCCCAGTGCCCATCAGAAGAGCAACACCCATTGAAGTACCGATACCCAGAAAACCATGGACAGTAAGGTATCCATTTCGGAAACCCTACCAGCAAATGAAATGAAATGAAGATTGCCTAAGTACTGTCCAGGAGGAAACCAACAAGGCCTTAATGGAAGACGAATGGTGATGTCACGAGGGTCCAGACGAACGTGCAGATAGAAGAAATGACAACCAAAAAATGACACACAGAGACAAAACGCCATGAATAACGATATCATGAACCTAAAGGTGGAGAATGATGTTGAAATACAAAGAAGTTCAAGCTGAAAGCAAGATGAAGATATTCAACCAGTTTACACCTGTAAATATGCTTGGAACCGCAAGAAAGCTAAGGAAACAGTGCGGCTTGCTATGCTAAGTAGAAAATGAGTGCGGTAAGCACCATTATACATAATGTACCTCAAACGAAGTGCCTTATTATAAGTATGTTTCCACTTTGCAAACAAAGCAGAACCAACCCAGGTTACTAAAGGCCAAATGAGCAGAGATTCATATTTAGCAAAACGAGAAGAGACCACTGAATCGAAACTCGGCAGCGGCAGCTTGTGCCAGAGAAGCCAAGGTCATACCAATAGAAGCTATGAACAGTAGCTACTTTTAATTGAAACTAAGACCAGAATATCCTGCCTCTGAAAGATCGAGATAAGAAGGCGAAGGCAGGTGGTGGGTGAGATGAAAATCAAATACACAAATTGAGAGAAACGAGACAAATTCACGGTGTGGGAATCACGTTTCCAGCCAAACAAGAAGCAGCACGGGTTCACACCTAGGCTTGGCACCGGACCAATCAGAGATATCAGAACCTTTCCAGACAGAGGATGCAGTTTCGAGGCCAACCACAGTGAACTAATTGACACATGGCTATTAAAGTAATGATTGATTGTAACCATAATCTGAGGAAGGCTGGGTAACTAAGGTGCACCCCGCACCTGGCCTACCATTCTGCATGCTGCTAAGCAAAGTGGAAAAGTATGCATGAGGTTGGTGCCAACCCAATCACAATGGACCAAATATTCCAAGGTCCTATAGTTAGTAGAACCAATAGGACGTCGTACTTTTAGTGATGGTCGCAATAGTCATTTTTGAAGGAAGGGCTTAGATGCCCATCTGACAGTGTTTATCCAATCCCCTCATATATACATATATAGTACCCATAGTAAAGTTTTCTTTTTCCAACCAATAGAATTGCATGTTAACTTTTGATGAATTTTGAGTATAAATGTTACAACGTGTATGAAGTTCGTTGGAGTTGAAGCGAGAAGGACGATCGCATCACTGCTGATATCCATGACTCCCCGTTTTTTGTACTTGTCATTAAACGGACTCCCTTTGTCAAATCATTGAGTTGTCCTTATTGATTGTTGTTGGAGTAATACATCTGCACCCCCATCGATCTCAAGGGTGCAGCTATCTCGTTTTAAAGTACTTTTGAGCAAACCTCGGCTCTATGGGCCGGCCGGGGGTCTCGGAGTACAACGTGAGTGCTACATTTCAATTGTTAGCAATACTTTGAGTACAACTAACAGCTTCTGCTCACATAAAGTCATACGCGACTCAATAAGGAGTTGGAAACAGTAACCGCAAGGCCCGTCAAAGTGTTAGAACACTGTGCTTCGCTCACCGGCTACTCACACACTTACTTTGTGGGTTGCACTGCTTTCCCGACTTCCACTACTGCTTCTGGCTTGCTGGGGACCCACACTGTTCCTCTGAACGGGTGCCTCTGGTCCGGCCACTTGAATTGCGAATGGGTGAATTAGATAGATCCACACGCTGACATTTTGTTGGACAATCTACCTACTTTTGGAAATCTCTGGGATGGCACTCATGGATTGAGCAGGGCTTTGCTCTTAGGGAAAAGCAGGGTTCTGGTCAGCACTTCAGTCAATGCTCCACAGAAATCCACCCTCTGTCATTCCAGGGAAGTCTCAGAGCCTTTGTTATCTAGTCTCCTCTGCAATGTTTCCACGCAGATGAAATTTCAGCAGATCTCCTTTGGTCATTTTTGGCAGCTGTCCCTTGATAATCTTTTTCCTGCTCTTCCCTTTTCTTATGATGCAAGACTTTATTACTCTCTAAGCCCCTCCCCTGGGCAGTGAACATTAGGTGGGGCTAAATTATGATCTCACAACCCGGATATGACATTTACATTTCTCTCCAACCCACAAGCCCAGCCCCTGTCTCAGGATTGGTTCAGGAGTCTAGAATAGAAATGTAGCAACTCCCAATTGAAATTCAAATTTATTTCCTATGTCTATTTTAGCTAGAAAGTTTTGTCACTGTTTATTACACGGTCACACCCAAGTCAGGGAGCTCCTTTCCTTAAAATGAATGTGGCGTACAATTAAGCAATTTGATTGATATCAGGTTCTTTTTGGTAAGTCCGTCTTGCACACAACCCCAACAAATACCCGATGCCTCAATGGACTATGAACCAGGCCAGTGTGTATTAAGAATCTTTATTTATTTAAACAAATATCACAATTAGATTACATCAGCCACCAATAATGTGGCAACACAAGAACAAAAGGACTTCAGTAAAGACACTAACATGGAGATATGCTTCACAATTAATTCCTTTTTAAATGACCCACCAATAGAAGAAAAGTACACTTCAACACACTCAGTGATTGCACATTTTGTTAAAGCTTTCTCCCGGAACCCCTCACCCTCCAAACATCAATTAGGCTTCATTCCTTTGAATGGAAGGCAGTGGCAGGGAGTGGGAACACAATGGGAAAATCGGATTTGGGGTCGGACTCACGGAAATAATATGAAAAGAAGAAAAGCGATAGAAATTCGTTTTGCCACACTTGAAAAGAGCAGACAGGGCTTTGGGATTTTAGTCGGCACACAATGGGAAAATCAAACTTTGAAATATTTGATCACAGAACCAATAGGGGAGACAGAAATGCAATGGGAAGAATGTGTTTTTCTACAACTTACAATAACACACAGGGCATTGGGGTTTTTATCAAAATAGAAGGTGAAAATCGGTTTGGGGTTTGAATCACAGATGCAATGTAAGAGAGAAAATGCCAATTGGAAAATGTGTTTTTCAGAGCCCAATGGAAAAATCAAATTTGGGATGTTTAGCACAGTTGCAATGTGCAATGTGAGAAAGAAAATGCAAATAGGAAATTCGTTTTGCAGAGCACAATGGGCACACAAGGCACTACTGGGCTTCCCACTTCTGATTTAAAAATAAATGGGGAATTTCGTTTTTAAACCCTGCGCACACACATGGAAGCAGGGTTTGCGATACATTCTTTTGGCAGTTCTTTATGTCTATACCGGTTCAAAACACACTGGGAAATGATTGTTGGTTTCAAATACCAACAATACAGATCCCATGAATTCAATAGGGGAATTCATTGATTTACTTTGATAAATATGCTAGGGATCTACAGAAACAAACCAGATATTTTCAATCGGTAAATAGCAAACACGATGCTGGAAGAATACAGGGCCTACACAATCTTGGCTTTGGGGTAGTTCTACTTAACGGAGAGGTCTGGACTGGGCATCATGGAGCATCAGAACACACCACTGGGCAGCAAAGGGGTCAGTCATCCAAGGGGCCCCTATCAGCGCCTATGTCTCCTTGCTCCTGTTTCCAATGCAAGACTTAGGCCTCTCTGCTGGGATGTTATTCACCAGGTTTCAGTAGCAGGTCGCCTCTCGGAATTATTGGAAGAACTCCAGCTCTCATGCAAACTGGCTTATTTATAGGGCAAATGACATCAAAATTTGTCATGGTTCTCGCGAAAGGGATTGGTGGATTCTCACTACCCCCCTCCCACCTGTGTGCTGATAGGACAAGGGGATGAGAGAGTGCTTTGGGTTAGCTGTGGGAGGGGAGAGCTTCATTCATCATCCCACTTTGGCAGGTGGGATTGGCATGCTTTTAGGACATAGAAATCTCACTACATGGCAAGTACCCTAAATTTCCAAATCTTTACATGTATGAATATATTTACAACAACTACATTTTAAAGTGAATCAATTGAGACTAGTATCCTTTCTGTGCAGAGATACCGTTTTTCTTCATATACTCAGGAACCATATCAGTGAAAAATATGCCATTTTACAGGCATCATATTAATTATGATTGGCATGCTTTTATCAACTTTTGCATCTCTTATAATCATGGGAAAGCACAAATCACATGTTCATGAATAACTTTAGTTGTGTTTATCCCACCAAAATCGTTTTAGCATGGTTAGAAGGGGTTGACTGTCACCTTCAATAAAATCTTGGAATGATTGTGCGGTGCACGCTGTCCATTTTATGCAATAAAATGCATTTCTCCCATTTTAAATCAATGTGCAGTTTCACTCCTCATTTGCTGGCCCCCACCTTTTTTAAGTTTCACTCCTCTTTCAGGCATGTGACGTAAGCAGAGAGATCTGGTTTATGTTAGCTTACCCCTTCAATGCATAGGATGTCCTCATAACAGCTTCTAATGGGCGCTTTATGGGCTTTGTGACCTCAAGGTCAATCCGGCTGCAAAAACAGAGATGGCCCTATCTGGTCTTCACCACATTTCTTATCTAAGAAGTAATTCTTTCTTGGATGTGTAAGGAATGGTGCTGATGGATGACGACAACCAGGCCTGAATTTCCAGGACAACAGAGGGAGATTCTGGCGTTAGTTTCACATTGGGAGACATGATCATCCATGTGCCCTGCAGCACACAGCCTGCAAATTCGTACATAAATGAATTTTAAACGACATCTCAAAAGGCACACATTTTCAAAAATATGTGCAGGTTGCTTTGAAATTGTCCACGTGGATGAGCTTGTGATATGCAGAAACCATATTCACACTTTGAAAGTCTAGCAAGCATTTTACAGAGCTTATTGTTAATCTAGATGAAGGAAAAACGAAATGACATTCTTTTATTTATTTTACATGTAAAATGCTCTGTTTCACTGCAGCTGCTGGGAGCACAATCTGGTATTTCATTGAAGATACTGTGCACTGCGGTTTCTGGAAATATTTGTCAAAACATCATTGCAGCGTGTCTTTCTCTCCCTTCATGAAATGCATAGCGCACATTTTAGCATCTTCAGATTTTTAGGCCCACTTTCTTTCCTTTTGATTTGGGACCCATAGGCCTTAGGTTAGACATCATCTTTGCACTGGTCTTTTATTTTGGTGAGGCCTCATAACTGACTCTGGCCTCTGTATTTCTGGCGATTTGGTGAAAATCCGTCAAGCGGTTTGGGCTGTAGGCATGCGCAAAGTTTTTTCCCCATTCAGTCTATGGGAAAAAAAGACATTTTGGGACCCCCCCTATAACTTTGCCCCCCCTGACCAAACCTCACCAAACTTTGCAAAAAAATTCAGAGTGGGCCATACACTTTTTGTTGTAAGGTTTGGTGAGGAATCGTCCAGGGAGAGCGAAGTTATAAGCTGCCCAAAAACTGCTCTTCCTATGGAAACATCAACTTAACCATAACTACGCAGTCACTACCATGGCCTTGTAATATATATATATATATATATATATATATATAAATATATATATATATATATATATTTATATATATCTTCAGCTAATCATGGGGGATTTAATAAAATGTCAGCTGTGTTGCCTGTGCAATAGTTTTTTTCTCAATTATATAGAAACGAAAGCAGCGATAATGATAAAATTTTGCCACCAGTTATGTGATACATGTAGCCACTATTATCCCAAGTTTCAGCTTCTTCCCACTTTCTGGGGAGCGGTGATCACTTTTTGGCTAGGTACCAGAGTTCTGAAATCCTGACTTTTATGCACATTACCCCCACAGAACTACCTTGCAATTAACCTTCAGATGACACCTCAATGGCTTTTTTCGCCCTCATATGACAGAGACAATCGCAGAAATGTGGTCCCATGGGTCATTCAATAGCAAAATACATGATACATATTCTCTTCTGTTTCATTCCACAGCTAGTTTCACTTTAGATCAGAGGAGTTTATTTCTTGGAACCCATGTGATACAGAGTCTGTTAGGCAGCAATGTTGACAATGTCTGCACAATGTCTGCACTAAATCTTCTGGCCTTTTGTACTATGAATGTTAATGGGCTACTGGTCGTAAATAGTTGGGATGCACCGGCAACACAGAGATCTCTCATTGCAGATAAAGAGCCAGGCAAGTTCAGTGACGTCATGAGGTCATCCTGACATCTGGCACTTTGTCCTGTTATCTGAAGTGGACCACAATTCTGATCTCAAAACCTTCTATTTTTTGTATTTTTTCCCATTCAGGGCTGATAGTCACTTTATTGCAGTTGTAAATAACGGGTATGCAGGAGCTTCAAAGGAATTCCCTTTCCAGATACAAAGGCCAACAGCCTGCAGTGGTCAAAGCCATTTTCAAATTCTGCCCAGAGACCCACAGATTGTCCTTGGCTCAAATTATTTTACATGTTGCATTTTCAAACTACAGCCATTATTCTTTGACATACTGTGCATTTTACTGATCATGGTTCACTTTGCTTTTACATCAGTGGATGTCTTATTTCTTAGCATACAGAACGGGTTTTTAAAGGTGACAGGTGAAAGTACAGGGCTGATAATTTTAGTCATTCATAAAATATATTTTTAATTATCTGCTGTATGTTTCTGTGCTGCAAAGTAGGTCTGATAGGCTTTTTGATTTCCATTGCTTGACCATTGTAATTGTAGTTGGTTATTTATAACGTGCTTAATACCCATAGGTTTCTAAGTATGAGCACGTTGCCCCTGAGCCTTCCTCCCAGCCCATGTATAAGAGTATGTTCACATAGCTCTTCATTGTGTTACTTGAAGAAACCCACATAGTCTGCCTTAATAGGCGCATTTTCAGTGTGATGGTTTTTTGAAGGCTGGCAGGTCATTTTTCCAGTGATCCTTTCACTTATGTTTGTTTGGGCCTTTGCTTAAACCCCACACTGTGAGAAGGTACAGAGACTTGAGCGTCCAGCATTTTTTCCTAATCTCTTTTGTAATTACCTAACTTCGAGCCTCTGACAATCAATAGGGACCAACACAGCTAGACCTTCTCTGGAGCATATTCAAATGGGTTCTATGTGAAAATATCCCCAGCAAAAAAGTTGTTTAAAAAAATGTAGTCGTTCAATAACAATACAATCAATGCAAAGTGTGAAAATGCTGACAATAATAAGGTCACCAAAAATCAATTTTTAAATACACAAACGTACAAGGCAGTAACCCTAACAATGACCCAAGCCTCTAATAAAACACACAATCATCCTAAATTCCTAAAGCCTCCCCTAGCTCTAATTACTACCCTGAACTCTTGCAGAACACTAAACCTCCAGCGTGCTAAAGCATTGTATTTGCATGTTACTCAATGCAAAATCAATGCAAAATGAACTGTGAAACTAACTATAACCCCATCACCAGCTCGTCACACATGAAAGAGCCTATGCCCTAATCCAAACCCTTGCTCTAATCTTAACCTTATCCTAACTGCATCTCTAACGCTTACCCTACTGCTTACTTTGCTCTAAACACTAGGTGTATCCTAATACCTATCTTACACCAACACCACCAGCCCTCCCAGACTTCCATATCCCTTTCTTTAACACTCACCCAAACCATTACTCTAGCCCTAGCCTTACCATAACCCCTGTCCTAACACTTACACTGACACTTAATCTACCCTTACGAAAATCCCAATATCACCAGCACTGCAGCAAGCACCCTGAGCATAACTCTTAGCCTACTTCCAACCAAAACCTTCACTCTAGCTCTAAATCCCATCCTAACCCTAAACCAGGCAATCACAAGCCCACCAAACCCTCCTTAACCCCAACAATTACCCTAGCAGCACTACATTTTTGGGTACTTTGCAGCTCCATTTTTGTACTACATTTTGCTTGGCAACTTTATCACTGCAGGGGTATTTCCACCACGATTATTTCACTTGCTACATTGTTGCTGGCAACATTTTCACTGGTAGAAGCCTTGCCCCAATCCTGGCACTGCTGAGAACTCATGTGAAAATGGTTCTCTGAACTGTGCCATATACTGCTTCCGCACTAATTTAGTCATTCAGGCACTCATTCATTATTTCTTTTTATTTTGTGTAATGTGGTTTCTAAAAACCCTATATGCATAGCTTTAAATATTTTCATTTTATTCAAAAGATATTGCCCAATCCTATTAAAATTAAATTTCACATTTCAGAGACAAATGTAAACAATATCAATCAATCATTTGCTAACATACATCCAAAAGGCCATTCCAGCCAATATCAATGTAATCACTACTCCCAACATTTTGCGTATCCGAAATTGGTTAGTAGTCAGCTCACTTGCTTCTTTAACATAATTACTCATAAATGAAACACAAACTTCATTCAGTTCCACAATGCAATAAAGAAGTGCTGAGCCACAGAATCAATCGTTGTATGTAAACCATCTTATGCTATTCCCCCTCCAATCAACACAGACCCCTTGGTGCTCAACTGGATCATGCAGCCAACCCATACCCTTTATCACACTCCCTGGCAGACGACAAGGTCAGGGTGAGCACTGCATGGTGCCACACCATTCTTACAAAACCTTTCCAGGAGAACAGTTTCTCCAACTTCCCCATCTCTGAAAAGGTTAATTCGATGTTAGACATCTTTAGCCGCACGTCACGTGAGTTGGTAGGTTGACAAGGATCTTCGGATTATTGATAAAGGGGACTCATGTCTGAAAATCCTCTTGGACCTCTTATCACACATTGCACATCCTGATTGCACACAGGTTGGGCTTTTCTGGCAACGCAATGCAGATGACACACAATTGTTCTGAACGGCCAAGGGCCCACAGGACACCATTCACCTTCAATAATGCATTGCAGGTTCTATGTTATTACATCGAGGGTTGTTTTTTTATGTTGATTTTGTGGAAAGGTTTTTAATGAAAACACTCCTGGAATTGTTTTTGGGAGTATCCTCTCAAAGCCATCTCCACTATTGTTTTTTAAACCTATTCTCACCCCCCTTACATTTTCTGATTAGTTTTTTTCACAAAAAATGTATCGGGGAAAAAAACCATCAGAAGAATGACTGTTGATGTATCAACATTGTACCACCTTACAACCATTGCAACATAGTAAACAAGTGCCTATTTAAAATTGAACCTCACCAAGATAAAATTCGTACTACCGGTCCACAAGTAGGAAACCACTGGCAGGACGAAATGCACTTGAATGCACTAAATCCTCCCCTCAAACTCAGAAAAATCCTGCGCTTCCCTCTGGGTAGCAATGCATCCTTCCAACAACACATCACAAAAAGGGCTTATCCCACATGGTATCAAATCTCCCTACTCCCCAAGATCAATTGCTTTCTTCAGCTCCAGGATTTCTGAATGCTTTCATGCCTCTTGCAATCTTCAGGGAGGCAGTCTATACAGGTGTTGCTGGTTAATGCCATTTGTAGCCTCAGGGGATTCTGGTAACTGTAGTGAATGCAGGCAGCCAGGAACCAACTCTCTCTCCAATTACATAGTGTAATCCCACAGTGGCAGTGACTAGTACATCACAACGATTTTGACACATAACTAGATTTCTGCCAGAATTCAACGTGAAAATATAAGGGGATTGAAAATGGGAATTGCAAAATGTCCGCTCCAGACTTCTAAACCAATCCATATAAAGAGGCTGGACTTGGGGATAGAGAGAAAGGTAACTGTCCAATCCTGGTTTCGAGAATTCTTGCAAGGCATCGCCCCGTATTGAAATCTTGTCATCACTGGTATATAAAGTGAATGCACTATGAGGAAGGGATAGAGCTGCTAAAATGACCATCAACAGAGCTGCTGAAATGTACCATCTGACAGCCGCAAGGTAACACCAGAATAGATTGCTGAGATTGCATCTGGGTGGAACTGTCTATTGCTGGGGAGGCCTACATAAAGCTGGCTGGGCCCTATGGTGAAGAGTGGGGAACCATCCGTGCGATTGAAGTTGCCAGACCCCTGCCCTGTCCTCCAAGAGGGTCCTGAAGTGCAGCTAGCTCTCCTGGACTTTAAAAAAAAGTCTCTCGATGTGAGTAGAATTGAGACAATTGATATCAAAGGTGGGCGAATCTGATTGCCTTAAATGCTTTCCCTTTATAGTGGGCAAGGGCAAAACAAATATTAAATATTAATTTAATTAATTCCCCTTGGCGGAACATCACAAGGTGATTTTTGTTCAAATTCAAAATTAACCAACCCCATTAACAGTGTGCACTGAAACCTATAGTCTGTAATATAATTGGGCAATTATTCTGTACAGGTTCCCCAACACAGGCCTTTAAGTGGAGCGGGGGATCTCAAGCCTCAAATTCTTTTTAAAAACATTTTTTATTTGATTTAACGTGTTATATAGTTAGACACAATTGAAAAACCTTTCAACACGTAACAGGAGAGAAAAAGAAAGTTAAAATCACACAGCCTAATATAAAGGGACAATCATTAGCAACCAAGTCTTCCATTCCCCATCTCACACGCCATTTAGTGCACTTGGAAAACATTCAAAATAGGAATCAGCTTTTTCCACATGATTTTGAAGAAAATGATACAGGCTTCATTGTTGCCGATCATAAACTGCAACCACGTCTCCTCATTTGCACCGCCACATATGGCAGCAGCCTAGCAAGCAATGGTCTTTAGCATCCCTAGTGCCTCACAACTCATTAAGAGATGTTTGGCGGTTTCAAGCTGGAGCTCCGCACAAAGCCAACAATAGCACATGGTTCGAGGGATGTTAGATCAGGCTCCGGTTATTTCAAAGGATTTGACTGTATTCAGTTTGATCCTTAAATAGTCCCAAACCAGGGAGTTACCCATGAACTGGTGTATGTATTTTGGGCAACTCTCCCGTGATAGGATATATTCAAGAAACAGAGTGGGGTTACTCATCCCAGTTAGCTTTCCAATCTGTTGGTCATGATAGCTTTGGAAAAGGATGGATTTGATAATAGTTTTGTGCCTATAGTAATCTAGGCACTGAGGATGGGCCAGTATCATGGAATAGCATCGACCCGCTATCGCAACGTAGCTGGCCATATTGCTGTTGGCCATTAACCTTGTCTTTTGCTGTCCCGCCTCAAAGCTGTAGTAATTCAAAGAGCCATGAGGGGCGTTTGCCAATTTCCAGTGTCGGTTGACACATGACAGTTGGAATCTCGCCTCGTATGGGGCAAAATTAAATTTGAGATGGATCAATTCCATTGGAACCTACACTGGCAGTTGAAACTGTTTTTCCAGCAATTTCGACTCCAGCCCGCTGATTGCAGGAATGTTATGAAAGGCCCATGACTCTACACCATACATGAAGAACCGGAGGATCTTTGCAGTATACAATTGGACCAATATCCCTAGGGAATAGCCCCCTCCTCTGCGAGCCGGTTTAGCCAATCCACCCAGGGTGTGGGAGTATTTTCGCTCGAGGAGGTCAATGTGTCAGAGATGTGATAGCTGATTATCAAGCAAGACACCTAGATATTTATATTCATTGACCACCTCCAATTTATTCCCATTCAACAACCAATTAAAAGAGTGGACCTTCCCATAAGGTGGGGTGAAAACCATTAAGTTGGTTTTGTTGACATTAATTGCCAAAGTATTAGTGTACGAAAATTCCTTAAGTTGGTTTAAGGTTACCTGGAGCCCAGCCGGGAGGGCTAGGAGGGTGTGAGCTCTAACAGCATACCCCATCAATTGGTGGGGTCTATTCTCCAGTTTCAGTGGTATCGAAATAAAATTACTCACTGCCGATTCCATGTCTGCCATGTACAAATTGTAAAGCAGAGGGGGCAAGAATGCACCACTGAGTGAGTCCCTGGTGTGTAGGAATCCAAGAGGTAGTCCTGTGGAGTCGGCGTTGAGTCAGAGGAGTCCGAGGAATTCGGGGACTTCGGGGTCCTCGTGGACTCGTGGACTTGAGCACCCTTTGGAAGCATTATGAAGGCTGTTTTATCTCCCAAAACACGGGCGCAGCGAAGGCTCGAAGCTGCGTCGTTGGAGACATCAGTTGTGCGAAAGCATGTGAATGGTTACGTCTCCGGCTGTTCGGATTTTCCCTGCAAGGAGGTGGTTGTGTTGGCTGTTCTGACGTCTCCCACAGCCCCCGCCTCCACAAAAGCACCACCCGTTTCTCTACAGCAAGTAAGTGCTAATGGTCCTAATGGGGATGACTATATGGGGTCTAGCACTAACGTACCATTATCTGCATTTAAAGCTGCTAGCCGTACATTTTCATCACAGAAGAACCACTACGAACATTTGTCCATTGTGGCCCCTGACTCGATCTTGATTTGCGCACTGGAGGTGCCGGCTGTGGTGGAATCTGCAGGCGTGAGAAAGAGTCCTATTACGGCCCCTGATTGTTCTGCTGACCATATTGGCTGCACTGGTGTGACGACGGCCGTCATCTGCACGACAGCACCGGAGAGCATAACTCCAGACACTAGTACAAATAGCGTCCCCCAGGCGAATGCGAAGAAGCCCCACACGTTGGCTACTTCTGTGGAGCTGAACCAAAGTGAGCTATGTCATCAGAACTCTGACGGTGGCACCCAAAACTGTAATACTGTGAGCGTGGCTTTCGAAATAGACACTAGTAAAGAGTCGCCACATTGCCGTTTTTTTAGTGCTCTAGACTCGATGGGTACTATTGAAGAGGCTACAACTCCAGCCTGTTGCTGCTCTGCCTTCAGTGAAGACGAGGATGCTGTGTTCAGTCGTCCCGTAGGAATGACTGAAAGGGTGCAAATGAGCCTGGCAGACGACTCACACCTGAAATCCTCAAGGAACACTTATTCCGCCTCTGCATCTGGTACAGCTTATGGCACCGAGCGCAGAAACTCATTGGAGGTCGTTAATAAATTACTAGCAGACCTCACTCGTATTAATAATCAAAGAACGCCCAAAGGCGACACAGGAGTGAGGCTGGCTGAACACACAACAGCTGACTTGGAAAAAGAGCTGCAGCATGCTGCCCCTGGGAACCTATCTACGCCTGCGAAGCAGCAAACCCCTCGGGCTGGCCATTTGAACAAACGTGGGAGACTGGATGAAAGCATCCCGCCTAGCCTGAGATGTTCTCAAAACAAAAAGGCTAAAAGGACCTTGCGTAGCACCTTACCACACTCTAACTCCCCATTGGAGCCTCCGCAAACGGAGAAGACAATTGTGATACGTACTCATCACCTAGCGACGCCTTTGCAGGCAACGTGTCATCAGACTCTTCACTTATGGAGCGCCCCTATCCTAAGATTAGACGTCCCGTTCACCTCAAGAAAAGAGGTGTGCGTCGTAAAGAAGCAGAGCCACCAGCACTGGGAAATGTGCCAAGTATGCAAGATCTGCAGGCTTTGATAATGTCTTCCATGAATATGTCTATTGCTCCTTTTCTCAAACTGTATGAGAGTCTCAATGACACGATTAAAGACCTGTCAGCTGTGGTTTGTACTTTGACAAATAAATCAAGGAACATCGAAAAGCAAATGTCGGACCACAAGGCTGTTGCACAAGAGATGAATAAGAAGGCAGACCAGACATATGCTGCTTTACTGGACCAAGTATTAAATGCAAATATCGACAAAAAACTCTTGGCCGAGGTTGCTAAGGAAGCTTTGAACATTTTCCACAAAAACAAGGCTCATGATGTTCAAACACCAGCATCTAACTGTATAAAGTGCCAACTTGTGATCTCGCCGCCCAAGACTGGGTATCCCTTAAGACTTGATACTGGGACCCCATTACGCAATCTCCTGTGTGTGACCGATTCGCCTGTCGAAAATGCGGAACACTTAAAAAATACAAATGACCTGCTGGTCCTGACAGTGGCTGCCACAGAGGGTCGGTCGTCTCCTGAGAAGAGCCCTCATGCTGAGCCCATTCCTTCCTTCCTAGATGCACTCAAAGATAGTTGTCTGACCATTTCAAAGCCCCACCCAAATCCCCACAAGTAGCGAACCAACCAAAACCACCAGCAGCTTCTCTAAAGCTGAAAGGAGTACCAAGACGTCGCTAATCTGGCCTTAGAGAACCCCCAAAGGCCTTCACCATCAACAGTTGGTACCACCGACGAGTCATGTTCTCAAGAAATATTACAGGAAACAACGAATGTCGTGGGAAAATCTATAGTTACACACGACATCTTTAAACCTGTTGTTGATTCACGGAAGATGCGCAAGCAACTGGTGCTTCTGGAATGAAGACAAAAAACCAACCAGCAAAGAAAGCGAGGAGAGGCAACAACAACTCGCGAAAATTCTTGCGGAACATCAAAACTGTAAATGTAACCATAAATGGTGTGCTATCAAAAACAGTTAAACCGGCACGTAAGCAGCCGGTAAAAAGCACCAAAAAAGTACCTACGGAATTGGAGGGCTCGTATACCTGCATCAGTGATGTATCTGACACCCTGTTGAATGTTTCAAATACGAGGATGATGAGCTGTGCGACAGTGGCCTAAACGTAGCCCAGGTACAGACGGCTAGCGTGTCCACACTCGACCCTGCATCCCTCGATGTGCTGGCAGTGGCCAACTTAGCGTTGAGTGCATTGAAGAAGCCAGTTACGAGCAAGCTGCTTGCTCAAAACGAGCAGCTAACAGAAGTGGCTCCTCCAACTACAGTGCCAAAAGTGATTTCATTATCACCATCGCTTCCGTTTGGGACCGACCAACAGTTGGCTACTAATCCAGCCTCAAGTGCCGAAAAATGTGCCCCCCACGTTGCCACAGAACTCATCAAAGGAGGGGCTAAAAGTCATGTCACCTGATTAATTTGCCGACCCGGCTGATTCCGGAAAAAGATGTTTGGAGTCTACAGTTCTTAACTTTGGACGACAAAAGAAAATTGCTGGAGTCAAAGACGACAATTACAAGTGCACCGTTGTGCAGTAAGGATGTCACAGTTAACTGTAAATGGCAGGCCACTCTGCCGGTGGAAGGTGTGACAGTGCCTCTCAGTCTGTCTGCCGTAGTAAGTGACGCTAGAGTGGTCACTAGGCTATCATCACCCAAAACTCAGTTCAAGCAACAACTGGAGTGGTGGAAACCAATGAAGGCGAATCATCAAGTTGCTAACGAGAGAGAGGCACATCTACAGAAGCAAGATCGACAGGGCCTGCATCGACTTATACTGGAACGTATTGAATCTTCGGACTACTTAATTTTAAACCGACACAATGTACTTTGGCTATGTCACCTGATCCTGAGTTTAAGGGCAATTGAATCAGATGACCTCAGAATTGTAGAATTCTTTGATGAGAAGAAAAATGATGCCGTCATCCTACATCTCCAGTCGAAACTCATTGACGATGCATTGCTCGATGCCGGTCTGGTGCTAATGTCATTGGGGTTTGACATAACATGAGCAGACCTATGTTCTCACCTTCATTTGCCTAAAGTAGATGTCGCTATTCCATCAGACCATGTGAGAAGTCAAGCTTGGTTCCAGCAGCCTGAAACAAAACCATCTGCGGTATCGAAAACACTTCCAGTAACGCCATCAGCACCTATGACGAAGCTAGCTGAAGCAACATTGGATGGAGAGCTTATAAGGATTACTGTTAATGGAACGCAGAGCGTGCCCACGATGACTGTCAAGGACACGATGGAGATCAAGTCGACCCATGGGGCGTCCGACTGGTCCTGGTTAGCAGGTACTCTAAATAAAGTCTCAAAAAATAAATCCCAGGCCTCTGAGAAGCGAAGTTCTTGCCTAATGGAATCCTGGAATACCAGAGGCTTTAATCATTTGTTCAAAATGTCCTGGGAAATTAACTTGGATCTTTTGTGCCTACAGGAAATGTGGTTAAGCACAAGCCTGATTCTAGAAGGCCAGTCTGCTGACGGCAGTGAGAAAGGCTGCTGGGTTCAGGATCATCGACTCACAGAACCTGTCGCCCTTTATCCAGTTATCAACAATTGGTGTGTCACAATATAATGAAACCAATGGTGGACGACTACACATCATCAATGTTTATTGGAATCATCGGGCAAAAAACGCTTCGTCATTACTAGACAGAGTGACAGCTGTGATCGACGAACTCTTTGAAAAAGAACATCCATTAGATCTGATTGTATGTGGTGACCTAAACATCGTATGTTCAAATGAGAAATCTCAACTCGAACATAAAGCTGCCCAATGGTGCTTAGAAATTGACATATGTGGTATGTATATGCTAAATGGCAACACTGTGGGAGACATGCCAGCCCAGCCTACATGGAGAAGAGTGGACCAAACTTCGGTCCTTGACTACATCTTCGTCTCAGAAAATCTCCACAAGAGAGTACAACAATTGAATGTTCTTCAAATGACCCACAGCGACCATGATATGGTGCAACTTACACTGAATAAACAGGCTGACTGTGCCCAAGTGAACTGGCCTTACTTAGTAGGAACAGGATCAAGCAGGATTTGTCTAAACCTCCTAGATACTGAAGTAGTGAACATAACATCTAACTTCATAGAAAACACAGAGGGCCTAGAATACCAACATCTCCTGGCTCAATTTGAAGAACGAAGATCTAAATTGAGACAGGTTGAATTTCATTCAAAACACAAATTCGACTTGATCGTTCTGCAACACAAAAGCCTGATGAGACAGGAACTAAGGTAAATAAAAGGCCCATACAACGAAGTCATGAAACAGACTACAAGGGCGATTAAGCAAAAGTATAAGAACTGGCTTAACTCACATGCGGCCATCATGATGCAAAATGACTCAGAGAAGATGTTGGCAAAAATGGAGGGGACAAACTCAGCGGACTTCTGGAAACTGATAAATAATAGTCTGGCACTTCAGCATGCCCTACAGGCCATTGCTGTCACTGAGAAAGCATGGGTAGAGTTTTACTCAACATTATTCTGTAAAGATGAACTAAAAACTTCTTGTGACCCACCGGCTGCAACCAAATGGGATCTCGAATTCGAAAGAGAAGACATCTTACTTGTAATGAAGGCTATGCGAGAATCCAGAGCCCCAGGCCCCGATGGCTTAACAAACTATACAATCAAACATAACCCGGGACTGTGGGCTGATATTTGTGTCACTCTATGCAATCGTATTCCCAAGAGCCGCTCTACCGTCAACTCTTGGAAAAGCGCTGTGGTGGTTCCCATCTTCAAAAAGGGGGACCAAACTAATCCCAAAAACTATCGAGCTATAGCTCTTCTTGACGTTGTGGGGAAGATCTATGCCACTCTTCTCCAACGTAAAATCCTGAGGTGGGCAACAGACTCCAACCATATAGACCCTAGACAAACAGGGTTTGTAAGAGGGGTAGGTTGTGGTTTAAATCTGCTCTTATTGAACCTATTAAAGATGGAGACAATTAGAACCAACTCAAAGACCCTTCTGGCCCTGATTGACCTCTCTCAGGCGTTTGATAGTATTAACAGAGAGATGTTGTGGAGAAAATTAGCCAAGTGGAACTGCCCGCCTAGCCAAATGGGCGAAATTTGGGAATTGCACACGGAAACATCCATTAGGGTCCACCTTGACATGAAAGGTACATTGTCTACAAAAATCAAGACATATAAGGGTGTGAAACAGGGCTGCCCATTGGCAGCAACAATATTTACTCTTTTTATATCAGACGTAAAGGATGTATTCTGTGGCGACAACACGTTCCCCCCTAAAATCCATGGATCACCCATTAACTATCTAGTATACGCTGACAACCTTGTTTTAATAGATCAGACACCGATAGGTATTCAGCGCAAAATTAATCTTATAGATACTTACATAACATCGAATGGGTTGCAAATTAACAGCAAAAAACTGAAATCCTGATTTTGGAAAAACTATCGGGTCTACATGGAAGGTGGTTGTTACGCTCACCTGGCTCCCACAGGGGCGTCGATCGGACCCGGACAGCTGAGACCTCCTCCAATGTGAAGCGTAGTGCAGAGATGACAGACTGGACAGGACCGCCTAATCTCGTCTGCTTGACCCATAGAAGTATTCTCCTGCAAGTGGAGAAAGGGATTTAGCCACCCGTGGATTTTAGTAATGGCACCTCACTGTTCTCCCCACTAATCACCACCGATATTCACTTTCAGTAAGCTCACCTTATGTTTGTAAATGATGAGCTCTCCATCCTGCGTGAAATGCAGGGGCGCGTAGATACCAGTTACTTCACTGGTTTGAAGGTGTTGGAAGAGTTCCGGATGAATATTGACTCCGAGGTTCCAGGAGAGAACCCGTAAGTATAAAGTACAAAGAGTTCAATATATCCGATGTTCACTCTTGTATATTCCTTTCTTGTGTTGCAGCTGGGTCCAAGGGAAGATTGTCTTGTGGCAGCTGATGGTGTTCAGGTGAGAGTCTGTATTACCCAACGCTGTCCGGAAAAAGTTGCGTGTGTTTAAATTGCTGGTTTCTCTCTCCTGACAGGTGCGGCGTAAGAGGTTGCGGTTTGGTACATAATAATGCCTCTGGTTGTTAATCAGGTAAGTTCTAGGTGGAGAGGTTGTATTTGTTGGATCTCTCGGCTCACCTTATGTTTCTTTTGTCCTCTAGATGATGGAATTCGGCGGAGAAAATGATGGAGGCTGCGCCAGATCGAATAATGCTGTGAGGACTGGTGAGTATGGCGTGGCGCTGCAGCTGGCGATGCGACGCGTGTAGGATAATGTCTTTTTCAGTTCGAAGACGTGATGATCCAGAATTCAGGCAAGGATTGAAATAATATCTGTTTTCTAACCTTTCCTTCTTCTTTCTTCTATTGCTAGGAGCTCTGGATTCGAGACCGGCGTGGCTGAAGACTGGATGCTGACTGCAGGCACGGTGAGCGTCACGCTGCTGGATGCAGAATAACGCGAAGCATGTACTGTTGTTTGGAAGTGGTTTAAATCGCCTCCAAAGTAGTTCCAGGTAAGAAGTCCCTAGAACCACACCCGAGTAAAAAATAGTCCCTGTTACAAAATAGTCCCATCCAGGCCTCACGTTGGCTTGGATTCATTTGCAGCATGGTCTGCCTGAGGTGAGTAAAGCCTATGAGCCTGGCGCCTATGGCGCCAGAACTGATTTCTATTATGAGCCTGGCACCTGAGGCACCAGGACTGAACCCAGATAGCCCTCAGCCGGGGCTGCTGGGGTTTTATTAAATATCTGGATGCCTGCTCCCAGGGGTGATGGGCTTGACCCGGATGCCCAGGGGTAGGCATCATGACAGGGGTCGAAGTTTAATTGGCATATCGCCAAGGAGTCAATCCAGCTTGTAAAACACACAACATACTTAGGCATGACAATCAGTGCAAGCAAAAATGATGCACCGTGGGCAGAAGTCACAAAAAGTAGGTGTCGGCAGCTGGCGTGTCAGGCCTGTTTGATTAACAACAAATACGGAAATTTTTCTTTAAAACCTATCATCATGTTTTTCCAACAGAAAGTGGTGCCTAGTCTAATCTATGGAGGCGAAAATGCATTTGGCTGTCCTAGTGACTTATGGAATTCACTGGAAAACATCTTCTGGACTCGGGTGCTCAACTTACCGAGGGGCACTGCAACTCTGGGCATACGATACGAACTAGGGCTAATTTCAATACACGCAAGAGTCTCTTGGAATCTTTTGAGTCTGTATCGCAAATCGATGTTGAAGATACCAGCACCACAATTCTCAATTCTGCACATGCCTGACTCTGCGAAAGACTATACCATTCTTTCTAAATGGAATCGGCTTTGTCAAGATTTGTTAGGAGAATATGACATCAGTATGTCAATGCTACTAGAAAATCCAGAGGCAGCTAAGAGGAAGATTTGGAGGCTGGACTGGATTAAGACCTGCGATTTAAGAGCCAAATCCAAAACAATGCAGGAAGTACCAGGTGAGGCTAAAGCCTTTAACCAACGCCACTCCTATTTAACTCGCCTGCCAAACCAGCATGCAAGAGCACTCTACATGCGCTTCAGACTAAATGCATTTCGCACAAAAGAATGCATATGTCATTGGCCAAAGTATGCAAATCTTAAACCCATGTGCCGTTTCTGTAATCTTACTAGAGAAACGTTAAAAGATCTGATTATGTCATGCTCGAGCCTTGAGCATCAAAGAGGTCGTATCTTTGCCCCAGTCATTAACAGTTTTTGTTCAAGGACCACCGAAGAGTGGCGGAAAGCTCTTCTTGAAGGATCAAATAGAGCAGTCTTATTTGCTCTGATAAACTTTCTTTATGTTGTAAAAACTCGGTTGGAAGAACAGGAACCAACCTCAACTAAGTGATTAGAGCTAAATAATAAGGCTTGGTAGTATAATGGACCTGTCCATTTGCACTGGAGATGCTAAAATGGACTGGCGAAAGAGACAAGGAGGGAGGGATGGATGGAAATGATAAGGATACATTTGTTAACTGTTGTCTTGTCTTGTTTTTCTTTAAAGGTTGAACAAACCAATAAAAAAACCAAAAAAAAAAGAGGTAGTCCTGGCAGATTTATCAAGTCAGACTTTCACTCTAGTCCTGTCATGAAGAGCAATTATCATAGTGAGAAGCCCTGGGGAGGATGTTCCAATTGGCGAGTTTGTTCCAGAGCCTAGTCCTAATTACCGAATCGAAGGCAGCGCTGTAGTCAATAAAGACCACATACGCTGTCCTCCAGCAGATACTCCACGCTTGTTGGATAGTAGTTGACAGGGCGAGGCAATTGGTGGTCCTGCTCATACATTTTTTGGAAACAAGTCTGGTTGAATGGAATAAGACTGGAGCTGTCAGCCCAATTCCATAATTCATCAAGGAATAGGCGAGAGAAAATCTTAGAGGGGGCATCCAACATTGCTAACATGTGATCATTTCTAGGATCACTGCGGCCACCCTTTTTCTAAATAGGTAAAATAATGCTATCGTGCCATGATGGTGGGATCAACTGGGCTTCCCTGATCAAGTAGAAGAGCCAGTCTAGGGCAACGTGCCAGTGTGCAGGATCAAATTTGATCAAGGAGCTGCAGATACCATCCAGGGCCCAGAGCTCTAGGTGATTTCCTCTCACAATTAGCTTCAGAATATCAGCAGGGCCCTTAGAATACACCCATTTTTCCGATTGGAGTATGGAGCAGCCATATCTTCCCTCCCCCTGATTCTGCTAATGTGATATACTCATGCCGATTCTGAAATGCCCATTACATTGCGGGTCACAGCTAGTCACTCTCAATGGTCCACCAGAACTGGCGAACGTCATTAGTCAATGCAAAGTCTGCTAGGGTTCACCAGCAAGAGCACTCTGGTTCGTACCTACGATGTCTCAACCATTCGTAATAGTTATTTTTGGCCTGGTTCGTTCGAAAAGCAATTTCATAAGGGTTCAGGGCCATTTGTGATAAATCCCTCAGAGAGGAACGGATTTTTTTCTGCTTTTTGGTGATTAGCTCATCAAACGAGTGTTTGTGAGATCACTTAGTGGCCACTCGGACCTTAGTATTTCTTACGACAAAAGTCTTGGAAATAATTGCCCGTATTGAGTTGCCGAAAACTTTAATGGTGCCAGCCGTACAAGTGCCAGTGTTTTACAGTTGTCTCTCCTCACAGCTCCCAACAAAGGATATCAGAGCCAACTGCATAGGGGCCACTACCGCCATCATCCTGCGGCCATTCCAGGACCCCCAATTCAAAGAAGGTTAACTCTCAGCTCCCCTCTGGGCCCAAGTGCGGTCGGTTCATGAAACAATTGAGTAGATGATCACTCTGTAGTCTAAGTATCAAGCGCATGTCCTTTATTAGAGTGCCAGATTTAGCAAAAAAGGCGTAATCCAAAATGCTACAGGATTTATGTCCAATTCGAGTGTACTGGGGGCGTGGGGGGGGGGGGAATCAGACGGTATAGATCCATTGGTCATTTTGAATCCAAAGGAATAAAGACGTTTTGCTCATTCAAGTGCCTGCTTACAAAAATGAGCAAGCACCTTCTCGTCTGGTGATTCGGGCGTAGTACAGCTATCTCAATCTGAGGTGGCCAATTCCTTAGGAATCCAAGAATTAAAGTCCTCACAGATGATACAAGGGAGGCAAGCTAGATGGTGGTGGAGCAGGGCCTCCACTTCAGACGTAACCTGGGCATGTGGTGTCCTATAAGGGGATCATAGATATTCCCTACAATAAGGTCCATGGGGTCTTCACCGGAAGACCCAGATGGGAATGAGTTTTTTCCCACTGGTAAGTTAGGCGAGTTTGAAACTATTTCCATCATGGATAGGGAATTCTTGACTGCTAGCATTATTCCTCCGCTTGGGCCGCCCAGTGGACCCTGAACGGCCAACCATCAATAATCTGCTTGTTACTGAGCCAACTCTCCTGGAGTGCCACCATGGTGTATTCATCTATTTGCTCCAACAAGCCACTACCCTCAAGGAAATGATGATCTCCACAGGTATTCCAGTTAATAAGCAAAGCCCCTGGGACTAGACTAGGAGCTAGAGGCCCGATGTCTCGTGCTGGGCCACCAACTTGGCCAGCCAGGTCCAGGTCCAGTGGGCTTCTTCTTCCTGGCCATAATCACCTTTTCTCACACTGCATGATAAACTAGAGACAGCAGTACGTTTTTTGCCGTCTGAGTTAACTGCGTGGAGTGTCCCCTCCTGTCTTGGGGGAGAGAATCTCTTACCATACTCAGTTTCCACCAGCACACATTCATAGCCCATACCTTACAAGAAACACACGTGTTCCAGTACATATGATAGGATACTATGTGCACACAAAAAATATAATTGAGGTAGGGGTGAATACTTGTTCACATACATCTACGATTTTTATATCATTGCTCTGGATGTGTCGCAGGGGAATGATACCATGGAATAAGTCCAATATGTGTGCACGATTCAAGACCAGACCATCGTTGGGACAGAAGAGACTCTGAATCTGGAGGGCCTTATGAGTTGTGCTGATTTTGGAGTCAACCACCCCCCCGGGTTAGATTTTAGATCAGAAGGCTGCCGACCCTTACCATCAGTTTTAGCCATGGATGCCTGGTCAGCGATCACTTCCAAGTCAGTGGTTGCAGAGGAGGTGGGCCAGTGCCCCACATTAATTGCCCCGGATCGACAGAAGAAGTCATATTTCGCTCTGGTTGGTTGTCCGGTGAGGATTCCAAGTTAGTGACTAAGGCCATGCCCTCCAAGTCTTTGACCGCAACCATACTTGAGTTAAATTATCGTGCAGAGCTAGCAATCTTCTTCTTGTTTAGAATAAATTATGTCTTTGTCGGTTTCTTAGTTGAAGGCTTCATTGTGCTACTGGTATTCGGGCAACCCAAAGGTGAGGAACCCAGAGAAGAGCACACAGGCTGTTCACCGTCCAAGTTAATCGACAGGATGCTGGCAGGTTCCTCTGAATACACTGCACAATCGGTTACAGGCAAAGGCCCCTTACTCACTTCTTTAGTTGGGTCTGTGGGTTTGTGTAGATTGAAACATGGTGTACACTGGTTTGTTTGCACAGGCCTTACCAGCCACACCTTTGGGCTGCAGGTGCTTCTTCTTAGTATTTAAGTATTTTAGTATTTATTTCATTTATATAGTGCACCAGGCTCAAGGGCATCGGGGCGCATCACTTAGTTACAGGCATATAACAGAACAGTGTAGCGAGTACAGACAGTGCATTAGGAGCGAATATGCAGGTTATACAGGAAATACAGTATACATACACATTTACAATACAGGTTACAACAGAAGGCCGCTAACAATATAGTTATGACTCGGGGGCCAAGGAGCAAGGTCAAGGCAGGTCTTGGGCAGACAACCAGGTTTTGACTTTGAGCTTGAAAGCCGGGAAGGTAGATTCAGCTCTAAGAGGATTAGGGAGCGAGTTCCATAGTTTCACAGCTAGGATTTAGCTGTCAGTGGTTCGTACATAAGCGCATGTTTGATGGATTTGCGCAATTTGATTTTGCCTGTTCGGCATGAGTGGGCTATCAGTGAGACTTTCAACCAGGGCGTCCCGGATGTGGTCCGGGTTCAGGCGAGTCAAAGAGTTGCTTGAAGGCAACTGTTCTAAGTTGTGTGGCATTGCCATGGGGGGTGTATAGGAGGTAATAAGGGTATGTAGATCGGCCATAGCCGAGATCTGGCTGTCAAAAGAAACAAGCAGAGAGTTTGTCAAGATTTGTTAGGAGAATATGACATCAGTATGTCAATGCTACTAGAAAATCCAGAGTCAGCTAAGAGGAAGATTTGGAGAGGGAGGAGCAAATGGCAATAAATGCCAGCCGCTGGATGCTCCAACAGCAGAAGGGACAATGGTGCAAACACAAGGAAGAAACTAGCAAGACCAACGTACAGGTCCAAGATGGCAGAGGTCTGTGTTCCATTAGAGGTGCAAATTGCAAGGAGGTGATCAGGGCAGCCCGCCTGCCGCGTCACTGCACACTGCTGCAAACCCTGCGTGTACCGCGCCGGGTTGGATTTTAAGCAAGGGCCTCCTCTAGGGCAGTGAAAACAGTAAAGAGACTCCAGGCAGGACTCCGGCTCATTCATGTTCACCAGAACTGCACACTGTTGCACACCGTGTGCAAGTACCGCGCCGGATGTGGGTTTTAAGAAAGGACCTCCTCCAGGGCAGTGAAAACAGTATAGACACTCCAGGCATGACTTCAGGCTCCTTCGGACTCACCAGAACCGCACACTTAAACTGCACTTTTAAATTCATAGATCATCCCAATTTATACCATCCAGTTTCCCCAACATAGACCTTTAAGTGGATGGGGGTCTGAAATCCAGAATTCCCAAAATAACCCAATTTTTACCATCCAGCATCCCACCAGAGGCCCATCTTAGTCTTTGCTAGATGTTCACCCTACTCATGTTCATCTGAGTTTTATTTATTTATTTTTGCATTTTTAAAGCACTCTCACAGCCAGCGGGCATCGAGGCGCAGTTACAGGAATATTTTTTTAAAAATTAAATGTTTAGTTGCGTAATCTTTGTTGTTTTCGTTGATGTATTTATAACGCACTTAAATGCCCAGAGGTATATAAGCACGGACACAGGGTTCAAACATGTGTTGCTTCGTGTCGTCTTGCTTCCAATGCGAGCACGTTGCCGCTGAGCTATCCTCCCAATTTTGTTGGTAAGCTCCATTAGCAGCGTCTCCAAGCTGCTAAACATCATCACAGATGACCAACTTTCATTTAAAACGTCAGGGGAATTGAGTGAAGAGGGCAAAGGGAGGCCGTCAGAGCACAATAATGTTACAGGATGAGGATCCGTCACAAGAGGCGTGGTCCTGAATAGAAATGGCATTTCGCTATCCCAAATGGGTTGGCTTGTCTCATCGGCATGTGCTGTGATTGGAGGCAGTGATGGTAGCTCAGGTACTGGCTTCGAGCAGACTTTGTTACATGTTTGTGGCCCTGCCTCGTTCGAATGATGATGGCTGTCTCGCGGGGGTTCACGCAGTACAGGGCTGGAGATGGGTTCAGGTAAAGAAGAGGGAGCGGCATCAAGGTGGTCCACCGTGACATTGGTAAGAACATTTACCACAGTAGTTTTTGTCTTAGATCCCAAGTAAATGGGAGATTTTGAAAACTCCAAAACGAGGTCCTCGTAACAAGTCCCGCTAGCAAGGTCACAAGGGGTGCCATTATTAGTTGGTGAAAGTAATCAGTCACTTTTTGCTCACCAGAATACCTTTCAAGCCCCCCCCCCCAACTTTACTGTGTGTTGGGGGTAGGCACGAGCAGCGCGCCTGGTGTTTTTGGCCGGGATGTCCGTTTCATCCAATGTAAGATTGACACCCACCTCAATACTTGACGGTTCACACGCCTCATCCAGGGAGGTAATAGGCATTGACTGTGTGTCCATGGCACCTCATTTTTTCAGTCCAATGCTTTTCGTTACACGGGCAGCGAAGGGGCAGTCGGCCCAGCGCTTCACTGTGAGCAAAGAAGGAGGGGGATTAGCCCGAACTGGAGAGGGAGGAGCAAATGGCAATAAACGCCAACCTGGATGCTCCAACAGCAGAAGGGACAATGGTGCAAACACAAGGAAGAAACTAGCAAGACCAACGTACAGGTCCAAGATGGCAGAGGTCTGTGTCCATTAGAGGTGCAAATTGCAAGGAGGTGATCAGGGCAGCCCGCCTGCCGCGTCACTGCACACTGCTGCAAACCCTGCGTGTACCGCGCCGGGTTGGATTTTAAGCAAGGGCCTCCTCTAGGGCAGTGAAAACAGTAAAGAGACTCCAGGCAGGACTCCGGCTCATTCATGTTCACCAGAACTGCACACTGTTGCACACCGTGTGCAAGTACCGCGCCGGATGTGGGTTTTAAGAAAGGACCTCCTCCAGGGCAGTGAAAACAGTATAGACACTCCAGGCATGACTTCAGGCTCCTTCAGACTCACCAGAACCGCACATTTAAACTGCACTTTTAAATTCATAGATCATCCCAATTTATACCATCCAGTTTCCGCAACATAGACCTTTAAGTGGATGGGGGTCTGAAATCCAGAATTCCCAAAATAACCCGATTTTTACCATCCAGCATCCCACCAGAGGCCTGTAAGTGCAAGGGGTCTGAAATCCACAATTCTTAAATCATCCCAATGTTTCTGTCCAACTTCCTCAACACAGACCAAAGAAGGGGTGGGGGGGTCTGAAAAACCCACTGTTAAATCACCGTGTGTTTATTCACTGCTAACCTTTTAAGCGCACAGGAAAACCGAAATTGTACAGCATTGCAAATGTAAAGTGATGTTATTCAGGGATCAGTGTTGATAATCATTTATTTAGAAATTGTGTAGAAAGTTAAATATTTTCCCAACCAATAGGTGTTTGTATTTTATGTAGAGAGAAGTGTATTGTGTTGTGCCACGGATAAAGTCGTGTGTGACATTTCAGTGCAATTTTCTATTAACTATCATCCAAATCAATACCAATATATTTCCTGCCCACCGGCCTGGTTCTTGGCTCCTTGGTAGCTCAGGGGGAGGGATCCAAGGGCTATAAAATGCCTCAGAAATAGAACTGACATTAAACCGTTTATTGTGTGACACCTGGACCTGGGAGGGAAGGTACTCCCTGTGCTGAGGGTGGCCCCTGAAACCGTTCCGGAGGACAGAGCTGAGCTTGTGGTTTCTTTTTCTGCGAAAACTATCAAAGGTATTAAGTTATTCCCGGCAAGAGAATGCTCCTCTTTACCTCAGCCGTAAATACTCTGGGCCTGATTCACCGAACGTTTTCCTATGGGATTGTGCCGTTATAAAACACTTCTGTGAATCAGGTGCATTGCCTTCCAGCAATGCTATATCCTAGTGCAGTAGCACTTAATTCAGAGCAATATTAATGGCGACTTATAACTGTGCTAGATTCCAGTGCATAGCACCTAGCGTTTTCACTGCTCCCTCGGCACCTAGCAATTCAATACACTGGCTGAATTATTTCACCTCACAGCGAGAGAGCTTTTCTTAAACAAGCTGGTCTGCATAAAGAAATCTATGATGTTTTCCCTCATTTTCTGTTGCCGAAATACACTTTTGCTGAATTTTGTTTGCAGATTTTTACCACTGTTTTTTACCGCAAAACGCATCCCACACATCCTTCTTCCACCGCACCCCCCTTTTATTTACCTTATCCAATCTGCATTTTTGTGGTGGGAAAAGTGGTAAAATGTTCGGGAAAAGCATACTTCAGCAAATGTGTGGAATACCACCTCAAGGACAAGCCAGATTAAAACGATCTGTTCTCCTCCAAAACAGACAATTGGACCAACTATGGACAGTAGTAGCAGCCAACTGCAAATGTATTATCTATGCTGCTGCCGAAGACTAAAGATGGCGGGTGCTGTTCGATGGGCACAGGCCCAAAGTAAAATAAAGTATGTTTTTGTTCTAAATCCCATAGAAGATCCAATGGATCCAGTGATCGCTGTAAGAGCCAGCTGGAAATTGATTATTTTATTTTTTAATTTTTTATTTTTTTACTTAAACGAGTGCCGAATTGCTGTGCCTGCCATGTTTCCAGATGGCCTTTTCACTCTCGATTTAAAAAAAAAACTAAACTGTCTGTAGGCATTTTCGGCCTTAAGCCAGCAAATCCAACCATACACGAAGAGTGCCACAATCAAAGAGAAATTGACGGTAAGAGGCAACTCAGAGGTAGAGATACAGAGAGAGTAAGATACGAGGAAGCCGCAGACACGATGAAGAACTGAGGGGCCTGGGGCGCTATACATCAAGTGAGGCTACACCGAATGATTAAATGCACATTGGTGCATTCTTCAGATATTTATTTATTTGTGTATCTTGTTTAAATGAACCCTTACACATAAAATAAGAATGAATAATAATGCAAGACATAATCACAACATATATATAGCAAGTCACAAATTAAACACTTAATTACAATAACACAACAATGCTAATATCAACAATAACTGTGTACCTTGTGACAAACGAGACCACAAACCTTTAGGATCTATAGTTGAATATAAAAAACAAAAATAACAGTCTTATAGACAGAAATGAATGACATGCAATACATATACAATAGTTTCCATATAAGAGACTTCTCAGCAAAATCAACATACATGCTCTTCCCTTGGGATATGATATGAAATGATATGGCATTTTTAATGCGCCTATATGCAAGTGTTTCAAGGCGCAACGAGGCAAGGGAGGGGGAACAAAGGGAGGACGGACAACGGTCCTATCAGGCCAGGTGACATTGAGATTGTGCAAGAAGCAGATCTTGATTCTACGATCTCTCCTGCTGGAAACAGAATACATCGAAAACACAAAAATTCTCTCATTAAATGATGTACAGGAAATTTCATTAGATGAAGGTGTGCATTATGAAGTTTAAAAAAATAAATCAACGTAATAATTTTAAAAAAAGCGTTATCCTTTAAATGTGATGAATTAGAATTCAAACCCCATACGAAAGGTTTCTGCAAAACAATTTGAGAAACAAAGTCTAATTTTGGATAAAAACTCATCAGAAGTATTAACAAATTCCGTAATAAAAATAGTTTTGTTCTTCTCCAGTAAAAATCCAATCTGCGAGAGAAGAGTATCTGGCTTGGCCGAGTTTTTCCAAGAAGTTTTAATCTTCGAAGCATAGATTTAGAATACATAAAAAGTAACTTTAGTTCTGTGTGAAGAGCATCAACAGGTACAGACTTCAGAAGGCCTGAAAGACCCTTCCAGATTCTTCCGGCCCATATATTTTACTTCTTATATGCCAAAGATGTAAATATTGCAACACCATACAGAAACGTGGGTGTCATTTTCTGTATATCCAACTTGAAGAGGCAATAAAGACAGACTACCATATTTTCAGTCACATATTTTAGCTAAAGTTACTAAAGGAGCAATCTTCTTATCATTAGTCTCATAAAACATTTATTTTTAGAATGAGTAATATTAAAACCCAAATCTTTTACGTAGTTAACCTAATCAAGGTAAATTCCATACACTATCCAGGAGAAGAAGATGTTCTCATTTGTTGTTTAGGGAATTCAATGACAAAAAGACTTTTCATTATTGAACTTCAAATTTGTCTCTTCTGAACAATTAAAAATATCTTCTAGTGTTAGTTGAAGCCCAACGTGTGTGCAATGTAACAAAACAAGATCGTCCAAATAGGGGATTCATGAATATCAAAAATCTTAATCTAACTAGAAAACTATATATGGAATTTACAGATAGACCCACGTGACAAAGATTAAACAAATCAGGGGCCAATAAACATCCTTACTTTAATCCTACCAAATTGAGAAGAGGCAGAGTAAGGAAACCACTTTCATCCAATCTAATCTGTATGGTACTATCTGTATATAGTATAATTAAAACGTTCAACAAATTGGGAGGCCTTGCCCAATTAGATAACTGCTGCCATAACGAACTATGGCGAAAGCTGCCAAAAGATGTGCAAAAATACCAGTGCTAACTTGATGAATTAACATATTTCAAAGAAGGCCGTTTAACAAAAGTATTATAACCATCACATGTCTAAAAAAAGTTAGAATTCTCTTCACATGTAACCAACTCCTAGGTTTGTTAAGTAAAGAGAACAGAACATTGTATTTATAGCATCCAAGAAGTCAATTGAGCAATAGTTCCCTGGGAAATATCAAAATCTTTTCTTAAATATGGAAATAATATACGAAAGAATCCATGTTGAATTAAAACAACTTTGTTTGAAAATATCAGCAAATAACCTAGAAATAATGAAAGCACATAGAGCTGGATTAGCTCTAAGTATTACATTGAAGATTCCACTAGGTGCTCTTGAAGACTTTAAATGATTGATAGCTTTGCATATATTACATTGAGAAAAACTGCTTCCAAGTTCATTATGGAGCTAAAATGGCAGTCTCAAAAATTGCTAGATATTGTGACAGACAGTCCAGTTAATACAGGCCTAGACTTTCTCAAATTATAAGAGGGAAGTTTGCATTAGAAGACTTACCATCATAAATCGGCCTTAGGCGGATCATCCCACCGTTCTCAGATACAGAGTTAGTCTGCAAAAAGCCATTGAAAAATACTTTGTGAATCGGGCCATTGAGTAACAGAGATGTCTCTAAAGATGGCCCAAAATCCTCTTTACTCATTAGAGGCTAACATACAAAACGTTTTTTTGCGACTCAAAATTTAATTTTATTTTCTTAACCAAAACAAACTCATTTGTATAATTTTGTAAAATGTTTGCCTGATATCGAAAATATGGGTCATAATTTCCTAAACACAATAATTGTCTTAGATTTTGTCTGGATTTTTCTCTCCGATATTACTCTATCAAAATTACAATAATTACCAAATGTTTGTGAGGATCTAATGTACTGTGCTGGCCTTTCTTCAAATAACTAATAACATCTAAAATGTCATCTACTATCAATCTGAACTCCACGATATCTATTACAAGATTTTATAAGCAAGAAATAACTTTTGATAACTTCTAGCCTGCCCATCTCACTGGTTTGACCTAGTTTGCTATGGCAATTTTACCTATAGGTAAGTGTGGGCTGGGTATTCATGTCATATAAAAAAACACACTTGCCTCTTCTCCTGTTCATCCTCCCATTTCCTAATTCTTCTCAGAGGATTTGCAGGCCCAGCACTGATCACCTTATCCCCATCAGAGGCAAGGGTAAATGCTCTGCTCAGCTCTCTATTTGAAAGTCGATCTATTTGCACAGCAGTGCCTTTTCCTCTGTTTACTTGGTCCCTTCCACTTGTTGGGACGAACTCCCAGGTATGCCAGAGCGATGCTGGAAGTCAGCAGACTCCCTCCCCAGTATACACAGAGGACTCAGTCAATGGCCAGTTCAAACTGTGGCTTATTACAAATAAAACCAACAGAGATCGATATCAGAACACATGTGGATTCCAATACCTCTTGCTTCTCCTGGCTCACAGGCCAGTTTTAGTGTAAATGACATCACTACTCCGTCATTACTTGGGCCTTTCTCCAAAAACCTATCAGTGTGTGGGATTGGCCGTCAGGAGTCGAATAACCTATATGGTCACATATATATGTCATTCTACTGGCTCTTACATGTCAGGTGGCTGGCCTGTCCCATCGCCAATTCACTATCTACTACATTGTTGCAGAGTAGTGGAATTACCATTGGTTCTTGTCCGTTGCTACCCACCCCTGGGATACTAAACTGTGATTGGCTACAGCTGATCCCCCCCAAGGCCTGGGACTCAAACAAGTTTTCAGCTCGCAGTGTACCTCTTCAATGTAATGTGGACAATTATGTGTCTATATTGTAACTTGTGTACACCACCTTTGCCTTATGAGAATATTCTCCTCACGGTAGCAACACTTGCTGCAATCAGTGTCTAGCTGCTCTTTCCCACTGTGTAAGAATGTCCATTGTTTCATTCGGTTGTACCATATGTTTAGAGACCACAAAAGCGAGCTCTGCAGCTCCAAATTATGAGGATTTATCTAGTTTCTCTGCAGCTGGTCCCGTTGTCTGGGGATTGGAATGGCTACATATCACTTGACCTTGGCTGTGGGCCCCCTCTCACGTGTCTTGATCTCTGTCTAGCCTGAATCGGCTCAGCTTGTCTCCTGCTCAGTGATTTGAGGCCCACTGTAATTTTCATAAACATTATAATGCGGTGATGCAGTTTCTACATTGTCCAGGTTATACTAAATACCCTATGGGTTAGCTATATGTAGTTTGATCAGGTTCCATATGCTCTCCTGTATGTCCACGCCACTATTGGCTTTATGCATCAGCAAGCTTGCGCAGGATCTCTTGTGCCTTGCGGTTTCTGTGTGAATGCATTTGGCTAATGACAAAATATTAAAACCAATTACAGTATGTATATGTCCTCTAACTATAGAACTGGGCACTCATGTTCTTCATGTATTCGGGTGTGTGTTTATGTGTTGCATGCGGTCTGTACATGTGCTTCATGTCTAACGCTGCTATGTCGTGGTGTCACTTGTGACGTTAGTAGGATGGCCTCTTGGTGCTTAGTCCAGGCTGTCCATATAGGAGTCTCTGACGACAGTCTCTGGCTCTTCTCCCACGCATGAATACATCTGTATCGCACCTTGTCTGTATGGCTGACTGAGAGGGTACCTCTCAGTGTATTTGTCGATCATTGGTGCATTTGGGATATGTCTGAAATAGAATGGGCGGTTGCATGTTTTTCTGGCCTTCTGTCTTGTCATGAACTTGGTGGGGTGGGGGTGCCCCAGGATCCCAACTCTTTTCATCCATTCACTTGCCTCTTCCTCTGTTCATCCATTCACTTGTCTCTTCCTCCCTTCATTCATTAACTTGTAATTGTAATTGTTTATTTATACAGTACTTATACAAAGGTGGAGAGCTTCAAAGCACGAAGGGAACAAGGGAATACAGTAATCATTCTTAGGCCTTGATGTTTCTGAATGATCTAACAGAAAAACTAGCATACTGGGTCTGACAGTATTTCCCCTAGTGCAAGTGCATTTGTGTTACAGTGTCGACCAAGCTAGGAAGGGGGGTCAGAGAAAAAGGTGCAGGGTTCTGGACAGGACAGACAAACTTAATAGTCCAAGTACGTTTAGTTAATGCACGCGTACAGACGGACGTGCGAGGAAGATGGTGTGTGGGGAACAAACACATTCAGTCCAACAGGGCCCTGGATTAAGTGCAGAGAGGTTGTCTCGCTTATAGAGCGTAGACAGAAAGTGCAGTAGTGCAGTGGCCTGGAGGCAAGTGCAAAGACTGGCGGGGTGGACTGGAACCTGTACGTCTCTGGAGGTGAACCAGGTAACCAGTCAGCAAAACTCAGTTGAGTTAGGGAGGAGAAGAAGTAAGGAGGGTGGGGAAAAGAGAATGGAGATTAGCAAGGTAGAGAGAGAGAGAGAGAAGGAGGAGGAGAAGAGGAAAGTCTCGAGAGGTTTCCGGAACATAAGGTGCTCCAGCTCAAGATGGAGAGAGGCAGGGAGGCTGTTCCAGAGGGAGGCACCTGCAGTGGATACAGATCTACCCCCAAATCTTTGTTTGTGAAAGCGGCACCCCCACAGAGAGTTGGAGGAGGACGAGTGGAGGACTCTATAGGGAGAGTATTTAGGAAGAAAGTGTTGTAGATAGTACAGACCCTGGCCCCAGAAAGCCTTGTAGACTATGCAGAGGGTCTTGAACTTGATCCTTGCAGCCACAGGGAGTCAGGGGAGGGATTTCAGCACCAGAGAGATGCAGTCTATGGGCTTGTGGCCAAGGATAACTCGTGCAGTTCTGTTCTGGATGAATTGTAGAGGACGGAGAAAGAGGCTGTTACAATAGTCCAGCATAGAGAGATACAGGGCTCTCAAAATGGTGAGGCTCTGGGGGAAAGTGAGAAAATGTAGAATACCTCTGTGGAGGTGCAGTTGGTAGTGGGACTTTCTGGAGATGTCTGAGATGCGCAAAGAGAAGGAGAGAGTGGAGTTGAAGATGACTCCAACATTTCTTGCCTCATTGGTAGGTGAGGGCACATGGTCAAGGGAGGTCGGCCAGTGGGAAAGTGGGAAAGTGGGAGCAGGGGTCTCAATGATGACAATCTCTGTCTTACTGGCGTTCAGGCTGTAAAGGAGGTTTCAGACATGATATGCAACCCTGCCCCCCATTTAGAGCTACCAGGAAGGAACTCGCCAAGGCAGGTGACGTTTGAAGATGAAACCTACAAAGAGCTGCACTGGGACTCATTCCAGTATACATCAGAAGATCCATACCGGTTGAAGCACCCATAACCAGACAACCCTGGGCAGCACGGTACCCTATTAGACAGCCATAACAGCCTCTGATACAAAATGAGGAGTACCTACACACAGTCCACGAAGAGACCCCAAAAGCCTTAATGGAAGGCCAGTGGAAATGACACAAGGGCCTGAACAGACTCATGAATGAGCAAAAGTGGCTATTGAAGACAAGCACGCCAGTGCACGTAGGTACGAAAATAAATGTAATGTACGCAGAGAAGAGACAATGTTAAAACATAAGGAAATGGTGCTACGAGACAAGATGGAAGCAACCGTCCTATTAAGCGTGTGTAAATAGACTTGAAATGCAAGATTCTAAGAAATCGATACTGCTTGCAATGCTTAGTAGAAGATAGAGCAGCAAGCGCCAACCGTATATCTACCTCAATAAGGCACATTATACAAGTACAACTCCATTTTGTAAAAGCAGAAAGGTACCCAGGTGGCTAGAGGCCTGACAGGCCACGTTTCGAAGCCCAGCCAAAGGCAGGAGAAGGAGCGGAATGGAAACTCAGCAAAGAGCGACTCATGCTTAGGAAATCGAGGTCAACCAGAGAAGTGGAGGAGAGCATGAGCTTACAAGACTCCAACTACAGAGCATACCAGCCCGTCCATGAAGGCCAAGATAAGAGAGGCCCATGCAGGTGGTTAGGCTGACACAGAATTAAATGCACAAAAGGCTAGAAACTAAAGCAGATTCACGGTGAACCAACACGTGACCAGCCAGGTGCAAAGAGGTACCACTGCCTGATGTCATCCAGAACCCGAGGATGCCATAACTTTTCCTGATAAGAGGCTACAGTTCCGAGGCCATACCCAGCCAACTAATTGACACATAGCCCTAAAACACTGATTGATGGAAAGGAGGAAGGGTGAATCTTGGGGCACTAGGCACCTGGGTGTCTATTCTAAATCCTGCTAATTAAAGTGGAGATTTATGTTTAGGGGTGTAACTTGCCCAATCACAATGGACCATGTAATCTAGGGTCTTATAGACACTGTAACCAATGAGGCGTCGTACTTGTAGTGACGTCAATCACGTGTGATGTAGAGGGATGGGCGTAGATACCCACCTGATAAGAGTTATCCAATCCACATGCTTTATTTCTATATACAGACATAGCACCTATACTTAAGTTACCTTTCCTAACCAATTATATTGCATGATGATTTTTTATAGAAATTAGACATCACTGATGACGATTTGTGACTATAAGAATTGCTGTTCTACCAAAGTTCGTGGAAGTCAGAGCAAGACCGGTGATCGCACTACAGCTGATTCCCATTTGTTTCCCTGTTTGATGTATGTATCATTAAACAGACTTCCCTTGCCAAACTAATGAGTCCTCGTTATTGAGTCATTGAGTCGTGTCGGAGTAAGTGAATCCTGCACCCCCCTGTCCTCACATGGTGCAGCTATCGTGTCTTACAAGTTCTAGAGGGTGAGTGCTGACCTATGGGCCGTCAGTGATTTTCTCCCCTCATGGACAAGGCAGAGATCGTTAGCAGCACACCAGGACTGAATTGCGGATAAACAGTTAAGGATGAGCAAGGAGGAGGAGGCACTTGCCTATTCATAGGTTAATCCATTCTCATGCCTAATTTTTCTCAGTTGATTTGCGGGACCAGCACTGACCCCCTTGGCCCCCATCAGAGGTAAGGGTAAAAGCTCTGCTCAGCTTACTATTTGAAAGTCAATCTCTTTGAAGCCACACCAGTGCCTTTTCCTCTGTTCATCCATGCACTTGCCAATTCCTCTCTTCATTTATTCACTTTCCTCTTCTTCTGTTCATTCATTCATTTGCCTTGTAAAAGCTCTGCTCGGCTCTCTATCTGAAAGTCAATCCCTTTGAAACCACAACAGTGATCAGGAAGGAATTTATGAAGTTGAGGTGCTAAACAACTGTGTAACTAAAGGCAGCCCTTAACTCTGAATAATCCTTGAAAACAAATTCCAAATTAGTGGTATCTGCTCAGAAACAATGATAGCGGACCTGTCCCCAAGGGATTTCCCATGGGCGTGGAGGTGGAGCTTGCCTCTCTGCTCTCAAAGATTAGGACCTAAGTGAGCATTAGTTCTGGGAAAAAGGCTGTAAATGACTTTTATTGCAACAACTGTGTCAACAAATGAAGCACATGCCAAATCACATGTGATGTTTGTTGTATTATTCTGCGGATAATATTATGCATATCAGTAGATTGCCATAGTGTACATGGAGGATCATACTTTGTCCATTACCACAGGAACCACAAGACACACACTAATGGTCCAATTAGCATCATAAAGCCTAGGAACAGACCCCTCCAATTAGACCAATCCCCTAAAAATGTGACCTTGGGCACCCAAGCTACAACCTAAAATGTGTTTCTAGCTCCTCTGAAAATGTTACTGAGCAGAGATTTTGGGAGGTAGTAGCTTGGTGAATTATTTGACTGAGTGTAGAATTGTGCAACACTGATTTATTTTATTTTTGAGTGAATCACGAAAAACTGTATCTCGAACCTACAACTTCATGACTTCACGTGACTAATTTAATTAAGTCTGGGATGATCAGAAAAAATCAAAAATATATATTATAGGATGCTTGTTTGTAAGTTAAAGTTTTTCGCCACGTTGTAGTTTTTCACTGCATATTTGAAACTATGAAAGCTATACCAGATTGGTTGAGTCATAAATTCAAAGGGGTGATATCTAGTAACTGAAGGGACCAATCAAAGAAAAGGAGCTAGGCCTTAGTTAAGGGGAGTAACAATAGCAGTCCAATCCAAATCAAGAGCCAATAAGCAGGCACATCCTAATTTTAATAATTTGGAGTGTGATTATGGGCTCATAAATGGACAGACAATGGGGATATGGAAGAGCTGTCTGATTTCAGTGTTGGACCTGCTGACAACATTTCTGGAGGAAACCAGGAAAAAAAACTAAAATCTGCCTGGGACCTATACAAGGAGAGGCAGATAAAAAGATGAATGCTGGAGGCCATTCTTGACTGAACCTGGAGAGGTCTCTAACCAAGTCCTGATGTTTCCCCTGAGTATCCCGAAGTCTTGAGGACTTTTCCTGAGTGCAAAACCCAGAGATTCTATATAAGTAAATTTGTCCAACCAAACCAAGTTTTGTGGGGATTTGTTCAATGAAATAGTTTTCCCATTATTGATTAGGTGGACAGATAAAGTAGATGCACAGTATTTTCTTACCAAGTAATAATTTAAATAAATCCTGTATAGCCAACTTACATGGGATGATTTTTTTGAAATTCGAAATCAACAACATCTGCACGAGTGTGGATAAAAATATAGTCTTTTACGGTAATTGGGTAATCCTATTTCTCTTTGCCAATCCCAAAGTTCCCTGAAGAGAAATCGGTACTTGTCAGAACGAAAGTCCTAACTGTTCACCATTGCTCAGGCCCTGCCTTAAAGCATAGGGGTGCTGAATGTAAACTGACCTTCTATACGTCGGCCTGATTCTGGGCTTGCCTATTGCTAAAGGGCTAGGGACCTCTTCTGTTCTATATGAATCACAGACAGGACTAGATCGAACATAAAAGGAATATTGGAGTGGTGCTTTTGATTGGGGAGGGAAAGACTTCCCTGCATCGATTTTTGCTGCATGAATATCTCTAACACTCTTCTTCTGTTCATCCGTTTACCTGCCGATTCCTCTGTTCATCCATTCAATTGTCGCTTTCCCTTTACCGCCATTCACTTGCCTCTTCCTCCATTCACTTGCTGCTTCCTCTATTCATCTTTCACTTGCCTCTTCCTCCATTTACTTTCTGCTTCCTCTATTCATCCATTCACTTTCTGCTTCCTCTATTCATCCATTCGCTTGCCTCTTCCCTTGTTCATCCATTCACTTTCTGCTTCCTCTATTCATCCATTCGCTTGCCTCTTCCCTTGTTCATCCATTCACTTGCGGCTTCCTCTGTTCATTCATCCACTTGCGGCTTCCTCTGTTCATTCATCCACTTGCTCCTCTATTCACTTTTTCTCTTGTTTCCTCGTGCACTCCTTTATTCATTCACTCCTTAGTGGGTTTTTATACATCCATTCAGACATTCATTCATTAGTGCCTGAATGAACGAACTGACGAAAGGCTGAACTAATGAGTGGATTAACGAATGGACAAATAAAAGTCTGAATAAGTGAACGAAGGACTGGATGAACAAACACATGAATACTTGACTGGGAGGACGAATGAATGAGAAAATTAATGAAAAAACTAGTTTAGTGCCTGAATTAACTAAAATGCACAAAGAAATTAATTAATGGGCAATTAAATGCACGAACGAATGCATGAAAAGATTAAGGCAGAAGCCTGCGAATGAAACAGGGATTGAATACATGACTGAACAAGTGGAGCTAAGAACGGGTATGGTTTGGTCAATCAATGAAAAAACAAATGAGTGATAGGCATCCGTTAATGGACAATTTATGAACAGATAAATGAATGAGTGAATACATATGCATGAACAGATGAATAAATGGTTGAATGAAGACACAAACAAACAAATTGATACATTAATGAAGAAGCGAATGCATTAATCTACTCATTAGTTCAGTCTCTTGTCAGTTCATTTACTCAGGCATTCATTTGTGTGTTCATCGCTTCATTCACCCATTCAGTAGCGGATGGCGCAGTGATCTTGGGTTGCGGTGGGGGTTTAAGGCCCGGGAAGGGGCCGACTGAGGTTCAAGAAACACCCGGCCCTGTGTGCGATCCCACGATCACACCCCTAAAATGAGGCTACAGTTATAGGGCACTGCGGGGGGGGGACTTCCATAGCATCCCCGTACCGTGGCCTTGGGAGAAGAGGCAGAGCCGGAAACATTTCCTGCATTAGAGAATGAGAAAGACCTGTCCATAGGCCCCATACACTGCCGTCAGTGAGGGTGCTGCTGTGCGGTTTGACAGCAAAAGCGCCTTGAAAAGCCCTCATGTACAGTCAAGCGGGGACAGCATCACACCAAGATCTATGATCATGTATTTAGAACTGACATTCTGTTATGCGCTTGGTGCCCGACAAACGAGATCTGCCGCCAACACTCGCATGATTTATACGGCCTCCTGCCAGAGTTTAGGGGACTGGGCCAGAGTCGTGCATAATTAATCGCAAATACACCACTTGTTGAAGGGGTCTCAAACACCCCCTCAGCTTACCCCCAAGATGACAGATGCCACCCACTGAAGCAGCCCCACAGACCATAACTGGGTGACTTCACCAAAGTAATCATGAAGAGGCAACATGGCTGAACACACACGTAGTGGCATTAGCTGGGTGCAAAGGAACACACATGAACTGCTTGCAGAAACCTAAAGGCAACTAACATGAACAGCTATCAAAATAAAGATGGAAGCTACAGCTGCATTGAAATAAATGCACGACATTGGAAAGGCTCAAAACCCAGGGAGAGGCCTTACAAACTGATCTCTATGAGAAACGCCAAGCAGAGCTGGCAGTGCAGTCGCTGTGCCCAACCTTGTCAAGGACGCTGGGAGAGAGTGTTTCGAGTCAACAGAAAAGATAAAACACCTCCAAGGGTAGGGAGCTGAAATTCATCATAAATGCAAGCAGAGAGCTCAATTCTACGGTCCCTACACACTTGATCTGACCCTGGGGAACAAGACCCATTAATCTGAGGCAGGCAGAAACTGTTGCTCCCATCAAACCGAAGACAGAAGATGCAAAATGGTAAACCAGCATGAAGCTGGAGGCTGGAATGTCCTCGCTCAGGGCCAGAGGAGTCAGAGAGGTGGTAACATTGGTGGAAAACAGGCAGGACCCTGAAGGCATTCTCTCCACCCATTATGGTGCTCACATGCTGGTAAATTTCCCAAGTTGAGATGGCTCACACTGGTTCCCCGTGGGTGGAGCTACTTGATATGGCCCGGCCAATCAGATCATCTATCCCCTATAGGATGTAAGTCTGGCCATACTGTTCACCCAATCCCAGCTCACCCTACATCCAGAAATGTAACTCTTTGATTGCGATATAATGGTGGAATAAAACCTTGCTACCAGCTGGTAATGAACTGAGAGTGCATTTGAATGCTGCAGAAATCTGTGTGCCTATTGTAAGGAAGGCATGGTATCAAGAATAGACAGACACACTGCAAAGGTAGGTTGGAAAACTGACTAATCTAAACCTAAATCTAAGATGGGAGCAGCCTTTGATCATCAAATAATAATAAGGCAGCCCTAGTGGTGTCATGTCAAATAAAAGGACCTATAATAAGAAAAACCTATTGCCAATCCTTACGCGAAATAGAAAAAAGAAGTGTGGGATGATGTTCTTAAGAAAGAAGGAAGTGTTCACAATTGATAAGTCAGGATGCGGTACTTTAGGTCTCCCTTCCCCACGTTTTCAGTACGGGACAAAGTGGAACTTGGAACACAGCACACACTTGAGCTTTCCCAGCACGAGCTAACAGTTCTGCTTTCAGCAATCAGGGCACTCAGTGGTTAAGTCTCTTTTCTATCAAAAAGTCTCTTGCTGCGGTGGGCCTGATTTATTCAAATAATAAACAAAGAGTTCCTTTTCACAGATACATTGGATGATGTCTTTCACTTCTGGATCCTCCTCTTCGGGGCGCAGATCCCTAGAAAGTTCTTATCAATATCAGGATCTTCGTAGGCTGTCACTCCTGCTTCCGAGGATCTGTTAATTCAAATAATCAAACAAAAAGTTATTTCGGATTGCACTTGGGTGACAATTCTTCACCCTTGGGTCCCCCTCTTCTGGGTGCAGACCCTAGTGTGGTGTTCATGAATCTTAATGTCTTTTCAAACAATTCAATGTGGACCACCCTCTGCCGGGTTCAATCTAGTCAACACACTGTTCTTTTGAGACTTTAGACTTTGCCCCTTTACATCGGCATCCCTCCTTCGGGTTCATTCTTGCCAATCTCACAGTTCCTTTTACTTTCTTATGAGGTGGGATACACTTCCCTTATTCACGATCATTTGCCGGTCAAAGACTTTCAACTGTACAGAGGATTTTACTAGACCTCTGTATGACCACTGACCCTCTTCTCGCCTTTCCCAAGGCCTTCTGGTAATAGTAACAATCGGGTAATCAGCCAGAGTTTCCAGAGTGAGTACCCACGTGGTGCTGGATTCCTCTATTGCTGGTTTCCCCCCTTTCTCACCAATCACTCTTTCTGCTTTTAAAGTTCAATTAGCCGTTCGCTACTTTTCGTTCAACGCAGTTCGGTTTCTTATCGACTCTCCTCACAACCCACCGGCAGTGATGAACCGCTTGGCTTTCTGACTTTTTTGAGTCAAGGTTTGTACCACGGAGACAAGCGTCTCTCCCCGGCTTGATTATCAGCATAGGTGGGTCTTGTGTACCGTTGGTATCTGCTGCAATACATGTTGGCTATTGTTTGCGGTCTTACGATTCCTTCTGTAGAGGTTTCATGGGCCTTAATCAGTAAGGGCAAGGTCGCTTCTCTCCTTGTCACCCTCTCGGTATGCGCCGTCTTTCTCCTCCTCTTGAACTGCCGTGCCTGGATAGCTGTCTCGTTGTGCGGTCGGCCTTGCTGGTAGTGTGCTCTCCTGCTCCACCTTTTATCCCTGTGGGAAAGGGAAAGGGACGTCGGGTGTGTGTGATTCAGGACAATTGCCTGAATTTGCCTGACCCTTGCGTTGGGACATGTCAGGTAAACGGCTTGGGATGTTAGTCCGTTGTCTGTGGTGTGTGAACATGTTTGTGCTGGAAAAGTGGAGGGCAGTGTTTTGGAATATCCTATGGGGTAGGATGGGGAAAAGGTGTTATAAGAAGAGGGATACTGCGTCTCACCCGTTGATGCCCCACTTCCACTGCTCGAGGACCCCCCATCCAGGTGATCTTCCTTCACTGGCCCACCCCCAGGAACTGGATCCAATAGCGATGGCTGTATCCTGGCCACCTGGATGACAGATCCCTAGGGACTTTTCAGGGAGACACTGTTAAGTTTCTCACACTATCCCTGCTTTTGAATTAATAAAAGTAGTAATTTGTCACATTTCTGGACTCCTCTGTTTCTTGGGCATGGGGGATTTCCCTCGAGCCAACCTCTGGTTTTTAATTCTGCTTCAATTTGGTAGCAGAGGATTGCTGCTAATGCCTTTGGCGTCAAATGCCGTCTCACCTGCATTCCTGCCTGCTCCCACTGGGATGTCTAGAGATCAGAAGGTGGGGATAGCAGGCGGTGGGAGTGATGGCCAGTCTGAGGCCCTCAGAATTTCCACGTAATTATTGTAAGTATGGGCCCAGAAATCTGACAAATACAGGTGGAAGGAAAGTTGGGGAACAGTTTTGTTTGTTGTCTGTTTTTTGTGTCATAAAGAAAGCAAAAATGAAAAGAAAAGGGTTTCCTGTAAATCTAGGCGTTACCTTGGTTTATGGAAGAAAAACATTGTTTTCCTGCGAGTTAGACAATTCAGCTTGGTTCATGGATGATTATGTATGGTTTCCGGTCTATAGGCCTTTAGCGGGAGAAGCTAGTTTATATTATGGAAGGAGGGTTCCTAATGTACCTCTTGGAGATGGCATCCCATAATATGGCAGTATGTAAGAGGGACTACATGATTTGGATTAGCCTGTTAGTTAGGCAGTAAGACGGCTGAAAATGTATGTTATGTTGTTATTGTGTCTAAGTTGCGGAAAGTGAGGGTATATTTTGGATCATTGGGGTTTTCTTTTGAGGGTTTGAGTCGTCACATGTGAGGTTGGTGACTAGGACTTAAAGTGTGCTTAGAAAGTAGTGGATTCCATTTCAGTGAACTGTGGCTTGAATTGGCTCGAGGAGCCCATGAAAGACTTGTACATCGGCCTTTGAGGGCAGAGAACAGAGAGAGGGCGGTTTGGCGGTGCGCAGACCGCACTCTTGTTGATGCTGGACGGCCGGATAGGCTTGTTGTGATTTTTAGAGAATTGGTTCAACATTTATGGCAATTGAGAAATGCATTGTGACCCATAGTGGAACACGGAGTGGTTGATGAAGGTAAATGGAAAACATATTGTGGACTTGAAGCTTTGCAAAATGTAGAGTGTGGAACTATTGGGGAGGGCATTAGAAGCATGTGGAAGAATGATGTACTGACCTAGAGCGGAGGTCAAAGTGAAGGTGGCTCGTGGTGTGTGTGTGTTTGAGTGCCTATGGACAGTGGTCTGTGTGGTGTTTTGAGTGCACATACAGTATGTGCTGTGAAGTATATAAATTGTGTTTGTGTCATGCATCCTATGCTATGAAATACAGTAATCGTGTGTTTGTCCTTTTTTCCTATATTGTCTTTTCCATTTTTGCAGTTGTTGCTCTTCTCACATCAGTGTTTTTTTTTTGTATGTGTCTCAAGTCTAAATGGACTGCAGCCTGCGAAAAGGCAAAAACCTCCCACATAGAACAAAGATTTATAAAGGGCTTGAAGGAGGATATATCTCTATCAGCAGGCAGTGTGAAGCCACAGGCAACGAGGGAGGGGGTCAAGCTCAGGCAGAGAAAGCTGACAATGCATGCAGTGGATCTTTCAGCCTATGTTTTGGGGTGACAGGAAATAAAATTAAGCAAGCAAAAGAAAAATGTGCTGAGCATTTTTGGTTGGTAACTTAAGTGTGCTATGCTGGGACAACCTCCAAAGGAGCAACATTTTTGAGTGGCAGGGTTATGACAGAAGCAAAACACATAGGCATTTGAGTGTAGGAAGAGAAGCGATTTTTGTGATTCCGCTTTGATGACAAATGATGGCAATGCAAGTGTGTTATGCAGGAAGGAAAACGCATGGGACCCAGGGATTGTAAAGTGCAGGATAAAGGAGATGCGGTTTTCTAGCAGGCATTGGGACGTAACTAGAGAAATTACAGAGGTGCAGAGAAGGGAAGCTTTGGAAAAGGTGGGGCTTTGGATGGCTGGGATAGAGTGAAGGGGGCAGATTATATGTGATTTGGGGAGCAGAAGAGAGTGGGTTATGGAGTAAGTTAAGGAAAGAAGAATGAATCCCTTTTAGTGGTGTGATTTTAGGCACTTAACACAAGGTTGCACATTTATATTAGGAGAAAGAATTACATATATTTCAACACCAGCATGTGTTCCATGTTCTTGATTTCATTTTGAAGAATTCATCAGGGCAACCACTTGTTGAAGAATAAAATGGCATTTTACAATTTTTCTATCTATAACAGTGCACTCCAAAGTCCAATATTTTGCAGGATTAAACTCAATTCTGTCTGCGTATAGGAATGCAGACCCCCCCTGGGAGCCAGTTAGTGATCTGTCGTACAGGGAGAAGCAAATTAGTAGAGCATGAAACTTGAACCAGAATTTATAAGAATGAGTGAGAGCATAGGTGATGGGTATATTTACACAGGGGTGCATATGACTAGTGTAGATTGGGGGTCAAGGCATAGCTAAGAATGTGTAACTCTTATCTATACCAGGATGAAACAAAACAATGTATGTTGTGAGCAGAGTGATATTTGACTGACATTGTTAGGGGAGCAAAATATATTGTTTTAAATACTGCCACAGAGCCAGGATTCATTCGATTGGTTATTCCTATTAAGGCTTTCATAAAATATATTTTGTAATAGTGTTGTTTTTACATTGGCGGTAACTTGATGGGGACCCTCAGAGTGGACAGTTTACGGGAATTTAAGGTTGAGGGTCTATAATAAGGAGAGCCCGATAAAGGAAAGTGTTGTAGGGATATTGTAATGGGTATGTGTGGATAAGGGAAAATGGATTAGTGTCCTGAGGGTATATAGGACAAGGATATCCTCTGGTTTAACAAACAATTTGTTCTGTCGCACTAGCAGCTTTTTCGTTTTCAAGGCACAATAGAGCCGCTGTTCAGAAAGTTGAGACTACACCAGGTATTTTTCAAGCATTCCCTTTGAGCCCTGCGTAGAGACACATTAGAGAATATTTTGTTATAAATATCATTTTGCCCTTGCAAGTAATTTCATTAGCAATACGTGGGACACTTTGAAGGGAAAGAGACAGCCTCACAGAGCGGCGCTACTGATTTATGAGGGGAAAGCACATTTGGAGTTAGAGGCATTGCAAGAAGCTTTGGCCAAGGGAGATGCTTGCTTTAGGTTTCCCCACACACACGTAGTGCAGCAGGATGACTTCACGGGTCAAGGCAGGGCTGCAGTGACACAGACAGACATAATTATGGGAAGTAGGAAGCCTCGGATATAAATGCATATAGTTCAACTTTCAACTGTGCAAGCGATGAGAACAGGGAGGGAGTGAAATAACACAGGCGTAAGATTAGGACATATATTTTAAGCATGCAAGAGGGAAATGGCAAGACTCAAGAGCGGGGGGGGGGGACACACCCTTGACAGTACAGTGCATAATCACATGAATATTATGCCCAAGATCACACAGTGGCAGGCACATGCCCTGTGAGTTGAATCCACATCGCAGACAAATGCGGCCACTGCAGGCACCAAGGCTATGCAGATACACACACAAGACGAGGGGTATAACAGCATTGAAGGGGGGGGGGGCATTCTAGGAGGGCATGACTTTTTTAACACCATGTATGTCAGCATTCTATGGCTAGAGAAGGCACAGGAGCACGCCATTACAATGTGAAATAATTCCACATGAAAGGCACACAAAGAGGAGGGGAAAATTGACTGACAGCTACAAGCGGGCCCAAAAGATGCGACGGTAGGGGGCAGAGTGACTTCACACAGGATAAGGACAAGGGAGTAAAAGTGAGGAAGGAGCAACGATGCCAGACAAGATTTCTGCTACAGAGTAGATTAGCAGAACTGGTAACGGAAATGAGGTGTTTAAAAGGGACACAGGACAAAGTCCAGGAAGCAGGGACTGCACGGAGAAGCACGTCCCCGCCAGTAAAGAAGCAGCGTATCAAAGTAAGTAATACAGCATTGTGTTTATTATTAACGGACCCTGGATGTGTCATAGACTTAGGAATGTCGTTCTCGCATGTAGTATCGTTGGTGTAGAATAACAATGTAACCAGAAAGGGGCAACACTTGAGGAGGTAGGTACTTTTAGAAGTGTGGGAGTAGGTCAATAGGGATGGCAGGTAAGTACTGGGAGAAGTGAAAGGAATGCGGGGGGGGGTCCTCTATTTATCTCTAGGGGAGGAGAAGGAGGCGCAGGTGATATTAAATATTAAGTGAAAGAGAAGTAGAGGGGTTTCAATGAGGAGAGTGTTTTTGTACAGGTAGAGAGGCCAGGGATGCCATTTCACCAAAATGCATGGGGCAGCAGAAGTGAAATCACATGACCCTTGATCTCTGATGACATCACAGGAAGTGATGCCATTTGACCCCACCTCTAAGTGACATCAAGGCAAGCGATGCAACACAACCTTTTACCCCTGAGAAAACAGGAAGTGGCATCACATAGCATTGTTCCTAAGTACACTATGAAAAATATGGTTACAATATCACGGTAACGTGATAAACATTTCATACAAGAATGGATCACCATATGTATCAGTAGAAAAAAACATGCTATAACGGCATATTGCGAAAAGAAAAATACATAATACGAATTTGATGCTTATTCTTCTCTAAATGCTTTTTGCAGTATTGTGTATGGATTGTGAATCTGAGGTGTTTAAGAACAGATTAAATCAGTGATTCACCCCCTGAAGTGGAGTCTAGCAATTATTCTATATAATTCCAGAAAGACAAATTATTTGTCATTCCTATTCTCTCTTATTTAGGGTCACTGCTCAAAGTGTTACACTTGTGGACCCCCCCTTTTTTTTTTAAGAAGCCTGAACAAGAAATCCAGCCACTGTAGAAACAAAGAGCCACATGGCATTGGCCATAACCCTGGAGCCTCAATATTAAAAAAAAAAAAAAGAAAAGGGTTGCAAGAGAGTCCTGAAAACCCCTAAATGACGTCCCTGAAAGAGGCACAGATGAAGTATGGCATTTGGAAGGTGGCCTGCAAAGAGAAGAGAATAAAAGTATTGTTTTTATGAAGTGTACAACATGTATATATGTCAGACAAATACGCAAAGATTTGTTTATGATTTGAAATGTAATGTTTTATATAAAATGTAGGACTAAATGTATTTGAAGACGGGACAGAAATGTATGTGCTTGAGATTATTATTATTATTATTTTAAAACTTATAAAGCACAACTACACCCCGAAGGCGTCTAGGTGCTGCACTTTGGCAGTACAAGGAAGACTCATTAGTGGAAAATGCATGCTGACAGATTAAAACAATAAGCGCCCTTTGGAAGGTGAGGTGTTCCTCTGTAACTCTGAGTCCCAGAGGGAGAATATTCCACAGTGAAGGGCTAGGAATGAGAAGGAGCGGCCACTGATATGCGCCCGTTGAAATCTATGCACTTTAAGCAGTGCCTGGGTAGAGGAGCGCCGCTGCCTGGTTTTGTGATAGCGCTCAAGCTTGTCTTTCAAATACTCTGGCCCTACGTTATACAGAGCTCGGTGAGTGACACAGAGTATCTTGAACGTTATCCGTTACGCCACTGGGAGCCAATGCAGGTGCCGCAATAGGGTGATGAACAGAGTCAAATGGGGGACATTAAGTGCCAACCTTGCTGCAGCATTCTGGAGTACCTGCATACGTTGTAGCCGATACCTGGGTTGCCCCAGATAGATCCCATTGCAATAGTCCAGTGACCCCATCATCGTTGATGTAACCAACATAGTACGGCTATCAGAGGGTAGAAGAGGCAGCATCTTCCTTGTGATTTTAAGTTTCCCAAGCCCAGCATTACACACTGCTGACATCTGAGCTTTTCATGACCCACTTGGGAGAAGTCTTACAGATGTGCAGACCGTTGGACGGGGACCACGCGGTGAGCCAGATGGTAAGCAAACTTGCATACACATATCTCACACCTGGATGCGCTCCCCCATCACCCACGCTTGTTTCAGGTTAGGGAGGTGGCAGCTATGTTCTGCAGGTACACCAAAACATAAAAAAGATGGACAACAGGAAAATGCCAAGAGAAAGGCAGCTTATGCCGGCTTGCCAACAAACACAGCAATCCCAAGGGACATGTTCAGCGTTATTGAACAAAAAAGGAAGCATCTTGGACATCATGTGAGAGCAGTCACAATCACATTGGCCTCAGATCATCACATGTATGAGTCAAATAGCAGCAAGGCCAAGGCACCATGCACAGGAGAAGTGAGAGCCCATTAAAAGGGGAGTAACATTCTGCCCATTGCTTCATTATGACTTTTTTCCCCCATCTGATCTCTACAGGATAAATTAATTCAGCTTAAGAATTTACACAGAAGAAGAACAGAAGTGGCCGAGGTGGCAAAAGGCCTATGTTGTCGTTTTTGTTGTGTTCGTTGTCTCTCTCATGCGGTTACAGGAAAGTGGGACAGTCCATGGTCGAGAGGAATTTGGAGAACAACAATATCATGCATAACATTAAGGACAGAAGTGGCTTGGGTAGTGGGAGATGTGAATTAGATGGAGGGAGTAGATAAGTAACAGAAAGAAGCATTAGTAGCAATTACTTAGGCAATGATAGGATGTGCTAAAGAAAATGTGCATACATTTTGAGAAACTCACCTGGTTTTCTCTGTGTTTCAGGCGCAGGGGGACGTTTCATCACATACCAGACGAAATGCACAGTGAAAAAAACAAAACATACAACAACAAAAGATATTATCAGTGGATTAATGGGTCACACTATAAGTACTGGAGCGTCACTCAAGTGGCCTTCTCTGCTTGTGGTGGCAAGGGTCACCCGGTTTGCATCACACAAATACAATAATGGGCAGCAAGGAAATCACGCACTTGCAACCTGTGGAATTGCACTGCTGGGACACATTGGGCCTCATTACACAGATGGCGCTATTGGCGCCATGGTTCATGCCGGTAAAATACCGGCACCGCCTTGGCGGAAAGGGGAATTACCGCCCCACTCCAAGGTTAGCGGGGCGGTAATTCCCCCTTCCACCATTGCCCTCCCCCATTTTTGCCCCATAGGGCATAATGGGAATGGGGAAGGCGCTAATTACGGTACCGCAAATTGCGGTACCGTAATTAGCTCCCTGGGTCCCTTTGCGGGTTGGTTTTTAACGCCTGCAAAAAGCAGGCGTTAAATCCCCCAACCCGCAAAGGGACCTCGTAGTAAGGCGGTAAGGATTTACCGGTACCGGTATTTTACCGGTACCGGTAAATCCTTACCGCCATCCGTGTAATGAGGCCCACTGTGTTTATGATTATATTGTACTCTGCTGTCTCTCCTTCTGTCCCCTCCTAGGAGTGTAAACAAGGGCAATCTGTTTTCCTGCATTATGCACCTGAACAAACACGTCCCCTTCATGTTTGCAGCAATGATCTGACCCCTTACTAATGATGTGAAGAGGTGAAGCAGCTCCACGAGAACATCATTAGCAATGGAGAAAAAAAACATGAGTGCTTGTATGAGCAATTTGGCCCACACCACTAATGATATATATAGTACCAGCACGTGACCCGAGTGGGGAGGGAGGCTTGATGGGAGGGCCTCCAAGTGAACTCTTCCACTTCCCAGGCCATGAGCAACTACAAGACTTCTACGGTGGTTCCAGAGGAAGCAGGCTACACTACGATGAATGCCATGGAAGAGATGGCCCCATTAGCACAGTTACATGAAAACATGGACAATGATAGAGGATTGCTCGAATGCAGATGACTTGATACAATACATACTGAAAGGCCCAGACAAAGGAATTGTAACACAAGGGGAATTGCAGTGCCTCAAGAGCGGAAGAAGAGAGGTGGGAGGACTGCCTGAGTGCTGCAAGAACCACCAGCTACAGGTACATGAACAGAAGTTTGCAAGAGAAGAATGGGTCGAAGGCTGCAGGGATGGACAGCAGAATTGCACCATAAATACACCACAGAGTGGCAAGAGATTCAAGCGGCTCATATGGGTAGAAAAGAAGGCAGGCCTATGTCCAGAATGCCCTGAAGAACAATGCCACTGCGTTGCCAGGATGAAGGTTCAGTAACGATTGGAGAGAGAGGAGGCTGCAGACACATCGCAATGGGTACATGGCATGAGAGGAGGCAACAATATTTGCAGACCAACATTGGGCCTGAAGCTCACATGCCGGTACCACCTGTAAGGAAGTCATGGTATGAAACAGTAAGACAGACAAAAGTGACCACAGTCCAAGGATGTTTATTGAACTTAAATTGGGTTTGAAAGACAACTATCAAAACCTAAATGTAAAGATGGGAGCAAGCTACGACCATCAAATAATAATAACGCAGTCCTAGTGGTGTCTTGTCAAAATAAAAGGGCCTTTACTAATAAACATTTTTCCAATCCTTACTTCTAAATACAAATGGTATGGAAAACAATGTTATACAAATGAAAAGTGTTCAAGAAATGATGTCAGGATAGTTGAGCCGTTAGCTTCCCTTCTCAACATTTTCAGCACGAGACAAGGCGGCACACTCGAGCTTGGCACACTCTGGCCTCTCTGGCACGAGGATGCAGTTCAAAACCTCAACATTAGGGCTTTCTGTGCCAAAGTCTCTTTGTCAGTAAAAGTCTCTTATTTCAGAGAACCTGATGCGACAAACAAACATTCAAAGTTCCTTTCTCCTCAGGATACTTCCCTGGTGATTCACTGTTCACCCCGGGTCCCCCTTCGCCGGGCTCAGACCCACTTTAACACAAAACGTTCAATTGGTCTCCCCTCCACCGGGCTCAGACCAAATTTATCTCATTTTCCAAACTTACTTTAATGTATCAAAATCGGAGACGTTCGACTGTGCGAGGGATTTTGCTTGACCCGTCGCAGGACCATTTCGATTCACAATTCCTTTTTCTTTTCTTAATACAACCCTTAAACTTTCACTTCTGCCACTTCTCAGCTAGATACCTTACAGACAGGGCTGGCCCTAGCATTTGCGGGGCAAGTGCAGCAAATTAAGTGCAGGGCCCCTTAATTTGCATTTGATAACATCACAGGAAGAGACAATACAGGAAGTGACATCACCAGATAATGACCACTACCTATGTAGGCAGCAGCAAAAACATGGTACAAAATATATATATATATATAAATAAATAATCTGAGAGGAGAATTTCCAATAACTACCCAAGCAAAGAATAAAAATGTGCCCACCTTTTAATCCCATCAATGTATAATGAAATATTCCAAAGAAAACAAAATCCAAATATGAGACATGCACTTTAATGGCACTTTTATGTCTTCTTGTGGGTACGCATCTGCATTGGAAACATGACAACCTGGTGTGAAATCCTAGTAGCTGAACACTTGAGCAAGAAAAATGTGTTTTAATGCTGGCCTCAAAAACACAGAACAAGGGTTTTGTCCACCCATTGAAAAAAGTGGGCGGATGCTGTCCACTGACATGTATCGACTTGTGCCCTGAAAATCAGTACAGGGTCAGAACCAGAGAAAATATCCCCTCGAGTGTCCAAGATGACAACCTCTCTTGTCACATCCTTGGTAAAATATACAAGGCTCACTTGCATGCTTCATATATAATGTGAGAAAAATGTTCCATTCTACTTAAACGCTTTTTAGCTTGGTAAATATAAACATGTGGAAATAAGGCAAATAGCTAAAACGGTTTTGTGCAATATGTTTAATTGTGCTTGAGGAAGGCACTGAGTTCAGGCCGCTAACTGCTGCTTTGCATGTACTTCAATATATAAATGCCCCTTTGCAGTTCTTAACACAACAATGGTCTCTTAAATAGGCTATCAATAGTAAATTGCACCCACTTTAAACTCTCTGCTTTAGGAAAGAAAGTGATCAGCAGTGCTTATGAGGGCCCCCGTGCCTATTGGGCCAATGGGGGAGGGTGACGTTTGTCTTACAGAGTCACAGCAGGAAGTTGCCAGATGACAAGAAACCTCACCAGAAGAAACAAAAGAAACTTTGAGGGACAGCCGCTTTTTTAAAGGATTTGCCGGTAAGCTTCCCCATCATCATGCAGGCGGCAGCGTGTGCCGCCTGTCTCCTCAGAGTGGGGTGCAGCAAGCTTATAGACTGAGCACACGGCCCATGCTGCAGCCTGCAAGAGGGAGTCAATGCTTCCTCTGCGCGATGCTCTAGCAGACGTGGGCCAAGTCCAGCTGTACATGCTGCACACGCCTTGCACCGGCCCTGCTTACAGAAACCTTCGATTTAGCACCCACGCGGTGCCGGACCACTCTGTCAAAGGTATCGTATCTTGCTTTTCAAAATTAAAACATTCATCAGCAGTTCAACCTTACTTGTGTCTTTCAACACACGCGTTTTCACAATGTTCATTCCAGCGCTCGCCATACAATGTTGCGGCTTGCAACCTTGGCTTCAACACAGACCAGACTTCTATCGGTCTCCCCAACTCACTAGCTGTGTTGATTACACTGATGCTGCTTTGTTCTTGGAGCCAAGGGCTTCTCCCCACTTCATTAGGGACGCGGGAGGGCCCCAGGTATCTTTCACACACAATACAGGATTCTTTAGCCTGGTTTCCTCATATGCTTTCTAATCTCAAGGGCTCTTGAAAGTAACAGCTTCTTGTCGGAAAGGTCAAGGGAACTTCCCACCTTGCAATCCCCTCATGTTTTGCTACTTTCTTCTCTCATTCAGCGGCCATCCCCAAACTACTGTTTCCTTGTGTGCTTTGCCTCGCTCAGAGTGTGCTTTCGTGCTCCCCCTTTTATCCATGTGGGGAAGCTTAATGGAAGTCAGGTGTGAGTGTTGGACAGTAATTGCCTAACCTTGCCTGACCATTGTATTGGGACACGTTGGGTATACTGCTCGGGTGTTAGGCTCTTTTCTTCCAGAGCGGGCTGTCCGTGTGAATGTGTTTGTGTTTGAAAAAGGGGGAGGGGTAGTAGAGTTCCTATGTATCCTACCTGGGAGGATGGGGTGAAGGTGTTACAGGGAAGGGGATACTGCGTCCCACCATCTGGTGTCACACGCCCACTCCTCAATGACCCCTCACCCAGGTGATGCTCCCGCACTGGTCCGTCCACATGAACTGGATCCAAAAGCGATGGCCATCACCTGGCGACCTGGATGACAGATCCCTGGGGACTAGTGGGTGAGACACCTTCTGGTTTCTCAGACACCCAAAGGGAGGAGAAGAATGTACCCTCGTGCCATCGAGCACACCAGCATTCATGGTCCCCCAGAAAGACACAGAAGTGGAGGGATTCCCCAAACTGGACACAAAGCAGGGAAAAAAGAGGTCTGAGGGAGAAGAGGTCACTGAAGCTGAGCAGGGTGAAGAGGAGGAGATGACTCAGAACCTGAACCAACCCAGGAGGAGCTCAAGCGATCTGACGAGGGTGGCGAAGGTGTGGAACCACAAGACACCCGTCAGTGGGGAGGGGCTTTGAGTATGTGTGGTCCAGACTGTCTCGATCAGAGGGCGGTATTTTGAGGGGGCCTCAAACCACCCCCCAGCATACCTCCAAGATTACAGATGCCACCCACTGAAGCAGCCACACAGACCATAACTGGATGACATCACCAAAGTAATCATGAAGAGGCGGCACAGCTGAACACACACATAGAGGCATTAGCCAAGTGCAAAGGAACACACATGAACTGCTTGCAGAAACTTAAAAGCAACTAACATGAACAGCTATGAAAATAAAGATGGAAGCCACAGCTGCATTGAAATGAATGCAAGACATTGGGATGGCTCAAAACACAGGAGAAGCCTCACACACTGACCTCTCTTGGAAACGCCAACCAGAGCTCGCAGTGTAGTCGATGTGCCCAACCTTGTCAAGGATGCTGTGAAAGAGTATTTCTAGTATACAGAAAAGATAGAACACCTGCATGGTCTGTGATCTGATATTCTTCATAAATGCAAGCAGAGAGCTCAATTCTGCTGTCCCTACACACGTGATCTGGACCTGGGGAAGAAGTCCCATTAATCTGAGGCAGGCAGAAACTTTTGCTCCCATCAAACTGAAGACAAAAGATACAAAAATATAACACAGCAAGAAGCTGGAGGCTGGAATGTCCTTGCTCAGGGCCAGAGGAGTCAGAGAGGTGGTAACATTGGTGGGAAACATGCAGGACCCTGAATGCATTCTCTCAACCCATTTTTGTGCTCACATGCTGGTTAATTTCCCAAGTTGAGAAGGCTCACACTGGCTTCCTGTGGGTGGTGCTAGGCGGAGCTACCCCATGCTGCCAGGCCAATCAGATCTTCTATCCCCTATAGGACGTAAGTCTGGCTATACTGTTCACCCAATCCTAGCTTGCCCAAGGTCCAGAATTGTAACTTTTTGATTGTGATATAACGGTGGAACAAAACCTCGCTACCAGCCTGTAATGAACAGAGAGTGCTTTTGGAGGCTGCAGAAAATCTGTATACCTATCCCTGCTGTTTTTTTTATTTAATTTTGTTTATATTACACAATGTACTTTTACATTATAGTTCAACTAAATCGAATTGTCCAACAGCATAGAAATAAAAACAAGATTAAAAGGGAGCAAATCGCAATACACAACTCTGATCATTCGAACAATAATACAGTCATTGTCAGGCCCCCTCAAGTTAATACAGAGTTTAATGTCCAAAGTCCATTCTTACTCTCAAAGTCATAAAGAAAGAAAAGAAACAAAAGAGAGAAAAGGCTATTCATATGGTCAATTGTGAAATGGCTCTCGGGCAGATAGTTTGTTAACCCTGTCAAACATGTGTAATCCACCAGGATAACATCATCAGCATATGTGATGCATCCCACTTGCAATTCCAACCATCTAGGAACAAACGCCCCCATTTCATGGCCTTCTCCCAAAGGTCTGTATCCCTTCTTTTGAATTCATCAAAGCAGTAATTTGTCACATTTCTGGACTTCTCCATTTCTTGGGCACGGGGGATTTTCCTCGAGCCAACCTCTGGTTTTTGATCCTGCTTCACACTATTTTAAAATAAGCACTGGGTGGCATGCTATTGGTGAGATGATCACCTGCTGGGCCTATTTATTTCACTCTGTTCATTATAGTTCTTATTGCCAATTATGACCTGTAATACTACAAGTCCCAGAATGCAACTAAGTACCCCTGCCGTGTTGGCTGCTGCTACGTGGCCCAGGACAGTGTGAAATGGCCCACTTGTTATTGTCTCGTTCACTGGTTTACTAAAAGGGTCCGTGGGACCTCCTTTGGCCAATGGGCTCAGGGAATGGTAGACCTGACTAGGAACGAGGACGTGACAGCTGAAGTATTGAATCCGAGCTGCACCCTTGCTGCTGGTACTACGTGGAAAGTGGGGTATAATAATATTAATTAACGTGGCTATGCGGGGCAAGTCCACCCGTTCCCTTTGTATTCTGGCAGTCGTATGATTTTTTCATTCACATTTGGAAAAACTACAATTTCCAGAACTCCATACAAAAACAGGACTCTTTGCTGTTACAGGAGAGAATGGAGCCAGAGCCCTTTAAGAGGGCTGGACTAAAAGCCAGGAAGGGGAGGTGGGAGGAGGGAGGAAAGGGAGGGGCTTAGGGAGGTGACAGTTGGTCTGTATTGAGGAAATAAATAAATAGCTGAGACGTGTTAGCCGCGAGTCCATGTCATTTGTGGAGCATACTTCATTGGGGCCTAACAACTGGCGACGAAGCGCCACAACCCATGCTGCATACACGGTAAGACCGCCACAGGTGGAACCACCCAGCACCGTGTGAGCCAGTGGGAGGATCACTGGCCAGCATCGAGCAGTGCCGGATATCTGAGAGGACGCTGTCGAGGATGTCAGATCAGGAGGGCAACTGCGGCACAGTCCTGCGATTAGAGCCGGCATGCGAGGAGGCACAAGCCGCCAACAGGGAGGAATCAGTGCAGAGGGTCCAATCTCCACGCATGAACGCTGCTGGCAGAGACATCTAAGGTGGACACATGGGGGACACGGCGGCCCTCTATAATGGAGAGCAGTAAGGAGCCCCACCCAGGGACACATGAGGACGGTGTGTGGACAAATGGGGAGCGGCAGGACAGCCATCCACCACGTGGCAGAGCCTGCTAACGGTGCTGCGTAGTACACGTGGCCTCGAAGAAAAACATTAAATAACATAAATCTCCTTTGCCTCTTTAATTGTGTATTTGTATTTTGCATTTGTTTATTATTTGTATTGCGCACCAAACCCTGAGGTAACTGGGCGCTTGAGAAATTTGAGAATTACAGTCATAGACAAAGTCATCATGCAAACAGATTATCATCAATAAAAGGACCCTGGTTGCAGGTGGGTCAAATAGTGCGGTACAGGGAGACTGTACAGTGGTGAGCTACGGGGGCCGGGCTCGGGTGTCTCAGGTGAAGGTAAGGATGATAAGTTCTACCTATTGAGGAGGCTCGATACTCATCCAGTTTTTCATACTGGCTTTGAATGTGAGGAATGAGGGTTTGTGTCTGAGGGAGATGGGTAGGGAGTTCCAACGTTTGGCTGCTTGAACTGGGAACCTAGCTCCTCCTGCTGTTTTTAGATTATATCTTGGGACCACTAGATTGTGGGACTGCGAAGATCTGGTGGTGCGTGTAGGTTGGTGTACGCAGATTTTCTCTGTCAAGTATTTCGGGGCTGCATTTGTTAGACTTTAGTGTGTGATGGCCAGGGTGCGTAGAGTGATTCTGTCTCAGATGGGTAGCCAGTTGGTGTTATATCTATGAGAGGATATATGACATGATCTCGGGAGACTAAGTGCAGCTCTCAGAGAATTGTTTTGGAATACCTGGCGTTTGTATAGGTTGTGTTCTGAGGTGCCGATGAAGAGTGTGTTGCAGTAATCGATTTGATTTGAGATAAAGCAAGTGCTCTGGCCAGCGTTAGGCAGCTGGTTGTGGATAGGTAAGGTTTGCAGCTGTAGATCAATTTGTTAGTATAGGCCGTGGAGGATGCAACACTATTGACCTGTTTTTTAAGAGAGAGGGTTGAGTCGAGGTAGACTCCCAGGGTTTTTATCTCTTTAGAGACATTCATTACGTTGCCATCAATGATGAAAGAGGAGTATTTGGTGTTGAGTTTATTCAGCTGTGCCTGAGTACCCACGATCATTAACTCGGTCTTATCATCATTAAGGCAAAGGCCATTAGTGGCCATCCAGGCTTGGATTTCAAGATAGATGTTATTTAGCAGTTTAGAGTCGTAGTCGTAGCAGCCAGTAAGGGGGATGAGGACTTGAGTGTCGTCAGCATAGTTGGTGTAGACAACACCCAGTTTGTCCAGACGGTTGAAAAGGAGCTTCGTGAAGATATTATATAGTGTGGGTGACACACAGGATCCCTGAGGCACACCACACACTATTGGAGTTGGGTCTGCTGAGGCCAAAGGGGAGAAGACTCTGGAGAGCCATATCACACCAAGAGCTCGGCATGGAAGAACTCCAACACACCTTCCCAAAACTGTTTGAAGGAGTAGGGATGCTAAAAGATACTGTCATAACTCTCCACATTGGTCCGACAGTCAGCCCAGTGCCTCAGCATCCCCGCAGGATAGGGTTTCATCTGCAAGCCCAAGTCACCCAGGGACTACAACTAGTCCTCGACAATGACATCATTGAGAGAGGGAATGAGCCCACACGATGGGTATCCCCCTAGTGGTCGTACCTAAGGCCGAGGGTCGCCGGTGACTCTGTGTGGATATATGAATCCCCAACAAGGCACCCAGGGCCCAACGTCAAAGACATGCTGGTGAGACTCAACCAGGCCACCTGGTTCTCCAAAGTAGACTTGAACCAGGTGCATCACCAGCTAGTCATCGACCCTGCCTACAGACCAATTATCACCTTTACGACACATGAGGGGCTGTTCCACTACAAGCAGCTCAACTTTGGGATATCATCTGCTGCTGAGATATTTCAAGATTCCATCAGCAGATTGATATGCCCTGTGTCTAGTGCGGTCAGCTACAGCAACAACATGCTCCTCTTCGGCATCACCCAAGAACAACACGATGCAGCACTTAAATCAGTATGTGACATCCTCCACAAAGCGGGACTCACCCTCAATGGACCCAAGTGTGCCATCAAAAGACTAAGCCTATGCTTCTTTGGACACGTTTCTCTGATCGAGGCATCAGGGCTGACCCCGACAAAATTGGCGCCATCATCAAACAATGCTTCCACCGGGGTTGCGGAACTGCAATCTTTTCTGGGGATGGCAGGGTACTGTGCAAGCTACTTGCCTAACTAACCGACACTTACAGACCCCTTCCAGAGACTCCTCAAGAAAGACTCCCCATTCCGGGACTCACAATGCCAAGAAACATTTTGCACCATCAAGGACGAACTTGCCAACAACCATCAACTGGCCTACTTCAACCCGAAGTGGGACAGAGAGCTTACAGTTGATGCCAGCCCAGTCGGCCTACGGGCCATATTTGCCTAGATGGACCGGAACTAACCCAGCAAGACCAAAATAGTAGCCTATGCCAGCAGAGTGCTTGGGAATATGCTTGTTCGACGGGTGACAGCAGAGAGGGAGTTTCTAGCAGCAGTATGGGATGCAAAAAATCCATCATCGTCCAGAAATTCATTCTCAACACCGACCACCAGGCATTACTCTCTCTGTTTCGGAACCCCAAAACCAAAATGCCCACACACATAGAGAGATGGGGCATCAGACTTCAGGAGTATGATTACCGAATTGTCCACAAATCTAGTGGAGACGCCAACCCAACAGACTACTTGTCTAGACACCCAGAGGCAAAGTGGGCTATGTGATGCGGAAGGAAGCAGAAGACCATCTCATATTTGTGTCTCAATGCCCTCCCGCCCGCCATGATGTGCGCGATGTTTGCTGAAAAGAGCAGAGCCAACCCCACGATCCAAGCGGCGATACACCTAACAGACACCAACAAGTGGAAGCACCTTTATAAGGAACAGTTTGCAAATGGGAGGTGGTCAAAAAGGAGCTGTACAGGATGGCGAAGATAAAGAACAAACTCGCCTCAACCAACCAAGGAACGCTGCTACATGGCAACCGCCTCGTAGCCCCTAAGAGCCTGAGTAAAGTGTTGGTGATCATAGCTCATGAAGGCCACCAGGGGGCTGCAAAGAACATTTTGAGAAACCAAGCATGGATCCCATACATAAACACCATTGTGGAAGACACCTTGACACACTGCATGCCGTGCCAAACGACGGTGGTGAACAGCCCCCGGGTCCCCTCCAGACTGCACCCCTACCAGATAGACCATGGTAAAGAGTAGCCATGGATTTGTACGGGCCCATAGAAGAAGGAGGACACCTCCTGGTGACAATGGACGAGTATTCATATTTCCCGCTCATAAAACATGTACAGTCCACAGACTTCCACCACGTTGTGGGTGTGATCAACGAGCTGTTCAGTGAATGGGGGATTCCGAACACCGTAAAGACTGACAATAGCCTGCCATTCCAGGGACAGGACTTCTACAGGTTCGCCACCCACTGTGGCTTCCGCCACCATGGAATCACCCCACTATGGCCCCAAGCCAACGGCATGGTGGAACAATTTATGGCCACCATCAAGCGGACCCGTCAGAAGGCAACCGCTGAGCAAACATGGATACCACGAGCCATCTGCCAAATGCTAACAAGTTATCGAAACACCCTGCATGAGACCACGGGAAGGACGCCCCTCGAGCTCATGATAAAGTACAAGCTGAGGACTTGCTTCCCACAAGTAGAAGACTACACGCCGGAGCAGGACACATAGATCAGAGAAAGAGACATGGAGAAGAAAAGGAAAGCAAAGGAGTGGGAGGACAGGAAGAGGGGAGCGAAGGAACATCAACTCCCACTGGGAAAAATACTGCTAGTTAGACAAAGGCAGCAGAAGAAGACTGACCCGAGGTACAACTCGGAACCACTCTTGGTCACGGAAGTGAAGGGACCAATGGTCCCGGCGACAGGGTGTGGAGTACACATAACCAGCAACGCCTCCTTCTTCCAAAAGCTATACAAGGAAGAGCCCGAGCCGGATGAAGAAACCATAACAGAAGAAGAGGAACCGAGAGTGGAAGAAGCCCCAGATCCACCAGGCTGATGACATTTGCGAATCACCATGCCGCCCACAGCGGATCACATGGAGACCCGCTCACCTAATCGAGTAGAAGTAGACAGCAAACTTCCCTTCTAAGCAGGGGGGAGGTGTTACAGGAGAGAATGGAGCCAGATGGCCGGACTAAAAGCCAGGAAGGGGAGGTGAGAGAAGGGAGCAGTTCGTCTGTATTGAGGAAATAAAGAGTTGAGACGTGTTAGCCGTGAGTTCCGTGTTATGTGTGGAGCGCACTTCATTTTATTTTTAAGTGTTTTTTTGTTTCTTCCTTAGGGGGAAGAAATGTAGTAAAGTGTAAGATTTGTGCGCGCGCCGTCACGCGAGTCTCCGCTCCTTTGTTTGTATTTGAAGTGAATGGACTCGCGTGGCGGTGGTGACAGTTGGAGGGCTGTGAGGAGAAGGCGTGTATTACCGGTGGGCTCGCCGTAATGAACTTAATATCTTACGCTATCTTACCGTGTCCCTCAAATTCCTATAATTACCCAAAATCCCTGTGCCTGGGATGCAAGCTTGGGGTTGTTAAACGACTGATGACCGTGGCGGCATTTTTTTTTTTCGGGTGTGGTTTCGTTCATATGGGCTCGATTGGAAACTGACATAATGGGGGCAAGTGTAGAAGGGGGCGTGCGACGGCCCCAGCCCATTCTACCAGCAGTGAGGGGACTGAGGACCCCGAAACAGAGACCTGTTAGAGTGCATTAACCCCGGCTTCCAGGCACCCCCACCCTCTAGTCTACCAGTGGGGGCGGCCTAACAGCAGGTGTTCTCTGCAGGGGGGAGTGGGCAGGCCTACTAGTAGATGTCACTGCAGCCCAGAAGTGCCCAGCCCAATGAAAGCAAGCGAGCGTGTCGCTCACGGAGACGACGCTGTGTACGGGGGTGCGTTCTTAACGCCTCCTTTGACACGCCCAGGACTGAAAGGGGAAGGTGAAAACAAGCCCTACTGTTTTACAATATATTAAACAGTAAACAAACACGTTCACAAGACTTTCTCAGAACGGATAGAAACAATCACAGGTAGATTGTAAGTAGAGGAGGAGTTAAGGAGTGTCTTGACTCGAGCAATGCCCAAGAATGTGACAAGAACAATTTTCTTATGACTCCACGTTGAATTAAAGTTGCAATTTAACAGCAGGATAGTTACTGCAAAATTATCCAGTTTAAAGAAGTCCTATCTGTAAGGAGTGCCATAGACATAGCATTTAAATATCTTGACCATGGCGGCAGCTAGCACACGCCTTCTCCTCACAGCCCTCCGTCACCACCGCCACGCGAGTCCCTTCACTTCGAATACAAAGAAAGGAGCGGAGACTCGCGTGACGGCGCGCGCACAAATCTTACACTTTACTACAGTAATGTTCCTGCCCCAGCTTTAGTACCCCTGCTCACCCCCTCATGTGATCTCCTAGAAATTGTAATATTTGCCCATTTTAACAACATGCCCCAAGTCCTGCATTTCCGTGACCCGCACGTGGGTGAGTGCTCGTGGTGTGCGGGGAAGTTGCCCAAAAGCAAATTGCGAATTACCCACAATTCACCGAGACTAAAGCCCGGCACGAGAACAAAAACAAGATCCCTTAAAACAGCAGTTATTCTAGGAAAGCGAAGGCATTTGCTTGGACTTCAAAGTGGCCCTTATTGATAAACCTCTATCGATTCCGTACCAGCAAGCGAGTCACTATTTGCAAATGCGGGCGCTGAGAAACGCCCCCATTAGACGGAGTGCTTTCAGCACATTTGGGGGGCATTTCAGCTGGTTAGGCGACTGCTGTACGCGTCGTCAGCCGTGATATCGATGGCGAGAATGTTTTATTTTAGTCTCGGGAGGATAGCTCAGGGGCAACACGCTCGCCTTGAAAATAAACCAACTTGAACAACACCGGTTCGATTTCCTGGGTCTGCGCTTAGAAGCCTCTGGTTTTTATGCAGGTTATACATAACCAATCATATCCAGAGCCCCAATAGCAGGGACTGCTGCAGAGAGAGGGCGTTTAAGAGAACATGCACGTGACATTGGCAGGTTACAATTTGAAACCAACTACATACTCTTCAGAAAGAAGTTAAAGAAATAAACTGGATTAGCGACCTCTCTCAGCTCCCCATGATATGATCTTCTGTGTGTCTACTCTTGTCCCGTTTTTGTAATCACTGCCCTGTCTTTTTGGAATGCGCTCTGATGCCTGCAGGCTTTAGCGCTATATAAATAAATAAATAAATAAATTAAAAAAAATACATCAATAATAGAGGCGGAAACACACAAACCAACAAACAGCGCAAGAGAGCGAGAAGACAAAACTACATACACAGATAGAAATCACACACAACAGTGAGAGAGATGGAATAAACAACCAGAAAGCGAAAATAAATGAAACTATGTCAAGGAAAAAAAGAGCAAAACAGTAAGTTAGATATCAGAGGCAGACTGGTGCATACAATTGTCTTGGGCACCAATGAAAAGGGACACACAGTTGCAAGTGGCAATTCCTTCCTTTTCAGACTGTATTGTATCCATGCAGGAATTTTTTGATAAAATGTGATAGCCGTTGTGCAATTTAAAGAATATGGGTCAGCAACAATGGTCAAAACTACTAGCAACATGGTGTAGGAACTCATCAAACTGGCCCACATTGGCCACAAAACTGGCACACAAAAGCATTTTGTGTTTTTGGTTCGGCCCTGGGCCTATTGCCCTAGAGGCCAGTCCGAGCCTGGATGCAATATACAAAGCAGCAGCCAACTGTGCAGAGAAAAAATACTCCAAAGAGCAAAACAGTAAGATAGAATGCACAAAGCAACCACAAACAGGGGTTGGGGGGATAGAAAACACACAAAACAACAATATAGTGTGCGCGTAGTATATATACATATATATATAGTTATATGTATAGAGAGAGAGGCAGAGAACACACAAAACAGAAGCAAAAGAGCGTAACACACAACAATAGCAAAATAGAGTGGGCGAGAGAGGCGGAAATAGAAAATACACAAAAGAGAGAAAAACAGAACAGCAAATGAATGAGTTAGAAAACACACAAAACAGGAAAACACCGAAAGATAAGCAAAATTGCCAGAAGAACATTAGAAACACCCAAAACAGAAAAAGAAAGAGAAAACACAAAACAGCAAAATAGAGAGAGAGAGAGAGAGAGAGAGAGAGGGAGAGAGAGAGAAAGAGAAAGAAAGTAAATGGACCCCGGGGAGAGTAAGGAGGGAAGCAGGAAACTATGCTGGCAACATCTATGAAAAAGCCGGTGGGAAAAGAAAGAGAGTGAAAGAGGGGAGTGAGAGAACTTCAGAGACAGTCACGGTAGAATAGGAAAGAGACCGAGACGTCAGAGAAAGAGACACACTAGGGAATCGAGAAGCAGAAAGGCAGTAGAGGGCAGAAGAAGGGCAGACGCTAGTGAAAAGGGGGTGCAAAACCGAGTTACAACGAACGAAAAACAAGCGACACGAAAATCTGACGGTAGAGAAGACGAAGGCCAAGAGATATCACGAGAGGCGGCGTGAAGTGGAATGCACATGCTGTTTGTGGTGGTGGTGGGGTTCGGGTGGCATGGCACTAGGGTGGGGGGTAGTAAGAGAGATAAGTGCACAGGAAGTGAAGGGGCCCCTGAGGGACCCTCGGATGTGGAATCAAGGCACAATCACCACACTAACTGATACGCCAGACACAAGGTTGTATTCCCAAAATTTAGGGTTTATTGCAAAACAAATAGTCCCAGTTGGCCAAATGGTCCCACGCCCCGCGACGTGGGTCTAACAGCCCTCGGGGGACGCAAGAGAGCGAAAAACGTACATCAGTTACATATATACAAAATGAGCATCTTACAATCAGTAATGACACATTCAATGCCGCCCCTATTTCATTCCCTTTGAATTGGAGGCGATGATTGACCATGGTGACGAATATGACACCTTAGACCACCATATTTAATAACAGTCTGCAATCTCGAATTTACAGACACCATTCTTTATTTGAGAGAACACAGCGCTTCTGTTTTCATGGGCAAGCTGCGCGTAGGGGACTGGCACATTCCAGGCCTTATTATCTCCTGGTTTCGATTCACGCTCTAGAGGTCAGCTTGCTCTCTGGGGCCTCACAGTGCTCAGAAGGGGGGCCGTAAAGAAGAACATAATTCAAACCCTTTAATATTAGCTTCGTACATTGCTATTCTTTTAAGGAAACTTGCTGGCATCCGTGTACTGATTAAAATGCCTTGCTCCTTGCATTCAAGGATATGTGAGGGAGGGAACCGGGCATTTCTGTCTGGCTCTCCAGTGTAATGTTTCAACATGTCTTTAGTAACCTTGGAAGCGTAATAATATCTACAGCAAAGCAGTTTTACATGAGGCAAAATAGCAGCGTTAGAGAGAACAGAGAGAGAAAACAAAATGGTGATTCTGGTCATTTTAAAATGGCCGCACTCTAGTTGAGCTAGTAACTATATAATGACAAATGAGCATATATTCTTAACACCTTAAATGAGGCGGTTGGTCTTCGGCCAACCAATTATCCTGCATTGCCTTCCGTTCGAGGGGTGTCTAATTTTTCTAGACTGACAAACCCTCCTCTTGGCCGTATGTCAAACGCCTCATCCGTACATTGCATCCTCCTCCAACCAAGTGTTTAGATCAGACTCGGAATCTGATTCAAGCTCTGACTCATATACACTCGCTGTCTCCTCGTTATTATTATCAATATCGATCACCATGAATTCTTTGATCGTTTTGGATTTATTACTATTGTGAGTGTTTGGTCTAGTAATGTTTTTTCGTTTTACCATTTGTACACATTCCTCACTAATTTCAGTGCATACTATGGGGAGACAATGTATGCAACAAGAACATGTCACAAATATTCCTAGAATTGCTAATAAGATTGCAAATAGCTTCCAACCCTAGGACCGCAACACTTCCCAGAACCAGGAGCTTATGTTCAATTCCCAGCCTCCTTCAGGGGGGTGAAGATCAGAGCTTAATACATGCAATTTTCTTATCGCTTCGAAAATCGTGAGGGAGGAGTCGCTTACAAATACGCAACACGCTGATCTCACGATTTTGCAAACACCGCCGCGATCAACTAAGATTATATCAAGGACCATTCTATTTTGCAGTGACATCAGTCTAATTCCTTTTTCCTCAAGAGTCATGTTATATAATATGTCGGTTGTTCCATTTATTGTTTCTTCTACTATTCTGGACAGTCGTCTTATATTATAGAGTTTATTGCTTGGCCCCAAAATGGTATAAATGATTTTGCTATGTCTTCTACAATCAACCCGTCTTCAATATTCCGGCGAGGTCGTGACCTGGTCAGTTTGGCTTTATCTGCTGTTTTTTAAAGAAACACCCCAGGAAACAAAGCCTAAATTGCAAGTACCTCCCCAGTTTCTAGGTAACCAAGGATATGCTTTTTCTCCACATATAAAGTACACAGGATCTCCCACATATATTGGTTCCACTTCTTTATCAAGGAATGCTATGTTTTTGCATCTAGTGAATGTCCCCACCTGAAAAGAGCCCTTTTTCTGTAAACAAAAAGGGACAGAACGTGGACTATAATTTACTGTATAGGAAGGGGGCTTTGCATCCTTGGTTCCTTTTCTGGGTTCATATGAAACCTGATCACAGATGATTTATAAGGCACAGACAATCTATCCTGTGGCATTATTGCTGGTGTAATTAATCGTATTTTATGGAATATGGAGCAACCCACTGGTTTCATAATCACTTCCTCGAATTCATTCATCTTGTTTTGTCTAGTTGACCAGTTTCACTCGTTCCATTTCCCATAATATAAGGCACTCAGAGAGGCATAGCATGCAGAGGTCAATGGCAGGGGCTGTACATACCATCCTATTCCCTTAACACCATGATGGGGCAAGTGGGCGCAAACCCAACAGTTGTTTTTTCTTAGTATTGAGTGAGTCATGTTCATTATCAATAGTAATGTGGTGTTCCCATACCCTTCCCTATGTCTCTCTTCCATTGGGGACAAGGTATAGGAAATCACATGAACTGGGCTTTCCGTTGTGGAAATGTTCACAACAGGCAAAAGTACCTCTAGAGTGTGCATTTCCTACAGGTACCATAATACTGATACGGTCAATATTGGGGCTAATATACTCATTATACACATTATTATTGTTAGACCCAGCATACAATTCTTCCGACCATGTCCTTTTTTCACCTTACTATGTACTGCGTTTAACTCATTATCAGAATTGGTGCAGGAGGGGACGTTTGCTGGTTCCGGCATCTTCTCTTGTCATTCGTCTTCTTCTGCCGTATTCGTTGTGAATATTCTCCTGTCGATGCGCTTGTTGGAATGTTAGAGAGTTCGATAAATGTATACAGTCTTTCCGTACCAGTTCTTATCCGCCTGGATTGCTTAGTCGTTTAGCAAGAACTCCATGCATTCGCACATTGCTCTAGAGTTTCAGAGCAGTTGCCTTTGTACCATGTGCGCCCAGCTTGTCAGCTCGGGTTCCGGACACATGGATTTAACACCGAGGAGTTGCGTTTGTTGAGCTGTCTGGTTTGCACAACCCTCACGCCACTCTCCTCTAGGCCTCCGGTTCCTACTTCATCCAAGAATAGGAAACAGAGGCAATAAAATCACAAAAAGATGAAGGTGTGATCACTCCTTTTTTCTGCTCCGCAGCTAATACCGATTTGCTACCAGTATCGTGTGATCGACAAATAGTGCGGGTGCACTTCCGGTCTCAAGCTTGGAGTCAGCCTGGGGAGCAATGGCAGATGATGATGGGCGCCCAGGCGATGATGCAGGCTGTGGCGCAACAGAAGATGGTGGGCGCCACAGAGGTATACGCTTGCTGTCGGCCAGCAGTGATGCAGAATCTGCTGGACAACGTTGGGGCATTCTTTGCCCTTCCTCTTTTCTGGCAATCTCATCAGGCTTTGTTTCAGGATCGGGCAGTTTCTGTGGCAAGGAACTGGCAATTGTATTTTTCGTTTCTGGAACCGCTGTCTCTTTCTGGTCGTTCTTCCGATCAGTCAAAGTGTCAAGTGGTGGTGGGACTTTCTTGGTGTGCGTGGCATGTATCCACGCCTTTCATCCATCCACTCGTATCGCTGTCTGCTTAGTCAGGAGGATCTGGTAGGGCCCATGCCACCTGGGTGCTAACGATGTTTTCCGTTCAAAAATGTTCACTAGCACCCAGTTTCCTGGCTCCAACGCGTGTCCTGGGCCAGTGTATCTTATGGGCAGCGCCTCCTGCACCTGCTGATGAATCAAACCCAGTTTTTGCATTGACAGATTACAATAAATGCTGAGTACAGGATGTTCCACTTCCCTCAGCCTTTTCGGCTGAGGTGCACACCAAACATTTGCTGGTCTCCCCATGATAATTTTGTACGGGGAGAGCCCAGTTCTCGCTGCACAGATGTTCGCATACACAGTACCGCTATTGGCAATGCATCTACCCAACTTAGCTTGCTACCTGCACAGATCTTGCTAATCTTGGACTTCAAGATTCCATTGTGGCGTTCAATAAGACCGGCCGACATCAGATGTCTCGAACAATGGAATCGCTTATCGGTTTGGAGGCCTGCACAAATCTGCAGTATCACTGCACCTACAAAATGTGGACCGTTGTCCGACCATATGACAAGGGGCAGACCAAAGCGAGAGAAATACTCTTTCAGCATTACTTTCGCCGTGCTCATGGCACTGCAGTCTTTTAATGGATACGCTTCCACCCACTTGCTGAACGCACATAGGACCACCAGAACATACTTCAAGTTTTGGCATCTCTCCATTTCTATGAAATCAAAATGGATCACCTCAAATGGCATAGAGGGAGGGCCAAAACTTCCTGTTGGAGTCATTGTTCCCTTTCCCACATTGTGTTGTAGGCACGTGATACAATTCTGTACCAATCTCTCGGCATTCTTTTTTATGAGTGGATTTTCCCAGACTGTGGCTAGATGTTGAATTATTTTCTTTGCACAAATATGGGTGGGACTGTAAGCCATTGTAACCATTGCATTTACATAGGCATTTGGCAACATCCAATTCCCGCTCTTCTTGTCCACCCAACAACCCTCCAGATCCAATTCTGTAGAGCCCTCAGCCAACCCTTGTATTTCATCGACAGTGGCTTCCGCCTGCATCTCTTTAACAGTGACAATTCTATTCTCTATCATACAGGGTACTTCCTCCGATTGTACTGTTAACATTTTTGTATTCAAATCAGTGGCAGTTTGTTTCGCAATTCTGTCTGCAAATGCGTTTCCCTCTCTCACCTTGCATGTCACCTTTTTATGTGCTTCACATTTTATTATTGCCAAGTGCTTTGGACACGTAAGTGCAGACAGCAATCGTACAATCAAAGGGCCATGTTGGATTCTAGCCCCGTGTGATGTTAGAAAACCTCTCTCGGTCCACAGTCGGCCAAAATTATGAACCACGCAAAGGCGTATTGGCTGTCAGTGTATATGTTCATGCTTAGATTTTCAGAAATTTCACAGGCTCTCGTTAAAGCAATTATTTCCGCTGCTTGGGCGGAGTTGTAAGGAATTCTTTTACTCTCTACAATGCTCTTTAACGTGGTGATGGCGTATGCAGCAGTTGATGTGCTGTAAGGTAATTTAAAGCAGGAACCGTCAAAAAACAGTTCTCCATCTGGTTCTTTTAGCGGAGTATCACTCAAATCAATTCTCCCTTTTGTTTCTTCCTCAGTAACCATTAAGCAATCATGGGGGGGTGATTCAGTCTCAGCAATGTTTTCCCCGGGCATTGGCATCAATTCTGCTGGAGTCAAAGCGCTACACCTCATAATTTGGATGTGGGGTGCGAACAACACTATTTCATATCTAGTTAATCTAGCAGAGGTGAGGTGTTGCGTCTGCGTTCTATTGAGTAGAACGTCTATGGCATGTGGCACCATCAAAATGAAAGTGCGCCCCAATACCATCCCTTCTGTTTGTTTCACTGACGCAGCAGCCGCTGCAACAGCTCGCAAACATCGTGGTAGTATGTGTGCTACAGGGTCCACCGCAGAAGAAAAATAACCGCACAGCCTATTTCTTCCACTTTGTTCCTGTGTTAAAACAGATAACGCGCAGCCTTCATTCTTATGCACGAACAACCTAAAAACATTTTCATAATTTGGCGTGCCCAAAACTGGAGCAGAACACAATACAGTTTTCAGCAAATCAAATGCTTTCTGACATCCTTCATTCCACTGCAACGGCATCACTACATCCTTCTTTGTCAACTCCACCATTGGCTTAACAATTAACGCAAAATTCACAATCCACTGACGACAATAAGAAGCCATGCCAATTACAGCTCTGACTCCTTTCTGTGTCTTTGGAATAGGTATACCAGAAATGCTCTCTATTCTCTCCGGCGTTAGTCTTCTCCCTTCTTTTGAGAGTAGGTAACCTAAATAAGCTTCCCCCTTCCGACAATACTGACATTTCTTTAAGCTTGCTTTATGGCCATGCGCAGCTAGATGAGTCAATAACGAGACAGTACCTTTTCTACAAGTCTCTCCTGTGTCAGCAGCAATTAATAGGTCGTCAATATACTGGAGCAATACACAGCATATCGGAGGTTCTAGCATGTCTAGCTGTTCTTTTAATGCTCTCCTGTATATACTCGGACTTTCAGTGTAGCCTTGTGGAATGCGTGTGAATGTGAATGATCATCCTCCTAACGTGAACTGTGTACTGCTATCCTTGTGTACTGGAATGCTAAAGAAAGCATTGTTCAAATCAATAACACTAAAGTATTCTGCCGAAGCAGGAATCATGGTCAAAATTGTGGTAACATCTGGAACTAACGGGAATTGGGGATCTACTACTTTGTTTAATGCACGCAAATCAATTATAAAACGGTACGGTACCTCATTCCCCCTTTTCTTATACACTGGAAGAATGGGGCTGTTGCATGTGCTGCCTGTAATCTCTTCAATCACTCCCAATTTCACCAAATCAGAAACAATACTTTTCAATCCTTTCTCTCCTTCTGCTAAAATGTTATACTGCGGGATGCGTGGTAACGTTACTCCTTCTTTTAAAACAATTTCCACTGGCTATATCTTCAAGCATCCCACATCATTTTCATTCACTGCCCACATACAAGTTGGCACCTCACTCAATTCCCCTGTTAAAGGTTTAGTCACAAATTAAGATGTTGGCATATTCTGAGGAGAAATAGTCAAGAATACCCCATCTGGTGTACAGTGGATAACTGCGCTTAGTTTTTTCAATAAATTCAATCCCAGAAGATTTTCCCCACAATTCTCTGTCAAAAGAAATGGACAATGTTCAGTAAAAGGCCCTATTGTCACTGCTACTGATTTGGACTCGGGATTTATTACTGGGGTACCTGCGAACCCTACTGAGATATTTTGTCGCCCTGACAAAGGTATATCTGGAACCAAGTGATGGTCTATCGAGCACTTCTCTGCCCCCGTATCTACGAGGAATCTATGCTCTTCATTCCCGACTTTCATCTCTACATAGGGTCCTTTCTGATTCACGGGAATGGAGACCGGTTCCGACCCCTGTCGTGGGCTGTCCTATTGCGGTAACAACACATCATCCGAAGTGTAGTCACTGCTATTATTGTAGTATGCACCCGATTGAGTATCAAAAATGTTCCCGCCTCTTCCTCTATTTCCATTTTGTATACCCTGCTGATTTTGACTCTGGGTAAAAGTAGTTTGATTCGGAGCCTGGCCTTGATTCTGTGCACCATTCCCTTGATTATTCTGGTGCAGCTGCATATGGTTTCTGTTGTGGCCTCTGTGCTGCCTCATCTGACCATACCCGCCTCTATTTTGCAAGTGTGGACATTGCGCTCGCCAGTGTCCTTCCTCTCTGCAATACGCACATTGATTTAATCCCAAAGGCCCTCCATGCATGTTTAAATTATTCCTGCCCTGTGCATTTCCCCTTCCCCTGTTGTGTCCCGATACTTGCTGGAGTAACACCCTCGTTTTCAAATTTGTTCTATCCTTCGCTTCTCTTTCTTTTTCAGTATTTACTCGATTCTCGTAATATTGGGCCATGTGTAATACTTCTCCTAACGTTTTTGCTTGCCATGCACTTTCTGATGTCATTATTAAATTTAACAAATAACCTTTTTCCCGCTTCCGTGCTTACATCCTGCCCACTGAAATCTGTAAATACTTCTTTGAATCTGTTAAAATAATCTGTAGCCAGCTCGTCCTTACCTTGAACACACGCAGTCAATTTGTCCCATTGAATTCTTTTCTCTGGGACAAATTCTTTCAATTTTTGTACTATTCGTGCTGGCAATGCTATCATATTTGGCCCTGGCTTTGCACCCACTTCTTTATCTTTATCCTCCTGTATTAAATTTGCCTAAGTGGCGCCATAGGTTATCTCATCATCTACCTTCCTTATTCGTTTCCATGTGTCCGCTGGCAGAATTACGGGGAATATTAGATCTATATCACTCATAGTGAACACTGAGGATTGCAATGAAGACTCTACTTCTTTATAGAAACCCGATGGATTTTTCTGTATGTCAGGGATCGTTTGTTTTCTATTATTCACTTCCTGTCTAGAGAAGGGGACGTGCCCATATTGGGCTGTGTAATGTGCTAGAATTACCTGAGCTGGCGTAGTGCCTACCGCAGGAGTTTCTACCTTTGGTACAAAGGTAGGGGTACTTCCCTCATGGGGAATGCCACACTCATTTTTCCTCCCCCTTCTCTCATATGCAACAATATTCCCAGATCGAGGGATAAGGCTGTTTCTCCCGTCCCTTGTTCCATTGCCCTCTTATATACTGACGTGTGCTCGGGGGGGGCTGGCTTTCTCCTCGCTTATATCTCTATCAGATATTCAACCATCGTCTGTAGTGCTTTCCTTTTCATCGGTAAAGAATATTCATAAAATATTCCATGTATTTCCATCGCGGGAATACTAGGATCTGAAATCCATTTTAGCACTTCTCGTGTGCATATTTTTAGTACACCACCAACATGACCTGGTGGTCCAAAATTCTGCTGCATATAAGGTCCCGCCGCTTTCTTCCTACCTCTCTCAATATCCTTCCTCCTATACGCCGGTGTGGCAAGTACTTCAGAATATTCCTCATCAAGTTAATTCTTAAGCTCAAACAGTGTGCTCACACGCTCTTTTATTTCTTCATCTCTCTCTCTTCAACGGGCTAATGCATTCAAATCCAACAATTGTTGCGGTGGTAACTTCCCAATTAACTTTTTCCATTGTGCCAACAAATATTCCCCCATGCATTCCAACAATAACTGTCTCTCATTGTTCCTTCTGAAGTCATACAGTGACGCTAGCATGGATGCCCCATCATTCTCGTCTATATACAGTTCCGCCTGCTCTTGCAGCTCACGCTTTCTCTCCTTGCTGATCGCGCTGCAGGTCACTCTCATACATTCACTTTGTTCAAATTCACTCATTGAGGGGGCAGTCGGGACAGAGGCACCCTCTTGGTCAGGAAGTGCGGAGGGGGCAGTGAGAGATGTCTGTTGGGGCTGTGGTAATTGCGAAAAACTCGGGGCTGGCTGACTAGTGGGCAGTGCAGTTACTGATGCAGCCTGTGGCTGTGCTGGGGTTGGGAGGGGCTGAGCAATGGGAGGGGGTTGAGCGGCATCTACTGACGTAGTCTTTTTAGTCTCTCCCCTCGGGCCTTGTTTTGTTTCAGTTAATATTTTGTTTATTAATTCGTCTGATGAGTGTAGCTCTTTTTGTGGATATATTTTTTCAATATTCAATTGATCGCGTCTATTTGCCTTCCTCAAACTATTACTCCACTCCTCCTTTTCCTCAGCTTTCTCAGCTTTTGACTTATGCCTGCGCGCATGTTTCTCTCTACTTCCAGATCAGAGCATTGCTTCCCTCCTCCAGTCCCTAAGGATATCAAGTGCCGCAGGGCGTGCTTTCTTACTTATCAAAACCTTTTCCAGGTTATCTATCCGATCCATCTCAAAGCTACCATTACTCGGCCACTGAAGATCTTCCTGCTTTCTGGTTTGCTTATGCCAAATTTCACAAAATATTATTGCTCCCACACCATACTTCACATACATATCATAAGCCGGCGTTCCCCCCGGAGGCGCGACCTGGCCAGTTTCCAAAGATTGTTCGCCGCAGCGGAAAAACCCAGCTAAGGTGGACAATACCCTAGGCATGTTTTAACCTGATCCTTGGCTAATCAAACTTACTCTGGGTGTATGATTTTGCAAAATCAACTCTCAACCAACAGGATCCCGATTCAGGATCACTTATGAATCGGGACACGACTCACCTGATTAGTCAATTTGTCTTTTCAAGACACAATTCGTCCGTATACTGACGCAACCAATGACGTTGTGTCTGCATATCTTGGCTTAGCCTCATTTTGGGACCCTCGCCCCCTTATTCGCTGGCCGGGGATGTCGATCAGGGATCAGCTGTGTGCAGATCTGCAGAAAGGAATCTCATCACTTACGCAGGGTGCCCCGGACACCTCTTGATCCTGGCTGGATCGCTCCCGTCCTCGCCGTTCTTACCGCCTTCCTTATTTTGCAATGTACACGATGGAACAAGTGGGGGAAGGTCCCTGTTTGGGCGCCATCTTGAAGGGGCCCCTGAGGGACCCTCGGATGTGGAAACAAGACACAATCACCACACACAAACTGATATGTCAGACACGAGGTTGTATTCCCAAAATCTAGGGTTTATTGCAAAACAAATAGTCCCAGTTGGCCAAATGGTCCCACGCCCCGCGAAGTGTGTCTAACAGACCTCGGGGGATGCAAGAGAGTGAAAAAAGTACATCAGTTACATATATACAAAATTAGCATCTTACAATCAGTAATGACACATTCAATGCCGCCCCTAATTCATTTCCTTTGAAATGGAGGCGATGATTGACCATGGTGACGAATATGACACTTTAGATCACCATATTTAGTAACAGTTTGCAATCTCGAATTTACAGACACTATTCTTTATTTGTGAGAACACATTGCTTCTGTTTTCATGGACATGCTGCGCGTATGGGGACTGGCACATTCCAGGCCTTACTATCTCCTGGTTTCGATTCATGCTCTAGAGGTCAGCTTGCTCTCCGGGGCCTCACAGTGCTCAGAAGGGGGGCCGTAAAGAAGAACATAATTCAAACCCTTTAATATTAGTTTTGTGCATTGCTATTCTTTTAAGGAGACTCGCTGGCATCCGTGTACTGATTAAAATGTCTTGCTCCTTGCCTTCAAGGATATGTGCGGGAGGGAACCGGGCATTTCTGTCTGGCTCTCCAGCGTAATGTTTCAACATGTCTTTAGTAACCTTGACCATTGAAGTGGAATAATATCTTCAGCAAAGCAGTTTTACATGAGGCAAAATAGCAGCGTTAGAGAGAACAGAGAGAGAAAACAAAATGGCGATTCTGGTCATTTTAAAATGGCCGTACTCTAGTTGAGCTAGTAACTATGTAATGACTAATGAGCGTATATTCTTAACACCTTAAATGAAGCGGTTGGTCTTCGGTCAACCAATTATCCTGCATTGCCTTCTTGTTCGAGGGGTGTCTAATTTTTCTAGACTGACAGAAGGGGAGCGCTGCCATGCTGCACCTGGCATATTACTAGGGTGGGGGCCGCCTGGAACAGATGCACACACTGTTGCATGATGCAAGGGTGAACGAGAGTTAGGGAGTCGGGTGCACTGAACGGGAGTGTTGATGCTAGGGTGGTGGATGCACTGAAATGGGAGTGGCGTTTGTGGTGATGATGTGGTGCAGAAGGCATGGCATTAGAGTGGTGGGTGCGCTGGAAAGAGAGTGTCATTTGTAGTGCAGGCAGAATGGGGCTAGGGTAGTACACTGGAAAGAGAGTGTTGTTTATGGTGCGGGTGGCATGGAGTGGTAGTGTGTTGACTTCACTGGTCAGAGAGTGTTGTTTGTGGTGCGGGTGGCATGGGGCTAAAAACACTGGACAGGGAGTGTTTGTGGTGCGGTCGGTGGGCGCAACACTGATGATAGCTGGTTTGGAGAGCTCTTTTCTTGGGTTCCACAATGGATGGCAGACATGTTCAAGTTTCTTGGAGCCCTGATCATGATGGTGTTGCTTGGATTCTGAGTGATTAGAATAATAATCTCACAATGCAAGAAAACAGCAATGAAAGCCATAGGGATGAAATCATGATCAATGTTGAATCAGGATGGAAGGCCAGAGATCTGACAGATGAAGAAATCAGAGATGCCAGCATCCATGCACCCGAAGGAACAAAATTCCTGTTCCAAAGAACCATAAGAAGTATGTGGGAAGATGGATCTATTGCAGTCCAAGTGGTCAGTGCATGCTCATGACTTGGAATAAGGATGGGCCTGTGAAATCAACTGGATGTCTGAAGGAAGTCATAAAGATATGGATCCCAAAGAAGCATTTCTTCAGACAAAGATGTTTAGATATGAAGGATGACGGGAGAGTGGTTGATGAATCCCCCAGAGGGGGGGGGTGTAGAGAAGGAGCCAAGTACCCCCACCTCAACCACTTCACCCACATTGCCTATATGTTGGGAACCAGAGTGTGAGACACATGCAACACCATGGAAACTACAGATACCAAGGAAAATCCTGGAAGCGAGGTTGCCATTAAGAAAGCCATCCTGCACACATGACAGTATGATGGCCATTTCAATGAAATCCCAGAAGAAGCAGGACCAATGAATGGAAGAGAAGAATGGTGATGTCACACATGAAGCCAGACTGACATACATAGAAGAGATCCAGAGAAAAGAGAATTTAGATATTCTATAACGCATCAAGAAAGTATCAAAGATAAGTGACATCTTGGGCTCAAGTGAAGAAACGTATCCTACAGAAACAATTAAGATATTAAGTCATTTTATACGTGTACATATGCAAAGAATCACAAGCAGACAAAGTATTCTTGAGGTTAGCTTTATAGTGAATAGATTGTTGCATGCGCCAATATATATATATATATATATATATATATATATGAGTGCGTAAAGAATGGATGTTTCCACCATGTATTATAGCAGTGCTTGACAAGAAAGGAAGGACTTTTCAGTGTGTGCAGTTATAAAATAAATTGAATTAACAGGAGTGAAATTCAGAAAGGCGAGGCTGGATGAGCCCCAAGAAGCCAAGGTCGTATCAGACTGGGATAAACAGACATTGGATACAAATCGTGTGAAAGAACGAAATTGCTGTTCAGAAGGCATGGATAAAAACAAGGAAGACGTCAGCGGTCTATTAGAAAATAGTATTTTAAATGCACCCGAAGCTCAATTTCGTGGTCTTCAGTCACTTGGAAGGCTGAAGTTGGACAAACATGATGGTCACACCTATGCATGAAGGCAGAGTGTGCCTTAACTCCCCTGAATTCTCCAGAGTAAAGAACACTCCCAAGGACAAGTTCAAAGCCTTAATTGACAGCAGACCATTGAGGTGATGATAGATGTTATGCTAATTGGTGGAAAGCTATGGTTATGACCAGCTCACCAGCACCTGGAAGTCCAGCCTGCGTGCTGCTAACGTAGGTGGAAAAGTACTGACGGAGGTTAGAGTGCCAACCAATTGTAGGGGGCCGCGTGATTAAGGGTCCTATAGTTTGTGTAACCAATGGCACATCGTCTATTTAGTGACGTTTATAGTGACCAGCTTTGGGGCACCACATGATGGGAGCCTCTTAACTTAAACTAGAATGGAACGTATTCTTAGATGTTCCCTCCAGTCCTATCACTTTGTTCAATTTTTGTAGTTTGCCACATAGGATGACGTTAGTAGATACATATATTAACGTTATCAAAAGAAAGCTTTTTTTTAAAGATACATTGAGAAACCATGCGCTGAGACGTCTGTTGATGTCCGTTGTACTCCCTGTTTTAGATAATTGATATTAAAACAGTTATCCTTTTTCCAGCTACCTGAGTCGTTTCAATTATTGATGTTTGAGTAACTTCTGCATCCCCATCCATCTCAAGGGTATTGCTATCTCGTCTTAGTTCAGTCCGTATCCCTTCTTTTGAATGCATAAAAGCAGTAATTTGTCACATTTCTGGACTTCTCCATTTCTTGGGCACGTGGGATTTTCCTCGAGCCACCCTCTGGTTTTTGATCCTGCTTCACGCTATTTTAAAATAAGCTCTGGTGTGGCGAGACGATCACCTGCTGGGCCTATTTAATTCACTCTGTTCATTATAGTTCTAATTGCCCATTATGGCCTGTAGTACTACAAGTCCCAGAATGCAATGAAGTACCCCTGCCGCATGGGCTGCTGCTACGTGGCCCAGGGCAGTGTTAAATGGCCCACTTGTTAGTTTCTCCGTCACTGCTTTTACTAAAAGGGTCCGTGGTACTTCCTTTGGCCAATGGGCTCAGGGAACGGAAGACGTGACTTGGAGCGAAGATGCTTCAGCGGAAGTTTCGAATCCAGCTGGACCCTGGCTTCTGGTGCTACGTGGAAAGTGGGGTGTAATCATATTACTCAACGTGACCATGCGGGGCAAGTCCACCCAGTCCTGCCGTTCCCCTTGCATTCTGGTAGTCTTATGATGTTTTCAAACTACGAGTCCCAGAATTCCATCCAAAAACAGGCCTCTTTGCCCTCTCACGCATGGCCACTGGCACCGTGAGAGTTCTGATTAATGCGGTTTTGCAGTGACCTGTTTCGGGGATTAGGGGGGGGGGGGGGCAGTATGCTTATTTTCGATGTTTTTTTTATTTATTTTTTTGTTCTGCTTCGGGTTAAATCTGCGTGGATATTATGTGAATACTCTATACGCCCTGCTTATTATTCGGGAGTTTGGGTGCATCGCCTGGCGGCGCGCGCTTACATTTGGTAAAACTCTGCTTGAAAGGATAACGCACACGGAGCAGTCCTGAAAACCGTCCCCGCCCCCCTTATTCAGCATCTCGTCTCTACTTTAGATATTTCAAACCCAGGTGCGCCCCATCAGCTTCCCCAGGGGGGTCCCCCGTCCCGGGCGCCAAATCGGGGGGGGGGGGGGGGGGGGGCGGCAGTAGAGTTTTATTGAGTTGCTTCGAAACCCGACCAAATACTAAACCCCCCTTCCGAGTAGATGGTCACGGGGCATGTCCCTTAGTAAAAGCCCCCCTGTAAAGTGGGGGTTCAGGCCCCCCTCACCGGGGAACAACGTTTGCGAGCAGCTCCCCGCTGGTAGACGGCGCTAAACACGATGAGGGAGTCTGGGGGTGCTGTAGATACCACCACCCAAAGATAGGGGTTCAAGGCCGGCTGTCCCCTCCCTCCTCCCCCCTACACAGAGCACTTGCTGTTAGGCCGCCCCCACTGGTAGACTAGAGGGTGGGAGCCGGGGTTGGTGCCCTCCAACAGGACTCTGTTTGGGGGTCCTCAGTCCTCTCACTGCTGGTAGACTGGCCACAGCCAGAGGGGGCTGGGGGACGTCGCGTGCCCCCCGACAGCACTTGCCCCCATTATGTCCGTTTCCAAACGAGTCTGGACGATCGAAACCACACCCGAAAAAACAGGCGCCGCGGTCACCAGGCTTCTAACAACCCCAAGCTTGGATTCCACACACAGGGGTTTGGGGGTGATGTTCCTGCCCCAGCCTTAGCACCCCCCATCATGTTATCTCCCAGAAAGCGTAATAGTTACCCATTTTAAAAACATGCCCCAAGTCCTGCATTTCCGTGACCCGCACGTGGGTGAGTGCTCAAAGTGTGCGGAAAGTTGCCCAAAAGCAAACTACGAATTACCCACAATTCACCGAGACTAAAGCCCTGCAACGCATCGGCACGAAACAAAAAAAAACAGCTTTCTTAAAACGGCAGTTATTCTAGGAAAGCCAATGCATTTGCTTGGACTTCAAAGTGTCCCTTATTGATAAACATCGATCGATTCCGTGGCAGCAAGCGAGTCACTAGTTGCAAATGCGGGCGCTGAGAAACGCCCCCATTAGTAGGAGAGATGTCAGCACATTTGGGGGGCATTTCATCTGGTTAGGCGACTGCTGGACGCGTCATCAGCCGTGACATCGCTGGCGAGAATTCTGCAATCAGGGCATGAATACTGTTTTATTTTAGTCTCGGGAGGATAGCTCAGGGGCAACGCGCTCGCCTTGAACATGAACAACACAGGTTCGATCCCGCGCTTAGAAACCTCTGCTTAAGCGGGTTGTAAATAACCAATCACATCCAGAGCACCAATAGCAGGGCCTGCTGCAGAGAGAGGGCGTTTAAGAGAATGTGCACGTGACATTAGCAGGCAACATCAATGATAGAGAAGGCTGGGAGGAGGTGGAAACCAACAAACCAAGAAACACCGGGAGAGTGAGAAGACAAAACAGCACACAGAGAGGGAGAAAACACACAAAATAGTAAGAGCATAGAATACAGAAAGCGAAACTATATAGAGGAAAAAATACCCCAAAGAGCAAAACAGTCAGAGAGATAGAACCGGGGTACGGGCTGGTGCATAAAATTGTCTCGGGCACCAATGGACAAGTGGAGCACAGTTGCAAGTGGCAATTCCTTGCTTTTGTGAAAGACTGTATGGCAAGCAGGAAGGATTTTTTTTGGGATAAAATGTGGTACACGTTGTACCATTTCAACAATATTTGTCAGCGGTCAAAACTACTAGCAACATTAGGAACTCATCAAACTGGCCCACATTGGCCACAAAAGTGGCCCGCTTTGACCAAAAAACTTGCCCACACCAGCATTTTGTGTTTTTCGTTCGGGCATTGCCCTATTGCCCTGCAGGCGCGAGCCGAGCCTGGATACAATACACAAAGCAACAGCCAAATAGAAAGAGAAAATAAACGAAACTGTGCAGAGGAAAAATACTCCAAAGAGCAAAACAGTAAGAAAGACAGAATCAGAGGCGGACTGGGGCATACAATTGTCTCAGGCACCAATGAAAAAGTGGCGCACAGTTGCAAATGGCAATTCCTTCCTTTTGTGACAGACTATATTGTAGCCACAGGAATTTGTTGGTAAAATGTGATACCCATTGTGCAATTTAAAAGATATTTGTCAGCAACAATGGTCAAAACTACTAGCAACATGGTGTAGGAACTCATCAAACTGGCTCACACTAGCATTGTGTGTTTTTGGTTTGGCCCTGGGCCTTTTGCCCTGTAGGCCAGTCGGAGCCTGGATGCAATACACAAAGCTGCCAACTGTGCAGAGAAAAAATACTCCAAAGAGCAAAAAGTAAGAGAGATAGAATACACAAAGCAACAGCAAACGAGAGAGGGGGAAGAAAACACACAAACAACAATATAGTGTGTGTGTGTGTGTGTGCATATATATAGCGCGAGAGAGAGGTGGGGAGGCAGAGAACACACAAAACAGAAGCAAAAGAGAGAAACACACAACACTAGCAAAACCGAGTGGGCGAGAGAGGCGGAAATAGAAACCACACACAAGAGAGAGAAAAACAGAACAGCAAATTAATGAGTTAGAAAACACACAAAACAGTAATACGCAGAGAGATAAGCAACATTGCCAGAAGAACATTAGAAACACCCAAAACAGCAAAAGAGAGAGAAAACACAAAACGGCAAAATAGAGAGAGAGAAAGAGAAAGAAAGAGTAAGAAAGAAAGAAAATGGACCCCGGGGAGAGTAAAGGGGGAGGGGGGAGCGGGAAACTATGCAGGCAACGTCTGCAAAGCAGCCGATGGGAAAAGAAAGAGAGTGGAAGAGGGGAGCGAGATAACTGCACAGACAGTCACGGTAGAATAGGAACGAGGCCGAGAAGTCAGGAAACGAGGCACACTAGGGAATCGAGAAGCAGAAAGGCGGCGGACGGTGAAGAAGGGCAGACGCTGGTGAAAAGGGGAGCAAACGGGGGATACAACAAAAGAAACACAAGCGACCCGAACATCTAAGAGGGGAGAGAAGGCGAGGGCCAAGAGCTATCGCGAGAGGCGGCGTGAAGTGGAATGCACGTGCTGTTTATGGTGGTGGTGGGGTTCGGGTGGCATGGCACTTGGGTGGGGGACAGTAACAGAGATAAGTGCCCAGGAAGGGGAGGGCTGGCCGTGCTGCACGTGGCATAGTAAAAAGGGTGAGGGCCGCCTGGAACAGATGCGCCCACTGTGGCATGATGCAAGGGGGAACGAGAGTTAGGGAGTCGGGTGCGCTGAACGGGAGTGCTGCTTGTGGTGATGATGTGGTGCGGAAAGTAGGGTGGTGGGTGCACTGGAAAGAGAGTGTTATTTATGGTGTGGGCGGCATGGGGCCGGGGGTGCACTGGACAGAGAGTGTGTGTGGTGTGGGCGGCATGGTGCTAGGGTTTTGGGTGCACTGGACAGAGTGTTTGTGGTGCAGGCGGCATGGGGCTAGGGTGGTGGGTGCACTGGACAGAGAGTGTTGTTTTTGGTGTGGGCAGCATGGGGCTAAGGTGGTGGGTGCACTGGTCAGAGAGTGTTGTTTTTGGTCTGGGCAGCATGGGGCTAAGGTGGTGGGTGCACTGGTCAGAGAGTGTTGTTTGTGGTGCGGGAGTCATGGGGCTAGCGTGGTGGGTGCAATGGACCGAGAGTGTTGTTTTTGGTCTGGGCAGCATGGGGCTAAGGTGGTGGGTGCACTGGTCAGAGAGTGTTGTTTGTGGTGCGGGAGACATGGGGCTAGCGTTGTGGGTGCACTGGACAGAGTGTTGTTTGTGGTGTGAGCGGCCTGGGGCTAGGGTGGTGGGTGTACTGGAAAGATAGTGTTGTTTGTGGTGCGCGAGTCATGGGGCTAGCGTGGTGGGGGCACTGGACAGAGAGTGTTGTTTGTTGTGCGGGCGGCATGGGGCTAGCGTGGTGGGTGTGGAGTGTTGTTTTTGGTGTGGGCCACATGGGGCTAAGGTGGTGGGTGCACTGGTCAGAGAGTGTTGTTTGTGGTGTGGGAGTCATGGGGCTAGCGTGGTGGGTGCACTGGACAGAGAGTGTTGTTTGTGGTGTGAGCGGCCTGGGGCTAGGGTGGTGGGTGTACTGGAAAGATAGTGTTGTTTGTGGTGCGGGCAGCATGGGCTAGGGTGGTGGGTGCACTGGACAGGGAGTCTTGTTTGTGGTGCGGGCGGCATGGACATGAAGGGAATTGCCCAACCCATAGGAACCCTCGTATTAGCTGCTGGAGTTCTGTGGCACGCTTCTTGGCCACCCAGTCACCAGCCGAAGTACCAGGATACCCGCTCTCTGCCCACACTAGCGAAATTCTCACGCTTTTTGTAATCTGGAAAACGGGCTCTTAAGAGCGCGAGGAATTGTTTGAAAACAAAATAAACATTGATTGGCAAAAACACTTGTTACTCGATGAAAGCCGAAGGCGGAAGCACTCGAAAACTGCACAAAAGGGCCTTGGAATTGAAGTTACATCCTAATGTGGTTGGACACAAAATAACTAGATTTTTTGGGACTGGAGAACGTCAATGTATATTGTCACATTCTATTGGAGGAGGGGGGATTGGGAAGAGGGGGCGACGTCTAGGTTCAATATGCTGTTTTCTGACCAGAGCTGCGTATAATGAAAGTGACCTTTACCCGCTCCCACTCAATGCGCTGGTCTGTGATGGTGAACAGTAGAGTAAACGCACACACCCTCGATTACCCCAGGCTGCGTGCACTCCTGCATGATATGGAGACTTGTGAGAAGAGAGAGAAATGTAACACCAAGGCTTCCTGGCTCCTCGCGCTCCTAGGTGGGCGCAGTTTACGCATGCTGCTTCCTGCCTCCAAGTGCTGCTATGCCAGGTGGACGCAGCAGAGGGCGCAGGTTATGCGTGCTGCTTCCTGGCTCCAAGTGCTGCTATGCCAGGTGGACGCAGCAGAGGGCGCAGGTTATGCGTGCTGCTTCCTGGCTCCAAGTGCTGCTATGCCAGGTGGACGCAGCAGAGGGCGCAGTTTATGCGTGCTGCTTCCTGGCTCCAAGTGCTGCTATGCCAGGTGGACGCAGCAGAGGGCGCAGGATATGCATGCTGCTTCCTGGCTCCAAGTGCTGCTATGCCAGGTGGACGCAGCAGAGGGCGCAGGTTATGCATGCTGCTTCCTGGCTCCAAGTGCTGCTATGCCAGGTGGACGCAGCAGAGGGCGCAGGTTACGCATGCTGCTTCCTGGCTCCAAGTGCTGCTTTGTCAGGTGGACGCAGCAGAGGGCGCAGGTTATGCATGCTGCTTCCTGGCTCCAAGTGCTGCTATGCTAGGTGGACGCAGCAGAGGGCGCAGGTTACACATGCCTGGGTTACGCATGCTGCTTCCAGGCACCAAGTGCTGCTAGGTGGATGCAGCAGAGGTTAGGCATGCTGCTTCCTGGCTACTACCAGGTGGACGCAATAGAGAGGGCAGAGGTTCTGCATGATGCTTACTGGCTCCACGGACTGCTAGGTGGACGCAGCAGAGGTTATGAATGCTGCTTCCTGGCTCCACTGGCTACTAGGTGGGCACAGCAGAGGGCACAGGTTACACTTGCTGCTTCCTGGCTCCAAGTGCTGCTATACTAGGTGGACGCAGAAGAAGGCACAGGTTATGCATGCTGCTTCCTGGCTTCATGCAATTCTAGGTGGACGCAGCAGAGGTCACGTATTCTGCTTCCTGGCTAGAACTAGGTGGAGGCAGTAGAGAGGGCAGAGGTTACTCATGCTGCTTCCTGGCTCCACTGGCTACGAGGTGGATGCAAAAGAGGGCGCAGGTTACACATGATGCTTCCTGGCTCCACACACTGCTAGGTGGATGCAGCAGAGGGCAGAGGTTACGCTTGATGTTCCCTGGAGGCCGCAGGTTACGCATGCTGATTCCCGGCTCCATGAACTGCTAGAGGGATACCACAGAGGGCGCAGGTTATGCAGGCTGCTTCCTGGCTAACCGCACTTCTAGCTTGACGCAGAAGAGGGCGCAGGTTACGCATACTGCTTCCTGGCTCCATGTGCTTCCAGGTGGGCGCGGGTTACACATGTTGCTTCCTGGCTCCATTCGCTGCTAGGTGGACACAGCAGCATGCATCTTGCTGTCTCCATCCGCTGCTAGGTGGACGCAGCAGACGGCACAGATTATGTATACTGCTTCCTTGCTCCACGTGCAGCTAGGTGGGTGCAGGTTATGCATGCTGCTACCTGGCTCCATGCACTGCTAGGTGGACTGTAATGATATATTGGGAGACCACGCTCAACATAGGGAGTTACTGCCACCCTCCAAATAAACAAGCCCACAATAGATCATTTATTTAGGATTTAACACACCCTATCCATGACTCATATAGAGCCATGTATATCCCTCCCCTTGTGCCAACAAAAAGCTAAGAACGAGGCAGGGGTATAGGCAGAATGTATATTACATGGCCTGCGGTAGCGGCCATGTAGTTATGGTTAAGTTGCTACACCCATAGGAAGAGCACTTTTTGGGCGGCTTATAACTTCGCTCTCCCTGGACAAATCTTCACTAAACATTGCAAAAAAAGTATATGGCCCACTCTGAATTTATTAGCAAATTTTGGTGAGGTTTCGTCAAGGGGGGCAAAGTTATAAGGGGGTCCCAACATTTCTTTTTTTCCCATAGACATAATGGTAAAAAATCTCTGTCGCGCCTATAGCTCAAACTGCTGGACGGATTTTCTCCAAATTCGCAGCAGGAGTGGCGGCTTGGTCCCGAAAGCGTGCTTTTGTTAATTTGGTGTAAATCTGTCCAATAGTATTGTTTAAATGAACAAAACATAAGGCAAACAAATTTGTGATATCTATGTCCACTCCACGGACACACTTCCCTGTTTGCTCCGCGGACACAACAACGATTGGATAATCGGCTTGCGTCATGTCCGCGGACACGTGACGTGTTGTCTGATCGGCAGGGATGAGTTGTGAGATACGTCAAATTGTTTCGATGCGCCTGCCATATTGAATGTGCAGACATGCGCTGGAAGTGAGCATAAATACAATTTTGGGGAGTGTGTTGGTGTGTATGAGTGCTTGGAGAAGGTGGGGGAGTAAGAGATTGGTGCTGTATTTGTTTAGGTGGGAGAAGGCCGTGATGTGTTTGCGATGTCCGCGGTTGTCTGCGGACATACTAACTCTTGGACATACTAACACTGGGCGCACTACTGGCTATTTTACTTTAGTATGATGTTGGTTTTGGGTCGTTACAAGAGCATTGAGTGAAGAGGGTTTGTATTGAAGAGTTTGTACGTTGGTTGCCATTATTTTTTAGAATGTTAATTGAAGTGGATAGTTTTGAGGTGGATGTATTGTGTTTTTGGGTTGTGGTCATTTGGTAGGTGTTTGTTTCAATGGGTGTGTTATGCTGCAGTGGTTGTGGCCAGGGCCTAGAGTCTTGGGTGCATGGCCGAAGGCCATAGGCCATGCACCCAAGACTCTAGGCCCTGGCCACAACCACTGCAGCATAACTCTACAATGCTACCAAAAACTATGATTGTGGTATGTGGGCTGCTTATGGGGTTTGTTTTAAAAAATGTGAGTACTGATTGGCAGTAGTGTAATAGCGTTTATAGGATAGTGAGATGATGTGTTTGTTTGTTGGATTGTGTTCAGATTGTTGGTATTGAAGACTCTAGGCATTTTGGGTTGTATTTATTGGTGAGGTGTTCGTTTGCATGGCTTTGTTATGTTGCGGTGTTTGTGAGTTTAATTATTATATACTTACTGTTTACTTTGTTGAGGCTGTATGAAGAGTTTTGGTCAGGCCATGCAGTCAAGATTGTAGTGTTTGGCAACAAGTGCTGCAGCAAACATTTTGGATTGTGGTTTATGGTTAGGTGTTTGCTTGAATGGGTGTGTTATCCTGTGGTGTTTGTGAGTTCAATTATTATATACTTACTGTTTGACTTTTTGTGGTTATTGGCAGTTTTTTCATGACATGGGTAGTTGGAGCACACATTCTTTTTCAATCCCTGTGATAAAAGAAAAAATCACATGTTAGTGCAGGTAGTTTATAATGAGTATTGCATTGCATAGTAGATATTTCTGTATTTTGTTGACCCTCATAGTCAGTACTTTAGAAGTACTATAGTTCAAACCAGTGTACTGTGCAATTTGCTCAGTTCCTGTGTTTGTTCATTAAATCATTGGGTCTGTGGGAAAAAAAATCCATGCTGGATTTAAAAAAAAACCTTTCTACGTTGTGGCTCAATATATGTAATACAGTTATTTATGTTGAGGATTACATACCACTCAGGAGCCACAACCAATGCAGGTCACTATACTACATTTATAAAAAAGAATTGTGGATGGTTCGAATGTAATGATCGTACCATTACTCTAAAGCAGCGATTACAAGCAAATCTTGTAAATGCTTACTTAACATTCTTAAAACCAAAATGTAATAACTAATCTGTGTATGGACATAAACAAAACTTGAACTTCAAAAATATTGTTGTGAAGGTTTTCTAACCAAGTGATTCTTGACCATATATGAATCCAGTCAGCTTGTAGTTGTTTTTGGTAACATCTGCATTATAATGTAAAAGCATTAGTATTATGTATTTACTATGTGTATTTTATTTGTAAGGTGGAACGGTTATCGGAATTGCAGGTAGTACATAATCTGCCATGGTTTGCATTTTGTAAATGTTGCTGACATGGAATGGATTCACAGTTAGGTATGGATATATACATGAAGCGTTCATTATGAACCTGTTCTTGTACTACATGCCTGCAAAGAGTGCATGTATGTTTCACATGTGTGAAATCTTGAAGATTTCATTTATAGGTATGTTTTTGTTTTCTAGTACTTGTAGCAAGTACATTAGAAATTCTTGTAGATCTTCTTGTGAGTTTATAGTGAATTTGACCATTCCAGCACAGTAGTCCAATTCCTGCCTTATTCCATGAACACTGTAAGTGTTGTTAGGATTGTTGGTTGCATTTCTATGAAGGACCACCATTTGCAAACACAATTGGTTTGTTCTGTACCGTGTAAGTAAATGTTGTCAATAATTGGTGGCAATTGGAATAGAATATTTATTGCTACATTTGTGTAGCTATTTACACCAGTTGTATTTGAAAATTTGAATGGACCTCAAAGTTCTGTGTCCAAGTCATTTGTTGGGAATGTGCGTTGCTTCTTTGCAGAGGTACTTGAGTTACTTTGAGCAGTAGATTCTTCTTTGGTTGTGGTCCTTGATGAAGTATTACCTTCTTTTACTTTCTTTGGAGGAATTGGTGTGAGATCCTGCATAGATTGAGTCTGAAGTAGTTTTCTTTTACAACATTTTGCTTTTTGCGGAACAGGATAGGTTTTTAGATGAGAGGTGTAGAGTGAACACAATCTATTGTTTTCTACAATCCAAGAAATATCAGCATTTACTTTACTTGCATCAAAGTTGATTAGAAATAGTCCGTCAAGTGTATGTAAGCGTGATAGTGCTACATAGCTCATGCCTTCTTTAAAGACTGTGCTACCAGTATCTATCAATGCTTTATCTCGGGTAAGACCTTGTGATTTGTGAATGGTGACTGCATATGCTAGAGTTTGAGAAAATTGTTCTATGCGTACATACATGTCTTTGAAAAGAAGGAAGCGGGCAGTTGAGCGTCCTATCCTTTTAACTTCGGATAGTTTGTCGAAGAGAATATTGACAAATTGAATATTGTTGTCACGTGGGTATGTTTGAAAGCCAACAGCTGTAACAAGTACTCCATTAACTAAGACACTGTTTCTGGGGTTTTGTTGGTACCAACTTGAATTTAGAACCATGTGCCTAGTAGCTATTTCAATTCAAAATTACGTCGCAGCTGCGTGGGGCGAAAAAGACTCACTGACCCCAACCCCTTGAAGTGACAGTAAAGTAACTCGCCACACTTAAATACGCACCAACTCTTGCCAATCTCTTCATGAGTATGTTTGAAGACAAATATGTTTATACGGACAAGGATGCACAAGACAAAATTGTGATTTGGACAAGATTCATTGATGACATCCTACTAATTCGGAATGGTAATGACCAAGAACTGACTTAATTTCAAGACCGCTTGAACAAAAAGGATCAAGGGATTTTCCTTACAGGACCATCAAGCAGTACAAGCATAGACTTCTTGGATCTTATAATCTACGTAATGGACAATCACCTTTTGACTAAAACGTTCTGCAAACCAACAGAAGCAAACTCAACCCTATTTGCAAGCAGTTGCCATCAAAAATCAGTGATCAATAACATACCAAAAGGGGAATTTGTGAGAGCCAGGAGGAACTGTACAAACAATATTGACTTTAATCAAGAATGCGACCTGCCCAAACGAAGATTCAGAAAAAGGGGCTATAGTAAGAAATGCATACAACAGGCATATGAGAAAGTAAATACGATGAACAGGGATGTTACTCTCACCCCTAAACACCACAAACGAATAGAGAAACAAGACAAAGTGAGATATATCACAACTTTTTGTCACAATAACTTCGAAATTAGGAAAATCCTGGACAAAAATTGGCACCTCTTAAAACTGGATCAACCCCTTAATAAGTTCATCGATGAAAAACCAAAAGAAATTTTCAAAAAGGCCAGAACTTTGAGAACATGTCTCAGCCCATCCCTACTCCCAAAAAATACCAACATCAGGACCAGAATCCTGGCTACCAACGTTTTCCAAAGGATTTAGGAAGTGTGGATCATGTGACATGTGTAAACTAGCACACCCCAACACACAAACCTTTTCTGATTCAAGAGGATCATCCTTCAAAACCACTGACACGATTAACTGTCGCAGTAAATATACAGTATACGCTATCATCTGTATATGTGGTTGAATATACATTGGAAGAACCATAAGAGAACTAAGGTTCAGAATACGTGAACAGTTTTATGGCATGGGCAAACAATATACACTATTACCATTGGCACACCACTGGCAAACCAATCACCAATTGGAAAACAAGATGAATTTGAGGTTTATTGGACTAAAACAGGTAACTGGGCGATAGAGGAGGAAATAGAGAAGTTCTCGATCGCCAGGCTGAAGCACGTCTCATTTGCAAATTTCGGGCCTCAGAATTCGGCCTAAATGAGGACCATGAGATGATACATTTCCTGTAAATGCCAATCCAAAGGATCTCTTATTGAAACAATCTCTTGTTGTTGAATAATATGTATACTATGTGAATTTATATCTGGGCAGGCCAAAACTAACCTTGCTACTAATGTACTATATGTTACTCCAGAGATGGAGCAGTGCTGTTACTCTTTATAAATATATTCATACCCTGTAAACCTAGAAACACCCTTGTGATATGCACCAGATTTCAGATGCCACATTCTACACAAATGCCAAATACCAAACTTAAAAACAAACACTTGATTCGACAGGTGCAGATGCAGAATAGACACCCTCCAAATGTCTACAGAAATGAGGCTCTAAATAATGCCTCAATGAGTCACGCAGTGAGATCACTTCAACTAACTTCACCAAACAATGCTTTTGGTACTAGTCAAGTTATTCCCCACAATATGTATTTCACATTACTAATTAGTATGGAATTAGGGTTCACGTAACCCCCAAAACAGTTCAGGTAAAATCTTTATTTTAATGATTACATCAAACATAATCTTAGTTTCGAATGCAATGGGAGCACTTTGGGGTTTTCCGCTTTCATTGCAATGTAGATTGTGTAAACCCAGCCCAAAACATGGCGCCCGGTGTTCCAGTGACGAGCTGGAAGCAACGGAAATTGAGGTAGGATAACGGTTGCCCAGGCAACATTTGTATATACGAGAAAGCGCGGTCAGAAACCGCGGCCGACGGGAGGAGATCCAATGAAACTTTAGAGGTAAGCCCTTAGAACTAGGGTCGCCCGATCGAGCAGGCTTTCTAATAAGGGTCTTTTTACACGGCGGACCCTCGTGCCTAGATCTCACTACAACTGAACTTGTAACTATATGTTTTTTAGAACGTGAACCAGACGCACATGCTTAAACGCAAATCTGAATGCATAAGAAGCCCTTCAACCTCGTGTAGATTAACTAGGAATGTATTTAACTACTGAAATTTGAACTTACTCTGATTTTTGGCATCCACATACAGACGGTCATCTTTAACGTTTAGGTACACTACATAAACATGTATTTGAGACGGCTACACCATTATGCTCCCAAAAACTAACATGTGGATTTAAGCAGGTTCTAACCAGTGAAAACCAATGGACACTACAGAAATGTAGAAAAGCCATTGAATCAATATTTCTCACAATTAAGTTTCTCATGGGGATTTAGCCCGTGATGTTTTGGCTCTTCAAATTGGGACATTTGATATGGAACTTAGGTAAGGCCCCGTAGGGGCAGTAATATTGGTCAACAAACACAAAATACATTACTATAGAAAAACTTTTTTTGTTTTTGTTTTGGGATTCGTAATACTTACGTTGTGTTCATTTTATTTCTCTTTTTTTCTGTATCCTGTTCATAACCCTAAAACCTCCACCCCTTCACCCATCCTCAATGTCTGTGATTTAACAAACAATATTCTTGATTTGATTCCTCATAAACCCAATTTAATTTTGCATTACATTATTATTTCTTCTTTCTGTATGACTCACAATTGTTATGGTTTGAAACATGTAATATGAAATATAGTTTTAAAATAGCCCAGATTTGTAAAGGACACTGATGCGTAGAAACACGTGTTATCCCAAAGGGCATTGTTTGTCAATTTGTATCAATGAATTGAATTACATAAATCCAAACAAGTTCACCTACATAAGTGTGGTGCAGTTATTCAAGTGTGTGGCGAGTTACTTTACTGTTACTCCATTAACTAGTCCTTGGTCCACGTCAAGGTTACGTTTAAGCATTACTCTACAGTTTATAGATAATTTTAATATTTTCTCCAAACCAGCTGTGTTAGAGATAGTTTTCCAAGGTGTTTAACATTGTTGTGGCTTGGTGACGCATGGGAAGTGTCATACCATGTCCAGTTTGTCTGTGGAGGTAATTTGAACTATTGGTTGCATTTCTTTTTTTAACATTGTTTCATTAAATTTTGAACAGCTTGCAAGAGTTGGCATCAAGGACATACAATTGGAATTTCTGTGTACTAATTGTTCCATGACATCAGTAGCATATGAGTTATGGCCATAGAGTGCATGGATGTGCCTGGTTTTTAATATAGTTTGTGCTTCTTGAGATAGTATATCAACTCTAATACTTTTTAAAATGTTGGCGTATGCCAGGTCTGCAGACTGCCGCATATTTTCAGTTAATTCTCGGTATTGGAAATGTTGCCAAATGTTGACATTTCCTATGCTGCCAAGAGTTTTACGGCACAGTTTGTGCCCTAAGGTTTTAAAAATAGGTCCAGCTTTCACTGGTGTTAATTGAAGAAGATCTCCGAAAACAATCTTCGTAGTCTGTTTTGAGGACCTCTTGTAGTATGAGGTGAATTAAAGCCAACATTAGGTTGGAGACTATGCTCATCTATTAGCAGCATTTTCATTTGTTTGAAAACTCTGCGTAGTTTTATTGCAGCTTCTATAGATTTTGGTGTTCTACTGGAAGGAGTAGTAATCGGTGTAAAGTGACACTGCCTAGTTTGTAGGCAGCTAAACCTGTAGGGGCAGTTAACACAACCTGGCAGTTTGCTGTTTGCCAATTATTGAAGGAACTTGCTGATGATTTTGATTAAGAATGTTTTGGCAGAACCAGCTTGACAACTCACGTATAGGAGTATAGGTTTGTAATATTGGCAGGTACAGTTTTTCTTTTCATGTTGCACAGCATGTTCAATTTGTTTTGTTACTTCTTTGAAAATGGTACGCTGCTCAGTGTTTAGTTGTGATTTCAGTACAACAAAGTCTTCTGTAAATTGCTCATACTGACACATGGTGTTTTCTTCTTCTGCCATGGCTAATTCTGCCTCATTTGCTATTAGTGTCTGTCAAAGTGGTTCTTGGCTTCCTGTTACAGAAGGTTTACTACTGTCAGGAGTGTCCACATCTAGTTGGGCCTGGAGTTTTTCTTCGTGTTGCTGTTCATTGTGCAACATTGTTTGGTACTGTGTAAAGTTTATGTCTGTTATAGTGCTTTCATTTGCTTTGAACGCGTCTTCATAGCACTCATACGTATCCAGTAAGTCGTCTTCTTTTCTCCATTGTTTAAAAAGTTGTCGCAGGGACATGTAATACAGTTCTTTATGTTGAGGAGTTTTTAATGACAATTTAATATGATTAATTAAGCTGCGTTTGGTAAGTTTCACTAAGCTGCCTTCACAATTTGTTACTCTGTATCTACCTTTCTTTTCATCTGGGTGGGGCCAGGCCTGATTTGCATATGGTTTTTCCCCTTCTGTAATGGCTTGGCAGGCGAAGAACGATGGTCTGGAGGGTTGCCCCGAGCAATGCCAGTGGTTAAGATTCAGTCTAAACCTTCCAGCCATCACCTCTTTGTTTTTGCTTTGTCACCCCGAGTGGGACGGGTATGCCCAGACGTGGGTCCCGTGCCTGCTGGGCCTAGAGACCCCAGCTACTCCTCACTGATGAGCCCCAACAAGGGTGAAACATGTTTGGGGATGCTTGTAGTCTCGTGCAGAAGGGATGTGACCTAGCAGTTCAGGCTGGACTTCCCCTTTTGGGGTGGGGCCAGGCCTGATTTGCATATGGTTTTTCCCCTTCTGTAATGGCTTGGCAGGCGAAGAACGATGGTCTGGAGGGTTGCCCCGAGCAATGCCAGTGGTTAAGATTCAGTCTAAACCTTCCAGCCATTACCTCTTTGTTTTTGCTTCACAATTTGTTACTCTGTATCTACCTTTCTTTTCATCTGGTTTAATATTATTTTTGTATGCAAAGTTTTGGTCTACTTGGTGTAGACACATGGTTTCCAAAGTGGTACTCCTGTTTGGGTAGTATGTGTCTGGTAAATTGTTTTTCAAAATGTCTTGGCTGTTGGGATCATTTTTGGCTATTGTTTCTATGTCCTCATATGATTTGAGAACTCTTTTTCTAGATTTAGCATGACCAAGACTTAGCCATACTATATTGTCAGATTTTCCATACAATGCAGTACCAGGTGAACGGTTTGCAGCTTCATAGCAGCCACATTCTCTATGAGAGAGAATTTTATGCCTAAACTGTACAATTTCTGTGATAGTGTTTTGTCAGATGATATGTCATCCCAGAGGTCCTGAAGCTCTGTTTTATCTGCTTTGGTTAAGTAGGCTGTGACATATCATGCAACTGCAGTGGAATTGTCTGCAATGTACTGCACATCTATGTTTGCATTCCATAGGAGGGCAATTATTGTATTGTAATCATTTATGTATTTTGATTCTTCTGTTCTTTTTATGTAATATGTGTTTTAGGTGATTTACCTTTGACACTATGTCTAATTGAAGACATGAAGTTGTTTACTTGACCTGTTGTTGAAACTGGTCTAATGAAACCAAAGCAACATTTGGTGTAGTATTTCCAATTGTTTTATATTTGCAACGACAATATTGCCCACATTTGTGTCTTTGAAATTGTAAAATTTGTGCATGAAGGTCACTATGTGTTGTTTGTGAAGGGATTTCTCAAGTGACATATTTGTGGATGAACTGAAAAACAGTGGCATCACTATCCTGACCAAATGCAGGAGCATCTTTAATCCACAACAGCATGTGGATGTGTGGTGCTCCTCTGGCTTGGTATTCTTTTCTCCAAAAGAAGTGTTGCACTTCTCCGAGGGGAGGAACAGTTTGATTACAAATGAAGTGTAGTATAGCAATGAAGCAATGATGGAAATATCTTGATACATTTGCAGGATCTAGAGAGCAGAGTTCTCCTGGTGTTTTTATATCTATGTTTGATTTGTTTTTGTTTGCTATGCGTAGGGAATCGTGTAAATCTGCCCATGCATATTCTGCACAACTAAATGTCACAAACCAAGTGGGTGGGCCAAGGTTTCTTATCATACAGCGTACATCTCAGTGACGTCAGAACCAGTATTATTTTGTACCACACATGTTTGCTAAAAGATTTGTAATGCTTGATTGTAAAGTCTCATCATTTTCTTGCACTTTGTGTAGTAATTCCATAGCTGAAATATTTTGAAAATGGGTACCTGATTTCAATGTGTGTGCAACTTCGTAGCATAGAGTTGCTAGTTCCCTTTCAAAGAGAAGTTGTAATATGTATTCCACGTTTTGTCAGAATCTGGGGTCTTCAGAATACATTCGTAAAGAGCGGTATTCTGATGCTGTCATTGGTGTGGGTCTATCATTGTACCTTTCTCCTTTTCCAGTAGGAAAGAGTAGAGGAAAGGCACGTGCTTCTATACTTTTTCCCATATGCTGATTGGAGATCCTTTGGCTTGTCGCATTCGGTACGTTTCCAGTGCATCAACTATGCTGTCTTTAGAGTGTAATGGGTAAATTGTATAGTGGTCTAAAATATTGGATTCTGTAGCAGGATCTTGAAGTTGAAATGGACCAGTTTCTGATGACTCTTGAATTATTTCAGTGGTTTCCCTCAGGTTTCCTTCAATATTAATTTCTCTGTAGTATTCATTGTTGTCTTTTAGATATTGCAGCGCTTGTCTAACTTTATGTACGTCCATGATTTGTTGCCAATTTATTTTGTCTTTTGTAGGTACGCCATTTACTAAGATAATTAAAGATTGATCTATTGGACATAGCACTCACAGAGTGTGTACGATTTCTTTGAGATCTGCTACTTTGCCACAAATGTCTTTCACTAATTCAGAGGGAGGTAGTTTTGCTGTTTTTGTTTAGAGGCATATTATGGCTTGAAATGGGTGAACTGTTTGAATCATGATGCTGTCACATAAGTTGAGTTGTTGTAGGGGTTTTAGTAATGGGAATAATTTCAAGTTATTTGTGATAGCACGTGAAGGTGTTTGGTTGTTGTCAAGTTTTGCAGTGCAGTAATTGCAAAGTATTAAGGGGTCATTCATTTTGTATTTGTTTTCTGCTATAAGATAGAGAGCTAATTGGAACCATTTGGAATCTTTATTGTTTTATATTTTGTACGTTATGTCTACAATTTTTGTGCTATTTTTATAAAAAGTCGTGCGGCAACACACATACACATGGTTTGGTACTTTAGCAGATGTACTTTTAAACTTTAGTGTTTCTTTTTTGTATGTGTGTAATAGAAAGTTGCCATCTGTACAGTTGTTGGTACTCTGTTGTAAATCTATTGCATTTTGTAAGTGGCTTTCAATTCCAATATATTTTCTCTGGATATCCTCTATTTCTTCGAGTAGTTGTTTGGCTGTACCATGTAGAAGATTGTTATTTAAGCTGGCTAGTGCTAAAGCAGGACTTTTTGCATAGTACAGTTTATGGACCAGACTTCTTAAAGTTGAATGATGTGTTGATATCATTTTGATGTAATGGAAGGTGCTTTTGCAAATAGGTCCAGAAATGCAGGCTAATGAATGTTCTTGTAGTCCTGTGTATTTGCGCACTGGACAGGGGTCCATATTTTGTAGTAGTTTAATTTTGAATTTGTCTTTGCCTTTCACATACTGATTGAGGAAGTGGTGTAAAGATTTGAACGATTTTTTGGCAATGTTACACATTGATGTGCACAGCCATTTGTAGACTGGACGTATTGGTTGAGTGGAATGGACAGGTGATACTGAATTTTCTGGGGATATTTTTGTGAGGAGCGTTTCTTGTTCCATAATGGTATTATTACATTTTTCACACCCTCGTCCACTGGTATGTATGGCAATTGGGTTTATTTGCTTTTGTTTGTATGCTTCTTCATTGAAATATGGTTCTGTTCTCGTGGTGCGACTCCATTCATCCCCACAGCTGTTTGTGAAGTTATCTTTGTTGATATTTAATTTATTTAGAAGTCTTTTTTGTAGTTTTGTACTTAGTTTTGTTAGTGTTTTAATTCTGTTTAAAACTAAAATAAATAATTTCCTTTTGAGAAGGATTGCACTGTCTATGAGAGCTTCTATGATACATTTTCTACGGTAGGTTTTAAGGGTTGTGCGTGATTTCTCTCCTGTTTCTACAAGGTTCTGAAGGACTCTATGGCAGAACATTTTTTGTAGAAGAATTTATTTTGTATGCTTAATTGCTGCTACATCAGGATTTATAGGTGCAGTGTTAGCACTAGTGGTAGCTGTAGTCTTGTTAATTACTTTCTGTTTCATTTTACATTTTGAAAGAGGAGGCAAAGTTTCTATACTGGGAGCTTGCTTTGTTTCGCTTACTGACTGTATTAGCTGTTTTGTTTGAACTTTTTGTACAAATTCTGCTAGAGGTGGATGTCTATTTTTAGTTTGCTTCCGTTGACGTTTACATTGCTTTCTACAGAGTTGCTTTTTGGTAGGCATTCTTTGGGGTCTGTTGGAGAAAATAAGAAAGTGTGGGTTGGAATCTTGTGCAGTGTATGTGTGCTTTGTGCATGAATGTCTGAGTATGATGGTAAAGATGTATGTAGAGGTGTGTGATTGTGCAATGTGCTGCTACATCAGGTTGGGAAGGCTATTCTTGTATTTGGGTGTTACTGTACTGGTGTTCAGATTGCAATACAAAGTATGGAGCTGGTGAGGGAAAGCACCGATACTGAGTCTAATGATGCAGGGTAAATACAATTGTTTGTTCTAGAATACTAGAATTCTCCAGTGTTTGAGTAACAGTTAGAGCATTATGGCAGTATTGCACTTACCTTTTTGGATGGAAAGAGTAGGTTTCTTCTGAGTTCTTGTTCTTACTTCAGACACTGTTGCTTTTCAGGAGAGTGGTCTTCACTGCAATTGGGAAAGAAAGAAGTTAGTAAATATGTGTGTCAATGGTACTTTTGTTAATGTAGACATGGATTTGTTTGTTTTTGCAGTAGTAGTGCTTTCTGATAACTGTGCATGGCATGTACATGCACCTTTCTTTGCCAATACGCATTCTGCATATTTTATTTAGAATTTGTTAGTTGAATGTGCTTTAGAAATGTTTCCAATAGTAAGTGCACAGGGCACACTTGGCTTCGTAAGGCAGTGTTTTTGGATGTTAGGAGATAGAAGAAATAATTGTATGCTTTGTTTGCTATTTCTACAGAGTGATTGGCAGGAACTGTATGGAAAAAGTATGCAATGTATGTATTTGTAAAGGTGTGGGAAATAAATCAGACGTATTTGATGGAGTCAGCAGGTTATTTCTCAGTAGGTGATTAGTAAAGTACTGGGTGATTCTGTGGTGCTTGGAGATGGGAGAGTCTGAAATAAAGTAAGGGTTGCAAAGAAGGATCTGGTGCTTGTGTTGCAGACTGAAGGGAAGGGGGGAGATGTTGTATGTCTTGCTTTACAACACTGTACATAGTTGTAGATGATGTGATGGATGTGACTTCACCTGTGCATAGTTGAATGCTGTTGTGAAATCTAGAACGGAACGGGAAACCAGCTGGAATGAAAGAGCTGTATAGAATGAAAAACAGTTGTAGAGGCAGTAGTGTTGTTTTATCTGGGAGCCTTTCAACTGATATTGGCTATCTTTGTGCATAACTAAAGATGCATGTACTCATCCTGGCTGCGTGTAATTTTATAACACACTAAAAAAACATTTTTCCATAATTATACGGTTATTTCTCCCATCTTTTAACATGAGATGACACTTTGTTAGATAGCTGTGTGTGTTGTGTCTGATTACTAACATAGTAATTTGTAAAGGAAGTTCAAATGATAGAATGTATGTGAAATATGCAGAATATATAGAAAGGAAATTGTAAGAGGATTCAATTCAGCACTACAGCCAAGTTAACGCCTAGTCTAGAATACTGAATGAAAACCCTTATTGATATATCTTTAGGTCCAGTTCATGCGTCCTGGATGACTACCCTTGTATAACACCCCTCTCTTGGAATCCCCCTGACCCCACTGAGCCAAGAAGTAGTTCTGTTTTGCAAGTTTAAAAGGTTTATTTGATAAATTAAAATATATATATCACACTTTATAATAAATTAATAATTGAATATCACACTTAATCTGATATGGTAAATATTAACAACGGAGAATCTGGCACTAGCACACTTCTTTATAATGACTAATGAGTTGACCTGAAATGGATAAGGTAGCACACTGGTAAATAGGAACAAAAGTATAATGTGGTAGAGGATGCTTTATGTAGCTCAGGTGGATGCAATATTCAATGAATGCAGTACAGAAAATACGCAATATGATTCAACCAGACAATGTAATCACTTTTCTCGGGCTATTCCCTCCCCCCCTTGATGCAAGGCAAGGAAATGGAAGGAAACACACAGTTCTCAGAAATGCAATCAAATGTGATTCAGTTCAATCCCAGCAAGCTTACAGAAAACAGATAGGAGTTTTGAAAACACAGGCAATGCTTGGATATGTGCTGGCAATGAATGAGAAATATGCTAAATTTGCTTTTAATTCCCTTATAGAGGTTCAGGGTGAGTGGTATCTAGTTAATATTAGTCCAGGCTCACACTAGCAATGATGCAGGGATAGTTAGCAGGTTAAACGAATTTCTGGCCAATGGAAAGCAAACAGCAGCAGTTTTTACATGTGAAGAAATTGCAAATCGCGGTAAAATTCGCGGATGCGCCGAGCGCTATTACAAAGGAACCGCAAGGACTATCTCTACCGTTTTGGGGTCCTAGAAAAGCCTGGGATCTCAGCTTCCAAATGAAAGTTATTGCAAGTCTCTAGCCCAAACGGTTGCGGAGATATGAGTAATTTAGTAAAGGTCGTTTTTGGTTTTGTAAATTTTAAACGCACACTTTTTCAAAATGACAAGTGACAAATTTTTGCAGCTAGAATGACAGGTGACAGCTAGGAGGCAGTTCTACTTAGGTTAAATAGATTGAATTAGATGAATTTAAACTAAGAGATGTGTTCTGAGTTTTGCTAAGTACTCACAAGAGATTTTGAACAGGAAAGCGACTTGGTCACGGACTTCAGTCTGGTCAGGTCTTTCCGGGTTCTGCTCACAGCGCCTGGCCTCTGGAACTGCTCACAGGGGTCTGGTCTCTGCTAGGCACCGGTTCTTTGGGTCTCTCTGCTCTGGATAGATTGAAGTCTCTAGTTTGGCTTTCTGGAGTTTGATGGAGGTAAGTATGGATTTTTCCGGCAGAGCTTTCAGCGGCAGATGAAAAATGAATCTCTCTATGTGTCCTGACTCTCTGCTTTTATCTGTTTCTTGAGAATGGGTGTGTGTGTTGCATCACTAGACTTGCCCCTCTCAATCGTCATTGGTCAGCTTTCATTCGTCCCCTTGATTGGGGGAATGAAATGAAGTGTCATCATGATGAGGTCTGTTTATGATACAGAGAACCCACCCCTGTCAACTTTACACACAATCTATATCTGACCTAAAAACATATTTGCACAGGTACACATTTGTTTAAAATTACATATACATGGTGTGGCTGAATTTAGCCATGTCTATGTCCAAATCTGCTCATTCTCGGAGCTTGCATTCAAAGAGTGTACATAATTGACTTTTTAACTGCTTTTCCAATTTCCGACATGGACCCAACTTTACATACATGTGTGCAGGGGGTAGGGACATTAACTGATGAAGTTTCAGATTTTTAACATGCACACATTTAGAGTAATATCCACTTTTCCGCTAAAACCCCCCTGAACATACCACCGGTTCCTACCACGTCTTAAACTGTGGGCAGAAAAATCACAAGAATTATGGTATCATTTATAAAATGTTCACATGTCCGCTCTATGAATTATCCCCCTTTTTATAAAACCATATCCTTGCTGCAGGGGTGTGTCTTTTCAGGTCACATGGTACAGAAACCAGTCTTTCCAGTTTCTGCCAAGCCAGCTTGCTTCTCACAGGCAGTGCTCCTCCCAGCTTCTCCAGGAGGAAGCCACTTTTTACGACGTCTGTAATAAAAAACCTTTGCCTGAGTGGAGAGGGCTTTGTTCACTCTCTGGCAGAGCACAGGAAATTCAATTATCAGATAGATGGCATATCCTTAGCCTGGGCAGCAAAAGGAAGGTTGGCCTGGGAACACAGTGGTGACTCAAGTTTCACTGCTGATGGGTAGTTGCTAGGCAAAATCAAGTTCCTTAAGCCAGACCTTCAGCTAACTTTTTGTTGCTTTTAAAATAACTTGTAATTTTACACATGCAGCTAGAATGCTGATTCTAAGCGCAAAACTATGACATTTCAACAGTTACAAAGGCATGTGACACCAAACATAGGTCACTCATTTAATTTAACATTTTCGATTTTGGTGGTTTTAAATCCAGTTGTAGTTAGGCTTAAGCTGCCGACTCCATAGCATTTTTGTTATAAGCATTGTTTTTGGGCTCTTCATTTCCCAGATTTTGTAGGCACACAAAACTCCATTCTGCCAAATGTCTGCTGGTGTTCAGTGAATATTTTGCACATGTTGCAAGGTTTGAAATAGGCATTTTGCTTGCCTTCAGAAAAACACACAGAGTGGTTTTAAAACGCCGGCTTTTGGATAGTGGTGAGTACTGGTACTGCACCCATTTTTGGGATTTAAGAAATGAATTCCCCACAATTCTAGGTTGCATTTGGCAATCAGCATTGCCATTCCCAATGGTTTCAGACTACTGTGCGGGTAGTCCAATGGTGGTTTTAAAGCGCTTTGAAGCTAACCGGCGCTACTGTTTTTCCTTTGGCAACCCATTTCCCTCATGGCAACCCGGCCTTTCATTCTCGCACTGGTGGGTGGCAAGTGAGGCAACCATTTTGGTGGGCGCACAAACTGCGCAGCTTTCCTGGATTTCGGCGCACATGTGGGTTTTCCGCCATCTTGAATTTCCTAAGCCCACAGCACCAAATGTTGTAGCAGGATAGCTTAAACGTGGGTCAGGACACCCAACAAGTCCCCCCCACGCGACTGCACTTTGAATTTGAGTCGATGGGGAGTCGCGTGCACAAGGGTTTTGACCCATGCACCGGTCTGTCCGCATAATCTTCTTCCTCTTCTGTAGATGACACAGTTCAGCGTTTTCTTCTCCATCCGGTACTGATCGATCGGTTCTCCTCGCCGGTCCTGATGGGAAGATTGGGCGGTACCCCGGGCCCATTGGATCTCCGTTCCCGGTCTCCGAATCGTCCTTCTTGGTCATCCTTCATGGTTTCATCTCTCCTAGGATGATAAAGCAAAAGCGGCAATATCTACTCATAGGCGATTTTTTTCCACCACTGTTGAGATAGTGGGGCAGCATATGCATTTTATCATAACAAAACATTACATTCTTATTTTAATAAAAACAGTATGACTAAGAGACAGTTTCATACAATCACAATATTTTAGAGACTAGATGTGGTATGTTTTATGATTGGAACTGAATTAGTCTGAGACAGTACCCGCTAGGATTCCAGAGGATTCCTCCAGTTGTTGCAGAGTGTGCCTGGGATGGCAACATTTCAACTGGTTTATGTGGACCCACTTGTCTTCCCCCTCTGCCGAACCGCCTTTGGGGATGCGGATCTTGTAGGCCACAGGGGAGATCTTATCGACGATCTCAAAGGGTCCCTTCCATGTAGGCAAAAATTTGCGCTGCTTGGCCTGGTTCCTTTGGAAGTTGTATAGATAGACCCGGTCTCCCACCTGATATTCCTTCCTGGAAGTTTTCAGGTCATAATGGGTCTTCATGCTATCAGCCGATCTTTCTAGATTCCGCTGAGCATAAGCAAAAGCATGTTGAAGGTGTTTCCTTAAATTCTCTACATACTCATGAGTAGTGGAGGCATTTATCAGTGTCTGCTCTTGGGTCCTATAGAGCAAATGCTGAGGAAGCACCATCTTGCGCCCAGTCATCAACTCAAATGGTGACATTTTGGTTGCAGATGAAGGGGTAGATCTGATGGCCATTAGGACCAGAGGTAATCGGATATCCCAACTTGGCCCAGAATCTGCCACAAACTTCTTTAATATGCTCACAATTGTCCGGTTATATCTCTCTACTGCCCCAGAAGAAGCTGGCCGATAAGCAATATGCAACTTCCTTTTGACCCCCAGTATCTCCCACATCTTTGTCATTACTTCACTGGTGAAGTGGCTACCTCTGTCTGACTCAATCCTTTGAGGTAGACCAAAACGGGAAAAGATGTGGTTAATCATCAAGGCAGCTGCAGTTTCTGCCTTGCAATTTGGGGCTGGGAGACATTCCACCCACTTGGTAAACAAGCATGTCACAGTCAACATGTACTTATTCCCCCTAGCCGAGCGAATCACAGGGCCTACAAAGTCGATTTGTAAATCTGACCATGGCAGTGTCATTCCCCTCTTTTGTAAAGGCGCCCGGTGTGTGAGGGATGTCGGCTGAAATTGTGCACACACAAGGCAACCCTTCAGGTACTGGTCGAGGTCCTGCCCCATGTGTGGCCAGTATGCAACCTCTCTTAAGATTTCCAATGTTGTGTGAAACCCCCTATGACCGGCAGTGGCCGCATCATGGGCGTGACTTAACATCAGGCTTCGGAATGAGGTAGGAACCACCCACTGATCGTGGCCAGCTTTGGATTTCCTTACCAACAAACCGTCTTGGATCCGGAACATTTTTGGACATTTCATCAACACTCTTAGGTCCTCTTTCCCAATGTAATCGGTATCCGTCAGGGGAAAGTTCTCAGGGTCCTCAAGGTGCTGGTAAAATTTACCAATTATTGGATCCCCCTTCTGAGCGGTAATCAAATCAGCATCAGGGGTCTCCTTACTCCATTGTGCAATTGAAAGGTCGTTGTGAGCATTTGTCTGGGACCTAGTGATTGCAGTGACCTGGATTCCCCCCAACAGGGACTCAATCTCAATTAGATCCCCTTGGATGGCCCCGGTTTTGGCCAGCTGATCAGCTAAGTCATTTCCAGTTTTGTCTGGTCCCTCTACTTTGGAATGACCCTTGATCTTTTTCCAATAGATGGTCATCTCATTCGAGGTGACCAAATCATCAATGTTTTGGATCAACTTCCCATGTTTCAAGGGTTTGTTGTTAGCACATAACATGCCTCTGGTTTTCCAATTAACCAGGTGCTCCACGAACCCGTTCCGTACATAATCCGAATCTGTGATTATGACCAGTTCGCGGAGTTGATGCTGGACAGCAGTGAGGATGGCCTGATGCACAGCCATCAATTCTGCCACCTGACTACTTCGGGGACCAATTTTGTATCCAGCGGAGGGTGCTGGGGACTCATTCACCCATGCATTCCCTACGCCGGCCACCAGTTCTTTCTCCCCGTTGTTGTCGACATGGTAAGAGCATCCATCCACATACACAGTGGGCATTCCCTCACACTTGTCTTCTTCAAAGACTTTGTGGGGGGAATTAAGGTATGCCTCCATGTTGTCCTTTATTTTTAGACTTTCGTCCTCGAGACAGTTTTCTCTGGCACAATCATGCAAGTCAGCCAGACCTAGCGCGAGGGGACTCTTCTTGTTTTGGCCATATCTGACCTCCACAGGAAAGCCTTGCATTGACAGAATCCAGGAAGTAATTCGGGAATTACTCACATTTCCGGCCCGGATTCTGTCACTTTGGAGATATTGCAGAGGCTGGTGTGGAGTCTCCACTATGATGTGTTCCCCCTGGATAAACGGGCGGTAATTCTTCAATGCCCACACCGTTGCCAGGAGTGCCTTCTCACAATCGTTGAATTTTTCCTCCACAGAGGATAAAGTTTTGCTCGCATAGGAGATTACTTTATTGACCTTGTCATGCTTTTGGTATAATACTGCCGTCAAGCACGTATTAGAGAACCCCGTCTCCAGGAAGAACTCCTTGTTTCTGACAGGGTAAGCTAGGCAAGGAGCTTGTGAGAGGCTTCTTTTGAGTTGTTTTACTGCCTCGGCTTGTTCTGGACCCCATTCCCACTTGACCCCCCCCTTCAGGAGATGAATCAGGGGTCTGGTGATCTCTGCGTAGCCCTCAATGAACTTTCTGCTGTAATTAGTCAGTCCAAGGAGGCTCCTTAGTTCCCGCAGAGTTGTGGGGTCTTTCAGTTTCTGAAGTGCTTCCACTTTCTTTTCCTGGGGACAGAGACCCTGAGGAGTAATCTCATGCCCCAAGAAATTAACACGGGTTCTACACCACTGTGCTTTCTGAAAGGAAAGTTTTGCTCCGGCGGCCCTCAACTGTGTCAGAACATAACGGATCTCTGCTATGTGTTCCTCCACAGATGAACTTTTGATGAGGACATCATCTACATAAGCCAGGTTACCCCTCGTACCCAGGTCGGGCATGGCCTTATGTAGGAAAATATTGAACTCATTAACGGAGTTAAGGTATCCGAAGGGAGTCCGGGTCCATGTGTACTGCTGGCCCCCAAAGGTAAAAGCCAGCTTGTATTGGTCCTCCCTACTGACAGGCACGGTCCAGTATCCATTGGTCAGGTCTATTGCAGTGAATACCTGTGACCCCTGAATCTGGGCCAACCCTTGGTCAATGTAGGGAAGAGGCCATCGGGAAGTGTGGACCCGTTTGTTGAGCTCCCTGAGGTCAGCGCAGAGTCTCCACTGGCCGTTTGGCTTCAATATTCCCAGCACCGGATTATTGAAGGTGCTGTGGACTGGACGGATTATTCCCCGGGACTCAAGGTTCTTAATTATTTCGGTAAGGGACTCCATTGATGCGAGAGGCAAGCGATATTGCTTCACAAACACTGGAGTCATGCCAGGGTCCGTGGGGATTGTTGTGGTGTGGATGTCGGTGCGACCACAGTCATATGAGTCTACCGCAAAGAGATCTTGGAAATCCAAGAAAACTTGTTTCAACTTTTGCTTTTGTTCCAGAGTCACACAGGCATCAGCTAGGTTGACTCTCTCTTCCACCATCTGCCTGAAGCCTGGAAAGACTTCTGGTTTGGCTATCTCCGCGGCCTCCTCCAGCTGGGTGGAGAAGTCCCTGGTCAGAGTGCTGATTTGGACCGGAGGCTTCAGGTGGGAAAGGCAGCCCTCATGGACCTGGAAAATCACCTCATCCCTCCTGAAGTCACAGGTCACATCTTCCTTACCATAGGGGCAGGAAGTGTACACCAGGAAGTTCCCCCCATGCCGGGTAAAAATCCTGTCTGGTGTTGCGTTGTCATCACTGTCACTGTCAAAACAGTCCTTGGGGATGGGTCCTAACAGTTCATTTACAAGATCAATGGAGAAATGTCGGTCATCAACCGCCATTCCAATAATGGTGCCTGCGGCTAGAGTAATACTCTTTGAGTCGCTGTTATCCACCTCTATTAGAATGGGGTCATGTTCTATGTTGACTAATGGAGTCGGGTTTACCCCCAACCCTTGCTGTTGGAAAGAAGCATTTAGATGTATGTAAGCATCAGGGTTTTTCAACTCTTGTCCCCTTTTAACTTTCACTTCCAGGGAGAATTGTCGGGTCCTTTCTGGGATGGTGACTTCCTCTTTAACCTGAATTTCAACTGCATAAGGTAGCAATTGAGCTGACCTAAATGCTTTTTCTGGATCATCAAAGCCCATGGGATTATCCGCTAATCGGGACCAAGCTTTGAAGTTTATTAGGTCCAAACTAATGGCAAAGCGATTGAGAATGTCACTGCCTAAGTAAAAGGCGGCAGGGACGTCTCGCACGACCCAACAATTGTGGACTATGCTCTTTTTGCCAATGGAGATTTTGAGCATACACCTGCTTGGCAGGAGATGTTTGGAGTCAGGTGCTTCCATGTCCATTTCCCACTTGTCTATCAGTTTGAAGGTGGGAATGGCTGGATCTTTTGGGAGTTGGCGGAACATGGCTTCGCCGATGAAGCTCTTACCGTTGTTCACACACACTCGAGCGAGAACAGAGTCCTTCCCATCATTTAACTGAACAGGGATGAACAACTGCTCTCCAATTTGCTGAATATCAGCCAGGCTTTGAGCTGATTTCACCTCTTTCTGGACTATAGGAGTGGGAGCTTCAGATTGTGGATTGGTATAGAATTTCAGAGTGTTTCCTTCCAGCGTGGAATACCACTTTAGACTGGAAGGAAGGTTGATTTTCAGAAATAGAGAGGACCCCCCATCACCAGTCTGTTGTCCTACTGCTATTACTGTCACGTCTGGAATTTGGTTGTTCTGGAAGTGAAATTCTACTTGGTCAGATTTTTGTTCAACCATGTGGCATGTGCCGTTTAAACTAACATGGTTGACACTCTGTTTTAATTTTATGGGTCGGCTAGTCTGAGTCCAGAGGACCTTGTTTACGCAGTCTATTAGGGGTGACAACCTTCTCAGGAGGTCATTCCCTAGTAAACAAGGGGTGCCCTCTGGGGTCACCACTATGACCGGGTGTTTCAACTTATGTCGCCCAATTTTAATGTCCAAGTCTGCAGTCCCCTCAACGGGAATTTCCTTCCCGTCAAAGTTCTGTAGTTGTCCAGGAAGAGAGGTGAGAGGAATTTGGTAATTCTCTCCCCTTCCTGCATTCAGTTCGTCAAAGGCCCTTCTGGACAGAAGGGTAGCTTGAGATCCAGTGTCCACCAGTGCCGAGATTGTACCCTGCCCCTGTACTTGTACCGGTGCATAATATCTTCCCTCCTTCTCCTCAAGGGGGCACAGATAATGTACATTTTTGGACAACTGGTGGGCTAATTTTCTGGTTTTGGACATCGCTAGCGAAGAGATTTGGGCAGAATTCTGTGGAGAGTCTTGGGAATCTGAAAGAAAAATTTTGCAACTGGAGATCAGAGCCATTGTGGGTTCCCCTGGCTCTGTTTCTGGGCCGCCCCCCCCTTTTTGGAGGCAGTCCCCAGGATGGGTTTGAACCAGGGGATTTTCTTGCTGTTGGTTCTGGGAGGAGATGGTGGGCGGCGGTAGCTCAGTCTCCACATCTCCCCAGTCTGGATTTGCATCCCTAGGGACCCATTTTTCTTTGGGAGGAGTTCCCCCCTCTCTGAAGGAGAAGATCCTTTTCCCAGGATCCTCTGAGGATCCCTCTCCCTCAAATTGGAAGATCTGTACCTCCTCCTCAAACTGAGTCTGTTTGGGTCTTTTGTTTCTCCTACCCCCCCTCTGCTCCTTAGGAGGCAGACTTTCAGGGGCAAGGGATTTTGTTTCCGGTTCCTGGGTTTCCAGGGGCTGTTTACAAGTGAGGAAGGAAGCTTCTTCCAAGGCTTTACACCCCCCTTCCCTTTGTGCCTCCTCCCTGGGAACCGGTGAGTTATCGGGGTGCTGCCCCCGTCATTGTTCTGGAGCACCAGGTCCAGAGTTGGGTGCGTTCTGCGCCGGCATGCTGATCTGAGGGTTCTGCTGCGCCCTCAGTATATGACCCATATCCCGCGCCATGTTTTGAACCTGGCGCTCTAACTGGGAAACCCGCTCAGGCTGATACGGGGCCCTGTTTTCTCCCCTGGGCTGATCCCGGGAAGGGTAGCTGTCCCTCCTCTGGTAGTACCCCGGGTTGGGAAGATTTGGGTACCCCTCCACCCTTGGCCTCCCCTCTCCCGGATTCAGTGGTCTGGGCTCAGGGAATTGAGGAAAGAAGGATGGATGGTTTTGGGGCTGAAAGTCGGGAGGATATCTGGGGAAAAAGTTCTGCCCAGGGTTTGGTAAATTTCTGCCCTCCGGTGGGAAGTTTGGAGGGAAGTTCCCTGGGTTAGGTGCTTGGCTGGATCCCCCCCCTTGGGCTGGAGGAGTCCACACATAACCCAGGATGGGTCTGTTACCTTTGTAGCGAGGACTTACATAGTCAGGAGAGCGAGGGACCCCATTTGTGGGGCTGCCTCCCTGGCTCCCTGTCTGTGACTGGCCCGAGGACCTTCTGGGCCTAGCATTATTAGGTGCAGGTAGGTTTTTAGGCCCCCCCATCTCCAAATCCAAAACGGGGGTGACCTTTACCTCTGCCACCTTGGCAGCAGCAGGGGTGCTGTTGGCTTTGGGGTTTTTCTGGGCGTTGCTTTTATTTTCTATGGGCTTCTGCACCTCATAGATGCGGGTAGCCTGTTCAATGACCCAGTCTAAAGATCTTTTCTCGTGAAAATCCCTCACGAGCTGGGTCATGATATATTTGGGCAAGGCATGGAAAAACGTGTTGATGAATTCACGGCTATCCGTGCGCACCCTTCTTGTGGTCTGTGTAAAAGCCCGCTTTAACTCCTGCACAAATTCTTGTGGGGCCTGATCCTCCCCACATTGCAAATTGTAGGCTGCCTTGCGAGCCTCTTGAGGATTTCTGTGAACAGAAAAATGTTTCAGGATGGCCGCCTTATAGGTGGACCATCTTAAATGACTCTGGTCCTCCAGCCCCGCAAAGAAACTGGAGTATTCTGGGGAGAATGTCCATTTTACATATTGAATGCAGCTTTGGCTGTCCTTCAAATGGAAAGTCTCCATCATTTGTTCAAACAACTCTAAGTGCTCCCAAACAGAATACTTAGCGTTCTTATGGTAAGGCGTGATGACGCTCCTGATCGCCTTAATCTGCTTTAAGGGGTCCTTACGCAAGGCCCTTTTTGCCTTATTGGCCTTTTTGGTTCGGGTAACCCTTGTCCATTCTTCGTCGGACTCAGAGGCACTGCTCCCAGAGGTTCCCGTCTGTTCTTCCAGGTTTTCCCGGATTCTGCGAGCCTGGGAATGGCTGGCAGAATGTGGGGACCTGGTCTCCTGTGTCCTGCGCAGTTCAGAGGAGTCTTCAGATTCCTCCTTGCTGTCAGGATTTGATGGGTACCCCCTCCACTGACCTAACTGGGCAGAGGTTTTCAGGATGCCCTTAATGGGCCTACTCTCCTGGGGTTCCCCACTGAACTGTATTGTACTTGGGTGCCCATACCCGGATGCCCACCCCTCCATTCCTGGATGGTACTGGCCTATGAGCCCCATACTCTTAGCTGGATAGTAATCTGCCATCCCTGTGGCCCTGTGCTCATGTGTGCCAGGGGACACGGGGGTGGTAGAGTCCAGGGACTGGGGAAGATGAAGGCCCCTGGTGTTAGGGCTCCTGCGGTTATGGTCAGGAGTCTCTCTTTCCCAGCGGACCTCGTCTCTATCCGCCCCTGCTCCCTGTTGCAATGCAAGAGCCTGCATTTGTGCTTTCAGTTCCTCTGTTAAGGCCTTACTCGACTCTATCAGTTTCTCCTGCATCGCTACCTGCTGTTGGAGCCTATCATTGTGTTGACAGAGGGCCTCATTTTCCCTCTGTGCTTCCTGGTTGGTCCTGGAGAACTGGGCCAGTCTTTGCTGCAGGAGGGTTACCTCCTGAGCTGTGTCCCTATTGGCCTGCTCCTTTCTTGCTAGAGCATCCTCCACCCTCCTGGTGTGCTCTACCAAGTTCTGGTTTTCTTTTTGGAGGTCACCCAGCCCCTGGTGGGCCAGGTGATTTTCTTCCATTTTCCTTTTTAAATGGCAGACTTCCTGGCCTAAGGCGTCTCTTTCCTGACTAAGAGCCTGCATTTGTGCCGCCAGGTCGTCCCTCTGCCTTTGAAAGGCACCAGCTTTCTGGCGTTCTTCATCAAACTCTGCCTGGGTATCCAGGTCTTTCAAGATCAGCTTGTTGCTCTCTACCTTCACTCTATCTAGATGACTTTGCAGGGTGGCTACCTGCTCCGTGCATGCCCTGTTAAAGTCTAACTGTTGCTCCAGCTTTTTCTGGCTTTGCAGTAGGGAGTCCAAACCTTCTTGGTGTTCCTTCTGCAAGGCCAGAAATCTGGTATCCTGTTCTGACTTTTCCTTTTGCAGCACATCCATATCCTCCTTTATTTTAGTAATGTACAGTCTGCTGTCATTTTCTGACTCCTGGCTCCTCTGCAGCCTCTGCTCAGAAGAGTTCAGATCAGATTGGACCTTCTGTAATGCCATCTGTTGCCTATTTGCCAGATTTTGGCTTTCAGCACATCTATCCTGCATGTCTCCCATATATAGGTACAGGTATGCTGCTATCCTGGCGATCTTATTGTGTTCCTCTTTGGCTTTAGGAGCCATATATAGTTCACTCAGGGCCACATGTAAGGGACCCTGATCTCTATATATATCTGACCCTGTTTCAGTGACCTGTTGTGTGATGGCCTGCAACCACACATCCTGGCCCTGTTCGGTCCATTCACCTCTCACAAATAGCTTATGCAAGAGGTGCTCTCTGGCTATTTTCATGTCTACTAAGGTCGTCATTCTAGAGATTGGTCTCTGTCCTGACTTACAGAAGTTAGTAATTTATTTTTGCAGAACAGAACTTTTCTTGGAGTGTCCCTTTTGAGGAATGCTTCACAGCGTAATGCAGCGTGGTGATCCGACCGGGTGTTTGTATCCCGTCAGTTAGCACACTGTATTAAGCTGCACAACTGGTAAATCTAACCCAACGTCTCGGCTCGAGCCCCCACTTTGTAAGAGGATTCAATTCAGCACTACAGCCAAGTTAACGCCTAGTCTAGAATACTGAATGAAAACCCTTATTGATATATCTTTAGGTCCAGTTCATGCGTCCTGGATGACTACCCTTGTATAACACCCCTCTCTTGGAATCCCCCTGACCCCACTGAGCCAAGAAGTAGTTCTGTTTTGCAAGTTTAAAAGGTTTATTTGATAAATTAAAATATATATATCACACTTTATAATAAATTAATAATTGAATATCACACTTAATCTGATATGGTAAATATTAACAACGGAGAATCTGGCACTAGCACACTTCTTTATAATGACTAATGAGTTGACCTGAAATGGATAAGGTAGCACACTGGTAAATAGGAACAAAAGTATAATGTGGTAGAGGATGCTTTATGTAGCTCAGGTGGATGCAATATTCAATGAATGCAGTACAGAAAATACGCAATATGATTCAACCAGACAATGTAATCACTTTTCTCGGGCTATTCCCTCCCCCCCTTGATGCAAGGCAAGGAAATGGAAGGAAACACACAGTTCTCAGAAATGCAATCAAATGTGATTCAGTTCAATCCCAGCAAGCTTACAGAAAACAGATAGGAGTTTTGAAAACACAGGCAATGCTTGGATATGTGCTGGCAATGAATGAGAAATATGCTAAATTTGCTTTTAATTCCCTTATAGAGGTTCAGGGTGAGTGGTATCTAGTTAATATTAGTCCAGGCTCACACTAGCAATGATGCAGGGATAGTTAGCAGGTTAAACGAATTTCTGGCCAATGGAAAGCAAACAGCAGCAGTTTTTACATGTGAAGAAATTGCAAATCGCGGTAAAATTCGCGGATGCGCCGAGCGCTATTACAAAGGAACCGCAAGGACTATCTCTACCGTTTTGGGGTCCTAGAAAAGCCTGGGATCTCAGCTTCCAAATGAAAGTTATTGCAAGTCTCTAGCCCAAACGGTTGCGGAGATATGAGTAATTTAGTAAAGGTCGTTTTTGGTTTTGTAAATTTTAAACGCACACTTTTTCAAAATGACAAGTGACAAATTTTTGCAGCTAGAATGACAGGTGACAGCTAGGAGGCAGTTCTACTTAGGTTAAATAGATTGAATTAGATGAATTTAAACTAAGAGATGTGTTCTGAGTTTTGCTAAGTACTCACAAGAGATTTTGAACAGGAAAGCGACTTGGTCACGGACTTCAGTCTGGTCAGGTCTTTCCGGGTTCTGCTCACAGCGCCTGGCCTCTGGAACTGCTCACAGGGGTCTGGTCTCTGCTAGGCACCGGTTCTTTGGGTCTCTCTGCTCTGGATAGATTGAAGTCTCTAGTTTGGCTTTCTGGAGTTTGATGGAGGTAAGTATGGATTTTTCCGGCAGAGCTTTCAGCGGCAGATGAAAAATGAATCTCTCTATGTGTCCTGACTCTCTGCTTTTATCTGTTTCTTGAGAATGGGTGTGTGTGTTGCATCACTAGACTTGCCCCTCTCAATCGTCATTGGTCAGCTTTCATTCGTCCCCTTGATTGGGGGAATGAAATGAAGTGTCATCATGATGAGGTCTGTTTATGATACAGAGAACCCACCCCTGTCAACTTTACACACAATCTATATCTGACCTAAAAACATATTTGCACAGGTACACATTTGTTTAAAATTACATATACATGGTGTGGCTGAATTTAGCCATGTCTATGTCCAAATCTGCTCATTCTCGGAGCTTGCATTCAAAGAGTGTACATAATTGACTTTTTAACTGCTTTTCCAATTTCCGACATGGACCCAACTTTACATACATGTGTGCAGGGGGTAGGGACATTAACTGATGAAGTTTCAGATTTTTAACATGCACACATTTAGAGTAATATCCACTTTTCCGCTAAAACCCCCCTGAACATACCACCGGTTCCTACCACGTCTTAAACTGTGGGCAGAAAAATCACAAGAATTATGGTATCATTTATAAAATTTTCACATGTCCGCTCTATGAATTATCCCCCTTTTTATAAAACCATATCCTTGCTGCAGGGGTGTGTCTTTTCAGGTCACATGGTACAGAAACCAGTCTTTCCAGTTTCTGCCAAGCCAGCTTGCTTCTCACAGGCAGTGCTCCTCCCAGCTTCTCCAGGAGGAAGCCACTTTTTACGACGTCTGTAATAAAAAACCTTTGCCTGAGTGGAGAGGGCTTTGTTCACTCTCTGGCAGAGCACAGGAAATTCAATTATCAGATAGATGGCATATCCTTAGCCTGGGCAGCAAAAGGAAGGTTGGCCTGGGAACACAGTGGTGACTCAAGTTTCACTGCTGATGGGTAGTTGCTAGGCAAAATCAAGTTCCTTAAGCCAGACCTTCAGCTAACTTTTTGTTGCTTTTAAAATAACTTGTAATTTTACACATGCAGCTAGAATGCTGATTCTAAGCGCAAAACTATGACATTTCAACAGTTACAAAGGCATGTGACACCAAACATAGGTCACTCATTTAATTTAACATTTTCGATTTTGGTGGTTTTAAATCCAGTTGTAGTTAGGCTTAAGCTGCCGACTCCATAGCATTTTTGTTATAAGCATTGTTTTTGGGCTCTTCATTTCCCAGATTTTGTAGGCACACAAAACTCCATTCTGCCAAATGTCTGCTGGTGTTCAGTGAATATTTTGCACATGTTGCAAGGTTTGAAATAGGCATTTTGCTTGCCTTCAGAAAAACACACAGAGTGGTTTTAAAACGCCGGCTTTTGGATAGTGGTGAGTACTGGTACTGCACCCATTTTTGGGATTTAAGAAATGAATTCCCCACAATTCTAGGTTGCATTTGGCAATCAGCATTGCCATTCCCAATGGTTTCAGACTACTGTGCGGGTAGTCCAATGGTGGTTTTAAAGCGCTTTGAAGCTAACCGGCGCTACTGTTTTTCCTTTGGCAACCCATTTCCCTCATGGCAACCCGGCCTTTCATTCTCGCACTGGTGGGTGGCAAGTGAGGCAACCATTTTGGTGGGCGCACAAACTGCGCAGCTTTCCTGGATTTCGGCGCACATGTGGGTTTTCCGCCATCTTGAATTTCCTAAGCCCACAGCACCAAATGTTGTAGCAGGATAGCTTAAACGTGGGTCAGGACACCCAACAAAATGGTATGTATGTTGAGGTTCTGCTTTGTATTGAGAGAGGCTGTGTGTAGTGAAGATGGCAGAGGTGGAGAAAGTCAGGGTGTTGGTGCTTTGAGATATGTTTGTGAATGGTTTGGAGCAGTATGCAAAATGTAGGAATGTGGGAATCAATTTTGATGTAAAAGGAATGGAAGTGGTGTGGAGCACTGTGCCTGGTTTCAATCTGCAAGCAATGGTAGAAGTGTGCCACGATATGGCTAGGGTTAACAGTGCACATGTGGTTGTCCTGCACTGTGGTGCTTCACATTTGGGTTATGTAAGTGCCCCTACTTTGTTGGAAGATCTGCAAATCTTGGTTCAGGCAGTAATGAAACTACTTCCAAATGCCAACATAATTTTGTGTGGTTTGATACCTATGGCAATATGGGAGAATAGTTCTCTTTTTTGTCCTCAGCAAAATGTTGCTAGGTGGTTAATTAACAGAGGCATGTTTGCTTTTATGACCAGAGCTGGCATGTTCTTTTGCAACAATGACAGGTAATGTTGATTACTTTAAAGAAGATGGCATGTCTTTATCTTTTATGGGAAATGCCATGCTGTTTTGGAACATAAGGGTTGCTTTGTAGAAGCTAATGTGAAGATATTTGGAGGAAAATACGAAAAAAAACAACAAAAAAAATACAAACTAAAAGGTATTTCTGAAGCATCTGCAGAAAAAACAAAAAAGGGTCTTTTTAGAGCCAATCTGAAAGGGGAAATGGGGCACACTGTCTAAATTTTAATCCCCATACTCAGATTTTACGATTTGTCTGCGGACATGCGTATTACATACAGGGATTCTGAGGTTGAGAGGCATGCAAATGAGACTTAGCAGAGCAAGGGATTGGTCAATAGGGTTTACTGGGTGTGATCTTTGAGCAGAGACTTTGTCAGAAACTCATTTTCCTGAGAGGAGAGCATATAGCTATGGTTGTGTGTTTCAGAAAGCAGATTGTCTGGATTTTGGGAGGATAAATTGCTTGGCGGTGCATGCAAATCGCTGTGGAGTGGCTGTACATCTTGGATTCCGTCATGTGGAAGTGCTTATGATGGTGCTTATGCACGGATTTCGAGCAACAGTTTGCCCTCGCAATCCAAGTAACGAGTAAGTGTAGTCTAGTTGTGATGTCACTTAGCTCACTACCATTTCATGGTTGACTCCCATATTGTCGTAACTTTGATCTATCAATGGCAAACGAAGGTACACTTACAATTCTATACATCACTCGCAATTTGGGGAAATCATAGTGGTGTCCTTATGTTTATTTCATGTAGAGCCATGAAGCAATATTTCTTTGGGTCCCAAAAGTAATGGAATGCATAGTCGTTCAATAATGTACAGTGTCTAAGTGACATGTGTACTGACAACAATGCCATTGTATACTGGATTTGTCATTGTCAAGTAAGGTTTAATACACTTATTTTGTTCATTTAAAAACAGTTTTGTATCTTTCTCTTTCACAGGTGGTACAGGCTGGTGGCCTATCATTCGTTTACATGGTGGCTTCATGGGAGACTTGGACACTGTGTTCGACGAGTAATATCCGCCTGTGTTGTTGGTGCCATTAGAGAAACTTTCTACAGTGACAGTGGTCAGTACAGTGGATTTTCCCTCACTGTGCTGCAACCAGAACTTTATAATGTGTAGTACATTTGTGCCATCAAAATCAGCAACAGAATAAAGTACAATAGAATTTCATCAATGGTTGTTTCAATTTGTCAGTGAATCAAGTGTATGTCTATTCAGCAGTGTTCCGGCCCTTGCCGCATTCTGTGATTGTGTCTCTGACTCTGTCATTCTGTCAAACTAAGAATGTATTTATTTAAATCTTCCTCTGACATCACTGTCCTGTGTGTGTCACGGCCAAACCATGACTTGTAGTTGTTCATCTATCTCAGCAAATGTTCCCCGCTGCTGGAAAATTACTGCTTGTTCAACCATGCGTGTGCCCCTCCAAAGCTATTCTTTTCATGTACCAGAAGTGTGCCACTTCCTTGCGGACCACCCCAGAATTCCTCCCAATAAAACAAGACCCCAGTAACATTATATTCTGTCCTAAAATAACATGTGTCACTCCACCCCCTTTCTAGCTCTGATGTGCCAGACCTGGCAGCTATCAATTTCCGACCCTCGCCGGTTGTCTCAGGGGCAAGATCCACACATCCTTCACCTCGCTGCTGACCCAAAGTGGGATAGTACAAACACACGTGTGCAACTTATAAGCCTCTAATATATAACTGCGGTCATGGGTTCAGGGGACCGTGGCCTGGCCGGAGGGGGTTGTAGCAGGGCTTGCTCAGACATTCTCGTACGAGCACATTTTGTCAGGGCTCGAGACTTCCTCCTTGCCAAAAATGTTTACGTGATTTGCTGTGTAAACAGGAGATGGGCTGAGCTGACAGGTGGTGTGGGCTGGCTATGGAAGTCGCTGGGAGAGTGCAAAGATCTCCAGAGGAACAAAGTAAATTACTAGAAATTTCGCACATCATTGGTGGATGGTAGCAAACAATTCATATGTTTTTCAAAAACATTTCCGATGCCACTATGGTCTGAAGGGGTATTGGCTACCATTCTGAGTAAAGGTCAGCGGCTGTGAATTTTTGCTTGTGAGCTGCGGAAACCTACGCATTGTACACAGTATAAGGTTCAATTGTTTTTCGACCTTGAAAGAAAGCTAGGATTCCCAAAGGAAAGAATGAAGGGAGGGGTGTAATACCATTAGATATGATAAGGGTCACCATTTCAAAATTGAACAAAGGAAGATGTAATTTCATTTTATGAAAATTTGTTGACTTGAACGGAGTCTCTGCGTTACGCTGAGAGAATGGAAATGTCAAATATTATGTACATTTTACTTTAGATGATTTTATAGCCCAACGAGTATGTGTACTTGTCTTTGTCCCGGGCACATGGCCAGTCCAGCATCGAGATGTATATAGTGCAGCACTGGGTTCCCCAAGGTTCCACAAACGCCTTATTCAACGCTAATATTTAATTAAAATTCCATCTATGTGTTCTTCTTGTACTGATTGTAGCGTCAGCCTCTGCATCCCATTTCGAGCTGAACATACTCCATAGCACTAACCTCTGAAGCAAATTGTGAACTACTTTCCATGTTGTTTTCTCTGTGTTCCCATTGTTTCACGTCTGTGTTCATCATTAGTTTTAACATGGGGCCAAATTAATGGGTGAAATGATAAATTGTAAAAAAAATCGGCTACTGACACACATTTCCATTATGTTTTTGAAACAGCTACATTCTGCATTTCTGTGATTGTCATCGATTCCAGATGCCAACTGACAGGTTTTTTAACCGGCAGCTGCAGATACACTTGAATGGCTGGATCACATTGACCCTTTTTTGGGATGATCGCCACGGGCCGATATGCCCTTACGCGGTACCAGCGATAAGGAGAAACCTGACATCGTTTGCGGTGGCCTAGCGGCAAGCTGATGCGAAAGCCTTATGATTGACAGTGCATTTAATGTGCTTCTTATACCTAAAGGGAACACTGCTTTACTCACAATAAACATTTGTGGATGGAGAACAAAAAAATAATTACCCATTTGCTTGAATATGGCAATCGCCGGATGTTCTCGGAGCGTTTATTGTGAAATAAAATACTTTACAAATGGTACAGTTTTGCCATTTCCTTTAAATGTATAGTTTTATATTCAAAATGGGGACATGCTGTGTTGTGAGATGGTGTGTGTTTATATTCCAGGTTGTCCATCAACTAATGTTAACACGTAGATGATGACTGGGCATGTTTGGCTACGCTGACCAGTAACATCCTGGAGACAGGTGGAGATTATCACTAGGTTTGGTGATGTCAGCCTCAGGGGCGGGGCATATGAATTAGTGCCACCAGGGCGGTCCACCTTGGGCGATGCACCAACGGATAAGAATATCACAAGATGGCCACGCCATGCTGTCTGATTTTGCATGTATAAAAAAGAGGAAAAGTACAGTAAGATGCATAGGAAATATTTGTACGATCGATCAATGTATGCTTAAAAACACATGCTGAATCCTCGGGACAATAATTTTTTTGAGCGTACTATTTCTTTAATCGCTCCATTTCTTGCTTTGCTCTATTCGCTGCAGATGATTTTCTAAGGTCTCTGTTTCTGTATTATTTTTAATGTCTGTGTGGTCTGTGAAAAAAAGACATGTTAAGTACACATAAAGTAATGGTTATTATTTGGTCTATACAGAGAAGTGTAGTGTCTACCATTAGTATCACTGTTTTCACTTATTTCATCCCGAGGAAAATTGTCTTCAAGCCATTCCAAAGTACTAGACATTTCTGTGTAAAATAAATTCATTATATAACTTTTAGTGTACGTAATACAGAAAGTTAAAAAATATATACAATAAATGCAGTGTACTCACTAATTTCTTGCTATGTTTTCCTGTTACTGATGTGTAGGTGTGCTGTTCATTTTTGCTTTGCAGTTTCTGTGAGGTAATTCTGCTCGAGGCATATTTATTTTGTTTTAGTATATTCCATTATGTTGCATATGCTATGTAATTGAACGGTTGGTGTCGTACATATACAGTTTACACTTTTTATTATTGAATGTAATTTATTTATGTGCTGCTTTTTAAACATGTTCAGTGTTTTCATTGCATGATACAACAATGTAAGATACCCCCTGAGTTTTTGGATAGTGTTGCTGTTCACCACGTCCATCCGCGTACATGTGTATAGTCCGCAGCCATCAGAACCACTAGCGCAGGTAGAGGGTTCAGTATGTTCTATGTTATATGTATATAAGCTAAGGGAATCCTTTTATCAAATTTAAATTATCTAAATCTATATTCAGTGAAAATACTTTGTTACAGACTCGCTATGGGTAAGTGGCGCTACTAAAAACCTATGAAATTCAGTAAAAAACTTTGTTAAAGGGATGTTATGGTTCCAAGTAAAACCGAAAAACCCCTGAAATTTGCCACTTATGGTAACCTAAGAAACCATAACTCGCACCACCACCGTGTACTGCTAAGCCTTACACCCAGGACATCAAAGATGACAACATAAATGTCATTGATGACATCACTGATGACATCACAGGTGCATTTACTTTTCATGAAAAGTCTGTACAAGGGATTGTTATTGTAATGTTGATAATAAAGTGTCAAGGATCATTGGAATAAATATCATGAGCTACGTAGTGCATTAAGCAATGCATTGATACAAATAGCATTCTGTTATGATGACATTTACAGCATAGTAAGCTACTGATGTAGAAACATAGGCATTGTGTGCAGCATGCATGATGAAAGTGCAATATTAATAATTTTGCCATGCTGAATAGTAAAATTATACATGCTTCCTTCCTCTTTCAAGCCTGTGTCTTCCCCTATGTATATGTTTCATATGCTGTGAGTGGACCCTAAGGGAATTACTGTAACAACATATTTGAAGGATAAGTCTACAAATATAGTATCTTTCGAATTTTTAGTTCCTGGCTGTTACTGAAGAAATCCATGTGGCCTAGATATGTCAGTAAAGAAAAAAGAGGGCGTCAGAGATGTGATGTCATCAGTGATGTCATCAATGACATTAATGATGTCTTTAATGTCCTGGGTGTTATTCTTAGCAGTACACAGTGGTGGCGTGAGGTATGGTTGCTTAGGTTACCATAACTGGCGAATTTCAGGGGTTTTTCAGTTTTACTTGGAACCATAATGTCCCTGTAACGTTTTATTCACTGAACTTCATAGGTTTTTAGTAGCGCAACTTAACCATAATGTCTCTGTAACAAAGTTTTTTTACTGAATATATATATATGCAGCACGACTGTATGGGACCAGAGCTTTTTATTGATTTTTCCTATTATTTTCTTGTAGTCCATTTGCCTTTCTAATCTTTGCAGTTCCACCTGCTCTTCTACGCTGTTTTACAGTTGCCCCTTTTTGATTTGTACACTTGGACTAATAGTTGCTGCCATCTTCTCTCTACATTTCTTATCCCTTGTTTCCCCAGCCCATGTTAGAATTATAACCATGGGTATTCTTTATATCCCCTTTTTTTCTGGCTAGCCATGGACCATGTGATTTCATATGTGTCAATGCTGCCATTCTGGCTTTGTAAGTTTGCACACTTCGAGGTTGCTATATACTTTTTTAACGATGGTGATACTTTGCAATTTTGCAATTTTATATTCTGTCATTTTGTCCCAGCATATTTGCACACTATTATGCTGCTATGCACTTGCACTTTATTCCATCTTTTACTGGGGCCAGAATGTTGTTTCCTGCATGTTTATATATTTTTATATCGCAACCGTGTCCTTGTGCATCTGTGCCTTATTATGCTGCTACAATTGCTTGCACTTGCACTTTATTCCATTTGTCAGAATGTCGCAGTCTGCATTTTTACATATGTTGATATTTTCACCTTGGCCTTGCATTTTTACACATCATTTTGCTGTTACAATTGTTTGCAGTTGCACTTTATTTTCATCTCATTGGTATTAGAAAGCCATACCTATGTCCAGCTATGATTTACATATTTGTGATATGTTCCTCTTTCAATATGGGGTTGTGACATGGTGTATTTATATTCCTATTCAATCTCATAGATGGGTTTCTTTCAGCTTTGCTAATTGTGGGCGGCAATACCATTCATTCTACTGTGTACATATTATGATTTACATATTTTATCAATAATGTAAATTATATTGGTGGAACTATGGAACCATGGGTTTGCCTGGCATGGAATGCGTGGTTCAGATTACACGTCAGGTACACTTTGACATGACGTGTGTCCAGTGTATTAATCACTGTTGTGCCTTCTGGCTCACATTGCCGATTATCTGTGCCTTTCTATTCCATCATGGCTGCCGCCTATTCCATTTTTCCAGGCACCTATTGAGCTCCATTGAAATAGCAAAAGGACTACACTTGTCAAACTACTAATGTGCCCCGGTCCTCTGTCTCTTCACGTGATCAAGCACTCAGTTGAGTGTGAAACGCGTTGTGTGTGGGTCGTGCTCACGGGCGTCCTGCCTCTGTTTTTTTTACTGCTTTCCAGCTGTTTTTTTTATTGTTGCTTTTTTGTTTATATGACACATTAAACTATTTATAGACCTTCATTTTGCTGCGAGCTGTGTTTCAATTACCATGGCCTTTCAATCGGCCGCGGAGAGTGAGGTTCACTTTTCCTCTTTTTTCTCTCTCATATATATATATATATATATATATATATATATATATATATATATATATATATATATTCAATGAAAAAACTTTGTTAAAAGGATGATATGGTTAAGTTGCGCTACTAAAAAAAACTATGAAATTCAGTCACAAATGTCATTGATGACATCACTGATGACATCACATGTGCATTTACCTTTCATGAAAAGTCTGTACAAGGGATTCTTATTGTAATGTTAATGAAAAAGTGTCAAGGATCATTGGAATAAATATCATGAGGTACGTAGTGCATTGAGTAATGCATTAATCCAAATAGCATTGTATTATGAAGTTTTTTCCAATATACTAAGGTACACATGTAGTAACATAGGTATAGTGTGCGCAGACATGATGGAGATGCAATATTAATAATCTTGCCATGTTAAATACTAAAATTATAAATGCTTTCTTATTAGAGTCTTGCAAACTGTGAAACATTGAATAAGTACCTTATCAAACCCACTTACTACATTACAGCATTACTGCACACAAAACACAAACAGACAACAACACATACAAATAGAGCATATACAGGGAAAGGGAAGTAAACAAAAAAACAGCAGTATTACCCGTTAATCTTCATAACCTAACTGATTATCTTCATGCACAGAAATTATTGCTCTGCTTCAAAGCTACTACTTCCCTATGTATAACTATCACATATTGTGACTAGACCCTAAGGAAAGTAGTGTAAGTGCAATGTGTACAAATATGAGCATATCCAGGGAAAATACAGTAATAAAAAACAGAACTATAAAACAGTGTTGATAACCTTACTAATCATCTTCATACATAGAAAGCATTGCTGTCTTCCAAGTCTGTGTTTTCCCCTTTGTATATGTTTCATATGCTTTGAGTGGACCCTAAATGAATTACTGTAAGAACATATTTGAAGTACAAGTCTACTTTGTACTATAGTATAGTGAATTATTAGTTCCTGGCTGGCCTAGATATATCAGTGAAGGAAAAAAGAGTGAGCCAGACATGTGATGTCATCAGTGATGTCATCTTTGATGACCTGGGTGTTAGTCTTAGCAGTTCACGGTGGTGGCGCAAGTTATGGTTGCTTAGCTTACCATAACTGGTGTATTTCTGGGGTTTTTCAGTTTTACTTGGAACCATAACGTCCCTTTAACAACTTTTTTTCACTGAATTTCATAGTTTTTTAGTAGCGCAACTAAACCATAATGTCCCTTTAACAAAGTTTTTTCATTGAATTTCATAGGTTTTTATTAGTGCAACTTAACCATAACCATAACATCTCATTAACAAAGTTTTTTCATTGAATTTCATAGGTTTTTATTAGTGTAATTTAACCATAATGTCTACGAACATCTGACTTCATTGCAGACCTTCCGGAGAGTGCCACATGACCATATGCTGGTGCGCGGCATGATGACGTGTCCGAGAACCTGTGCGCACTTCATGATAAGGTCTATGCTTTGCGCACAGTTCGGAACTGCATTTTCTACTGATCTAGGAACTTTCAACTTTCAAATTTTCCTTGCACAGCTCCAACACCTATTCCTGCTCATCCATTAACAATCTATTACACAGTACATACTTTTAGCTAAACTGCTATTTATCTTAAAATAGAATCAGCTAATGCATTCCCTCCTCACGAGACACCACCACTGCTGTAATCAAGGAGCATGAGAAACACTGCCCCTACCTTAGAAATAACACACGCGCAACATTTTCCCCTGGTCACCTGCCCCTCCATATTAGTGTTTGGTGCCTTTTCCCACATTTCTCTCCCCACCTTTTGTTCTAAGATCTCCTGCCAAAAAATGCATCTAAAAACAAAATAAATATTCCTTTAGGAACCACCTTTCACAGTTAAAAAATAGAACTAAAAATAAAAACGTATAGATTCCATCTACTTTATATTTCTCAGTAAGATTTTCCAACATTTCCATTTGAATTTTGTGTTATGCTAATGGGAATATTGTGGCATTCATCCTCCATTCCAGGGCCTAGAACAGTGGATACCGGCCCAGCAGCCCAAGTTATCAGCCCAAGCAAAGCGAGGGTGGATAACTAGGTCTCTGGACCATTATCCCCCCATCCCAGCCCCTGAAATGGGGGATGAAGGCCATTAGCAGCCTAGGTTCCCAAAGCGGGAACCCGGGGAACTAAAAAAGAGGATTTGGCATCCCGATATAGGAAGGAAAATCCTTTTCCAAGATGGCCACCATGGAAAGGGAAGGCGGGGGTTCCATACAGGGTCCCTCTTCGCTTTCCACTGCAACCTGCAGAAGGCAAAACGAGAACCCTATGACCATATTACCACAAACACATTTTTCTTCCCTTTCAAATCTATCCTAATTTTGAATAACTTTACCACAAAGCCAGTCCCAGGTGGACATGGCCACTTTAATCCTATGCTTTGTCCCTTGTGGTCATGGCCAGTAGCCAGATTGTCCGGATCATGACCTTATTCCATGACCCAGACAATGTGGCCACTGCCCATGCCCACAGGCTACCCCTCAGTCACTAAAGGTATGCACTATTTTTTGTAGCTACATTATGACACTTGTCAAAAAATAAAACACTGGCACATTTCCAAAACCATGCTTGTAGGTCCTTGCCAATGCTCCTTATGCAAGTTTGCTGGAAATCCACCCATGTTTTATCTTTTCAAAAGTGTCAAATGTATGCACATACAATCATCATATAACCTAGCCCCCACTTGACAAAATCCATTCAGACTTTACGAAAACATTTATATCTAGATCTATAATCTTTTTCCAAACCTTTGTGTAGATTTGTCAAATGGCACCACATTTATAAGCCTTTGCAATGTTTTGGGACTCCCCCTCTAATTCGGCTCCCTCTTGACAGAATCCCACCAAACTTCGTAAAAACATTTATATCTAGATCTTTTATCAGTGTGCCAAATTAAGTGTAGATTCGTCAAATGGCACCTCATTTATAAGCCATTACATTATTTTGCCCCCTCTCTAATTTTGTCCCCTCATGACAGAATCCCACCAAACTTTGTAAACTCATTCGGAATCTGGTCAGAAACATCCATGCTAATTTTCATGCAGTTCTATTAAGTGGCGCCAAAGTTATAAGCCATTCAAGAACTGCATTTCACCAACCCTGTAATGCTGAGGTGTCGGCAAACTTTCCAGGACTGTTCGCGAGCCATCTGAACTGTTTGCGGACTTTCACGGCAAAAAACACCCTTCTTTTGCTTCTTGCAGCCATATCCCATCCCATCCTCATCACCCCTCACCTCCCCAGAGATTATTTGATAAGTTTGACAAGTGCAATGTTGTGTTTTTTTATGTGTTTTTACTGCGATGTTCGCAGACACCAGCAGATGTCTGTGAATCCAAGATGGCAGACGTTTCCAGAAATCTGACGCACTTCACGCTTTTCACCATCCAATCAGCGAACACGTTGCATGTCCATGGACATGACGCAAGCCGATTAACCAATCGGTGTCCTGAGTGCGGAGCGAACAGGGAAGTGTGTCCGTGGAGCGGACATAAATGTCACACATTTTTGTGACCTACTTTTTGGTCATTTTAAAAAAAAATACTGGATGGATTTTCACCAAATTTAAAAAAGCACGCTTTTGGGGCCAAGCCGTTGCTCCTGCCGCAAATTTGGTGAAAATCCTTCCAACGGTTTGGGCTGTAGGCGTGAATTACGTTTTTTTCCCCATTCAGTCTTTGGGAAAAAAATAAATTTTAGGACCCCCTTATAACTTTGCCCCCCGCTGGACAAGACCTCACCAAACTGTGCAAAATATTATAATATAATATATGCACAAAGGAGGAGGAAAACAAACGCACTCCAGGTGAGTGTAAAGAATGTCCACGAGTCCCGATCAAAAAATAAAAACTCTAACAATAGTTAGCGAGTTTATTAAATTGATTTAAAAATAGAAATCCAGTGATAACAGAACAACATAGGCAGGACACCATCGGGCAAGTCCTGTTTACAACGCATTTCACGCTCTACATAGCGCTTGGTCACATATGGGGGAAACAGCTTTTAGAACAGCATAAATAGAAAGGAAAAGTCCTTTCATTGTGTCCACTAATTGCGAAGCTGAGCCTGATTGCATGAGGCCACCATGGCAGACATCTTGGAGCGGACGTTCAGGTAATACACATTCAAGCCTAATGAGAGTGCACTACTGACAATCCAAGCATAGCTATGACATCTGACCATGGTGAGCTGAAGGAAATACATCAATGCAGACAATGAACAGTAATATGATCCAAAGACTGCAGCAATACAGCATTGCGGCACATTGCATACGAAACAGCATAAAAATAGCAGAAATGCAACATATAAGATACACAGTACATGTACAAGACACTCATTAAAGGTGAAAGGGTTAGATAAAAAATAGTGAGTACACTCAGACCTGGACAGCTGTGTGTTAAAATGCAAATGCAATCATATGTTATTGACTGAAAGTCATCAAAAATAATCGGACGTTTGCGCAAAAAATGGCAGAGTAAAGTACAAGTCATAGTTAGCCGCCCTAATAAGTAGTGATGCCTGATTAGGACATGGAATTACTCAACATTTTAGAAGAGAATAGCAGCATCATAATAGAATGTTGCTAGAATAACAACCTGTTGGAGCCATCAAATGTACATAAGCATCAGTGCAACATAAGCACGATAAAGTGCTGTTATCCAAGCCCACAAGGAACCCAGAAAGACTCCAAAGTCAAATCCAGTAGGCAACCTCATGGTAAAGAGCAAGATCAATGAAATGCTGTAAACAATCTACAATCAAATCAATAAAGCACAGTAAAGAGCAGAGCGTGTCAATAAAGTGCAAATGCAAAAAGCAGCTAGACGTTTTAAAAAAGTCTGTGCCAAGCCCAAAATCTATTCAGAAAGTGTCTTGATGTAGAAAATAAAAGAAACAGGCTCAGAACACAACAGTGGAAAAAAAGCTAAGAATTCCCCCATTATCCTGGACAAGAAAGAAACCACAAATCAAAAATAAGAACTAAATATAAGTCAAAACAACAAAGTAAAAACCTGAAATGAACAAAATAGAGAGCAATAAGATAAGGACATATAATGCTAGAACATAGATAAAGCAATAGACAACTCTGGATTTGTATACTCCAAGGAAATTGTAAAGCTTCTCATCCATACTGTGTCAATTGGGAACCTTAGTGTCAAAGTCGAGGATACATTTTGTTTCCAATTGTCGCAACTTCAGGATCCGATCACCACCTCTGGGCTGTTTAGGAACATCTGCTACTGCAAAGAAAGTTAGCATTCGACAGTTATTGCCATGCGTTTCCTTGAAAAGTTTTGCCATGGGATAGGCAGGGTCAGAATATTTTATGGCTCTTAAGTGTTGAAGGATTCTTAATTTAAATTTGCAGGTAGTACTGCTAACATGCCATTTTTGGCATGGGCACGATAGAACGTATTCTACAAAAGCAGTGTCACAATTGATCGGATGTTTGATTTCATATTTCAGTTCAGTAACCGGATGCATGAATGATTTCTGCACAATAGCATGAGCACATACTTTACATTTTAAACATTTTTTAAAAGCTGGAGACAAGCCAGGAAGCTAGTTACTCAGCCCAGAATTCTTATTCAGCGAGGGTAGGAAGCTTGATACCAGTTTATCCTTAAGAGATGGCGCTCGTTTGTAAGCCAATGATGGTCGTGTGGACAATAAAGGATACAAATACTTGTCTAGAGTAAGAACACGCCAATGTTTTTGAATAATTATGTGGACACTGGAGGAACCACTATCAAAGGTAACAATGCGACGGGGATCATCATTGTTATTGCTAGGTTTGTCAGGCCCAATGCCATGTAGAAGTCTTTCCCTGGAAAGTCCACGTCCCTTACCATAAGCTGTTTCAATGACTTTCTTGTCATTGAAACCTTCTATTAGAAAGTCCAATGCAGCCAGAGCACAGCATCGATCTTATTGTAGAAGGTCAGTACAATTGCGGCGAAAGCGAATACATTTGCCATATGGGATGCTCTTCTTACAAGAAGGTGGATGACAGCTACTGGCATGAAGGGGAAGGCCAGTGTTGGAAGATTTTTTGTACAGGGAAGTATGGATACCTGATGAGTCAAGTGTGACAGTAACATCAAGGTATAACATTTCTTTTATAGCTATGGCTTTCAGTAAAACTTACATTGACCAGATTCACATTCATACTTCTGATAAAAAATAACCAATCACTCTCAGTGCCCTTCCAAATTATAAAACATCCTCGATATACCGCTGCCAAGAGAAATAATCTGTGTGGGAAAACTCAAAGAAAGTAAATCAGACAGACCGGTTGCTTCCTACCACCCCATTGTGAGATTAGCATAAGCGGGGCAAAGGTACTGTCCATAGCAGTACCCCTGACTTGACGAAAAACAAGAACCTTCAAACAAGAAAACATTGTTAGTCAAACAAAAGAGCAACATTTCCAAAATCGTAGTACTGTGTCAAGGTTTAGTGATCTCGTGTCCAAGAAGTACTTGCAAGCCGTCATTACTACATTGTTATTAATAGATGTGTATAATGAGACAACATCAAGGGTCGCCAAAATGAGGTCGTCTTCCCAAGGAATATTATTAATATGTTGTAGGAAATCCTCGGTGTCACGTAAGTAGGAAGGCAAAACAGAAACAAATAAAAATAAGGTTTCATCTATAAATTGTGCCTTATGTTCAAACAGGGAACCACATAACGTAACAATGGGTCGGCCATATGTGTGTGTGTGTATATATATATACATAGTTTTGGTTCAATGAGGTTTTGTGTATGTTGCACACGCCACCTTCTTTGTGGCACAAAACAAAACTTCAACACACAATGACTTTCTTTTTCATAATGTACAGGCAACTATTATTTGACCAAAATTGGGATTGAAAGTAAACACAGATTTGATTGAAACAAGTTACACATCACACGTTAAGTGTTGGATACATTAGGTCTCACTTTTGCAAAGCATTTACCCCACCCATCACCAAAAACCCAAGCCTCAGTGATATACAACACCCCCCTGCTTAAAGGCCAGGTCAAGGGAGTTGGGACAGTTTAGGAATTTCTTCTGGGGACAAGGACACCCCTTTGTTTAAATACAATGTTTAAGGAGTGGTGATAATTGGGATTTTCGTTTTGGGAAAAGTACACCTTTTGTTTAAAAAGAAGTTTTGGGAAGGGGTATCAGTTGGCAATTTCATTTTAGAGAAAATAATCTTCTTGTCTTGAAGGCAAGGTATGGGAATGGTGACCATTGCACATTTCGTTTTTGTGGCCAGGGCACCCCAATTACTTTATGTGACTATAACATTATACCCGCTAAGAGAGAGGGTGAACATTTTTAATTCTTCCAAGCTCCTCCCCCCCCGTGTCAATCTATTTGGGAGTTGATTAAAATAATATTCAGTCAAAGGTGCTAGGGGTCGACACAATGTGATCCCCACCCACTATTAAGAGGAGAATATTAAGGCATGCATATCCTACCACATGTAATTTTGTTTTGAGCAAATTACTTAGATGGGATTTTACTGGGTTTGGTGCACAGGAAGGTCGGCCAGGTTCCAGGACTCTTTCTGGTGGGAACGGAGGGATCTGGCGCTGATACTTTGGTCACATGTATGTATCAGCTTCTGCTCTCTTTGGCTTGCCTCAGCTTTATGGTTCCCCACTGGCTGTCTTGCTGGGCAAGGGTTACATCTCCATTCAGCTTTTCCCCCTGGTGATTTTAGGCAAGTGTCCCTGGGAGATGTGAATTCCTGTTTTCTGATGACTTTTAGGACACTTTCCCCCTTATCTCCCTCTGCTGTCCTGACCTCCTCTCCATATAGCAAGTACTTTTAATGTTTAAGCCACACCCCCGATTATTACAATTAGAAGGTGCCAGTTAATTGGTGCCAACGTTTAATTGGACGATTATCCTCTATTACTCCTCCCAAGAGCCAACCCCTTCCTGTGGATAGGCTAGGGGAGTTCTGTGATTGAAGAGAAGTGCAGAGTTACACCAAAATGCCCCTACATGGCAAAATGTTGTAATTTACCAATAAATGCCATGATATAAAGATATGAATATTCCCTTCTTCATGACAGATCAGTACAGATTGTTTTTATTTCTGCATTCTATAACACAGGTGCTATAGTTTTTCACCATTTTCACAAATAGTATAATAGTTATGAATATGACATTTAATACCCAGATACCTAATTTAACAAGCCACCAGTTCTCCAGTTTTTAGATTCAGGACATTCTTGTGGAAACTAAAAACACATTTCAGGTGGTAAATGAAATTCCTGAAATTGAATATGAATGACTATTATATTTACACCACTGCCTTGAACTCAGCTTAAATGACACCAGAATGACCTTGGTGTGACTTATCGCTGCTGAGAACATCACCTGTTATTAAAGTCCTTTTAAACTAATGGAAAATCATCAACATGTATGCAAATCTTAGCAACCATTTCTCCATGTAGGTTTAATTTCTCTTGAAATGCTCCCCCAAGCTCTGCGGCTTAATTGCTGATTCAGCCTGCAATAAACCCATCAGCCTTCCTTCTCTTGAGGGTTGATGGGCTGAGGAGATTCTTATCATGCACCAGATGGTCTCTGACATCAGGAGGCCTTGCTGGTATCTCCCATTTTATCCTGTAATCTTAAGTTGACCACACATTTGAGCTAATACTCTGTATTTCCAAGCATATTCACCTACCAAGGCTAGGTCTGTGTTGATCTGGCCCTGTCATAAAAACTTGGTGTACATCACAGAGATTTCCATTCCAGATAAGGAGCCAGGCAGGCCAGCAAGGGGGAAGGGTACTTGAGTATCTGGCCAACAATAAGAAGCATTTGCTTTGTTTAAGAAGATTCCCAAGTTGCATCTGCAAGAAAATACATTTTTCAATTATTGCCTTCTTTTCTCCGTGCAGCATTTTACTCATTTAACTTTCTTGCATCTTTCTGTTATGTCTCAGTGCCATTTTTACCAACATGTTAATTTCTTAAATCCTGTAGCATTTTCATTAATGTGGCAAACTGAAAGTAAAGGGTTTCTACAGTTAATTTTGGTGACTCACAATGTGCATTTGCATTTTTCAACTTGCAATCCCATTTTACTTTCAGGATACTCCATATTTCAATTACAGAAAGACACTGTGCTCTAGAACCTTGAAGCGTCTCCTGTGCTAGATGAAATTACAAATAAAGATCACTGACCAAATAACCGGACAGACTCAAAGAATATGGAAAAACACTACTTTATTCTCAGCTCATAAAGTAGGGAGTCCTGACAAAGATAAGAGTGATGCAGCACACTCACATAGCAACTTGATTACACAGAGGTCTTTGTACCGCAATATGCATCATGTATGACATCATTCTACATGGCAAATCATAAAACCTATTGAGGGAAGGATTGGGAACATATCTTCATATAGAACATATAAGGATTAGTGCAGCATTGGCTACCCCTTATCTGTAGAGAATGCCTTGAACTACCTCTAAATATGTACAGTACTGATTATGATGGACAAACTGTCAGTGGATTGGCCTATGCAGTATTGTATGTTAGGCTGTACTTCAAACCCACTGATTGGTTGGCCTACTATCTCAACCTTGGACTCTATCAGCAGCATGTAAGCAAAACAAAATGTAGGTGTGTGATTCCCATTAGACTACTCCCTGTTTTCCCAAGTAGTCCATCACCTCTCATCGGTAGGCCATAAGCCAAAGTCTACCTTTTGTAGTTGACCTCGTTGGCTGCTTACTGTCCTGGAACATTCAAGGGAGTGTAAGAACACAACTATCTTCGCCTGAGGCTTAATGAATAGCCATTGTTCTCTTTTCTGCTCTTTGATTGAATTATGCTGGATGCACTTGCTACTCTTGGCCTCTAGTCTGGAGACTTGCTCACTCTGTCTCAGATGAACCTTGTGCACTTTTAATTGACCAGCAGTTTGGCTTTGGCATATGTTTTCTTATTCTTCAATCTATGCAGAATGTCCCACATTCAGAGCTTATCCATGCAAATCCCTTTGTGGTTTGTGCTTGTTCCTTAAAATAGCATCCTTTATTCTGGGCCAACCTTGACTCATCGTAGGTTCTGCACACAGAACTATTCTTCTGCGTCTCTTGATCTTGTAGCCTTAGTCTTTTTCTGAGGTAGATCAGTTTATCAGACTTGAATCGGCATCCATTTTCTCATCATGGCTGTTCGAGCCACATTATAGAGACCTTTATAGCAAGCTTCTATATGTTTCCTTTCTACCTTGAATTACTATTTACAGTTATTGATCAGTACATGTTTCTCTTTGTGCTTCAGTTACATTGTTACTCTTAAGTATGTTCATATCGTTTCAACATAGGTTCATATATCTTCTTCATGACATCACTTTAGCCTCATCAGATTTCACTTAATGCTCCATGATTTCCATAGGTGTGTGCTGACCTCCTTCCATGCGGCATCCTTCCACTGACTGAACGTGGGGGGTACATTTGGTATGGCTATCTGAGTGCATAACGTCTCTCATACACTCAATGTGGTATGGGAACGACACGGGGGTCCCGTTTACTGCTCTTTGCCGACCACTCCAGTATGACAGTGACAGTGATGAGGGGGCAGTAACTGGTGAGAAAGCAGCTACCTGCTTTTCTACAACACACACATCCTTAATACACTGTTCCTTGTGTCATCTTCCAGAAATACATAGACTTTGCCTCACCAGGCCCTTTCGCTGTGCTAAGGTTTCTGGTGGCATGTATATTTCAGTGTGACTTTTCCCTTCAGAACAATGTTCTTCAAATCAGAGGCCTACTCCGGCTTTTCAGATATAGCATGCTGACTGTCATTAAACCCCACAGGATGCAGCAGAGGGGACAGGTTACGCATGTTGCTTCAAGGCTCCACGTGCTGCAGGTTGGCACAGGTTATGCATGCTGCTTCTTGGCACCATGCGCCGCTACGTGGATGCAGCAGCATGCTGCTTCCTGGCTCCATGCACTGCTACATGGACGCTGCAGAGGGCACAGGTTACACATGCTGCTTCCTTGCTTCATGCGCTGCTAGGTGGACACAGCATAGGACACAGGTTACGCATACTGCTTCCAGGCTCCACGTGCTGCTAGGGCACAGGTTATGCATGCTGCTTCTTGGTTCTATGCACCGATACGTGGACGGAGCAGCATGTTGGACGCAGCAAAGGGCACAGATTACGCATGCTGCTTAGAGACTTCATGAAATGCTAGGTGGATGCAGCACAGGGCACAGGTTACGCACGTGCTGCTAGGTGGGCACAGATTATGCATGCTGCTGCCTGGATCCATGTGCTGCTACGTGGATGCAGCAAAGGGCACAGATTACGCATGCTGCTTACTGACTCCATGCGCTGCTAGGTGGACACAGCAGAGGGCACAGGTTACGCATACTGCTTCCTGGATCCACATGCTGCCAGGTGGGTGGAGGGTACGCTTGCTGCTTCCTGGCTCCATGCGCTGCTACGTGGATGCAGCAAAGGGCACATATTACGCATGCTGCTTACTGACTCCATGCGCTGCTAGGTGGACACAGCAGAGGGCACAGGTTACGCATACTGCTTCCTGGATCCACATGCTGCCAGGTGGGTGGAGGGTACGCTTGCTGCTTCCTGGCTCCATGCGCTGCTACGTGGACGCAGCAAAGGGCACATATTACGCATGCTGCTTACTGACTCCATGCGCTGCTAGGTGGACACAGCAGAGGGCACAGGTTACGCATACTGCTTCCTGGATCCACATGCTGTCAGGTGGGTGGAGGGTACGCTTGCTGGTTCCTGGCTCCATGCGCTGCTACGTGGACGCAGCCAAGGGCACAGATTACGCATGCTGCTTACTGACTCCATGTGCTGCTAGGTGGACACAGCAGAGGGCACAGGTTACGCATACTGCTTCCTGGCTACAAGTGCTGCTATACTAGGTTGACGCAGCAGAGGGCGCAGGTTATGCATACTGCTTCCTGGCTCCATGTGCTGCCAGCTGGGCAGAGGGTACGATTGCTGCTTCCTGGCTCCATTCGCTGCTAGGTGGACCCATCAGAGGGCCCAGGTTATGCATGCTGCTTCCTGACCCCAGGTGCTGCTAGGTGGATGCAGCATAGGACACGGTTACACATGCTGCTTCCTGGCTCCATGCGCTGCTAGGTGGACGCAGCAGAGGGACCAGGTTATGCATGCAGTTACCTGCCTCCACGTGCTGCTAGGTGGGCGCAGGTTAGCTCCATGCGCTGCTACGTGGATGCAGCATAGGGCACAGGTTACGCATACTGCTTCCTGGATCCATGTGCTGCCAGCTGGGCGGAGGGTATGATTGCTGCTTCCTGGCTCCATTCGCTGCTAGGTGGACACATCAGAGGGCCCAGGTTATGCATGCTGCTTTGTGACCCCATGTGCTGCCAGGTGTATGCAGCAGGGGGCAGAGGTTACACATGCTGCTTCCTGACCCCATGTGCTGCTAGGTGGATGCAGCAGGGGGCACAGGTTACGCAAGCTGCTTTGTGACCCCATGGGCTGCCAGGTGTATGCAGCAGGGGGCACAGGTTACACATGCTGCTTCCTGACCCCATGTGCTGCTAGGTGGATGCAGCAGGGGGCACAGGTCACACATGCTGCTTTCTGACCCCATGTGCTGCCAGGTGTATGCAGCAGGGGGCACAGGTTACACATGCTGCTTCCTGACGTCATGTGCTGCTAGGTGGATGCAGCAGGGGTACAGGTTACACATGCTGCTTCCTGACCCCATGTGCTGCTAGGTGTATGCAGCAGGGGGCACAGGTTACATATGCTGCTTCCTGGCTCCACGTGCTGCTAGGTGGGCTCAGGTTACGCATGCTGCTTCCTGACCTCATGTGCTGCCAGGTGTATGCAGCAGGGGGCACAGGTTACACATGCTGCTTCCTGACCTCATGTGCTGCTAGGTGTATGGAGCAGGGGGCACAGGTTACACATGCTGCTTCCTGACCCCATGTGCTGCTAGGTGGATGCAGCAGGGGGCACAGGTTACACGTGCTGCTTCCTGACCCCATTTGCTGCTAGGTGGATGCAGCAGGGGCACAGGTTACACATGCTGCTTCCTGACCCCATGTGCTGCTAGGTGGATGCAGCAGGGGGCACAGGTTACGCATGCTGCTTCCTGGCTCCACGTGCTGCTAGGCGGGCTCAGGTTACGCATGCTGCTTCCTGACCTCATGTGCTGCCAGGTGGATGCAGCAGGGGGCACAGGTTACACATGCTGCTTCCTGACCCCATGTGCTGCTAGGTGTATGCAGCAGGGGGCACAGGTTACGCATGCTGCTTCCTGGCTCCACGTGCTGCTAGGCGGGCTCAGGTTACGCATGCTGCTTCCTGACCTCATGTGCTGCCAGGTGGATGCAGCAGGGGGCACAGGTTACGCAAGCTGCTTCCTGACCCCATGTGCTGCTAGGTGGACGCAGCAGGGGGCACAGGTTACGCATGCTGCTTCCTGACCCCATGTGCTGCTAGGTGGACGCAGCAGGGGGCACAGGTTACGCATGCTGCTTCCTGACCCCATGTGCTGCTAGGTGTATGCAGCAGGGGTCACAGGTTACGCATGCTGCTTCCTGGCTCCACGTGCTGCTAGGTGGATGCAGCAGGGGGCACAGGTTACGCATGCTGCTTCCTGGCCCCACGTGCTGCTAGGTGGATGCAGCAGGGGGCACAGGTTACGCATGCTGCTTCCTGGCCCCACGTGCTGCTAGGTGGATGCAGCAGGGGGCACAGGTTACGCATGCTGCTTCCTGGCCCCACGTGCTGCTAGGTGGATGCAGCAGGGGGCACAGGTTACGCATGCTGCTTCCTAGCCCCACGTGCTGCTAGGTGGATGCAGCAGGGGGCACAGGTTACGCATGCTGCTTCCTGACCCCACGTGCTGCCAGGTTGGCTCCACGTGCTGCTAGGCGGGCTCAGGTTACGCATGCTGCTTCCTGACCTCATGTGCTGCCAGGTGGATGCAGCAGGGGGCACAGGTTACACATGCTGCTTCCTGACCCCATGTGCTGCTAGGTGGACGCAGCAGGGGGCACAGGTTACACATGCTGCTTCCTGACCCCATGTGCTGCTAGGTGGACGCAGCAGGGGGCACAGGTTACGCATGCTGCTTCCTGGCTCCACGTGCTGCTAGGTGGACGCAGCAGGGTGCACAGGTTACGCATGCTGCTTCCTGGCTCCACGTGCTGCTAGGTGGACGCAGCAGGGTGCACAGGTTACGCATGCTGCTTCCTGGCCCCACGTGTTGCTAGGTGGATGCAGCAAGGGGCACAGGTTACGCATGCTGCTTCCTGGCCCCACGTGTTGCTAGGTGGATGCAGCAGGGGGCACAGGTTACGCATGCTGCTTCCTGGCCCCACGTGTTGCCAGGTGGATGCAGCAGGGGGCACAGGTTACGCATGCTGCTTCCTGGCCCCACGTGCTGCTAGGTGGATGCAGCAGGGGGCACAGGTTACGTATGCTGCGGGCACAGGTTACGCATGCTGCTTCCTGGCCCCACGTGTTGCTAGGTGGATGCAGCAGGGGGCACAGGTTACGCATGCTGCTTCCTGGCCCCACGTGCTGCTAGGTGGATACAGCAGGGGGCACAGGTTACGCATGCTGCTTACTGGCCCCACGTGCTGCTAGGTGGATGCAGCAGGGGGCACAGGTTACGCATGCTGCTTCCTGGCCCCACGTGTTGCTAGGTGGATGCAGCAGGGGGCACAGGTTACGCATGCTGCTTCCTGACCCCACGTGCTGCTAGGTGGATGCAGCAGAGGGCCCAGGGTATGCATGCTGCTTCCTGACCTCATGGTCTGCTAGGTGGATGCAGCATAGGACATGCTTACACATGCTGCTTCCTGGCTGCACGTGCTGCTAGGTGGGCTCAGGTTACGCATGCTGCTTCCTGATATGCAGTAGTTTGAGAATCACATCCCGTGCTCCTCGTCGTGCTTGTATGCGGTAGGCAGTAATGTGGGCATGCATGCCCCACGGATCAATGTGCTGCTCTGAGAGGATAAGTACCCCGCCCATATCCTTCACCCCTGGCTGCATGTGCGCCTCTGTGACATGCGGTGGGAGGATAGCAGTTACACCTAGGCAACGCGTGCTGGTCTGATATATTCAATATATTCAGTAGTGTGAGGGTATATATGTCCCAGGGCTCTATGTGCTGCTCTGTTCATGCCATAGTGTGAGGGTGTAAACATCCCTTGCCCCTGTCTGATGGTCTGTTATATGCAGTAGTGTGAGGGTATATACATCCAATGCTCTGTGTGATGCTCTGTTATATGCAGTAGTGTGAGGGTATATACATCCGTGGGCTCAGTGTGCTGCTCGGTTACATGCAGTAGTGTGAGGGTATATGTGCGCTCTGTGTAATGCTCTGTTATATGCAGTAGTGTGAAGGTATATAGATCCGTGGGCTCAGTGTGCATCTCTGTTAATTGCAGTAGTGTGAGGGTATATACATCCCTGCGCTCTGTGTGCATCTCTGTTATATTCAGTAGTGTGAGGGTATATTCATCTCTGGGCTCTGAGTGCTGCTCTGTTACATGCCATAGTGTGAGGGTATATATATCCAAGGCTCTGTGTGATGCTCTGTTATATGCAGTAGTGTGAGGGTACATACACCAGTGGGCTCTGTGTGTTGCTTTGTTACATGCACTCGTGTGAGGGTATATACATCCCTGGGCTCTGTGTGCAGCTCTGTTATATGCACTAGTGCGAAAATATATACATGTTATGTGTTATTAAAGGATATTTATACCGTGCACTATCACCACCGTAGTGGTCCCATGGTGCTCTGGTGGATCTGTAAGTGGGTAGGGTTGCTAGGACTGAGCGTGAAAAAGCACAAGGAAGCTGTGATGTCTTGTTGGTATCTTCATTTCGGTTTACACCGAGCGTAAGTGGGATTTTTCAGTCGGTAATTGTCATGTGCTGTTGTGCAAGGCTATGTCTGGTTTGTTTAGTTTTTTTGGTGTATTGAAGTGCGTGCGGTTTGTTGCAGAATATAGGTATGGTTGTGTTTTGAGAGGTGTTGAGAGGTGTAAGCAAAGGGATGGGTTATTTAGTGGGTTGTTAGTGCTGGTGCTCCATCGTACCTCCTCCGCTTTGGCTACCTGTTGTACATGCTCCTGCCAGTGTCACATATTGTGTTGTGCTGGGGTGGGGTCTTCCTCCTATATTCTGTGCCGGGTTGTGGGATGTCTGCAGGGCTATTTAGTGGTGATGCCCCCTCCACCCCACCTCTGTGTTCAGACTAATGGATGTGTACACTGCTTTGGCCCCTGGCATATCCTGGTGTGCAGCTGCCATTGCTTCCCTGGACCCCTTGAGGTGGGGGAACTCTTCCGTGTGCCCTTGAGCTACCTTAGCCCCATGGTCTGTCTGTTTGGTTGCCGCTCCTTCCCCTTCAACTCTTGTGCCTTCTGTCTGTGGTTCAATCTAGGAAGCTCTCATCTCTCTCGTTAGCCTCCAGTAGGGCCCTCCATGGGAATGGGTGCAACCGGGTCTCCCTCCCACTCAGAAGTCTCTCCACCTCCCTGCACTTGTGGTATGGTCTAGTCCTCGTCTTGTGATATTTGTGTTCATTCAGAGGGGTGTTGGTGTTGCTCATTCATTTTCATCCAGTTCTACGTTTAAAAGCCAGGTTTTTAGCAGTTTTCTGTATTTTAGATGGTCCTTCATGTTCCATATTTCTCTTGGGAGGGAGTTCCACATTTTCGCGACTAGGCAAGAGAATGCTGAACCAACACGTTTTTTCCTTATGTACAGTGTAGGTTTCAGGCGGATGCCGTAAATGGATCTGAGTGTTTTGGTCAGATGGTAAATGGTAATTTTCTTTTGTAGGAATTGAGCTCCTTCACTGTGGATTGCTCTGTGCGTTATGCACATTGTTTTGAATGTGATTTGTTTTTTGACTGGCAACCAATGTAGCATCCGTAGCACATGAGCGATGACCATGGGGTCTGCATGATGCTATGTTATATTCAGTAGTGTGAGGGTATGCATCCCGATGTTCTCTATGCCACTCTGTGATACGCAGTAGTGTGAGGGCAGATATTCTGTGCTCTTCAAGCTTTTCTGTTACATGCAGTAGTGTGAGGGTTTATACATCCATGGGCTCTGCGTGCTGCTCTGTCATATTCAGTAGTGTGAGGGTATACACTCACTGGGCTCTGCGTTCTGCTCTATTGTATTCAGTAGTGTGAGGATATACATCACTGGGCTCTGTGTGCTGCTCTATTATATTCAGTAGTGTGAGCATATACATCACTGGGCTCTGCGTGCTGCTCTATTATATTCAGTAGTGTCAGGGTATACATTCCTGGGCTCTGTGTGCTGCTCTGTGATATGCAGTAGTGTGAGGGCCGATATTCTGTGCTCCTCGTGCTTTTCTCTTACTTGCAATATTGTGAGGGTATACATCCGTGGGCTCTAAGTGCTGCTCTTTCATTTGCAATAGTGTGTGTTGCCATAAGTAGGGATACACAGAACATTTGTACACACACATGAATGAATGAGGCATAAAACTACTACTCTTACTCAGTTTCTTTTTCCACCTGAAGAGTTCTCCACTTTTTCAGCAGGATCAGCCACCACTATTTTCACTCAGTCTCTTCGTTCAGCTCTCGACCATCTTCATCCTCTCTAACCCCTACTGCTCCCCCGCCCCAAAGACCGCCTCAACCTTGGATTACTCCTTCGATTCATTCTTCCCGTCGTTGGAAGTTCTCAATCCTCTATCTTCTCTTCATGCAAGTTATGATTCTTTACTGCTGTCCGCTAAACAACAATCATATGCCAATCTTTTTCTTTTAATCTCTCCCCATCCTCGTCATCTTATTCAAGTTCAGTCACATTCTTACTTCTTCTCCTAGCCCTTCCATTGTCCACCTCTGCCTCAGATCTGGCTATTTCACTTCTAAAGTTACTCTGCTTTACGTGCCTTTTCCTTCAAAACTCACCCGCTACTACTACAACCTCCTTTCTTCCTTGGCCATCTTTCTCTATGACCTCATTCTCACCTCTCTCTGGGACTGATGTTGACACCTCTATCTCGTCCTATAACTTCGATATTATTCCCACGGTCTGTACTGCTCTTCTCCCCTACTTGCCACTTCTACGTAATCATACTGCTTTAACTTCTACAATTTTGCCAGCGGAATTCAGGCATGGATCCAGTCTTCCCATCCTCAGAAAACCTTTGCTTGACCCCCTCTTTACCATAAACTTCCATCCGATCTCTCTTCTCCCATTTATATATAAACCTCTTGAGCGTATTATTTAGGTCCATGTTTTTGCCTATAGTAACCGCTTTTCTCTCTTACCAACCACTCAGTCTGGTTTCCGTCCATATCACTGAACAGAGGCAACCTGTCTCTATGTTACTAACTCTCTTCTATCAGCTGGCTATGCTAAGCACTCCATCTATCGGCCTCCTATGACACCCTGTAGAACTCTGTTCTTTTCTCTACTCTTTCTCATCTGGGTTTTCGGAATTTGTTTTTTTAATGGTTTCGTCTATATATTCCTAATTGCACATACTCTGTTTATTGGGCTAATTCCATTTCTCCTACTTTTCCTTCATATTTGGTGTCTTTCAAGCCTCTGCCCGTGGTCCTCTTCCCTTTTCTCTCTATATGATTCAACTCTCTTCGATAATTGCTTCTCTTGGTTTTTCTCACCACTTCTATGTAGATGATTTGCACATTCCTATTTTGTTTCCTACTCTTACTGATTTTCTTCTTTTTTCTCTTTCCAACTGCCTACTTGCTATCCAATCACAGATGACCACAAAACAGCTGTACTTTTCTTTCCCACATTATCTGTTCCTCCCTCTACGCCCCCTACTTCTATTGTTTTTCTCCCATTCTATCGCGCTATCACACTCTGCTAGCAATCTTAGTGTTTTTGATTCTCGCTTTCTTTCTCTTCTCATATCTCCGCCACTTCTCATACCTGCCGCTACCAACATTTTTTAACATTCGGCAAGCTCCATCTTATATTTCTTTCCACGCTACAAAGCGTTTGATTTTTACTCTTGTTTTTTCTAGACTCCTGTCAGTTGGTTCCTTTGCATTTGATCTGCAAATCCTCTACGCGTCTTCTCTTTGGTATTCCTCCTCTCAACTCTATTCCTTCAACCCTCTCCTCAATTCACTGGCTGTCCTTTGAATCCGGTCTGTTATTTCATTTTCAATGTATTGTTTTTTATCCGATCTTGGCCGGGCCCCGCTTTTCTGTCCTCTATTGTCTCCTTTTATTCTCTTCCTCATGCCCCAAGATCACAATCGCAGTTTATTCTCTCAATTCCTCACCCTCCCTGTGCCCAATCTCACTTCTGCTCCTTCTCGCTTGTAACGGTTTCTTGAGAGGCCACCATCAACATGGGGAGTTCCTTCCCTCCTTAATCAAGGTGTCACACAACAAACTGTTTAATTTATTCTTTGTTCAGCCCTAGTACAGACTCATATCATGCCCCTTGGATCGCTCCCCCTGTGCCACAAATGAGCCAAGAACCAGGCCTGTGTATAGAAAATATATTTATTTGAATTATAGATCATGGAGATCGCACTAAAACTACACACGCCACTTTCTCTGTGGATCACATTTAATATTCTTTTTACATAAATAAATCACACAAGTGGGTTTAGAAGACACTTATCACAATACTTAGTGTTGTACAGATTTCAATTCAATGAAAAATCCAAATGGGTCAATGAACAAAATCAATTTACAGTGCTGGGCAAGTTTGATTTTAGTGTGCAATTAAAAATGCTGGCAGTATGGTTTACAGTGTTGGATACATGAGGTCTCACTTTTGCAAGCACTTCTAACTTCAGCCACAAAAACTCAAGCATCAATTACATGCAGCACCCTTCTATTCAAAGGCCAGGTCTACCAGGTCTATGGAGTGGAGACAGTTTACAAATTTGCTTTTCAGACCCACCTTCCTTAAAGGCCTGTGTTGGGAAAGTTGGACAGAAAAAATGGAGATGATTAGTAATTAGGGATTTTCAGACCCCCTTCACTTAAAGGTCTGTGTTGGGGAAGTTGGACAGAAAAATGGGGGTGATTAGAAATTTTGGGGATTTTCAGAACCCCCTTCTCTTCGAGGCCTGTGTTGGGGAAGTTGAACGTTAAGGGATTTTAGTTTAGGGACAATGACACCCCTCTTCCCTAAAGAAGTCAGGGTTAATAGGAAAAATAGGATTACCCAATTACATTACAGGCTGTAGTTTTTAGTGTACACTGAGAATGCGCTTTGAAATGTTTTAATTTTAACTAAAATCACCCCAGGGTTTTTTGCTAAAGGGGAATTAAAATGTATTAAATTAATATTGAGTCAAACAGGCTTTGCTTGTAGGGAAAACAGGATTCTAGCCAACACTTCAGTCAATTGGATCCCACAGCACTTCTCTCTCTCTTTCTCTCTCGCTCTCTGGCTCCTGTGAAGAATCACAGCATCTGCTTTTCTAGACTCCCCAGCAATAATTCCACCCAGATGAAACCTCAGCAAAGCTCCTTTTGTAATTTTGTCAGCTGTCTCTTGGTAATCTTTTTAGCAGCACTTTCTGTTGGTAATTTGTTATCAGCTCTCCCTTTTTCCATGGTGCAAGCCTTTTTTACACTCTAAGCCCCTCCCAACATCAGGTGGTTCTAACTTATGTTCTTGCAGCCCATTTTAACATTTACATTTCTCTCCAACCCCCAGGCCCAGCCCCTGTCTAAGGATTGGTTGAGGAGTCTAGAAAAGAAATATTGTAACTCTCTTTTGAAATTCCACCTTTTTTCTTATGTCAAATTTAGGCAGAAGGTAGCTACATGGCAAAACTTTGCAATTTCCTAGTAACTGCCATAATGTGTATAGTTTCTGTTTCAGCTAATCCTGGGGTATTTATTAAAATGACAGCCGGGTTCACACCATGTTTCACGCAGTGTGGCAATTTTCCGCCATTTATACAAAAAGTATGATAGTTAGGAACATGCATTTTACACTCCAAATATCTAATTGTACACTCCACCAGTTTGCCAATTCTTAAATTCAGGACATTTTCAGGGCAGCCAGAAACACATTTTAGCTTGCTATTACAATTCTATAATTCACATGTGGATACATTTTATTTCAGCATAATCACCTTGAAATTATCTTAGAAAATGACACATAAATGGATGCAGTGCGACTTGTGGTTGCTGAGAAAATGCATCAGTTATGATAGTCTATTTAAACTAATGGGAAATATTAATATGTATGCCAATCCTAGCTCGCCTTTCTTCAGCCCAGTTTCCATTCTTAGCCAGCATGTGACCAGAGCCTCCTGGACTGTTTTAATACCAAGTAAAAGTCATTAGCCTCTTTGTTGTTTGAAGTGTGTGGGCTACAGGTCGTAGATAGTTGGGATGAATCAGCTAAACAGAGATCTTCCACTTATGATAATGAGCCAGGCCAGGCTGTCCTGTTATCTGATGTTGACCACCATTTTGAACTGAAAATGTTGGGCCTGATTCATGGAACATTTTCCTATGGGATTGCACCATTATAAAACACTTCCATAAATCAGGCCCTTTATATTTTCTAGTATTTCAGCTTCCGTTGATTGCAAACCCGGTTTCCATTCCCGTAACACACTGGATTGACCATTTTCCCTGCAAATAAACAAGCCTTCAGAGACAACAGGTCCGCCAATGGGGGAAGTTTTCTTTGAACACCATTAAGGGCTGGTCACACTTTATTGCAGTTGTAAATTGCTGGGATTCAAGAGCTTCTAAGGAATTCCCTTTCCAGATCCAGAGGCCAACAGGCTTGCAGTGGGAGAAGATTTGCAAATTCTTCCCAGAGACCCAAAGATTGTCCTTGGCTGACTGAACTCAATATGAGTTCTCAGCCAGCATTGTGATGTGCCTTTCCACTCTGCACTCTGATTACATTTTTTTCAGCTTTCTCTGTATTTCAACTGCAGAAAGACACCCACATAGTCTGCCGTAATTGGCCCATTTTGGAAGGCTTTTGAAAGGTGGCAGGTAATTCTTTCAGTGGACCTCTGTTTGTTTGGGCCTTTGATCAAACCCCACACACTTCTTGTACCAACACATTGGAACAAGTTCCCTCCTTCATCAGCTCACTCACTCTCTTCTATTTCTCTTCTCACTCCCCCAAAAGACTACTTGCTTTCTCTCCCTGTTTCATAAATTGCATGATGTATTCATTTATACTGCCCAATTTTTATAATCTTTGTTAAAGAGTTTTGGCGAAAGCTCTAAACAGATTTAATGCATGCAAATGGTTTTATTTGGAAGTAATCAAAATGGGTTGAAAGTATTTAATTTACTATATATACTATATATTATATATATTATATATATAATAAATATGTACTTATTTCTAAAGCGCCTTCACCCGGGCACTGTACAAGAATTAATGTAATGGTACAAAATGTCATGAACTACTCAGACAGAAAAGAAAGTAAAAGAGAGCAGAGAAAAAAAGAAGATGGAGAAAGACCGAAGTGAACACCAGGCAAGAAGAAACAACCATGCATCATAAATAAACATCCCATGTGAAGAAAGTCAATACGCAAATAGGACTCTCTGTGCAAATACCCTTGCACATGTCAAATGCCTGTTTCACAAATTCCGTCAACACCCAAACTTTGCCCCCTGAACACGGATCTGTGGTAATATCCTTTTTATCTTGGAATCGGTGGGGCAAACACATGAGACTGCAGGATTCTGACACTACTGTCAAAATAAAGGTTTACAGTGCGATCCTCTTAAAAGAAACTTGGGCAGTGGAGTGCATACATTTGGATGGCTTCCCTGTGTTCCAAACACATGCTACCAAGAAGAGCTGAGGGTAGGCCTTATTGTGGGCTCGCAATTTTAGTTAGTCTCCTTTGACGCAACACTAATTCAATTGGCAGCATTTTCACTGAATAGCCAAACTATACATTTAAGATTAGGGGAAACCTATATACAGTTCCCCCGGGCCAATTAGAAGACTAACCCCATATATGCTAACATACTACTCTCCCAATCACACCCCACCGAGGTTTAATTGGCATCAGGTAATAATGTCCCCATACATAATGTCCCCAAACATAATGTATATGATGACATTATGTACAGGGACAGGTTGTGGGAATGTCCCCTGCTCCCTTTGTAAAAAAACAGATTCTGGGGTTGCAGGGGTGTCCCCCGCATGTTCAATGTAATAATGTCTCAGCCAAAAACTGTGACTTTTATCTTTTATGTCAGCAGACATTTTTCGGGGACATTATTACATGAAACCGTTTCATTAAGGTATTTTTTGTTCATGATGTAATTTTCAGGTAAAACTCAGTGACATGCCTGTTTATCCGGTGAGAGAGAGCTGGAGATCACCCGATGTCCATGATCATCCCTGTTTTATTTGGGTGTTATTAACAAAACAGCATTTTTTGGGTACGGAAGTGGCAGTCAAGGCAGCTATACTCATTGTTTTCCAGTGTGTGCAGTATGAAAACTGAAATTGCTGCAGCGCCTTTAATTCCTACAAGCCTAATTTTTGCTGTTCCGGGCACGGAGCGCCGGCACAGAAGTGGCAGTCAAGGCTACAAGGCGGGCAGAGTGGCTGAGCGGTGAAGATGGTCCCTCGACCCGAGCGCTGTTTGTGTCGAGAAACTTGTCTGTTAGAGTGTAGAGTCCTCCCTCTGCCTCCATTACTGCCGCCATTGAAATAAAAGCAAAGCACTTCCCTGACGCAGAGATTGAGAGACACCCGCCTTGGAGATCGAAAGACACCCGCCTTGTGTTGTATATTTGGCTATCTTTTCTGTGATGGAGCCACCTTTGGCAGAGATAGGATTTTTCCAGATGTCGCCCAGCAGGCAGCAACTGAAAACACAGGTGAGTGGGACATCTATTAAAACTTCTAACGTTGGAAAGCGTCCTTTTCACACTCCCCCCCCCTCCCTCTGAAACACTTCACAAGCGGGTCAATGTCTCGACATTGAAAGATGCCAAAATGTGGCTAAATGACTCCAAGGGGGTTGGAGGGTGGAATGCCATGGACTTATACATGAACTAAAAGGAAAAAAGATACCTAAACCTTTTGTTACCATGGTATCGATGGTATCGATACCCACACAAGATCCCCTTGCTTTGAAGACAAACAAGGAAACTCAAAGTCGATCCTCTGAAGAATTGTCCAACAACCACTTGCAAACCTCCGTCCTCCCGGAAGTCTCCCTTGACCTCACCCATGCATAATTTCTACGAAGTGTAGTTGTATCAAAAGACCCGGGAGTGCATGCATTGGAAGCAATTAAAGCTAGTGGGACTAATTTACCCCAAACTGCAAAAGAATCTTCGTTATATAAGCCCCAAAAGGCCGAGTCAGTTGCCCAGACTACCTCTTTGCGATTAACCAGCCCCTTGGGTGCCGCATTAGAGGATGCCATCAATACAGAAGAACTGTCCGAACTCCCCGAAACAGAGGTCGAAGTAACATCATATAAAGATTCCTTGGTTGATGGCCCTGAATCCCTGAGTGCACAAACGATGATTAAGCCTACAGCACAGTTCCCACGGCACTGTCACGGTCACCAACCCCACCGATAAACAATAAGGATCGTCTTACCAGTATACTGAATTCAGAAATCTCTCAAAAAGAAATGCCTCTACTTTCCAAAACCTCTCAGAACTTGATCTCCTTCTCTGTGGAAAAAGGGAGTGCAGCAAAACACACCCAGGTACTATCAGCCCACAGCCACTACTCTGTTCCTGGAGGACACAGTATTCTCACCTAAGCCAATGGATAACCCTCGACAGGAGGCTCCTCCATCAGCATTTCAGTCACAATGCGACTGGATGGCTGCGCTGGGGGTAGATCTCTGTCTTCGGCTGGGGCCTCCCTTTGGAACAGTCTCCCTGCCACTCTAAAACTTGAGGAGAACCATCTCTGGTTCCGGAAGCACCTCAAGACCTTCCTCTTTTCTTCTGCCTTCGCGCCCCCTCTCCCCTGCTGATCTGTTCTCTCTTGGCACTGTGCACCTTGCCACCCTCTGTCTTTTGGGCCCTGGTACCTGCACATTCTGCCACCCTCCCGCACTGCCTCCGGGCCACCCCTTGCACTGGGGTCTGTATCTGTACCCATACAGCCCCCCCTTTTTCTTCCTGCACTTATCAGACCTACCCTGTCTGTTGCCTTAAACCTATAAATTGCAAATTGCTGGCTGCATTACCACTGTTTGTTACCTTTATTATTTATTTATTGTTATTTATCTGTTTCTCCTCTGCTTTGCACTTTCCACCTCTCCCCCTTCCATGCACTTTTCCCCTCCCCCTCTCCCATGCACCTGCACGTTCTCAGTGTCACTGGGCCTAGTAAGATTGCTGTTTTGTTCTCCCCTGTTCCCCTCCCTTGCCTTGTCGCGCTCTGAAACACTTGTGTATGAGCGCGTTAGAAATAAAATATCTATCAATCAATCAAACAATCTCGCTGACCCGTTTTCCAAATTGTACGAGATTATAAATGAAAACACAAAGGACCACACCACACTTTTGGCAATGATTCATTCCAAAATTATATTTATTGAATCATTTGTCACATACAATCTAACACCATTCAAAAGAAACTACAGGAGGCTTTGGACTTGGAAAGAGCAGACACAAAATGTCTATTTAACTCAGTGCTTGAACTGCTCCAATTAAAATTGTTGGTACAAAACAGGTGTGCATTAGGACTCCAACTGGCCCATAAAGCTGGGGGTTGTCCAATAGCACTTCAAGATGGAATAGCAGCACCCGTGAGATGGATGGGGATGCAGATTGGTTCTCTGACATCAAATCAATAATGACAACTCAATAGTTTGGCAAAGGGAGTCTGTTTAACGACAAGTACAAAAACGGGGAGTCTCATGAATATCAGCGGTTACTGGATCTTTCTTCTCGCTTCACAACTCCAACGAACTTCATAAAAAACCCATAATTTATACGACAAACTTGTAATCAATGATGCGTAACGCTTAAAATGTTGCATACAATTCTATTGGTTCTAGGAAGGTAACTTTAATATAGGTACTATATCTGTATATGGTAACGGAGTGAGGGGATTGGGTAAACACTGTCAGGTGGGGCATCTAAGCCCTACCTTGAAAATGGCCACTGTAGACGTCACTAAAAGTATGACTTCCCATTGGTTCTACTAACTATAGGACCCTAGATTACTTAGTCCACTATGATTGGGTTGGCACCAACCCCACTCATACTTTTCCACTTTGCCTAGCAGCATGCAGAATGTTCGGCCAGGTGCAGGGTGCACGTCAGTTCCACCAGCCTTTCTCCAATTATTGCTACAATCAATGATCACTTCCGTGGTCATGTGTCAATTATTTCACTGTGGTTGGCCTTGAGAATACATCTCTTTCTGGAAAAGTTCTGATATCTTGCATGTCACACCGCCATGCAGAGGTGTGAAAGTCCCCTTCTTCTCGCTCGGCTGGTCACGTGATTCAGACACAGTAAAATTGCCTCATTCTCCATGTGATTAGTGTATTTGATTTTCGTTTTGTCCAACACCTGCCTTCTTCTTCTTATCTTGACCTTTCTGAATAGGATATTCTGTTCCTTGCTTTTTTAATTGTAGCTACTGTTGGCCTATTTTAGCTGATACAACCTTGGCTTTTGGCATGATTTGTCTCTGTCTGAGTTTTATTTCTGTATTTTATTCTTGATTTGTTAACTATGAAACTCTCTTCATGCAACCTCTAGTAACCTTTGGTTGATTCTGCCTTTGTGCGTAGTGGAAGTAAACTTATATAACGTGCTTCTATTGTGGTAGGTATGTATAGGTGGCACTTGCCGCAATCTATCTTACTACTAAACATAGTAAGCCGCACAATTGTCTTAGCTTTGTTGTGGTTTCAAGCATATGTAGACGTGTAAACTAACTGAATATCTTTGTCGTGCTCATGGCATAAGCTTCTTACATTTGTCATCGTCCTTTCGCTTTAGGTTTGCAATATCCCTTATCCATGGAATTTTGTCTCTTTTTGTCATTCGCAGGTCGTTATATCTTTTATATGTGAGTCAGTCCAGGTCCTTGTGACATCACCATTCATCTTCCATTAAGACCTTTTTGGCTTCTTCAGGGACTGTACTCAGACAATCTTCATTCCGTTTCATTTGTTGATATGGTTTTCTCAATGGATACTTTACTGTCCAGGTTTTCTTAGGTGTAGGTACCTCAATGGGTGCAGTTCTTCTGATAAGTACTGGACAGAGCCCGACTGCACCTCTCTGCTGGTTTATATTGGTACTTCAAAATGGACGGTTGGAGTGCGGGCCGTACTTGGGACCTCCTCTACACAGGAAAGCAGGACAGTCCGCGGCACTGAGAATGACTCAAACCTCTCAGCTTCAGCTATCGATGACTCTATAGTAGTGGGGCCATCAGTAGGAAATGGAGAAAGTCATGACTCCTCAGAAATTCCACTAAGAAGCATAGACGACCCATCCATGGAATCCTTGGGCCTACAACGGACTACAAACACAAATACTCAAAGAACGGATCTGAAATGTTTGTTATGGGACCACTCCCAACCAGACAACAAATAAACCAACACAGCAAGCTACTTTTTCCACTGCCCTGGGGATCTCTGGCAAAGAGGCAACTGCTACCACACAGCCCTTCCATATATTGCAGAATCGAAAGAAGAGGAACATTACCAGTGTATCAATATGTGATTTCACCTCTCAGTTTCGGATGAAAAAAAGACCATCTAGAAAATGGGACAAAAACAATGGCCTCCGTCGATAGGTTTGGGAACGGTCTTACCGACAACCTTCATGCCTTCATGAGGACAATGACAACTTGCAACAAAGCGAAATAAACTGCTTAAACTTTTCCACTTATACAATCAAGGAATGCGACTTTACTGAAAACGACCACAACTCTTCGAACCTGTCAGCGCACACTGCAGACCCAGGAAAACCCTTATTGAATACAGCTCAACCAAACCCAGATCGCAGAGGCCAGACATCTGGTCTTTCTACAAATTCTATTGAGATTGACAATATTTTAGCCTTAAACCTAAAAATTATGTTAGTCCTTTTCGGACTCTCGTGGAAAAACAAGAACCAATAATTTTAAAAAACTGTTGACTGATGAAACAATGTTGTTTAAACCTCAATCCTACGGGTCCTTCTACCATCCAAGTGGAACCAGCCGATAGACATGGTCTGCTGCGAAGTGAATTCAGCAATACAACAGTGACCAATAAAAACATTCATCCAAAAGCAATGATTGGGAGAACAAGTCACTACAGGATGATCTTGGATATACTGTTATCTATGGACGATGGTCTTTTTCTAAAGTACATCAATGTAATTGGGCTTTTTCATCAAATACCACTGCTGCACTTCCTTCAGTCGGAAGACAACATTATCATGGAATTACCTAAAGAAAGCTGTACAGACACGGTAGTTCTGCATCTAAGATCGAACGGAGTCAGAACATCATTACTGGAAGTGGCTCATCTTCTACTGCCAATGGGATTTGAGCTTGCTGATATGCAAACTGAAAACCTTTATTCCAAATTCACTGTCAACGCATAGGGAACATAGGTGAGAGAGATAATACCAGATTAGTGACAGAGGCAATTAATCCCAAATCCACAGATAGGATCTTTAAGACGGCCAAAGCAATGACAAAATCCCTCACCGATGAGTAGGCTGGAACCACAAAGCAGAGAGACCCCCTGAAGATTACGTTTAGTACAAAAGAACAAAGCAAACACTCAATTAGCATTTCAGTTAATCCTCTTCATAGGAAACCATTCACGAATATGCTTCTGGACTGATCAGAAATTCCCTACCATACGTTAAATTAACAACAAGATAACATTTGGCATATAGCGTTTTGGAACACTCGGGGGGCATCACACTTACCACTTGATTCTATGATTCATTCAGGCTATTATGACATTATATGACTTCAAGAAACCTGGTTAGCAGTGCCCCCTATGCTTGATGGCTACACTTCTTATCTCAACCCTGCCTATAAATGCATGAGGGGACGCCCATCGGCGGGTCTGCTGATTTTTGCGAAAGGCGGAAATGGGATCATTGTGATGGTAGTAGGAAATCCGAACCACTTTGTGCAGACCATTGTTATAAACATCAAGGAAAATGAAGAAGATGAGGCCCAAACGGACCTGAATTTTAATATCTTTTGGAATCCAGCGGCAATTACAACCAAGGAATTCATGAATACAGTATGGAACAAATTGACAGTTTGACTATTGTTTACAACCCCCATTTCACCATTCTGGGTGGAGATCTGAATTTCACCTGTATCGAGACAAACCATACATTTTTGCCTCCTCGAGAGAATCATTTATCCATAAGAACCTATAGAGCTGTGGTCTGGATGGAGTTGGATGAATGGCAAGGCTCTTCATTTTCTTAACGGCCAAACCATGGGGGACGAGCTGGCAAAGATGACCTGGTCCAATGGATTCTATTCCAGCATTCTAGATTATGTCTTTGTTAACAGCCCAAGAATATCTTACAGCCCCACATTTGAAATCATACCTGGGGTGTCAAGTGATCATGCTATGTTGGAAATAAGTTGGAGAGGCTTACAGCGTCAAAAGCGAGACTTCACTGATATAAATATGGAGGTTACACAGGGGGCAAACCGACTGCGGCTGAGACAGCGAGACATTAACTCTATACATAAGCAACTTGCCAAACCACTGGCTCGAGGAGAAGATCTAAACTATGAACCACTGTTACTGGAATATAGAGTAGCTTCTACCAAGGATCAGGCTAGCACCCCATTACAAATGCATATTTTCAACGCTACAGTGAAACAACAGTAAAGGATTCTTCGCAAAGAGCTAAACAAGATAATCCACCCAGAGAAGGCTCAGTATCTAATTCTGGTTAAAAAAAAAAGAAAGTAGAAATATAAAAATTGGTTAGCCTTATATTAAGCCGAGATCTACCAGAAAGACTCTGAATGTATGCTCGCTGTCTTGATCAAAAAGGACACGAGAAGCTCCTGGCAAATGCCTAACGAGGTGAACGTACTTTAGCAAATGCGGTATTGGAGGAAGCATGGATCGCCTTTTTATGAAAAATTGTTTGATCCTGGTGATGGGTTAACGGAAGCAGTGGTTATTAAAACTAATTCCAGCTGGCTATTCCTGCTGGACCACTTGGACGTGGAGATCCTCATAAAAAAAGCTATTTGCTCTAGGGCTCCGGGCCATGATGGCATTATGAACAAGATAATTAAAGAAAAGTCTTAGGCCTGGGTCCCCTTTGTTTTTGATCTTTTCAAACATATAACGGGAAGAGGCGAAATCCCTGAATCATGGAGAGTGGCAATAATTGTCCCAATCTATAAGTGGGGCGACTCATCGGACCCTTCAAACTACCGTCTGATCGCTCTCCTAGATACCTTGTGTAAACTGTTTGCCGCCTTCCCTTTAAAACAACTCCAGGCCTGGGTTAAGACAGCAGGGAGAGAGGATCCCAGACAGTCGGGTTTCGTTAAGGGTGTGGGCGCTGACCTAAACCTCTTTCTGCTGAACATTCTCAAAGCTGGGGCCCTTAATAACAACACAAAAACATATCTAGCATTTATTGACTTGGAAAATGCCTTTGACAGTATAGATCAACAATTACTTTGGGAAAGATAGAGGCTTGTAATTGTCCGACCATATTACAAGATGATATCAAGTCCCTTTACTAATCAACTAGTGTGCTAATTCGACTTAACTTTGGGGGAGTGTTGACCACACCCATTTCCACCTACAGAGGCCTGAAACAGGGATGCCCATTGGCTCCGACCTTGTTCAACTTGTTCGTCTCAGATGTAGGGAAATCACGAGGCAAGGTCAGAGGGTTTCCTCCTAAGATTGGAGAAGAGAAATTGGCAAGGATGCTCTATGCTGATGTCCTCGTGCTAATGGATAAAACCCCTGTTGGGCTACAAAGGAGCCTAACCACCTCTGGCAATACTTGAAAATCAATGGACTTTCAATCAACTCCATCAAAATTTATATCATGACATTAGGTCTGCAAATTAGCAGGCAAAGCCTTGTTTCACATGGTATGTGGGCCGAGGGTGGCTGGCTAAGGTCACTCAGGTTACATACATAGTTGCACTTATTAACAACAGTAGGAATTACAACCTCGACAGAGGACACTGAAATCTAGGATGAAGATCCTGACCAGCCAAGGGACATTGGTTCAAATAAGGTATGGCAAATGTTCCATTTTACTGGTCCTGTCCTTCTACAAACTAAATGTGGTGCACACTTTAATATGTGGAGCAGAATATATGGAGCAGAAGGCTTTCCCATGACTCAATGGGAGACTTGCCCACATATTGGAGGGTGCTTTTTGGAGAAAAATCTTGAAGCTTCCAAATCTAATCTTGCCTGTATTGATGAGATACGATGAGATATGAATTGGGTCTTAGCTCGTTACAAGTAGGGGCATTGCGGAAAACGTTGACACTTTTTTCAAAAGGCATGCTCCCGACTCCCAAAAGTCCATACCAAATCTTGAAAAACAAACTACTCAGAAATGGTAAATCTGTTATAGAGTAATGGTCCGCCAGATGCTGTTTGATCTTGGAGCATCTGCAATCCCTTCTAGAAGAATTGATTAACGTTCCTGGAAAAGTTAAATGGAAACTTTGGATAAAAACCCAAGAGGAGAAAATCATGCACCGTCTGCAGACCACCCTGAGGCTGGAAAACAAAGCTCAATCTCTACTTCCTAAGTGTCTGATTAAGGCTCCCAATGTGTGGTATAGGAGTCAGTTCATGCGCTTCAGACTAGACTTATTTTGACGAACCATCTTTTACAGATTTATAGGAAATCCGTCACATTGAGAAGTAGATTCTGTTTGGATAGAGAGCTTACTGGATCATTGAATAACATGACATTATTCTGTCGCAACTTGACAGATCTAAGAACTAAATATATGGGCACACTGATAGAAGAGCGACAAACAATGGAGGCAGAAGAAATGTGGTTGTTTTTTCTAAAAGGAGAAAATCTCACAGCTACACTTTGTTTGATAACATTTTTAAAGAAGTGTTTGATGTTTTTAGGAGGCCATTATATCACTCATCAGAACTGAATTTCAATGGGGGGAAATAATCTATGTGTATTTGATAAAGGTTTGAAATAAGACATCAATCATTTTATAAAACAACAACAAAAAAGAGTATTTTTTGCTACATCATTGGTCTCTTCCATTCTATGGCGTGGGACGCTCTCTGCCTGTCTGCTGCGTACCCGAGACAGGGGGCATCTTCCGCAACCTCAACAAGAAGAATTTGGACGTGCACAGGCCATTGGGATCTGAGAAAATGCAGGCCCTTATGAGTATGTCTTGCGTTCCCGTGCACCTAATTGGCTATGTGAACCCAACAGGGCACCAATCGGGTTAATACCACCTAGCATATGGAGAGTTCAGGAGTGCATGCATAAAGGTGGGGTACACCTGTCGGCCATGAATTTGAAGGCGTTCATTCACACCAATGTAGATTTCAACAGTGTTGATGAACAGAGTAACTAGTAGCCCCTCTTTCACCTCTGGCAGTGGTGACTATCTGCATCCCACTCCATTGTTACTGGTACACCTTTCTCCTTCTGGTGTGGGGTGGTAGGCTGAGGAAGACCCACAGGGTATCGTGGTCTCGGAATCACTCAGTCCTGACCCCTGCATTTGTGTGAGCGGCTGATATATTTTTGTATTTATTTCAGCCAACCCCTGGGATAAATTACAGGAGATGGCAAAGTTTGCATAAACTGTCATGTCTGTATGTAATGCATACATATTGGTTATTCTGTTAAACCTGAGACTTCTACAAAGGGTTTTCCAACCAAGCAACTTCAATCTGTGGTCATTAGAACCCAGGCCTCACTTGCCACCCTTGGATACCTGCATGCAGGAGGTTCTTCAGAGCAAGAGCAATGGGATGAGATGAGAAGCAGGAAAGAAAAAAAGTGGAGCGAGGGTTGATATATGATATGATGTTGCATTTATAACGCGCCTGTACACAAGTGTTTCTGGGTGCGACAAGACAAGACAAGACAAGGAGGTGGAAACAAAGGGAGGACAAATAATCTTTCTAGGCCTTGTGTCATTCAGATCGTGCAAGTGCTGGGAAGAGGGAAGAGGGGAGAAGTGCCAGGCGGGAGCGGAAGAGGGAAGTGCAGCTAACTCACAAGTGCAGACAGCTGGTGGTTCATAAGTGCAGAGAGAAGGGCCTGTAGGGTTGCAGATACAGACCCTTAAGTGCTGGGGAGCCCAGAGGCAGTGCAAGGGCCTCTGACATGCAGCTGCCTGGGCCCGAGTTCAGAGGGTGAACAGGTGGCCAGTGCAAGAAGCAGTCATGTGCATCAGCAGGGGAGAGGAAGGGAGAAAGCGGAAGAAAAAATGAAGGTCTTGAGTTGCTTCTGGAACCGGAGAAAATTCTGCTCAAGTTTGAGAGAGGCAGGGAGGCTGTTCCAGAGGGAGGCCCCAGCCGAGGAGATAGGTCTGCCCCAAACACTCTGCTTGGAGAAGCGAAAGACACTCACAGAGTTGGAGGTGGATGAGCTGAGAGCTTGAGAAGGAAGATGTTTTGGAAGAGAAAGTTACAGGTAGTGCAGTCCCAATCCCTAGAAAGCCTTGTAGATGATGCAGAGGGTTTTGAACTTGATCGTTTCAGTGACGGGCAGCCAATGAAGAGATTTCAGAGCTGCAGAGATATGATCCCTGGGCTTGAGGCCAGGGACAAGTCTTGCAATCCTGCTCTGGCTACGTTCTAAAGGTCGAAGAGTCAAGGCAGGAAGATTTTGAAAAAAGCTGTTGCAATAGTCCAGCCTAGAGAGGACCAGAGCTCTGGAGCTTGGGGGAAAGTGAGAAAAGGAAGTATACTTCTGTGGAGGTGCAGCTGATAGTTTGTCTTCTTAGAGACGTCAGAGATGTGAGGAGAGAAGGAGAGGGTGGAGTCGAAGGTGACACCAAGGTTCTTAACCTCACAAGAAGGAGCAGGAAGAGGGCCCAGAGTGGGACGCCAAAGAGAGTGAGGAAAGGGAGGGAGCAGGTGTCCAAATGAAGAGGATTTCAGTCTTACTGGCATTAAGGTAGAGATCATTGGTGGCACACTGTTCCTGAATTACGGCCAGTCTGGTATGAGAGAAGAAGCAGCGGTGGCTGAGGGGAGCCTGAAAGAGAGCTGAATGTCATCTGCATAACATTGAAAATTGGAGCAGAAAGTAGCAATGCAGTGGGCAAGAGGTGCGAGGTAGTGGTTGAAGAGCCCCCACTGAGACAGGCTAGAACCCCGGAGGAACACCACAAGTAGAGAGAGAGATAGAAAAGAGAAATTACCCCAGTTGTACCCGAGAGGATCGGTCGGTGAGAAAGGAGATCAACCAGACAGGTCCTGATCAGTAATACCAAGGTTGTCCGGGAGACGATTGAGCATGATGGAATTGTTGACTGTGTCAAAAGCAGAGGATAGATCAAGGAGAATGAGGACAGAAGGGATATTAGAGTCAAGATTTGACAGCAAGTCTTCTCGGATGGAGAGCAGTTTCTGTGCTTCTGGAATCTCTGAAGCCAGACTGGTGGTCATGGATGCAACCAATAGATTCAGTATGTAGATTAAGCTGGGAGATGGCCAACCTTTCCAAGAATTTGCCCAGGAAAGGAGTAATGGAGATTGGGTGATAGTTAGCCATAGCGAAAGGATCTGCTGAGGGCTTCTTTAGAAGGGGGTGCATAAGAGAGTGATTAAGGGAGGAGGCCGAAAGTTCCAGTGGCAAAGGAGTGATCTCAGTAATTGGCCAAGACTGGAGCAAGGGTGTTGATGTGGTCCTTGATAGTTCTGGATGAGCAGGGGAGAACCTGCTTTGATGAGACTTTCATAGATAAGACTTGTCTAGAAATATTGTCTGGGTGAACAGGGAAAGGAGGAGAAAGGAGGAGAGACGGCCTCAGACAGGCCAGGAGTGGTAGAGGAAGAGGAAGAGGACCTAGAGGAAGAGAGGGTGGACATTATGTCCTGAGTTTTAGTAGTAAAATGAGAAGCCAAGGCTGTGCAGAGGTCCTGGGAGGGAACAAGAGAGGTACAGACTACAGCAGGATTGGCCAGATTTTGAAAGGTTCGGCTGAGTTATTAGATGACATAGAGATGCAAGCTTGGATGTATGTTCTCTTCTTAGAGAGGACAGAGAGTGTGTACTACCTTTGGAGCAGGCGGCAGGCTAATTTGTCAGGGGGGGTGCCTGAGGCCCTCCACTTCCTCTCCGCAGCCCTCCACTTGCGTTTAAGGGCTGCGAGGTCAGAATCGTACCAAGAGTTGCACTTGAATTTGTGCTTCAAGCGGATCCTCATGACAGGAGCAAGGACATACAGAGTGTTAGAGACAGAGAGATGAAGATTAGAGAGGGCTGTGTCAGGGTGAGAGTCAGCCAAAGCTGCAGGAGGAGGAGAGAAAGTAGCAGCAAAAGCCTCAATTGACACACGCTTCATTGGTCGGAATACCGGGAAGGTAGGTAGCAGTGCTAGAGTCGGCATGTCCTGTGGGGTAGAGAGAGACATTTCATGCTGGGCTCTCACAGCCAACCAGGGATGCGGCCACAGACCCCCACAGCTGCGCCCACAGTTTGAATAGCACTGGTGTATATCCTTAGCATATTCAATTAAAGTAAATCAATTAATTCCCCTATCAAAATCACGAGATGTGTTTTGTTGGCATTCAAAACTAACAAGCTCTTCCCAGTGTGTTTTGAGCCAGTATAGACATAAAGATCTGCCAATAGAATTAATCCCCGAAATCCTATTTCCATGTGAGTGTGCAGGGTGCAAAACGAAATTCCCCATTGATCCCTTGCATTGTAGATCAGAAGTGTGAAGCCTTGTACTTCCTTTGCATGTGTGGTGGGAAAAATGAAATTGTCCCTGTGTTCCCATTGTGCTCAGACTCAAACCACAACACCCTGTCTGTTCTTTTTAGGTGGGGCACAGCAAATTTCCCATTGCTTTTCTAAGTGAAATACGATTTTTCCCCTTGAATCCCTTTTCCAAAGAGTGAATTTCTATCAGAACCCAAAACAATGTCCCCATTGTGTTCCCACTCTCTGCCACTGGTCTTCAATTCAGAGGGGCCAAGTGTAATTGATGTTTGGTGTGCGGAGGTTGCTGGGAGAAAGAGAATTATAACCAAATCAGCAATCACTGTGTTTCTTGAATTGTTCTTTTCCTGTATTGGTGGGCGATTTGAAAACAAAGCTGCAGGAAATTGTGACTGCATATCTTAGTATTATCTCTGTTTTGGTGCCATTATAGAAGTCAATTTTGTTCTTGTGTTGCCACAGCATTGGTGGCTGATGTTAGTCTGTTTGTCAAATTTGGTTTAAATAAATTAATAAATCTATATTCTTACTAAACACCGGCCTGGTTCCTAGTCCATCGTGGCACTGGGTATTTGTTGAGGTTGGGTGCAAGACGGGTTGAGGGCCTTACCAAATTGAACCTAAATCACAATCTTAGTGATTTGTTGTGCGCCCCTTGATTGGGATCAACAGAAAAGCAGTTAGAAAAGATAGGTGACATGGAGGGCACCATAGAGATTGCGGGGAGGAAAGAGCGGGGGTAGGGAGAAGGGATCTCAGGCAGGGGAGGGAGTAGGGGAGTTAACACAGGGGTGGCAGGCAGGAGGGAGGCACGGGGGGACACAAAAGGAAGAGGGCACAAATAAGAACAAGAGCAACAGGCCTACAAATCAGACGCAGTACAGAACCATCAGAAGAAAAGAGCACAACAGGGAACCTAGAAGTAAGAATGCAGATGTAGTACAGAACCAGGCAAAGAACAAATCACAAGAGGGAACCTAGAAGTAAAGACTGCAGATGCAATACAGGACAAAAACAAAACACAGAGGTCAGCAGGGAACCTAGAAGTGAAGAATGCAGGCAATTGCAATGTGATGCCACAAACCGTGGATAGCAACACAATGGGCCTCATTACACGGTAGGCGCTAAGGGATTACCGGCATTGGTAAAGCCACTGGTGCCGGTAATCCCTTACCACCCTATTCCGAAGTTCCTTAGCCGGTCCCTTCCTCAACTCCTTTTTTTTTCAAAGCGTTATGGAAGGGACCCGTTAAGGGACTTCACGGCTAATTTAGCGGGCCCGTTATTAGCTCCATCCCCATTCCCATTGAGCCCTATGGAGGCTCGAATGGGAATGGGGAATGGTTCCCGGAATGGGGATTTACCGGGTCCTCCAAGGTCGGAATGACCCAGTAAGTCCCTATTCCGGGAGCACGGACCCGGAATGCGGTAAGGGGGTAGCCATGGCGCTAACAGCGCCATGGCTACCTCCTACCGCGTAATGAGGCCCAATATCAAGAACCGTAGAGAGCAAACACAAAGTCAATGTAGTCATCAGTACAGTTAACAAGGAACAGAACACAACAGGAACCTAGAAGAAGAATGCAGGCAATGCAAAGTAATTCCAGAAAAAGAAAAAAGAGTGGAGCACGAGACAGTGGGTCTCATTACGAGTTTGGAGGCAGCCATGGTGCTGTTAGCACCATGGCTGCCTCCAAACTGGGCTCCATTAACGGGTTTCTGCAATGAGGACTTGCCATGTAATTCCGACATAGGAGGACCCGTAATTCCTCCTTTCAGGAACCCATCCCCATTCCCAAATGAGCCCCCATAGGGCTCAATAGGAATGGGGAGGGAGGTAATAATGGGCACATTACAACTGGCCTGTTATTACCTCCCTCTTCCCCTCGCGGGACCTGGAAAGGATGCCTGGTTTTACCAGGCGTCCTTACAGGGTCCTGCAAAGGGAACCTCGTCATCGGAGCTCCCGTAAGGAAGGGTGCCGGTCCCGTACCGGCACCCTTCATTACGGGAGCGCCACCCTTGTAATGAGGCCCAGTGTCAGAATTGTACACAATAGATCGAAGAGGGAAGGGCTGAGATGCGAGCTAAGCGAGCTAAGCTTCGAATTATCTTTTGCCTGCGCCCTGTTGCCCCTGGGTAAGGTGCGCCATACAAATAAATAAACAAACAAACAAACAAACAAGGAAGAGAAATGCAGGAAGGGTTAGACAGAACAGTATGAGGGGACCTACAATGCGAGGGAGCACACCCAGCCAACTTGTTGGCTACGTTTTTGAGCACAGCACAATACAACACACACAGATTCAACTTTCCCAAAAGAGGGGAAAAGGCTAGGTGTTTGAGCACAGCACAATACAACACTCCCAGATTCCACTTACCTGATCAGTCGCAGCAGGTCGAAGGCTGCAGGCTATGTACTACCATGGCGGATACCGGCAGACACCACTGGAGCTGTCCTTATCCTCTGGTCCTTGGCCGAGGGAGCTGCCACGGCAGGGGGTGACAAGGGTGACCGATTTAAAGGGCCTGCCAACCAATTGGAGCATGATGCGATGGATGGAGGGGGAAGGGCCAATGAAAAATGGAGCAACTGGGCCAAAGGGAGGGGCTGGGGGCACACACATGCTGAAATGCAAGAATAAAAGTTTTATTAATGCATAACTTACTGTGCCACAGAGCTCCTGTCCTCACCCCAGCACCGGAGAAGTTGTCATTGGCATTGCCTGATGATGCCAGTGATGGCCTGTGGGGACAGAGGGAGAAAACACGTGTTGGTGCATGCTTACCTTTACCTGCTGTCTGAGCAGGGTGTTGGGCCCTGGGTCCTCCTGGTCTGAACAGGTCCAAACAGGAATTGACCTTTTCTTCGTCTGCCCTTCACTTCGGAAGCCCGGGTGAGAGACGCCCTTGATCTAAGAGTTAAGAGCAGAAAGGAAGAGGCAGTCTAAGAAGGTGGGTGGTGATTTGGCCAGGTGACCTAGATGCACTTGCACCTGCTCCCCACATGCAGATATCCATGCAGGAGGAGAGCACCCACTCCTGTCACTGGAGCAAATGAGCATGCCTACCCCACTGCAATTACGCACATGTGGTAACATCTGGGTTATAATAAGTACAGCACTCTGGCAGAGAACACACGTGCCCAGATTAAATAGCGGGGTGACCCCTATTGACCACCTCCCCCCTCCTTGTGTGGTCACAGCATAGAAAACAGGTTATTTTTACTTATAAAACCACAGAAATGGTTGTAAATTATTTGGAAACACAAGATCACAGTTTATTTGGAGCAAGCAAATTGGGGTGGTCCCAGCCACATCAGTAAAGATTAAATACATTTCCAGGATGCCCCGTGTCATTCCCTGTTTACAATTGGCAACAATGCAGACATATGCTTCTGGTTCTGTACTGCCAGTCAGTAAACATTCTCAGGCCCACTGACATCAGATGCCGGAGTCTCAACTGTCACTGAAGGGGAGTCAGTGCCCGTCACTTGGATGTGGCTTGGGTCCGGCCATTCCTAAACCGCTCACGGCTGAAGCTGCAGCGTCAAAACTCATCACTGGCTCGGAGCGCCCCGACACTCTGTTTTGGGAGTGGCTTCCCCGCTGCCCCCAATGCCCCCACACTTCCAGGACATACTCAGCAATAATCCTGTCTGTAGCCGGCCCTTCTAAATGCTACCTGGATCTCCGTGAGGAATACATCGATTCCTTTGTTTGACAAATGTACTCTGTCGTCTGCAAAATGCGATGGGAGGAAATTCAGACAGCAATGCCCAATGAAACCAAGTCCCTTTGCTATAGAAAATGTGTCTACGCTCCTGTTCAGGCGCCTCCTAGGCCTTTCCAGCCCCTCCTGGGATGAGGCCCCATGCCAGAGCTGCCTCGGAGAAATTTCAAACCAAAATATGTCAGTGACCGGCAGCTACTGGGCCAATATACGTAAAGCCACCTTCACCTAGGCCAGCAAACAGCCCCTCCACAACTTGGCGAGGTCATTCACGTCCTAGTGGATGTCCAACATTCTAGGTGCCGGCCTCCATTGCAGCTGACAATGTATTACAGCCAACAAGGAGTGCCCCCTCATCCCTGGAGTACCCAGCCATATGACATTGGTCCCCCGAAATCCTAGGTTGTGGCCACTTTCCACTGTCAGACTTCCTTTGTGCCCGTGTTATAAAAGAATGACCCATCATCCAAACTGCATAATCCGTTGGTACAGATAATAGTGTCATACAACATACTGGCCCTCATTACGACCCTGGCGGTAAGTGAAAAACGATGCCGGTAAATGATTACCGGCATCGTTTTCTGCTAGGTCCGATCATGACCCGTGAAAGTGCTATTAGCGGCATTGTAGTTAACGGTGCCGCTAACTGCACCAAGGTTGCGCGCACGCGACCTTCCACGCCGTAAATACCGGCATCGCGCAAAGGTACGCGAATCACGAACCAAGCGGACATGCGCTTAACGCCATCACAAAGGACGTTAAGTACCTTACCGCCATGGTGCTAATTCCATCGCGAACCAACCGTAAATGGCCATGTGCAGTGTATCCAGCTCCCACAGGTGCACAGAATCAGCACAGGTAGAGGCAATACAGACTCACCAAGTACAAAAAGAGCACACCCCACCCCTTCCCACACCCAGTCACACTCCACAATGATTCCAATACGACTAGCAATGTTAAGGCTGGAGGACCTGATTGCAATGCAAGTGCTACAACTACAACTACAACAACAACAACAACAGGCAGCACAGAGGAGACGCAGGAGGAGAAGGAGGGCAAGGCAGGGACAGCAAGCCCCACCAGCACAGCCAGTGCCACCACGCAGGCAGCCCACAATCCCACGCATCAGAGCCAGTCCATTCAACCTCACCGCTGAGCAGATCCACACCCTGTACCATTTGGACCGGGACACCATCACCACCATCGTGGACATGATACACAACGACATCGTCAGCATGATAGAAACACCCACCGCCATCCCACCCCTACTGAAGGTAGTGTCCGTGCTCCACTTCCTGGCCACAGGCACCTACCAGCACTCAGTGGGGCACTTGCATGGCATTTCACAACCATTATTCTCACGTACACTGATCCAAGTGCTCAATGCCCTCCTCAAGCACACAGACGACCACATCTCATTACCACGGTCTGCCCAGGAGATTGCAAACACCAAAGTGGGTTTCCATGCACTAGCCGGCATACCTGGTTGCATTGGTTCCATTGACTGCACCCATGTGGAATTGGTGGTCCCACATGCCATGGAGGTACCGTACCGCAACCGTAAACTATTTCACTCAATCAACGTGCAGATGGTCTGTGACTCCAACAGGATCTTCACACATTGTTGTGCCTGATTCCCCGGATCAACCCATGATTCAATGGTCCTGAGGAACTCCACAATATCACGCAACATGGCGCGACATGCAGGGCCAAGATCCTGGCTACTTGGTGAGTCTCATGTCATGGCCATGGAAATGTGAAGTGGGTAGGTGATCGACGTACCAATGCATACTTTACCTGGCTGAACGGGGGGGGGGGAATGATGCATACTTTACCTGGCTGAAAGGGCAGGGGGGGAATGATTTATACTTTACCTGACTGAAAGGGGGGGTATGATGCATAATTTACCTGGCTGAAAGGGGGGGGAATGATGCATACTTTACCTGGCTGTGAGTAGCGGAGGCAATGGAGCCAGCTCATACCCTAAAGCAGCACAAACGTCAGCTGACACCTGTACACATAATGCCCGATGTAAGCAGCCCTACCATGTGAATGAAGGTGTGTCCCAACCATGACACAACCATCTGCAAGTGCATTGTACCCATTCGGACAACATTGACTTCAACGAAATGCACCTACATGCACGGCACCAAACACCATCAACTGAAAGGCCTGTCCCCCATAACTGCGCACATGACGGACAGAAACATCAATACACCATTACACAGACACCAAGGCCCCACAAATGTCCCATCAACATCAGTAGTGCTCAGTGGGGTCATCATGAGGCTGACAGCAATGTTGCCATGACGTGAGCGTTGATATCACAGGACACGTGCCAGGTCACCAAAACAAACGCCATGAACGAACACAGTGGATGGGCACTCACAAGGCACTTGACCCCCCTGCATACATTGGTTGTTGGCATACAAAACAGTCCATGAGAGTAATACACATATACCGGTCACATAGTGTGAATCCATTTGTGCATGTTAAATTGGTACGAAGTAACAGTCAAATGCATGCCATGGTGGCACATCATGTTTGGTATTTGATGTCATGAGTGACACATACATTGTTGCCCACCTACAGGTGATGCAGGCTATCCCCTGAAGAGGTGGCTCCTTACACCAGTCCGGAACCCACAAAACGAGCACGAGGAGGACTTCAACCGTGCACATACACGTACCCGTGTGGTGATTGAGCAGGCATTCGGCCTACTGAAGGCACGTTTTCGCTGCCTCAGCAAGTCTGGTGGGGCACTCCTGTACCGCCATGAGATGGTTGCAAAGATCGTCATGGCATGTGTCATGCTACACAATATGTGCATCAGACGAAATGTGGCGCTGCCCCCTGACGCTGAACTGCAACCACCTGACGATGAGGATGAGGAGGGTGGGGATGGAGCAGCACCTCAGGGAGGCAGCGATGCACAGGAGGGGCGTGAAATGCGTCAGACTCTGATCAACCAATGTTTCTAGCACACACGAATGGGGGGTGTCACATGGAGATGGCAATTGGGGCACTGTGTGTGTCTGGGATATGGACACTATGGACTCTTCACCAATAAAGCACACATACGCAATAAGCAAAGTCCATACATGTGACTTCTGATAAAGAGAAACTTGTATTATAAATGTGAATTCAATTAACACACCCACTCCTGCCTCCCCCCTCAACTCCCCAACACACCCACTCCCGCCCCCCTCAACTCCCCAACACACCCACTCCCGCCTCCCCCCTCAACTCCCCAACACACCCACTCCCGCCTCCCCCTCAACTCCCCAACACACCCACTCCCGCCTCCCCCCTCAACTCCCCAACACACCCACTCCCGCCTCCCCCTCAGCTCCCCAACACACCCACTCCCGCCTCCCCCCTCAACTCCCCAACACACCCACTCCCGCCTCCCCCCTCAACTCACCAACACACCTACTCCCGCCTCCCCCCTCAATTCCCCAACACACCCACTCCCGCCTCCCCCCTCAACTCCCCAACACACCCACTCCCGCCTCCCCCCTCAACTCCCCACAAAAGTGCGTGGATCCCTGTGTCAAAGTGCCCAATGTGGAATTGATCCACTGGGTGGACTCTACTGGCAGCCCCCTCTGCCAGCCCCTGGGTCACCCCTGCCTGTACTCCGCAGGTTCCTGGCCGACCTGCGTACGGGGCTGCTTGGGGCAGAACTGGCAGCAGAGGAGGTACTGGGCTGCTCGCTACGACGCATGTCCCTCATTGTCTGTACGAGTTCACAGGCAATTTTGGCTGCTGTGGTTTTTAGTGGGTCCTGCCGAGGTGGAGGGTTGGTGTGCTGTTGCCTCTGGCCTGGCCTTCTTGGAAGGTGTGGTGCCAGTCTCGTCCTTGCCGGTGTCCGATTGGGAGCCTGTGGTGGAGCAGAGGAGGGAAAGTGTTATTGATGGGTCAGCGGACATTGAGCAGGCATTGTGATGACTGCCATGAATTTGATGGATAGATGGTGCACTTTGTAGGATGTGACATACAGGTTGTCTCCCTTTTGGGTGGGTTGAGCATGCAGGAATGTGGGTGCCTACTGTGGAGTGTGCATACTGCATGTGTACAGGGTGTAGGTCAATGATGCCTGTTGCCAGTCTTCTGCTGATGTGTTGCGTTAATCCTATAGAGCAAGATTGTGATTCCCATGTATGTGGACTTCAGGGGGTTTCGTATGGCTTAATTTGAGGCACCTACCTCTGTCACCTGATGTCGGGGCTACTCTCTCCATTCCACCGACCCCCTCGATGCTCTCAATGCCGATAGTTGTGGCACATATCTCCTCCCACGGCTGCATTTTAATTGGGGAGTCTGCTCCTCCGCCAGTTGCCATGCCCATGTTGCGGTTGGCCGACAGTATGCTCCTTACCCGGAGCCGGAGGTCGTCCCACCTTTTACGACACTGTTTGGTGGTGCGGGGTGTAATTCCTACGGCACTGACCCGTTGTGCAACTAGTTCCCATATCGCCTTTTTCCGTGCTATTGCCGGTCTGCTCATTTCGGTGGAGAATACAATGTCCGCCTTTTCCTGGAGCGTTTCCGCCAACATTGTTAGCTCTTCCCTACTGAAGCGGTCCTGCCGCTGCCGATCGCAGGCTTTTTTGACAACTTTTGGCATTGTGGGGTTGTGTGGATGTGGGTGTAGTTTTCTGCGAGGTCTCGGGGTCAGGTGTGCAGTGGTTGTGGAGGATTGCAAAGGATTGTGTTTTTGAAGATGGCCGCCGTGCTCTTTCCCGTTCCGGTGCGATAGCGTAATTTCCGGGTCCGGTTTTTTACTGTCACCGCTAATAGCAGTCACTGCTAATAGCGGTGGTCGCTAACATCGGTGGGTAGGGTGGCGGTGGTGCAGTTTACACGGCATACGATGGTGGTAACTGACGTTTTTGGGAGATTACCGGCATGGCACTGATTACATTAACGGCATGGCGCAATGCTCGTGCCCGAGAGGTCGTAATTTACCTCTTTTAACGGTTCATGACCAGCACGGATACGTTAGTTGCGCCATGCCGGTAATGTCCATTACTTACCGCCGGGGTCGTAATGAGGGCCACTATGTTGACCCCAACCCCCCCGCCCCTGTGACAAATATCCTGCATACCTACATTAATGGGGGAGGCTCCCTAACATGGTCGCACTCTAACTTAGTCCCGAGAGCAGGGTACCCCTGGTGCCTCACAAAGTTTGTAGCGGCCCGATTCCAATCTGCCAATTCTCATGATGGCTGGTGCTGACATTCCCTGCAGGAATGCTGTGGTAGCCGACCCAATCCTGAAACTGTGTGGAGACCAACCTTTCCTGTGGATGCCCAGTGCCCCCTGTGAAAACAAAAAGAAGATATCGAGGCTGAGTACCCCAAAAGGAAATACACCAAACGCGGGTTACAAAGGAACATACAAAGATCTTTATTTTATTCTGAACAGTTTCAAAGGACAAAGAAACAGATAGCTATCGGCGCTAAGTACAACACAGCGAACTCCAGCTTGGTTCGGTGTGCTCAGTGAGTGGGACTGTACATTAGAATAGTCACACTTTTTATACTCTCAAAATCATGATGTTCAACCCACTTCCAAGTTAATACAAGTTAATACATCACGGATCTAGGGTTCGTGCCGAGTTTACGCATCTATACATTTAGGGATTACTTTTAATACATTCACTAATAAGTCACAATAGCAACTGTATGTCTTAGGATTTCTCGTAGAGCCTTCTCAAACAGTTTTATACAATATAGTCAAACAAGTGTTCACATTTCGGTATTTCAATACATTGTGTTTAACATATGCTCGCGGTTTAGCTCGCTGGCGCAGGTAATCCTCTACATACAGGTCAGCGAAGGACAAGGTCTCAGTTCATGACCCTAACATGTGGCCTGCAGGCAAGTTATATATTGGCTTGTACTCAGAGGTCAAGACGGCCATGTTACATTCGGAATGACACTGTCCACCATCTTAGAACACAGGGTGACTTTAGAGGGAGAATCTAAAATGGTGGGCAGACCTAAAATGGCGGCTTACACTGATTTAAGGTCAAGACCTTGCAACGCGGATTTCCTCCCAAGTGGCTTATAAGCAGCTTGGCGTAGGCCAATATACATATTTTCATACAGTATTGAAGGCACGATATGATTTTCCGTTCGACACCCCCAAGAAAGCTGACAAAATGTTCCTAAATTGGAACACAGTGAGAGGGGTGTTGTCAGCATGTACTAGGAGTGGGTGTCACCCATTGGCCTATTGGGTAAGAAGAGCCTCAAGAGGCAGATCGGGCAGCAGTCCTGCAGAGGGGACGCATGCCTCTCCACCCATTTCCCCTTTCCCAACGGATCCGTATTACATCTACACCAGGTCATACTAAAGAAGAAAACGTTGCCAACTGCGATGGCCCTCCCTGAGCTGTTATTTTTTCCAGCTGAGACCAGCTCGCTGATCCTGAATGCACCGAAAAGTGCCAATGTAAACGCGAGCCTAAATAGTGACAGCTCGTAAGCGTTAAAGCGTTAAAGCACACTCCCGCCAAGGCTATCTGTAATTTTAAACCCAAACCAATGGGTTTGCGCCTGTCGTGTTTGGGCCCCTCCATCCTGCCCCAACCCTGTAATGCAGTGCGCACCAAAAACCCCTTTGTGGGATCCCCCCGCTCCCGCTTACAATAAAAAGCCACCCCTGCCAGGTGGGCTCTTGCCTAGCTCTTAGATTTTCCTTCTCTGTGTGCCCACAACACAAATGCGCGCACTTGCTCCTCCAAGGCGCTTCCCGAATTCCCGTCCATTCCAATGACACAATTACACTAAAAAACTTACTGTAGCTGTGCTGGTACCTGGACCTAATGCCTGGTGTGAGTGATCGCTCCCCCAATTGACAGAGCGCCCTGTCCCTGTAACCAGCTGCCACCACTCGCTCCAGAACTGTGCCCCTCTCAGTTTGACTGCAGGATGGGCCTTCCCGAAACTTGGTTGACTGAAATCAAGAACAAGCATCTGCAGCAATATTTACAACACCCTGAGCATGCCGTGCCCTAAAGTCAAAATTGCTGTATAAGCAAATCTCGACCAATTTTCTCAACAAGCTGAGCCCGGGCGGGCAAGAAGTGGACTGTAAATTAATGGCTTGTACCACAGCCTTGTTGTCTGACCAAAAATGCACCCTTATGCCATTGTTGGGGCCACCTCTGAGCACACCACTCCTGCCATAAGATAACCGCAAAGCCTTCTCTGCCCGATGCATCTGAATACATCTGCAACTCCCCTCTCGTCCCCCAGGGTGTTCTCCAAAGCTGAATCCCATTGAATCTTTTAAGAAATGAAAGCCACATTTATAAGTCATCTTTCAGGCCGCAGCTGAGGCGAATGTGGTGGTGTTTTTGTTGGACTCTGGCGGTTGCCCTTGAGAGCCTGCGTGCCAACACCCTGCCTGCAGGGATTACTTTAGAAGCAAAATTCAGCTTGCCCAATAACTGCTGCCTTCTTTCCAATTTCTATGCCCAGGAATGTTAACATCTCCGAGGGGCCCTGTGTCTTCTTGGGTGCCAATGGTATGCCTAGTCTGCCCACTAATTCCTGAAACGTAGACTGCACGAGAGTGCAGTCGGTCAACCCTTCTGTCCCCATGAACAGAAAATCATCCAAGTAGTGGACAATGGCACCCCTCTGCACCTCCCTACGAGTTGCCCATTACAGAAAAGTGCTGAAAGCTTCGAACAATGCACAAGACACAGAGCAACCCATCGGCATGCATTCATCCACATAAAAACTGCCCTCCCATTGGAATCCCAGCATATGGAAACTGTCATGGTGCAACCGGAATGCCGACTCAATGTCCACCTAAGCCAAAAGTGCATTCCTGCCCATGCCAGCCACCAACGCCTGGTCGAAGGAAGTATAGTGCACCGAGCAGTGCTTGGGGTTGAGCCAATCGTTTACTGAGTCCCCCCCTAGGATATGCCAAGTGGTGAATCAACCTGAACTACCCTGGTTCTTTTTTGGGCATGATGCCCAGTGCAGATACTATAAAGATGGGCAGGGGGCTCTGAGCGAAGGGGCCAGCAACCCTACCGAGCACCAGTTCCCTCAATATTTTCTCGCACAGAACCCTAGGCTTCTCTAGTGCACAAGGTAGATTATTAGCCACCCGGACCGTCAGTGGGCCCTCGTAAGGGAGGTGGAGCTCGTCCATAAATCCTTCAAACAGTAAATCTCTCTCACGCTGCTTGGGTACTCATTCAATACTCCTGCAACACGTGTGACCACAGGAGATGGACCTTTGGCCCATTCACCACTACTGAGCTTTTTTGCTCTGGCCCCTGCCCTACCGGCACCTTTACTTTTGATGCCCAGCCAGAGGGGCGTCCTGTGATGTAGACTGTCCCAATAGCGCCCCCTCCGGGGGCCGGTTAGCCTCTGAAACTTTGCACCATGTCAAGTACATTTTTGCACAGTATTAGCACTAGAGCAAAGTTTGCACTGATGCAAAAACACATTGTGGCTGCATTAGAAAACCTTTGCACCATGGCAAGGGACATTTTGCACAGTATTAGCACTAGGGAAAAGTTTGCGCTAGTGCAAAAGAAATTGAGGCCTAGTTAGAAAAACTTTACACCATGGCAAGTGCAAGTTTTGACGGTATTAGCACTAAAGCAAAGATTGGCCTCGTGCAAAAGAAATTGGGACCAAGTTAGAAAATCTTTGCACCATTGCAAGTGCAATTGTGCATGATATTAGCACTAGGGTAAAAATTGTTCTAGTGGAAAAATAATATAATTTTAATGCATTTTTGCACCAGGGAAAAGTTTGCAGTTACAATGGTGCAAAGGTGTTCTAACATGGCCCCAATGGTTTTAGCACCAGGGCAAGTTTGCACTCGCACCATTGCATAGTTTCTGTAATCTGGCCCCAGGAAAGCTGTGCTGAGGCGCACCAGGATGCAGTTTGAGACTGAGGGAAAAGGGGAGCGGGGGAGATGTTTGCACTGGGGTGTGTGAGGGAGATAATGCTTGGTGCTGGGCTGTTCTGGGAGAGCTGACATCCCCCGGCTGCGCGGGCTGCAGCTGCGCGTGGATGGAACTAGCGGAATGCAGGGTGCAGTGCAGGGAGGATGAATTCTAGATGTATTTAGCTATTCACAGAGTACATAAATAACTGTACAAACTCACACATCATGGGAGCTCACATTCTCCTGGGCACTAACTGATGTACATGCGTAAACTCACACATCATGGGAGCTCACATTCTCCTGGGCACTAACTGATGTACATGCGTAAACTCACACATCATGGGAGCTCACATTCTCCTGGGCACTAACTGATATACATGCGTAAACTCACACATCATGGGAGCTCACATTCTCCTGGGCACTAACTGATGTACATGCGTAAACTCACACATCATGGGAGCTCACATTCTCCTGGGCACTACGGAGCTCACATTCTCCTGGGCACTAACTGATGTATATGCGTAAACTCACACATCATGGGAGCTCACATTCTCCTGGGCACTAACTGATGTACATGCGTAAACTCACACATCATGGGAGCTCACATTCTCCTGGGCACTACGGAGCTCACATTCTCCTGGGCACTAACTGATGTATATGCGTAAACTCACACATCATGGGAGCTCACATTCTCCTGGGCACTAACTGATGTACATGCGTAAACTCACACATCATGGGAGCTCACATTCTCCTGGACACTAACTGATGTACATGCGTAAACTCACACATCATGGGAGCTCACATTCTCCTGGGCACTAACTGATGTACATGTGTAAACTCACACATCATGGGAGCTCACATTCTCCTGGGCACTAACTGATGTACATGCGTAAACTCACACATCATGGGAGCTCACATTCTCCTGGGCACTAACTGATGTACATGCGTAAACTCACACATCATGGGAGCTCACATTCTCCTGGGCACTAACTGATGTACATGCGTAAACTCACACATCATGGGAGCTCACATTCTCCTGGGCACTAACTGATATACATGCGTAAACTCACACATCATGGGAGCTCACATTCTCCTGGGCACTAACTGATGTACATGCGTAAACTCACACATCATGGGAGCTCACATTCTCCTGGGCACTACGGAGCTCACATTCTCCTGGGCACTAACTGATGTATATGCGTAAACTCACACATCATGGGAGCTCACATTCTCCTGGGCACTAACTGATGTACATGCGTAAACTCACACATCATGGGAGCTCACATTCTCCTGGGCACTACGGAGCTCACATTCTCCTGGGCACTAACTGATGTATATGCGTAAACTCACACATCATGGGAGCTCACATTCTCCTGGGCACTAACTGATGTACATGCGTAAACTCACACATCATGGGAGCTCACATTCTCCTGGACACTAACTGATGTACATGCGTAAACTCACACATCATGGGAGCTCACATTCTCCTGGGCACTAACTGATGTACATGTGTAAACTCACACATCATGGGAGCTCACATTCTCCTGGGCACTAACTGATGTACATGCGTAAACTCACACATCATGGGAGCTCACATTCTCCTGGGCACTAACTGATGTACATGCGTAAACTCACACATCATGGGAGCTCACATTCTCCTGGGCACTAACTGATGTACATGCGTAAACTCACACATCATGGGAGCTCACATTCTCCTGGACACTAACTGATGTACATGCGTAAACTCACACATCATGGGAGCTCACATTCTCCTGGGCACTAACTGATGTACATGCGTAAACTCACACATCATGGGAGCTCACATTCTCCTGGGCACTAACTGATGTACACGCGTAAACTCACACATCATGGGAGCTCACATTCTCCTGGGCACTAACTGATGTACACGCGTAAACTCACACATCATGGGAGCTCACATTCTCCTGGGCACTAACTGATGTACATGCGTGATTGAGCAACCACTGTAACTGTTGTATCCGTGTAACCTGTGTAACCTTGCGTCCATGCTCTAATTATTGTATTTGATGTAATCATGCAAATGTACTTATCCTCCTTAACCTGCAACCATGTAATAATGTCAATGCCATGTAATAACGTACCCGCTGAGATAACAACTCAGCCTAAGTGCAACCATGTAACCTTATCTTCCTTTACTGACAAAAACAGCGCCTAGATGCCCTCAGCCTTGGAGTGATATATACATTTCAAAATAAATAAATAAATATTTGCAAGTCGGGAGGCGAGGGGAGGAATGGGGTGAAGAACTGGGCAGCACCATCTCTCGGGAGAGCAGCCCACATTACTCTCAGCCAACCAGATCAAAGGGGTGCACGTTTAACATATGAACAAAGGAGGGGGGACAGGGGGCCTCGGGGGACAAGGCGCCTGCGATGGGAAGTACTTGACCCATCGCGGGGTGGCTAATACGCCCCCATGGCACTGCTAATGGTTTCGGGGCCGGCGCATTCGTCCCGCCATCAGAGCGGGTAATGGGTCATCGCCGCTGCCATCCCCCGAGCATAAGCTTTAGGCGCTAATGAGAGCCAGGTGTGCGTGTCTCGGCGGGGGGTTGAGGGGGGCTGCTGCACAGATCTGCATGTGCACGGCTCTGATGGGGGCGCGCTGAGCACGGCATTCAGCCCCCCCGCCTGGCAGCGGAGTGCCTCTGCCCACGCTGGAGACGCGCTGGCCCCCACGGGCGGGGCGGGCAGGATGCGGCTCCTATGCCACCAGAGACGTGAAATCTTCCATGCGCCCAGTGCTGCGCCCCCTGCAGGAACGCCACCTCTACTGCACGGGCGGCGACAGACCACCAAATGCGGGATCAGAACGGTACATCGCCTTTCCCCCAGATCCTGCAATCTCGCCGCCACGACAAAACAGCGCCTCGATAGCAACGCAACGATATTCTCCACAGATCGATATTCTGGATAAATACTATATATGTTTTCCCGTGCCTGTGATTTCTTCCCCAAGCCCTTAACCCTGCAAGGCGCCACCGGCACACAGGCGCCCAGGCGCGACCTCATGTCCAGCAGAACGACGAAGCAATCAGCGACGAAATGACAACGCGGCGTTAATGACAGTGTCTCCATGTGGCTGACGATTGACTAAATCAATATTGTTTTAACCGTTTATATGCCGACACAGAGTTACCCAACGTGCATTTAAATAAAGAGTCATTTAACCCGTACAACTACTCACGATTAAAGTGCTGAAATACTATTTTATGAAGTATCTTTCAAGAACTTAATTTGAATTTACGTCGCACTCATAAAGGCGAGGGTTTTGTGTTCCTGGGTGGGGGCGGGGCGGGGGACAAACTCTTGTAATGGACTAATGCGGTGCGTACACAATAAAACGAAATTATGGACGTATTTGAGGTGAAAGTGCCGATATATTTTTGAGTTTATTATTATCGTTGCTGCATCCTTAATTTGAGAAAATACATTCCCCTAAAAGTCGGCTGCGGATTGTGGCACTCGGAGTTGTGGCGCCAAACAGTTTGAAAATGTTTTAGGAGAACGTGTCGCAAAATTATTTTCTTACGTTTCCGATGTAATAAAGAAAGAGGGATTCGGGCGGTTTTGCTTAAGGGTTAAATGTGGTGTACTTTTGTACACAAAAACCACGACTCTTGCATACGGAAATAAGATGTACACTAAGGCAGAGTGGAAGCTGCGCTCTCAGTGCGCGTTCACGTCCCTTCTTTCCGGAATTAGTCATTACGGAGTCGTGGAAGCTGCGCTGTCAGTTCGAGTTCCTTCTTTTCGGATGTAGTCATTATGGAGTATGGAAGCTGCGCTGTCAGTGCACGTTCGTTCTTTTCGGATTTAGTCGTTACGGAGTCTGGAAGCTGCACTGTCAGTGCGCGTTCCTTCTTTTCGGATGTAGTAATTACGGAGTCTGGAAGCTGCGCTATCAGTACGCGTTCCTTCTTTCCGGAATTAGTCATTACGGAGTCGCGGAAGCTGCGCTGCGCTGTCAGTGCGCGTTCCTTCTTTTCGGAATTATTAATTACGGAGTCGCGGAAGTTGCACTGTCAGTGCGCGTTCCTTCTTTTCGTATGTAGTCATTACGGAGTCGTGGAAGCTGCGCTGTCAGTGCGCGTCCCTTCTTCCCGGAATTAGTCATTAAGGAGTCGTGGAAGCTGCGCTGCCAGTGCGCGTTCGCGTCCCTTCTTTCCGGAATTAGTCATTACGGAGTATGGAAGCTGCGCTGTCAGTTTGAGTTCCTTCTTTTCGGATGTAGTCATTACGGAGTCTGGAAGCTGCGCTGTCAGTGCACGTTCGTTCTTTTCGGATTTAGTCATTACGGAGTCTGGAAGCTGCGCTGTCAGTGTGCGTTCCTTCTTTTCGGATGTAGTCATTACGGAGTCTGGAAGCTGCGCTGTCAGTGCACGTTCGTTCTTTTCGGATTTAGTCATTACGGAGTCTGGAAGCTGCGCTGTCGGTGTGCGTTCCTTCTTTTCGGATGTAGTAATTACAGAGTCTGGAAGCTGCGCTGTCAGTACGCGTTCCTTCTTTCCGGAATTAGTCATTACGGAGTCGTGGAAGCTGCGCTGTCAGTGCGCGTTCCTTCTTTTCGGAATTATTAATTACGGAGTCGCGGAAGTTGCACTGTCAGTGCGCGTTCCTTCTTTTCGGATGTAGTCATTACGGAGTCGTGGAAGCTGCGCTGTCAGTGCGCGTCCCTTCTTCCCGGAATTAGTCATTAAGGAATCGTGGAAGCTGCGCTGCCAGTGCGCGTCCCTTCTTTCCGGAATTAGTAATTACGGAGTCGTGGAAGCTGCGCTGCCAGTGTGCATTCCTTTTTTCCAGAATTAGTCATTACGGAGTCGTGGAAGCTGCGCTGTCAGTGCGCGTTCCTTCTTTCCGGAATTAGTCATTACGGAGTCGTGGAAGCTGCGCTGTCAGTGCGCGTTTCTTCTTTCCGGAATTAGTCATTACTTTCCGAAATGAGTCCTTATGCAGTCTTCCTTATGTTAGACGATGGCAAATGCATTCGCAACAATGTGTCCATTTCATCATGACTGCACTGCTCGTGCCCACAGCCACAGGTGATTCTGAAACACTGTCCCCACGTGTCACTGGTTAATGAATGAGGGTATTTTCTAATATTCACGTGCCTTGTTTTGCCCCTGTCACTCCTTTCCACGAGCCGCTAGTGACAGGGCTTGATTGCATTGAGCCAACCCCCCCCCCCCCCAAACACCCCTAACTCCCCGCACTTTCCCCGCCACTCCCCCTTGGCCGCCACTCGTGTCCCCTCGCTTTTCTTCACCAACAGCTGTTTGAAACGGCCGGATACCGGGTGAAGCGCTACACAGCTAAACAACCTACCTAACATGAAAGCACTAGGGGCCCTCGAAGCTGGTGACCTCCGAGGAGCAGGAGTTGTCGGACATTTTTATCTAATCGTTTTCCCCTAGCCGCGTCCACTCCTGCGCCCACTTGTATAGTTTTTTTTTATAATAATAATACTGGTGTCGGGGAAATAGTAACATTTGCACACTCCATTAAAACGTACAACAACAAAAATGCAATTTAGATTTCACACACATTTCGTACAATTCATAACGATATGTATCATTGGCAGGCATTTTTTTCCGTGACCTTACTCCCAAAAAAATGCAGGTAATGTCAGATATGAGTTTCCTGTTCAAAAAAGCAGTTTTTAAATTTGGCCCCAAGTTGATCTTCGTAGTTTTTAGGACATGCAGAGTTTCCTCCAGAACTATTAGTACACTTTTTATCCACAACCGACTGATGAAAGGCGGAGCCGCCACGCGTTACGTCTGGGCGGAGGATGAAGATGGCCCGATGGCCAAGACGGAAACACATCCTTTCGTTTTCATTCTTTCTTACTTGTAAAGTAGCACCTGTCAGCGACGCGCAAAATGAGCGTTCGATGATAAGACATTTAAGTGTAAAAAACAAAAAAAACAACAGCAGGGGGCCTGATTCACACGGCGTTTCTGCAGTGGAATATCCCATTGAAACCAAGCGTTGTGAATCAGGGCCAGAAACTCTGTAGGGAGGGGAAGCGGATTCAGAGGCCGGCCAGAGTCTTGGCTCACCCTGGGGTGAGGGACAACACCGTGTGATGTAAACACACTCTTACACCGCGCACCATTCATTGTTTAACGTGTTATCTCTGGGGGCAGAAATAACACCGTCCTTCAAAGCAGTGCCTTTCCAAGCACCGCACCAGGCGGACGTGTATCTACTAATTGAGAACCAAGGCCTATGGAAACGAAGCCTGGTAAAACGACGAGTGCTGAACCGGCCAAGACGAGAGTAACGTTATTCATTAGCTCCAAGAGGCGGTCCCGTGTGTGCTGTCCGCGCTAGATAATCTCATCAGGGCAGCTCCCAAGGGAGTGGAGAACTAGGAAAAATCTAGCCACAGAACCTGTCAGAGGCAATGAAAGTGACAGCAAAGCTCCCTACCACATGCACCCGACTCCCCTCCCCCACAATGAGCTGTAATGGCATGGATGGGAGAATGTTGAATCCCCTGTGCAATAGTGTCTGTGTCATATGTGAGTGCAGGGTGGCTGGAGTGAGCACGTGTGTTCGAGAGCAGAAACTGGGCAAATAACGAGGCGTTTGTGGGCCTTTTCGAGTGCATCCCGAATTCACGTGAATCGGGATGGCTTTAAGATCCCCAGAAACTAGGTGGATCCACAGAAACTAGGGGAATCACCCTGCGCCTGTTCAGAACAGACGCAAGGCCAGTGGGAGCAATTCATGGCAGGGCACTTGGGATTCGGTCATGATTTGTTTTTAAAGCGTGACAGTCGCGGCTTAAACTGCCTCTGTCCTACTTGCATTTCTATCCCCCAAATGGGGATAGAAATGCTTTTTTATTTTCTCGGGAATTTCGCCCCCAGCAAGCATGCACTCCCGACACATGCGAGGGGGCTGGACAATGCATCTTTGCGCTACTGTCCAGCCCCTCCTGAAATGCACAGGTCACTTTTGACAATATGGTCATCTGAGCATTTCTGCAATGAGTGCACACGAACGGAGAGTGCTTTCTTTGCGCGTCCCCTTAATTTGCGCTCACATTTAAGAATCTGGCCCTTTAAGGGTCTGCTTCATGGAATTTTTTGCACAGTTCAAAATGAATTTGCACTGCTGAAAAGTGACTTTGCACTGCCGACGCAAACCCTGATTCATGGAACTGTGCAAATTGTATTTTTGTTTTGCAGTGCAAAGTCAGTGCAAGTGGCCATTTTTGCAGTACAAAATGTCTTTGCACTGGAAGAATACACTTTGCACTGTTGCATGAATCAGGGTTTGTGTCCGCAGTGTAAAGTCACTTTGAACCGTGCAAAAAAATCCATGAATCGGGCACTGAGTGTTTTATTTGTGATTATTCGTTTTGGGAACTGAACTGGCTTTGCACAACAGAAGACAATTGCTTTTGCGCCGCTTTGCAGGCTGCTGCTTCTGTCAAAATGTTTGTAAGTACGTCTAGACGAGATGTTATAGACTGCATTCCAAGCATTCTGATTGGCGGAGAAGGCCTAACTTGGAACCCGTGTGCCTATTAAGCAATAAGGGTGCATTCTGAAAATCCTAAAAAAAATATCAACTTTCTCCAAACAGGTGAGACGAATTATATTCCAATAGGGAAAACCATTGCAAGACCGCAAACCATATTCATTTTACATGTAGGGGCAGAGGTATATCACATTAAGGATATTCATCCGACATGGGGTGGGGCTCTAAATTGGCAACATCAATATGCGACACACTTTTTGCATGCGCCAATTTATGCGCCAATTCATGCGCCAATTCATGCGCCATGCGCCAATTCATGCGCCAATTCATGCGCAAATTCATGCGCCGGGCAATGAGACATGGTTGACGCTTCTACGCGCTTCCCAGAAATGATCCCGATTTCAGACTTTTTGATTATTTTGAAATCCCTCGTCTAACAAATCAACACGCACGGCTTAACTGTACGTCCTTTCGTTGCTTTTGGATCTAGTCTCAAAACAATTCAAACACATTTTTTTTTACACCAGAGCCTAGAAAGCATACGAAAATGTTTGCATATGTGCGAAAAAGAATCGATTTTACATTTTTTTTTCTTCTCCCATTTCACTGCATATATGTGTGGGGGAAGGGCACAGTATATAATGAATGATGGAGGGAGTAGGGGGGGTTGCCGGAAAGTTTCCGCCTTAACAGAAATCGACATTTTCGTCTGTCGCAGTAAAATCGGCACAGTAATCTCATCGTTCCACCGACTTCAGTCAGTACCCCACTTTATTCGAGGAAGGCAGCCCCCACCTTCCCTTTTTTGCAGTGCATCTAATAGCTGCTGATGGGTAAGGTGGCTCCTTCCTGACTCCCGAACCCGTCCTCCCCTTCCCCCCCTCCCCCCACTCCACCCCTCCCCCCCCCCCTGTGGGGACAGTTCTCGCCGGGTGCGGAGGATGGGGACTGGCCGCACCTCCATATCTCCGGCGGCGGTGCTTTCCCGCTTGGGAAGCAACAGTGCAACCTGCTCACTGGGGCCCTTTGAAGGCCTCCCTGTCTGACACGTGATGGCGCCAGTCTTCACGCTCCTCGCCTCCGGGTAGTCTTGTTCTTCTCGCCAATGGAACCCTCTGTCTTAGGGTCCTTTCTTCAGCTCCTGTGCAGAGCTTTCCATAGAGACCTGCCAGGCATCTGTACCCAGCAAGGGCCCTGAGATACTTCAAATACGTGTGGAACTACCCCCCCCCCCCTTACACACCCTCCTTTCTTTTACTGTCAGCAGGCTTCGCTTCACCTTCATGCTGCCGCAGCGCCTTCTTCAGGTAAGGGGAGGTTTCACCCAACTCGGTGTGTAACTTTGAGGTTCATCGTGCCATTCCATCGAGTTCCCTGTGGAGAACACCGTGCAGGATTTCAGCACCGATCCGACACGCAAGTCATGGAGCAGCCGCAACACCAGGTGGCGGGAGGGATGGGGGATTCAAGTTGGGTCTGTGGCTGTGCCTTGAGGCCTTTTGCAGGCGCTAGGGCAGACTTTTGGGAGACACGACTAGCGATTCTAGCCCCTGCCCTCATTGCTGGACACAGACCTAACACACACTGTTCATTCCCCGGACAGGTTAACAGCACCTGGGCATGTTAGAGTGAGGTTTGACGCAACACTCAGCCTGCCAAACAAGATAAGGATATTAAGCCTGCGTAGGCCATTGGTACGAGTGGGGGGAGGAGCCCGGGATGCTTTGCTATGTTAGGCATTTTCATCATCTAATACTTTGCTATGCCTTGTCATGCCCTTGTCCTGCCTTGCTAGGCCATTTTATGCCTGGCTAATTATGCCTTGATTCCTTGAGCTCCTCGTGAACCTGGTCACCATTCCATTTCTAGCATAAACTTTGCTGATCCCACGTGACCCATTGTGATTCTGCCTGCTGGGATGTGCTCCCATGTGCCCCACTGTCATTTTGCTTCTGTGTATCTCACTGTAATTTCCTCCTTCTGGGGTTTTGCCCCCTGGTATGCCATAGCCTGGCACACAGTAAAGTTAACACCCTACTGTGTTTTGCTCTCACATGCCCAAGGTAATTCATGTGATAGGCTCCTCGCTGTCGCACCTGGACCCTCATAGCCTTCTGATCTGTTCCTAGTGACCAGGGCCGGCCTTAAGGGCAGCAGCGCCCTGGGCGAATTGGCACCCTCTTATCCTCCAGCGCGCACCTCGTTAACAGAGGGTTGGGTGGAAGGGTGCAGGGCCAGGATGGGCCACTTTTATTTATTTTCTTAACCTCTTCGCTCCCGCGAGGAGTTTAAATAGGGTGCGTCAGCACCCCATTGTCATTGAATGAGCCCGCTGCCGCGGGTGTATTCAATGACAATGAGGCGCCTGCCACGCCTTCTGCCACCACGCCCTTGAAAGAATCCCCCGAGCTGACGTGGTGGGGAGCTAATAACACCTTTTGTCTTTAGGGGCGCCCGAAGCGGATGGGCACATTTAAATGCACCCGCGGCCACGGGCGCATTTTACAGCAAAAGGCCGTCTGCCGCGCCTTCTCCCATAATGCCAGCTCGGGGGAGCCATGACTGTACCTTGGATCCCCAGTACCTGACAGACACACACTGCTCCATGGACCCCTATCTCCTCACACTCACACGTAATCACATTCATAATTCATTTGATTATGTCTGAGTGTGAGGCACTAGCGCACCAGGGGCCAGGCATGGCATTTTCTTTTTACTAGGCATGGATGATGAATCAAGCATGATAAGTGTTATTATGTAGCCAGACTGGAATTTTAATGCAGCCAGTCTAGCCATTTCTCATTGTGGTATGACATTTTGTATTGGGCATCTTTGATAAAACAAGCATGATAAGTGTTCATATGTAGCTAGACAGGCATTTCAAGGCAGCCAGTCTAGCCATTTCTTACTGGCCATGACATTTTGTATTGGGCATCTTGGATAAACTAAGCATGATCAGTGACATTATTCTTACTGTGGCATGACATTTTGTATTGGGCATTTGGATAAAGCAAGCATGATTAGTGGTATTATTCTTACTGTGGCATGACATTTTGTATTGGGCATCTTTGATAAAGCAAGCATGATAGGTTTTATTATGCAGCTAGACTGGCATTTTAATGCCATCAGTCTAGCAATTTCTTATTGTGGTATGCCATTTGTTATTGGGTATCTTTGGTAAAACACGCATGATAAGTGTTATTTTAAAGCAAGAGTGGCATTTGTATGCAACCAGTATAGCCATTTCTTATTGTTGCATGACATTTTCTATTGGGCATCTTGGATAAAGCAAGCATGATAAGTGGCATTTTTCTTACTGCAGCATGACATTTTGTATTGGCATGTTAGATGAAGCAAGCAAGATAAGTATTGATATGTAGTTAGACAGGCATTTCAATGCAGCCAGTCTAACCATTTCTTACTGTGGCATGACATTTTGTATTGGGTATCTTGGATAAATCAAGCATGATCAGTGGCATTATTCTAACTGTGGCATGACATTTTGTATTGGGCATCTTTGATAACGCAAGCATGATACGTATTATTATGTAGCTAGACTGGCATTTCAGTGCAGTCAGTCTAGCCATTTGTTATTGTGGTATGACATTTTAGATTGGGCATCTTTTGATAAAGCAAGGGTAATATGTGTTATTAAGAAAAGACTGGCATTTTTATACAACTGTTGGGAAGGGGACACAGTCTTCCCACACCCCCAAGCGCTTCAGAATACGACAAAGACTGTGGAAGGTAATGTAAGAGACCAATGGTAGAGAGTGCCCTTAAAGACTCTACACGATCATATTATTGCATGCTTTTCAGATGTAGCGCATATGCGGGAACAAACGCATCTTAGATATTAGCAGCCATATTGAAATGCAAGGCCCAAAAGCAGCAGTCAGCATCCCAGGAATAGGCGAGAACAGGTGAAGAAAAACAGGTTTTATCCCGGGCACTGATGAGAAAGGCCAGTGACACAGAGATACTTAAACCCTTAATTGTTCTAAAAAGTTGCCAGCCACCATGCTCTGGGAAGAATGTGCCCTGCAAGGCCCCGGGAGGAGGGCTGTGCGTCTCTGTACGATACAATCCCATGGGAAGGAGTCCACAGGGCTCTGAATCCCACCAGTCCCAATTATAAGTTATAGCACCCAAGTATCCTATTCCTAAAACCCCTGAATTCCAAGGGACTAGCCAGCCCGAGACTACTGATCATAAAACTGCTAGACACCCGATTGATCAAGAAAGATCAGAAAGCAAGGCTCTCTTTCCTTCACTTTCAGGTCACGTGATTTGTGCTGCGAGGTGCAGGGAGGGATGAAATTATAACCCAGAACGAGGATGGGACCTTAGAGAGGTGCCGGCCTGCCTGGGAGCAAGTGAAGTGTGCGAGTTAGCATGACCTTGGATTTCCCCCCGGGCTCCTATCTTCTCATACCAGGTGTACTGCTATATTGATAGAGATGTGTTGTTTTAGTTTGCCACTAATTACAAATGACCCAGCTTGGGACCGCTGATGAATGCAACATCGGCCACGTGGGAGAAGATGAACGGACAGGGCTGGTCCAATGGCCTGGCATCCCCTATGGAGCAGGCTGTCCATTTTTAGATTCTCAACCAACAAACTACTCAAGTTTTTAATGTATGTAATGATGTCATTCATGATGCCTTGTACCTTCATAAGATTCTGTTCATGCCGATTTTGGCAGAACATTCTGTGGCAGCAGAGTTCTTCGTTGACGCTTCCATTTTTGTGTGGAAATAACCTTATTATCCTTGCAAGAGGTGTATTGGGCCATTTTCCCTAGTTGGTTGTATTTTTTCTGGTTTGAGCGTCTAAGGGTTTTTTTCTACGTTTGGTGGCCCTGACGTGATCCTAGCAGCCCATGCGACGACGGAGGCTTCCAGACAGCTTCTCTGAAGTGGCTGCGCCCACCTGCAGCAACCAGAACAAAGCGCACAGACCGCGGAGGTGTGCAGGAGCCGTTTTCCCATAATTCCTTTTTGCTCTTTGGAGCGGGTCACGGCTCCTGGGATAGTGCTTGCCGTTATTGGGACCGCGCAACTGAGGAGCTCGGATGAACACGCAGACGTGAGTACACCCCATGCAAGGGATAACAACGAGAGGCATGGCTTGAGAGAGTGTTGGACTAAACAAAATCAACAGGGACTATTTATGGGTATTTCAACTGTGTGTTGCCCAAAATCGTTTTCACACTAAGGAGGACACAGTTATGTCGAGTGGAGAAGAGTTTGTCAAAAAGCCAATATAACTAATTGCGCTTTCCAAGTCGTCTCTTGCGCACTTGTGTTGTGCTAAAAAACACATGCTCTACCGCCTTGGTTTTTGCATGTGTTGGCTGCCATCCAGATGAAAATGAACATTCATTTTAATAGGTTTTCTCTGGGTGGGCAGGTGCAGGTTTGGGTTGTTAAAACAGTGAAGAATTTTCTTCAGCGATGCCCCGTAACGCAGACAGAGACGACTGCTCCAAGGTTCCGGGCCGTCTCACCCACCGTGCAAAGTTACCAGACCACACGGAGCGGGGAGAGGTTTTGAAGATACGCAGGCAGTGCTGCCAGACGTGATGACCAGCAGGCACACACTCAGATGCCTTGCAAAGCCCTGATGAATGTGGCCCACTAATTTGTCCCACAGAAATCGGTTGGCTAGAGAACGACCAAACCTAATGCACAACATGAACCGCACAGGTTACGATCGTTCTGACTAAGGACCCCCTGCCTAAGTATCTAGGGGCCTTTCCTGTTTGAGGTGAATTACCTCCAGAGAGAACATCGCTGAAGAAAATTCTTCACTGTTTTAACAACCCAAACCTGCACCTGCCCACCCAGAGAAAACCTATTAAAATTAATGTTGTCCATATGAGTGTAGGAGTGTGGTAAGGACACGTGGCGAGATTCATTTTTCATTATTATTTTTGGTAATACAAGAGGATTTTATCGAGGAAAAACAGGAGTGTACGGAGCCTGTCCGAGGGAGGGAAGATGAAGGCGCCATTTTTTTTGTGACAAGGAGATAAAGGAAAAACAGGAGCTCCATATAATTAGAGGGCCCGGAGGAAGAAGTGGTTGTTGTTTTAGCTTGTTATATTAGCTTGTTGTTTTGGTGTATTATGAACTTTGTGCAAGAGGCAGAGGCCAGAGGTGGGGCAGTGTTGGCAATTTCTTTTAAGAGTGTGTAGTGTGATAGTGTATGTGTGTGTGTGTGCATGTGTGGAAAGGGGGGTAGAAGTGCTCACAGCAGGTGATGGGAAGGTGGCGGTAGTGGACTGCCTGTGACTGTTGTGATAAAAGCATATGCAGCATTTATTGTGCGGGTTGGGGAATTTTGAGCACGCAACTTGCAAGATGAAAGGGGGGATGCCCTTGGAGTACATGTATAGTGCATTACCATTGTACAAGGCTAAGATAGAGAAGTATCACAAACAGTGGGTGGTTTAGACACAAGGGGGTTGCCAAGCTCCTGACCAGAGGAGGGCACCCACAATCGAGGGATACTAGACCACATGGGCATGTTTCTAGCTGCTAAATATAAAGGTAAATAATTTCAAAAGAGAAAAGAGATATTGGATTTATGGAAGATGATAGAGGATGTGCAGGACCCTGATGGGGCTGGGACTTAGAATATCGAAGGGGCCTCCCTAGATGCCATGTCTATGTCTGTATACGAGTGCGGGACTTGGCTACATAAACGTTTGAGTATTGATAGTGTATTAAGATATATCTTTATTATTTCATGATTTCATCAAGAAGAACACAGACGTGACACATGTACCCCTAGCAAAATACTCGTCATAATATTCGTTATTTTACAGCCTCACGCATTAGCTAGCCATTACATATCTACAACCTGTCTTTGACAGTGTGTAAGCCTAATGGCAATACCTGTAATCTAAAGCCACATTCCATGACATTTTTCTTTACTTACACTTGCTATAATTCGAATACTACAGACACAGCAACTTATTACATTAAATTATAGCTCGCGGCTCTAAAATGTAACACAAGGAATACCTACACGGATTTACAATGAAGACCTATTGCCCCAACCAACATGGCCGACACGCGAGTGTACGTGCGGCCATATTGTTTATTTCACATTGCTAAGGACAACCATACGAACCGCGAGCAGCACATGCCATTCGCAGTCGACACAGCAGGACGCTGAAGCTGCACTCCAGGTAAGCCGTATAGATTGAACAGGCATACGCGATCCAAGATCGCAAGATATTTTAAGTGAATTAGTAAGATTAACAAGAGCAGGAGCTAATAGAATTGCTCTCTTTATGCTAGGCAGCGTTCTCTTGAAGATAACAACACGCACACAGACCGCGTGCATTTCGAAACTTGGCAATCAGGTTAGTGACAAAAAGCACATCACTTTAAGCATAGGCAAAAGATTTTTGAATGCATTTAATGTCGTGAAGAATCATTTTTGGCACAATACAGGTGATATTGCGCATGAAAATAAGGTTATACTGCACTCAACTGAATGTGATGGTGCCATGCAGGTATTCATTGAAGCACATATGTGATTACGTAAATTAGAATTTATTTAAGTAAATATGCGATTAATCAAAGTAGAATGCCATGGCCTATAAGGTATAACCATTATCATCTTAAGTAAAGTATGGGTATGCTTTGCTATGCCAGGGACACATGTAATGATGGAATCTTTTTCTTTTCTCTTTGTTCTTGCATTTTTGTTAAATATCTGTTTGTCCTTGTGGGCGCCCTGTTTGATTTGGCATAATTTGTGTTCTCTTAACGTACGGTGCACTGTCGAACTCTAACCTGATAATGTGGTGTTTTCTATTGAATGTTGATATTGCAATAATTACAATGTGTGCAACACAGTAATACCCTGGCTCTGAAGAAGGAAAACTCAGAAATGCATTAGCCATACGGGTTTCATATTTTGCCTCATTCTTCAGCAATAACTTCATTGGTGGAGTTTAAACCAATGAAGTACAAACATTTTTTCAAGAAGCTCTAATTTTGAAAATTAAATCAAGAATATGTTTTTTTGGACAAATCATCAAAGTGTGTCTTTTAGTTTATTGCAAATAGAAAGAAATTGACTCAATCCCAAGTGGGAAACTGGGGTGTGCGGCCCACACCGAAGGCATACATACCTAGGTCTTTTCTCTCCATGTTAATTTTCTGTGCCCTACACGGTGGCACAAGACAGTGGGCCGCACCCCACTAATAAATATATAATCCATAGGATTAAGAATTATCAGATTAAAAGGAAAAGTCCAGTTAAAGAAGCTGTGCACTCTCGCCTCTCTCTCTTTATCATTGAGTACTATGCAAGCCATCTTTTCTAAACATAGAAATATGTCACATATTTCTGTGTTTAGAAAAGATGGCTTGCAAAGTACACAAAGCATAGTAAGGTACGCACACAGGTATATAACATATATATATATATATATATATATATATTTGTGTGCATACCTTACGGTTTGCCTAGTTTTCAGGCCATCTTTTTAAACATTTCGGGTTAATAAAAGATGGCTTTGAAAGTACACAATTCAAGCCATCTTTTATAAAGCTTTGACTACGGACAAAATTGTCCGTCGGCAAAGCTTTATAAAAGATGGCTTGAATTGTGTACTTTTCAAGCCATCTTTTATAAACCTCGAAAAATGTCCAGGAATCCCAGGTTCGCCGAGGGTTAAAGACGCCTCAGCGACCTGGGGAAACAAAGGGACAGTAACTACCTCTGGTGACCCCTCGCGCGAGATGTCACCAGAGGCAGTAACTATGACTGACGGAAGTGCCAGCCAGGCACAGCATCGCTGTGGTTGGCTGCCACTTCTGTCAGCTAGCCTGACTTCATGGCAGGCGAATCTTCCGTCGCGACTGAGGCCGCGACGGGATAATGCATCCCGCCAATGTTACGGTGGGACCAGGGGCCCCAGCAAGGCCCCGGCTCAGCCCCACTTTTTGGAGACTGCCGGGGCCCGGCACTGGCAGGCCCCGGCCCACTTAAAGCACTGGTTAACACCCAGCACCGAATAGCTGCCAATACCTTACAATGCCTTACCAATTGCACAGCTGATTGAGTTACAGCATCGAGCACCACGAGATGAGAAAGAACTTTGGGTGAAAAGAGGGTGTAAACAGTTTCTGACCGATTTGTTATGGAGGCAAGAAATATCTCGGAAGTAGTTATGCCACATGAGTTATTACTGGTCGCATTCAACCATTTGCACCATCCATCTCATGTTTCTAAACAGAACATTGCTGCAGACAAACTGGAGGACTGGTTTGCCCCCAACCCACAGGAGAACTTGACCAACATGGCCATACATTGCACCATGTGTCAAAGCTACACTACAGGGCTCACACTAAGAACTATTAGAGGCACTTTGCCCCACCCTACTGGGCCATTCCGTGAACTGTATATTGATTATGCAGACATGGGGGAAGATGCAATGGATCTCATAACCTCATTGTGGTTGTGTGTCCCTTCTCACGATGGGTGGAGGCAGGACCTTGTGCACATCCAGTAGCCAAGTGCACCACTAAATATTTAGTGCAAGACATTTTCTCTTTGATGGGGCATGTGCGATGTATTAAGGTCAGATAACGGCATGCACTTCTTCAACAAACTTTTTAAAGAAATGTCAGCATTATTGGGCATTGGATGTGCACTATTTACCACCCCCAGACCAACGGTATTGTAAAACGGATCAATGGCCCATTGAAAAGCAAGCTGTCGAAACTATGCACCACATTAAAGAAAAACTGGGTGCACTGTTTGCTACTTGCATTATTCAGTTTGCATACACACAGTCCTGCACAGACCACCATTTATCACCCCACGAGGTGGTTACTGGACGGCGTGTGTATACGCCACTCTCTCCTGTTAGGTGAGCATCAGATGCTCACAGGGCAGCATTCATCTTGGGGGAGGAATTTAGCAGGTATCTGCCCTCCCTAGCGAAGGCCATAAAATGTGTCTTCCAACAGATTGCACCAACCCAGACAGAAGAAGCAACCGGTGCTGCAACATGCACACGTGTAACATCTCCCCCACTGCAGTTGTTCTGCGGCGACTGGACTTATATTAAAAACGTTTTCCGCCGTTGGTCAGATCACAGATATAGCAGTCCCTTTCAAGTAATCTGTGCCACGCCCCTTGCAGTAAAGGTAAAGTAACTATGTTACTTGATACACCTCTCTGATGTCCACAAAGCACCCCATCCTGAGCCAGAAGTAAACAATTAAATTGCCCACCTCCGTCCTTCATCCCGTCCCATATGTGCCTTCCAAAATGATAAAAGACTTTGCCCGGTATCCCCAGCCACACAATCCCCATGTAAACATTACACAATGCTGCTATGCGTTACATTTGCACAGGGAGTGCACTCTCACACTTCCCCATACTCTGTTCTATCATCATTCTCTCTTCCTTATCCTCTATCTCTCTCTGATTCTCTCCTTCTTTAATGACATTCCTTTACAGGTGTTTTTTGAGATGGACTCAACCGGCTTTAATAATTTGGTGTACATTATCAAGAGTACTGTGTATGATACCATGTCAAGATTCTCCTACTAGTATGTATGTGCTCTGCATTACATTGCTGGGTTGTTTGCCATGTCTATGTTCAGATAAGGAATTTATTGGAGATGTGCTTTTATATGGGGTGAACATATTTAAGGGGGGAGTATAACAAACGTTACCAGGAATGGGTCTATCAAGCATATAAATATTACCACGGGTATAGAGCCAAATGCATCCCCATCTTTTTCAACACACAACACCTTGGCCGCCTACCCTCATGTCAATGAAGAGGTCAAAGGTAACAGTACTTAAAATAATACCAATGAATATGAATATGTCAACACTTTTGATAAAGTATATAACTTAGCTTTAGTACGTAGAAAGAAGCAATCAGTGTTTGTGGAGCCCAGACCTGAAAGTGCAAGGAGTAAAATATGTGGCAAGCAAGTGGCAAGAAACATCAATAAGCTGCATAGCAGGAGGGCTATTGGGGTTCGGACGCGAAGTGTTCGCCTCAGTAAATACTGCATGTGTACCATTCTGGAACAAACATATTGCAAAGCTGACGTGGATCGAAACGACGGAAAGGCCAGTGAGAGTGCAAAAACAAGAGACGTATGAACTATGTTTGTATAATGAAAGAACTGTTTTTGTAGGAGCCAACCAAAGATGTACTAAAATATTATTCATTCCAGTCCTCAGAAAAGGCACTGCTGCAGTAATGAACCACTAATGGTTGTATTTGGCAGCAGGAATGCTTGCACCTCGCGCTGTCATGGAGGGGCTACTGCTCATTGGTCACATCGCACTCGCCACTTCTCGTGATCCCATCACCTCACAGTGGTATCGAATAACTTGCTTACTCCAATATCCAGTGCAACAATAGGGGGTCCCAACAGAAGCACGGTACAGCACCCCATCTTCCATATTGTACCTGAAAAAGAAAAGAAACAAAACATGCGCAGGAAAAGAAGATCCAACTACCTGTCTCAAGATTCCTCTGACCTCCTCAATGACGCTGGGAACGGCTCCCTGATGCAAATAATAGGAGCACTGCACACCCTCGGTTCGCACATGCAAAATGAAGCTGACATACAAATGGATGACTGGTTTGAGGATGTTTTCACCTGGGCACCATCCTGGATGGGGGCGATCAGGAAAATGCTGGTGCCCATCCTCGTGTTTGTGTTGGTCCTTTTCTGCACCTGCCAATTGGGAGACTGATGTTGTGCCAGAGCAGTACCTAACAGTGCCATGAGGATGGCTTTAATTGGAGTTTCTAATGCACCTCGCGGTACCAAAGACAGTGCTGTGCTCATAGAGCAGCGCTTGCACCCTCCCAGCCCTATCACCACACCCCCACCTGACCCTGAGCATTATACAGAGCACTGGGCGGATTTAGCAGGAGATGGGGGCTGCATATATATGACTTGTAAGGCTGAGGAGTATGCCCAATCTGGCCAGAGTTTCAATCACGTATGCACAGCATGGGTTCCAAAGGAAGGATCACTGCCTTACTTAGAGGCTGAGAGGTTGGAGGAGGGACGCTATTGGGGGACCAATAAACATGGGCTTATTGGGGAGTTTGTTAATGTAGAATTAACAAAAGGAGGGAATGTTGGGAAGGGGACGCAGTCTTCCCACACCCCCAAGTGCTTCAGAATATGACAAAGACCATGGAAGATAATGTAAGAGACCAGGGGGGAGGAGGGTGCCCTTAAAGGCTCTCCATGATTATATAATTACCTGCTTTTTAGATGTAGTGCACATGTGGGAGCAAAAGCCATCTTAGATATTAGCAGCACAATTGAAATGCAAGGCCCAAACGTGGTGTAGCAACCAGCATCCCAGACGCAGGCCGCGAACATGGGGAAAATACTGGGTGGTATATCCCGGGCACTGATGAAAAAGGCCAGAGCCACAGAGATCCATAAACCCTTAATTGTTCTAAAATGTTGCCAGCCGACGTGCTCTGAGAAGAATGTGCCTTGGAAGGCCATGGGAGGCGGGCTGTGCGTTTCTGTATGATATGATCCCACAAGAAGGGGGGTAAAGGCCTCTGAGTCCCCCGCCCCCACCAGTCCCAATTCTAAGTTATAGTACCCAAGTGTAAATGAAGGTCTGGAAGTCCATCTACCAGCACGAAGACACAGCCATTGACCTTTTATTGAGTGGATGGCCCCCGGGAGAGTCTAAACTATGCTTTAGCTTATAGCGCCCAAGTGCCCTAGCCCCAAGACCCCTGTATTCCAAGGTACCAGCCAGACCCAGACCACTGATCGTAAAAATGCTAGACCTTCGACCAATCAGGAAAGATCAGAAAGCATTGTTCGCTTGCCTTCACTTTCAGGTCACATGATTTGTGCTATGCTGCGATGTGCAGGGAGGGATGAAATTATAGCTCAGAATGAGGGTGGAAGACCTTGGAGAGGGGCCAGCCTGCCTGGGAGTGAGTGAAGTGTGTGAGTTAGTATGAACTCGACTTTTCCCCCGTGACCCTGTCTGCTCATACCAGGTGCACTGCTACATAGATTGAGATGTGTTGTTTTAGTTTGTCACTAATTACCAATTACCCAGCTTGGGACCGATGATAAATGCAACATCGCCCACGTGGGAGAAGATGGATGGACGGGGCTGGGACCAATGACCTGGCATTCCTTATGGAGCAGCATGTCCATGTACAGGGTCTCACCAACCAGTCACGTGGGCTTTTATTGTATGAATGAAGTCACTGATGATATCTCACACCTTCATATGGTTCTGTTCATGCAGATTTTGGCACAATGTTCTGCAGCAGCAAGGTTCTTTGATGGCGCTTCCATTTTTGTGACGAAATATACGTGTTATCCTTGCAAGAGGTGTATTGGGCCTTTTCCCCTAGTGTTTTTTTTTTCTGGTGTGAGAGTCTAGGGGGGTTTCCAACACAACCAGTCTAAGCCATTTCTTACTCTGGCATTACATACTGTATTGGGCACCTTGGATAATGCAAGCATGAATAGTGGACTTATTCTTTCTGTGGCATGACATCTTGTATTGGCCATCATTGATAAAACAAGCATGATAAGTGTTTTTATGTAGCTAGACCGAATGCAGCCAGTCTAGCCATGTCTTATTGTGGTATGACATTTGTGACTGGGCATCTTTGATAAAGCAAGCATGATAAGTGTTATTACATGGCTGGACTGGCATTTTGGTGCAGCCAGTTTGGACATGTTTTCATACTTGCATGCATTTTTAATGGTAAAGTCCACTGGAGTATGTTCTTACGTGGGGATACTACCATATATTGGCAGAACAAACATCAACATGTGTTCTTTGGTAAGCATGATAAGTGTTATTACGAAGCAAGACTGGCATTTTCTTGCAACCAGTCTAGCCATTTCTCACTGTGGCATGACATTTTGTAATGGGTATCTTGGATAAAGCAAGCATGATCAGTGGCATTATTTTTACTGGAACATGACATTTTGAATTGGGAATCTTTGAATAAACAAACATGATAAGTGTTATTATGTAGCTAGACTGGCATTTCGATGCTGTTAGTTTAGCCATTTCTTATAGTGGTATGACATTTTGTATTGGTATCTTTGGTAAAGCCAGCATGATAAGTATTATTACGATGTAAGACTGCAATTTGTATGCAACCAGTCTAGCCATTGCTTACTGTGGCTTGACATTGTGTATTGGACCTCTTGGATAAAGCAAGCATGATTAGTGGCATTATTGTTACTGTGGCATACAATTTTGTATTGGGCATCTTTGATAACACAAGCATGATAGGTGTTATTATGTAGCTAGACTGGCTTTCCAATGCAGTCAGTCTAGTCATTTCTTATTGTGGTATGACATTTTGTATTGGGTATCTTTGGTAAAGCAAGCATGACAGGTGTTATAACAAAGCAAGACTGGCATTTTATGCAACCAGTCTAGCCATTTCTTACTATGGCATGACATTTTGTATTTGGCATCTTGGATAAAGCAAGCCTAATACGTGTTATTATGTAGCTAGACTGGCATTTTAATGCAGTCAGTCTAGCCATTTCTTATTGTGGTATGACATTTTGCATTGGCCATCTTTGGTAATGCAAGCATGATGTGTTATTACGAAGCAATACTGGCATTTATATGCAACCAGTCTAGCCATTTCTTACTGTGGCATGACATTTTGTATCGGGCATCTTGGATAAAGCAAGCACAATCAGTGGCATTATTGTTGCTGAGGCATGGTATTTTGTATTGGCATCTTTGATACAATAAGCATGATAGGTGTTATTATGTAGCTAGACTGGCTTTTCAATGCAGCCAGTCTAGCCATTTCTTACTGTGGGATCATATTTCGTATTGGGCATCTTTGGTAAAACAAGCATGATAAGAATTTTAACAAAGCAAAACTGGTATTTTTATGCAACCAGTCTAGCCATGTGTTATTGTGGCATGACATTGTTTATTGGGCATCTTGGATAAAGCACGCATGATCAGTGGCATTATTGTTACTGCAGAATGACATTTTGCATTGAGCATATTTGATAAAACAAGCATGATAAGTGTTATTACATGGCTAGACTGCCATTTTGGTGCAGCCAATTTGGACATGTTTTCATACTTTGGCATTCATTTTTAATGGAAAAGTCAACTGGAGTATGTTTTCATGTGGGGATACTACTATATATTGGCAGAATATACATCAACATGTGCTCGTATAGTATCATTACTGCCATTATGTGCAAAGCAAACATGAGTATGTACTTATATAGGAATACTAGGGTATAATGGTGCAGTCAGCATGGAAATGTATGGGCACAGCCAGTGTGAAATGTTTTATACTGGCACATATTTTGGGCAAAGGCATAATGAAAATGTGTTGGAGATATGCTCCTGTGTAGTGTTGGTGACTTGCATCTATTGGATTTTTTCATGAGTTACCCTACAAAACCATTTGCAGAAACTCCCACCAAATCCCCTTGATTGGTTTGGGCTCCCTCACGACAGCATTTCTGGGAGGGATATTTATACCCCACCACTTAAAGAATTCACCAGCCGCCACTGCTTGTCACCTACAGCCCTCCAGGAATCCTTGACCTATCCTCACGCTCCGGTCATTCCACCCCAGAGGAGGGGGTGTTGCTATTATCCACAAATGTAGTCTTAGCATGAGATTGGCAACCCCTATTAACATCCTCTCATGCGAACTGCTCTCTGTTAGAGTTCCACTTACTAATGCCCAAACCCTCAACATCCACTTGATCTATCGCCCGCCAGGCCCAATAGGCATATTTGATGAGGACATTAACATCATCTTATCCCGCAACCTTAAAAGCTCCACTCAAGTACTTACCCTTGGGGACTTTAATATGGGCTTCAATGACCCGGCAGACCAGTTTGCCAGTACTACGCTTAATACCCTTTCTGAATTAGGATTTACCCAAAGGAGTACGGAACCCACACATGCCAAAGGCAGAATACTCGATTGGGTGGCCGACTACAATTGTCTAGCTAACATTACCGCCATTTCACCTTTAGCCTGGACTGACACCATCTGGTATCGTTCATGCTTTCTACTATCCGACCCCACCCCTGCCGGTCAGCAGGGCTCCACCTACACTCACGAGAAATAAAAAGAGTATCACTGTGGAGAGACTTATCCCGACCTTACTCCCCACACTTAACACACTCCCTGACAACTCTGATCCTGAGACTTTGGTCGTAGAATACAATAAAATTATGTCCACCTCGCTGGACCTAATCGCCCCCCTCAAACTCAGACCAAGTAAGCCCAAAACGCACCTGAATAAATGGTATACACCATTCCTTAAAAACTTAAGGCAGCAAAAAAGAAACTGCAAGGCCACCTGGAAAAAACTCCCTTCAGCAGCTAATAAACTAAAATTTACTAAACTCGCAGCCCTCTCAAAAAAGAAATCTGCCTAGCAAAATGAACCTCCTTCGACTTCCGTATATCCCAAGCCAAATCAAACATGAAGGAATTATTCCCCATCCTCAAAGAATTAGAGACCCATTTAGCACCACCCGATACTTGTACTAAAGCTAAAAATTGGTGTTCAGAGATCCAAAATGCCTTAGCTAACAAGATTGCTACCCTACAAAACAAAATCTCCTGTAAAAAAGCCTCCTTGAATGACCCCCTTCCGTCCAAACCGACTGAGAAGCCTACTTTAATGGAAACCACCCGCTTTAACTTCGCCAAAGTCACCATACTTGAAGTAGAAAAAATCATTTTGTCACTGAAACCATCCAACTGTCAGGGAGATCTGTGACCTGCACAGCTCATCAAAGATGCTGCCCGAGACCTCTCCCCGTTCATCACAAAGCTAATCAATGCCTCCTTCTCCACCGGCTCTATCCCCACCAATCTAAAAGAATCCTGGGTACTTCCACTACTAAAAAAACCCACACTTGACCCAGTCACGCCCACAAACTATAGACCTATCACAACTGTACCATTTCTTCTAAAATATTTGGATAAGGTCGATTACGTACAAATTCAGAAGTACTTGGAAGAACACCACCTACTAGGAGCTAGACAATCAGGCTTCCGTCCTCAAAACGGGACCAAGACTACTCTTATTGACCTTAAAACACAGGTCGATGAGCTTAGAGACAATGGCTAAGCAGCTTTTCTCCTCCTCTTAGACCTTTCTGCAGCATTTGACCTGGTCGACCACTCTGTCCTATGTACCCACTCAACACATCAGCTCACTTCTCCGTTGAGGCCATCACCTGGATTAGATAATTCCTTAACGGTAGAACCATGAGGGTCTTTTCACCTACAGCAGCAGCAGACCCCATACCCATCACCTTCGGTGTGCCACAAGGCTCCTGTGTTTCACCCACACTGTACAATATATTTACCAAACCCCTGTTCGATGATCTGGATCATCTCGGTATCACCTACACCAACTACGCAGATGATACCCAGATCCTCCTTCCACTTTCTGGGGATTATGGTAAGGATTTGGCCTTGGTGAATAGAGTGTACGTCATCATCCAGGCATGGATGGCCGCACATGGACTATGCCTGAATGATGATAAAACTGAACTTATCATCCTGGGCACTACCTCTAGTTTAAAGAAATTAGGCCCTGTCTATTCTTCTTTCACTATCGATGGCAATAGCATCAAAGTAGGACAAGAGGTCAAAACGCGAGGCTTTTATCTGGACTCTAACTTCTCTCTCAACAGACAGGTGCATGCCTTGGCTTCTTCTACGGCGTACACGTGTAAACTGATCCGTGCGGCCAAACCCTTTCTGTCCGATACTAGCTGCTTGACCCTCGCTAGAGCCCTCATACTGTCCCGCCTGGACTATTGCAATGCTCTTTATCTCCGGTCCTCCAAAGCCACCACTAGCCATTTACAAACTCTTCAAAGCAACATTCTTAGAGCGGCATTGGGCATCTCCAGAAGAGATCATATCACATCACATAGCCAACAGAATAATTGGCTCTCTATCAAAGACAAAATTCTCCTAAACACTGCGTCACTTACTCACAAATCTCTCAATAATGCTGCTCCGATTTATTTGATCGACAGATTTCACAGACAGACCTCCCTGAGACCCACAAGAACAGTCTATAAAGACTGCCTTTCTGTCCCTAACTGTAAACGTTACACCATAGGGGGCAACAGCTTCCCAGTGAAAGCAGCTAAACTGTGGAATTCCTTACCGCCAACTCTCAGAATGGACTTGCCTTATCAAAACTTCCGATCCAGGGTTGTTTTATGGTTGAAAACGTAGACCTTGAAACACATCCAGGTGTTAAGTCTCTCATATTCTTTCCATCTGTTCATACTGTACCCACATGTGTTTATCTGTATATATGTCTATAGGCCTGCTATTACTATTACTGTGTGTATGTATTGGTGTTGTAACTAAGCTTCGCATATACATGTAACTGCTGCACCCTGTTACCTTAGGGTATGTTTGCGCATTACAAATAATAAAACAAACAAACAAACAATCATTTTAGTGCAAACTGAGCAGGATACCTGCCCTGGTCCGCTCCTCTGGAAACATATACCCCAAATATTCTTATTGAAACTCCCCTAGACACCTACCAAGACACACAGAATAGTATCTTCTAAACTGCATTCGTCATCACTTTAGGCTTTGCATCTCACCATCCCCTCTTTTCCGAATAACTCTGCTCCCCCTCTATATGATATGATATGATGTGGCATTTATAACGCGCCTGTATACAAGTGATTCTAGGCACGACAAGACAAGGGGGGGAAGTAAAGGGAGGACAAAATAACAATCTTATAAGATCATGCGTCATTCAGATCATGCAAGTGCAGGGAAGAGCGAAGGGGAGAAGTGCCAGGATTGAGGGGATGGGGGAAGTGAAGTTAACTCACAAGTGCAGAGAGAAGGGACTGTAGGGTTGCAGATACAAACCCTTACGTGCTGGTGTGCACAGAGACTGTTTGAGGGCAACTAGAAATGGGCAGGTTCAGAGGGTGACCAGGTGACCAGTGCGTGGAGTTGTCAGGTGGATCAGCGGGGGAGAGGATGAGAGGAAGCAGAAGCGAAAAGGAAGTTCTTGAGTTGCTTCCAGAACCGAGAGTTGGTTCTTCTCAAGTTTGAGAGAGGCAGGGAGGGTGTTCCAGAGGTAAGCCCCAGCCGAACAGATAGATATGCCCCCAACTCTCTGCTTGGAGAAGCATCTGACCCTCAGAGAGTTGGAAGTTGATGAGTGGAGAGCTCGAGAAGGAAGATATTTTGGAAGAGAAAGTTGGAGGTAGAGCGGTCCTAGGCCCCAGAAAGCCTTGTGAATGGTGCACAGGGTCTTGAACTTCATCCTTGCATCTACGCGGAGCCAGTGAAGAGATTTCAGAGCTGGAGAGATACGATCCCTGGACTTGAGGCCAAGGACAAGTCTCGCAGTCCTGTTCTGTATAAGTTGTAAGGTCAAAGAGTAGAGGCAGGCAGATTTAGAAAGAGGCTGTTGCAGCAGTCCAGCCTAGAGAGGACCAGAGCTCTGGAGATAGTGAGCTTCTGTGGGAATGTGAGGAAAGGATGAATACCTCCCTATAGGACCTAGCACAGAGAGGCTGCAAAAATGGAAGAACTTGCACTATGCAAGACCACCCTACATTACTTAAGAGATGTCTCTAAAGTGATATGTTGCTTCAGTGTCTCTACACCTCTCCTTAATATGTCGTATGATGCTAGTGACGTGTTGCTGTAATATGTTAGTCTGCTATATCACTTGTGATAAGAGATATTTAAGGGATGGAGTGGGCCTTTATATATGGGTCCATGATTGCACATATGAGGATAAATTTGCTGATAAGTTTGTGTAAAAGCTTTTCTTAGAGCATTATTTATTAAAATAACAATAACGTCATTTTTGTTTATAAAGTTTTGCGTCACATACCTCTCACTTCTGTAAAATTGTAATAATATTTGCAAGCACTGTAATATTATGCAGTTCATCAACCTCTGAAAAGTGAAGAGCTGTGACTGCAGATGGCACACCGATGGCAGAGAGAGTGCTTAACTCCCTGGGCTATTTTCCTGGTGGTAGAATGAAGTTTTCATGAAATAAATAATGTATGTCAAATCATTTGTGATTATGGATTTTGAACAGGTCATAAACTCTCCATGTGAAATTCATATGCACATTCTGAGTTATTCAAAGGATGATGTATTCTGCAAAAACATCACCCGCAAATAGCCTTTATTTAAACGGATGTGTTTCCTTGAAATAATGCGGGGATATGTGATCTCTTGAGGTCTTCCAACATCGAGGGTTGCCTGGATACTAGCAATTTGTGCCTCTCTCCCGGGTGAGAGGATAGGAGAAGTGAGAATAGGATAGAAATTAAGAGATAAACTAAGGGAAAGGTACAATGGGGCTGAAGGGGAGGGTGTGGGATTGTGGCAGTAGGGGAGTGAAGGGGAGGCTGTGTGATTGTGGAAGTAGGTGAGTGAAGGGGAGGGGGTGTGATTGTGGAAGTAGGAGAGTGCTGGGAGGGTGTGTGATTGTGGTAGTAGGGGAGTGAAGAGGAGGGTGTGTGATTGTGGAAGTAGGGTATCGAAGTGGAGGATGTTTGTTTGTGGAGGTAGGGGAGGGTGTGTGATTGTTGAAGTAGGGGAGTGAATGGGAGGATGTGTGATTGTGGTAGGAGGGAAGTGAAGGGGAGGATGTTTGATTGTGAAAGTAGGGGAGTGCAGGGGACAGTTGTGATTGTGGTAGTAGGGGAGTGAAGGGGAGGATATGTGATTGTGGAAGTAGATGAGTGGAGTAGAGGGTGTGATTGTGGAAGTAGGTGAGTGCAGGGGTGGGTGTGTGATTGCAGACATAGGGGGGTGTAGGGGAGGGTGTGTGATTGTGGACTGCACAAAGGTGGGTCTGCAGAGACTGATAAATGCTTTTGTACTTTTTATTTCCAGTATTCATTTGAAAATGAATGCTGACAAAACAACCATTATGTGTCTAGGTAAGACTGGCAAAAATCAGGCACGGTTATCTTGGTCTTGTCAAGGAAAAAAAAATCACCTGTCAAGAATCCTTTAAATATCTAGGATACCATTTTTCAGGTAATGGTTCTGTTGCGATTGTGAAAAGACAGTTAGGAGTAAAAGCTGACATGATTAGAAGACAAATGCGCAAAATCGATGCTAAATGTGGTAGATTTACTGCAATACCCCTAAAACAATTTTATACTACGTCATGTATCTCTAAATTGGTATATGGGCTGGAATTTTATGAACTGGAAAATACCGATTTGATGAAAAAACTAGAAAGTACAATTTGGAAAGGTCTAATATATTTCATTCCGAAGAATATACCGATTGAAGTAATTAGATATGAATTGGGTCTACAATCGCTGAGATATATTATTGTCTGGAAAAAGATGTTATTGTGGAGAAAATGTTCATTGATTGATGCCAACTCATTATATACGTTAGCTGGAAGAGATCCATCTGATGACTTCTGTATGAAATTGAAAGACTATATTGAAGAAACTTTGGGGAATGCAGGTATATCACTAAAGATGTTATTAATCAATCCTCTAAAAGTGAAACACATTTTGAAATGTAATGACTGGCAACAAACTCTTAATGCAGTAGCACAATCTAAAATTGTCAGTCAAGCTTATTCGTGTTGGAAATTTAAACCCCGGTTGGAATTTTATTTGGAAAAATATCCGTCACGAAACTTTAGAAACTCTTTTATGAGATTCTGCTTTGATATTCTTAAAACAAATCATGTCTTAAAAAGATGGAATATGTTAAAAGATGCGTGGGGCTGGTGCAGGTTTTGCAAAGAAGAAGGGGCAGAAGAAACCTTGTTGCATCTTATTTTGTTATGTCCAGCGTTACTGAAAGAGTGTATACTATACTTTGAGCAATTTATTGTACACTTACACTGTGTAAATACGGAAATGCTATGTTTTCAGATTCGACATAACAGCTCTACAGTCTTGAAATTAAGAATCATCGCCTTTTTAAAGAATTTTTGCTTTCTTTCATGAAATGTTGAACAAATAATCTTAATATCTTAGTCACCAAACACAGTTCTTTTTAGAAATGTTTGACAATAATGTAATGTTCTTGATTTTAAAATGCTTTTATGTGGTATTTATTATTTTCTATCATGTGATTCTTTTTGTAAAGGTTTAAACAAACATATACAAATAAATAAATAAATACATAAATAAATAAGATTGTGGAGGTAGGGGAGGGTGTGTGATTGTTGAAGTAGGGGAGTGAATGGGAGAGTGTGTGATTGTGGAAGTAGAAGAGTCTAGGGGAGTGTGTATGATTGTTGAAGTAGGTGCGTGAATGGGAGGGTGTGGGATTGTGGTAGTAGGGGAGTGAAGGGGAGGATATGTGATTGTGGAAGTAGGTGAGTGAAGTAGAGGGTGTGATTGTGGAAGTAGGCGAGTGCAGGGGTGGGTGTGTGATTGCAGACATAGGGGGTGTAGGGGAGGGTATGGGTTTGTGGAAGTAGGGGAGTGCAGGGTAAGGTGTGTGATTGTGGTAGTAGGGGAGTGAAGAGGAGAGTGTGTGATTGTAGAAGTAGTGGGGTGCAGGCGAGGGTGTGTGATTGTGGAAATAGGGGCGTGTAGGGGAGGGTGTTTGATTGTGGAAGTAGGGTACTGAAGGGGAGGATTGTGTTTGTGGAGGTAGGGGAGGACTGGTGATTGTTGAAGTAGGGGACTGAAGGGGAGGGTGTATGATTGTGAACGTAGTGGAGTGTAGGGAGTTGATTGTGGAAGTAGGGGAGCACAGTGGAGGGTGTGTGATTGTGGTAGTAGGGGAGTGAAGGGGATGGTGAAGAATTGTGGAAGTTGGGGAGTGAAGGGGAGGGTGTGTGATTATCGAAGTAGGGGAGTGTAGGGGAGGGTGTGTGATTGCCTCGGGGCTGCCAGTGCGCTTTATAAATTAAAAATATATATATATTTTTTAAAGATTGTTTTATTGTTTTAACTGATATTATCAACTTTTACAATTTCATTTATATACATTGATCACACTTAAGAGAAACACATATACATTAATTTAAAACAGAATATAAAAGCCGACCAAAAGTCTACATCTTGTTTCAAATTCAATTAAAACTTACATCATATTGTCTTGAAATTCGATAAAAGTGTAGACAAAATCTAACATGAGACTCCATGAAAATCTTGCTTCATCTTACATGAAGAAGTTGTCTGTTCTAATTTCAGCGTTTTCAAAAAATTAATTGTAGCAATCCTGACAGTTACCAAAAAGCCTGAAAAAATCATTTGCAACAGATATTCTGGAGAAGGCTCTCTATACACAGATAGAGGTTTTTTAAAACATTGTATACGTAAAGCAGTTAATTTTGTACATGTTGCCAACAGATGTTGCAAAGTCTCTTTCTCATCAACAACCCTGCAAAACCGACATACGGAGTCTCTAGTTTCAATTAATTTACGTCTAATCTGCATTTCTCCAGTTGGCCAGAGATTAAGTCTCACCCTCATAAAGTCAGCTTATGTTTAGAAGAGGGAGATTGTTTCCGATACAGTTCTGGTTGACTAAATTTCTTGTGACCAAATGGATTGTTCCGAAAGTCTTGGTAATTCTTACATGTTGTTCGGGTCTTAATCCAATCAAATTGAAATAGCAGTGTTTTCTCCCTGGTTGGATTATGTATCAATACTTCTAGGGGTATATTTGCCTCAGAGAGAGCTCGAATTACAGTTAATCTCCAACTCCTAACAAATAAATCCTGTGATTCAAACAAGTGCCTCGATAAAATCCCTATCAGCATTGTTGATTCAATAAACAAAAGACATTTTCTAAACAGTGCAATTATTTGCCAGAGGTAGGGAGCATGAAGGGAGATTATCTCCAACTCATACCTAATCATTACCCTGGGTACACATCCTGGCAACCTTAGCAAACGTTTCCAGAATCTAAATTCAAGTCTATTCCACATTATTTTGGTTATGGGATTCTTTGATTCGGCACCGTACAAGACAAAGTGAGCAGTCTTCAGTAAAACAATAAATTAAAGCTAAAAAGTGAACATTTCCCATATTTGCCTTCTACAATGGTAGCCTGTGAAATAGATCTAGATAATTTAGATTCCAGACATAAAAAAATGAGCCTTGTCATCTGCCCGATCTGACTAAGTCACACCCAAGTAGGTATAATGATGTACATGTTCCGGAACCTGGCCCTGAAGTGTCCATCTGTATTTACGTTTGGTTTTATGATTGTTTTTGTGACAGATCAAGATTTTCGTTTTCTTCAGGTTGATTGAAAGGAGATTCTTTTGTACATAGATGGAGAGTGCATCCAGCAATCTCTGTAAGCCTTGAGGTGATTTCGAAATTAACACAAGATCGTTGGCATGCAAGATTGCCGATACCAGACAAGAAGCTAATTTGGGCGGGTCGGCAATGATGTCCCAAAAGGCATCCTGGATATCCGATATAAAGAAGCTGAAGAGGGCCAATGCAAGGATACATCCCTGTCTCAGCCCCTTTTGTGTATCGGTATTTGGAGTCAAGGAGCCCTGTAAATCAACTCTAACCTGCATTCGGGTGTTAGTATATAGATCCCTCACTAGTTGAACCAAATGTGCAGGGCATTCAGCTTTGATCAATTTTTCAATAGGAAGTTCTCTTGATGCTCTTAGGTCAACGAAAGTCAAATATAATGACTGATTTAGAGGGATACAATGAGAAACAATGGCTTTGATTGTTAATAGGTTGATCGCCGTCCCATTCCTGATATAAAACCGGTTAGGAATGAATCGCGTTTAGCATGCTCCTTAGTCTATTGACTAAACTCCCTCAAAATGAATCTTGAGAAAAGTTTCTCCGGTGCATCAAGAAGGGTGATCGGTCTGTAATTAGTTGGACAAGACCGAATGCCCCTCTTGGAAATTGGCACCACAACAGAACGTCTCCAGGACTCTAGAAGACTATTAGTTCATATGATTTGCTGAAACAGGTTGCAGATAATTTTGGCCCATATGTAAGGATGTTCTTAGAAAGTCCATCATGACCTGGGGCCCTCGAGTTGCTAGATTTATTTATATGGAGTAAGATGTCTTCTTATAAAATCTGCAAATTCGCATAGCTTTTGTTGGGATTAACATCATTCTGAGCACAGGTGTCCTGATGTTCATACATCTTTGAGAAGTACGCCATCCATTGATGTTGAGCAACACCATTTATCTGGACAGCTACTTGTCTTGATTGCGTAGCAGCATTTATCAATGCAAATGTATCTGATGTATTTTTAGAGTGGATAGCTCTTAACATGTCTTCTCCATCACGTTGATATAAGATGTCTTTATGCATGCACATCCAATTCTTATGTTTGCATTTTAGAGACCGCAATGCTTGATAACGTGAGGTGATATATATATATATTGTTGAAGTAGGGGAGTGAAGGGGAGGGGTGTTGATTGTGGAAGTAGGGGAGTCTAGGGGTATAAATATCAAAGAATCAGGATGGGAGATCCTACAAACAGCTGTGTGGTTTTGACCATATAAATTTATTTCAAAACATAAGATCTATAATGTCAAGGTAAAAACTCCACATAAGAATCCAGCCCCCCAAGGCCGAAACACTCCTGTGTCGATCACCTGTGACACAACTGTATAAACCCCTTTGTGTATGTTCTGTAGATAAGTGTTGTGTACACCTTTGTGTTAATCACCCCCTGGACCATTTTCCATCCTGGGAGCACCTTGTTCAACTGTGGGTCTACCCTACTGTCATTTGTGTCTGTGCCCTTATGTGGAGTTTTTACCTCGACATTATAGAGGTAGATACCTACATGTATTTCCACTCTATATAATCACACCTGTCCGTTGTCACTTTCGTGCTTCTCGAAGGTTTTGTAAAATAATTGAAAATTTATCGCCAAAAAATCTTATGTTTTGAAATACATTTATATGGTCAAAACCACGCAGCTGTTTGTAGGATCTCTCACCCTGATTCTTTGATATTTATACTTGTACCCACCTGGGTATATCAGGACCCCGACAGGCACCCGAAATATTAACTTGGGGGAGTATAGGGGAGTATGATTGTGGAAGTAGGGGAGTGCAGGGAAGGATGTGTGAGTCGGGTAGTAGGACAGGGAAGGGGTGGGTGTGTGATTGTGGATGTAGGGGGTGAAGGGGAGGATGTGTGATTGTGGAAGTAGGTACACGATCTGAAGTCAATTGATTGCTGGACTCAAAGTAGAGACATTAAACTCATATAATCTGTTACCTGTTGCCCCAGAAATAGGTCACAAGACCCGGCCCTTCAGGAGCTACTGAACTGATTGGAGATGTGCCGTTTGCTGTGCTCCCAGTTGCTGATTTAGTGACTTCTGGGACGGGAGATATATCTCTGTCTTAAACTAAGCGGAGGATGGTGTCAGCGGCAGAGACTGCCTGGCATCTTATCTCCCTGTTAGTAAGCCCAGTGTTAGCAGCCAGTTGATTCCAGCTGTAGCCAAGACCAAGAAATAAAACATTTTAAATCTGAGTGATTGAAAAATGGCTGAGAGGGCTTTAACCAATGTGTGCCAATGCAATTGTACATAGGTTGTTGGCAGAACGTGCCCATCTGTATGCCTCCTTCTTCTTGTCTTTCTGCCTTTAGCATCTGTGTCTCCTTCCTCCTGGTTTTGTCTTCAAAATTTATGCTTCCTCCTCCCACTCTTTCTGTCTTCATCGTCTGTGCCTCCTTCTTCCTGTCTTCCTGTCTTCATCATCTGTGCCTCCTCCTTCCTGTGTTTCTGTCTTCACCATCTATGCCTCCCCCCACTCTTCCTGTCTTCATCATCTATGCCTCCTTCTCCGACTCTTTCTGTCTTCATCATCTATGCCTCCTTTTCCCACTCTTCCTGTCTTCATCATCTATGCCTCCTTCTCTGACTCTTTCTGTCTTCATCGTCTGTGCCGCCTTCTTCCTGTCTTTCTGTGTTCACCATCTATGCCTCCTTCCTGTTTTCACCATCTATGCCACCTTTACCCATTATTTCTGTCTTCACCATCTATACCTCCTTCTTCCTGCATTTCTGTCTTCATCTGTGCTTCCTTATTCGCCACTTTCTGTCTTCGCCATCTATACCCCCTTCTTCCTGTCTTTCTTTCTTCACCATCTACGCCACCTTCTCCCACTATTTCTGTCTTCGCCATCTATGCCTCGTTCTACTTGTCTTCACCATCTATGCCTCCTTCTCATTCTCGTTCTGTCTTCGTCATCTATGCCTCCTTCTTCCTGTCTTTCTTTTTTCACCATATGTGCCTCCTTCTACCGGTTTTCACCCTCTATGCCTCCTTCTCACACTTATTATGTCTTCATCATCTGTGTCTCCTTCTTCCTGTGTTTCTAGCTTCAACCTCTATGCCTCCTTGCTTTCTTTCTGTCTTCACCATATATTCCTCATTCTTCCTGTCCTCAACATCTATGCCACCTTCTCCTACTCTTTTGTCTTCATCTGTGTCTCCTTCTTCCTGTCTTTATGTCTTCACCATCGCTGCTTCCTTTTTCCTGTCTTTCTGTCTTCACATCTATGCCTCCTTCTACCTGTCTTCACCATCTATGCCTCCTTCTTCCTGTCTTCCTGTCATTCTGTCTTAACCATCTATGCCTCCTTCTACCTGTCTTCACCATCTGTGTCTCCTTCTTCCTAACAAGGGGGGTCCTGGGAGTCTCTCTGCCAGACATTAGTCCTGGTTACAAGAGACTTACCGAGAGTCTTTAGCTCACTATCTTTCACAGAGAAGAAATATCCCAAACATATCAGTCTTTGTCCTGCCCTGGGGCAGGCCATCACCGAAATGCTAGGAAATTCTCCTCTGAACAAGAGTACCAACAGCAACCCCAGACACGTGTTTCGGTCTGGTTGGACCTCATCAGTAGGGTGGATCTGTGCCTCTCTAAGAATAGTGAGCAAGGGGGATTCCCCTAGTAATTTAGGGTGACACCCAAAGTTACTTGAAATATGCAAATAACAACGGGGATCCTGGGAGACTCTCTGCCAGACATGAGTCCTCCTCCCACTCTACCTGTCTTCATTGTCTGTACCTCCTTCTTCCTGTGTTTCTGTCTTCACCATCTATGCCTCCCCCCACTCTTTCTGTCGTCATCATCTGTGCCTCCTTCTTAGTGTCTCTCTGTCTTCGTCATTTATGCCTCCTTCTTCCAGTCTTCCTGTCTTCACCATCTATGCCTCCTTCTTCCTGTCCTCCTGTCATCACCATCTATGCCTCCTTCTTCCTGTCATCACCATCTATGTCTCCTTCTTCCTGTCTTCCTGTCTTCACCATATACGCATTCTTCTCCTACTCTTTCTGTCTTCACCATCTGCGCCTCCATTTTCATGCCTTTCTGTCTTCACCGTCTATGCCTCCTTCTTCCTGTATTCCTGTCTTCACCATTCATGCCTCCTTTTTCCTGTCTTTCTGTTTTCACAATATAGGCCTCCTTCATCCTGTCTTTCAGTCTTCACCACCTGTGCCTCTTCTCCCACTCTTTCTGTCTTTACCATCCATGCCTCCTTTTTGTCCCTGCAGTAGTGTGGGGCCGATTGGGACATTAATTCACTACTCATCCCTGCAGTAGTGCGGGGCCCAGTGGGACTTTCATTCACTACTCATCCCTGCAGTAGTGGGGGGCCGAGTGGGACTTTCCTTCAATACTCATTCATGCAGTAGTGTGGGGCCCAGTGGGACTTACATGAACTACTCATCCCTGCAGTAGTGTGCGGCCCACTGGGACCTTCCTTCACTACTCATCCCTGCAGTAGTGTGGAGCCCAGTGGGACTTTCATTCACTACTCATCCATGCAGTGGTGTGGGGCTGAGTTGGAGTTTCATTCACTACTCATCCCTGCAGTAGTGTGGGGGCCAGTGGGACTGTCATTCACTATTCATCCCTGCAGTAGTGTGGGGTTCAGTGGGACTTTCATTCACTACTCATCCCTGCAGTAGTGTGCGGTCCACTGGTAGCTTCATTCACTACTCATCCCTGCAGTATGTTATGCTCACCTGACTCCCACAGAGGTGCCGATCTGGTCTGGACTGCTGCGGCCTCCTCCAGTGTAATGTGTAGGACTGAGATGATAGACTGGACTGGCCCGTAGGAGTATTGTTCTGCGAATGGAGAAAGGGGAATTAACCACCCGTTAATCCCCCACTCCCCGTTGTTCTCTCCACTGACCACCTCCGATGTCCCCTCTAAAGTCTCACCTTATGGTTTGAAAGAATGCGCTCTCCATCCTGCTTCGAGCGCAGGGGCGCGTGAAGGACCAGTTGCTTCACTGGTCGACGGAATTGGTGAGTTCCAGGGCTATTTTGACTCTCCAGGCAAGACGCTGTAAGTATGCAGTTCGTAAGAGTTCAAATGCCTGATTCCGTAATCTGTGGTCTTCTCCCTTATTCAGGTGCTGAGAGAAGACAAGAGTTGAGGAGTTATACCTCCGGCGGTAAAATCAGGTAAGTCTATGGCAGGAGGTGGCTGCCCTTGGTTGCCCTTTTGATTCACCCTGTTGTGCTTTTGTTTCCCCTTAGGGGCCAGGGTACGGCGATGGTGCAGTGGGAGCTGCGCCGACCCGAGAAGAGGAATGGTTCCCCCGATGGTAAATCAGGTAAGTCTTTGGGTGGCAAACAGTATTCCTCTATATGTTCCCTTGGCTCACCTTGTTGTCTTTATCTTCCCCCTAGGTGCCGGAGTGCGGCGGGAACATGCAGGAGGCTGCGGTGAAGCGTGAAGATGCTGCGAGGAACGGTGAGTGTAGTGCGGCGCTGCTGCTGGTGATGCGACGCGTTTAAAAATAAAGTCTTTCCTTTGGTTCGACGATGCGGTGGCTCCGGAATCAGGTAAGAAGCTGGTAATGTTCTTGTTCTAACCTTTCTCCTTCTTTCTCTTCTTTCTAGGTGCTCCGGGTTCGAGGCAGGCGTGGCTGAAGTCTGGATGCTGCTGCAGGCACGGTGAGCGTTACGCTGCTGGATGCAGAATAACGCGAAGCGTGTGCTGCTCTTCGGGTGTGGTTTAAAAAGCCTCCAAAGTAGTTCCAGGTAAGTATTCCTCCACCGCCACATCCGAGTGGCAAATAGTCCCAAAGGTAAAGTAGTCCCTTCTAGGCCTCATGAGGGCTTGGATCCCTTGCAGCATGGTCTGCATCAGGTAAGTTCAGGTAATCCCCTTACGAGCCTGGCGCCTATGGCGCCAGGACTGATGTTTTATATGAGCCTGGCGCTAAAGGCGCCAGAACTGTGTCCAGATGGCCCCTAACAGGGGTTGCTGGGCCTTCTCCCGGGAACGTGATGCCTGCTCCCGGGGCTGCCGGACCTGGTCTGGTTCCCCGGGGGTAGGCATCATGACAGCACTCCCCCCCAAGGCCCCTCCTAAAGTTGTTCTTCCCCGTGGTTTAGGTTTGTCTGGAAAATTACGGTGGAATCTTTTCTCCAACCGAGGTGCATGTACGTGGTCACTAGGTTCCCAAGACCTTTCCTGTGGTCCATAACCTTTCCAGTCAATCAGATAAAAGAGTTTTGATTTCACCATCTTGGAGTCCAGGATGTTCTTAACCTCAGATTCGGGTTCCCCGTCTATTAGGATGGGGTCTGGTGGCTTGGTTAGTCTTGTCCCTGGTTGCACTGGCTTCAAAAGTGACACATGAAAGACGGGGTGAATCCGCATATTAGCCGGTAAGTCCAATTTGACGGCCACCGGGTTGATAATGGCCTTAATAGAGTAAGGTCCCAAATATCTCGGGTTAAAGGTCCTTGTTCCCTTAAGCGGTATGTGTTTTGTGGCCAACCATACTTGGTCCCCTATCTGGTATTGTGGGGTATCACTTCTATGCCGATCAGCATCCTTCTTGTATTTCTCCTTCGCTTGCTTTAAATGTGCTGTTGCTTCCTTAAAGGCTTGTGTAATCGTGGAGTGTAAATGGTCTACTGCAGGCATTTCTAGGTGTTGGGGTGAGTCTAGGTCTGAGGTTCGAGGGTGGTGCCCGTATAGGGTATAAAAAGGGCTTTGTCCAGTTCCAGAATGTACTGAATTATTGTATGCATATTCGGCGATCCAAAGAATGTCCTTCCAATTACTCTCAGTCTGATGCAACATGCAACGCAGGTATTGTTCAAGAGTCTGGTTAGTCCTCTCCGTTTGACCATCGGTCTGGGGGTGGTGACTGGTTGATAACCTCACGTCGATTTGCACCAGTTGACAACATTTTCTCCAAAAATGAGAAATGAATTGACTGCCCCGGTCAGAGACCAGTACGGATGGAAATCCATGTATACGAACAATGTTTTCAAGAAATTCCTTGGCTAGGATTGAAGCTGAAGGTAGTCCCTTTAAAGGAATAAAGTGGGCCATTTTGGAAAAAATATCCACAATAACAAGAATGGTGTTAAACCCATTGCAAGGAGGTAGGTCAGTAATAAAGTCCAACGATAAGGTATGCCATGGTGAGGCGGAATGTCTAATTGTTGTAAGAGTCCAGCTGGCTTTTTCTTTAGACTTTTGTTTTGGGCGCAAACGCTGCAAGACATCACAAATGACTTAATATCCTTTCGCCAGGTGGGCCACCAGAATTGTCTTTTAACTTTTGCTTCAGTTTTTGCAATACCTGGGTGTCCTTCCATTAGGGTATCATGAAAACGGGAAATGACTAGCTCTTGAAGTTCCTTGTGTGGCAGAAATAGGCGCCCTTGGTAATGACTTAGATCATTGCTGACTGAAAAGTTCGGGCCTCTCTTTACCCAGTCCTGCAAGGCTGTAGGATTCAAGAGTTGCTGGATTCTAACCTGAATGTCCTCTAGAGTTTGTAGAGTGGTCATGCCAAGAATTCTTTGTTCGGAAATTATAGGTACTGGTTCTGAGTTCACTTCTGTCTCTCCCATCCCTATTCGGGATAGAGCGTCAGCTTTACCATTCTTACAACCTGGGCGGTAGGTGATTACGAAATCAAACTCGGCAAAGACGATGCCCATCGGAGTTGACGTGACGATTGAGCCTTGGCTGTTTTTAAATATTGTAAGTTCCGGTGATCGGTGATCACAGTGATGGTATGCCTGGCACCAAGAAGATAGTGCCGCCAAGCCTTGAAGGCGGACTTAATGGCTAATAACTCCTTGTCGGTAACTGCATAATTTAACTCAGGTGCCGAGAACTTTCTGGACCAAAATGCTACTGGGTGAAGCTGGCCAGTTTCAGGGTCCCTTTGAAACAGGACAGCTCCCATGGCTAAACTGGATGCATCAGTTTCCACTATGTATGGAAGTTCAGGGCACAGATGCTTTAATACAGGTGCTGACGTAAATTTCGCTTTCAGCTCTTGGAAGGCTTTTTCGGCTTCTTCAGTCCACATAAAGCGTTTATTTTTCCGCAAAAGTGCTGTGATGGGATGTACAACATGTGAAAAATCTGGGATGAATCTGCGGTAGAAATTGGCAAAGCCGAGCATGCTTTGAACACCTTTAACTGAACTTGGTGATGGCCACTTAAGGATTGCGTCTACTTTTCGTGAGTCCATTCGGACTCCCTTCGGTGTCAGGATAAACCCAGGAACTTCGACTTCGGTGGCATGGAAAACGCACTTTTCTAGTTTAGCATATAGTTTGTGCTGGCGCAATTTCTCAAGGACTGCTCAGACGTGTTTCACATGATCACATTCCGAAGAGGAGTATACTAGAATATCATCGATATATACGACAACACAAACGTCAATGAGTTCACGAAGGACATCGTTCATTAAGTATTGGAAGGCTGCTGGTGCGTTGCACAGCCTGAAAGGCATCACCTGGTATTCAAATAGTCCGTATTTGGTGCGGAAGGCAGTCTTCCATTCGTCGCCCTCCTTTACTCGTACCAGATGGTATGCCCCCCGGAGATCTAATTTGGTATATATGCAAGCGTCCTTCACCTGGTCTAGAAGTTCAGGGATCAGAGGCAATGGGTATCGGTTTTTTACAGTTATCTGGTTCAATGCGCGGTAGTCTATGCACGTTCTAAGGTTGCCTTCCTTTTTGGGCACGAAGAACAAAGCTGAAGATGCAGGGGACTTGGATGGGTGAATAAAACCATTAGCAAGGTACTGGTCTAAATATTGTCGTAGGTGAAGGTTCTCAGGTTCCGTAAGGGCATAAATCCTGCTACAAGGGGGTTGTGCACCGGGTATGAGATCGATTTAACAATCGTACGATCTGTGAGGAGGTAAGGTGTTAGCCTGTTCCTTTTGGAAGACGTCCTGGAATTCTTAGTATTCTGGAGGTAGTTGCATGACTGCTGTGGTTACTGTAGCCAGGCCTGCGTTCAGGTTGTTCTTTGGATAACAGGTTTGTGCACAATCCTGGAAGGTTATTCTCTTCCCTTGCCAATCAATACATGGATTATGTGTTTCCAACCAAGGTATCCCCAGCACTATCTGGAACTGTGCGGCTTTGATTACATCAAACACAATAGTCTCTCGATGCCCATCCTGACCCACTAGTGTCATCTCTGCGGTGGAATGAGTTACAGGCCCAGAGGCAATTTCGGTTCCATCGACTGTGGTGATGACATCCGAGGTGGTTTTACGGCAGAGAGGCAGATTCATCCTGGAAGCCAATTCATAATCCACATAGTTTCCTATGGCTCCACTATCGATGTATGCTCTTACTGCATGCATATGTGATGGCTGCCCTGTATCTACGAGGACCATTGGCATGATGAAATGCGAGGTCTGAGTGTCCTTCTTCAAGCTCGGCAAGCGGACCTCTACGCTTGTCGGGCGTGGTCGTTTCCCGAGTCTGACTCCATATGACTTTTATCAGCGGCTCCTACCACCTTCTTGGGTGGTTTTACAGGGCAATCTCGTAGAAAATGCCCGGAGCTCCCACAATAAAGACACAATTGCTTTTGTTGTCTCCTTTCTCTTTCCTTCTGGGTTAAGGGTCCTTTAACTCCTCCGATTTGCATGGGTTCTGAAGCATTGGCTCCTTTGGGGTTAGCGTGGGTTTTGACCAACACCCGATTCTCAAACTTGGCTCGATCTGCTTTTCTGTTCTGACGTCTGTGATCTAACTGGACCACTAAGTCTTCATATTCAGTGCAGTCTTGAGGTGGGTTCACGACTTGAGCCAGGACATCCTTGAGTTCTCCTCGAAGTCCTCAATGAAATAACGTGATTCGTTTTTCCTCAAGCCACCCAGTTTCCACGAACAACCTATTAAAGGTCGCGATGTAGGATAGGAGATCCTGGTTACCCTGTCGTAGGGAAAGAAGTTTGTTATCCAGGGCCTGTCCTTGGGAGTGCCGGGCAAATAGTCTTTACATTCTTGTTTGAAAGCCCTGAAAATCCTGGAGAATTGGGTCATCCTGAGTAACCAGTGGGATTGACCAATCGGCTGCACTGCTGCTGAGATATGACAATACAAAGGCTACCTTGGCTTGATCTTTGGGAAGGCCCCAGGTCTGCATAAAAAGTGCAAGCGGCATTGGTTCATAAACACAGCAAACCTTTTGGGATCTCTGACAAAACGTTCGGGTGGAGCCAACAGCATATTTCCATGTAGGTTTATTTGCACAGGGTTACTTGATACCACAGGAGCTGGATTCCCCCCGGAACCAGGTAGGGGTGCTTGTCCAGCCTGACTTTGCATTAGTTGCCTAGCAAGGTCATCAGTTCGCTCCTTTGACAGGATCAGTTCTCTCCTAAGAGCATTGGTCTCCTGACAAGCGGAATGCACTTCAGCCCTAAGTTCCCCTAGTAATTGGGCCAGTTGGTCAGTTTCTGAGGCCTCCATAACGCCCGCGTGGGAAATTGTAGGTAGGCTTTGCGTTCTGTTACGCTCACCTGACTCCCACAGAGGCGCCGATCTGGTCTGGACTGCTGCGGCCTCCTCCAGTGTAATGTGTAGGACTGAGATGACAGACTGGACTGGCCCGTAGGAGTATTCTTCTGCGAATGGAGAAAGGGGAATTAACCACCCGTGGAGTATAGCGTTAATCCCCCACCCCTCCGTTGTTCTCTCCACTGACCACCTCCGATGTCCCCTCTAAAGTCTCACCTTATGGTTTGAAAGGATGAGCTCTCCATCCTGCTTCGAGCGCAGTGGCGCGTGAGGGACCAGTTGCTTCACTGGTCGACGGAATTGGTGAGTTTCAGGGCTATTTTGACTCTCCCGGCAAGACGCCGGAAGTATGCAGTTCGTAAGAGTTCAAATGCCTGACCTTCACTCCTATCCGATTCCGTAATCTGTGGTCTTCTCCCTTATTCAGGTGCTGAGAGAAGACAAGAGTCGAGGAGTTATACCTCTGGCGGTAAAATCAGGAAAGTCTATGGCGGGAGGTGGCTCCCCTTGATTGTCCTTTTGATTCACCCTGTTGTGCTTTTGTTTCCCCTTAGGGGCCGGGGTACGGCGATGGTGCAGTGGGAGCTGCGCCGACCCGAGAAGAGGAACGGTTCCCCCGATGGTAAATCAGGTAAGCCTTTGGGTGGTAAACAGTATTCCTCTATATGTTCCCTTGGCTCACCTTGTTGTCTTTATCTTCCCCCTAGGTGCCGGAGTGCGGCGGGAACATGCAGGAGGCTGCAGTGAAACGTGAAGACGCTGCGAGGAACGGTGAGTGTAGCGCGGCGCTGCTGCTGGCGATGCGATGCGTTTAATAATAAAGTCTTTCCTTTGGTTCGACGATGCGGTGGATCCGGAATCAGGTAAAAGCTGGTAATGTTCTTGTTCTAACCTTTCTCCTTCTTTCTCTTCTTTCTAGGTGCTCCGGGTTCGAGGCAGGCGTGGCTGAAGTCTGGATGCTGCTGCAGGCACGGTGAGCGTTACGCTGAAGGATGCAGAATAACGCGAAGCATGTGCTGCTCTTCGGGTGTGGTTTAAATAGCCTCCAAAGTAGTTCCAGGTAAGTATTCCTCCACCGCCACACCCGAGTGGCAAATAGTCCCAAAGGTAAAGTAGTCCCTTCTAGGCCTCATGAGGGCTTGGATCCCTTGCAGCATGGTCTGCATCAGGTAAATTCAGGTAATCCCCTTATGAGCCTGGCGCCTATGGCGCCAGGACTGATGTCTTATATGAGCCTGGCGCCAAAGGCGCCAGGACTGTGTCCAGATGGCCCCTAACAGGGGTTGCTGGGCCTTCTCCCAGGAACGTGATGCCTGCTCCCGGGGCTGCCGGACCTGGTCTGGTTCCCCGGGAGTAGGCATCATGACACAGTAGTTTGGTGCCCAGTGTGACTTTCATTCTCTACACATCCATGCAGTAGTGTGGGGCCCAGTGGGACTTTCATTCACTACTCATCCCTGCAGTAGTGTGGGGTTCAGTGGGACTTTCATTCACTACTAATCCCTGTAGTAGTGTGCGGCCCAGTGGGACTTTCATTCACCACTCGTCCCTGCAGTAGTGTGGGGCCCAGTGGGACTTTCATTCACTACTCATCCATGCAGTAGCGGGGGGCCCAGTGGGACATTCATTCACTACTCATCCTTACAGTAGTGTGGGGCTGAGTGGAGTTTCATTCACTACTCATCCCTGCAGTAGTGTGGGGCCCAGTGGGACTTTCATTCACTACTCATCCATGCAGTAGCGGGGGGGCCAGAGGGAATTCATTCACTACTCATCCTTGCAGTAGTGTGGGGCTGAGTTGGAGTTTCATTCACTAATCATCCCTGCAGTAGTGTGGGGGCCCAGTGGGACTTTCATTCACTACTCATCCCTGCAGTAGTGTGGAACCCGGTGGGACTTTCATCCACTACTCATCCCTGCAGTAGTGTGCGGCCCACTGGGACCATCATTCACTACTCATCCCTGCAGTAGTGTAGAGCCCAGTGTGTCTTTCATTCACTGCTCATCCCTGCAGTAGTGTGGGGCCCAGTGGGACCTTCATTCACTACTCATCCCTGCAGTAGTGTGGAGCCCAGTGTGACTTTCATTCACTACTCATCCATGCAGTAGTGTGGGGCCCAGTGGGACTTTCATTCCCTACTCATCCCTGCAGTAGTGTGGGGCTGAGTGGGACTTTCATTCACTACTCATCCCTGTAGTAGTGTGCGGTTCAGTGGGAATTTCATTCACTACTCATCCCTGCAGTAGTGTGGGGCCCAGTAGGACTTTCATTCACTACTGATACATGCAGTAGCGGGGGGGCCAGTGGGACATTCATTCACTACACATCCTTGCAGAAGTGTGGGGCTGAGTTGGAGTTTCATTCACTACTCATCCTTGCAGTAGTGTGGGGGCCCAGTGGGACTTTCATTCACTACTCATCCCTGCAGTAGTGTGCGGCCCACTGGGACCTTCATTCACTACTCATCCCTGCAGTAGTGTAGAGCCCAGTGTGACTTTCATTCACTGCTCATCCCTGCAGTAGTGTGGGGCCCAGTGGGACCTTCATTCACTACTCATCCCTGCAGTAGTGTGGAGCCCAGTGTGACTTTCATTCACTACTCATCCATGCAGTAGTGTGGGGCCCAGTGGGACTTTCATTCACTACTCATCCCTGTAGTAGTGTGGGGCTGAGTAGGACTTTCATTCACTACTCATCCCTGCAGTAGTGTGGGGTTCAGTGGGACTTTCATTCACTACTAATCCCTGTAGTAGTGTGCGGCCCAGTGGGACTTTCACTCACTACTCATCCCTGCAGTAGTGTGGGGCCCAGTGGGACCTTCATTCACTACTCATACATGCAGTAGCGGGGGGGGGGCAGTGGGACATTCATTCACTACTCATCCTTGCAGTAGTGTGGGGCTGAGTTGGAGTTTCATTCACTACTCATCCCTGCAGTAGTGTGGGGCACAGTGGGACTTTCATTCACTACTCATCCCTGCAGTAGTGTGGGACCCAGTGGGACTTTCATTCACTACTCATCCCTGCTGTAGTGTGGGTGGTGAGTGGGAGTTTCATTCCCTACTCATCCCTGCAGTAGTGTGGGGCCAGTGGGACTTTCATTCACTACTCATCCCTGCAGTAGTGTGGGGTTGAGTGGGACTTTCATTCACTACTCATCCCTGCAGTAGTGTGACGCAGAGTGGGACTTTTCTTCACTACTCATCCCTGTAGTAGTGTGACGCAGAGTGGGACCTTTCTTCACTACTCATCCCTGTAGTAGTGTGGGGCCCAGTGGGACTTTCATTCAGAGCTCAAACCCTGCAGTAGTGTGGGGCTGAGTGGGACTTTCATTCACTACCCATCTCTGCAGGAGTGTGAGGCCTAGTGGGACTTTCCTTCATTACCCATCCCTGCAGTAGTGTGGGGGCCCAGTGGAACTTTCCTTCACTACACATCCCTGCAGTAGTGTGGGGCTGAGTGAGACTTCATTCACTACTCATCCCTGCAGTAGTGTGGGGCCCAGTGGGACTTTCATTCACTACTCATCCCTGCAGTAGTGTGGGGCCCAGTGTGACTTTCATTCACGACTCATCCCTGCAGTAGTGTGGGCTGAGTTGCACTTTCATTCACTACTCATCCCTTCAGTAGTGTGGGGTCCAGTGGGACTTTCATTCACTACTCATCCCTGAAGTAGTGTGTGGCCCAGTGGGACTTTCATTCACTACCCATCCCTGCAGTAGTGTGGGGGCTCAGTGGGACTTTCATTCTCTACCCATCCCTGCAGTAGTGTGGGGCTGAGTGGGAATTTCATTCACTATTCATCCCTGCAGTAGTGTGGGTCTCAGTGGGACTGTATTCACTACTCATCCCTGCAGTAGTGTGGAGCCCAGAGGGACTTTCATTCACTACTCATCCCTGCAGTAGTGTGTGGCCTTGTGGGACGTTGATTCACTACTCATCCCAGCAACAATGTGGGGCCCAGTGGGACTATCATTCACTACTCACCCCTGCAGTATTGTGGGGCTGAGTCGAGGTTTCATTCACTACTCATCCCTGCGGTAGTGTGGGGTCGAGTGGGACTTTCATTCACTACTCATCCCTGTAGTAGTGTGGGGCTGAGTGGAGTTTCATTCACTACTGATACCTCCAGTAGTGTGGGGCCCAGTGGGACTTTCATTCACTACTCATCCCTGCAGTAGTGTGTGCCCAGTGGGACTTTCATTCACTACTCATCCCTGCAGTAGTGTGTGGCTGAGTGGGAGTTTCATTCACTACTCGCCCCAGCAGTAGTGTGTGCCCAGTGGGACTTTCATTCACTACTCTTCCCTGAAGTAGTGTGGGGCTGAGTGGGACTTTCATTCACTACTCATCCATGCAGTAGTGTGGGGCACTGGGACTTTCATTCACTACTCATCCCTGCAGTATTGTGTGGACCAGTGGGACGTTCATTCACTACTCATCCCTGCAGTAGTGTGTGGCCCAGTGGGACTTTCATTCACTACTCATCCCTGCATTAGTGTGGGGCTGAGTTGGAGTTTCATTCACTACTCATCCCTGCAGTAGTGTGGGGCCCAGTGGGACTTTCATTCACTACTCATCCCTGCAGTAGTGTGGGACCCAGTGGGACTTTCATTCACTACTCATCCCTGCAGTAGTGTGCGGCCCAGTGGGACATTCATTCACTACACATCCTTGCAGTAGTGTGGGGCTGAGTTGGAGTTTCATTCACTACTCATCCCTGCAGTAGTGTGGGACCCAGTGGGACTTTCATTCACTACTCATCCCTGCAGTAGTGTGGGACCCAGTGGGACTTTCATTCACTACTCATCCCTGCAGTAGTGTGCGGCCCACTGGGACCTTCATTCACTACTCATCCCTGCAGTAGTGTAGAGCCCAGTGTGACTTTCATTCACTACTCATCCCTGCAGTAGTGTGGGGCCCAGTGGGACCTTCATTCACTACTCATCCCTGCAGTAGTGCAGAGCCCAGTGTGACTTTCATTCACTACTCATCCATGCAGTAGTGTGGGGCCCAGTGGGACTTTCATTCACTACTCATCCCTGCAGTAGTGTGGGGCTGAGTGGGACTTTCATTCACTACTCATCCCTGCAGTAGTGTGGGGTTCAGTGGGACTTTCATTCACTACTAATCCCTGTAGTAGTGTGCGGCCCAGGGGGACTTTCATTCACTACTCATCCCTGCAGTAGTGTGGGGCCCAGTGGAACTTTCATTCACTACTCATACATGAAGTAGCGGGGGGCCAGTGGGTCATTCATTCACTACTCATCCTTGCAGTAGTGTGGGGCTGAGTTGGAGTTTCATTCACTACTCATCCCTGCAGTAGTGTGGGGCCCAGTGGGACTTTCATTCACTACTCATCCCTGCAGTAGTGTGGGACCCAGTGGGACTTTCACTACTCATCCCTGCAGTAGTGTGGGGGGTGAGTGGGAGTTTCATTCAATCCTCATCCCTGCAGTAGTGTGGGTCTCAGTGGGACTTTCATTCACTACTCATCCCTGCAGTAGTGTGGGGTTGAGTCGGACTTTCATTCTCTATTCATCCCTGCAGTAGTGTGGGGCTTGTCGGATGTTGATTCATTACTCATCCCAGCAACAATGTGGGGCCCAGTGGGACTATCATTCACTACTCACCCGTGCAGTATTGTGGGGCTGAGTCGAGGTTTCATTCACTACTCATCCCTGCGGTAGTGAGGGGTCGAGTGGGACTTTCATTCACTACTCTTCCCTGAAGTAGTGTGGGGCTGAGCGGGACTTTCATTCACTACTCATCCATGCAGTTTTGTGGGACCAGGGGGACTTTCATTTACTACTCGTCCCTGCAGTAGTTTGGGACCCAGCGGGACTTTCATTCACTATTCATCCATACAGTAGTGTGGGGCATTGGGACTTTCATTCAGTACTCATCCCTGCAGTAGTGTGTGGCCCAGTGGGACTTTCATTCACTACTCATCTCTGCAGTAGTGTGTGCCCAGTGGGGCTTTCATTCACCGCTCATCCCTGCAGAAGTCTGGGGCCTAGTGGGACTTCCATTCACTACTCGTCCCTGCAGTAGTGTGGGGCCAGTGGGACTTTCCTTCACTACTCATCCCTGCAGTAGTGTGGGCCGAGTGGGACTTTCCTTCACTGCTCATCCCTGCAGAAGTGTGGGGCTGAGTGGGAGTTTCATTCACTACTCATCCCTGCAGTAGTGTGCGGCCCAGTGGGACTTTCATTCACTACTCATCCCTGCAGTAGTGTGTGCCCAGTGGGACTTTCATTCACTACTCTTCCCTGAAGTAGTGTGGGGCTGAGTGGGACTTTCATTCACTACTCATCCATGCAGTTTTGTGGGACCAGTGGGACTTTCATTTACTACTCGTCCCTGCAGTAGTTTGGGACCCAGTGGGACTTTCATTCACTACTCATCCATGCAGTAGTGTGCGGCATTGGGACTTTCATTCACTACTCATCCCTGCAGTAGTGTGTGGCCCAGTGGGACTTTCATTCACTACTCATCCCTGCAGTAGCGTGTGCCCAGTGGGGTTTTCATTCACTGCTCATCCCTGCAGAAGTGTGGGGCCTAGTGGGACTTCCATTCACTACTCGTCCATGCAGTAGTGTGGGGCCATTGGGACTTTCCTTCACTACTCACCCCTGCAGTAGTGTGGGCCGAGTGGGACTTTCCTTCACTGCTCATCCCTGCAGATGTGTGGGGCTGAGTGGGAGTTTCATTCACTGCTCATCCCTGCAGTAGTTTAGGGCTGAGTGGGACTTTCATTCACTACTCATCCCTGCAGTAGTGTGTGGCCCAGTGGGACATTCATTCACTACACATCCTTGCAGTAGTGTGGGGCTGAGTTGGAGTTTCATTCACTACTCATCCCTGCAGTAGTGTGGGGCCCAGTGGGACTTTCATTCACTACTCATCCCTGCAGTAGTGTGGGACCCAGTGGGACTTTCATTCACTACTCATCCCTGCAGTAGTGTGCGGCCCACTGGGACCTTCATTCACTACTCATCCCTGCAGTAGTGTAGAGCCCAGTGTGACTTTCATTCACTACTCATCCCTGCAGTAGTGTGGGGCCCAGTGGGACCTTCATTCACTACTCATCCCTGCAGTAGTGCGGAGCCCAGTGTGACTTTCATTCACTACTCATCCATGCAGTAGTGTGGGGCCCAGTGGGACTTTCATTCACTACTCATCCCTGCAGTAGTGTGGGGCTGAGTGGGACTTTCATTCACTACTCATCCCTGCAGTAGTGTGGGGTTCAGTGGGACTTTCATTCACTACTAATCCCTGTAGTAGTGTGCGGCCCAGGGGGACTTTCATTCACTACTCATCCCTGCAGTAGTGTGGGGCCCAGTGGGACTTTCATTCACTACTCATACATGCAGTAGCGGGGGGCCAGTGGGTCATTCATTCACTACTCATCCTTGCAGTAGTGTGGGGCTGAGTTGGAGTTTCATTCACTACTCATCCCTGCAGTAGTGTGGGGCCCAGTGGGACTTTCATTCACTACTCATCCCTGCAGTAGTGTGGGACCCAGTGGGACTTTCACTACTCATCCCTGCAGTAGTGTGGGGGGTGAGTGGGAGTTTCATTCAATCCTCATCCCTGCAGTAGTGTGGGGCCCAGTGGGACTTTCATTCACTACTCATACATGCAGTAGCGGGGGGCCAGTGGGTCATTCATTCACTACTCATCCTTGCAGTAGTGTGGGGCTGAGTTGGAGTTTCATTCACTACTCATCCCTGTAGTAGTGTGCGGCCCAGTGGGACTTTCATTCACTACTCATCCCTGCAGTAGTGTGGGGCCCAGTTGGACCTTCATTCACTACTCATACATGCAGTAGCGGGGGGGGGGCAGTGGGACATTCATTCACTACTCATCTTTGCAGTAGTGTGGGGCTGAGTTGGAGTTTCATTCACTACTCATCCCTGCAGTAGTGTGGGGCACAGTGGGACTTTCATTCACTACTCATCCCTGCAGTAGTGTGGGACCCAGTGGGACTTTCATTCACTACTCATCCCTGCTGTAGTGTGGGGGGTGAGTGGGAGTTTCATTCCCTACTCATCCCTGCAGTTTTGTGGGGCCAGTGGGACTTTCATTCACTACTCATCCCTGCAGTAGTGTGGGGTTGAGTGGGACTTTCATTCACTACTCATCCCTGCAGTAGTGTGACGCAGAGTGGGACTTTTCTTCACTACTCATCCCTGTAGTAGTGTGGGGCCCAGTGGGACTTTCATTCAGAGCTCAAACCCTGCAGTAGTGTGGGGCTGAGTGGGACTTTCATTCACTACCCATCCCTGCAGGAGTGTGAGGCCTAGTGGGACTTTCCTTCATTACCCATCCCTGCAGTAGTGTGGGGGCCCAGTGGAACTTTCCTTCACTACACATCCCTGCAGTAGTGTGGGGCTGAGGGAGTCTTCATTCACTACTCATCCCTGCAGTAGTGTGGGGCCCAGTGGGACTTTCATTCACTACTCATCCCTGCAGTAGTGTGGGGCCCAGTGTGACTTTCATTCATGACTCATCCCTGCAGTAGTGTGGGCTGAGTTGCACTTTCATTCACTACTCATCCCTTCTGTAGTGTGGGGTCCAGTGGGACTTTCATTCACTACTCATCCCTGAAGTAGTGTGTGGCACAGTGGGACTTTCATTCACTACCCATCCCTGCAGTAGTGTGGGGGCCCAGTGGGACTTTCATTCACTACCCATCCCTGCAGTAGTGTGGGGCTGAGTGGGAATTTCATTCACTATTCATCCCTGCAGTAGTGTGGGTCTCAGTGGGACTGTATTCACTACTCATCCCTGCAGTAGTGTGGAGCCCAGAGGGACTTTCATTCACTACTCATCCCTGCAGTAGTGTGTGGCCTTGTGGGACGTTGATTCACTACTCATCCCAGCAACAATGTGGGGCCCAGTTGGACTATCATTCACTACTCACCCCTGCAGTATTGTGGGGCTGAGTCGAGGTTTCATTCACTACTCATCCCTGCGGTAGTGTGGGGTTGAGTTGGACTTTCATTCACTACTCATCCCTGCAGTAGTGTGGGGCTGAGTGGAGTTTCATTCACTACTGATCCCTCCAGTAGTGTGGGGCCCAGTGGGACTTTCATTCACTACTCATCCCTGCAGTAGTGTGTGCCCAGTGGGACTTTCATTCACTACTCATCCCTGCAGTAGTGTGTGGCTGAGTGGGAGTTTCATTCACTACTCGCCACAGCAGTAGTGTGTGCCCAGTGGGACTTTCATTCACTACTCTTCCCTGAAGTAGTGTGGGGCTGAGTGGGACTTTCATTCACTACTCATCCATACAGTAGTGTGGGGCACTGGGACTTTCATTCACTACTCATCCCTGCAGTATTGTGTGGCCCAGTGGGACGTTCATTCACTACTCATCCCTGCAGTAGTGTGTGGCCCAGTGGGACTTTCATTCACTACTCATCCCTGCATTAATGTGGGGCCCAGTGGGACTTTCATTCACTACTCATCCATGCAGTAGCGGGGGGCCCAGTGGGACATTCATTCACTACTCATCCCTGCAGTAGTGCGGAGCCCAGTGTGACTTTCATTCACTACTCATCCATGCAGTAGTGTGGGGCCCAGTGGGACTTTCATTCACTACTCATCCCTGCAGTAGTGTGGGGCTGAGTGGGACTTTCATTCACTACTCATCCCTGCAGTAGTGTGGGGCCCAGTGGGACTTTCATTCACTACTCATCCCTGCAGTAGTGTGGGACCCAGTGGGACTTTCATTCACTACTCATCCCTGCAGTAGTGTGCGGCCCACTGGGACCTTCATTCACTACTCATCCCTGCAGTAGTGTAGAGCCCAGTGTGACTTTCATTCACTACTCATCCCTGCAGTAGTGTGGGGCCCAGTGGGACCTTCATTCACTACTCATCCCTGCAGTAGTGCGGAGCCCAGTGTGACTTTCATTCACTACTCATCCATGCAGTAGTGTGGGGCCCAGTGGGACTTTCATTCACTACTCATCCCTGCAGTAGTGTGGGGCTGAGTGGGACTTTCATTCACTACTCATCCCTGCAGTAGTGTGGGGTTCAGTGGGACTTTCATTCACTACTAATCCCTGTAGTAGTGTGCGGCCCAGGGGGACTTTCATTCACTACTCATCCCTGCAGTAGTGTGGGGCCCAGTGGGACTTTCATTCACTACTCATACATGCAGTAGCGGGGGGCCAGTGGGTCATTCATTCACTACTCATCCTTGCAGTAGTGTGGGGCTGAGTTGGAGTTTCATTCACTACTCATCCCTGCAGTAGTGTGGGGCCCAGTGGGACTTTCATTCACTACTCATCCCTGCAGTAGTGTGGGACCCAGTGGGACTTTCACTACTCATCCCTGCAGTAGTGTGGGGGGTGAGTGGGAGTTTCATTCAATCCTCATCCCTGCAGTAGTGTGGGTCTCAGTGGGACTTTCATTCACTACTCATCCCTGCAGTAGTGTGGGGTTGAGTCGGACTTTCATTCTCTATTCATCCCTGCAGTAGTGTGGGGCTTGTGGGATGTTGATTCATTACTCATCCCAGCAACAATGTGGGGCCCAGTGGGACTATCATTCACTACTCACCCGTGCAGTATTGTGGGGCTGAGTCGAGGTTTCATTCACTACTCATCCCTGCGGTAGTGAGGGGTCGAGTGGGACTTTCATTCACTACTCTTCCCTGAAGTAGTGTGGGGCTGAGCGGGACTTTCATTCACTACTCATCCATGCAGTTTTGTGGGACCAGTGGGACTTTCATTTACTACTCGTCCCTGCAGTAGTTTGGGACCCAGCGGGACTTTCATTCACTATTCATCCATACAGTAGTGTGGGGCATTGGGACTTTCATTCAGTACTCATCCCTGCAGTAGTGTGTGGCCCAGTGGGACTTTCATTCACTACTCATCTCTGCAGTAGTGTGTGCCCAGTGGGGCTTTCATTCACCGCTCATCCCTGCAGAAGTCTGGGGCCTAGTGGGACTTCCATTCACTACTCGTCCCTGCAGTAGTGTGGGGCCAGTGGGACTTTCCTTCACTACTCATCCCTGCAGTAGTGTGGGCCGAGTGGGACTTTCCTTCACTGCTCATCCCTGCAGAAGTGTGGGGCTGAGTGGGAGTTTCATTCACTACTCATCCCTGCAGTAGTGTGCGGCCCAGTGGGACTTTCATTCACTACTCATCCCTGCAGTAGTGTGTGCCCAGTGGGACTTTCATTCACTACTCTTCCCTGAAGTAGTGTGGGGCTGAGTGGGACTTTCATTCACTACTCATCCATGCAGTTTTGTGAGACCAGTGGGACTTTCATTTACTACTCGTCCCTGCAGTAGTTTGGGACCCAGTGGGACTTTCATTCACTACTCATCCATGCAGTAGTGTGCGGCATTGGGACTTTCATTCACTACTCATCCCTGCAGTAGTGTGTGGCCCAGTGGGACTTTCATTCACTACTCATCCCTGCAGTAGCGTGTGCCCAGTGGGGTTTTCATTCACTGCTCATCCCTGCAGAAGTGTGGGGCCTAGTGGGACTTTCCTTCACTGCTCATCCCTGCAGAAGTGTGGGGCTGAGTGGGAGTTTCATTCACTACTCATCCCTGCAGTAGTGTGCGGCCCAGTGGGACTTTCATTCACTACTCATCCCTGCAGTAGTGTGTGCCCAGTGGGACTTTCATTCACTACTCATCCCTGCAGTAGCGTGTGCCCAGTGGGGTTTTCATTCACTGCTCATCCCTGCAGAAGTGTGGGGCCTAGTGGGACTTCCATTCACTACTCGTCCATGCAGTAGTGTGGGGCCATTGGGACTTTGCTTCACTACTCACCCCTGCAGTAGTGTGGGCCGAGTGGGACTTTCCTTCACTGCTCATCCCTGCAGATGTGTGGGGCTGAGTGGGAGTTTCATTCACTGCTCATCCCTGCAGTAGTTTAGGGCTGAGTGGGACTTTCATTCACTACTCATCCCTGCAGTAGTGTGCGGCCCAGTGGGACATTCATTCACTACACATCCTTGCAGTAGTGTGGGGCCCAGTGGGACTTTCATTCACTACTCATCCCTGCAGTAGTGTGTGCCTAGTGGGACTTTCATTCACTACTCTTCCCTGAAGTAGTGTGGGGCTGAGTGGGACTTTCATTCACTACTCATCCATGCAGTTTTGTGGGACCAGTGGGACTTTCATTTACTACTCGTCCCTGCAGTAGTTTGGGACCCAGTGGGACTTTCATTCACTACTCATCCATGCAGTAGTGAGCGGCATTGGGACTTTCATTCACTACTCATCCCTGCAGTAGTGTGTGGCCCAGTGGGACTTTCATTCACTACTCATCCCTGCAGTAGCGTGTGCCCAGTGGGGTTTTCATTCACTGCTCATCCCTGCAGAAGTGTGGGGCCTAGTGGGACTTCCATTCACTACTCGTCCATGCAGTAGTGTGGGGCCATTGGGACTTTCCTTCACTACTCACCCCTGCAGTAGTGTGGGCCGAGTGGGACTTTCCTTCACTGCTCATCCCTGCAGATGTGTGGGGCTGAGTGGGAGTTTCATTCACTGCTCATCCCTGCAGTACTTTAGGGCTGAGTGGGACTTTCATTCACTACTCATCCCTGCAGTAGTGTGCGGCCCAGTGGGACATTCATTCACTACACATCCTTGCAGTAGTGTGGGGCTGAGTTGGAGTTTCATTCACTACTCATCCCTGCAGTAGTGTGGGGCCCCGTGGGACTTTCATTCACTACTCACCCCTGCAGTAGTGTGGGACCTAGTGGGACTTTCATTCACTACTCATCCCTGCAGTAGTGTGCGGCCCACTGGGACCTTCATTCACTACTCATCCCTGCAGTAGTGTAGAGCCCAGTGTGACTTTCATTCACTACTCATCCCTGCAGTAGTGTGGGGCCCAGTGGGACCTTCATTCACTACTCATCCCTGCAGTAGTGCGGAGCCCAGTGTGACTTTCATTCACTACTCATCCATGCAGTAGTGTGGGGCCCAGTGGGACTTTCATTCACTACTCATCCCTGCAGTAGTGTGGGGCCGAGTGGGACTTTCATTCACTACTCATCCCTGCAGTAGTGTGGGGTTCAGTGGGACTTTCATTCACTACTAATCCCTGTAGTAGTGTGCGGCCCAGGGGGACTTTCATTCACTACTCATCCCTGCAGTAGTGTGGGGCCCAGTGGGACTTTCATTCACTACTCATACATGCAGTAGCGGGGGGCCAGTGGGTCATTCATTCACTACTCATCCTTGCAGTAGTGTGGGGCTGAGGTGGAGTTTCATTCACTACTCATCCCTGCAGTAGTGTGGGGCCCAGTGGGACTTTCATTCACTACTCATCCCTGCAGTAGTGTGGGACCCAGTGGGACTTTCACTACTCATCCCTGCAGTAGTGTGGGGGGTGAGTGGGAGTTTCATTCAATCCTTATCCCTGCAGTAGTGTGGGTCTCAGTGGGACTTTCATTCACTACTCATTCCTGCAGTAGTGTGGGGTTGAGTCGGACTTTCATTCTCTATTCATCCCTGCAGTAGTGTGGGGCTTGTGGGATGTTGATTCATTACTCATCCCAGCAACAATGTGGGGCCCAGTGGGACTATCATTCACTACTCACCTGTGCAGTATTGTGGGGCTGAGTCGAGGTTTCATTCACTACTCATCCCTGCGGTAGTGAGGGGTCGAGTGGGACTTTCATTCACTACTCTTCCCTGAAGTAGTGTGGGGCTGAGCGGGACTTTCATTCACTACTCGTCCATGCAGTTTTGTGGGACCAGTGGGACTTTCATTTACTACTCGTCCCTGCAGTAGTTTGGGACCCAGCGGGACTTTCATTCACTATTCATCCATACAGTAGTGTGGGGCATTGGGACTTTCATTCAGTACTCATCCCTGCAGTAGTGTGTGGCCCAGTGGGACTTTCATTCACTACTCATCTCTGCAGTAGTGTGTGCCCAGTGGGGCTTTCATTCACCGCTCATCCCTGCAGAAGTCTGGGGCCTAGTGGGACTTCCATTCACTACTCGTCCCTGCAGTAGTGTGGGGCCAGTGGGACTTTCCTTCACTACTCATCCTTGCAGTAGTGTGGAGCTGAGTTGGAGTTTCATTCACTACTCATCCCTGCAGTAGTGTGGGGCCCAGTGGGACTTTCATTCACTACTCATCCCTGCAGTAGTGTGGGACCCAGTGGGACTTTCACTACTCATCCCTGCAGTAGTGTGGGGGGTGAGTGGGAGTTTCATTCAATCCTCATCCCTGCAGTAGTGTGGGGCCCAGTGGGACTTTCATTCACTACTCATACATGCAGTAGCGGGGGGCCAGTGGGACATTCATTCACTACTCATCCTTGCAGTAGTGTGGGGCTGAGTTGGAGTTTCATTCACTACTCATCCCTGTAGTAGTGTGCGGCCCAGTGGGACTTTCATTCACTACTCAACCCTGCAGTAGTGTGGGCCCCAGTTGGACCTTCATTCACTACTCATACATGCAGTAGCGGGGGGGGCAGTGGGACATTCATTCACTACTCATCTTTGCAGTAGTGTGGGGCTGAGTTGGAGTTTCATTCACTACTCATCCCTGCAGTAGTGTGGGGCACAGTGGGACTTTCATTCACTACTCATCCCTGCAGTAGTGTGGGACCCAGTGGGACTTTCATTCACTACTCATCCCTGCTGTAGTGTGGGGGGTGAGTGGGAGTTTCATTCCCTACTCATCCCTGCAGTTTTGTGGGGCCAGTGGGACTTTCATTCACTACTCATCCCTGCAGTAGTGTGGGGTTGAGTGGGACTTTCATTCACTACTCATCCCTGCAGTAGTGTGACGCAGAGTGGGACTTTTCTTCACTACTCATCCCTGCAGTAGTGTGGAGCCCAGAGGGACTTTCATTCACTACTCATCCCTGCAGTAGTGTGTGGCCTTGTGGGACGTTGATTCACTACTCATCCCAGCAACAATGTGGGGCCCAGTGGGACTATCATTCACTACTCACCCCTGCAGTATTGTGGGGCTGAGTCGAGGTTTCATTCACTACTCATCCCTGCGGTAGTGTGGGGTCGAGTGGGACTTTCATTCACTACTCATCCCTGCAGTAGTGTGGGGCTGAGTGGAGTTTCATTCACTACTGATCCCTCCAGTAGTGTGGGGCCCAGTGGGACTTTCATTCACTACTCATCCCTGCAGTAGTGTGTGCCCAGTGGGACTTTCATTCACTACTGATCCCTGCAGTAGTGTGTGGCTGAGTGGGAGTTTCATTCACTACTCGCCCCAGCAGTAGTGTGTGCCCAGTGGGACTTTCATTCAATACTCTTCCCTGAAGTAGTGTGGGGCTGAGTGGGACTTTCATTCACTACTCATCCATACAGTAGTGTGGGGCACTGGGACTTTCATTCACTACTCATCCCTGCAGTATTGTGTGGCCCAGTGGGACGTTCATTCACTACTCATCCCTGCAGTAGTGTGTGGCCCAGTGGGACTTTCATTCACTACTCATCCCTGCATTAATGTGGGGCCCAGTGGGACTTTCATTCACTACTCATCCATGCAGTAGCGGGGGGCCCAGTGGGACATTCATTCACTATTAATCCTTGCAGTAGTGTGGGGCTGAGTTGGAGTTTCATTCACTACACATCCCTGCAGTAGTGTGGGGCCCAGTGGGACTTTCATTCACTACTCATCCCTGCAGTAGTGTGGGACCCAGTGGGACCTTCATTCACTACTCATCCCTGCAGTAGTGTGCGGCCCAGTGGGACATTCATTCACTACACATCCTTGCAGTAGTGTGGGGCTGAGTTGGAGTTTCATTCACTACTCATCCCTGCAGTAGTGTGGGGCCCAGTGGGACTTTCATTCATTACTCATCCCTGCAGTAGTGTGGGACCCAGTGGGACCTTCATTCACTACTCATCCCTGCAGTAGTGTAGAGCCCAGTGTGACTTTCATTCACTACTCATCCCTGCAGTAGTGTGGGGCCCAGTGGGACCTTCATTCACTACTCATCCCTGCAGTAGTGCGGAGCCCAGTGTGACTTTCATTCACTACTCATCCATGCAGTAGTGTGGGGCCCAGTGGGACTTTCATTCACTACTCATCCCTGCAGTAGTCTCGGGCTGAGTGGGACTTTCATTCACTACTCATCCCTGCAGTAGTGTGGGGTTCAGTGGGACTTTCATTCACTACTAATCCCTGTAGTAGTGTGCGGCCCAGGGGGACTTTCATTCACTACTCATCCCTGCAGTAGTGTGGGGCCCAGTGGGACTTTCATTCACTACTCATACATGCAGTAGCGGGGGGCCAGTGGGTCATTCAATCACTAATCATCCTTGCAGTAGTGTGGGGCTGAGTTGGAGTTTCATTCACTACTCATCCCTGCAGTAGTGTGGGGCCCAGTGGGACTTTCATTCACTACTCATCCCTGCAGTAGTGTGGGACCCAGTGGGACTTTCACTACTCATCCCTGCAGTAGTGTGGGGGGTGAGTGGGAGTTTCATTCAATCCTCATCCCTGCAGTAGTGTGGGTCTCAGTGGGACTTTCATTCACTACTCATCCCTGCAGTAGTGTGGGGTTGAGTCGGACTTTCATTCTCTATTCATCCCTGCAGTAGTGTGGGGCTTGTGGGATGTTGATTCATTACTCATCCCAGCAACAATGTGGGGCCCAGTGGGACTATCATTCACTACTCACCCGTGCAGTATTGTGGGGCTGAGTCGAGGTTTTATTCACTACTCATCCCTGCGGTTGTGAGGGGTCGAGTGGGACTTTCATTCACTACTCTTCCCTGAAGTAGTGTGGGGCTGAGCGGGACTTTCATTCACTACTCATCCATGCAGTTTTGTGGGACCAGTGGGACTTTCATTTACTACTCGTCCCTGCAGTAGTTTGGGACCCAGCGGGACTTTCATTCACTATTCATCCATACAGTAGTGTGGGGCATTGGGACTTTCATTCAGTACTCATCCCTGCAGTAGTGTGTGGCCCAGTGGGACTTTCATTCACTACTCATCTCTGCAGTAGTGTGTGCCCAGTGGGGCTTTCATTCACCGCTCATCCCTGCAGAAGTCTGGGGCCTAGTGGGACTTCCATTCACTACTCGTCCCTGCAGTAGTGTGGGGCCAGTGGGACTTTCCTTCACTACTCATCCCTGCAGTAGTGTGGGCCGAGTGGGACTTTCCTTCACTGCTCATCCCTGCAGAAGTGTGGGGCTGAGTGGGAGTTTCATTCACTACTCATCCCTGCAGTAGTGTGCGGCCCAGTGGGACTTTCATTCACTACTCATCCCTGCAGTAGTGTGTGCCCAGTGGGACTTTCATTCACTACTCTTCCCTGAAGTAGTGTGGGGCTGAGTGGGACTTTCATTCACTACTCATCCATGCAGTTTTGTGGGACCAGTGGGACTTTCATTTACTACTCGTCCCTGCAGTAGTTTGGGACCCAGGGGGACTTTCATTCACTACTCATCCATGCAGTAGTGTGCGGCATTGGGACTTTCATTCACTACTCATCCCTGCAGTAGTGTGTGGCCCAGTGGGACTTTCATTCACTACTCATCCCTGCAGTAGCGTGTGCCCAGTGGGGTTTTCATTCACTGCTCATCCCTGCAGAAGTGTGGGGCCTAGTGGGACTTTCCTTCACTGCTCATCCCTGCAGAAGTGTGGGGCTGAGTGGGAGTTTCATTCACTACTCATCCCTGCAGTAGTGTGCGGCCCAGTGGGACTTTCATTCACTACTCATCCCTGCAGTAGTGTGTGCCCAGTGGGACTTTCATTCACTACTCTTCCCTGAAGTAGTGTGGGGCTGAGTGGGACTTTCATTCACTACTCATCCATGCAGTTTTGTGGGACCAGTGGGACTTTCATTTACTACTCGTCCCTGCAGTAGTTTGGGACCCAGTGGGACTTTCATTCACTACTCATCCATGCAGTAGTGTGCGGCATTGGGACTTTCATTCACTACTCATCCCTGCAGTAGTGTGTGGCCCAGTGGGACTTTCATTCACTACTCATCCCTGCAGTAGCGTGTGCCCAGTGGGGTTTTCATTCACTGCTCATCCCTGCAGAAGTGTGGGGCCTAGTGGGACTTCCATTCACTACTCGTCCATGCAGTAGTGTGGGGCCATTGGGACTTTGCTTCACTACTCACCCCTGCAGTAGTGTGGGCCGAGTGGGACTTTCCTTCACTGCTCATCCCTGCAGATGTGTGGGGCTGAGTGGGAGTTTCATTCACTGCTCATCCCTGCAGTAGTTTAGGGCTGAGTGGGACTTTCATTCACTACTCATCCCTGCAGTAGTGTGCGGCCCAGTGGGACATTCATTCACTACACATCCTTGCAGTAGTGTGGGGCTGAGTTGGAGTTTCATTCACTACTCATCCCTGCAGTAGTGTGGGGCCCAGTGGGACTTTCATTCACTACTCATCCCTGCAGTAGTGTGTGCCCAGTGGGACTTTCATTCACTACTCTTCCCTGAAGTAGTGTGGGGCTGAGTGGGACTTTCATTCACTACTCATCCATGCAGTTTTGTGGGACCAGTGGGACTTTCATTTACTACTCGTCTCTGCAGTAGTTTGGGACCCAGTGGGACTTTCATTCACTACTCATCCATGCAGTAGTGTGCGGCATTGGGACTTTCATTCACTACTCATCCCTGCAGTAGTGTGTGGCCCAGTGGGACTTTCATTCACTACTCATCCCTGCAGTAGCGTGTGCCCAGTGGGGTTTTCATTCACTGCTCATCCCTGCAGAAGTGTGGGGCCTAGTGGGACTTCCATTCACTACTCGTCCATGCAGTAGTGTGGGGCCATTGGGACTTTCCTTCACTACTCACCCCTGCAGTAGTGTGGGCCGAGTGGGACTTTCCTTCACTGCTCATCCCTGCAGATGTGTGGGGCTGAGTGGGAGTTTCATTCACTGCTCATCCCTGCAGTAGTTTAGGGCTGAGTGGGACTTTCATTCACTACTCATCCCTGCAGTAGTGTGCGGCCCAGTGGGACATTCATTCACTACACATCCTTGCAGTAGTGTGGGGCTGAGTTGGAGTTTCATTCACTACTCATCCCTGCAGTAGTGTGGGGCCCCGTGGGACTTTCATTCACTACTCACCCCTGCAGTAGTGTGGGACCTAGTGGGACTTTCATTCACTACTCATCCCTGCAGTAGTGTGCGGCCCACTGGGACCTTCATTCACTACTCATCCCTGCAGTAGTGTAGAGCCCAGTGTGACTTTCATTCACTACTCATCCCTGCAGTAGTGTGGGACCCAGTGGGACCTTCATTCACTACTCATCCCTGCAGTATTGTGGGGCTGAGTCGAGGTTTCATTCACTACTCATCCCTTCAGTAGTGTGGGGTCCAGTGGGACTTTCATTCACTACTCATCCCTGAAGTAGTGTGTGGCACAGTGGGACTTTCATTCACTACCCATCCCTGCAGTAGTGTGGGGGCCCAGTGGGACTTTCATTCACTACCCATCCCTGCAGTAGTGTGGGGCTGAGTGGGAATTTCATTCACTATTCATCCCTGCAGTAGTGTGGGTCTCAGTGGGACTGTATTCACTACTCATCCCTGCAGTAGTGTGGAGCCCAGAGGGACTTTCATTCACTACTCATCCCTGCAGTAGTGTGTGGCCTTGTGGGACGTTGATTCACTACTCATCCCAGCAACAATGTGGGGCCCAGTGGGACTATCATTCACTACTCACCCCTGCAGTATTGTGGGGCTGAGTCGAGGTTTCATTCACTACTCATCCCTGCGGTAGTGTGGGGTCGAGTGGGACTTTCATTCACTACTCATCCCTGCAGTAGTGTGGGGCTGAGTGGAGTTTCATTCACTACTGATCCCTCCAGTAGTGTGGGGCCCAGTGGGACTTTCATTCACTACTCATCCCTGCAGTAGTGTGTGCCCAGTGGGACTTTAATTCACTACTCATCCCTGCAGTAGTGTGTGGCTGAGTGGGAGTTTCATTCACTACTCGCCCCAGCAGTAGTGTGTGCCCAGTGGGACTTTCATTCACTACTCTTCCCTGAAGTAGTGTGGGGCTGAGTGGGACTTTCATTCACTACTCATCCATACAGTAGTGTGGGGCACTGGGACTTTCATTCACTACTCATCCCTGCAGTATTGTGTGGCCCAGTGGGACGTTCATTCACTACTCATCCCTGCAGTAGTGTGTGGCCCAGTGGGACTTTCATTCACTACTCATCCCTGCATTAATGTGGGGCCCAGTGGGACTTTCATTCACTACTCATCCATGCAGTAGCGGGGGGCCCAGTGGGACATTCATTCACTATTAATCCTTGCAGTAGTGTGGGGCTGAGTTGGAGTTTCATTCATTACTCATCCCTGCAGTAGTGTGGGGCCCAGTGGGACTTTCATTCACTACTCATCCCTGCAGTAGTGTGGGACCCAGTGGGACCTTCATTCACTACTCATCCCTGCAGTAGTGTGCGGCCCAGTGGGACATTCATTCACTACACATCCTTGCAGTAGTGTGGGGCTGAGTTGGAGTTTCATTCACTACTCATCCCTGCAGTAGTGTGGGGCCCAGTGGGACTTTCATTCATTACTCATCCCTGCAGTAGTGTGGGACCCAGTGGGACTTTCATTCACTACTCATCCCTGCAGTAGTGTGCGGCCCACTGGGACCTTCATTCACTACTCATCCCTGCAGTAGTGTAGAGCCCAGTGTGACTTTCATTCACTACTCATCCCTGCAGTAGTGTGGGGTCCAGTGGGACCTTCATTCACTACTCATCCCTGCAGTAGTGCGGAGCCCAGTGTGACTTTCATTCACTACTCATCCATGCAGTAGTGTGGGGCCCAGTGGGACTTTCATTCACTACTCATCCCTGCAGTAGTCTGGGGCTGAGTGGGACTTTCATTCACTACTCATCCCTGCAGTAGTGTGGGGTTCAGTGGGACTTTCATTCACTACTAATCCCTGTAGTAGTGTGCGGCCCAGGGGGACTTTCATTCACTACTCATCCCTGCAGTAGTGTGGGGCCCAGTGGGACTTTCATTCACTACTCATACATGCAGTAGCGGGGGGCCAGTGGGTCATTCATTCACTACTCATCCTTGCAGTAGTGTGGGGCTGAGTTGGAGTTTCATTCACTACTCATCCCTGCAGTAGTGTGGGGCCCAGTGGGACTTTCATTCACTACTCATCCCTGCAGTAGTGTGGGACCCAGTGGGACTTTCACTACTCATCCCTGCAGTAGTGTGGGGGGTGAGTGGGAGTTTCATTCAATCCTCATCCCTGCAGTAGTGTGGGTCTCAGTGGGACTTTCATTCACTACTCATCCCTGCAGTAGTGTGGGGTTGAGTCGGACTTTCATTCTCTATTCATCCCTGCAGTAGTGTGGGGCTTGTGGGATGTTGATTCATTACTCATCCCAGCAACAATGTGGGGCCCAGTGGGACTATCATTCACTACTCACCCGTGCAGTATTGTGGGGCTGAGTCGAGGTTTCATTCACTACTCATCCCTGCGGTTGTGAGGGGTCGAGTGGGACTTTCATTCACTACTCTTCCCTGAAGTAGTGTGGGGCTGAGCGGGACTTTCATTCACTACTCATCCATGCAGTTTTGTGGGACCAGTGGGACTTTCATTTACTACTCGTCCCTGCAGTAGTTTGGGACCCAGCGGGACTTTCATTCACTATTCATCCATACAGTAGTGTGGGGCATTGGGACTTTCATTCAGTACTCATCCCTGCAGTAGTGTGTGGCCCAGTGGGACTTTCATTCACTACTCATCTCTGCAGTAGTGTGTGCCCAGTGGGGCTTTCATTCACCGCTCATCCCTGCAGAAGTCTGGGGCCTAGTGGGACTTCCATTCACTACTCGTCCCTGCAGTAGTGTGGGGCCAGTGGGACTTTCCTTCACTACTCATCCCTGCAGTAGTGTGGGCCGAGTGGGACTTTCCTTCACTGCTCATCCCTGCAGAAGTGTGGGGCTGAGTGGGAGTTTCATTCACTACTCATCCCTGCAGTAGTGTGCGGCCCAGTGGGACTTTCATTCACTACTCATCCCTGCAGTAGTGTGTGCCCAGTGGGACTTTCATTCACTACTCTTCCCTGAAGTAGTGTGGGGCTGAGTGGGACTTTCATTCACTACTCATCCATGCAGTTTTGTGGGACCAGTGGGACTTTCATTTACTACTCGTCCCTGCAGTAGTTTGGGACCCAGTGGGACTTTCATTCACTACTCATCCATGCAGTAGTGTGCGGCATTGGGACTTTCATTCACTACTCATCCCTGCAGTAGTGTGTGGCCCAGTGGGACTTTCATTCACTACTCATCCCTGCAGTAGCGTGTGCCCAGTGGGGTTTTCATTCACTGCTCATCCCTGCAGAAGTGTGGGGCCTAGTGGGACTTTCCTTCACTGCTCATCCCTGCAGAAGTCTGGGGCTGAGTGGGAGTTTCATTCACTACTCATCCCTGCAGTAGTGTGCGGCCCAGTGGGACTTTCATTCACTACTCATCCCTGCAGTAGTGTGTGCCCAGTGGGACTTTCATTCACTACTCTTCCCTGAAGTAGTGTGGGGCTGAGTGGGACTTTCATTCACTACTCATCCATGCAGTTTTGTGGGACCAGTGGGACTTTCATTTACTACTCGTCCCTGCAGTAGTTTGGGACCCAGTGGGACTTTCATTCACTACTCATCCATGCAGTAGTGTGCGGCATTGGGACTTTCATTCACTACTCATCCCTGCAGTAGTGTGTGGCCCAGTGGGACTTTCATTCACTACTCATCCCTGCAGTAGCGTGTGCCCAGTGGGGTTTCATTCACTGCTCATCCCTGCAGAAGTGTGGGGCCTAGTGGGACTTCCATTCACTACTCGTCCATGCAGTAGTGTGGGGCCATTGGGACTTTGCTTCACTACTCACCCCTGCAGTAGTGTGGGCCGAGTGGGACTTTCCTTCACTGCTCATCCCTGCAGATGTGTGGGGCTGAGTGGGAGTTTCATTCACTGCTCATCCCTGCAGTAGTTTAGGGCTGAGTGGGACTTTCATTCACTACTCATCCCTGCAGTAGTGTGCGGCCCAGTGGGACATTCATTCACTACACATCCTTGCAGTAGTGTGGGGCTGAGTTGGAGTTTCATTCACTACTCATCCCTGCAGTAGTGTGGGGCCCAGTGGGACTTTCATTCACTACTCATCCCTGCAGTAGTGTGTGCCCAGTGGGACTTTCATTCACTACTCTTCCCTGAAGTAGTGTGGGGCTGAGTTGGACTTTCATTCACTACTCATCCATGCAGTTTTGTGGGACCAGTGGGACTTTCATTTACTACTCGTCTCTGCAGTAGTTTGGGACCCAGTGGGACTTTCATTCACTACTCATCCATGCAGTAGTGTGCGGCATTGGGACTTTCATTCACTACTCATCCCTGCAGTAGTGTGTGGCCCAGTGGGACTTTCATTCACTACTCATCCCTGCAGTAGCGTGTGCCCAGTGGGGTTTTCATTCACTGCTCATCCCTGCAGAAGTGTGGGGCCTAGTGGGACTTCCATTCACTACTCGTCCATGCAGTAGTGCGGGGCCATTGGGACTTTCCTTCACTACTCACCCCTGCAGTAGTGTGGGCCGAGTGGGACTTTCCTTCACTGCTCATCCCTGCAGATGTGTGGGGCTGAGTGGGAGTTTCATTCACTGCTCATCCCTGCAGTAGTTTAGGGCTGAGTGGGACTTTCATTCACTACTCATCCCTGCAGTAGTGTGCGGCCCAGTGGGACATTCATTCACTACACATCCTTGCAGTAGTGTGGGGCTGAGTTGGAGTTTCATTCACTACTCATCCCTGCAGTAGTGTGGGGCCCCGTGGGACTTTCATTCACTACTCACCCCTGCAGTAGTGTGGGACCTAGTGGGACTTTCATTCACTACTCATCCCTGCAGTAGTGTGCGGCCCACTGGGACCTTCATTCACTACTCATCCCTGCAGTAGTGTAGAGCCCAGTGTGACTTTCATTCACTACTCATCCCTGCAGTAGTGTGGGACCCAGTGGGACCTTCATTCACTACTCATCCCTGCAGTAGTGCGGAGCCCAGTGTGACTTTCATTCACTACTCATCCATGCAGTAGTGTGGGGCCCAGTGGGACTTTCATTCACTACTCATCCCTGCAGTAGTGTGGGGCTGAGTGGGACTTTCATTCACTACTCATCCCTGCAGTAGTGTGGGACCCAGTGGGACTTTCACTACTCATCCCTGCAGTAGTGTGGGGGGTGAGTGGGAGTTTCATTCAATCCTCATCCCTGCAGTAGTGTGGGGCCCAGTGGGACTTTCATTCACTACTCATACATGCAGTAGCGGGGGGCCAGTGGGACATTCATTCACTACTCATCCTTGCAGTAGTGTGGGGCTGAGTTGGAGTTTCATTCACTACTCATCCCTGTAGTAGTGTGCGGCCCAGTGGGACTTTCATTCACTACTCAACCCTGCAGTAGTGTGGGCCCCAGTTGGACCTTCATTCACTACTCATACATGCAGTAGCGGGGGGGGCAGTGGGACATTCATTCACTACTCATCTTTGCAGTAGTGTGGGGCTGAGTTGGAGTTTCATTCACTACTCATCCCTGCAGTAGTGTGGGGCACAGTGGGACTTTCATTCACTACTCATCCCTGCAGTAGTGTGGGACCCAGTGGGACTTTCATTCACTACTCATCCCTGCTGTAGTGTGGGGGGTGAGTGGGAGTTTCATTCCCTACTCATCCCTGCAGTTTTGTGGGGCCAGTGGGACTTTCATTCACTACTCATCCCTGCAGTAGTGTGGGGTTGAGTGGGACTTTCATTCACTACTCATCCCTGCAGTAGTGTGACGCAGAGTGGGACTTTTCTTCACTACTCATCCCTGCAGTAGTGTGGAGCCCAGAGGGACTTTCATTCACTACTCATCCCTGCAGTAGTGTGTGGCCTTGTGGGACGTTGATTCACTACTCATCCCAGCAACAATGTGGGGCCCAGTGGGACTATCATTCACTACTCACCCCTGCAGTATTGTGGGGCTGAGTCGAGGTTTCATTCACTACTCATCCCTGCGGTAGTGTGGGGTCGAGTGGGACTTTCATTCACTACTCATCCCTGCAGTAGTGTGGGGCTGAGTGGAGTTTCATTCACTACTGATCCCTCCAGTAGTGTGGGGCCCAGTGGGACTTTCATTCACTACTCATCCCTGCAGTAGTGTGTGCCCAGTGGGACTTTCATTCACTACTCATCCCTGCAGTAGTGTGTGGCTGAGTGGGAGTTTCATTCACTACTCGCCCCAGCAGTAGTGTGTGCCCAGTGGGACTTTCATTCAATACTCTTCCCTGAAGTAGTGTGGGGCTGAGTGGGACTTTCATTCACTACTCATCCATACAGTAGTGTGGGGCACTGGGACTTTCATTCACTACTCATCCCTGCAGTATTGTGTGGCCCAGTGGGACGTTCATTCACTACTCATCCCTGCAGTAGTGTGTGGCCCAGTGGGACTTTCATTCACTACTCATCCCTGCATTAATGTGGGGCCCAGTGGGACTTTCATTCACTACTCATCCATGCAGTAGCGGGGGGCCCAGTGGGACATTCATTCACTATTAATCCTTGCAGTAGTGTGGGGCTGAGTTGGAGTTTCATTCACTACACATCCCTGCAGTAGTGTGGGGCCCAGTGGGACTTTCATTCACTACTCATCCCTGCAGTAGTGTGGGACCCAGTGGGACCTTCATTCACTACTCATCCCTGCAGTAGTGTGCGGCCCAGTGGGACATTCATTCACTACACATCCTTGCAGTAGTGTGGGGCTGAGTTGGAGTTTCATTCACTACTCATCCCTGCAGTAGTGTGGGGCCCAGTGGGACTTTCATTCATTACTCATCCCTGCAGTAGTGTGGGACCCAGTGGGACCTTCATTCACTACTCATCCCTGCAGTAGTGTAGAGCCCAGTGTGACTTTCATTCACTACTCATCCCTGCAGTAGTGTGGGGCCCAGTGGGACCTTCATTCACTACTCATCCCTGCAGTAGTGCGGAGCCCAGTGTGACTTTCATTCACTACTCATCCATGCAGTAGTGTGGGGCCCAGTGGGACTTTCATTCACTACTCATCCCTGCAGTAGTCTCGGGCTGAGTGGGACTTTCATTCACTACTCATCCCTGCAGTAGTGTGGGGTTCAGTGGGACTTTCATTCACTACTAATCCCTGTAGTAGTGTGCGGCCCAGGGGGACTTTCATTCACTACTCATCCCTGCAGTAGTGTGGGGCCCAGTGGGACTTTCATTCACTACTCATACATGCAGTAGCGGGGGGCCAGTGGGTCATTCATTCACTACTCATCCTTGCAGTAGTGTGGGGCTGAGTTGGAGTTTCATTCACTACTCATCCCTGCAGTAGTGTGGGGCCCAGTGGGACTTTCATTCACTACTCATCCCTGCAGTAGTGTGGGACCCAGTGGGACTTTCACTACTCATCCCTGCAGTAGTGTGGGGGGTGAGTGGGAGTTTCATTCAATCCTCATCCCTGCAGTAGTGTGGGTCTCAGTGGGACTTTCATTCACTACTCATCCCTGCAGTAGTGTGGGGTTGAGTCGGACTTTCATTCTCTATTCATCCCTGCAGTAGTGTGGGGCTTGTGGGATGTTGATTCATTACTCATCCCAGCAACAATGTGGGGCCCAGTGGGACTATCATTCACTACTCACCCGTGCAGTATTGTGGGGCTGAGTCGAGGTTTTATTCACTACTCATCCCTGCGGTTGTGAGGGGTCGAGTGGGACTTTCATTCACTACTCTTCCCTGAAGTAGTGTGGGGCTGAGCGGGACTTTCATTCACTACTCATCCATGCAGTTTTGTGGGACCAGTGGGACTTTCATTTACTACTCGTCCCTGCAGTAGTTTGGGACCCAGCGGGACTTTCATTCACTATTCATCCATACAGTAGTGTGGGGCATTGGGACTTTCATTCAGTACTCATCCCTGCAGTAGTGTGTGGCCCAGTGGGACTTTCATTCACTACTCATCTCTGCAGTAGTGTGTGCCCAGTGGGGCTTTCATTCACCGCTCATCCCTGCAGAAGTCTGGGGCCTAGTGGGACTTCCATTCACTACTCGTCCCTGCAGTAGTGTGGGGCCAGTGGGACTTTCCTTCACTACTCATCCCTGCAGTAGTGTGGGCCGAGTGGGACTTTCCTTCACTGCTCATCCCTGCAGAAGTGTGGGGCTGAGTGGGAGTTTCATTCACTACTCATCCCTGCAGTAGTGTGCGGCCCAGTGGGACTTTCATTCACTACTCATCCCTGCAGTAGTGTGTGCCCAGTGGGACTTTCATTCACTACTCTTCCCTGAAGTAGTGTGGGGCTGAGTGGGACTTTCATTCACTACTCATCCATGCAGTTTTGTGGGACCAGTGGGACTTTCATTTACTACTCGTCCCTGCAGTAGTTTGGGACCCAGTGGGACTTTCATTCACTACTCATCCATGCAGTAGTGTGCGGCATTGGGACTTTCATTCACTACTCATCCCTGCAGTAGTGTGTGGCCCAGTGGGACTTTCATTCACTACTCATCCCTGCAGTAGCGTGTGCCCAGTGGGGTTTTCATTCACTGCTCATCCCTGCAGAAGTGTGGGGCCTAGTGGGACTTTCCTTCACTGCTCATCCCTGCAGAAGTGTGGGGCTGAGTGGGAGTTTCATTCACTACTCATCCCTGCAGTAGTGTGCGGCCCAGTGGGACTTTCATTCACTACTCATCCCTGCAGTAGTGTGTGCCCAGTGGGACTTTCATTCACTACTCTTCCCTGAAGTAGTGTGGGGCTGAGTGGGACTTTCATTCACTACTCATCCATGCAGTTTTGTGGGACCAGTGGGACTTTCATTTACTACTCGTCCCTGCAGTAGTTTGGGACCCAGTGGGACTTTCATTCACTACTCATCCATGCAGTAGTGTGCGGCATTGGGACTTTCATTCACTACTCATCCCTGCAGTAGTGTGTGGCCCAGTGGGACTTTCATTCACTACTCATCCCTGCAGTAGCGTATGCCCAGTGGGGTTTTCATTCACTGCTCATCCCTGCAGAAGTGTGGGGCCTAGTGGGACTTCCATTCACTACTCGTCCATGCAGTAGTGTGGGGCCATTGGGACTTTGCTTCACTACTCACCCCTGCAGTAGTGTGGGCCGAGTGGGACTTTCCTTCACTGCTCATCCCTGCAGATGTGTGGGGCTGAGTGGGAGTTTCATTCACTGCTCATCCCTGCAGTAGTTTAGGGCTGAGTGGGACTTTTATTCACTACTCATCCCTGCAGTAGTGTGCGGCCCAGTGGGACATTCATTCACTACACATCCTTGCAGTAGTGTGGGGCTGAGTTGGAGTTTCATTCACTACTCATCCCTGCAGTAGTGTGGGGCCCAGTGGGACTTTCATTCACTACTCATCCCTGCAGTAGTGTGTGCCCAGTGGGACTTTCATTCACTACTCTTCCCTGAAGTAGTGTGGGGCTGAGTGGGACTTTCATTCACTACTCATCCATGCAGTTTTGTGGGACCAGTGGGACTTTCATTTACTACTCGTCTCTGCAGTAGTTTGGGACCCAGTGGGACTTTCATTCACTACTCATCCATGCAGTAGTGTGCGGCATTGGGACTTTCATTCACTACTCATCCCTGCAGTAGTGTGTGGCCCAGTGGGACTTTCATTCACTACTCATCCCTGCAGTAGCGTGTGCCCAGTGGGGTTTTCATTCACTGCTCATCCCTGCAGAAGTGTGGGGCCTAGTGGGACTTCCATTCACTACTCGTCCATGCAGTAGTGTGGGGCCATTGGGACTTTCCTTCACTACTCACCCCTGCAGTAGTGTGGGCCGAGTGGGACTTTCCTTCACTGCTCATCCCTGCAGATGTGTGGGGCTGAGTGGGAGTTTCATTCACTGCTCATCCCTGCAGTAGTTTAGGGCTGAGTGGGACTTTCATTCACTACTCATCCCTGCAGTAGTGTGCGGCCCAGTGGGACATTCATTCACTACACATCCTTGCAGTAGTGTGGGGCTGAGTTGGAGTTTCATTCACTACTCATCCCTGCAGTAGTGTGGGGCCCCGTGGGACTTTCATTCACTACTCACCCCTGCAGTAGTGTGGGACCTAGTGGGACTTTCATTCACTACTCATCCCTGCAGTAGTGTGCGGCCCACTGGGACCTTCATTCACTACTCATCCCTGCAGTAGTGTAGAGCCCAGTGTGACTTTCATTCACTACTCATCCCTGCAGTAGTGTGCGGCCCACTGGGACCTTCATTCACTACTCATCCCTTCAGTAGTGTGGGGTCCAGTGGGACTTTCATTCACTACTCATCCCTGAAGTAGTGTGTGGCACAGTGGGACTTTCATTCACTACCCATCCCTGCAGTAGTGTGGGGGCCCAGTGGGACTTTCATTCACTACCCATCCCTGCAGTAGTGTGGGGCTGAGTGGGAATTTCATTCACTATTCATCCCTGCAGTAGTGTGGGTCTCAGTGGGACTGTATTCACTACTCATCCCTGCAGTAGTGTGGAGCCCAGAGGGACTTTCATTCACTACTCATCCCTGCAGTAGTGTGTGGCCTTGTGGGACGTTGATTCACTACTCATCCCAGCAACAATGTGGGGCCCAGTGGGACTATCATTCACTACTCACCCCTGCAGTATTGTGGGGCTGAGTCGAGGTTTCATTCACTACTCATCCCTGCGGTAGTGTGGGGTCGAGTGGGACTTTCATTCACTACTCATCCCTGCAGTAGTGTGGGGCTGAGTGGAGTTTCATTCACTACTGATCCCTCCAGTAGTGTGGGGCCCAGTGGGACTTTCATTCACTACTCATCCCTGCAGTAGTGTGTGCCCAGTGGGACTTTAATTCACTACTCATCCCTGCAGTAGTGTGTGGCTGAGTGGGAGTTTCATTCACTACTCGCCCCAGCAGTAGTGTGTGCCCAGTGGGACTTTCATTCACTACTCTTCCCTGAAGTAGTGTGGGGCTGAGTGGGACTTTCATTCACTACTCATCCATACAGTAGTGTGGGGCACTGGGACTTTCATTCACTACTCATCCCTGCAGTATTGTGTGGCCCAGTGGGACGTTCATTCACTACTCATCCCTGCAGTAGTGTGTGGCCCAGTGGGACTTTCATTCACTACTCATCCCTGCATTAATGTGGGGCCCAGTGGGACTTTCATTCACTACTCATCCATGCAGTAGCGGGGGGCCCAGTGGGACATTCATTCACTATTAATCCTTGCAGTAGTGTGGGGCTGAGTTGGAGTTTCATTCATTACTCATCCCTGCAGTAGTGTGGGGCCCAGTGGGACTTTCATTCACTACTCATCCCTGCAGTAGTGTGGGACCCAGTGGGACCTTAATTCACTACTCATCCCTGCAGTAGTGTGCGGCCCAGTGGGACATTCATTCACTACACATCCTTGCAGTAGTGTGGGGCTGAGTTGGAGTTTCATTCACTACTCATCCCTGCAGTAGTGTGGGGCCCAGTGGGACTTTCATTCATTACTCATCCCTGCAGTAGTGTGGGACCCAGTGGGACTTTCATTCACTACTCATCCCTGCAGTAGTGTGCGGCCCACTGGGACCTTCATTCACTACTCATCCCTGCAGTAGTGTAGAGCCCAGTGTGACTTTCATTCACTACTCATCCCTGCAGTAGTGTGGGGTCCAGTGGGACCTTCATTCACTACTCATCCCTGCAGTAGTGCGGAGCCCAGTGTGACTTTCATTCACTACTCATCCATGCAGTAGTGTGGGGCCCAGTGGGACTTTCATTCACTACTCATCCCTGCAGTAGTCTGGGGCTGAGTGGGACTTTCATTCACTACTCATCCCTGCAGTAGTGTGGGGTTCAGTGGGACTTTCATTCACTACTAATCCCTGTAGTAGTGTGCGGCCCAGGGGGACTTTCATTCACTACTCATCCCTGCAGTAGTGTGGGGCCCAGTGGGACTTTCATTCACTACTCATACATGCAGTAGCGGGGGGCCAGTGGGTCATTCATTCACTACTCATCCTTGCAGTAGTGTGGGGCTGAGTTGGAGTTTCATTCACTACTCATCCCTGCAGTAGTGTGGGGCCCAGTGGGACTTTCATTCACTACTCATCCCTGCAGTAGTGTGGGACCCAGTGGGACTTTCACTACTCATCCCTGCAGTAGTGTGGGGGGTGAGTGGGAGTTTCATTCAATCCTCATCCCTGCAGTAGTGTGGGTCTCAGTGGGACTTTCATTCACTACTCATCCCTGCAGTAGTGTGGGGTTGAGTCGGACTTTCATTCTCTATTCATCCCTGCAGTAGTGTGGGGCTTGTGGGATGTTGATTCATTACTCATCCCAGCAACAATGTGGGGCCCAGTGGGACTATCATTCACTACTCACCCGTGCAGTATTGTGGGGCTGAGTCGAGGTTTCATTCACTACTCATCCCTGCGGTTGTGAGGGGTCGAGTGGGACTTTCATTCACTACTCTTCCCTGAAGTAGTGTGGGGCTGAGCGGGACTTTCATTCACTACTCATCCATGCAGTTTTGTGGGACCAGTGGGACTTTCATTTACTACTCGTCCCTGCAGTAGTTTGGGACCCAGCGGGACTTTCATTCACTATTCATCCATACAGTAGTGTGGGGCATTGGGACTTTCATTCAGTACTCATCCCTGCAGTAGTGTGTGGCCCAGTGGGACTTTCATTCACTACTCATCTCTGCAGTAGTGTGTGCCCAGTGGGGCTTTCATTCACCGCTCATCCCTGCAGAAGTCTGGGGCCTAGTGGGACTTCCATTCACTACTCGTCCCTGCAGTAGTGTGGGGCCAGTGGGACTTTCCTTCACTACTCATCCCTGCAGTAGTGTGGGCCGAGTGGGACTTTCCTTCACTGCTCATCCCTGCAGAAGTGTGGGGCTGAGTGGGAGTTTCATTCACTACTCATCCCTGCAGTAGTGTGCGGCCCAGTGGGACTTTCATTCACTACTCATCCCTGCAGTAGTGTGTGCCCAGTGGGACTTTCATTCACTACTCTTCCCTGAAGTAGTGTGGGGCTGAGTGGGACTTTCATTCACTACTCATCCATGCAGTTTTGTGGGACCAGTGGGACTTTCATTTACTACTCGTCCCTGCAGTAGTTTGGGACCCAGTGGGACTTTCATTCACTACTCATCCATGCAGTAGTGTGCGGCATTGGGACTTTCATTCACTACTCATCCCTGCAGTAGTGTGTGGCCCAGTGGGACTTTCATTCACTACTCATCCCTGCAGTAGCGTGTGCCCAGTGGGGTTTTCATTCACTGCTCATCCCTGCAGAAGTGTGGGGCCTAGTTGGACTTTCCTTCACTGCTCATCCCTGCAGAAGTGTGGGGCTGAGTGGGAGTTTCATTCACTACTCATCCCTGCAGTAGTGTGCGGCCCAGTGGGACTTTCATTCACTACTCATCCCTGCAGTAGTGTGTGCCCAGTGGGACTTTCATTCACTACTCTTCCCTGAAGTAGTGTGGGGCTGAGTGGGACTTTCATTCACTACTCATCCATGCAGTTTTGTGGGACCAGTGGGACTTTCATTTACTACTCGTCCCTGCAGTAGTTTGGGACCCAGTGGGACTTTCATTCACTACTCATCCATGCAGTAGTGTGCGGCATTGGGACTTTCATTCACTACTCATCCCTGCAGTAGTGTGTGGCCCAGTGGGACTTTCATTCACTACTCATCCCTGCAGTAGCGTGTGCCCAGTGGGGTTTCATTCACTGCTCATCCCTGCAGAAGTGTGGGGCCTAGTGGGACTTCCATTCACTACTCGTCCATGCAGTAGTGTGGGGCCATTGGGACTTTGCTTCACTACTCACCCCTGCAGTAGTGTGGGCCGAGTGGGACTTTCCTTCACTGCTCATCCCTGCAGATGTGTGGGGCTGAGTGGGAGTTTCATTCACTGCTCATCCCTGCAGTAGTTTAGGGCTGAGTGGGACTTTCATTCACTACTCATCCCTGCAGTAGTGTGCGGCCCAGTGGGACATTCATTCACTACACATCCTTGCAGTAGTGTGGGGCTGAGTTGGAGTTTCATTCACTACTCATCCCTGCAGTAGTGTGGGGCCCAGTGGGACTTTCATTCACTACTCATCCCTGCAGTAGTGTGTGCCCAGTGGGACTTTCATTCACTACTCTTCCCTGAAGTAGTGTGGGGCTGAGTGGGACTTTCATTCACTACTCATCCATGCAGTTTTGTGGGACCAGTGGGACTTTCATTTACTACTCGTCTCTGCAGTAGTTTGGGACCCAGTGGGACTTTCATTCACTACTCATCCATGCAGTAGTGTGCGGCATTGGGACTTTCATTCACTACTCATCCCTGCAGTAGTGTGTGGCCCAGTGGGACTTTCATTCACTACTCATCCCTGCAGTAGCGTGTGCCCAGTGGGGTTTTCATTCACTGCTCATCCCTGCAGAAGTGTGGGGCCTAGTGGGACTTCCATTCACTACTCGTCCATGCAGTAGTGCGGGGCCATTGGGACTTTCCTTCACTACTCACCCCTGCAGTAGTGTGGGCCGAGTGGGACTTTCCTTCACTGCTCATCCCTGCAGATGTGTGGGGCTGAGTGGGAGTTTCATTCACTGCTCATCCCTGCAGTAGTTTAGGGCTGAGTGGGACTTTCATTCACTACTCATCCCTGCAGTAGTGTGCGGCCCAGTGGGACATTCATTCACTACACATCCTTGCAGTAGTGTGGGGCTGAGTTGGAGTTTCATTCACTACTCATCCCTGCAGTAGTGTGGGGCCCCGTGGGACTTTCATTCACTACTCACCCCTGCAGTAGTGTGGGACCTAGTGGGACTTTCATTCACTACTCATCCCTGCAGTAGTGTGCGGCCCACTGGGACCTTCATTCACTACTCATCCCTGCAGTAGTGTAGAGCCCAGTGTGACTTTCATTCACTACTCATCCCTGCAGTAGTGTGGGACCCAGTGGGACCTTCATTCACTACTCATCCCTGCAGTAGTGCGGAGCCCAGTGTGACTTTCATTCACTACTCATCCATGCAGTAGTGTGGGGCCCAGTGGGACTTTCATTCACTACTCATCCCTGCAGTAGTGTGGGGCTGAGTGGGACTTTCATTCACTACTCATCCCTGCAGTAGTGTGGGGTTCAGTGGGACTTTCATTCACTACTAATCCCTGTAGTAGTGTGCGGCCCAGGGGGACTTTCATTCACTACTCATCCCTGCAGTAGTGTGGGGCCCAGTGGGACTTTCATTCACTACTCATACATGCAGTAGCGGGGGGCCAGTGGGTCATTCATTCACTACTCATCCTTGCAGTAGTGTGGGGCTGAGTTGGAGTTTCATTCACTACTCATCCCTGCAGTAGTGTGGGGCCCAGTGGGACTTTCATTCACTACTCATCCCTGCAGTAGTGTGGGACCCAGTGGGACTTTCACTACTCATCCCTGCAGTAGTGTGGGGGGTGAGTGGGAGTTTCATTCAATCCTTATCCCTGCAGTAGTGTGGGTCTCAGTGGGACTTTCATTCACTACTCATCCCTGCAGTAGTGTGGGGTTGAGTCGGACTTTCATTCTCTATTCATCCCTGCAGTAGTGTGGGGCTTGTGGGATGTTGATTCATTACTCATCCCAGCAACAATGTGGGGCCCAGTGGGACTATCATTCACTACTCACCCGTGCAGTATTGTGGGGCTGAGTCGAGGTTTCATTCACTACTCATCCCTGCGGTAGTGAGGGGTCGAGTGGGACTTTCATTCACTACTCTTCCCTGAAGTAGTGTGGGGCTGAGCGGGACTTTCATTCACTACTCATCCATGCAGTTTTGTGGGACCAGTGGGACTTTCATTTACTACTCGTCCCTGCAGTAGTTTGGGACCCAGCGGGACTTTCATTCACTATTCATCCATACAGTAGTGTGGGGCATTGGGACTTTCATTCAGTACTCATCCCTGCAGTAGTGTGTGGCCCAGTGGGACTTTCATTCACTACTCATCTCTGCAGTAGTGTGTGCCCAGTGGGGCTTTCATTCACCGCTCATCCCTGCAGAAGTCTGGGGCCTAGTGGGACTTCCATTCACTACTCGTCCCTGCAGTAGTGTGGGGCCAGTGGGACTTTCCTTCACTACTCATCCCTGCAGTAGTGTGGGCCGAGTGGGACTTTCCTTCACTGCTCATCCCTGCAGAAGTGTGGGGCTGAGTGGGAGTTTCATTCACTACTCATCCCTGCAGTAGTGTGCGGCCCAGTGGGACTTTCATTCACTACTCATCCCTGCAGTAGTGTGTGCCCAGTGGGACTTTCATTCACTACTCTTCCCTGAAGTAGTGTGGGGCTGAGTGGGACTTTCATTCACTACTCATCCATGCAGTTTTGTGGGACCAGTGGGACTTTCATTTACTACTCGTCCCTGCAGTAGTTTGGGACCCAGTGGGACTTTCATTCACTACTCATCCATGCAGTAGTGTGCGGCATTGGGACTTTCATTCACTACTCATCCCTGCAGTAGTGTGTGGCCCAGTGGGACTTTCATTCACTACTCATCCCTGCAGTAGCGTGTGCCCAGTGGGGTTTTCATTCACTGCTCATCCCTGCAGAAGTGTGGGGCCTAGTGGGACTTTCCTTCACTGCTCATCCCTGCAGAAGTGTGGGGCTGAGTGGGAGTTTCATTCACTACTCATCCCTGCAGTAGTGTGCGGCCCAGTGGGACTTTCATTCACTACTCATCCCTGCAGTAGTGTGTGCCCAGTGGGACTTTCATTCACTACTCTTCCCTGAAGTAGTGTGGGGCTGAGTGGGACTTTCATTCACTACTCATCCATGCAGTTTTGTGGGACCAGTGGGACTTTCATTTACTACTCGTCCCTGCAGTAGTTTGGGACCCAGTGGGACTTTCATTCACTACTCATCCATGCAGTAGTGTGCGGCATTGGGACTTTCATTCACTACTCATCCCTGCAGTAGTGTGTGGCCCAGTGGGACTTTCATTCACTACTCATCCCTGCAGTAGCGTGTGCCCAGTGGGGTTTTCATTCACTGCTCATCCCTGCAGAAGTGTGGGGCCTAGTGGGACTTCCATTCACTACTCGTCCATGCAGTAGTGTGGGGCCATTGGGACTTTGCTTCACTACTCACCCCTGCAGTAGTGTGGGCCGAGTGGGACTTTCCTTCACTGCTCATCCCTGCAGATGTGTGGGGCTGAGTGGGAGTTTCATTCACTGCTCATCCCTGCAGTAGTTTAGGGCTGAGTGGGACTTTCATTCACTACTCATCCCTGCAGTAGTGTGCGGCCCAGTGGGACATTCATTCACTACACATCCTTGCAGTAGTGTGGGGCTGAGTTGGAGTTTCAATCACTACTCATCCCTGCAGTAGTGTGGGGCCCAGTGGGACTTTCATTCACTACTCATCCCTGCAGTAGTGTGTGCCCAGTGGGACTTTCATTCACTACTCTTCCCTGAAGTAGTGTGGGGCTGAGTGGGACTTTCATTCACTACTCATCCATGCAGTTTTGTGGGACCAGTGGGACTTTCATTTACTACTCGTCTCTGCAGTAGTTTGGGACCCAGTGGGACTTTCATTCACTACTCATCCATGCAGTAGTGTGCGGCATTGGGACTTTCATTCACTACTCATCCCTGCAGTAGTGTGTGGCCCAGTGGGACTTTCATTCACTACTCATCCCTGCAGTAGCGTGTGCCCAGTGGGGTTTTCATTCACTGCTCATCCCTGCAGAAGTGTGGGGCCTAGTGGGACTTCCATTCACTACTCGTCCATGCAGTAGTGTGGGGCCATTGGGACTTTCCTTCACTACTCACCCCTGCAGTAGTGTGGGCCGAGTGGGACTTTCCTTCACTGCTCATCCCTGCAGATGTGTGGGGCTGAGTGGGAGTTTCATTCACTGCTCATCCCTGCAGTAGTTTAGGGCTGAGTGGGACTTTCATTCACTACTCATCCCTGCAGTAGTGTGCGGCCCAGTGGGACATTCATTCACTACACATCCTTGCAGTAGTGTGGGGCTGAGTTGGAGTTTCATTCACTACTCATCCCTGCAGTAGTGTGGGGCCCCGTGGGACTTTCATTCACTACTCACCCCTGCAGTAGTGTGGGACCTAGTGGGACTTTCATTCACTACTCATCCCTGCAGTAGTGTGCGGCCCACTGGGACCTTCATTCACTACTCATCCCTGCAGTAGTGTAGAGCCCAGTGTGACTTTCATTCACTACTCATCCCTGCAGTAGTGTGGGACCCAGTGGGACCTTCATTCACTACTCATCCCTGCAGTAGTGCGGAGCCCAGTGTGACTTTCATTCACTACTCATCCCTGCAGTAGTGTGTGGCCCAGTGGGACTTTCATTCACTACTCATCCCTGCAGTAGTGTGGGGCTGAGTGGGACTTTCATTCACTACTCATCCCTGCAGTAGTGTGGGGTTCAGTGGGACTTTCATTCACTACTAATCCCTGTAGTAGTGTGCGGCCCAGGGGGACTTTCATTCACTACTCATCCCTGCAGTATTGTGGGGCCCAGTGGGACTTTCATTCACTACTCATACATGCAGTAGCGGGGGGCCAGTGGGTCATTCATTCACTACTCATCCTTGCAGTAGTGTGGGGCTGAGTTGGAGTTTCATTCACTACTCATCCCTGCAGTAGTGTGGGGCCAGTGGGACTTTCATTCACTACTCATCCCTGCAGTAGTGTGGGACCCAGTGGGACTTTCACTACTCATCCCTGCAGTAGTGTGGGGGGTGAGTGGGAGTTTCATTCAATCCTTATCCCTGCAGTAGTGTGGGTCTCAGTGGGACTTTCATTCACTACTCATCCCTGCAGTAGTGTGGGGTTGAGTCGGACTTTCATTCTCTATTCATCCCTGCAGTAGTGTGGGGCTTGTGGGATGTTGATTCATTACTCATCCCAGCAACAATGTGGGGCCCAGTGGGACTATCATTCACTACTCACCCGTGCAGTATTGTGGGGCTGAGTCGAGGTTTCATTCACTACTCATCCCTGCGGTAGTGAGGGGTCGAGTGGGACTTTCATTCACTACTCTTCCCTGAAGTAGTGTGGGGCTGAGCGGGACTTTCATTCACTACTCATCCATGCAGTTTTGTGGGACCAGTGGGACTTTCATTTACTACTCGTCCCTGCAGTAGTTTGGGACCCAGCGGGACTTTCATTCACTATTCATCCATACAGTAGTGTGGGGCATTGGGACTTTCATTCAGTACTCATCCCTGCAGTAGTGTGTGGCCCAGTGGGACTTTCATTCACTACTCATCTCTGCAGTAGTGTGTGCCCAGTGGGGCTTTCATTCACCGCTCATCCCTGCAGAAGTCTGGGGCCTAGTGGGACTTCCATTCACTACTCGTCCATGCAGTAGTGTGGGGCCATTGGGACTTTGCTTCACTACTCACCCCTGCAGTAGTGTGGGCCGAGTGGGACTTTCCTTCACTGCTCATCCCTGCAGATGTGTGGGGCTGAGTGGGAGTTTCATTCACTGCTCATCCCTGCAGTAGTTTAGGGCTGAGTGGGACTTTCATTCACTACTCATCCCTGCAGTAGTGTGCGGCCCAGTGGGACATTCATTCACTACACATCCTTGCAGTAGTGTGGGGCTGAGTTGGAGTTTCATTCACTACTCATCCCTGCAGTAGTGTGGGGCCCAGTGGGACTTTCATTCACTACTCATCCCTGCAGTAGTGTGTGCCCAGTGGGACTTTCATTCACTACTCTTCCCTGAAGTAGTGTGGGGCTGAGTGGGACTTTCATTCACTACTCATCCATGCAGTTTTGTGGGACCAGTGGGACTTTCATTTACTACTCGTCTCTGCAGTAGTTTGGGACCCAGTGGGACTTTCATTCACTACTCATCCATGCAGTAGTGTGCGGCATTGGGACTTTCATTCACTACTCATCCCTGCAGTAGTGTGTGGCCCAGTGCGACTTTCATTCACTACTCATCCCTGCAGTAGCGTGTGCCCAGTGGGGTTTTCATTCACTGCTCATCCCTGCAGAAGTGTGGGGCCTAGTGGGACTTCCATTCACTACTTGTCCATGCAGTAGTGTGGGGCCATTGGGACTTTCCTTCACTACTCACCCCTGCAGTAGTGTGGGCCGAGTGGGACTTTCCTTCACTGCTCATCCCTGCAGATGTGTGGGGCTGAGTGGGAGTTTCATTCACTGCTCATCCCTGCAGTAGTTTAGGGCTGAGTGGGACTTTCATTCACTACTCATCCCTGCAGTAGTGTGCGGCCCAGTGGGACATTCATTCACTACACATCCTTGCAGTAGTGTGGGGCTGAGTTGGAGTTTCATTCACTACTCATCCCTGCAGTAGTGTGGGGCCCCGTGGGACTTTCATTCACTACTCACCCCTGCAGTAGTGTGGGACCTAGTGGGACTTTCATTCACTACTCATCCCTGCAGTAGTGTGCGGCCCACTGGGACCTTCATTCACTACTCATCCCTGCAGTAGTGTAGAGCCCAGTGTGACTTTCATTCACTACTCATCCCTGCAGTAGTGTGGGACCCAGTGGGACCTTCATTCACTACTCATCCCTGCAGTAGTGCGGAGCCCAGTGTGACTTTCATTCACTACTCATCCATGCAGTAGTGTGGGGCCCAGTGGGACTTTCATTCACTACTCATCCCTGCAGTAGTGTGGGGCTGAGTGGGACTTTCATTCACTACTCATCCCTGCAGTAGTGTGGGGTTCAGTGGGACTTTCATTCACTACTAATCCCTGTAGTAGTGTGCGGCCCAGGGGGACTTTCATTCACTACTCATCCCTGCAGTAGTGTGGGGCCCAGTGGGACTTTCATTCACTACTCATACATGCAGTAGCGGGGGGCCAGTGGGTCATTCATTCACTACTCATCCTTGCAGTAGTGTGGGGCTGAGTTGGAGTTTCATTCACTACTCATCCCTGCAGTAGTGTGGGGCCCAGTGGGACTTTCATTCACTACTCATCCCTGCAGTAGTGTGGGACCCAGTGGGACTTTCACTACTCATCCCTGCAGTAGTGTGGGGGGTGAGTGGGAGTTTCATTCAATCCTTATCCCTGCAGTAGTGTGGGTCTCAGTGGGACTTTCATTCACTACTCATCCCTGCAGTAGTGTGGGGTTGAGTCGGACTTTCATTCTCTATTCATCCCTGCAGTAGTGTGGGGCTTGTGGGATGTTGATTCATTACTCATCCCAGCAACAATGTGGGGCCCAGTGGGACTATCATTCACTACTCACCCGTGCAGTATTGTGGGGCTGAGTCGAGGTTTCATTCACTACTCATCCCTGCGGTAGTGAGGGGTCGAGTGGGACTTTCATTCACTACTCTTCCCTGAAGTAGTGTGGGGCTGAGCGGGACTTTCATTCACTACTCATCCATGCAGTTTTGTGGGACCAGTGGGACTTTCATTTACTACTCGTCCCTGCAGTAGTTTGGGACCCAGCGGGACTTTCATTCACTATTCATCCATACAGTAGTGTGGGGCATTGGGACTTTCATTCAGTGCTCATCCCTGCAGTAGTGTGTGGCCCAGTGGGACTTTCATTCACTACTCATCTCTGCAGTAGTGTGTGCCCAGTGCGGCTTTCATTCACCGCTCATCCCTGCAGAAGTCTGGGGCCTAGTGGGACTTCCATTCACTACTCGTCCCTGCAGTAGTGTGGGGCCATTGGGACTTTCCTTCACTACTCATCCCTGCAGTAGTGTGGGCCGAGTGGGACTTTCCTTCACTGCTCATCCCTGCAGAAGTGTGGGGCTGAGTGGGAGTTTCATTCACTACTCATCCCTGCAGTAGTGTGCGGCCCAGTGGGACTTCCATTCACTACTCATCCCTGCAGTAGTGTGTGCCCAGTGGGACTTTCATTCACTACTCTTCCCTGAAGTAGTGTGGGGCTGAGTGGGACTTTCATTCACTACTCATCCATGCAGTTTTGTGGGACCAGTGGGACTTTCATTTACTACTCGTCCCTGCAGTAGTTTGGGACCAAGTGGGACTTTCATTCACTACTCATCCATGCAGTAGTGTGGGGCATTGGGCCTTTCATTCACTACTCATCCCTGCAGTAGTGTGTGGCCCAGTGGGACTTTCATTCACTACTCATCCCTGCAGTAGTGTGTGCCCAGTGGGGTTTTCATTCACTGCTCATCCCTGCAGAAGTGTGGGGCCTAGTGGGACTTCCATTCACTACTCGTCCATGCAGTAGTGTGGGGCCATTGGGACTTTCCTTCACTACTCACCCCTGCAGTAGTGTGGGCCGAGTTGGACTTTCCTTCACTGCTCATCCCTGCAGATGTGTGGGGCTGAGTGGGAGTTTCATTCACTGCTCATCCCTGCAGTAGTTTAGGGCTGAGTGGGACTTTCATTCACTACTCATCCCTGCAGTAGTGTTCGGCCCAGTGGGACTTTCATTCACTACCCATCCCTGCAGTAGTGTGGGGCCCAGTGGGACTTTCATTCACTACCCATCCCAGCAGTAGTGTGGGGCTGAGTGGGAGTTTCATTCACTATTCATCCCTGCAGTAGTGTGGGTCTCAGTGGGACTTTATTCACTACTCATCCCTGCAGTAGTGTGGAGCCCAGTGGGACTTTCATTCACTACTCATCCCTGCAGTAGTGTGTGGCCTTGTGGGACGGTGATTCACTACTCATCCCAGCAACAATGTGGGGCCCAGTGGGACTATCATTCACTACTCACCCCTGCAGTATTGTGGGGCTGAGTCGAGGTTTCATTCACTACTCATCCCTGCGGTAGTGTGGGGTCGAGTGGGACTTTCATTCACTACTCATCCCTGCAGTAGTGTGGGGCTGAGTGGAGTTTCATTCACTACTGATCCCTCCAGTAGTGTGGGGCCCAGTGGGACTTTCATTCACTACTCATCCCTGCAGTAGTGTGTGCCCAGTGGGACTTTCATTCACTACTCATCCCTGCAGTAGTGTGTGGCTGAGTGGGAGTTTCATTCACTACTCGCCCCAGCAGTAGTGTGTGCCCAGTGGGACTTTCATTCACTACTCTTCCCTGAAGTAGTGTGGGGCTGAGTGGGACTTTCATTCACTACTCATCCCTGCAGTAGTGTGGGGTTGAGTGGGACTTTCATTCACTACTCATCCCTGCAGTAGTGTGCGGCCCAGTGGAACTTTCATTCACTACTCATCCCTGCAGTAGTGTGCGGCCCAGTGGGACATTCATTCACTACTCACCCCTGCAGTAGTGTGGGCCCCAGTGGGACTTTCATTCACTATGCATCATTGCAGTAGTATGCGGCTCAGTGGGACTTTCATTCACTACTCATCCATGCAGTAGTGTGGGGCTCAGTAGGACTTTCATTCACTATTCATCCCTGCAGTAGAGAGGGGCTGAGTAGCTCTTTCATTCACTACTCATCCTTGCAGTAGTGTGGGGCCCAGTGGGACTTTCATTCACTACTCATCCCTGCAGTAGTATTTGGTCGAGTGGGGCTTTCATTCACTACTCATCCCTGCAGTAGTGTGGGGTTGAGTAGGACTTTCATTCACTATTCATCCCTGCAGTAGTGGGCGGCCCAGTGGGACTTTCATTCACTACTCATCCCTGCAGTAGTGTGGGGCTGAGTGTGACTTTCATTCACTACTCATCCCTGCGGTAGTGTGGGGCTGAGTGGGACTTCCATTCACTACTCATCCCTGCAGCAGTGGGCGGCCCGGTGGGACTTTCATTCACTACTCATCCCTGCAGTAGTGTGGGGCTGAGTGGGACTTTCATTCACTACTCATCCCTGCATTAGTGTGGGGCCGAGTGGGACTTCCATTCACTATGCATCGTTGCAGTAGTGTGCGGCCCAGTGGGACTTTCATTCACTACTCATCCATGCAGTAGTGTGGGGCTCAGTAGGACTTTCATTCACTATTCATCCCTGCAGTAGCGAGGGGCCGAGTAGCACTTTCATTCACGACTCATCCCTGCAGTTGTGTGGGGCGGAGTGGGACTTTCATTCACTACTCATCCCTGCAGTAGTGTGGGGCTAGTGGGACTTCCATTTACTACTCATCCCTGCAGAAGTGGGCGGCTGGGTGGGACTTTCATTCACTACTCATCCCTGCAGTAGTGTGGGGTTGAGTTGGACTTTCATTCACTACTCATCCCTGCAGTAGTTTGCGGCCCAGTGGAACTTTCATTCACTACTCACCCTGCAGTGGTGTGCGGCCCTGTGGGACTTTCATTCACTACTCACCCCTGCAGTAGTGTGGGCCCGAGTGGGACTTTCATTCACTATGCATCGTTGCAGTAGAATGCGGCTCAGTGGGACTTTCATTCACTACTCATCCATTCAGTAGTGTGGGGCTCAGTAGGACTTTCATTCACTATTCATCCCTGCAGTAGAGAGGGGCCGAGTAGCACTTTCATTCACTACTCATCCTTGCAGTAGTGTGGGGCCCAGTGGGACTTTCATTCACTACTCATCCCTGCAGTAGTATTTGGTCGAGTGAGACTTTCATTCACTACTCATCCCAGCGGTAGTGTGGGGTTGAGTGGGACTTTCATTCACTATTCATCCCTGCAGTATTGGGCGGCCCAGTGGGACTTTCATTCACTACTCATTCCTGCAGTAGTGTGGGGCTGAGTGCGACTTTCATTCACTACTCATCCCTGCGGTAGTGTGGGGCTGAGTGGGACTTCCATTCACTACTCATCCCTGCAGCAGTGGGCGGCCCGGTGGGACTTTCATTCACTACTCATCCCTGCAGTAGTGTGGGGTTGAGTGGGACTTTCATTCACTACTCATCCCTGCATTAGTGTGGGGCCGAGTGGGACTTTCATTCACTATGCATCGTTGCAGTAGTGTGCGGCCCAGTGGAACTTTCTTTCACTACTCATCCATGCAGTAGTGTGGGGCTCAGTAGGACTTTCATTCACTATTCATCCCTGCAATAGTGAGGGGCCGAGTAGCACTTTCATTCACTACTCATCCCTTCAGTAGTGTGGTGCCCAGTAGGACTTTCATTCACTACTCATCCCTGCAGTAGTGTGGGGCTGAGTGGGACTTTCATTCACTACTCATCCCTGCAGTAGTGTGGGGTTGAGTGGGACTTCATTCACTACTCATCCCTGCAGTAGTGTGCGGCCCAGTGGGAATTTCATTCACTACTCATCCCTGCAGAAGTGTGCGGCCCAGTGGGACTTTCATTCACTACTCATCCTTGCAGTAGTGTGGGGCCCAGTGGGACTTTCATTCACTATTCATCCCTACAGTAGTGTGGGGACCAGTGGGACTTTTATTCACGACTCATCCCTGCAGTAGTGTGGGGACCAGTGGGACTTTTATTCACTACTCATCCCTGCAGTAGTGTGGAGCCCAGTGGGACTTTCATTCACTACTCATCGCTGCAGTAGTGTGGGGCCCTGTGGGACGTTGATTCACTACTCATCCCAGCAACAATGTGGGGCCCAGTGGGAGTATTATTCACTACTCACCCCTGCAGTAGTGTGCGGCTGAGTCGGGGTTTCAATCACTACTCATCCCTGCAGTATTGTGGGGACGAGTGGGACTTTCATTCACTACTCATCCCTGCAGTAGTGTGTACCCAGTGGGACTTTCATTCACTACTCATCCCTGCAGTAGTGTGTGGCTGAGTGGGAGTTTCATACACTACTCGCCCCAGCAGTAGTGTGGGGCCAGTGGGACTTTCCTTCACTACTCATCCCTGCAGTAGTTTAGGGCTGAGTGTGAGATTCATTAACTTCTCATCCCTGCAGTAGTTTAGGGTTGAGTGGGACTTTCATTCACGACTCATCCATGCAGTATTGTGGGTCCCAGTGGGATTTTCATTTACTACTCGTCCCTGCAGTAGTGTGGGGCCCAGTGGGACTTCATTTACTACTCATCCCTCCAGTAGTGTGTGCCCAGTCTGACTTTCATTCACTACTCATCCCTGCAGTAGTGTGTGCCCAGTGTGACTTTCATTCACTACTCGTCCCTGCAGTAGTGTGGGGCCAGTGGGACTTTCCTTCACTATTCATCCCTGCAGTAGTTTAGGGCTGTTTGGGAGTTTCATTCACTACTTATCCCTGTAGTAGTGTGCGGCCCAGTGGGACTTTCATTCACTATTCATCCTTGCAGTAGTGTGGGGCTGAATGGGAGTTTCATTCACTACTCGCCCCTGAAATAGTGTGGGGCCCAGTGGGACTTTCTTTCACTACTCATCCCTGCAGTAGTGTGGGGCCCAGTGGGATCATTAACTACTCATCCCTGCAGTAGCGAGGGGCCGAGTAGCACTTTCATTCACTACTCATCACGGCAGTAGTGTGGGGAAGAGTAGGAGGTGTATTCACTACTCATCCCTTCAGTAGTGTGGGGCCCAGTGTGATGTTCATTCACTACTCATCCTTGCAGTAGTGTGGGGCTGAGTGGGAGTTTCATTCACTACTCATCACAGCAGAAGTGTGGGGAAGAGTAGGAGGTGTATTCACTACTCATCCCTGCAGTAGTGTGGGGCCAGTGGGACTTTCATTCACTACTCATCCCTGCAGTAGTGTGGGGCCGAGTGGGACTTTCATTCACTACTCATCCCTGCAGTTGTGTGGGACCGAGTGGGACTTTCATTCACTACTCATCCCTGAAGTAGTGTGGGGCCAGTGGGACTTTCATTCACTACTCATCCCTGCAGTAGTGTGGGCTGAGTGGGACTTTCATTCACTACTCATCCCTGCAGTAGAGTGGGGTTGAGTGGGACTTTCATTCACTACTCATCCCTGCAGTAGTGGGCGGCCCGGTGGGACTTTTATTCACTACTCATCCCTGCAGAAGGGTGTGGGGCTGAGTGCGACTTTCATTCACTAATCATCCCTGCAGTAGTGTGGGGTTGAGTGGGACTTTCATTCACTACCCATCCCTGCAGTAGTGTGCGGCCCAGTGGGACTTTCATTCACTATTCATCCCTGCAGTAGTGTGGTGCTGAGTGGGAATTTCATTAATTACTCATCCCTGCAGAAATGTGGGGCCGAGTGGGACTTTCATTCACTACTCATTCCTGCAGTAGTGTGGGGCCAGTGGGACTTTCATTCACTACCCATCCCTGCAGTTGTGTGGGGTTGAGTGGGAGTTTCATTCACTATTCATCCCTGCAGTAGTGTGGGTCTCAGTGTACTTTAATTCACTCTTCATCCCTGCAGTAGTGTAGTGTAGGGCCCAGTGGGACTTTCCTTCACTACTCATCCATGCAGAAGTGTGCGGCCCAGTGAGACTTTCATGAACTACTCATCCCTGCTTTAATGTGGGGCCCAGTGGGACTTTGATTCACTACTCATCCCTGCAGTAGTGTGGGGCCCAGTTGGACGTTCATTCACTACTCATCCCTGCAGTAGTGTGGGGCTGAGTGGGACTTTCATTCATGACTCATCCCTGTAGTAGTGGGCGGCCCGGTGGGACTTTCATTCACTACTCATCCATGCAGTAGTGTGGGGCTCAGTAGGACTTTCTTTCACTATTCATCCCTGCAGTAGCGAGGGTCCGAGTGGCACTTTCATTCACTGCTCATCCCTGCAGTAGTTTGGGGCCCAGTTGGACTTTCATTCACTACTCATCCCTGCAGTAGTGTGGGGCCCAGTGGGACTTTACTACTCATCCCTGCAGCAGTGTGTGGCCTTGTGGGACGTTGATTCACTACTCATCCCAGCAACAATGTGGGGCCCAGTGGGACTATCATTCACTACTCACCCCTGTAGTATTGTGGGGCTGAGTCGAGGTTTCATTCACTACTCATCCCTGCGGTAGTGTGGGGTCGAGTGGGACTTTCATTCACTGCTCATCCCTGCAGTAGTGTGGGGCTGAGTGGAGTTTCATTCACTACTCATCCCTCCAGTAGTGTGGGGCCCAGTGGGACATTCATTCACTACTCATCCCTGCAGTAGTGTGGGGTTGAGTGGAGTTTCATTCACTACTCATCCCTGCAGTAGTGTGGGGTCGAGTGGGACTTTCATTCACTACTCATTCCTGCAGTAATGTGCGGCCCAGTGGGACTTTCATTCACTACTCATCCCTACAGTAGTGTGCGGCTGCGAGGGACTTTCATCACTACTCATCCCTGCAGTAGTGTGTGCCCAGGGGGACTTTCATTCACTACTCATCCCTGCAGTAGTGTGTGGCTGAGTGGGAGTTTCATTCACTACTCATCCATGCAGTTTTGTGGGACCAATGGGACTTTCATTTACTACTCATCCCTGCAGTAGTTTGGGAACCAGTGGGACTTTCATTCACTACTCATCCATGCAGTAGTGTGGGGGCACTGGGACTTTCATTCACTACTCATCCCTGCAGTAGTGTGTGGCCCAGTGGGACTTTCATTCACTACTTATCCCTGCAGTAGTGTGTGCCCAGTGGGGCTTTCATTCACTGCTCATCCCTGCAGTAGTGTGAGGCCTAGTGGGACTTCCATTCACTACTCGTCCCTGCAGTAGTGTGGGGCCAGTGGGATTTTCCTTCACTACTCATCCCTGCAGTAGTGTGGGCCGAGTGGGACTTTCCTTCACTGCTCATCCCTGCAGAAGGGTGGGGCTGAGTGGGAGTTTCATTCACTACTTATCTCTGCAGTTGTGTGGGCTGAGTTGCACTTCCATTCACTATTCATCCCTGCAGTAGTGTGGGATCGAGTGGGACTTTCATTCACTACTCATCCTGCAGTAGTGTGCGGCCCAGTGGGACTTTCATTCAATATTCATCCCTGCAGTAGTGTGGTGCTGAGTGGGAGTTTCATTAATAACTCATCCCTGCAGAAATGTGGGGCCCAGTGGGAGTTTCATTCACTACTCATCCCTGCAGTAGTGTGGGGCTGAGTGGGACATTCCTTCACTACTCATCCCTGCAGTAGCGTGGGGCCCAGTGTGACTTTCATTCACGACTCATCCCTGAAGTTGTGTGGGGCGGAGTGGGACTTTCATTCACTACTCATCCCTGCAGTAGTGTGGGGCTAGTGGGACTTCCATTCACTACTCATCCCTGCAGCAGTGGGCGGCCCGGTGGGACTTTCATTCACTACTCATCCCTGCAGTAGTGTGGGGCTGAGTGGGACTTTCATTGACTACTCATCCCTGCAGTAGTGTGGGGTTGAGTGGGACTTTCATTCACTACTCATCCCTGCAGTAGTGTGCGGCCCAGTGGGACTTTCATTCACTACTCACCCCTGCAGTAGTGTGGGCCCGAGTGGGACTTTCATTCACTATGCATCGTTGCAGTAGTATGCGGCTCAGTGGGACTTTCATTCACTACTCATCCATGCAGTAGTGTGGGGCTCAGAAGGACTTTCATTCACTATTCATCCCTGCAGTAGAGAGGGGCTGAGTAGCACTTTCATTCACTACTCATCCTTGCAGTAGTGTGGGGCCCAGTGGGACTTTCATTCACTACTCATCCCTGCAGTAGTGTGGGGCTGAGTGGGACTTCCATTCACTACTCATCCCTGCAGTAGTATTTGGTCGAGTGGGACTTTCATTCACTACTCATCCCTGCAGTAGTGTGCGGCCCAGTGGGACTTTCATTCACTATGCATCGTTGCAGTAGTGTGCGGCCCAGTGGGACTTTCATTCACTACTCATCCATGCAGTAGTGTGGGGCTCAGTAGGATTTTCATTCACTATTCATCCCTGCAGTAGCGAGGGGCCGAATAGCACTTTCATTCACTACTCATCCCTTCAGTAGTGTGGTGCCCAGTAGGACTTTCATTCACTACTCATCCCTGCAGTAGTGTGCGGCCCAGTGGGACTTTCATTCACTACTCACCCCTGCAGTAGTGTGGGCCCGAGTGGGACTTTCATTCACTATGCATCGTTGCAGTAGTATGGGGCTCAGTGGGACTTTCATTCACTACTCATCCATGCAGTAGTTTGGGGCTCAGTAGGACTTTCATTCACTATTCATCCCTGCAGTAGAGAGGGGCCGAGTAGCACTTTCATTCACTACTCATCCCTTCAGTAGTGTGGTGCCCAGTAGGACTTTCATTCACTACTCATCCCTGCAGTAGTGTGGGGCTGAGTGGGACTTTCATTCACTACTCATCCCTGCAGTAGTGTGGGGTTGAGTGGGACTTTCATTCACTACTCATCCCTGCAGTAGTATTTGGTCGAGTGAGAGAGTAGTGTGGGGCTCAGTAGGTCTTTCATTCACTATTCATCCCTGCAGTAGCGAGGGGCCGAGTAGCACTTTCATTCACTACTCATCCCTTCAGTAGTGTGGTGCCCAGTAGGACTTTCATTCACTACTCATCCCTGCAGTAGTGTGGGGCTGAGTGGGACTTTCATTCACTACTCATCCCTGCAGTAGTGTGGGGTTGAGTGGGACTTTCATTCACTACTCATCCCTGCAGTAGTGTGCGGCCCAGTGGGAATTTCATTCACTACTCATCCCTGCAGAAGTGTGCGGCCCAGTGGGACTTTCATTCACTACTCATCCATGCAGTAGTGTGGGGCTCAGTGGGACTTTCATTCACTATTCATCCCTGCAGTAGTGAGGGGCCCAGTGGCACTTTCATTCACTACTCATCCTTGCAGTAGTGTGGGGTCCAGCGGGACTTTCATTCACTACTCATCCCTGCAGTAGTGTGGGGCCCAGTGGGACTTTCATTCACGACTCATCCCTGCAGTAATGTGGGGACCAGTGGGACTTTTATTCACTACTCATCCCTGCAGTAGTGTGGAGCCCAGTGGGACTTTCATTCATTACTCATCGCTGCAGTAGTGTGGGGCCCTGTGGGACTTTCATTCACTACTCATCCCTGCAGTAGTGTGTGGCTGAGTGGGAGTTTCATACACCACTCGCCCGAGCAGTAGTGTGGGGCCAGTGGCACTTTCCTTCACTTCTCATCCCTGCAGTAGTTTAGGGCTGAGTGTGACATTCATTAACTACTCATCCCTGCAGTAGTTTAGGGTTGAGTGGGACTTTCATTCACGACTCATCCATGCAGTATTGTGGGTCCCAGTGGGATTTTCATTTACTACACGTCCCTGCAGTAGTGTGGGGCCCAGTGGGACTTCATTTACTACTCATCCCTCCAGTAGTGTGTACCCAGTCGGACTTTCATTCACTACTCATCCCTTCAGTAGTGTGTGCCCAGTGTGACTTTCATTCACTGCTCATCCCTGCAGTAGTGTATGGCCTAGTGGGACTTCCATTCACTACTCGTCCCTGCAGTAGTGTGGGGCCAGTGGGACTTTCCTTCACTACTCATCCCTGCAGTAGTTTAGGGCTGAGTGGGAGTTTCATTCACTACTCGCCCCTGAAATAGTGTGGTGCCCAGTGGGACTTTCTTTCACTACTCATCCCTGCAGTAGTGTGGGGCCCAGTGGGACTTTCATTCACTACTCATCCCTGCAGTAGTGTGGGGCTGAGTGGGAGTTTCATTCACTACTCATCACGGCAGTAGTGTGGGGAAGAGTAGGAGGTGTATTCACTACTCATCCCTTCAGTAGTGTGGGGCCCAGTGTGATGTTCATTCACTACTCATCCTTGCAGTCGTGTGGGGCTGAGTGGGAGTTTCATTCATACTCATCACAGCAGAAGTGTGGGGAAGAGTAGGGGGTGTATTCACTACTCATCACTGCAGTAGTGTGGGGCCGAGTGGGACTTTAATTCCCTACTCATCCCTGCAGTAGTGTGGGGCCAGTGGGACTTTCATTCACTACTCATCCCTGCAGTAGTGTGGGGCCGAGTGGGACTTTCATTCACTACTCATCCCTGCAGTAGTGTGGGACCGTGTGGGACTTTCATTCACTACTCATCCCTGAAGTAGTGTGGGGCTGAGTGCGACTGTCATTCACTAATCATCCCTGCAGTAGTGTGGGGTTGAGTGGGACTTTCATTCACTACCCATCCCTGCAGTAGTGTGCGGCCCAGTGGGACTTTCATTCACTACTCATCCCTGCAGTAGTGGGCGGCCCAGTGGGACTTTCATTCACTACTCATCCATGCAGTAGTGTGGAGCTCAGTAGGACTTTCATTCACTATTCATCCCTGCAGTAGCGAGGAGCCTAGTGGCACGTTCATTCACTGCTCTTCCTTGCAGTACTGGGGGGCCCAGTGGGACTTTCATTCACTACTCATCCCTGCAATAGTGTGGGGCCCAGTGGTACTTTCATTCACGACTCATCCCTGCAGTAGTGTGGGGCCAAGTGGGGCTTTTATTCACTACTCCTCCCTGCAGTAGTGTGGGGCCCTGTGGGACGTCGATTCACTACTCATCCCTGCAGCAGTGGGCGGCCCGGTGGGACTTTCATTCACTACTCATCCCTGCAGTAGTGTGGGGATGAGTGGGACTTTCATTCACTACTCATCCCTGCATTAGTGTGGGGCCGAGTGGGACTTTCATTCACTATGCATCGTTGCAATAGTGTGCGGCCCAGTGGGACTTTCATTCACTACTCATCCATGCAGTAGTGTGGGGCTCAGTAGGATTTTCATTCACTATTCATCCCTGCAGTAGCGAGGGGCCGAATAGCACTTTCATTCACGACTCATCCATGCAGTATTGTGGGTCCCAGTGGGACTTTCATTTACTACTCGTCCCTGCAGTAGTGTGAGGCCCAGTGGGACTTTCATTCACTACTCATCCATGCAGTAGTGTGGGGCCACTGGGACTTTCATTCACTACTCATCCCTGCAGTAGTGTGGGGCCCAGTGGGACTTTCATTCACTACTCATCCCTGCAGTAGTGTGTGCCCAGTGGGACTTTCATTCACTGCTCATCCCTGCAGTAGTGTGGGGCCTAGTGGGACGACTTCCATTCACTACTCGTCCCTGCAGTAGTGTGGGGCCAGTGGGACTTTCCTTCACTAATCATCCCTGCAGTAGTTTAGGGCTGAGTGTGAGTTTCATTCACTACTCATCCCTGCAGTAGTTCAGGGCTGAGTGGGAGTTTCATTCACTACTCATCCCTGCAGTAGTGTGGGGCTGAGTGGAGTGTCATTCTCTACTCATCCCTCCAGTAGTGTGGGGCCCAGTGGGACTTTCATTCACTACTCATCCCTGCAGTAGTGGCGAGCTGAGTGGAGTTTCGTTCACTACTCATCCCTGCAGTAGTGTGCGGCCCAGTGAGACTTTCATTCACTACTCATCCCTGCAGCAGTGTGGGGCTGAGTGGGACTTTCATTCACTACTCATCCCTGCAGTAGTGTGTGCCCAGTGGGACTTTCATTCACTACTCATCCCTGCAGTAGTTGTGGCTGAGTGGGAGTGTCATTCACTACTCGCCCCAGCAGTAGTGTGTGCCCAGTGGGACTTTCATTCACTACTCATCCCTGCAGTAGTGTGGGGCCACTGGGACTTTCATTCACTACTCATCCCTGCAGTAGTGTGTGCCCAGTGGGACTTTCATTCACTGCTCATCCCTGCAGTAGTGTGGGGCCTAGTGGGACTTCCATTCACTACTTGTCCCTGCAGTAGTGTGGGGCTAGTGGGACTTTGCTTCACTTCTCATCCCTGCAGTAGTGTGGGCTGAGTGGAACTTCCCTTCACTACTCATCCCTGAAGTAGTTTAGGGCTGAGTGTGAGTTTCATTCACTACTCATCCCTGCAGTAGTTCAGGGCTGAGTGGGAGTTTCATTCACCACTCATCCCTGCAGTAATGTCCGGCCCAGTGGGACTTTCATTCACTATTTGTCCTTGCAGTAGTGTGGGGCTGAGTGGGAGTTTCATACACTACTCGCCCCTAAAGTAGTGTGGGGCCCAGTGGGACTTTCATTCACTACTCATCCCTGCAGTAGTGTGGGGCCCAGTGGGACTTTCATTCACAACTCATCCCTGCAGTAGTGTGGGGCTGAGTGGGAGTTTCATTCACTACTCATCACGGCAGTAGTGTGGGGAAGAGTAGGAGGTGTATTCACTACTCATCCCTTCAGTAGTGTGGGGCCCAGTATGACTTTCATTCACTACTCATCCCTGCAGTAGTGTGGGGCTGAGTGGGAGATTCATTCACTACTCATCACAGCAGTATTGTGGGGAAGAGTAGGAGGTGTATTCACTACTCGTCACTCCAGTAGTGTGGGGCCGAGTGGGTCTTTAATTCCCTACTCATCCCTGCAGTAGTGTGGGGCTGAGTGGGACTTTCATTCAATACTCTTCCCTGCAGTAGTGTGGGGCCGAGTGGGACTTTCATTCAGTACTCATCTCTGCAGTAGTGTGGGGCCGAGTGGAACTTTCATTCACTACTCATCCCTGCAGCAGTGTGGGGCTGAGTGCGACTTTCATTCACTACTCATCCCTGCGGTAGTGTGGGGCTGAGTGGGACTTCCATTCACTACTCATCCCTGCAGCAGTGGGCGGCCCGGTGAGACTTTCATTCACTTCTCATCCCTGCAGTAGTGTGGGGCTGAGTGGGACTTTCATTCACTACTCATCCCTGCAGTAGTGTGGGGCCGAGTGGGACTTTCATTCACTATGGATCATTGCAGTAGTGTGCGTCCCAGTGGGACTTTCATTCACTACTCATCCATGCAGTAGTGTGGGGCTCAGTAGGACTTTCATTCACTATTAATCCCTGCAGTAGCGAGGGGCCGAGTAGCACTTTCATTCACTACTCATCCCTGCAGTATTGTGGTGTTGAGTGGGACTTTCATTCACTACTCATCCCTGCAGTAGTGTGCGGCCCAGTGGGACTTTCATTCACTACGCATCCCTGCAGAGGTGTGCGGCCCAGTGGGACTTTCATTCATTACTCATCCATGCAGTAGTGTGGGGCTCAGTAGGACTTTCATTCACTATTCATCTCTGCAGTAGTGAGGGGCCCAGTGGCACTTTCATTCACTACTCATCCTTGCAGTAGTGTGGGGCCCAGTGGGACTTTCATTCACTACTCATCCCTGCAGTAGTGTGGAGCCCAGTGAGACTTTCATTCACTACTCATCCCTGCAGTAGTGTGGGGCCCAGTGGGACGTTGATTCACTACTAATCCCAGCAACAATGTGGGGCCCAGTGGGACTATCATTCACTACTCACCCCTGCAGTAGAGTGGGGCTGAGTCGGGGTTTCATTCACTACTCATCCCTGCAGTATTGTGGGGTCCAGTGGGACTTTCATTCACTACTCATCCCTGCAGTAGTGTGTGCCCAGTGGGACTTTCATTCACTATTCATCCCTGCAGTAGTGTGGGGCTGAGAGGAGTATCATTCTCTACTCATCCCTCCAGTAGTGTGGGGCCAGTGGGACTTTCATTCACTACTCATCCCTGCAGTAGTGGCGGGCTGAGTGGAGTTTCATTCACTACTCATCCCTGCAGTAGTGTGCGGCCCAGTGAGATTTTCATTCACTACTCATCCCTCCAGCAGTGTGGGGCTGAGTGGGACTTTCATTCACTACTCATCCCTGCAGTAGTGTGTGCCCAGTGGGACTTTCATTCACTACTCATCCCTGCAGTAGTGTGTGGTTGAGTGGGAGTGTCATTCACTACTCGCCCCAGCAGTAGTGTGTGCCCAGTGGGACTTTCATTCACTACTCATCCCTGAAGTAGTGTGGGGCTAAGCGGGACTTTCATTCACGACTCATCCATGCAGTATTGTGGGTCCCAGTGGGACTTTCATTTACTACTCGTCCCTGCAGTAGTGTGAGGCCCAGTGGGACTTTCATTCACTACTCATCCATGCAGTAGTGTGGGGCCACTGGGACTTTCATTCACTACTCATACCTGCAGTAGTGTGTGCCCAGTGGAACTTTCATTCACTACTCATCCCTGCAGTAGTGTGTGCCCAGTGGGACTTTCATTCACTGCTCATCCCTGCAGTAGTGTGGGGCCTAGTGGAACTTCCATTCACTACTCGTCCCTGCAGTAGTGTGGGGCCAGTGGGACTTTCCTTCACTTCTCATCCCTGCAGTAGTGGGGGCAGAGTGGAACTTCCCTTCACTACTCATCCCTGCAGTAGTTTAGGGCTGAGTGTGAGTTTCATTCACCACTGATCCCTGCAGTAGTTCAGGGCTGAGTGGGAGTTTCATTCACTACTCATCCCTGCAGTAGTGTGCGGCCCAGTGTGACTTTCATTCACTATTCGTCCTTGCAGTAGTGTGGGGCTGAGTGGGAGTTTCATACACTACTCACCCCTGAAGTAGTGTGGGGCCCAGTAGGACTTTCATTCACTACTCATCCCTGCAGATGTGTGGGGCCCAGTGGGACTTTCATTCACAACTCATCCCTGCAGTAGTGTGGGGCTGAGTGGGAGTTTCATTCACTACTCATCCCTGCAGTAGTTCAGGGCTGAGTGGGAGTTTCATTCACTACTCATCCCTGCAGTAGTGTCCGGCCCAGTGGGACTTTCATTCACTATTTGTCCTTGCAGTAGTGTGGGACTGAGTGAGAGTTTCATACACTACTCGCCCATGAAGTAGTGTGGTGCCCAGTGGGACTTTCATTCACTACTCATCCCTGCAGTAGTGTGGGGCCCAGTGGGACTTTCATTAACTACTCATCCCTGAAGTAGTGTGGGGCCCAGTGGGACTTTCATTCACAACTCATCCCTGCAGTAGTGTGGGGCCGAGTAGGAGTTTCATTCACTACTCATCACGGCAGTAGTGTGGGGAAGAGTAGGAGGTGTATTCACTACTCATCCCTTCAGTAGTGTGGTGCCCAGTATGACTTTCATTCACTACTCATCCCTGCAGTAGTGTGGGGCTGAGTGGGAGTTTCATTCACTACTCATCACGGCAGTAGTGTGGGGAAGAGTAGGAGGTGTATTCACTACTCGTCACTGCAGTAGTGTGGGGCCGAGTGGGACTTTAATTCCCTACTCATCCCTGCAGTAGTGTGTGGCCGAGTGGGACTTTCATTTAGTACTCATCGCTGCAGTAGTGTGGGGCTGAGTGGGACTTCCATTCACTACTCATCCCTGCAGCAGTGGGCGGCCCGGTGGGACTTTCAGTCACTACTCATCCATGCAGTAGTGTGGGGCTGAGTGGGACTTTCATTCACTACCCATCCCTGCAGTAGCGTGGGGCCAAGTGGGACTTTCATTCACTATGCATCATTGCAGTAGTGTGCGGCCCAGTGGGACTTTCATTCACTACTCATCCATGCAGTAGTGTGGGGCTCAGTAGGACTTTCATTCACTATTCATCCCTGAAGTAGCGAGAAGCCGAGTAGCACTTTCATTCACTACTCATCCCTGCAGTATTGTGGGGTTGAGTGGGACTTTCATTCACTACTCATCCCTGCAGTAGTGTGCGGCCCAGTGGGACTTTCATTCACTACTCATCCTTGCAGAAGTGTGCGGCCCAGTGGGACTTTCATTCAATACTCATCCATGCAGTAGTGTGGGGCTTAGTAGGACTTTCATTCACTATTCATCCCTGCAGTAGTGAGGGGCCCAGTGGCACTTTCATTCACTACTCATCCTTGCAGTAGTGTGGGGCCCAGTGGGACTTTCATTCACTACTCATCCCTGCAGTAGTGTGGAGCCCAGTGAGACTTTCATTCACTACTCATCCTTGCAGTAGTGTGGGGCCCAGTGGGACTTTCATTCACTACTCATCCCTGCAGTAGTGTGGGGCCCAGTGGGACGTTGATTCACTACTCATCCCAGCAACAATGTGGGGCCCAGTGGGACTATCATTCACTACTCACCCCTGCAGTAGTGTGGGGCTAAGCGGGACTTTCATTCACGACTCATCCATGCAGTATTGTGGGTCCCAGTGGGACTTTCATTTACTACTCGTCCCTGCAGTAGTGTGAGGCCCAGTGGGACTTTCATTCACTACTCATCCATGCAGTAGTGTGGGGCCACTGGGACTTTCATTCACTACTCATACCTGCAGTAGTGTGTGCCCAGTGGAACTTTCATTCACTACTCATCCCTGCAGTAGTGTGTGCCCAGTGTGACTTTCATTCACTGCTCATCCCTGCAGTAGTGTGGGGCCTAGTGGAACTTCCATTCACTACTCATCCCTGCAGTAGTGTGGGGCCAGTGGGACTTTCCTTCACTTCTCATCCCTGCAGTAGTGGGGGCAGAGTGGAACTTCCCTTCACTACTCATCCCTGCAGTAGTTTAGGGCTGAGTGTGAGTTTCATTCACTACTGATCCCTGCAGTAGTTCAGGGCTGAGTGGGAGTTTCATTCACTACTCATCCCTGCAGTAGTGTGCGGCCCAGTGTGACTTTCATTCACTATTCGTCCTTGCAGTAGTGTGGGACTGAGTGGGAGTTTCATACACTACTCGCCCATGAAGTAGTGTGGTGCCCAGTGGGACTTTCATTCACTACTCATCCCTGCAGTAGTGTGGGGCCCAGTGGGACTTTCATTAACTACTCATCCCTGAAGTAGTGTGGGGCCCAGTGGGACTTTCATTCACAACTCATCCCTGCAGTAGTGTGGGGCTGAGTGGGAGTTTCATTCACTACTCATCACGGCAGTAGTGTGGGGAAGAGTAGGAGGTGTATTCACTACTCATCCTTCAGTAGTGTGGGGCCCAGTATGACTTTCATTCACTACTCATCACGGCAGTAGTGTGGGGAAGAGTAGGAGGTGTATTCACTACTCATCACTGCAGTATTGTGGGGCCGAGTGGGACTTTCATTCACTGCTCATCCCTGCAGTAGTGTGGGGCCTAGTGGGACTTCCATTCACTACTCGTCCCTGAAGTAGTGTGGGGCCAGTGGGACTTTCCTTCACTACTCATCCCTGCAGTAGTTTAGGGCTGAGTGTGAGATTCATTAACTACTCATCCCTGCAGTAGGTTAGGGCTGAGTGGGAGTTTCATTCACTACTCATCCCTGTAGTAGTGTGGGGCCCATTGGGACTTTCATTAACTACTCATCCCTGCAGTAGTGTGGGGCCCAGTGGGACCTTCATTCACTACTCATCCCTGCAGTAGTGTGGAGCTGAGTGGGAGTTTCATTCACTACTCATCACGGCGGTAGTGTGGGGAAGAGTAGGAGGTGTATTCACTACTCATCCCTTCAGTAGTGTGGGGCCCAGTGTGACATCCATTCACTACTCATCCTTGCAGTAGTGTGGGGCTGAGTGGGAGTTACATTCACTACTCATCACAGCAGTAGTGTGGGGAAGAGTAGGAGGTGTATTCACTACTCATCACTGCAGTAGTGTGGGGCTGAGTGGGACTTTAATTCCCTACTCATCCTTGCAGTAGTGTGGGGCCAGTGGGACTTTCATTCACTACTCATCCCTGCAGTAGTGTGGGGCCGAGTGGGACTTTCATTCACTACTCATCCCTGCAGTAGTGTGGGGCCGAGTGGGACTTTCATTCACTACTCATCCCTGAAGTAGTGTGGGGCCAGTGGGACTTTCATTCACTACTCATCCCTGCAGTAGTGTGGGCTGAGTGAGACTTTCATTCACTACTCATCCCTGGAGTAGTGTAAGGTTGAGTGGGACTTTCATTCACTACTCATCCCTGCAGTAGTGGGCGGCCCGGTGGGACTTTCATTCACTACTCATCCCTGCAGTAGTGTGGGGCTGAGTGCGACTTTCATTCACTAATCATCCCTGCAGTAGTGTGGGGTTGAGTTGGACTTTCCTTCACTACTCATCCCTGCAGTAGTGTGCAGCCCAGTGGGACTTTCATTCACTACTCATCCCTGCAGTAGTGTGCGGCCCAGCGGGACTTTCATTCACTACTCATCCATGCAGTGGTTTGGAGCTCAGTAGGACTTTCATTCACTATTCATCCCTGCAGTAGCGAGGAGCCCAGTGGCACTTTCATTCACTGCTCATCCTTGCAGTAGTGTGGGGTCCAGTGGGACTTTCATTCACTACTCATCCCTGCAGTAGTGTGGGGCCCAGTGGAACTTTCATTCACGACACATCCCTGCAGGAGTGTAGGGCCCAGTGGGGCTTATTTCACTACTCCGTCCTGCAGTAGTGTGGGGCCCTGTGGGACGTTGATTCACTACTCATCCCAGCAAAAATGCGGAGCCCAGTGGGACTATCATTCACTACTCACCCCTGCAGTAGTGTGGGGCTGAGTCGGGGTTTCATTCACTACTCATCCCTGCAGTAGTGTGGGGTCGAGTGGGACTTTCATTCACTACTCATCCCTGCAGTAGTGTGGGGCTGAGTGGAGTGTCATTCTCTACTCATCCCTCCAGTAGTGTGGGGCCCAGTGGGACTTTCATTCACTACTCATCCCTGCAGTATTGGCGAGCTGAGTGGAGTTTCGTTCACTACTCATCCCTGCAGTAGTGTGCGGCCCAGTGAGACTTTCATTCACTACTCATCCCTGCAGCAGTGTGGGGCTGAGTGGGACTTTCATTCACTACTCATCCCTGCAGTAGTGTGTGCCCAGTGGGACTTTCATTCACTACTCATCCCTGCAGTAGTTGTGGCTGAGTGGGAGTGTCATTCACTACTCGCCCCAGCAGTAGTGTGTGCCCAGTGGGACTTTCATTCACTACTCATCCCTGCAGTAGTGTGGGGCCACTGGGACTTTCATTCACTACTCATCCCTGCAGTAGTGTGTGCCCAGTGGGACTTTCATTCACTGCTCATCCCTGCAGTAGTGTGGGGCCTAGTGGGACTTCCATTCACTACTTGTCCCTGCAGTAGTGTGGGGCTAGTGGGACTTTGCTTCACTTCTCATCCCTGCAGTAGTGTGGGCCGAGTGGAACTTCCCTTCACTACTCATCCCTGAAGTAGTTTAGGGCTGAGTGTGAGTTTCATTCACTACTCATCCCTGCAGTAGTTCAGGGCTGAGTGGGAGTTTCATTCACCACTCATCCCTGCAGTAATGTCCGGCCCAGTGGGACTTTCATTCACTATTTGTCCTTGCAGTAGTGTGGGGCTGAGTGGGAGTTTCATACACTACTCACCCCTGAAGTAGTGTGGGGCCCAGTGGGACTTTCATTCACTACTCATCCCTGCAGTAGTGTGGGGCCCAGTGGGACTTTCATTCACAACTCATCCCTGCAGTAGTGTGGGGCTGAGTGGGAGTTTCATTCACTACTCATCACGGCAGTAGTGTGGGGAAGAGTAGGAGGTGTATTCACTACTCATCCCTTCAGTAGTGTGGGGCCCAGTATGACTTTCATTCACTACTCATCCCTGCAGTAGTGTGGGGCTGAGTGGGAGATTCATTCACTACTCATCACAGCAGTATTGTGGGGAAGAGTAGGAGGTGTATTCACTACTCGTCACTGCAGTAGTGTGGGGCCGAGTGGGTCTTTAATTCCCTACTCATCCCTGCAGTAGTGTGGGGCTGAGTGGGACTTTCATTCAATACTCTTCCCTGCAGTAGTGTGGGGCCGAGTGGGACTTTCATTCAGTACTCATCTCTGCAGTAGTGTGGGGCCGAGTGGAACTTTCATTCACTACTCATCCCTGCAGCAGTGTGGGGCTGAGTGCGACTTTCATTCACTACTCATCCCTGCGGTAGTGTGGGGCTGAGTGGGACTTCCATTCACTACTCATCCCTGCAGCAGTGGGCGGCCCGGTGAGACTTTCATCCACTTCTCATCCCTGCAGTAGTGTGGGGCTGAGTGGGACTTTCATTCACTACTCATCCCTGCAGTAGTGTGGGGCCGAGTGGGACTTTCATTCACTATGGATCATTGCAGTAGTGTGCGTCCCAGTGGGACTTTCATTCACTACTCATCCATGCAGTAGTGTGGGGCTCAGTAGGACTTTCATTCACTATTAATCCCTGCAGTAGCGAGGGGCCGAGTAGCACTTTCATTCACTACTCATCCCTGCAGTATTGTGGTGTTGAGTGGGACTTTCATTCACTACTCATCCCTGCAGTAGTGTGCGGCCCAGTGGGACTTTCATTCACTACGCATCCCTGCAGAGGTGTGCGGCACAGTGGGACTTTCATTCATTACTCATCCATGAAGTAGTGTGGGGCTCAGTAGGACTTTCATTCACTATTCATCCCTGCAGTAGTGAGGGGCCCAGTGGCACTTTCATTCACTACTCATCCTTGCAGTAGTGTGGGGCCCAGTGGGACTTTCATTCACTACTCATCCCTGCAGTAGTGTGGAGCCCAGTGAGACTTTCATTCACTACTCATCCCTGCAGTAGTGTGGGGCCCAGTGGGACGTTGATTCACTACTAATCCCAGCAACAATGTGGGGCCCAGTGGGACTATCATTCACTACTCACCCCTGCAGTAGAGTGGGGCTGAGTCGGGGTTTCGTTCACTACTCATCCCTGCAGTATTGTGGGGTCCAGTGGGACTTTCATTCACTACTCATCCCTGCAGTAGTGTGTGCCCAGTGGGACTTTCATTCACTATTCATCCCTGCAGTAGTGTGGGGCTGAGAGGAGTACATTCTCTACTCATCCCTCCAGTAGTGTGGGGCCAGTGGGACTTTCATTCACTACTCATCCCTGCAGTAGTGGCGGGCTGAGTGGAGTTTCATTCACTACTCATCCCTGCAGTAGTGTGCGGCCCAGTGAGACTTTCATTCACTACTCATCCCTCCAGCAGTGTGGGGCTGAGTGGGACTTTCATTCACTACTCATCCCTGCAGTAGTGTGTGCCCAGTGGGACTTTCATTCACTACTCATCCCTGCAGTAGTGTGTGGTTGAGTGGGAGTGTCATTCACTACTCGCCCCAGCAGTAGTGTGTGCCCAGTGGGACTTTCATTCACTATTCATCCCTGAAGTAGTGTGGGGCTAAGCGGGACTTTCATTCACGACTCATCCATGCAGTATTGTGGGTGCCAGTGGGACTTTCATTTACTACTCGTCCCTGCAGTAGTGTGAGGCCCAGTGGGACTTTCATTCACTACTCATCCATGCAGTAGTGTGGGGCCACTGGGACTTTCATTCACTACTCATACCTGCAGTAGTGTGTGCCCAGTGGAACTTTCATTCACTACTCATCCCTGCAGTAGTGTGTGCCCAGTGGGACTTTCATTCACTGCTCATCCCTGCAGTAGTGTGGGGCCTAGTGCAACTTCCATTCACTACTCGTCCCTGCAGTAGTGTGGGGCCAGTGGGACTTTCCTTCACTTCTCATCCCTGCAGTAGTGGGGGCAGAGTGGAACTTCCCTTCACTACTCATCCCTGCAGTAGTTTAGGGCTGAGTGTGAGTTTCATTCACTACTGATCCCTGCAGTAGTTCAGGGCTGAGTGGGAGTTTCATTCACTACTCATCCCTGCAGTAGTGTGCGGCCCAGTGTGACTTTCATTCACTATTCGTCCTTGCAGTAGTGTGGGGCTGAGTGGGAGTTTCATACACTACTCGCCCCTGAAGTAGTGTGGGGCCCAGTAGGACTTTCATTCACTACTCATCCCTGCAGAAGTGTGGGGCCCAGTGGGACTTTCATTCACAACTCATCCCTGCAGTAGTGTGGGGCTGAGTGGGAGTTTCATTCACTACTCATCCCTGCAGTAGTTCAGGGCTGAGTGGGAGTTTCATTCACTACTCATCCCTGCAGTAGTGTCCGGCCCAGTGGGACTTTCATTCACTATTTGTCCTTGCAGTAGTGTGGGACTGAGTGAGAGTTTCATACACTACTCGCCCATGAAGTAGTGTGGTGCCCAGTGGGACTTTCATTCACTACTCATCCCTGCAGTAGTGTGGGGCCCAGTGGGACTTTCATTAACTACTCATCCCTGAAGTAGTGTGGGGCCCAGTGGGACTTTCATTCACAACTCATCCCTGCAGTAGTGTGGGAGTTTCATTCACTACTCATCACGGCAGTAGTGTGGGGAAGAGTAGGAGGTGTATTCACTACTCATCCCTTCAGTAGTGTGGTGCCCAGTATGACTTTCATTCACTACTCATCCCTGCAGTAGTATGGGGCTGAGTGGGAGTTTCATTCACTACTCATCACGGCAGTAGTGTGGGGAAGAGTAGGAGGTGTATTCACTACTCGTCACTGCAGTAGTGTGGGGCCGAGTGGGACTTTAATTCCCTACTCATCCCTGCAGTAGTGTGTGGCCGAGTGGGACTTTCATTTAGTACTCATCGCTGCAGTAGTGTGGGGCTGAGTGGGACTTCCATTCACTACTCATCCCTGCAGCAGTGGGCGGCCCGGTGGGACTTTCAGTCACTACTCATCCATGCAGTAGTGTGGGGCTGAGTGGGACTTTCATTCACTACCCATCCCTGCAGTAGCGTGGGGCCAAGTGGGACTTTCATTCACTATGCATCATTGCAGTAGTATGCGGCCCAGTGGGACTTTCATTCACTACTCATCCATGCAGTAGTGTGGGGCTCAGTAGGACTTTCATTCACTATTCATCCCTGAAGTAGCGAGAAGCCGAGTAGCACTTTCATTCACTACTCATCCCTGCAGTATTGTGGGGTTGAGTGGGACTTTCATTCACTACTCATCCCTGCAGTAGTGTGCGGCCCAGTGGGACTTTCATTCACTACTCATCCCTGCAGAAGTGTGCGGCCCAGTGGGACTTTCATTCAATACTCATCCATGCAGTAGTGTGGGGCTTAGTAGGACTTTCATTCACTATTCATCCCTGCAGTAGTGAGGGGCCCAGTGGCACTTTCATTCACTACTCATCCTTGCAGTAGTGTGGGGCCCAGTGGGACTTTCATTCACTACTCATCCCTGCAGTAGTGTGGAGCCCAGTGAGACTTTCATTCACTCCTCATCCCTGCAGTAGTGTGGGGCCCAGTGGGACGTTGATTCACTACTCATCCCAGCAACAATGTGGGGCCCAGTGGGACTATCATTCACTACTCACCCCTGCAGTAGTGTGGGGCTAAGCGGGACTTTCATTCACGACTCATCCATGCAGTATTGTGGGTCCCAGTGGGACTTTCATTTACTACTCGTCCCTGCAGTAGTGTGAGGCCCAGTGGGACCTTCATTCACTACTCATCCATGCAGTAGTGTGGGGCCACTGGGACTTTCATTCACTACTCATACCTGCAGTAGTGTGTGCCCAGTGGAACTTTCATTCACTACTCATCCCTGCAGTAGTGTGTGCCCAGTGTGACTTTCATTCACTGCTCATCCCTGCAGTAGTGTGGGGCCTAGTGGAACTTCCATTCACTACTCATCCCTGCAGTAGTGTGGGGCCAGTGGGACTTTCCTTCACTTCTCATCCCTGCAGTAGTGGGGGCAGAGTGGAACTTCCCTTCACTACTCATCCCTGCAGTAGTTTAGGGCTGAGTGTGAGTTTCATTCACTACTGATCCCTGCAGTAGTTCAGGGCTGAGTGGGAGTTTCATTCACTACTCATCCCTGCAGTAGTGTGCGGCCCAGTGTGACTTTCATTCACTATTCGTCCTTGCAGTAGTGTGGGACTGAGTGGGAGTTTCATACACTACTCGCCCATGAAGTAGTGTGGTGCCCAGTGGGACTTTCATTCACTACTCATCCCTGCAGTAGTGTGGGGCCCAGTGGGACTTTCATTAACTACTCATCCCTGAAGTAGTGTGGGGCCCAGTGGGACTTTCATTCACAACCCATCCCTGCAGTAGTGTGGGGCTGAGTAGGAGTTTCATTCACTACTCATCACGGCAGTAGTGTGGGGAAGCGTAGGAGGTGTATTCACTACTCATCCCTTCAGTAGTGTGGGGCCCAGTATGACTTTCATTCACTACTCATCCCTGCAGTAGTGTGGGGCTGAGTGGGAGTTTCATTCACTACTCATCACGGCAGTAGTGTGGGGAAGAGTAGAAGGTGTATTCACTACTCGTCACTGCAGTAGTGTGGGGCCGAGTGGGACTTTAATTCCCTACTCATCCCTGCAGTAGTGTGTGGCCGAGTGGGACTTTCATTTAGTGCTCATCGCTGCAGTAGTGTGGTGCCGAGTGGGACTTTCATTCACTACTCATCCCTGCAGTAGTGTGGGGCTGAGTGCGACTTTCATTCACTACTCATCCCTGCGGTAGTGTGGGGCTGAGTGGGACTTCCATTCACTACTCATCCCTGCAGCAGTGTGCCGACCGGTGGGACTTTCTGTCACTACTCATCCGTGCAGTAGTGTGGGGCTGAGTGGGACTTTCATTCACTACTCATCCCTGCAGTAGCGTGGGGCCAAGTGGGACTTTCATTCACTATGCATCATTGCAGTAGTGTGCGGCCCAGTGGGACTTTCATTCACTACTCATCCATGCAGTAGTGTGGGGCTCAGTAGGACTTTCATTCACTATTCATCCCTGAAGAAGCGAGGGGCCGAGTAGCACTTTCATTCACTACTCATCCCTGCAGTATTGTGGGGTTGAGTGGGACTTTCATTCACTACTTATCCCTGCAGTAGTGTGCGGCCCAGTGGGACTTTCATTCACTACTCATCCCTGCAGAAGTGTGCGGCCCAGTGGGACTTTCATTCATTACTCATCCATGCAGTAGTGTGGGGCTTAGTAGGACTTTCATTCACTATTCATCCCTGCAGTAGTGAAGGGCCCAGTGGCACTTTTATTCACTACTCATCCTTGCAGTAGTGTGGGGCCCAGTGGGACTTTCATTCACTACTCATCCCTGCAGTAGTGTGGAGCCCAGTGAGACTTTCATTCACTACTCATCCCTGCAGTAGTGTGGGGCCCAGTGGGACGTTGATTCACTACTCATCCCAGCAACAATGTGGGGCCCAGTGGGACTATCGTTCACTACTCACCCCTGCAGTAGTCTGGGGCTGAGTCGGGGTTTCATTCACTACTCATCCCTGCAGTATTGTGGGGTCCAGTGGGAATTTCATTCACTACTCATCCCTGCAGTAGTGTGTGCCCAGTGGGACTTTCATTCACTACTCATCCCTGCAGTAGTGCTGGGCTGAGAGGAGTATCATTCTCTACTCATCCCTCCAGTAGTGTGGGGCCAAGTGGGACTTTCATTCACTACTCATCCCTGCAGTAGTGGCGGGCTGAGTGGAGTTTCATTCACTACTCATCCCTGCAGTAGTGTGCGGCCCAGTGAGACTTTCATTCACTACTCATCCCTGCAGCAGTGTGGGGCTGAGTGGGACATTCATTCACTACTCATCCCTGCAGTAGTGTGTGCCCAGTTGGAATTTCATTCACTACTCATCCCTGCAGTAGTGTGTGGTTGAGTGGGAGTGTCATTCACTACTCGCCCCAGCAGTATTGTGTGCCCAGTGGGACTTTCATTCACTACTCATCCCTGAAGTAGTGTGGGGCTAAGCGGGACTTTCATTCAGGACTCATCCATGCAGTATTGTGAGTCCCAGTGGCACTTTCATTTACTACTCGTCCCTGCAGTAGTGTGAGGCCAAGTGGGACTTTCATTCACTACTCATCCATGCAGTAGTGTGGGGCCACTGGGACTTTCATTCACTACTCATACCTGCAGTAGTGTGTGCCCAGTGGGACTTTCCTTCACTACTCATCCCTGCAGTAGTTTAGGGCTGAGTGTGAGATTCATAAACTACTCATCCCTGCAGTAGTTTAGGGCTGAGTGGGAGTTTCATTCACTACTCATCCCTGTAGTAGTGTGCGGCCCAGTGGGACTTTCATTCACTATTCATCCTTGCAGTAGTGTGGGGCTGAATGGGAGTTTCATTCACTACTCGCCCCTGAAGTAGTGTGGGGCCCAGTCCAACTTTCTTTCACTACTCATCCCTGCAGTAGTGTGGGGCCCAGTGGGACTTTCATTAACTACTCATCCCTGCAGTAGTGTGGGGCCCAGTGGGACTTTCATTCACTACTCATCCCTGCAGCAGTGTGGGGCTGAGTGGGAGTTTCATTCACTACTCACCACGGCAGTAGTGTGGGGAAGAGTAGGAGGTGTATTCACTACTCATCCCTTCAGTAGTGTGGGGCCCAGTGTGACGTTCATTCACTACTCATCCTTGCAGTAGTGTGGGGCTGAGTGGGAGTTTCATTCACTATTTGTCCTTGCAGTAGTGTGGGGCTGAGTGGGAGTGTCATACACTACTCGCCCCTGAAGTAGTGTGGGGCCCAGTGGGACTTTCATTCACTACACATCCCTGCAGTAGTGTGGGGCCCAGTGGGACTTTCATTAACTACTCATCCCTGCAGTAGTGTGGGGCCCAGTGGGACTTTCATTCACAACTCATCCCTGCAGTAGTGTGGGGCTGAGTGGGAGTTTAATTCACTACTCATCACGGCAGTAGTGTGGGGAAGAGTAGGAGGTGTATTCACTACTCATCCCTGCAGTAGTGTGGAGCCCAGTGAGACTTTCATTCACTACTCATCCCTGCAGTAGTGTGGGGCCCAGTGGGACGTTGATTCACTACTCATCCCAGCAACAATGTGGGTCCCAGTGGGACTTTCATTTACTACTCGTCCCTGCAGTAGTGTGGGGCTAAGCGGGACTTTCATTCACTACTCATCCATGCAGTAGTGTGGGGCCACTGGGACTTTCATTCACTACTCATACCTGCAGTAGTGTGTGCCCAGTGGAACTTTCATTCACTACTCATCCCTGCAGTAGTGTGTGCCCAGTGTGACTTTCATTCACTGCTCATCCCTGCAGTAGTGTGGGGCCTAGTGGAACTTCCATTCACTACTCATCCCTGCAGTAGTGTGGGGTCAGTGGGACTTTCCTTCACTTCTCATCCCTGCAGTAGTGGGGGCAGAGTGGAACTTCCCTTCACTACTCATCCCTGCAGTAGTTTAGGGCTGAGTGTGAGTTTCATTCACTACTGATCCCTGCAGTAGTTCAGGGCTGAGTGGGAGTTTCATTCACTACTCATCCCTGCAGTAGTGTGCGGCCCAGTGTGACTTTCATTCACTATTCGTCCTTGCAGTAGTGTGGGACTGAGTGGGAGTTTCATACACTACTCGCCCATGAAGTAGTGTGGTGCCCAGTGGGACTTTCATTCACTACTCATCCCTGCAGTAGTGTGGGGCCCAGTGGGACTTTCATTAACTACTCATCCCTGAAGTAGTGTGGGGCCCAGTGGGACTTTCATTCACAACTCATCCCTGCAGTAGTGTGGGACTGAGTAGGAGTTTCATTCACTACTCATCACGGCAGTAGTGTGGGGAAGAGTACGAGGTGTATTCACTACTCATCCCTTCAGTAGTGTGGGGCCCAGTATGACTTTCATTCACTACTCATCCCTGCAGTAGTGTGGGGCTGAGTGGGAGTTTCATTCACTACTCATCACGGCAGTAGTGTGGGGAAAAGTAGAAGGTGTATTCACTACTCGTCACTGGAGTAGTGTGGGGCCGAGTGGGACTTTAATTCCCTACTCATCCTTGCAGTAGTGTGTGGCCGAGTGGGACTTTCATTTAGTGCTCATCGCTGCAGTAGTGTGGGGCCGAGTGGGACTTTCATTCACTACTCATCCCTGCAGTAGTGTGGGGCTGAGTGCGACTTTCATTCACTACTCATCCCTGCGGTAGTGTGGGGCTGAGTGGGAATTCCATTCACTACTCATCCCTGCAGCAGTGGGCGGCCCGGTGGGACTTTCAGTCACTACTCATCCGTGCAGTAGTGTGGGGCTGAGTGGGACTTTCATTCACTACTCATCCCTGCAGTAGCGTGGGGCCAAGTGGGACTTTCATTCACTATGCATCATTGCAGTAGTGTGTGGCCCAGTGGAACTTTCATTCACTACTCATCCATGCAGTAGTGTGGGGCTCAGTAGGACTTTCATTCACTATTCATCCCTGCAGTAGCGAGGGGCCGAGTAGCACTTTCATTCACTACTCATCCCTGCAGTATTGTGGGGTTGAGTGGGACTTTCATTCACTACTCATCCCTGCAGTAGTGTGCGGCCCAGTGGGACTTTCATTCACTACTCATCCCTGCAGAAGTGTGCGGCCCAGTGGAACTTTCATTCATTACTCATCCATGCAGTAGTGTGGGGCTTAGTAGGACTTTCATTCACTATTCATCCCTGCAGTAGTGAGGGGCCCAGTGGCACTTTCATTCACTACTCATCCTTGCAGTAGTGTGGGGCCCAGTGGGACTTTCATTCACTACTCATCCCTGCAGTAGTGTGGAGCCCAGTGAGACTTTCATTCACTACTCATCCCTGCAGTAGTGTGGGGCCCAGTGGGACGTTGATTCACTACTCATCCCAGCAACAATGTGGGGCCCAGTGGGACTATCATTCACTACTCACCCCTGCAGTAGTGTGGGGCTGAGTCGGGGTTTCATTCACTACTCATCCCTGCAGTATTGTGGGGTCCAGTGGGAATTTCATTCACTACTCATCCCTGCAGTAGTGTGTGCCCAGTGGGACTTTCATTCACTACTCATCCCTGCAGTAGTGCTGGGCTGAGAGGAGTATCATTCTCTACTCATCCCTCCAGTAGTGTGGGGCCAAGTGGGACTTTCATTCACTACTCATCCCTGCAGTAGTGGCGGGCTGAGTGGAGTTTCATTCACTACTCATCCATGCAGTAGTGTGGGGCCACTGGGACTTTCATTCACTACTCATACCTGCAGTAGTGTGTGCCCAGTGGGACTTTCCTTCACTACTCATCCCTGCAGTAGTTTAGGGCTGAGTGTGAGATTCATTAACTACTCATCCCTGCAGTAGTTTAGGGCTGAGTGGGAGTTTCATTCACTACTCATCCCTGTAGTAGTGTGTGGCCCAGTGGGACTTTCATTCACTATTCATCCTTGCAGTAGTGTGGGGCTGAATGGGAGTTTCATTCACTACTCGCCCCTGAAGCAGTGTGGGGCCCAGTCTGACTTTCTTTCACTACTCATCCCTGCAGTAGTGTGGGGCCCAGTGGGACTTTCATTAACTACTCATCCCTGCAGTAGTGTGGGGCCCAGTGGGACTTTCATTCACTATTCATCCCTGCAGCAGTGTGGGGCTGAGTGGGAGTTTCATTCACTACTCACCACGGCAGTAGTGTGGGGAAGAGTAGGAGGTGTATTCACTACTCATCCCTTCAGTAGTGTGGGGCCCAGTGTGACGTTCATTCAATACTCATCCTTGCAGTAGTGTGGGGCTGAGTGGGAGTGTCATACACTACTCGCCCCTGAAGTAGTGTGGGGCCCAGTGGGACTTTCATTCACTACACATCCCTGCAGTAGTGTGGGGCCCAGTGGGACTTTCATTAACTACTCATCCCTGCAGTAGTGTGGGGCCCAGTGGGACTTTCATTCACAACTCATCCCTGCAGTAGTGTGGGGCTGAGCGGGAGTTTAATTCACTACTCATCACGGCAGTAGTGTGGGGAAGAGTAGGAGGTGTATTCACTACTCATCCCTTCAGTAGTGTGGGGCCCAGTATGACTTTCATTCACTACTCATCCTGCAGTAGTGTGGAGCTGAGTGGGAGTTTCATTCACTACTCATCACAGCAGTAGTGTGGGGAAGAGTATGAGGTGTATTCACTACTTGTCACTGCAGTAGTGTGGGGCCGAGTGGGACTTTAATTCCCTACTCATCCCTACAGTAGTGTGGGGCCAGTGGGACTTTCATTCACTACTCTTCCCTGCAGTAGTGTGGGGCCGAGTGGGACTTTCATTCAGTACTCATCGCTGCAGTAGTGTGGGGCCGAGTGGGACTTTCATTCACTACTCATCCCTGCAGTAGTGTGGGGCTGAGTGCGACTTTCATTCACTACTCATCCCTGCGGTAGTGTGGGGCTGAGTGGGACTTCCATTCACTACTCATCCCTGCAGCAGTGGGCGGCCCGGTGGGACTTTCATTCACTACTCATCCCTGCAGTAGTGTGGGGCTGAGTGGGACTTTCATTCACTACCCATCCCTGCAGTAGTATGGGGCCAAGTGGGACTTTCATTGACTATGCATCATTGCAGTAGTGTGCGGCCCAGTGGGACTTTCTTTCACTACTCATCCATGCAGTAGTGTGGGGCTCAGAAGGACTTTCATTCACTATTCATCCCTGCAGTAGTGTGGGGCTAAGCGGGACTTTCATTCACGACTCATCCATGCAGTATTGTGAGTCCCAGTGGGACTTTCATTTACTACTCGTCCCTGCAGTAGTGTGAGGCCAAGTGGGACTTTCATTCACTACTCATCCATGCAGTAGTGTGGGGCCACTGGGACTTTCTTTCACTACTCATACCTGCAGTAGTGTGTGCCCAGTGGGACTTTCCTTCACTACTCATCCCTGCAGTAGTTTAGGGCTGAGTGTGAGATTCATTAACTACTCATCCCTGCAGTAGTTTAGGGCTGAGTGGGAGTTTCATTCACTACTCATCCCTGTAGTAGTGTGCGGCCCAGTGGGACTTTCATTCACTATTCATCCTTGCAGTAGTGTGGGGCTGAATGGGAGTTTCATTCACTACTCGCCCCTGAAGTAGTGTGGGGCCCAGTCCGACTTTCTTTCACTACTCATCCCTGCAGTAGTGTGGGGCCCAGTGGGACTTTCATTAACTACTCATCCCTGCAGTAGTGTGGGGCCCAGTGGGACTTTCATTCACTACTCATCCCTGCAGCAGTGTGGGGCTGAGTGGGAGTTTCATTCACTACTCACCACGGCAGTAGTGTGGGGAAGTGTAGGAGGTGTATTCACTACTCATCCCTTCAGTAGTGTGGGGCCCAGTGTGACGTTCATTCACTACTCATCCTTGCAGTAGTGTGGGGCTGAGTGGGAGTTTCATTCACTATTTGTCCTTGCAGTAGTGTGGGGCTGAGTGGGAGTGTCATACACTACTCGCCCCTGAAGTAGTGTGGGGCCCAGTGGGACTTTCATTCACTACACATCCCTGCAGTAGTGTGGGGCACAGTGGGACTTTCATTAACTACTCATCCCTGCAGTAGTGTGGGGCCCAGTGGGACTTTCATTCACAACTCATCCCTGCAGTAGTGTGGGGCTGAGTGGGAGTTTAATTCACTACTCATCACGGCAGTAGTGTGGGGAAGAGTAGGAGGTGTATTCACTACTCATCCCTTCAATAGTGTGGGGCCCAGTATGACTTTCATTCACTACTCATCCTGCAGTAGTGTGGGGCTGAGTGGGAGTTTCATTCACTACTCATCACGGCAGTAGTGTGGGGAAGAGTAGGAGGTGTATTCACTACTTGTCACTGCAGTAGTGTGGGGCCGAGTGGGACTTTAATTCCCTACTCATCCCTACAGTAGTGTGGGGCCAGTGGGACTTTCATTCACTACTCTTCCCTGCAGTAGTGTGGGGCCGAGTGGGACTTTCATTCAGTACTCATCGCTGCAGTAGTGTGGGGGCGAGTGGGACTTTCATTCACTACTCATCCCTGCAGTAGGGTGGGGCTGAGTGCGACTTTCATTCACTACTCATCCCTGCGGTAGTGTGGGGCTGAGTGGGACTTCCATTCACTACTCATCCCTGCAGCAGTGGGCGGCCCGGTGGGACTTTCATTCACTACTCATCCCTGCAGTAGTGTGGGGTCGAGTGGGACTTTCATTCACTATGCATCATTGCAGTAGTGTGCGGCCCAGTGGGACTTTCTTTCACTACTCATCCATGCAGTAGTGTGGGGCTCAGTAGGACTTTCATTCACTATTCATCCCTGCAGTAGCGAGGGGCCGAGTAGCACTTTCATTCACTACTCATCCCTGTAGTATTGTGGGGTTGAGTGGGACTTTCATTCCCTACTCATCCCTGCAGTAGTGTGCGGCCCAGTGGGACTTTCATTCACTACTCATCCTTGCAGAAGTGTGCGGCCCAGTGGGACTTTCATTCATTACTCATCCATGCAGTAGTGTGGGGCTCAGTAGGACTTTCATTCACTATTTATCCCTGCAGTAGTGAGGAGCCCAGTGGCACTTTCATTCACTTTCATCCTTGCAGTAGTGTGGGGCCCAGTGGGACTTTCATTCACTACTCATCCCTGCAGTAGTGTGGAGCCCAGTGAGACTTTCATTCACTACTCATCCCTGCAGTAGTGTGGGGCCCAATGGGACGTTGATTCACTACTCATCCCAGCAACAATGTGGGGCCCAGTGGGACCATCATTCACTACTCACCCCTGCAGTAGTGTGGGGCTGAGTCGGGGTTTCATTCACTACTCATCCCTGCAGTATTGTGGGGTTGAGTGGGACTTTCATTCACTACTCATCCCTGCAGGAGTGTGGGCCCAGTGGGACTTTCATTCACTACTCATCCCTGCAGTAGTGTGTGGCTGAGTGGGAGTTTCATACACTACTCTCCCAGCAGTAGTGTGGGGCCAGTGGGACTTTCCTTCACTACTCATCCCTGCAGTAGTTTAGGGCTGAGTGTGAGATTCTTTAACTACTCATCCCTGCAGTAGTTTAGGGTTGAGTGGGACTTTCATTCATGACTCATCCGTGCAGTATTGTGGGGCCCAGTGGGACTTTCATTTACTACTCATCCCTGCAGTATTGTGGGGCCTAGTGGGACGACTTCCATTCACTACTCGTCCCTGCAGTAGTGTGGGGCCAGTGGGACTTTCCTTCACTACTCATCCCGGCAGTAGTTTAGGGCTGAGTGTGAGATTCATTAACTACTCATCCCTGCAGTAGTTTAGGGCTGAGTGGGTGTTTCATTCACTACTCATCCCTGTAGTAGTGTGCGGCCCAGTGGGACTTTCATTCACTATTCATCCTTGCAGTAGTGTGGGGCTGAATGGGAGTTTCATTCACTACTCGCCCCTGAAGTAGTGTGGGGCCCAGTCCGACTTTCTTTCACTACTCATCCCTGCAGTAGTGTGGGGCCCAGTGGAACTTTCATTAACTACTCATCCCTGCAGTAGTGTGGGGCCCAGTGGGACTTTCATTCACTACTCATCCCTGCAGCAGTGTGGGGCTGAGTGGGAGTTTCATTCACTACTCATCACGGCAGTAGTGTGGGGAAGAGTAGGAGGTGTATTCACTACTCATCCCTTCAGTAGTGTGGGGCCCAGTGTGACGTTCATTCACTACTCATCCTTGCAGTAGTGTGGGGCTGAGTGGGAGTTTCATTCACTACTCATCACAGCAGTAGTGTGGGGAAGAGTAGGAGGTGTATTCACTACTCATCACTGCAGTAGTGTGGGGCCGAGTGGGACTGAAGTGGGAAAATGGAAAAACAGACTCCCCTCTTTCCCCTCTCGCGCCTGGCCTAAAGGTTCACGGCCCAAGCACCCGCCACGAGAAGAGTTTGCCCATCTACCAGACGACCAGATACCCTGGTACAGGAACATACGGATGTGTCCATCTGCCTGCCCAGCAGCCCGCCCTGCCCATGCCGATGCCTGCGGCATGGATCAACTGGACTAAAACTATACGTCGTTAGAGATGCCATGACGACCTAGCCAACGGATAGCACACCTGTGCCAACATACACACTGGACACTCCCGCACCAATCTACATGAAGAATATACTCAGTGCTATGACGTAGGCGACAGACATACTCACGGACGTGCATCTTTATTATTTTCCATATAGGCTTTCAGAAATGCAGAAACGCAAGACGCATCATGAACTCATCTAAAGAGCTTGCTTACGCTTCTCCTACACTTAGGTGCCGTAATGAGAATTATCACAAAGACACAATACTGGCCATAAGACAATATGAGACTATAGCCTAAAGCGCCTGTGCACCAGACGGTTCCACCTATATACTAGGCCTGAGTAGGCCGCAAGCAAGAGCTCTCGTGGACGATTAACAGAACAAGAGTCAGGTTGCTGATCCTGCAGAATGAGCCTGGGGAAAGCAGACAGCCAAGGTCGTAATGTTGCAAACCCACATTCCAAAAGCAGACCATCAAGGGCACGATGTTGCAACCTCGCACGCCGCGCTCCAACATCAAAGTCGCACCTGCAATTAAACCAGGCACACAGTGGAAAAACAATATTAATTGTGCAGAATTCTGCCTCAAACACGGTCCCATCCCACGTGACCAAGCCGAACCTGACGAGATGCCAAGCCCAGGAGGAAGGAGGCGTCTGGATCCCTCGTTACAAGACACAGGCAGATACACTTGAAAGGATCAATGGACATCTGCAACGATGGGAGTAGTCGGCCGTCTAGCTCACGAATAAGTCTTCACATTGTCTGCATGTACCAATAGTGAAACATTGTTGCAAATTGCAGGTACACCGAGAGCTGGGAACAGCGATGGTCCCAGGCTGGGAAGCTCACGGGCGCACCAATCAGAACATGGGGCTCTTATCACTGACGCCATTAACATCAACCAACCATTAGGAGTCTTCATGTAACAATTCTCATGTATCTAATTGTAGGGACAACCCAGATATATCACCTGACTAACCCTCGGCCACTCATATTATTCTCTATACGTATGCTATACTAACCCTACCACTCGAGCAACCAATTAAGAGTGGCGATAGGTTTTTTTGTTAATTTTCTAAAGTGACGCAGGTAGCGCGTCATACTACAGTAAAAAGGGCCTGCGAGCCCCACTATTGTGTGTGTGTCAGGTCAGACGCGTATGATCCTTGACCCATCCCTGCCGTTTGTGTTTAATAAACAGCAGAGTCACATTGCTTCTTGTGCGTGTCTCATACTCTATCTCCTGTGGGATATACGGGAGGAGTTGGGGCCTCCCTGCCCGGAGGTCTGCAGACCGCCCGGCCGACCCCGGCAGAATTTCCCCCGACAAGCTGGAGGCACTGCTGAGATCTGTTTAAGATCAGCATTTTTACTTTTACTTTTTCCAGGCACTCCAGTTGCGAGAGGGCCCGGCGGCGTGGCCCCCTCTGCCGTCGCCCCCTTCTGAGGACTACAGGACCATCGCGGAACTGCGAGAAGACCGGACAGTGCAATCCGAATATTGGCCCTCGGGAGCCGGTTGAGAAGTATCCCCCCCGCGGTTGGCGAGTGTCCAGACGTGGTCCAGACGAGGGGAGGTGGTGAGCCGCTTGGAGGGGTGCACGCAGTCGAGCGGCCCCGCATCAGGAGAACTTGGTGAGCATGCCACGCACAACAAACAATGTGAAATTGTGAGGGAAGGGGGAAGAATTAAATACGGGAGGCGGGAGGTGTTGCACAGGTGAACGGCGAAGGTTTGATAGTTTAGTGTTAGAAATAGAATGAATGATAGTTGAACAAGCGCGAGAGCAGTTGGCAACGTAACGCGAGAGAAGGGGGCGGAGCACGAAAACATCACATGCGGCCGCTCGTAGAAACTGATTGGCCTAGGCCACGACTACATGTAAGGGTGTGTGTGTGTGTGGTTTCCTACGATTTGGCATTTATTGATCAATGAGTAGATGAGGATCCCTATTGTTCGAGCAAGACACTCGATAGGTAGATGACGTTTCCCTGTAGGCGGTAGCTAATTAAGTTGCCTAAATACGGAAGATAATTGGCTGGTTAAGCCCTCCTGTCGAGGGGCGTATCACACGCGAGGCGACGCAGCGTGCGCAGTCCGATTATAGTGTTGATTTGATTACCTTGTTCCAGGAGTGACAGGAAGACAGCTGTGGGGTTAACGGGGGTAGATTGCAGGTGTATTCTGGATTTAAAGAGTATATGAAGAACTTACCAGTAGCTCTACGTGATCGGTGACGTCACCAATAGGGTTTTCATAGGATATCGCAAACACGAGGCATCCTCGTTGTGAGAGTGTTGAGGAAGAGAACGGTGGTAAGGGAGTAGAAACGGAGATAAACGGTAAAACGAGTTGATCGAGAAAAGGCGAAACGGGGAACGTGGCTGCGCACGGAGAACGCCGGCCACGGCAAGTGTAGAAGGGGGAGGAGCACGTGAAAACAGGACGACTGTATAAGCACGTAATAAGGGGTACGCAGCCGCAGGGGGCTACGTGCGCCTCGGCCGCAGGGGGCCGTAAGGGTGTTGTATAAAGGAAGAAGGGCAGAGGAAAATGTACAAATGTGACATACTATATTTTTATAATTTCCCTTAAGCAGACTATCGTAAGTCCCCAAATTTACGGGGCCAGGTAACGATATAAGGCTGTATATTGTAAAATACTAGTGGGATAAACTGACACCAGATTAAGGGAGGGTAGCGAGTGGAGCGCTACTATGTCATACGGAACAGGATCGGGAGGGTGGGGGAACACCCTCACCACGCCACTACAATACATATGCACAACACTGCCACCCCATAGGGAGAAACTGATTAAGTATAGCATAGAATGGACCCAGGGGACGGATAACAAAATGCTAACACCGTGGCCGCCTAACGGTAGCTTCGATCCATATGCCCAACATTCACTATTAAATCATCTGCACAATACATATAAAGGGAAGAAGTTGGAAAACCACATGGAGGTGTTTAATTTATGGAGGATGTTCCAGGGGTCCCGACCAGGACCAAATGGAATATTCACTATGGGGGAAATACCAGAAGAAACAGAGATTAAGGAGGAAGAAGAGAATGGGAAACAGGGGTATGAGGACCCAAAGAACACGGGGAACAGAGGTGAGGGAGGAGAAAAGAATAATAAAGCAGATGAAATAAAAAAGGAACCGAGCAATGATATACCCATAGTAGCGGGAGTAAAAACAGAGGGAAGGGGGTTGTACCCTTTAAGAGAATTGGGAGAAATAGAAAGAGGACAGTTAAGGGCGGCTGAGGGATACTCGAACCCGGCATACAGCCCTCCACCATATGTAGCTCATAGGAAAATGCCAGCAGGGGAAGGGAGGACTGGAGAAGACCAGACTGTGGAGATAGGAAATGATGAATGGGTAGCTGCACAGATATTATTAAAATTACGAGGTTCATTAACGGGAGAAGAGAGGGAGGTAGTGAAGAAAACAGATGAGGATAATACCAGGGAGAGTGAATTGAGGGGGGAAGAGCTGTTAAGACAAAAGGAAGAGATTTTGGAGGAACGATTAGCAAAACTAAGGGATGAACAGAATGAATTGACCAAGCAGCTTGAGAGGGAAGAGAGAGAGAGAGCGAGGAAAAGGAAAGAAGGTAAGAACGAAGTGGAAAAAATAAGGGAACGAACTGAGGAGCAAAGGAGAGAAGCTGACAGGGTAAAAGCAGCAGCAGAAAGGGTATCAAGAGTAGTACTGCGGGAAAAGAAAAGGGAAGAAGAAGAAAAAGAAAAAGAAATGGCAATATGGAGGAGGAGGTTACTATCAGAATCAACTAAGAAATACGAAGAAGAGAGGGTGATGGAGAGTATAGTAGAAAAAGAAAGGGCGAAATGGGAGAGGGAGAAAGAGGATGAGAGAATATTAGAACAGATGAGAAGTGAAGTGATGGAGGAATTGAAAAGGAAGAGGGAGGAAAATAATAAGGAGATGGAGGAAAGGTATGAAGGAGAAAGAGGAGATAGGGGAAGAGAGAGTGGAAGATGGGGGAATATATATCATGACACAGAAGTAGCAACAACATCAGCACAAAGGGGAGCGGTTGACAAAAGAGAAAGAGGAGAACTGGACCTAATAGATTTACAAACAGTAACGATCAGGGGGAAAAAGACCGAGTGGGGGGTGCCGTTTATAAATAGCTTTTGTAGTGAGGAAGAGAGAGTGGAAAGTGAAGGGAGGAAGAGTGAAAGGGAAAGCTTAGATAAACTATACATCACCCGGACCAATATGGACTCACCATGGATCAGTAGGAGAAAGGATGAGATGGAGAGAAGTGAGGGGGGAAAAACAGGAGTAGAGGAAAGACGGGCAAATGAGGACGCAACATCCCCATCATCTCCATCACGCCCTCCCCTATCGCACCCTACAGGCTCAACCACCTCACGTTCGTTACGCAAAATAAAACTAGCTCCCTTCACAGACGAACTGACACCCTATACATGGCGGCTTAGAGACCTCCCTAGTCGCAGGCAGGAAAGAGGTGTACACATGCCCACATTAAATACAGAGGAAGATGGAAGAAGGGGAAAAGATGGAGAAGAAAGGGGTATGAGCAGGGGAAATACAAACGAAAGTGAAAATGCGGAAGAAAGAGAAGAGGAGGAAGGGTGTGAGGACTCAATATTATGGAAGACAAAGGGTGAAACGGAACATAATTTAATGCCACTGTTGGAGAGAGGTGGGGTTAGACCACAGTATGTTCCTTGGAAGCATACCGATAAAGAAAATATCAAATGTAGGCTCCCATCATTAAGTGGAGGTGCGGGTAAATGGATATATGAAATGGAAAAACACACCGCAGGACAGAAGCTAGCAGTAGGAGATGTAAAGGGCCTTTTAATATCAATATTAGGGGATAGAGCGGATGACATATGGAAAAGAGCGGGATTTCATGGGGTAACAATAACAAATACATCGCACGATGGGGCACCGTTCGCAAACTGCAGACATGCACTATGGCAGGCATTGAGGGTACAGTACCCAGACACCTCAGATATAGGAGCAATTACATCTCGCAAAATGCATGAGAACGACGATCCTGTTGATTATATTCAGGAAATCCAAGAGAAGTGGCGCATGGAAACTAGAGAACAATGGGATAAAACACCAGCAATATTTTACCATATACTGGTACAAGGGCTCCCGGAAGGAGTTCAGAAACAACTAAAGAAAGTAGTGGGAATGGAAGCAAAACCATGGCCCGAAATACAACTGACTATAGTGCATCATTGTAGGACATGGCAAGGAAAAATGAAACAAAAGGAAGAGGACAGGAAAACGGAAGAGGCTAAACTAGTACAGAAAAAGCTTACTAAGTACACAATGGAAGGGGCACTAATAACTACACCTCCAACAATGACCCAAAGCCCCACACAAGTAGTGGCTGCACAAGATTCCTCACAATTACCACCTTCACAGATTACAACACAACAGGTGCCGCCACTCCAACCATACACGCCCAACATGGGAGGAGGATACCCAATGCAAGGAGCTGGATATTACAATTATAACAGGGGGAGAGGAGGACTTATGAGGGGGAGAGGGTACGGGTATGGTACCCAACCGCAGGTGGGAGGATTTAGAAATTCCTATCCCACAGGGCAACCAGTATACCAGGACAACACAGGGAGCTTTCCATGGCAGAATAGGGAACCACCGGTGTGTTGGAGCTGTGGACTATTGGGGCACATGTCACGCACGTGTAGAGTTAGACCAGGAACACCATCATGGAGTAATCAGGGACAACCACGGCCCGCACAAGTACAGCAAGGCATAGCAAATGTTGCCACAAGGAAATGAACAACAACAACAATTAACACAACAACAGCCCCAAAACATTGCCACAACAACAGGTAGCGATCACACAACAACCACAAATACCACAAACGCAATTGGGTAGGGTTACGGTTTTGGGACACAACCCTTATACCGGGAATGGCCAGTCGTTGTACCCCCAATAGGACAGCCCACAGACGGCCTTGGTGTGTCCCATCCTGTCAGTAACACCTAATAGTGTGGAGGAACCACGCATAGAGGTAACGATAGGTGACAAAAAATTATCATTCCTTGTTGACACCGGGGCGACCTGGTCTTGCATAAGGGAAGGTAAATTTAAGATGTCAGGTGAGACCATGAACACCCAAGGATTCTCTGGGGCTAGAGGGTTGGTTCCCTTTACTGATAACATTCCCTTATCTATTGGAGATTACGATCTGTCAGTTCCACTTTTATATTATAGTGCTTCACCAGTAAATATACTGGGGAGAGATATAATGAACAGGTTGAATATGACGATCTCCTTTACTGAGGACGGCATAATTTGCTCTACTCCAGGGATTAACATGCTCACAGCACGGCAAATTATGCAGGCATACTGTGGACAGACAGCGATTAGGGCGGAGCCAGTAGATGGTGAACTGTTCCAGTATGGAACCGACATGGCAATTGCATGGATGCCAGGGATAGAAGGGAAAATATGGAGAAGGCCAGCAGCCTATCTGTTCAGACCAGAAATACCTGTTAATGAACCAGAAGGGAAGGTGGTTTCAATGGATATTGAGAGCATTATTGCAACAGCTGATTATATTGCTGTACATGCCCAAGACAAAGAAGGAAGAGCATGGAGGGCAGTGATAGCATTAGCAGAAGGATGTAGGCTCACCCAGGTGTCAGATGAAGAGCTGTTTTCAGATGAAAAGGAGGAAGGTGAAATGGTGTTTATGATGAGTGTGGAAATATGGCTAAGAGTGGCCTACAAACAAGTAGCACAGAAAATTGCAATGGCACTTGAGGCACCCACATACACCCCGGTCCCTTTCTTTAAGGATGATATGTCAAAGGTACCCAAATCATTGTGGACTACTGGCCCCTATGACGTGGGCTGCATAAAAAGTATAGGGGGAGTAAAAATAAAATTGAAAAAAGGTGCAATACTCCCCAGAGTAAAACAGTACCCACTATCAAAAGAGGCAGATGAGGGCATATATGTATAAATAATGGTATATTGGTCCCCTCAGAATCACCATGTAATACGGCTGTGTACCCAGTGTGCAAGGCTAAAGGAGGGTCTTGGCGCTTTATACAGGACCTCAGGCCCTTGAACAACATAGTAGAAGCGGAATATCCCGTAGCTGCAAACCCGGCCACAATATTGTGTGGCATTCCAACAGAAGCATCACGATTTACAGTGATCGATCTTAAAAATGCTTTTTTCTCAATACCATTACACCCAGACTCACAAGATCTGACGAGCTTCACTTACAGAAACGCTAAGTGGAAGCACACCAGATTACCACAAGGGTATTGTGAATCACCTTCAATTTTCAACAGAGTGATACAGATGGATTTGGGTAACATTGAAGTAGAAAGCACGGTGTTGCAGTACGTGGATGACATAATAATTTGCAGTAAAAACGAAAAAACATGCAGAGAGGACTCATTAAAGATGTTGACAATATTGGCTGACAAAGGTTACAAGGTAGACATGGAAAAGATACAGTACTGTCAGGAACAGATACTTTACATTGGTCAGCTTATATCCCAACATGGAAGAAAGATCGCACCGCAAAGAGCACAAGCTATTTCGGCCACTCCAATGCCACAAACTGTAAGGGAACTGCAGCAGTTCCTGGGGCTCTGCAACTACTGTAGAGCTTGGGTATTTGATTACAGTTCATATATAGGGCCCCTGCTTGAGGCGTTACGGGAAGCTAATAAAGGGGAGAACAAATTGGGGTGGACGAGGGAAATGAAAGAAGCTTTTGATGAATTAAAAGATGCGATATCAACTGCTCCGGTGCTGGCATCCCCAGACTATGAGCGGCGATTTTTTATATTTTCACATTGCGACTCAGCAGTAATGAAAGCCGTGTTGGCTCAAAAAACAAGCATGGGCTACAAACCAGTAGCATTTTACAGTGGCCACTTAGATCCTGTAATGTTAGGCCACTTCCCCTGCGAACAAGGTCTCGCCGCAGCCGCTTTTGCGGTGGAGAAAGCATCAACAATAACCATGGGGTGCCCGACTACACTATTTGTGGAACATGCACTTTTTGCAATATTGAATAAACCTAAATCCACCCTAACCACGCAAAGGGCATCAGGTTATGAGATCATTCTATCCAGAGCTGAACTATCAATTGTTAGATGTAGCACGGTCAACCCTGCAAGGTTCCTAGCAGAAGTAATTGAGGAGGGAGACTATGCCCATGACTGTACTGAAACAACTGAAATGTACTCATGTACTAGAAAAGTTGAGGAAAACGCACTAGAGGGGGGTGCGCTGTTATTTATTGATGGGTCATCAACCATCGATCAGGGGGATGGTGTGAGGAGGACTGGGGCAGCAGTGGTGAAAATGATGGAGGTACCGGTGTGTGTGGCAGTGAAATGTGTACAATTACCACAGCATTACTCCGCTCAAGCAGCTGAACTGGTCGCACTGATCTTGGCGTTGAAGGAAAGCTTTGACAAACGAGTGACTATATATTCCGACAGCGCATATGTTACATCAACTGTCCACTCAGGGTTGTCGAAATGGAGAAGAAGAGGGTTTAGGAGAGCTGATGGCACCCCAGTGCAACATGCTCTCTTATTGGCTGAACTGATTGAAGTAATAAATGACCCCCAGGAACTAGCTTTAGTAAAATGCACCGCACACACCAATGGTGAAGATCACGTCTCAAAAGGGAATGCAGCAGCAGACGCACATGCGAAGTATGCTGCATACTTTGGTGAGATATGGAACCCCCCAGAGTCACAGAGAGGGAGAGGGAGGGGAATAGCAAAAGAGATGTTGTTAAGAGAAGGGTACACCCATCTCCCAGCCACACAGATTATGGAGCTACAAGCGGCTGCACCAATGGCCGAAAAGGAAATATGGGTAAAAAGAGGATGTACAATGGCCCCAACTGACGCACTATGGCGCCAGGGTGGCACTGGAAAGGTTGTAATACCATTGGCACTTTTGAACACTGCCCTGAGCCAACTACATCATCCAGCCCACACAGGCAAGGAAGTAATTGCAGCACGAATTAGGGAAGACTGGTTCTGCCCCAAGTTAAATTCGCATGTGTCGAATTTTATCAGTAACTGTATCACATGTCAACAGTTTACGGCCGGCCACACTCTAAAGGTGATAAGAGGTACTATACCCCGGCCAGAGGGACCTTTCCCCCATCTCCACATTGACTATGTTGATATGATCAATATATGTCAAGGAAATAGGTATATGATTGTAGTAGTATGCCCATTCTCTAGGTGGATTGAGGCAGGGCCCTGTTCACACCCAGATGCTTTTAGAGCAGCCAAGTTCTTAGTGAGGGAGGTCTTCCCCAGGTGGGTAGTGTGCGAGGTGTTAAGGTCAGACAACGGCCCACATTTTGCAAACGAGATGTTTCAGCACATCACATCGCTGCTGAACATTAAACATAAATTTGCATGTGCATACCAACCACAGGCCAACGGTATATGTGAACGCCTGAATGGCCTATTAAAGGAGGCAATTGCAAAGATACAGCAAACAACAAAGAAGAGTTGGTTATATTGTCTTCCATTAGCATTATTTGAGCTGAGGAATAGGCCAGGGTCCGACCACCACCTCACTCCCCATGAGGTGGTTACCGGACGTCAAATGCGCCTTCCCCTAACGCCAACGTCAAGAGCATTTACCGACCATGAAAGCACTGCAAGTGTTCTGGGTGATGAAATGTACCAATATGTGTCTTCTTTGATTACTAGTGTAGTGTTTGTGTCTCAACAGCTCGAGCGCACACGGGGCGGGTCTAATAGAAGCCAACAAGAAGACGCGGATAAAGAACTGGAAAAGGAAGGACTGTGTAAGGTTGCTAAAGGTGACCACGTACTACTTCGCAACTTCAATAGGAGATGGAATGACCCACGCTTTACTGGTCCCCATCTGGTAGAGGAGGTATCAACAAGAGCAGTAAAGTTACAGGACAAGCGTGCCTGGAACCACCTACACGACGTAAAGATCTACGGACAACAGACCCGCCCCAGCGCCACCGACAGGTCCATTGAGAGAACAGCAACAACATCGACAACCGAAGAAGGAGGTTCTACCACAGCCAGTGGCTCAAGTATTCCCATACCCTGTCACTCCCCAGACTCCCCAGAGACAATAACTGAAGAAGAAAGGGGTGATCCCCATCCAGCCCACCCCATGATCACACGCTCAAAGAGTAAAACAACGCCCACCGGTTGAACCCAAACACCCCCTGCCCACCATCCACTGACCCCTGTACCCATTACAGTAGTAACTGTACTAAAGGACATTGCCTCGCACAAATACACATGTAAACACGTGAATGCTCTTTTCTTTTCTCTCGCACACGCAGGAACCGCGTATTATTGTATTGCTAAGAAGTAGATAACTAACAAATTCACTGCCCAGGAGTAGGTGGTACCCTCAGGCGATAATTACCCAGAAGAATTGTCACACCAATTTGTATATGAAATAAAAAGGCCAACGTACCTGAAAAGGAAAAGGGTACGAGTTTACTACACAGCGTTCCTTTTGGCCATAGAATATTCGATGCCCCACCTCCACCCATACTTACCTGCCCTAAGAGATAGATCACTCAGAGTAGCGTGGTAACAGCTCTTCGCCTGGGCACTGAATGACTATTTGATAGGGAGAGCTTAACAACTAACATTAACCAGCATATTAAGAATTTTCAGGCGGGCAACTCTAACATCGCAAGAATTCGCTGCCGGACTGCAGCAAGGTAAGAGCAAAATGCCGGTGATATTAGCATATGTAATAAAAGTAATAGGGATTTTGATAATCACCGGGTTCGTAGCTGCCTCTGTATGGCAGTACAGCTATGCTACCAATATTATTGCTGTACCCAAACCTAACACACCCCCATCCCCAGCTGCAACAGGTGTTACGTCAGGTGGTATTAGCAAAATTGCGCACAAGCAGAATAGAGTACAACGCAGCACATACTCAGATAATAAAGGTATTGACAATTATATACAAGATTCAGCACACGTCTCAAACAACATATGGTATCAACACATGACCCGCATTGGTAAGCAGACAACAGAAAACAGCTGCTAACATTAATACCATACGCCATGAGCGCTTCTCGAACATTTGTTGCCACAGAAATAGACGAAAAAATGGCACGGTGCATAATATACTTGCCACTGTTCCAAACGAAAGGAAGATTTCAAGGAACAGTGGTGCATATGACGTGGAAAACACAAGACTCATACCCATACGAAAACAACTTCCTCAAGACTTATTTGAGTTACCACAAGAGCAGTTTACATGCTGAAGCATTTAGATACATAATAAGTGGTCCTGCAAAAGGAGAAACAAAGAAAGTAACCCTGCAGTACTTATCATGTGATTGGTACGCCACTGAAGTCCCTGGTAAATTAGGATGCTGGGAGAGACCACTGGTGACGATAACGGGGAAAGTATACTTGGACAACAAATGGGAGATAGGAGTGGTTGGCAGCAACATGGTAACAAAAGAAACTATTTCAACTATCGATGCGCACAATCACAGATGTTGGACAACTTGGATCAAATACGTGCCCATGCTCACATGGATAGAAACGGATGAAGACCCGATAACAATACTGCCGTTGACTGCGCCTAAAATATGCTACCAACATAAAGGAGAGGTGGACGTAGGATATAACACCAATTGTGGAAGCGTGATGGAGTTACCTGAGGGGGGAGCAGGAACAGCAGTGATAATGGACCATTCTGGGCCTGTGGAGAAAAGGCATATCACACGCTGCCCCCTCTGTGGAATGGTGTATGCACGATGGTGCACGTCAATGTACCATCGCTAGTGGTACCCCAGAAGCATGTGAATGTGGCAAACATTCCCAAAATGGATGAAGGGGACAAGAGAAATAAGAGATCTGCACCGCCTCAGGGGGAGCAAGGGAACAGGACCAACGGCAATGATACTGTCCTAAACAGACGGAAAAGACAAGGGGAACCTCTGACAGGAAATTACCTATGGGGAAGGTCGGAAACGGCACTCACTTCGATTCCGCCAGAACACAGACTATTCAGCAGAGCAGCAATGTTCTTCTCCTCAATAATACATCCAGGACTGCAGGCTTACGCGAACGCAAAATGGCTCCAGATAACTAGATGGGAACTCATAATGACCATCAATTCTACAGTAAACGGATTCAACGCAATAAAAGAAGAGCTGCGAGCAATAAGGATGGTAGCACTGCAGAACAGATATGTATTGGACCTCCTCACTGCCATGGAAGGAGGAGTTTGCGCAAAGATAGGACAATCATGCTGCACATTCATTCCTGCCAATGATGCTGACAACGGTACATTGACAGAAGCAGTTTCACAACTGGCCCAGTTACACTCCAAAATGGTGGACGAAAGTAAGGGTGTGAAAAAGGATGAGAGCTGGTTTTCGCTATTATGGTCATGGATGCCATCTTGGCTGTCAGATGGACTGAAAATTATAATTGGCTGTATTATTTTGGCTGGAGCTACCCTGATCATAATAAGATTTTGGAAAGCCCGGAAGGCACGCACAACTGACGAGTTGCTTGAAATGGTCGGTATGCACCCACTGATGCCAGCAGATGACGGCCAACACACAGGCATAATAATACAAGAGAGGGAGAAATTGCGCAACCAGATCATCACCAACCATCTGGACCCACCATCGGTGAAGGTCGAGAACCCAAGAAACCCCAGGAGTTACATAGGGAAATGGGTATACTGTACTCCTGGAGGAGCCTGTGAGTATATGTATTGGTCATTTGAAGATCATGTTAACCATTATGGACATTTAGGAGGAATAACTAAAGTATGGAGAGTAAGAGGAGATAACGAAAAGGATATGTTTGTGGTCGACAAGTCGACCAGAGGGGGGACTGAAGTGGGAAAATGGAAAAACAGACTCCCCTCTTTCCCCTCTCGCGCCTGGCCTAAAGGTTCACGGCCCAAGCACCCGCCACGAGAAGAGTTTGCCCATCTACCAGACGACCAGATACCCTGGTACAGGAACATACGGATGTGTCCATCTGCCTGCCCAGCAGCCCGCCCTGCCCATGCCGATGCCTGCGGCATGGATCAACTGGACTAAAACTATACGTCGTTAGAGAGGCCATGACGACCTAGCCAACGGATAGCACACCTGTGCCAACATACACACTGGACACTCCCGCACCAATCTACATGAAGAATATACTCAGTGCTATGACGTAGACGACAGACATACTCACGGACGTGCATCTTTATTATTTTCCATATAGGCTTTCAGAAATGCAGAAACGCAAGACGCATCATGAACTCATCTAAAGAGCTTGCTTACGCTTCTCCTACACTTAGGTGCCGCAATGAGAATTATAACAAAGACACAATACTGGCCATAAGACAATATGAGACTATAACCTAAAGCGCCTGTGCACCAGACGGTTCCACCTATATACTAGGCCTGAGTAGGCCGCAAGCAAGAGCTCTCGTGGACGATTAACAGAACAAGAGTCAGGTTGCTGATCCTGCAGAATGAGCCTGGGGAAAGCAGACAGCCAAGGTCGTAATGTTGCAAACCCACATTCCAAAAGCAGACCATCAAGGGCACGATGTTGCAACCTCGCACGCCGCGCACCAACATCAAAGTCGCACCTGCAATTAAACCAGGCACACAGTGGAAAAACAATATTAATTGTGCAGAATTCTGCCTCAAACACGGTCCCATCCCACGTGACCAAGCCGAACCTGACGAGATGCCAAGCCCAGGAGGAAGGAGGCGTCTGGATCCCTCGTTACAAGACACAGGCAGATACACTTGAAAGGATCAATGGACATCTGCAACGATGGGAGTAGTCGGCTGTCTAGCTCACGAATAAGTCTTCACATTGTCTGCATGTACCAATAGTGAAACATTGTTGCAAATTGCAGGTACACCGAGAGCTGGGAACAGCGATGGTCCCAGGCTGGGAAGCTCACAGGCGCACCAATCAGAACATGGGGCTCTTATCACTGACGCCATTAACATCAACCAACCATTAGGAGTCTTCATGTAACAATTCTCATGTATCTAATTGTAGGGACAACCCAGATATATCACCTGACTAACCCTCGGCCACTCATATTATTCTCTATACGTATGCTATACTAACCCTACCACTCGAGCAACCAATTAAGAGTGGCGATAGGTTTTTTTGTTAATTTTCTAAAGTGACGCAGGTAGCGCGTCATACTACAGTAAAAAGGGCCTGCGAGCCCCACGATTGTGTGTGTGTCAGGTCAGACGCGTATGATCCTTGACCCATCCCTGCCGTTTGTGTTTAATAAACAGCAGAGTCACATTGCTTCTTGTGCGTGTCTCATACTCTATCTCCTGTGGGATATACGGGAGGAGTTGGGGCCTCCCTGCCCGGAGGTCTGCGGACGGCCCGGCCGACCCCGGCAGAATTTCCCCCGACAGGACTTTAATTCCCTACTCATCCCTGCAGCAGTGTGGGGCCAGTGGGACTTTCATTCACTCCTCATCCCTGCAGTAGTGTGGGGCCGAGTGGGAATTTCATTCACTACTCATCCCTGCAGTAGTGTGGGGCCGAGTGCGACTTTCATTCACTACTCATCCCTGAAGTAGTGTGGGGCCAGTGGGACTTTCATTCACTACTCATCCCTGCAGTAGTGTGGGGTTGAGTGAGACTTTCATTCACTACTCATCCATGCAGTAGTGGGCGGCCCGGTGGGACTTTCATTCACCACTCATCCCTGCAGTAGTGTGGGGCTGAGTGCGACTTTCATTCACTAATCATCCCTGCAGTAGTGTGGGGTTGAGTGGGTGTTATCTGAATAGCGATTAGCTCAGTTAGAAATATAAAGAAGAATGCACTAACCTGCACATCCAGCGGTAACCAGGAAGGGCAAAGGTACTGACGACTGCGAAGGCTTCCCTATAAGCCCAATCACTCCCCACCCGGATTGAACAACCAGGAGAAGGGAGTACTGTGCCCGCAGGGAAACCCTCTATGGAAAAAAAAAACCTGCGCGGCACTGAAGACACTGGTTCTGGGCTGGATTCAATGTCCTGGAATCTTGCGGGAACTGTGATGCTGAAGTACGAGTTCGGTTGGGAAGAGTTCTGTAGAAATGAGAAAGAGCTGATGAGAGAGGTAGAGGTCGGAAAAGGAGAGTCCCACAGAAACCCTGCGCCTACCTATATCTGCCTTGGATGTTCTAATGCAGACAAATTGCACTCCGTGTATCAAGGAACTTGGAAGGCTGAAGGGATGGAAGGAACACTCCTGGAAGGTACGGAAGAGGAGATTGGTTAGTAGAATAGTAGCAGAATGGCGGGGCTAGGAAGAGAGAAGAGGAAAGGACCTTAAAGTAAGTACCATAGAATGAAAGCACTTGTACTAGATTCGGATAGAGGTCTGGAGATACACTGCAGGGGGTCTCGGCGGGTGGAATCAAAGAATCCCTGAATTCTGGAAGATTCAATGCTAAAGTACACAAGAGGGAAAGAGTTAGCAATCGAACACAAATCAGAGAGTAAAGATCCCTAGAAGGCGATCACTTACGAGGCGTCTGGGCTAAAGGAGTAGCGACGCGCAGAGGCAAAGCAATCAGTTCCTTATATCCGGTCACATGACCCGCTGGCGACGTCTGAGAAGTACGTGAAACAACTAGACCTGCACTCAAAGAATAGCAAGAAAGATACGCCACCATGCTGGGTTGATTCACAAATGCGGAACGGCACGTCCTGCCGCAATGCCACAAGGACCAACGTTTATAGCAGGTTGTAACAGTATGCCCCCTCCGCAAAGGCGGGGAACCCGGCTTTCCGGGATGCAGTCGGAAGAACTTGCGAACCAAATGGGGGGCATGAACCCCTGAAGCTGGTTCCCAAGACCTCTCCGCCGGAGAAAACCCCTTCCAATTGATCAGGAATTGAAGACGCCCCCTGTGGTAACGGGAATCACAAATAGCAGCCACTTCGAATTCAAGTCCCGTAGCAGTAGATACCGGGGGAGGACGAGAAACAGGGGAGCGTAGAAAACGATCAGGCACTTCCATCTTAATCTGGGAGAGGTGAAACACAGGATGTATCCGAGACCAAGAAGGAGGCAGTGAGAGTCTGATTGCTGCCGCGCCCACCAGGGACACCACCCTGAAGGGACCAAAGAACCGGGGAGACAGCTTAGAAGGAACCAAATGGTGAGGAAGAAATCGAGAAGATAGCCATACATTGTCGCCAATCGACACCTTTGGAGCTGGCCTTCGATGCCGATCTGCAATCTCCTTGGCCCGATCCTGAGCCGAGCGAAGATCCCTTTGGGCATCTAGATGTCCCTGTTGAATGTCTGCAACAAGCCGGTCCACTCCGGGACAACGGGAAGGAGTGGGTGAAATGGTTGGAACGTAAGCTGGATGGTAACCATAAGTGCAATAGAAAGGGCTGGTCTTCAACGCCGAATGCTTGGCGTTATTATAGGCGAATTCCGCCAATGGTAAGAGATCAACCAAGTCGTCTTGGGCCGCTGATACGAAACAACGTAAATAGCATTCCAGCGTTTGATTCAAGCGTTCTGTTTGCCCGTTAGTCTGTGGGTGATACCCTGAGCTCAGTGCCCTTCTGATTCCCAAAAAGGAGCACAACTTTTGCCAAAAAAGGGAGATGTACTGGGGTCCCCGGTCCGACACGATTGTGTCTGGTACTCCATGACGTGAGAAGATCTCAGAAATGAAGACTCTGGCCATCTGGTCTGCATTAGGAAGTTTAGACAAAGGGGTGAAGTGAGCCATCTTTGTGAAATAGTCTATCGTAACCATAATCACAGAGTGATGAGAGGATTGGGGAAGATCCACTACGAAATCTGTAGAGATCCGCTGCCAGGGTCTTTCGGGGATAGGCATTCGGGTGAGTAATCCCAACGGAGGCTGTCTAGGTGATTTGGACTGCAGACAGGTAAAACACGCAGAGACATAGTCATGCACATCTGAGAGAAGATCAGGCCACCAGAAATGACGTTGGATGAGATCTAACGTGGACTGACATCCACAATGTCCAGCTGCTTTAGAATCATGGCACATATATAGTACCTCCTTCCGAATGGTGGTGGAAGGTACTAGTACTTGCTCCTTATGAAAGAAAATTCCATTGCTTCTCGTTAATTGGTATCTCCGTTCGAGATCTTCACAGGACTGAAGATGTAGAATTGTGTCCTGCTTAACGGTCTGGAGAAAATCAGTTAGTACTGAAATGAATCGAGCCCTGGGAAACAGACTTTCTGGGCTAAACCTAGCCGTAGGATGGTCCATCCGAGATAGAGCGTCTGCTCTAAGATTTTGGCTTCCCGGTAAGAAGGTGAATATAATACGATAGGGGAGGAAAAAGTGTGCCCATCGTGCTTGACGACTATTAGTAGTCTGGGCCTGTTGAAGCACTTTCAGGTTTTGATGATCAGTACGGACTTCCACAGGGAATGGAGACCCCAATAACAAATGTCTCCACTCCTCAAATGATCTCTTGATGGCCAGTAGTTCTTTTTCCAGTACCGAGTAGTTTACTCCCGAGGGATTAAAGGTCTTGGATAAATAGGCAACTGGTAACTCCACACCTTGGCTGGACTTCTGCAGGAGGACTTCTCCCAAAGCATAGTGAGAAGCGTCAGTCTCTAGAATAAACTGCTTGGACTGGTCAGGGGTAGACAATATTGGGGTAGAGGAAAACAATCTTTTCAGTTTATCAAAGGCCTCTTCCGTCTTTGAATCCCAAGAAAAAGGTACATCTTTTTTCAACAATCTTGTGATGGGAAGAATGATGTCGGAAAAACATGGGATGAATTTACGATAGAAATTTGCGAAGCCCAGAAACCGTTGTATCTCTTTTATGTTTGATGGAGATGGCCATTCCAATACGGCCGATACCTTTCTGGGGTCCATCGAAACTCCCTGAGCCGATAGCACGAACCCCAGATAATTGACCTGAGTCTTGTGGAATTCGCATTTCTTCACCTTGCAATACAAATGGTTAGCTTGAAGTCGGTCTAGGACTACTTTCACATGCCGGATGTGATCCGTTTCATTCGCTGAGAAAACCAATATGTCGTCCAAATATACAATCACATAGTGCAATAAGATGTCCGCAAACAAATGGTCCATGAATCTTTGGAATATGGCTGGGGCATTTGAGAGGCCAAAAGGCATTACCTGATACTCATAATGCCCAAAGGGTGTTCGGAAGGCTGTCTTCCATTCATCTCCGGGAGCGATACGGATGAGATGATAAGCCCCTCGGAGATCCAGTTTTGTGTAAATGGAAGCCCCTTGCACTGCTTCGAGGATGTCTGTAATTAGGGGCATTGGATATTTGTCTGTTACTGTGATCCTGTTGAGGCCTCTATAGTCGATACAAGGTCGGAGCTCCTCAGTATCTTTCTTTGGAATAAAGAACAGAGATGCCCCAGCAGAGGAGGTGGATTCAGTAGCTAGGCCGTTTTGTAAGTTGGTATGAAGGTACTCCTTGAGAGCCTCTTTCTCTCGCTGGGATTAAACATACATTCTTCCAAATGGAGCTGGCTGATCGGGAAGCAACTCTATATGACAGTCATCTCTCCGATGCGGAGGTAAGGTAGGAAATTGTAGTGTGGAAAATACCGATAGGTATTTCTGATAACATACAGGGACGTTTCCTAACTGAGAAATCATTGTGATCGGAGTGTGACTGGGCTCTTGTTGAGAGATATGAAGTCCCACAGATTCATGGGAGAGACAGTGAGTCACACAAAATTCCGACCCCAGAAATAAGGTACCAGCGGACCAGTTAATAAACGGATTGTGTAACCGTAACCAGGGCAAGCCTAGTATGATGGGAAAATGTGCTGCCTTGATCAAATCAAAGGTAAGGGTTTCCTTATGAGAAGCTATTAAAAAAGTTAAGGGTTTAGTTTGCTCCCGAATAGGGCCAGAGCTTAAAAGGCTCCCATCCACCCCTTGAATGGGCGTAATGCAAGTCTTAGTGATCCGGGCAATTCCTTTGCTTTCGGCCCATTTATCATCAATGAAATTTCCTGCGGCTCCGCAATCCACTAAAGCCGGGACCCTCTGAATTACTTGGTCTTGGAACATCAGAGTCATTGACACCACCACCATAGTAAGATCCTGTGATTGGGACGCGTGTGAAACGTCTATCTGGGTCGAGGAACCTCTTTCTTTTTTCCCAGCCGTAGTTCCTCCTACGACTGGGATTTGGAGTTTACCGAGGCTTGTGTTCCTGTTCTGCGGGGCGGTACAGTCGGACAATCTCGTAACACATGAGTGGAGGAACCGCAATACATGCATAGGCCTAATGTTTTATGTCGTTCCTTTTCATTCAACGATAATGGACCTCGGGCTGTCCCAATCTGCATTGGCTCTTCTGTCTGTGGGGTCTTGCTAAGTGTTTGGTAGTGCTCGGATCATGGACGAAACCCCTTTCCTTTCTTTCTTTCAGCTAATCTCTCTTGGAGACGATAGTCCATCTGCATGGTGATGGTGATCATATCAGCTAAATTGGCAGGACGGGGAACTCTGGACACTTCATCCTTTAGCTCCTCAGTGAGTCCTCTTCGGAATAACGTAAGAAGAGTGTCGTCCGTCCAATTAGTTTCAGAGGATAACTGTTTAAACAAGGTAATGTAAGCCAGGAGATCCTCTTTCCCTTGCCTAAGATCGAGGAGTTTCTCCTGGGAGGCCACTGATATCTCTTGCCTGTTAAACATGGATTTAAGGCTGTTAGTAAAGGCTGGATACGAATCCAGAATCGCATTTCCCGAGGTAACTAAAGGGGTTGCCCATGCTAATGCAGGGCCGGAAAGTTGAGAAATCAAAAAACCCACTTTATCCTGCTTGACACCTTGCAGTTCCATAGACATGGACTGCATGGCGGCCATAAGTTGTTGCATTTGCTGATCCATGGTCACTTGCCAGATGTACCAAAAAATGTCTTTATGGCGTCGCTATCTGTTATCTGGATAGCGATTAGCTCAGTTAGAAATATAAAGAAGAACGCACTAACCTGCACATCCAGCTGTAACCGGGAAGGGCAAAGGTACTGACGACTGCGAAGGCTTCCCTATAAGCCCAATCACTCCCCACCCGGATTGAACAACCAGGAGAAGGGAGGACTGTGCCCCCAGGGAAACCCTCTATGGGAAAAAAAACCTGCGCGGCACTGAAGACACTGGTTCTGGGCTGGATTCAATGTCCTGGAATCTTGCGGGAACTGTGATGCTGAAGTACGAGTTTGGTTGGGAAGAGTTCTGTAGAAATGAGATTGAGCTGATGAGAGAGGTAAAGGTCGGAAGAGGAGAGTCCCACAGAAACCCTGCGCCTACCTATATCTGCCTTGGATGTTCTAATGCAGACAAATTGCACTCCGTGTATCAAGGAACTTAGAAGGCTGAAGGGATGGACGGAACACTCCTGGAAGGTACGGAAGAGGAGGATGGTTAGTAGAATAGTAGCAGAATGAAGGGCTAGGAAGAGAGAAGAGGAAAGGACCTTAAAGTAAGTACCATAGATTGAAAGCGCTTGTACTAGATTCGGACAGAGGTCCGGAGATACACTTCAGGGGGTCTCGGCGGGTGGAATCAAAGAATCCCTGAATTCTGGAAGATTCAATGTTAAAGTACACAAGAGGGAAAGAGTTAGCAATCGAACACAAATCAGAGAGTAAAGATCCCTAGAAGGCGATCACTTACGAAGCGTCTGGGCTAAAGAAGTAGCGGCACGCGGAGGCTAAGCAATCGGTTCCTTATATCCGGTCACATGACTCGCTGACGACGTCTGAGAAGTACGTGAAACAACTAGACCGGCACTCAAAGAATAGCAAGAAAGATACGCCACCATGCTGGGGGGATTCACAAATGCGGAACGGCATGTCCTGCCGCCATGCCACAAGGACCAATGTTTATAGCAGGTTGTAACAGTGGGACTTTCATTCACTACTCATCCCTGCAGTAGTGTGCGGCCCAGTGGGACTTTCATTCACTACTCATCCCAGCAGTAGTGTGCGGCCCAGTGGGACTTTCATTCACTACTCATCCATGCAGTAGTGTGGAGCTCAGTCGGACTTTCATTCACTATTCATCCCTTCAGTAGCGAGGAGCCCAGTGGCACTTTCATTCACTGCTCATCCTTGCAGTAGTGTGGGGACCAGTGGGACTTTCATTCACTACTCATCCCTGCAGTAGTGTCGGGCCCAGTGGTACTTTCATTCACGACTCATCCATGCAGTAGTGTGGGGCCCAGTGGGGCTTTTATTCACTACTCTGCCCTGCAGTAGTGTGGGGCCCTGTGGGACGTTGATTCACTACTCATCCCAGCAACAATGTGGGGCCCAGTGGGACTATCATTCACTACTCATCCCTGCAGTAGTGTGGGGTCGATTGGGACTTTCATTCACTACTCATCCCTGCAGTAGTGTGGGGCTGAGAGGAGTGTTATTCTCTACTCATCCCTCCAGTAGTGTGGGGCCCAGTGGGACTTTCATTCACTACTCATCCCTGCAGTAGTGGCGGGCTGAGTGGAGTTTCGCTCACTACTCATCCCTGCAGTAGTGTGCGGCCCAGTGAGACTTTCATTCACTACTCATCCCTGCAGCAGTGTGGGGCTGAGTGGGACTTTCATTCACTAATCATCCCTGCAGTAGTGTGTGCCCAGTGGGACTTTCATTCACTACTCATCCCTGCAGTAGTGGCGGGCTGAGTGTAGTTTCGCTCACTACTCATCCCTGCAGTAGTGTGCGGCCCAGTGAGACTTTCATTCACTACTTATCCCTGCAGCAGTGTGGGGCTGAGTGGGACTTTCATTCACTACTCATCCCTGCAGTAGTGTGTGGCTGAGTGGGAGTGTCATTCACTACTCGCCCCAGCAGTAGTGTGTGCCAAGTGGGACTTTCATTCACTACTCATCCCTGAAGTAGTGTGGGGCTAAGCGGGACTTTCATTCACTACTCATCCCAGCAGTAGTGTGCGGCCCAGTGGGACTTTCATTCACTACTCATCCATGCAGTAGTGTGGAGCTCAGTCGGACTTTCATTCACTATTCATCCCTTCAGTAGCGAGGAGCCCAGTGGCACTTTCATTCACTGCTCATCCTTGCAGTAGTGTGGGGACCAGTGGGACTTTCATTCACTACTCATCCCTGCAGTAGTGTCGGGCCCAGTGGTACTTTCATTCACGACTCATCCATGCAGTAGTGTGGGGCCCAGTGGGGCTTTTATTCACTACTCTGCCCTGCAGTAGTGTGGGGCCCTGTGGGACGTTGATTCACTACTCATCCCAGCAACAATGTGGGGCCCAGTGGGACTATCATTCACTACTCATCCCTGCAGTAGTGTGGGGTCGATTGGGACTTTCATTCACTACTCATCCCTGCAGTAGTGTGGGGCTGAGAGGAGTGTTATTCTCTACTCATCCCTCCAGTAGTGTGGGGCCCAGTGGGACTTTCATTCACTACTCATCCCTGCAGTAGTGGCGGGCTGAGTGGAGTTTCGCTCACTACTCATCCCTGCAGTAGTGTGCGGCCCAGTGAGACTTTCATTCACTACTCATCCCTGCAGCAGTGTGGGGCTGAGTGGGACTTTCATTCACTAATCATCCCTGCAGTAGTGTGTGCCCAGTGGGACTTTCATTCACTACTCATCCCTGCAGTAGTGGCGGGCTGAGTGTAGTTTCGCTCACTACTCATCCCTGCAGTAGTGTGCGGCCCAGTGAGACTTTCATTCACTACTTATCCCTGCAGCAGTGTGGGGCTGAGTGGGACTTTCATTCACTACTCATCCCTGCAGTAGTGTGTGGCTGAGTGGGAGTGTCATTCACTACTCGCCCCAGCAGTAGTGTGTGCCAAGTGGGACTTTCATTCACTACTCATCCCTGAAGTAGTGTGGGGCTAAGCGGGACTTTCATTCACGACTCATCCATGCAGTAGTGTGAGGCCCATTGGGACTTCCATTCACTACTCATCCATGCAGTAGTGTGGGGCCACTGGGACTTTCATTCACTACTCATCCCTGCAGTAGTGTGTGCCCAGTGGGACTTTCATTCACTACTCATCCCTGCAGTAGTTTGTGCCCAGTGGGACTTTCATTCACTGCTCATCCCTGCAGTAGTGTGGGGCCTAGTGGGACTTCCATTCACTACTGGTCCCTGCAGTAGTGTGGGGCCAGTGGGACTTTCCTTCACTTCTCATCCCTGCAGTAGTGGGGGCCGAGTGGAACTTCCCTTCACTACTCATCCCTGCAGTAGTTTAGGGCTGAGTGTGAGTTTCATTCACTACTCATCCCTGCAGTAGTTCAGGGCTGAGTGGGAGTTTCATTGACTAATCATCCCTGCAGTAGTGTGCGGCCCAGTGGGACTTTCATTCACTATTCGTCCTTGCAGTAGTGTGGGGCTGAGTTGGAGTTTCATACACTACTCGCCCCTGAAGTAGTGTGGGGCCCAGTGGGACTTTCATTCACTACTCATCCCTGCAGTAGTGTGGGGCCCAGTGGGACTTTCATTAACTACTCATCCCTGCAGTAGTGTGGGGCCCAGTGGGACTTTCATTCACAACTCATCCCTGCAGTAGTGTGGGGCTGAGTGGGAGTTTCATTCACTACTCATCACGGCAGTAGTGTGGGGACGAGTAGGAGGTGTATTCACTACTCATCCCTTCAGTAGTGTGGGGCCCAGTATGACTTTCATTCACTACTCATCCCTGCAGTAGTGTGGGGCTGAGTGGGAGTTTCATTCACTACTCATCACGGCAGTAGTGTGGGGAAGAGTAGGAGGTGTATTCACTACTCATCACTGCAGTAGTGTGGGGCCGAGCGGGACTTTAATTCCCTACTCATCCCTGCAGTAGTGTGGGGCCAGTGGGACTTTCATTCACTACTCATCCCTTCAGTAGTGTGGGGCCGAGTGGGACTTACATTCAGTACTCATTGCTGCAGTAGTGTGGGGCCGAGTGGGACTTTCATTCACTACTCATCCGTGAAGTAGTGTGGGGCCAGTGGGACTTTCATTCACTACTCATCCCTGCAGTAGTGTGGGGCTGAGTGGGACTTTCATTCACTACTCATCCCTGCAGTAGTGTGGGGCCAGTGGGACTTTCATTCACTACTCATCCCTGCAGTAGTGTGGGGCTGAAAGGGAGTTTCATTTACTACTCATCATGGCAGTAGTGTGGGGAAGAGTAGGAGGTGTATTCACTAATCATCACTGCAGTAGTGTGGGGCCGAGTGGGACTTTAATTCCCAACTCATCCCTGCAGTAGTGTGGGGCCAGTGGGACTTTCATTCACTACTCATCCCTGCAGTAGTGTGGGGCCGAGGGGGATTTTCATTCACTTCTCATCCCTTCAGTAGTGTGGGGGCCGAGTGGGACTTTCATTCACTACTCATCCCTGCAGTAGTGTGGGGCCAGTGGGTCTTTCATTCACTACTCATCCCTGCAGTAGTGTGGCGCCAGTGGGACTTTCATTCACTACTCATCCCTGCAGTAGTGTGGGGCCAGTGGGACTTTCATTCACTACTCATCCCTGCAGTAGTGTGGGGCCGAGTGGGACTTTCATTCACTACTCATTCCTGCAGTAGTGTGGGGCCAGTGGGACTTTCATTCACTACTCATCCCTGCAGTAGTGTGGGCCTGAGTGGGAGTTTCATTCACTACTCATCACGGCAGTAGTGTGGGGAAGAGTAGGAGGTGTATTCACTACTCATCACTGCAGTAGTGTGGGGCCGAGTGGGACTTTAATTCCCTACTCATCCCTGCAGTAGTGTGGGGCCGAGTGGGACTTTCATTCACTACTCATCCCTGCAGTAGTGTGGGGCCAGTGGGACTTTCATTCACTACTCATCCCTGCAGTAGTGTGGGGCCGAGTGGGACTTTCATTCACTACTCATCCCTGCAGTAGTGTGCGGCCGAGTGGGACTTTCATTCACTACTCATCCCTGCAGTAGTGTGTGGCCAGTGCGACTTTCATTCACTACTCATCCCTGCAGTAGTGTGGGGCCAGTGGGACTTTAATTCCCTACTCATCCCTGCAGTAGTGTGGGGCCAGTGGGACTTTCATTGACTACTCATCCCTGCAGTAGTGTGGGGCCGAGTGGGACTTTCATTCACTACTCATCCCTGCAGTAGTGTGGGGCCAGTGGGACTTTCATTCACTACTCATCCCTGCAGTAGTGTGGGGCCGAGTGGGACTTTCATTCACTACTCATCCCTGCAGTAGTGTGCGGCCGAGTGGGACTTTCATTCACTACTCATCCCTGCAGTAGTGTGTGGCCAGTGCGACTTTCATTCACTACTCATCCCTGCAGTAGTGTGGGGCCAGTGGGACTTTCATTCACTACTCATCCCTGCAGTAGTGTGGCGCCAGTGGGACTTTCATTCACTACTCATCCCTGAAGTAGTGTGGGGCCAGTGGGACTTTCATTCACTACTCATCCCTGCAGTAGTGTGGGGCCGAGTGGGACTTTCATTCACTACTCATTCCTGCAGTAGTGTGGGGCCAGTGGGACTTTCATTCACCACTCATCCCTGCAGTAGTGTGGGGCCAGTGGGACTTTCATTCACTACTCATCTCTGCAGTAGTTTGTGCCCAGTGGGACTTTCATTCACTGCTCATCCCTGCAGTAGTGTGGGGCCTAGTGGGACTTCCATTCACTACTGGTCCATGCAGTAGTGTGGGGCCAGTGGGACTTTCCTTCACTTCTCATCCCTGCAGTAGTTTAGGGCTGAGTGTGAGTTTCATTCACTACTCATCCCTGCAGTAGTTCAGGGCTGAGTGGGAGTTTCATTCACTAATCATCCCTGCAGTAGTGTGCGGCCCAGTGGGACTTTCATTCACTATTCGTCCTTGCAGTAGTGTGGGGCTGAGTGGGAGTTTCATACACTACTCGCCCCTGAAGTAGTGTGGGGCCCAGTGGGACTTTCATTCACTACTCATCCCTGCAGTAGTGTGGGGCCCAGTGGGACTTTCATTAACTACTCATCCCTGCAGTAGTGTGGGGCCCAGTGGGACTTTCATTCACAACTCATCCCTGCAGTAGTGTGGGGCTGAGTGGGAGTTTCATTCACTACTCATCACGGCAGTAGTGTGAGGACGAGTAGGAGGTGTATTCACTACTCATCCCTTCAGTAGTGTGGGGCCCAGTATGACTTTCATTCACTACTCATCCCTGCAGTAGTGTGGGGCTGAGTGGGAGTTTCATTCACTACTCATCATGGCAGTAGTGTGGGGAAGAGTAGAAGGTGTATTCACTACTCATCACTGCAGTAGTGTGGGGCCGAACGGGACTTTAATTCCCTACTCATCCCTGCAGTAGTGTGGGGCCAGTGGGACTTTCATTCACTACTCATCCCTGCAGTAGTGTGGGGCCGAGTGGGACTTTCATTCAGTACTCATTGCTGCAGTAGTGTGGGGCCGAGTGGGACTTTCATTCACTACTCATCCCTGCAGTAGTGTGGGGCTGAGTGGGACTTTCATTCACTACTCATCCCTGCAGTAGTGTGGGGCCAGTGGGACTTTCATTCACTACTCATCCCTGCAGTAGTGTGGGGCTGAAAGGGAGTTTCATTTACTACTCATCACGGCAGTAGTGTGGGGAAGAGTAGGAGGAGTATTCACTAATCATCACTGCAGTAGTGTGGGGCCGAGTGGGACTTTAATTCCCTACTCATCCCTGCCGTAGTGTGGGGCCAGTGGGACTTTCATTCACTACTCATCCCTGCAGTAGTGTGGGGCGAGGGGGATTTTCATTCACTACTCATCCCTTCAGTAGTGTGGGGCCGAGTGGGACTTTCATTCACTACTCATCCCTGCAGTAGTGTGGGGCCAGTGGGACTTTCATTCACTACTCATCCCTGCAGTAGTGTGGCGCCAGTGGGACTTTCATTCACTACTCATCCCTGCAGTAGTGTGGGGCCAGTGGGACTTTCATTCACTACTCATCCCTGCAGTAGTGTGGGGCCGAGTGGGACTTTCATTCACTACTCATCCCTGCAGTAGTGTGGGGCCAGTGGGACTTTCATTCACTACTCATCCCTGCAGTATTGTGGGCCTGAGTGGGAGTTTCATTCACTACTCATCACGGCAGTAGTGTGGGGAAGAGTAGGAAGTGTATTCACTACTCATCACTGCAGTAGTGTGGGGCCGAGCGGGACTTTAATTCCCTACTCATCCCTGCAGTAGTGTGGGGCCAGTGGGACTTTCATTCACTACTCATCCCTGCAGTAGTGTGGGGCCGAGTGGGACTTTCATTCACTACTCATCCCTGCCGTAGTGTGGGGCCGAGTGGGACTTTCATTCACTACTCATCCCTGCAGTAGTGTGGGGCCGAGTGGGACTTTCATTCACTACTCATCCCTGCAGTAGTGTGGGGCCGAGTGGGACTTTCATTCACTACTCATCCCTGCAGTAGTGTGGGGCCGAGTGGGACTTTCATTCACTACTCATCCCTGCAGTAGTGTGCGGCCGAGTGGGACTTTCATTCACTACTCATCCCTGCAGTAGTGTGGGGCTGAAAGGGAGTTTCATTTACTACTCATCACGGCAGTAGTGTGGGGAAGAGTAGGAAGTGTATTCACTACTCGTCACTGCAGTAGTGTGGGGCGGAGTGGGACTTTAATTCCCTACTCATCCCTGCAGTAGTGTGTGGCCGAGTGGGACTTTCATTTAGTACTCATCGCTGCAGTAGTGTGGGGCCGAGTGGGACTTTCATTCACTTCTCATCCCTGCAGTAGTGTGGGGCTGAGTGCGACTTTTATTCACTACTCATCCCTGCGGTAGTGTGGGGCTGAGTGGGACTTCCATTCACTACTCATCCCTGCAGCAGTGGGCGGCCCGGTGGGACTTTCAGTCACTACTCATCCGTGCAGTAGTGTGGGGCTGAGTGGGACTTTCATTCATTACTCATCCATGCAGTAGTGTGGGGCTTAGTAGGACTTTCATTCACTATTCATCCCTGCAGTAGTGAGGGGCCCAGTGGCACTTTCATTCACTACTCATCCTTGCAGTAGTGTGGGGCCCAGTGGGACTTTCATTCACTACTCATCGCTGCAGTAGTGTGGAGCCCAGTGAGACTTTCATTCACTACTCATCCCTGCGGTAGTGTGGGGCTGAGTGGGACTTTCATTCACTACCCATCCCTGCAGTAGCATGGGGCCTAGTGGGACTTTCATTCACTATGCATCATTGCAGTAGTGTGCGGCCCAGTGGGACTTTCATTCACTACTCATCCATGCAGTAGTGTGGGGCTCAGTAGGACTTTCATTCACTATTCATCCCTGCAGTAGCGAGGGGCAGAGTAGCACTTTCATTCACTACTCATCCCTGCAGTATTGTGGGGTTGAGTGGGACTTTCATTCACTACTCATCCCTGCAGTAGTGTGCGGCCCAGTGGGACTTTCATTCACTACTCATCCCTGCAGAAGTGTGCGGCCCAGTGGGACTTTCATTCATTACTCATCCATGCAGTAGTGTGGGGCTTAGTAGGACTTTCATTCACTGTTCATCCCTGCAGTAGTGAGGGGTCCAGTGGCACTTTCATTCACTACTCATCCTTGCAGTAGTGTGGGGCCCAGTGGGACTTTCATTCACTACTCATCCCTGCAGTAGTGTGGAGCCCAGTGAGACTTTCATTCACTACTCATCCCTGCAGTAGTGTGGGGCCCAGTGGGACGTTGATTCACTACTCATCCCAGCAACAATGTGGGGCCCAGTGGGACTATCATTCACTACTCACCCCTGCAGTAGTGTGGGGCTGAGTCGGGGTTTCATTCACTACTCATCCCTGCAGTATTGTGGGGTCCAGTGGGACTTTCATTCACTACTCATCCCTGCAGTAGTGTGTGCCCAGTGGGACTTTCATTCACTACTCATCCCTGCAGTAGTGCTGGGCTGAGAGGAGTATCATTCTCTACTCATCCCTCCAGTAGTGTGGGGCTAAGTGGGACTTTCATTCACTACTCATCCCTGCAGTAGTGGCGGGCTGAGTGGAGTTTCATTCACTACTCATCCCTGCAGTAGTGTGCGGCCCAGTGAGACTTTCATTCACTACTCATCCCTGCAGCAGTGTGGGGCTGAGTGGGACTTTCATTCACTACTCATCCCTGCAGTAGTGTGTGCCCAGTGGGACTTTCATTCACTACTCATCCCTGCAGTAGTGTGTGGTTGAGTGGGAGTGTCATTCACTACTCGCCCCAGCAGTATTGTGTGCCCAGTGGGACTTTCATTCACTACTCATCCCTGAAATAGTGTGGGGCTAAGCGGGACTTTCATTCACGACTCATCCATGCAGTATTGTGAGTCCCAGTGGGACTTTCATTTACTACTCGTCCCTGCAGTAGTGTGAGGCCAAGTGGGACTTTCATTCACTACTCATCCATGCAGTAGTGTGGGGCCACTGGGACTTTCATTCACTACTCATACCTGCAGTAGTGTGTGCCCAGTGGGCCTTTCCTTCACTACTCATCCCTGCAGTAGTTTAGGGCTGAGTGTGAGATTCATTAACTACTCATCCCTGCAGTAGTTTAGGGCTGAGTGGGAGTTTCATTCACTACTCATCCCTGTAGTAGTGTGCGGCCCAGTGGGACTTTCATTCACTATTCATCCTTGCAGTATTGTGGGGCTGAATGGGAGTTTCATTCACTACTCGCCCCTGAAGTTGTGTGGGGCCCAGTCCGACTTTCTTTCACTACTCATCCCTGCAGTAGTGTGGGGCCCAGTGGGACTTTCATTCACTACTCATCCCTGCAGCAGTGTGGGGCTGAGTGGGAGTTTCATTCACTATTTGTCCTTGCAGTAGTATGGGGCTGAGTGGGAGTGTCATACACTACTCGCCCCTGAAGTAGTGTGGGGCCCAGTGGGACTTTCATTCACTACTCATCCCTGCAGTAGTGTGGGGCCCAGTGGGACTTTCATTAACTACTCATTCCTGCAGTAGTGTGGGGCCCAGTGGGACTTTCATTCACAACTCATCCCTGCAGTAGTGTGGGGCTGAGTGGGAGTTTCATTCACTAGTCATCACGGCAGTAGTGTGGGGAAGAGTAGGAGGTGTATTCACTACTCATCCCTTCAGTAGTGTGGGGCCCAGTATGACTTTCATTCACTACTCATCCCTGCAGTAGTGTGGGGCTGAGTGGGAGTTTCATTCACTACTCATCACGGCAGTAGTGTGGGGAAGAGTAGGAGGTGTATTCACTACTCGTCACTGCAGTAGTGTGGGGCCGAGTGGGACTTTAATTCCCTACTCATCCCTGCAGTAGTGTGGGGCCAGTGGGACTTTCATTCACTACTCTTCCCTGCAGTAGTGTGGGCCCGAGTGGGACTTTCATTCAGTACTCATCGCTGCAGTAGTGTGGGGCCGAGTGGGACTTTCATTCACTACTCATCCCTGCAGTAGTGTGGGCCTGAGTGCGACTTTCATTCACTACTCATCCCTGCGGTAGTGTGGGGCTGAGTGGGACTTCCATTCACTACTCATCCCTGCAGCAGTGGGCGGCCCGGTGGGACTTTCATTCACTACTCATCCCTGCAGTAGTGTGGGGCTGAGTGGGACTTTCATTCACTACCCATCCCTGCAGCAGTGTGGGGCCGAGTGGGACTTTCATTCACTATGCATCATTGCAGTAGTGTGCGGCCCAGTGGGACTTTCATTCACTACTCATCCATGCAGTAGTGTGGGGCTCAGTAGGACTTTCATTCACTATTCATCCCTGCAGTAGCGAGGGGCTGAGTAGCACTTTCATTCACTACTCATCCCTGTAGTATTGTGGGGTTGAGTGGGACTTTCATTCACTACTCATCCCTGCAGTAGTGTGCGGCCCAGTGGTACTTTCATTCACTACTCATCCCTGCAGAAGTGTGCGGCCCAGTGGGACTTTCATTCATTACTCATCCATGCAGTAGTGTGGGGCTCAGTAGGACTTTTATTCACTATTCATCCCTGCAGTAGTGAGGGGCCCAGTGGCACTTTCATTCACTTTCATCCTTGCAGTAGTGTGGGGCCCAGTGGGACTTTCATTCACTACTCATCCCTGCAGTAGTGTGGAGCCCAGTGAGACTTTCATTCACTACTCATCCCTGCAGTAGTGTGGGGCCCAGTGGGACGTTGATTCACTACTCATCCCAGCAACAATGTGGGGCCCAGTGGGACCATCATTCACTACTCACCCCTGCAGTAGTGTGGGGCTGAGTCGGGGTTTCATTCACTACTCATCCCTGCAGTATTGTGGGGTCGAGTGGGACTTTCATTCACTACTCATCCCTGCAGTAGTGTGTGCCCAGTGGGACTTTCATTCACTACTCATCCCTGCAGTAGTGTGTGGCTGAGTGGGAGTTTCATACACTACTCTCCCAGCAGTAGTGTGGGGCCAGTGGGCCTTTCCTTCACTACTCATCCCTGCAGTAGTTTAGGGCTGAGTGTGAGATTCATTAACTACTCATCCCTGCAGTAGTTTAGGGCTGAGTGGGAGTTTCATTCACTACTCATCCCTGTAGTAGTGTGCGGCCCAGTGGGACTTTCATTCACTATTCATCCTTGCAGTATTGTGGGGCTGAATGGGAGTTTCATTCACTACTCGCCCCTGAAGTTGTGTGGGGCCCAGTCCGACTTTCTTTCACTACTCATCCCTGCAGTAGTGTGGGGCCCAGTGGGACTTTCATTCACTACTCATCCCTGCAGCAGTGTGGGGCTGAGTGGGAGTTTCATTCACTACTCACCACGGCAGTAGTGTGGGGAAGAGTAGGAGGTGTATTCACTACTCATCCCTTCAGTAGTGTGGGGCCCAGTGTGACGTTCATTCACTACTCATCCTTGCAGTAGTGTGGGGCTGAGTGGGAGTTTCATTCACTATTTGTCCTTGCAGTAGTATGGGGCTGAGTGGGAGTGTCATACACTACTCGCCCCTGAAGTAGTGTGGGGCCCAGTGGGACTTTCATTCACTACTCATCCCTGCAGTAGTGTGGGGCCCAGTGGGACTTTCATTAACTACTCATTCCTGCAGTAGTGTGGGGCCCAGTGGGACTTTCATTCACAACTCATCCCTGCAGTAGTGTGGGGCTGAGTGGGAGTTTCATTCACTAGTCATCACGGCAGTAGTGTGGGGAAGAGTAGGAGGTGTATTCACTACTCATCCCTTCAGTAGTGTGGGGCCCAGTATGACTTTCATTCACTACTCATCCCTGCAGTAGTGTGGGGCTGAGTGGGAGTTTCATTCACTACTCATCACGGCAGTAGTGTGGGGAAGAGTAGGAGGTGTATTCACTACTCGTCACTGCAGTAGTGTGGGGCCGAGTGGGACTTTAATTCCCTACTCATCCCTGCAGTAGTGTGGGGCCAGTGGGACTTTCATTCACTACTCTTCCCTGCAGTAGTGTGGGCCCGAGTGGGACTTTCATTCAGTACTCATCGCTGCAGTAGTGTGGGGCCGAGTGGGACTTTCATTCACTACTCATCCCTGCAGTAGTGTGGGCCTGAGTGCGACTTTCATTCACTACTCATCCCTGCGGTAGTGTGGGGCTGAGTGGGACTTCCATTCACTACTCATCCCTGCAGCAGTGGGCGGCCCGGTGGGACTTTCATTCACTACTCATCCCTGCAGTAGTGTGGGGCTGAGTGGGACTTTCATTCACTACCCATCCCTGCAGCAGTGTGGGGCCGAGTGGGACTTTCATTCACTATGCATCATTGCAGTAGTGTGCGGCCCAGTGGGACTTTCATTCACTACTCATCCATGCAGTAGTGTGGGGCTCAGTAGGACTTTCATTCACTATTCATCCCTGCAGTAGCGAGGGGCTGAGTAGCACTTTCATTCACTACTCATCCCTGTAGTATTGTGGGGTTGAGTGGGACTTTCATTCACTACTCATCCCTGCAGTAGTGTGCGGCCCAGTGGTACTTTCATTCACTACTCATCCCTGCAGAAGTGTGCGGCCCAGTGGGACTTTCATTCATTACTCATCCATGCAGTAGTGTGGGGCTCAGTAGGACTTTTATTCACTATTCATCCCTGCAGTAGTGAGGGGCCCAGTGGCACTTTCATTCACTTTCATCCTTGCAGTAGTGTGGGGCCCAGTGGGACTTTCATTCACTACTCATCCCTGCAGTAGTGTGGAGCCCAGTGAGACTTTCATTCACTACTCATCCCTGCAGTAGTGTGGGGCCCAGTGGGACGTTGATTCACTACTCATCCCAGCAACAATGTGGGGCCCAGTGGGACCATCATTCACTACTCACCCCTGCAGTAGTGTGGGGCTGAGTCGGGGTTTCATTCACTACTCATCCCTGCAGTATTGTGGGGTCGAGTGGGACTTTCATTCACTACTCATCCCTGCAGTAGTGTGTGCCCAGTGGGACTTTCATTCACTACTCATCCCTGCAGTAGTGTGTGGCTGAGTGGGAGTTTCATACACTACTCTCCCAGCAGTAGTGTGGGGCCAGTGGGACTTTCCTTCACTACTCATCCCTGCAGTAGTTTAGGGCTGAGTGTGAGATTCTTTAACTACCCATCCCTGCAGTAGTTTAGGGTTGAGTGGGACTTTCATTCATGACTCATCCGTGCAGTATTGTGGGGCCCAGTGGGACTTTCATTTACTACTCATCCCTCCAGTAGTGTGTGCCCAGTGGTACTTTCATTCACTACTCATCCCTGCAGTAGTGTGGCCCAGTGTGACTTTCATTCACTGCTCATCCCTGCAGTATTGTGGGGCCTAGTGGGACGACTTCCATTCACTACTCGTCCCTGCAGTAGTGTGGGGCCAGTGGGACTTTCCTTCACTACTCATCCCTGCAGTAGTTTAGGGCTGAGTGTGAGATTCATTAACTACTCATCCCTGCAGTAGTTTAGGGCTGAGTGGGAGTTTCATTCACTACTCATCCCTGTAGTAGTGTGCGGCCCAGTGGGACTTTCATTCACTATTCATCCTTGCAGTAGTGTGGGGCTGAATGGGAGTTTCATTCACTACTCGCCCCTGAAGTAGTGTGGGGCCCAGTGGGACTTTCATTAACTACTCATCCCTGCAGTAGTGTGGTGCCCAGTGGGACTTTCATTCACTACTCATCCCTGCAGAAGTGTGGGGCTGAGTGGGAGTTTCATTCACTACTCATCACAGCAGTAGTGTGGGGAAGAGTAAGAGGTGTATTCACGACTCATCCCTTCAGTAGTGTGGGGCCCAGTGTGACGTTCATTCACTACTCATCCTTGCAGTAGTCTGGGGCTGAGTGGGAGTTTCATTCACTACTCATCACAGCAGTAGTGTGGGGAAGAGTAGGAGGTGTATTCACTACTCATCACTGCAGTAGTGTGGGGCCGAGTGGGACATTAATTCCCTACTCATCCCTGCAGCAGTGTGGGGCCAGTGGGACTTTCATTCACTACTCATCCCTGCAGTAGTGTGGGGCCGAGTGGGACTTTCATTCACTACTCATCCCTGCAGTAGTGTGGGGCCGAGTGCGACTTTTATTCACTACTCATCCCTGAAGTAGTGTGGGGCCAGTGGGACTTTCATTCACTACTCATCCCTGCAGTAGTGTGGGGTTGAGTGAGACTTTCATTCACTACTCATCCCTGCAGTAGTGGGCGGCCCGGTGGGACTTTCATTCACCACTCATCCCTGCAGTAGTGTGGGGCTGAGTGCGACTTTCATTCACTAATCATCCCTGCAGTAGTGTGGGGTTGAGTGGGTGTTATCTGAATAGCGATTAGCTCAGTTAGAAATATAAAGAAGAATGCACTAACCTGCACATCCAGCGGTAACCAGGAAGGGCAAAGGTACTGACGACTGCGAAGGCTTCCCTATAAGCCCAATCACTCCCCACCCGGATTGAACAACCAGGAGAAGGGAGTACTGTGCCCCCAGGGAAACCCTCTATGGGAAAAAAAAACCTGCGCGGCACTGAAGACACTGGTTCTGGGCTGGATTCAATGTCCTGGAATCTTGCGGGAACTGTGATGCTGAAGTACGAGTTCGGTTGGGAAGAGTTCTGTAGAAATGAGAAAGAGCTGTTGAGAGAGGTAAAGGTCGGAAAAGGAGAGTCCCACAGAAACCCTGCGCCTACCTATATCTGCATTGGATGTTCTAATGCAGACAAATTGCACTCCGTGTATCAAGGAACTTGGAAGGCTGAAGGGATGGAAGGAACACTCCTGGAAGGTACGGAAGAGGATGATGGTTAGTAGAATAGTAGCAGAATGGCGGGGCTAGGAAGAGAGAAGAGGAAAGGACCTTATAGTAAGTACCATAGAATGAAAGCGCTTGTACTAGATTCGGATAGAGGTCCGGAGATACACTGCAGGGGGTCTCGGCGGGTGGAATCAAAGAATCCCTGAATTCTGGAAGATTCAATGCTAAAGTACACAAGAGGGAAAGAGTTAGCAATCGAACACAAATCAGAGAGTAAAGATCCCTAGAAGGCGATCACTTACGAGGCGTCTGGGCTAAAGGAGTAGCGACGCGCGGAGGCAAAGCAATTGGTTCCTTATATCCGGTCACATGACCCGCTGGCGACGTCTGAGAAGTACGTGAAACAACTAGACCTGCACTCAAAGAATAGCAAGAAAGATACGCCACCATGCTGGGGGGATTCACAAATGCAGAACGGCACGTCCTGCCGCAATGCCACAAGGACCAACGTTTATAGCAGGTTGTAACAGTATGCCCCCTCCGCAAAGGCGGGGAACCCGGCTTTCCGGGATGCAGCCGGAAGAACTTGCAAGCCAAACGGGGGGCATGAACCCCTGAAGCTGGTTCCCAGGACCTCCCCGCCGGAGAAAACCCCTTCCAATCGATCAGGAATTGAAGACGCCCCCTGTGGTAACGGGAATCACAAATAGCAGCCACTTCGAATTCAAGTCCCGCAGCAGTAGATACCGGTGGAGGACGAGAAACAGGGGAGCGTAGAAAACGATCAGGCACTTCCATCTTAATCTGGGAGAGGTGAAACACAGGATGTATCCGAGACCAAGAAGGAGGCAGTGAGAGTCTGATTGCTGCCGCGCCCACCAGGGACACCACCCTGAAGGGACCAAAGAACTGGGGAGACAGCTTAGAAGGAACCAAATGGCGAGGAAGAAATCGAGAAGATAGCCATACATTGTCGCCAATCGACACCTTTGGAGCTGGCCTTCGATGGCGTTCCGCAATCTCCTTGGCCCGATCCTGAGCCGAGCGAAGATCCCTTTGGGCATCTAGATGACCCTGTTGAATGTCTGCAACAAGCCAGTCCACTCCGGGACAACGGGAAGGAGTGGGTGAAATGGTCGGAATGTAAGCTGGATGGTAACCATAAGTGCAATAGAAAGGGCTGGTCTTCAACGCCGAATGCTTGGCGTTATTATAGGCGAATTCCGCCAATGGTAAGAGATCAACCCAGTCGTCTTGGGCCGCTGATACGAAACAACGTAAATAGCATTCCAGCGTTTGATTCAAGCGTTCTGTTTGCCCGTTAGTCTGTGGGTGATACCCTGAGCTCAGTGCCCTTCTGATTCCCAAAAAGGAGCACAACTTTTGCCAAAAAAGGGAGATGTACTGGGGTCCCCGGTCCGACACGATTGTGTCTGGTACTCCATGACGTGAGAAGATCTCAGAAATGAAGACTCTGGCCATCTGGTCTGCATTAGGAAGTTTAGACAAAGGGGTGAAGTGAGCCATCTTTGTAAAATAGTCTATCGTAACCATAATCACAGAGTGATGAGAGGATTGGGGAAGATCCACTATGAAATCTGTAGAGATCCGCTTCCAGGGTCTTTCGGGGATAGGCATTCGGGTGAGTAATCCCAACGGAGGCTGTCTAGGTGATTTGGACTGCAGTCAGGTAAAACACGCAGAGACATAGTCATGCACATCTGAGAGAAGATCAGGCCACCAGAAATGACGTTGGATGAGATCTAACGTGGACTGACATCCACAATGTCCAGCTGTTTTAGAATCATGGCACATATATAGTACCTCCTTCCGAATGGTGGTGGAAGGTACTAGTACTTGCTCCTTATGAAAGAAAATTCCATTGCTTCTCGTTAATTGGTATCTCCGTTCGAGATCTTCACAGGACTGAAGATGTAGAATTGTGTCCTGCTTAACGGTCTGGAGAAAATAAGTTAGTACTGAAATGAATCGAGCCCTGGGAAACAGACTTTCTGGGCTAAACCTAGCCGTAGGATGGTCCTTCCGAGATAGAGCGTCTGCTCTAAGATTTTGGCTTCCCGGTAAGAAGGTGAATATAATACCATAGGGGAGGAAAAAGTGTGCCCATCGTGCTTGACGACTATTAGTAGTCTGGGCCTGTTGAAGCACTTTCAGGTTTTGATGATCAGTACGGACTTCCACAGGGAATGGAGACCCCAATAACAAATGTCTCCACTCCTCAAATGATCTCTTGATGGCCAGTAGTTCTTTTTCCAGTACCGAGTAGTTTACTTCCGAGGGATTAAAGGTCTTGGATAAATAGGCAACTGGTAACTCCACACCTTGGCTGGACTTCTGCAGGAGGACTTCTCCCAAAGCATAGTGAGAAGCGTCAGTCTCTAGAATAAACTGCTTGGACTGGTCAGGGGTAGACAATATCGGGGCAGAGGAAAACAATCTTTTCAGTTTATCAAAGGCCTCTTCCGTCTTTGAATCCCAAGAAAAAGGTACATCTTTTTTCAACAATCTTGTGATGGGAAGAATGATGTCGGAAAAACATGGGATGAATTTACGATAGAAATTTGTGAAGCCCAGAAACCTTTGTATCTCTTTTATGTTTGATGGAGATGGCCATTCCAATACGGCCGATACCTTTCTGGGGTCCATCGAAACTCCCTGAGCCGATAGCACGAACCCCAGATAATTGACCTGAGTCTTGTGGAATTCGCATTTCTTCGCCTTGCAATACAAATGGTTAGCTTGAAGTCGGTCTAGGACTACTTTCACATGCCGGATGTGATCCGTTTCATTCGCTGAGAAAACCAATATGTCGTCCAAATATACAATCATATAGTGCAATAAAATGTCCGCAAACAAATGGTCCATGAATCTTTGGAATATGGCTGGGGCATTTGAGAGGCCAAAAGGCATTACCTGATACTCATAATGCCCAAAGGGTGTTCGGAAGGCTGTCTTCCATTCATCTCCGGGAGCGATACGGATGAGATGATAAGCCCCTCGGAGATCCAGTTTTGTGTAAATGGAAGCCCCTTGCACTGCTTCGAGGATGTCTGGAATTAGGGGCATTGGATATTTGTCTGTTACTGTGATCCTGTTGAGGCCTCTATAATCGATACAAGGTCGGAGCTCCTCAGTATCTTTCTTTGGAATAAAGAACAGAGATGCCCCAGCAGAGGAGGTGGATTCAGTAATTAGGCCGTTTTGTAAGTTGGTATGAAGGTACTCCTTGAGAGCCTCTTTCTCTCGCTGGGATAAAACATACATTCTTCCAAATGGAACTGGCTGATCGGGAAGCAACTCTATATGACAGTCATCTCTCCGATGCGGAGGTAAGGTAGGAAATTGTAGTGTGGAAAATACCGATAGGTATTTCTGATAACATACAGGGACGTTTCCTAACTGAGAAATCGTTGTGATCGGAGTGTGACTGGGCTCTTGTTGAGAGATATGAAGTCCCACAGATTCATGGGAGAGACAGTGAGTCACACAAAATTCCGACCCCAGAAATAAGGTACCAGCGGACCAGTTAATAAACGGATTGTGTAACCGTAACCAGGGCAAGCCTAGTATGATGGGAAAATGTGCTGCCTTGATCAAATCAAAGGTAAGGGTTTCCTTATGAGAAGCTATTAAAAAAGTTAAGGGTTTAGTTTGCTCCCGAATAGGGCCAGAGCTTAAAAGGCTCCCATCCACCCCTTGAATGGGCGTAATGCAAGTCTTAGCGATCCGGGCAATTCCTTTGCTTTCGGCCCATTTATCATCAATGAAATTTCCTGCGGCTCCGCAATCCACTAAAGCCGGGACCCTCTGAATTACTTGGTCTTGGAACATCAGAGTCATTGACACCACCACCATAGTAAGATCCTGTGATTGGGACGCGTGTGAAACGTCTATCTGGGTCGAGGAACCTCTTTCTTTTTTCCCAGCCGTAGTTCCTCCTACGACTGGGATTTGGAGTTTACCGAGGCTTGTGTTCCTGTTCTGCGGGGCGGTACAGTCGGACAATCTCGTAACACATGAGTGGAGGAACCGCAATACATGCATAGGCCTAATGTTTTATGTCGTTCCTTTTCATTCAACGATAATGGACCTCGGGCTGTCCCAATCTGCATTGGCTCTTCTGTCTGTGGGGTCTTGCTAAGTGTTTGGTAGTGCTCGGATCATGGACGAAACCCCTTTCCTTTCTTTCTTTCAGCTAATCTCTCTTGGAGACGATAGTCCATCTGCATGGTGATGGTGATCATATCAGCTAAATTGGCAGGACGGGGAACTCTGGACACTTCATCCTTTAGCTCCTCAGTGAGTCCTCTTCGGAATAACGTAAGAAGAGTGTCGTCCGTCCAATTAGTTTCAGAGGATAACTGTTTAAACAAGGTAATGTAAGCCAGGAGATCCTCTTTCCCTTGCCTAAGATCGAGGAGTTTCTCCTGGGAGGCCACTGATATCTCTTGCCTGTTAAACATGGATTTAAGGCTGTTAGTAAAGGCTGGATACGAATCCAGAATCGCATTTCCCGAGGTAACTAAAGGGGTTGCCCATGCTAATGCAGGGCCGGAAAGTTGAGAAATCAAAAAACCCACTTTATCCTGCTTGACACCTTGCAGTTCCATAGACATGGACTGCATGGCGGCCATAAGTTGTTGCATTTGCTGATCCATGGTCACTTGCCAGATGTACCAAAAAATGTCTTTATGGCGTCGCTATCTGTTATCTGGATAGCGATTAGCTCAGTTAGAAATATAAAGAAGAACGCACTAACCTGCACATCCAGCTGTAACCGGGAAGGGCAAAGGTACTGACGACTGCGAAGGCTTCCCTATAAGCCCAATCACTCCCCACCCGGATTGAACAACCAGGAGAAGGGAGGACTGTGCCCCCAGGGAAACCCTCTATGGGAAAAAAAACCTGCGCGGCACTGAAGACACTGGTTCTGGGCTGGATTCAATGTCCTGGAATCTTGCGGGAACTGTGATGCTGAAGTACGAGTTTGGTTGGGAAGAGTTCTGTAGAAATGAGATTGAGCTGATGAGAGAGGTAAAGGTCGGAAGAGGAGAGTCCCACAGAAACCCTGCGCCTACCTATATCTGCCTTGGATGTTCTAATGCAGACAAATTGCACTCCGTGTATCAAGGAACTTAGAAGGCTGAAGGGATGGACGGAACACTCCTGGAAGGTACGGAAGAGGAGGATGGTTAGTAGAATAGTAGCAGAATGAAGGGCTAGGAAGAGAGAAGAGGAAAGGACCTTAAAGTAAGTACCATAGATTGAAAGCGCTTGTACTAGATTCGGACAGAGGTCCGGAGATACACTTCAGGGGGTCTCGGCGGGTGGAATCAAAGAATCCCTGAATTCTGGAAGATTCAATGCTAAAGTACACAAGAGGGAAAGAGTTAGCAATCGAACACAAATCAGAGAGTAAAGATCCCTAGAAGGCGATCACTTACGAAGCGTCTGGGCTAAAGAAGTAGCGGCACGCGGAGGCTAAGCAATCGGTTCCTTATATCCGGTCACATGACTCGCTGACGACGTCTGAGAAGTACGTGAAACAACTAGACCGGCACTCAAAGAATAGCAAGAAAGATACGCCACCATGCTGGGGGGATTCACAAATGCGGAACGGCATGTCCTGCCGCCATGCCACAAGGACCAATGTTTATAGCAGGTTGTAACAGTGGGACTTTCATTCACTACTCATCCCTGCAGTAGTGTGCGGCCCAGTGGGACTTTCATTCACTACTCATCCCAGCAGTAGTGTGCGGCCCAGTGGGACTTTCATTCACTACTCATCCATGCAGTAGTGTGGAGCTCAGTCGGACTTTCATTCACTATTCATCCCTTCAGTAGCGAGGAGCCCAGTGGCACTTTCATTCACTGCTCATCCTTGCAGTAGTGTGGGGACCAGTGGGACTTTCATTCACTACTCATCCCTGCAGTAGTGTCGGGCCCAGTGGTACTTTCATTCACGACTCATCCATGCAGTAGTGTGGGGCCCAGTGGGGCTTTTATTCACTACTCTGCCCTGCAGTAGTGTGGGGCCCTGTGGGACGTTGATTCACTACTCATCCCAGCAACAATGTGGGGCCCAGTGGGACTATCATTCACTACTCATCCCTGCAGTAGTGTGGGGTCGATTGGGACTTTCATTCACTACTCATCCCTGCAGTAGTGTGGGGCTGAGAGGAGTGTTATTCTCTACTCATCCCTCCAGTAGTGTGGGGCCCAGTGGGACTTTCATTCACTACTCATCCCTGCAGTAGTGGCGGGCTGAGTGGAGTTTCGCTCACTACTCATCCCTGCAGTAGTGTGCGGCCCAGTGAGACTTTCATTCACTACTCATCCCTGCAGCAGTGTGGGGCTGAGTGGGACTTTCATTCACTAATCATCCCTGCAGTAGTGTGTGCCCAGTGGGACTTTCATTCACTACTCATCCCTGCAGTAGTGGCGGGCTGAGTGTAGTTTCGCTCACTACTCATCCCTGCAGTAGTGTGCGGCCCAGTGAGACTTTCATTCACTACTTATCCCTGCAGCAGTGTGGGGCTGAGTGGGACTTTCATTCACTACTCATCCCTGCAGTAGTGTGTGGCTGAGTGGGAGTGTCATTCACTACTCGCCCCAGCAGTAGTGTGTGCCAAGTGGGACTTTCATTCACTACTCATCCCTGAAGTAGTGTGGGGCTAAGCGGGACTTTCATTCACGACTCATCCATGCAGTAGTGTGAGGCCCATTGGGACTTCCATTCACTACTCATCCATGCAGTAGTGTGGGGCCACTGGGACTTTCATTCACTACTCATCCCTGCAGTAGTGTGTGCCCAGTGGGACTTTCATTCACTACTCATCCCTGCAGTAGTTTGTGCCCAGTGGGACTTTCATTCACTGCTCATCCCTGCAGTAGTGTGGGGCCTAGTGGGACTTCCATTCACTACTGGTCCCTGCAGTAGTGTGGGGCCAGTGGGACTTTCCTTCACTTCTCATCCCTGCAGTAGTGGGGGCCGAGTGGAACTTCCCTTCACTACTCATCCCTGCAGTAGTTTAGGGCTGAGTGTGAGTTTCATTCACTACTCATCCCTGCAGTAGTTCAGGGCTGAGTGGGAGTTTCATTCACTAATCATCCCTGCAGTAGTGTGCGGCCCAGTGGGACTTTCATTCACTATTCGTCCTTGCAGTAGTGTGGGGCTGAGTGGGAGTTTCATACACTACTCGCCCCTGAAGTAGTGTGGGGCCCAGTGGGACTTTCATTCACTACTCATCCCTGCAGTAGTGTGGGGCCCAGTGGGACTTTCATTAACTACTCATCCCTGCAGTAGTGTGGGGCCCAGTGGGACTTTCATTCACAACTCATCCCTGCAGTAGTGTGGGGCTGAGTGGGAGTTTCATTCACTACTCATCACGGCAGTAGTGTGGGGACGAGTAGGAGGTGTATTCACTACTCATCCCTTCAGTAGTGTGGGGCCCAGTATGACTTTCATTCACTACTCATCCCTGCAGTAGTGTGGGGCTGAGTGGGAGTTTCATTCACTACTCATCACGGCAGTAGTGTGGGGAAGAGTAGGAGGTGTATTCACTACTCATCACTGCAGTAGTGTGGGGCCGAGCGGGACTTTAATTCCCTACTCATCCCTGCAGTAGTGTGGGGCCAGTGGGACTTTCATTCACTACTCATCCCTTCAGTAGTGTGGGGCCGAGTGGGACTTACATTCAGTACTCATTGCTGCAGTAGTGTGGGGCCGAGTGGGACTTTCATTCACTACTCATCCGTGAAGTAGTGTGGGGCCAGTGGGACTTTCATTCACTACTCATCCCTGCAGTAGTGTGGGGCTGAGTGGGACTTTCATTCACTACTCATCCCTGCAGTAGTGTGGGGCCAGTGGGACTTTCATTCACTACTCATCCCTGCAGTAGTGTGGGGCTGAAAGGGAGTTTCATTTACTACTCATCATGGCAGTAGTGTGGGGAAGAGTAGGAGGTGTATTCACTAATCATCACTGCAGTAGTGTGGGGCCGAGTGGGACTTTAATTCCCAACTCATCCCTGCAGTAGTGTGGGGCCAGTGGGACTTTCATTCACTACTCATCCCTGCAGTAGTGTGGGGCCGAGGGGGATTTTCATTCACTTCTCATCCCTTCAGTAGTGTGGGGCCGAGTGGGACTTTCATTCACTACTCATCCCTGCAGTAGTGTGGGGCCAGTGGGTCTTTCATTCACTACTCATCCCTGCAGTAGTGTGGCGCCAGTGGGACTTTCATTCACTACTCATCCCTGCAGTAGTGTGGGGCCAGTGGGACTTTCATTCACTACTCATCCCTGCAGTAGTGTGGGGCCGAGTGGGACTTTCATTCACTACTCATTCCTGCAGTAGTGTGGGGCCAGTGGGACTTTCATTCACTACTCATCCCTGCAGTAGTGTGGGCCTGAGTGGGAGTTTCATTCACTACTCATCACGGCAGTAGTGTGGGGAAGAGTAGGAGGTGTATTCACTACTCATCACTGCAGTAGTGTGGGGCCGAGTGGGACTTTAATTCCCTACTCATCCCTGCAGTAGTGTGGGGCCAGTGGGACTTTCATTGACTACTCATCCCTGCAGTAGTGTGGGGCCGAGTGGGACTTTCATTCACTACTCATCCCTGCAGTAGTGTGGGGCCAGTGGGACTTTCATTCACTACTCATCCCTGCAGTAGTGTGGGGCCGAGTGGGACTTTCATTCACTACTCATCCCTGCAGTAGTGTGCGGCCGAGTGGGACTTTCATTCACTACTCATCCCTGCAGTAGTGTGTGGCCAGTGCGACTTTCATTCACTACTCATCCCTGCAGTAGTGTGGTGCAAGTGGGACTTTCATTCACTACTCATCCCTGCAGTAGTGTGGGGCCGAGTGGGACTTTCATTCACTACTCATCCCTGCAGTAGTGTGGGGCCAGTGGGACTTTCATTCACTACTCATCCCTGCAGTAGTGTGGGGCCGAGTGGGACTTTCATTCACTACTCATCCCTGCAGTAGTGTGGGGCCAGTGGGACTTTCATTCACTACTCATCCCTGCAGTAGTGTGGGGCCAGTGGGACTTTCATTCACTACTCATCCCTGCAGTAGTGTGGCGCCAGTGGGACTTTCATTCACTACTCATCCCTGAAGTAGTGTGGGGCCAGTGGGACTTTCATTCACTACTCATCCCTGCAGTAGTGTGGGGCCGAGTGGGACTTTCATTCACTACTCATTCCTGCAGTAGTGTGGGGCCAGTGGGACTTTCATTCACCACTCATCCCTGCAGTAGTGTGGGGCCAGTGGGACTTTCATTCACTACTCATCTCTGCAGTAGTTTGTGCCCAGTGGGACTTTCAATCACTGCTCATCCTTGCAGTAGTGTGGGGCCTAGTGGGACTTCCATTCACTACTGGTCCCTGCAGTAGTGTGGGGCCAGTGGGACTTTCCTTCACTTCTCATCCCTGCAGTAGTTTAGGGCTGAGTGTGAGTTTCATTCACTACTCATCCCTGCAGTAGTTCAGGGCTGAGTGGGAGTTTCATTCACTAATCATCCCTGCAGTAGTGTGCGGCCCAGTGGGACTTTCATTCACTATTCGTCCTTGCAGTAGTGTGGGGCTGAGTGGGAGTTTCATACACTACTCGCCCCTGAAGTAGTGTGGGGCCCAGTGGGACTTTCATTCACTACTCATCCCTGCAGTAGTGTGGGGCCCAGTGGGACTTTCATTAACTACTCATCCCTGCAGTAGTGTGGGGCCCAGTGGGACTTTCATTCACAACTCATCCCTGCAGTAGTGTGGGGCTGAGTGGGAGTTTCATTCACTACTCATCACGGCAGTAGTGTGAGGACGAGTAGGAGGTGTATTCACTACTCATCCCTTCAGTAGTGTGGGGCCCAGTATGACTTTCATTCACTACTCATCCCTGTAGTAGTGTGGGGCTGAGTGGGAGTTTCATTCACTACTCATCACGGCAGTAGTGTGGGGAAGAGTAGAAGGTGTATTCACTACTCATCACTGCAGTAGTGTGGGGCCGAGCGGGACTTTAATTCCCTACTCATCCCTGCAGTAGTGTGGGGCCAGTGGGACTTTCATCCACTACTCATGCCTGCAGTAGTGTGGGGCCGAGTGGGACTTTCATTCAGTACTCATTGCTGCAGTAGTGTGGGGCCGAGTGGGACTTTCATTCACTACTCATCCCTGCAGTAGTGTGGGGCTGAGTGGGACTTTCATTCACTACTCATCCCTGCAGTAGTGTGGGGCCAGCGGGACTTTCATTCACTACTCACCCCTGCAGTAGTGTGGGGCTGAAAGGGAGTTTCATTTACTACTCATCACGGCAGTAGTGTGGGGAAGAGTAGGAGGTGTATTCACTAATCATCACTGCAGTAGTGTGGGGCCGAGTGGGACTTTAATTCCCTACTCATCCCTGCAGTAGTGTGGGGCCAGTGGGACTTTCATTCACTACTCATCCCTGCAGTAGTGTGGGGCGAGGGGGATTTTCATTCACTACTCATCCCTTCAGTAGTGTGCGGCCCAGTGGGACTTTCATTCACTATTCGTCCTTGCAGTAGTGTGGGGCTGAGTGGGAGTTTCATACACTACTCGCCCCTGAAGTAGTGTGGGGCCCAGTGGGACTTTCATTCACTACTCATCCCTGCAGTAGTGTGGGGCCCAGTGGGACTTTCATTAACTACTCATCCCTGCAGTAGTGTGGGGCCCAGTGGGACTTTCATTCACAACTCATCCCTGCAGTAGTGTGGGGCTGAGTGGGAGTTTCATTCACTACTCATCACGGCAGTAGTGTGAGGACGAGTAGGAGGTGTATTCACTACTCATCCCTTCAGTAGTGTGGGGCCCAGTATGACTTTCATTCACTACTCATCCCTGTAGTAGTGTGGGGCTGAGTGGGAGTTTCATTCACTACTCATCACGGCAGTAGTGTGGGGAAGAGTAGAAGGTGTATTCACTACTCATCACTGCAGTAGTGTGGGGCCGAGCGGGACTTTAATTCCCTACTCATCCCTGCAGTAGTGTGGGGCCAGTGGGACTTTCATCCACTACTCATGCCTGCAGTAGTGTGGGGCCGAGTGGGACTTTCATTCAGTACTCATTGCTGCAGTAGTGTGGGGCCGAGTGGGACTTTCATTCACTACTCATCCCTGCAGTAGTGTGGGGCTGAGTGGGACTTTCATTCACTACTCATCCCTGCAGTAGTGTGGGGCCAGCGGGACTTTCATTCACTACTCACCCCTGCAGTAGTGTGGGGCTGAAAGGGAGTTTCATTTACTACTCATCACGGCAGTAGTGTGGGGAAGAGTAGGAGGTGTATTCACTAATCATCACTGCAGTAGTGTGGGGCCGAGTGGGACTTTAATTCCCTACTCATCCCTGCAGTAGTGTGGGGCCAGTGGGACTTTCATTCACTACTCATCCCTGCAGTAGTGTGGGGCGAGGGGGATTTTCATTCACTACTCATCCCTTCAGTAGTGTGGGGCCGAGTGGGACTTTCATTCACTACTCATCCCTGCAGTAGTGTGGGGCCAGTGGGACTTTCATTCACTACTCATCCCTGCAGTAGTGTGGCGCCAGTGGGACTTTCATTCACTACTCATCCCTGCAGTAGTGTGGGGCCAGTGGGACTTTCATTCACTACTCATCCCTGCAGTAGTGTGGGGCCGAGTGGGACTTTCATTCACTACTCATCCCTGCAGTAGTGTGGGGCCAGTGGGACTTTCATTCACTACTCATCCCTGCAGTATTGTGGGCCTGAGTGGGAGTTTCATTCACTACTCATCACGGCAGTAGTGTGGGGAAGAGTAGGAGGTGTATTCACTACTCATCACTGCAGTAGTGTGGGGCCGAGCGGGACTTTAATTCCCTACTCATCCCTGCAGTAGTGTGGGGCCAGTGGGACTTTCATTCACTACTCATCCCTGCAGTAGTGTGGGGCCGAGTGGGACTTTCATTCACTACTCATCCCTGCCGTAGTGTGGGGCCGAGTGGGACTTTCATCCACTACTCATCCCTGCAGTAGTGTGGGGCCGAGTGGGACTTTCATTCACTACTCATCCCTGCAGTAGTGTGCGGCCGAGTGGGTCTTTCATTCACTACTCATCCCTGCAGTAGTGTGGGGCTGAAAGGGAGTTTCATTTACTACTCATCACGGCAGTAGTGTGGGGAAGAGTAGGAGGTGTATTCACTAATCATCACTGCAGTAGTGTGGGGCCGAGTGGGACTTTAATTCCCTACTCATCCCTGCAGTAGTGTGGGGCCAGTGGGACTTTCATTCACTACTCATCCCTGCAGTAGTGTGGGGCGAGGGGGATTTTCATTCACTACTCATCCCTTCAGTAGTGTGGGGCCGAGTGGGACTTTCATTCACTACTCATCCCTGCAGTAGTGTGGGGCCAGTGGGACTTTCATTCACTACTCATCCCTGCAGTAGTGTGGCGCCAGTGGGACTTTCATTCACTACTCATCCCTGCAGTAGTGTGGGGCCAGTGGGACTTTCATTCACTACTCATCCCTGCAGTAGTGTGGGGCCGAGTGGGACTTTCATTCACTACTCATCCCTGCAGTAGTGTGGGGCCAGTGGGACTTTCATTCACTACTCATCCCTGCAGTATTGTGGGCCTGAGTGGGAGTTTCATTCACTACTCATCACGGCAGTAGTGTGGGGAAGAGTAGGAGGTGTATTCACTACTCATCACTGCAGTAGTGTGGGGCCGAGTGGGACTTTAATTTCCTACTCATCCCTGCAGTAGTGTGGGGCCAGTGGGACTTTCATTGACTACTCATCCCTGCAGTAGTGTGGGGCCGAGTGGGACTTTCATTCACTACTCATCCCTGCCGTAGTGTGGGGCCAGTGGGACTTTCATTCACTACTCATCCCTGCAGTAGTGTGGGGCCGAGTGGGACTTTCATTCACTACTCATCCCTGCAGTAGTGTGCGGCCGAGTGGGACTTTCATTCACTACTCATCCATGCATTAGTGTGGGGCCAGTGGGACTTTCATTCACTACTCATCCCTGCAGTAGTGTGGTGCAAGTGGGACTTTCATTCACTACTCATCCCTGCAGTAGTGTGGGGCCGAGTGGGACTTTCATTCACTAGTCATCCCTGCAGTAGTGTGGGGCCAGTGGGACTTTCATTCACTACTCATCCCTGCAGTAGTGTGGGGCCGAGTGGGACTTTCATTCACTACTCATCCCTGCAGTAGTGTGGGGCCAGTGGGACTTTCATTCACTACTCATCCCTGCAGTAGTGTTGGGCCGAGTGGGACTTTCATTCACTACTCATCCCTGCAGTAGTGTGAGGCCAGTGGGACTTTCATTCACTACTCATCCCTGCAGTAGTGTGGGGCCGGTGGGACTTTCATTCACTACTCATCCCTGCAGTAGTGTGGCGCCAGTGGGACTTTCATTCACTACTCATCCCTGAAGTAGGGTGGGGCCAGTGGGACTTTCATTCACTACTCATCCCTGCAGTAGTGTGGGGCCGAGTGGGACTTTCATTCACTACTCATCCCTGCAGTAGTGTGGGGCCGAGTGGGACTTTCATTCACTACTCATCCCTGCAGTAGTGTGGTGCAATTGGGACTTTCATTCACTACTCATCCCTGCAGTAGTGTGGGGCCGAGTGGGACTTTCATTCACTACTCATCCCTGCAGTAGTGTGGGGCCAGTGGGACTTTCATTCACTACTCATCCCTGCAGTAGTGTGGGGCCGAGTGGGACTTTCATTCACTACTCATCCCTGCAGTAGTGTGGGGCCAGTGGGACTTTCATTCACTACTCATCCCTGCAGTAGTCTGGGGCCAGTGGGACTTTCATTCACTACTCATCCCTGCAGTAGTGTGGGGCCAGTGGGACTTTCATTCACTACTCATCCCTGCAGTAGTCTGGGGCCAGTGGGACTTTCATTCACTACTCATCCCTGCAGTAGTGTGGCGCCAGTGGGACTTTCATTCACTACTCATCCCTGAAGTAGTGTGGGGCCAGTGGGACTTTCATTCTCTACTCATCCCTGCAGTAGTGTGGCACCAGTGGGACTTTCATTCACTACTCATCCCTGAAGTAGTGTGGGGCCAGTGGGACTTTCATTCACTACTCATCCCTGCAGTAGTGTGCCGCCAGTGGGACTTTCATTCACTACTCATCCATGCAGTAATGTGGGGCAGAGTGGGACTTTCATTCACTACTCATCCCTGCAGTAGTGTGGCACCAGTGGGACTTTCATTCACTACTCATCCCTGCAGTAGTGTGGGGCCAGTGGGACTTTCATTCACTACTCATCCCTGCAGTAGTGTGGCGCCAGTGGGACTTTCATTCACTACTCATCCATGCAGTAGTGTGGGGCAGAGTGGGACTTTCATTCACTACTCATCCCTGCAGTAGTGTGGCGCCAGTGGGACTTTCATTCACTACTCATCCATGCAGTAGTGTGGGGCAGAGTGGGACTTTCATTCACTACTCATCCCTGCAGTAGTGTGGCGCCAGTGGGACTTTCATTCACTACTCATCCATGCAGTAGTGTGGGGCAGAGTGGGACTTTCATTCACTACTCATCCCTGCAGTAGTGTGGCGCCAGTGGGACTTTCATTCACTACTCATCCCTGCAGTAGTGTGGGGCCAGTGGGATTTTCATTCACTACTCATCCATGCAGTAGTGTGGGGCAGAGTGGGACTTTCATTCACTACTCATCCCTGCAGTAGTGTGGCACCAGTGGGACTTTCATTCACTACTCATCGCTGCAGTAGTGTGGGGCCAGTGGGACTTTCATTCACTACTCATCCCTGCAGTAGTGTGGCGCCAGTGGGACTTTCATTCACTACTCATCCATGCAGTAGTGTGGGGCAGAGTGGGACTTTCATTCACTACTCATCCCTGCAGTAGTGTGGCACCAGTGGGACTTTCATTCACTACTCATCCCTGCAGTAGTGTGGGGCCAGTGGGACTTTCATTCACTACTCATCCCTGCAGTAGTGTGGGCCTGAGTGGGAGTTTCATTCACTACTCATCACGGCAGTAGTGTGGGGAAGAGTAGGAGGTGTATTCACTACTCATCACTGCAGTAGTGTGGGGCCGAGTGGGACTTTAATTCCCTACTCATCCCTGCAGTAGTGTGGGGCCAGTGGGACTTTCATTGACTACTCATCCCTGCAGTAGTGTGGGGCCGAGTGGGACTTTCATTCACTACTCATCCCTGCAGTAGTGTGGGGCCAGTGGGACTTTCATTCACTACTCATCCCTGCAGTAGTGTGGGGCCGAGTGGGACTTTCATTCACTACTCATCCCTGCAGTAGTGTGCGGCCGAGTGGGACTTTCATTCACTACTCATCCCTGCAGTAGTGTGTGGCCAGTGCGACTTTCATTCACTACTCATCCCTGCAGTAGTGTGGTGCAAGTGGGACTTTCATTCACTACTCCTCCCTGCAGTAGTGTGGGGCCGAGTGGGACTTTCATTCACTACTCATCCCTGCAGTAGTGTGGGGCCAGTGGGACTTTCATTCACTACTCATCCCTGCAGTAGTGTGGGGCCGAGTGGGACTTTCATTCACTACTCATCCCTGCAGTAGTGTGGGGCCAGTGGGACTTTCATTCACTACTCATCCCTGCAGTAGTGTGGGGCCAGTGGGACTTTCATTCACTACTCATCCCTGCAGTAGTGTGGCGCCAGTGGGACTTTCATTCACTACTCATCCCTGAAGTAGTGTGGGGCCAGTGGGACTTTCATTCACTACTCATCCCTGCAGTAGTGTGGGGCCGAGTGGGACTTTCATTCACTACTCATTCCTGCAGTAGTGTGGGGCCAGTGGGACTTTCATTCACCACTCATCCCTGCAGTAGTGTGGGGCCAGTGGGACTTTCATTCACTACTCATCTCTGCAGTAGTTTGTGCCCAGTGGGACTTTCATTCACTGCTCATCCCTGCAGTAGTGTGGGGCCTAGTGGGACTTCCATTCACTACTGGTCCCTGCAGTAGTGTGGGGCCAGTGGGACTTTCCTTCACTTCTCATCCCTGCAGTAGTTTAGGGCTGAGTGTGAGTTTCATTCACTACTCATCCCTGCAGTAGTTCAGGTCTGAGTGGGAGTTTCATTCACTAATCATCCCTGCAGTAGTGTGCGGCCCAGTGGGACTTTCATTCACTATTCGTCCTTGCAGTAGTGTGGGGCTGAGTGGGAGTTTCATACACTACTCGCCCCTGAAGTAGTGTGGGGCCCAGTGGGACTTTCATTCACTACTCATCCCTGCAGTAGTGTGGGGCCCAGTGGGACTTTCATGAACTACTCATCCCTGCAGTAGTGTGGGGCCCAGTGGGACTTTCATTCACAACTCATCCCTGCAGTAGTGTGGGGCTGAGTGGGAGTTTCATTCACTACTCATCACGGCAGTAGTGTGAGGACGAGTAGGAGGTGTATTCACTACTCATCCCTTCAGTAGTGTGGGGCCCAGTATGACTTTCATTCACTACTCATCCCTGCAGTAGTGTGGGGCTGAGTGGGAGTTTCATTCACTACTCATCATGGCAGTAGTGTGGGGAAGAGTAGAAGGTGTATTCACTACTCATCACTGCAGTAGTGTGGGGCCGAGCGGGACTTTAATTCCCTACTCATCCCTGCAGTAGTGTGGGGCCAGTGGGACTTTCATTCACTACTCATCCCTGCAGTAGTGTGGGGCCGAGTGGGACTTTCATTCAGTACTCATTGCTGCAGTAGTGTGGGGCCGAGTGGGACTTTCATTCACTACTCATCCCTGCAGTAGTGTGGGGCTGAGTGGGACTTTCATTCACTACTCATCCCTGCAGTAGTGTGGGGCCAGTGGGACTTTCATTCACTACTCATCCCTGCAGTAGTGTGGGGCTGAAAGGGAGTTTCATTTACTACTCATCACGGCAGTAGTGTGGGGAAGAGTAGGAGGAGTATTCACTAATCATCACTGCAGTAGTGTGGGGCCGAGTGGGACTTTAATTCCCTACTCATCCCTGCCGTAGTGTGGGGCCAGTGTGACTTTCATTCACTACTCATCCCTGCAGTAGTGTGGGGCGAGGGGGATTTTCATTCACTACTCATCCCTTCAGTAGTGTGGGGCCGAGTGGGACTTTCATTCACTACTCATCCCTGCAGTAGTGTGGGGCCAGTGGGACTTTCATTCACTACTCATCCCTGCAGTAGTGTGGCGCCAGTGGGACTTTCATTCACTACTCATCCCTGCAGTAGTGTGGGGCCAGTGGGACTTTCATTCACTACTCATCCCTGCAGTAGTGTGGGGCCGAGTGGGACTTTCATTCACTACTCATCCCTGCAGTAGTGTGGGGCCAGTGGGACTTTCATTCACTACTCATCCCTGCAGTATTGTGGGCCTGAGTGGGAGTTTCATTCACTACTCATCACGGCAGTAGTGTGGGGAAGAGTAGGAAGTGTATTCACTACTCATCACTGCAGTAGTGTGGGGCCGAGCGGGACTTTAATTCCCTACTCATCCCTGCAGTAGTGTGGGGCCAGTGGGACTTTCATTCACTACTCATCCCTGCAGTAGTGTGGGGCCGAGTGGGACTTTCATTCACTACTCATCCCTGCCGTAGTGTGGGGCCGAGTGGGACTTTCATTCACTACTCATCCCTGCAGTAGTGTGGGGCCGAGTGGGACTTTCATTCACTACTCATCCCTGCAGTAGTGTGCGGCCGAGTGGGACTTTCATTCACTACTCATCCCTGCAGTAGTGTGGGGCTGAAAGGGAGTTTCATTTACTACTCATCACGGCAGTAGTGTGGGGAAGAGTAGGAGGTGTATTCACTAATCATCACTGCAGTAGTGTGGGGCCGAGTGGGACTTTAATTCCCTACTCATCCCTGCAGTAGTGTGGGGCCAGTGGGACTTTCATTCCCTACTCATCCCTGCAGTAGTGTGGGGCGAGGGGGATTTTCATTCACTACTCATCCCTTCAGTAGTGTGGGGCCGAGTGGGACTTTCATTCACTACTCATCCCTGCAGTAGTGTGGGGCCAGTGGGACTTTCATTCACTACTCATCCCTGCAGTAGTGTGGCGCCAGTGGGACTTTCATTCACTACTCATCCCTGCAGTAGTGTGGGGCCAGTGGGACTTTCATTCACTACTCATCCCTGCAGTAGTGTGGGGCCGAGTGGGACTTTCATTCACTACTCATCCCTGCAGTAGTGTGGGGCCAGTGGGACTTTCATTCACTACTCATCCCTGCAGTATTGTGGGCCTGAGTGGGAGTTTCATTCACTACTCATCACGGCAGTAGTGTGGGGAAGAGTAGGAGGTGTATTCACTACTCATCACTGCAGTAGTGTGGGGCCAAGTGGGACTTTAATTCCCTACTCATCCCTGCAGTAGTGTGGGGCCAGTGGGACTTTCATTGACTACTCATCCCTGCAGTAGTGTGGGGCCGAGTGGGACTTTCATTCACTACTCATCCCTGCCGTAGTGTGGGGCCAGTGGGACTTTCATTCACTACTCATCCCTGCAGTAGTGTGGGGCCGAGTGGGACTTTCATTCACTACTCATCCCTGCAGTAGTGTGCGGCCGAGTGGGACTTTCATTCACTACTCATCCATGCAGTAGTGTGGGGCCAGTGGGACTTTCATTCACTACTCATCCCTGCAGTAGTGTGGTGCAAGTGGGACTTTCATTCACTACTCATCCCTGCAGTAGTGTGGGGCCGAGTGGGACTTTCATTCACTACTCATCCCTGCAGTAGTGTGGGGCCAGTGGGACTTTCATTCACTACTCATCCCTGCAGTAGTGTGGGGCCGAGTGGGACTTTCATTCACTACTCATCCCTGCAGTAGTGTGGGGCCGGTGGGACTTTCATTCACTACTCATCCCTGCAGTAGGGTGGGGCCGGTGGGACTTTCATTCACTACTCATCCCTGCAGTAGTGTGGCGCCAGTGGGACTTTCATTCACTACTCATCCCTGAAGTAGGGTGGGGCCAGTGGGACTTTCATTCACTACTCATCCCTGCAGTAGTGTGGGGCCGAGTGGGACTTTCATTCACTACTCATCCCTGCAGTAGTGTGGGGCCGAGTGGGACTTTCATTCACTACTCATCCCTGCAGTAGTGTGGTGCAAGTGGGACTTTCATTCACTACTCATCCCTGCAGTAGTGTGGGGCCGAGTGGGACTTTCATTCACTACTCATCCCTGCAGTAGTGTGGGGCCAGTGGGACTTTCATTCACTACTCATCCCTGCAGTAGTGTGGGGCCGAGTGGGACTTTCATTCACTACTCATCCCTGCAGTAGTGTGGGGCCAGTGGGACTTTCATTCACTACTCATCCCTGCAGTAGTCTGGGGCCAGTGGGACTTTCATTCACTACTCATCCCTGCAGTAGTATGGGGCCAGTGGGACTTTCATTCACTACTCATCCCTGCAGTAGTCTGGGGCCAGTGGGACTTTCATTCACTACTCATCCCTGCAGTAGTGTGGCGCCAGTGGGACTTTCATTCACTACTCATCCCTGAAGTAGTGTGGGGCCAGTGGGACTTTCATTCACTACTCATCCCTGCAGTAGTGTGGCGCCAGTGGGACTTTCATTCACTACTCATCCATGCAGTAGTGTGGGGCAGAGTGGGACTTTCATTCACTACTCATCCCTACAGTAGTGTGGCGCCAGTGGGACTTTCATTCACTTCTCATCCCTGCAGTAGTGTGGGGCCAGTGGGACTTTCATTCACTACTCATCCCTGCAGTAGTGTGGCGCCAGTGGGACTTTCATTCACTACTCATCCATGCAGTAGTGTGGGGCAGAGTGGGACTTTTATTCACTACTCATCCCTGCAGTAGTGTGGCGCCAGTGGGACTTTCATTCACTACTCATCCCTGCAGTAGTGTGGGGCCAGTGGGATTTTCATTCACTACTCATCCATGCAGTAGTGTGGGGCAGAGTGGGACTTTCATTCACTACTCATCCCTGCAGTAGTGTGGGGCCAGTGGGACTTTCATTCACTACTCATCCCTGCAGTAGTGTGGGGCCGAGTGGGACTTTCATTCACTACTCATCCCTGCAGTAGTGTGGGGCCAGTGGGACTTTCATTCACTACTCATCCCTGCAGTATTGAGGGCCTGAGTGGGAATTTCATTCACTACTCATCACGGCAGTAGTGTGGGGAAGAGTAGGAGGTGTATTCACTACTCATCACTGCAGTAGTGTGGGGCCGAGTGGGACTTTAATTCCCTACTCATCCCTGCAGTAGTGTGGGGCCAGTGGGACTTTCATTGACTACTCATCCCTGCAGTAGTGTGGGGCCGAGTCGGACTTTCATTCACTACTCATCCCTGCCGTAGTGTGGGGCCAGTGGGACTTTCATTCACTACTCATCCCTGCAGTAGTGTGGGGCCGAGTGGGACTTTCATTCACTACTCATCCCTGCAGTAGTGTGCGGCTGAGTGGGACTTTCATTCACTACTCATCCATGCAGTAGTGTGGGGCCAGTGGGACTTTCATTCACTGCTCATCCCTGCAGTAGTGTGGTGCAAGTGGGACTTTCATTCACTACTCATCCCTGCAGTAGTGTGGGGCCGAGTGGGACTTTCATTCACTACTCATCCCTGCAGTAGTGTGGGGCCAGTGGGACTTTCATTCACTACTCATCCCTGCAGTAGTGTGGGGCCGAGTGGGACTTTCATTCACTACTCATCCCTGCAGTAGTGTGGGGCCGGTGGGACTTTCATTCACTACTCATCCCTGCAGTAGGGTGGGGCCGGTGGGACTTTCATTCACTACTCATCCCTGCAGTAGTGTGGCGCCAGTGGGACTTTCATTCACTACTCATCCCTGAAGTAGGGTGGGGCCAGTGGGACTTTCATTCACTACTCATCCCTGCAGTAGTGTGGGGCCGAGTGGGACTTTCATTCACTACTCATCCCTGCAGTAGTGTGGGGCCGAGTGGGACTTTCATTCACTACTCATCCCTGAAGTAGTGTGGGGCCAGTGGGACTTTCATTCACTACGCATCCCTGCAGTAGTGTGGCACCAGTGGGACTTTCATTCACTACTCATCCCTGCAGTAGTGTGGGGCCAGTGGGACTTTCATTCACTACTCATCCCTGCAGTAGTGTGGCGCCAGTGGGACTTTTATTCACTACTCATCCATGCAGTAGTGTGGGGCAGAGTGGGACTTTCATTCACTACTCATCCCTGCAGTAGTGTGGCGCCAGTGGGACTTTCATTCACTTCTCATCCCTGCAGTAGTGTGGGGCCAGTGGGACTTTCATTCACTACTCATCCCTGCAGTAGTGTGGCGCCAGTGGGACTTTCATTCACTACTCATCCATGCAGTAGTGTGGGGCAGAGTGGGACTTTTATTCACTACTCATCCCTGCAGTAGTGTGGCGCCAGTGGGACTTTCATTCACTACTCATCCCTGCAGTAGTGTGGGGCCAGTGGGATTTTCATTCACTACTCATCCATGCAGTAGTGTGGGGCAGAGTGGGACTTTCATTCACTACTCATCCTTGCAGTAGTGTGGCACCAGTGGGACTTTCATTCACTACTCATCCCTGCAGTAGTGTGGGGCCAGTGGGACTTTCATTCACTACTCATCCCTGCAGTAGTGTGGCGCCAGTGGGACTTTCATTCACTACTCATCCATGCAGTAGTGTGGGGCAGAGTGGGACTTTCATTCACTACTCATCCCTGCAGTAGTGTGGCGCCAGTGGGACTTTCATTCACTACTCATCCATGCAGTAGTGTGGGGCAGAGTGGGATTTTCATTCACTACTCATCCCTGCAGTAGTGTGGGGCAGAGTGGGACTTTCATTCACTACTCATCCCTGCAGTAGTGTGGGGCCAGTGGGATTTTCATTCACTACTCATCCATGCAGTAGTGTGGGGCAGAGTGGGACTTTCATTCACTACTCATCCCTGCAGTAGTGTGGCACCAGTGGGACTTTCATTCACTACTCATCCCTGCAGTAGTGTGGGGCCAGTGGGACTTTCATTCACTACTCATCCCTGCAGTAGTGTGGCGCCAGTGGGACTTTCATTCACTACTCATCCATGCAGTAGTGTGGGGCCAGTGGGACTTTCATTCACTACTCATCCCTGCAGTAGTGTGGCGCCAGTGGGACTTTCATTCACTACTCATCCATGCAGTAGTGTGGGGCAGAGTGGGACTTTCATTCACTACTCATCCCTGCAGTAGTGTGGGGCAGAGTGGGACTTTCATTCACTACTCATCCCTGCAGTAGTGTGGCACCAGTGGGACTTTCATTCACTACTCATCCCTGCAGTAGTGTGGGGCCAGTGGGACTTTCATTCACTACTCATCCCTGCAGTAGTGTGGCGCCAGTGGGACTTTCATTCACTACTCATCCATGCAGTAGTGTGGGGCAGAGTGGGACTTTCATTCACTACTCATCCCTGCAGTAGTGTGGCGCCAGTGGGACTTTCATTCAAAACTCATCCATGCAGTAGTGTGGGGCAGAGTGGGATTTTCATTCACTACTCATCCCTGCAGTAGTGTGGGGCAGAGTGGGACTTTCATTCACTACTCATCCCTGCAGTAGTGTGGGGCCAGTGGGATTTTCATTCACTACTCATCCATGCAGTAGTGTGGGGGCAGAGTGGGACTTTCATTCACTACTCATCCCTGCAGTAGTGTGGCACCAGTGGGACTTTCATTCACTACTCATCCCTGCAGTAGTGTGGGGCCAGTGGGACTTTCATTCACTACTCATCCCTGCAGTAGTGTGGCGCCAGTGGGACTTTCATTCACTACTCATCCATGCAGTAGTGTGGGGCCAGTGGGACTTTCATTCACTACTCATCCCTGCAGTAGTGTGGCGCCAGTGGGACTTTCATTCACTACTCATCCCTGCAGTAGTGTGGCGCCAGTGGGACTTTCATTCACTACTCATCCATGCAGTAGTGTGGGGCAGAGTGGGACTTTCATTCACTACTCATCCCTGCAGTAGTGTGGCACCAGTGGGACTTTCATTCACTACTCATCCCTGCAGTAGTGTGGGGCCAGTGGGACTTTCATTCACTACTCATCCCTGCAGTAGTGTGGGGCCAGTGGGACTTTCATTCACTACTCATCCCTGCAGTAGTGTGGCGCCAGTGGGACTTTCATTCACTACTCATCCCTGCAGTAGTGTGGGGCCAGTGGGATTTTCATTCACTACTCATCCATGCAGTAGTGTGGGGCAGAGTGGGACTTTCATTCACTACTCATCCCTGCAGTAGTGTGGCACCAGTGGGACTTTCATTCACTACTCATCCCTGCAGTAGTGTGGGGCCAGTGGGACTTTCATTCACTACTCATCCCTGCAGTAGTGTGGCGCCAGTGGGACTTTCATTCACTACTCATCCATGCAGTAGTGTGGGGCAGAGTGGGACTTTCATTCACTACTCATCCCTGCAGTAGTGTGGGGCCAGTGGGACTTTCATTCACTACTCATCCCTGCAGCAGTGTGGGTCCAGTGGGACTTTCATTCACTACTCATCCCTGCAGTAGTGTGGCGCCAGTGGGACTTTCATTCACTACTCATCCCTGCAGTAGTGTGGGGCCAGTGGGATTTTCATTCACTACTCATCCATGCAGTAGTGTGGGGCAGAGTGGGACTTTCATTCATTACTCATCCCTGCAGTAGTGTGGGGCCAGTGGGACTTTCATTCACTACTCATCCCTGCAGTAGTGTGGGGCCAGTGGGACTTTCATTCACTACTCATCCATGCAGTAGTGTGGGGGCAGAGTGGGACTTTCATTCACTACTCATCCCTGCAGTAGTGTGGCACCAGTGGGACTTTCATTCACTACTCATCCCTGCAGTAGTGTGGGGCCAGTGGGACTTTCATTCACCACTCATCCCTGCAGTAGTGTGGCGCCAGTGGGACTTTCATTCACTACTCATCCCTGCAGTAGTGTGGGGCCAGTGGGACTTTCATTCACTACTCATCCCTGCAGTAGTGTGGGGCCAGTGGGACTTTCATTCACTACTCATCCCTGCAGTAGTGTGGCGCCAGTGGGACTTTCATTCACTACTCATCCCTGCAGTAGTGTGGGGCCAGTGGGATTTTCATTCACTACTCATCCATGCAGTAGTGTGGGGCAGAGTGGGACTTTCATTCACTACTCATCCCTGCAGTAGTGGCTTTCATTCACTACTCGTCCCTGCAGTAGTGTGGGGCAGAGTGGGGCTTTCATTCACTACTCGTCCCTGCAGTAGTGTGGGGCAGAGTGGGGCTTTCATTCACTACTCGTCCCTGCAGTAGTGTGGGGCTTTCATTCACTACTCGTCCCTGCAGTAGTGTGGGGCAGAGTGGGGCTTTCATTCACTACTCATCCCTGCAGTAGTGTGGGGCAGAGTGGGGCTTTCATTCACTACTCATCCCTGCAGTAGTGTGGCGCCAGTGGGACTTTCATTCACTACTCATCCCTGCAGTAGTGTGGGGCAGAGTGGGGCTTTCATTCACTACTCATCCCTGCAGTAGTGTGGGGCCAGTGGGGCTTTCATTCACTACTCATCCCTGCAGTAGTGTGGGGCAGAGTGGGGCTTTCATTCACTACTCATCCCTGCAGTAGTGTGGGGCAGAGTGGGGCTTTCATTCACTACTCATCCCTGCAGTAGTGTGGGGCCAGTGGGGCTTTCATTCACTACTCATCCCTGCAGTAGTGTTGGGCCAGTGGGGCTTTCATTCACTACTCATCCCTGCAGTAGTGTGGGGCCAGTGGGGCTTTCATTCACTACTCATCCCTGCAGTAGTGTGGGGCCAGTGGGGCTTTCATTCACTACTCATCCCTGCAGTAGTGTGGGGCCAGTGGGGCTTTCATTCACTACTCATCCCTGCAGTAGTGTGGGGCAGAGTGGGGCTTTCATTCACTACTCATCCCTGCAGTAGTGTGGGGCCAGTGGGGCTTTCATTCACTACTCACCCCTGCAGTAGTGTGGGGCAGAGTGGGGCTTTCATTCACTACTCATCCCTGCAGTAGTGTGGGGCAGAGTGGGGCTTTCATTCACTACTCATCCCTGCAGTAGTGTGGGGCCAGTGGGGCTTTCATTCACTACTCATCCCTGCAGTAGTGTGGGGCAGAGTGGGGCTTTCATTCACTACTCATCCCTGCAGTAGTGTGGGGCAGAGTGGGGCTTTCATTCACTACTCATCCCTGCAGTAGTGTGGGGCCCGTGGGGCTTTCATTCACTACTCTTCCCTGCAGTAGTGTGGGGCAGCGTGGGGCTTTCATTCACTACTCATCCCTGCAGTAGTGTGGGGCAGAGTGGGGCTTTCATTCACTACTCATCCCTGCAGTAGTGTGGGGCCAGTGGGGCTTTCATTCACTACTCATCCCTGCAGTAGTGTGGGGCAGAGTGGGGCTTTCATTCACTACTCATCCCTGCAGTAGTGTGGGGCAGAGTGGGGCTTTCATTCACTACTCATCCCTGCAGTAGTGTGGGGCAGAGTGGGGCTTTCATTCACTACTCATCCCTGCAGTAGTGTGGGGCAGAGTGGGGCTTTCATTCACTACTCATCCCTGCAGTAGTGTGGGGCGAGTGGGGCTTTCATTCACTACTCATCCCTGCAGTAGTGTGGGGCCAGTGGGGCTTTCATTCACTACTCATCCCTGCAGTAGTGTGGGGCCAGTGGGGCTTTCATTCACTACTCATCCCTGCAGTAGTGTGGGGCAGAGTGGGGCTTTCATTCACTACTCATCCCTGCAGTAGTGTGGGGCAGAGTGGGGCTTTCATTCACTACTCATCCCTGCAGTAGTGTGGGGCAGAGTGGGGCTTTCATTCACTACTCATCCCTGCAGTAGTGTGGGGCCAGTGGGGCTTTCATTCACTACTCATCCCTGCAGTAGTGTGGGGCAGAGTGGGGCTTTCATTCACTACTCATCCCTGCAGTAGTGTGGGGCAGAGTGGGGCTTTCATTCACTACTCATCCCTGCAGTAGTGTGGGGCCAGTGGGGCTTTCATTCCCTACTCATCCCTGCAGTAGTGTCAGAGTGGGGCTTTCATTCACTACTCATCCCTGCAGTAGTGTGGGGCCAGTGGGGCTTTCATTCACTACTCATCCCTGCAGTAGTGTGGGGCAGAGTGGGGCTTTCATTCACTACTCATCCCTGCAGTAGTGTGGGGCCAGTGGGGCTTTCATTCACTACTCATCCCTGCAGTAGTGTGGGGCAGAGTGGGGCTTTCATTCACTACTCATCCCTGCAGTAGTGTGGGGCAGAGTGGGGCTTTCATTCACTACTCATCCCTGCAGTAGTGTGGGGCCAGTGGGGCTTTCATTCACTACTCATCCCTGCAGTAGTGTGGGGCAGAGTGGGGCTTTCATTCACTACTCATCCCTGCAGTAGTGTGGGGCAGAGTGGGGCTTTCATTCACTACTCATCCCTGCAGTAGTGTGGGGCAGAGTGGGGCTTTCATTCACTACTCATCCCTGCAGTAGTGTGGGGCAGAGTGGGGCTTTCATTCACTACTCATCCCTGCAGTAGTGTGGGGCAGAGTGGGGCTTTCATTCACTACTCATCCCTGCAGTAGTGTGGGGCCAGTGGGGCTTTCATTCACTACTCATCCCTGCAGTAGTGTGGGGCAGAGTGGGGCTTTCATTCACTACTCATCCCTGCAGTAGTGTGGGGCAGAGTGGGGCTTTCATTCACTACTCATCCCTGCAGTAGTGTGGGGCAGAGTGGGGCTTTCATTCACTACTCATCCCTGCAGTAGTGTGGGGCCAGTGGGGCTTTCATTCACTACTCATCCCTGCAGTAGTGTGGGGCCAGTGGGGCTTTCATTCACTACTCATCCCTGCAGTAGTGTGGGGCAGAGTGGGGCTTTCATTCACTACTCATCCCTGCAGTAGTGTGGGGCAGAGTGGGGCTTTCATTCACTACTCATCCCTGCAGTAGTGTGGGGCCAGTGGGGCTTTCATTCACTACTCATCCCTGCAGTAGTGTGGGGCAGAGTGGGGCTTTCATTCACTACTCATCCCTGCAGTAGTGTGGGGCCAGCGGGGCTTTCATTCACTACTCATCCCTGCAGTAGTGTGGGGCCAGCGGGGCTTTCATTCACTACTCATCCCTGCAGTAGTGTGGGGCCAGTGGGGCTTTCATTCACTACTCATCCCTGCAGTAGTGTGGGGCAGAGTGGGGCTTTCATTCACTACTCATCCCTGCAGTAGTGTGGGGCAGAGTGGGGCTTTCATTCACTACTCATCCCTGCAGTAGTGTGGGGCAGAGTGGGGCTTTCATTCACTACTCATCCCTGCAGTAGTGTGGGGCAGAGTGGGGCTTTCATTCACTACTCATCCCTGCAGTAGTGTGGGGAAGGTGGGGCTTTCATTCACTACTCATCCCTGCAGTAGTGTGGGGCAGAGTGGGGCTTTCATCCACTACTCATCCCTGCAGTAGTGTGGGGCAGAGTGGGGCTTTCATTCACTACTCATCCCTGCAGTAGTGTGGGGCAGAGTGGGGCTTTCATTCACTACTCATCCCTGCAGTAGTGTGGGGCCAGTGGGGCTTTCATTCACTACTCATCCCTGCAGTAGTGTGGGGCAGAGTGGGGCTTTCATTCACTACTCATCCCTGCAGTAGTGTGGGGCAGAGTGGGGCTTTCATTCACTACTCATCCCTGCAGTAGTGTGGGGCCAGTGGGGCTTTCATTCACTACTCGTCCCTGCAGTAGTGTGGGGCCAGTGGGGCTTTCATTCACTACTCGTCCCTGCAGTAGTGTGGGGCAGAGTGGGGCTTTCATTCACTACTCGTCCCTGCAGTAGTGTGGGGCCAGTGGGGCTTTCATTCACTACTCGTCCCTGCAGTAGTGTGGGGCCAGTGGGGCTTTCATTCACTACTCGTCCCTGCAGTAGTGTGGGGCAGAGTGGGGCTTTCATTCACTACTCGTCCCTGCAGTAGTGTGGGGCAGAGTGGGGCTTTCATTCACTACTCGTCCCTGCAGTAGTGTGGGGCAGAGTGGGGCTTTCATTCACTACTCGTCCCTGCAGTAGTGTGGGGCAGAGTGGGGCTTTCATTCACTACTCGTCCCTGCAGTAGTGTGGGGCAGAGTGGGGCTTTCATTCACTACTCGTCCCTGCAGTAGTGTGGGGCAGAGTGGGGCTTTCATTCACTACTCGTCCCTGCAGTAGTGTGGGGCAGAGTGGGGCTTTCATTCACTACTCGTCCCTGCAGTAGTGTGGGGCCAGTGGGGCTTTCATTCACTACTCATCCCTGCAGTAGTGTGGGGCAGAGTGGGGCTTTCATTCACTACTCATCCCTGCAGTAGTGTGGGGCAGAGTGGGGCTTTCATTCACTACTCATCCCTGCAGTAGTGTGGGGCCAGTGGGGCTTTCATTCACTACTCATCCCTGCAGTAGTGTGGGGCCAGTGGGGCTTTCATTCACTACTCATCCCTGCAGTAGTGTGGGGCAGAGTGGGGCTTTCATTCACTACTCATCCCTGCAGTAGTGTGGGGCAGAGTGGGGCTTTCATTCACTACTCATCCCTGCAGTAGTGTGGGGCAGGTGGGGCTTTCATTCACTACTCATCCCTGCAGTAGTGTGGGGCAGAGTGGGGCTTTCATCCACTACTCATCCCTGCAGTAGTGTGGGGCAGAGTGGGGCTTTCATTCACTACTCATCCCTGCAGTAGTGTGGGGCAGAGTGGGGCTTTCATTCACTACTCATCCCTGCAGTAGTGTGGGGCCAGTGGGGCTTTCATTCACTACTCATCCCTGCAGTAGTGTGGGGCAGAGTGGGGCTTTCATTCACTACTCATCCCTGCAGTAGTGTGGGGCCAGTGGGGCTTTCATTCACTACTCATCCCTGCAGTAGTGTGGGGCAGAGTGGGGCTTTCATTCACTACTCGTCCCTACACTGCTGCAGAGGAGTAGTTATTTCTATTAAGGATCAGGAATATTGCGCATTATGCATTTTTTGTTTATTTTTAAAAAAAGCTCCACATTAAGGCGAGCCCTTTTCGAACGCAAAATGCGATAGTGGGTCCGCGGACCCGGCCTTGCGTGCGCCGCCCCCCATCTTTCATCGGGTATTTGAGGGAAAGGTCTGTACAGGGTCCCCTGGGCGAGATCTATTGTTTTTTTCTTAGTATTTAAAAAAGACCCCTTCCCCTCACACGTCTCCATCCCCCGCTCGCCCCCCCCCCCTCTCTCCCCCGAAGCCCCCCTTGCTTGGCCTGAGGAAATCCCTCTTCTCTCAGTGCCACCCATTCCAGGGGGCTGATCGTTTGCTATTCGTGGTGATGGGTTTGGGGGCGGGGGTGTGATCTGTGGCAGTCTCCAGTAACATACTTGCAAGGGGAATCAAGAACAGCCCCCCTTTACACCAAGGGGTAAAAGAGCGGTATAGGGAGTGGGGGCTTTATGCGGGCACTCACTCAGAAGCACCCGCATTACTGGGGGGGGGGGGTGTAGGGACCGTGAATGAGCGCCTGTTGGCGGGACTTGCCCTGGGTGGCGCCGCGCACGTGCACCCGCCAGAGACCACCACCACCGTGTGCACACTTTACACACTGGAGCGGTGCCAAGTGAAACTAAACGGGGCACGGCCCATGCTTGGAAAATATAGAAGTGGGCAAAGAAAGTACCTAGGTGGCACCGCGCGAGCTGAGGGTACAGCCGCGAACAGGGCTGGGGGATAGGGGCGAAAACACAAGAGGAGGAAAGCCTGGGGGCCTGCGGGCCCGTGCACAGGACACACATGCGGTGCAGAGGGGTCGCGGCACATTGTACACAAGGGTGAAAGGGCACTGGGTGTGAAGAAAGGCGCGGGGTGTACTTAGGAGCGTCTGCATTAGTATAAACGGGCCACCGCGTAAGGGGCATACATGGTAAAAAAAAAAAAACGGGGTGACCTCATGGGTACCCCATACACACACGGGCCCGCGGCACGAACAGGGGATACACACAGGGTCCAAACAGAGCGCTCACAGCCATGGCACTAAGGAGGGCAAGAGCAGGGGGCTCCCCCTGGGCAGAGCACATGAAACCGGGCAAACTCCCAAAGCAGCCACCGCGCTGCTGGGGCGGGGCTCACACAGTCAAACATGTTATTATTTATTTATTTTTTATTTTGAAATTTGTATAGCGAACAAAACCCAGAGGCATCTTTAAGTACTGATGCTTTCAAAGGGACGTTCACGAGAAATTCTCGAAATAGTGTCCAAGATTTGTTTTAACATTATTTCACGTAATATCTAAATATTCCAAAATTATATGACTAATCGCGTTATAGGAGGCCTGCGTCGCCCCTCCCCTCACCTGTTCTGACCACCCAGAACCCGTTCACAGGGTAACGTCGCGTCATGGGGGGGAGGGGGGATCAGTGGGGAGGGGGGCGGCAGGGATTCGCTATTTGTCATCCTGTGCTGTGATTGGCTGATTGCACAGGTGCCCAACCAGAAGTCCTCGCCCGAGAGGGAGGGGCGGCGGGGTCCTTTTTGGTCCCAGGTACAAATGAAACCCTATTCCGGCTTCCATGGGTGAGAAAGACCCCGCAGGCACAGCCCTACCCATCCCAGCACACCCCGAGGACAGCCCGAGAAAGGCCAGAACGATGCCCATGGCAGGACGGCCTGCCCCCGCGCTCTGACCAGGCGAGACCGTCCGGAGTCCGCGGAGTATCCACCGGACTGGAACCCGAGGTCACAGCTCCGGCCGAGAGGTAAGGACATGTCGCGTTCTGCCAGCCTCGAAATGAGCGACGCCAAAAGTGAGAGGTTCACTGCAAAGTTGGGTTTGTTGAGTTTCGCTGATAGGCGCACGCCAAGCCTGTTCCGTTCACTCGTGCTTTATAGCGCCTAGATTGGAACCGCTCACAACCGTTGCCAATGGCCACCACTGTTGGCCGGAATGTACACGTATGAGCATTCAGTCCCCTCACAGCGACGACCAGGCTTGTCCCCTGGACTCCAGCTTTCTGTGCACGTTGGCCACGGAAGAGCCCGGGAACCATCCCTGCTGCCCTGGCCTCCCTAGCCCCGCCCTCCGGTGCTCGCAGCGCGCCGTCCCACGCCCGTTATGCCCCGTCACTTTCAATCGTGCGTATTCACTACAGAGGAATTTTCCGCCCAGCGCCACCGTGCACCATTTCTACCCGCTATACAGCCCGATTCATGGATTTTTTTGCACGGTTCAAAGTGACTTTGCACTGGCGACACAAACCCTGATTCGTGGAACTGTGTGTTTTTGCAGTGCAAAGTTAATTTGCACTGCAAAAATACACGTTGCACATTTCCGTCAATCAGGGTTTGTGTCGGCAGTGCAAAATCACTTTGAAGCGTGCAAAATAGTCCGTGAACCGAGCACATGGAGTATGCCAGGTCTATCCATCACTGCACGGATTGGAGCCCTGCCCCTGGCACCCCCCCAACCCCCGTGTCGGACACGTCCTGCGCGCATCGCCAGGTGGGCACCGGAGGAGTTTCCGAGTTACGAGGATAGGATTATATTGGCGAGGCTATCGCGCACAATCTACACTACTATAAAAGCAGGCGCTCCTATGTGGCTGCGTTGTGATTTTTTTTTTCTCGATGTCACCTGATCCATTTTTGATTCCTTCCCGTGTCCCCCCTAAAGACTCTGCCTGGCACCGTGCCCGGGTCGGGCTGGACTGTATGGCTCTGGCGCGATACATTCCCGACCCTTGCCCACAGACGTCCGATATCTCGACTCCTTCCCAAGCTCCCAGCCTGTGCTGTGCCAACAGCATTAAGACATTGACATGCCTCGCCCAGTGATGCCAGTTTTAGTACCCACATGCATCACCCTGCAAGCTTCCCCGGTGCCCAGTGATGCCAGTGTTAGTACCCACATGCATCACCCTGAAAGCTTCCGCGGTGCCCAGTGATGCCATTTTTAGTACCCACAAGCATCACCCTGCAAGCACCCACATGCATCACCCTGCAAGCTTCCCCTGTGTCCAGTGATGCCAGTTTCAGCACCCACATGCATCACCCTGCAAGCACCCACATGCATCACCCTGCAAGCTTCCCCGGTGCCCACTGATGCCAGTTTTAGTACCCACATGCATCCCCCTGCAAGCTACCCCGGTGCCCAGTGATGCCAGTTTTAGTACCCACGTGCATCCCCCTGCAAGCCTCCCCGGTGCCCAGTGATGCCAGCTTTAGTACCCACATGCATTACCCTGCAAGCTTCCCCGGTGCCCACTGATGCCAGTGTTAGTACCCACATGCATCACCCTGCAAGCTTGCCCAGTGATGCCAGTTTTAGTATCCACATGCATCCCCCTGCAAGCTACCCCGGTGCCCAGTGATGCCAGTTTTAGTACCCACATATATCACCCTGAAAGCTTCCCGGTGCCCAGTGATGCCAGTTTTAGTACCCACATGCATCACCCTGAAAGCTTCCCGGTGCCCAGTGATGCCAGTTCCAGCACCCACATGCATCACCCTGCAAGCACCCACATGCATCACCCTGCAAGCCTCCCCGGTGCCCACTGATGCCAGTGTTAGTACCCACATGCATCACCCTGCAAGATTCCCCAGTGCCCAGTGATGCCAGTGTTAGTACCCACATGCATCACCCTGCAAGCTTACCCGGTGCACAGTGATGCCAGTTTTAGTACCCACATGCATCCCCCTGCAAGCCTCCCCGGTGCCCAGTGATGCCAGTTTTAGTACCCACATGCATCACCCTGCAAGCTTCCCAGTGCCCAGGGATGCCAGTTTTAGTACAACCCACAAGCATCTCCCTGAAAGTCACCAGGTTGGGGGTGTCATAGGGTGTGTGCCATGCGCGCCACGAGATTGAGCTGGCCGGGCGTAACCCCTTCCCCCCACAATTTGAGCGGACGGGCGGGGCCTTTAGTAACTCAGAGAGGGAAGAGAAGCCTTTCCTGAAAGCAGCAGGTTTAAAGTGTTACTGTGCTCCTGCAGAACGCTACGTCACGGCACTGCCTCACAACAACGAAATGCACACCCCAGCCCCCTCCCCACGGATGCAAGCGAGCATATAGCAACCTTGTGTGTTCCTTCACATCCAGGGGAGGGGGCTGATGTGCCCACTTGCTTTCTGTTAGAGGCGAGCAAAGCCTTTTCTGAAACTAGCAGCGTGAAAGGGGGTTGCGTGTTAGCTCATTATGCATGTGTGCAAGGAGTGTGTATACAATGTGTGTGTGTGAATGAGTGTGTGCGAATGAGTGAGTGTATGATGTATGCAGGGGCTGGGTGCGCATGTACACGAGCGAGTGTATGGTCAATGGGATGTTTAAATGAGTGAGTGCATGTGTAATTGTGTGAGTGTGTATATTTATGTGCGCACTTCTGTGTAATGCTATCCTGAGGAGCTAATTCTGGCGGGTAGAGGATGGGGGTGCAGTGGTTGGTAGGAGCAGTACGGGCAGGGAAAGAGGGATAGGATATATTGGCTCCCCGCCAGACAAGCCTGGGGGTAAAACAGTGGGGGCGGAGCCTCTAAGTTTGCCTCGGCCTGTTTCTAAAGTTGGCACGCCCATAACTCGTTAGCCCCCCCCCCTCCCGAAATGTAGGTTTGGTTGCACTCCTGGTGTGTCATCGGGCTGTTTTGGGGTGTAGGTTTCAGCAGACCATACGTCTTTAGCTGAGAAATGGTGATCATAGGATGTGTGCCTACACTTTTGTGTACTGCCCCACCCCCACCTGTGAGTGAGCATAGTTTTGCTGTGACCCCCAGATGCCACGTCTGCGTATATTCTGTATTGGACGCAGTCCCCTGTTTTGAAGAGGCTCGCGCCTCCTCAGGCCGTCCCTCTGGCCCCCCTAGGGGGTGCAGCCTCACAGTTTGAAGACCACTGCCAGAGTGTGGGAGATCACTGGGTGTGGATGTAATGTGCCATCATGCTGTCTTCTGGCATGGGTTTCTGTGTGCCAGAGCCGGTTGCATTCATGCAGGTTAGTCTAGGTGACATGATGAGGTGGCAGGAGCTATCAGTAGAGTTTGGGGCGTGTATTTGGTGGCTCTGTGCTTTTTTTGTGCATTTTGCGGGTAGACCAAAAGGCAGGTGGAATGTGTTTGCGTAGATTCGCTTGGGGGGTCAGGGCGAGATGGGGGGTTAGATTTTAGTCACAAAAAAGTGCATACCTTTTATATCTAGATCAAACAAACATTAGAACATGTCTGCTCCAGTTTTCAAAAAACCCCTTATAAAAACGTTTCTACATGGTTGACAAATTCCCCTGACGCCGAATAAAAATCGATGTTCCATGTAAAAAAAAACAGAAAATATGCACGGTTTTAATGAGATAATCAATTTAATGTGATGCAGAGTTTGAATTATACTCATACACTTCTTGTATGGGCAACTGCAAACCCTCACTTTCCCATCGGGGTCCTGAAAGTAGGACATGTAGTATTCATTATCCTCTGACAAGATTCTACATTTCCTTTATTAGAATTTCTCTGGGATTTGCACTCCTATAGGTCCTCTTAGACTTTTTTTAAAGGTGCCATTATCATAAATCCTAATGGCCGGATGATGTTTTTCACTATGAATATCCTGGACACGTGTTTCGCTACTCTAGAGACTCATCAGGTGGCTGCATATATACATCTAACATGGGTAAAGTGGCCTGGACATGTTATGGCAATGAAGGAAACTACAAAATGGACCAATTCATATATGAAAAACCTAATAACCCCCTCCCAGCGGTTTCCTTTTATTTTTAAGTTATTCGAAAATTGATTTCGCTTTGTTTTAAGATTGTCATTTTCACATTCTTTATATCTGAGAAGGATGGACAATGATGCACATATCTTAAAGGTAAATCGAACAGTCCTAGTGTCCAAATGAATGGGATTTAAGATGCCTCTCCCAGCTCCTTGCACTAAATAATAGACAGAATGAAATATCGGAAAGGATATACACATGGTGGCGTGGTTGAGACGTAAGCGGATGTATGACCTCATCGTGGAACGTATTTGCACTTTGAACTTTATGTTCTTTGTTTTGATATTAACACTTTGATCTGCTCAGTATGTTGATACCACATATTCTGTCCTTATACCATGTCTTGCATATATATGATATCAGCATGTGCTCCATCCAACCATATCTTGCAGAAAAGCATTTATAATCACATTAAAAAATAAATTCTGCTTTGGATTTATAACTTTGCTAGTAAATGCTGCACGTGTTAAAGTAAATGAAAAAGCAAAGCTCTACTCTACATAACATCAATATTAGTAAATAGCACCAATTTAAACACTGAAATCAAAACAAAAAGATAGATTAATTTTCAGGACCTGATTCACAGAAGTGTTTTATAATGGCGCAATCCCATTGAAACACGCTCTGTAAATCAGGCCCTAAATGAGTGCAATGCAGGAGTATTTGCCTTTGATGGTAAGAATACATATAATTCACTCTCCTGGTTTAGACATGCCTACCCTGTATTCTCACGTGACAGAATAATAACTCCTTGTTTCCTCCTCATGATGGGGTTTTACTCCTATTCCTGTACACCAGTAGTATTCAACATTTTGTATACTGAGCCCCGCTCCCTTGAGAATTTTTTTTTTGTTGCTGGGCCCCCCAGATGCCATTTCTGCTAAATTTTCTATTCTAAGCAGTCACCGTCATTGCTTTTTCAAGAGCCTTGAACACCCCGCCCCCGGGCATCCTTCGGGGCCCCTAGAGGGTCCTGCCCCACAGTTTGAAGACCACTTAATTGTTTCAACATAAACAGGGGCACATTCTTGTGTCCAATGGATACCTTGAATCTTGATATTTAATAGCTCTTATTTGATCTTGACTTTATTTAGTGTATCGCCGAGTTTTTGTGACACCAAGTCTGATTTTGGACTCGTTTTGTACCTTGAAACAGGTGCTTTCTGACATGAAACACTTGCTTTTTCTGTCAAATTTGGGTCTATATCTTGATCGAATCGAAGCCGGTCCTAATGTGCTCTTAAAACCTGTTCCAAAAGAATAGTTTAGGTAATATTTAGTAATACTGTTGTAGGTATGATATTTTGGTATACGGTTTACTATCTTTAATGTTTTATTGTGTTGATGAGTCACAGTAGGGGGTACTTATGAGAATTCTCAGTCGATGACACGAATGAGAAATTATATTATAGGAAATGTACACCTTGTAATTAGAGGTTGATGGAAACTCCCAAATCCTAATTTAGGATACCAGTGGGAAAGTGAGGTTAATGGAAACTTACAAATCCTAATTTAGGATACCAGTGGGAAAGTGAGGTTAATGGAAACTTACAAATCCTAATTTAGGATACCAGTGGGAAAGTGAGGTTAATGGAAACTTACAAATCCTAATTTAAGATACCAGTGGGAAAGTGAGGTTAATGGAAACTTACAAATCCTAATTTAAGATACCAGTGGTAAAGTGAGGTTAATGGAAACTTACAAATCCTAATTTAGGATAGCAGTGGGAAAGTGAGGTTAATGGAAACTTACAAATCCTAATTTAGGATAGCAGTGGGAAAGTGAGGTTAATGGAAATTTACAAATCCTAATTTAAGATACCAGTGGGAAAGTGAGGTTAATGGAAACTTACAAATCCTAATTTAGGATACCAGTGGGAAAGTGAGGTTAATGGAAACTTACAAATCCTAATTTAGGATACCAGTGGGAAAGTGAGGCTAATGGAAATTTACAAATCCTAATTTAGGATACCAGTGGGAAAGTGAGGTTAATGGAAACTTACAAATCCTAATTTAGGATACCAGTGGGAAAGTGAGGTTAATGGAAATGTACAAATCCTAATTTAGGATACCAGTGGGAAAGTGAGGTTTTTGAAGTCAAAGAAAGGACTCACATTTCAGGATATCAATTTGCTAGTAAAGATGTTTAATCGAAAATGTTACTATCGGATAAGTTTTCTTTTTCAAATACAATAATTAAAACCATTTGTACTAGCTGTATAATTAAAATGTCTTATCACGGTTTATAGTGATAGTTTTGAAAACAACAATTTTTTTTAATTACTATTTTTATTCAAAATGGGGGGGTTCTCCTTCCAACCCCCCCTTTTTTTTACCCATTTTTTTTTATTCCCAGACCCCAAAATAAATATATAATGGGAAAAAAATCGATATTTTTTTTCTCAATATTATTGATTCGACATTATTGTCTTTCAAATTTTTTTTCTCGAAATTGTGACTGCACACAGTCTTATCACATTAAATTCATTATTTCATTAAGATATGTACACATATTTTGACACAGTATATTGATTTTAATTTTGAGTCAAGCGTATTTAGCAGCCAGATAAAATATTTGTGTTTCTTGCACAATGCCTCACACTTTATTAAAATCGCACCAAGCAGGCCACCTGAAGAGACAATGAGAACTCTTATGCCATCACTGATGACCTGCTTGGGACTGGAAGCTCTCAGTAGATAGCCCTCAAAGAACTCTTTTGTTTACAGCTAAAGCAAGATGTCTTCCATAGAGATGTTCGGGTCAACCGAACGCTTGCTGATGGACCTGGTATTGCTCACGACAGAGCACCTGGTCACCATGGAGATTGCAGAGAACTTTGATGTCCTCCGGGAATTGGGGCGTGGAACGTTTGGACAGGTGGTGCTGGGCAAGCACCGGGTCTCAGGTAAGCAATGTTGTTTTCTAAGATTCACGCTGCTGTATCAGTTGAAGGGTGTAAACTAATTGACCTTTTCACAATTGATTGCGTGAGAATTGACCTTCTGCACAATTGATTGTGAAATGAAGGTCAATTAGGAGATATATGCAGGGGGAAACTGCCCCCTCAACCCCTCACTCAATCCAAAAAACCCTGCACCCCTCTACCTGATCCCATTATATTATTTATTACCCCAAACCCACCCCACACATATATATATAAGTATTTAAATGAAGGCAAAGGTCAATTGTGCAGATGGTCAATTGGGACCACTATTATTACGTCAATTAGGACAAAAGGTCAATTGTAAAAGGTCAATTTGGGTAATACCTCAGTTGAATGTTCACTCCACTATCATCATTGAGGCGATGGTTATTTCTGGGTCTGGATTGTATGTTTTTCAGGCTGGCATGGACAACGCCACACTAACCAGTACTTTTTTGTCCTTTGTTTCCAACAGGTTCGACTGTTGCCCTGAAGCTACTGCCGAAGAATCGCGTACTTCGTGAATCCTTCCTGCTGGAATTCAGCACATCCCTCCTCCTCAGTGCCCACCCCAGCATCATAACCACGCTCATGGTCGCATGGCAGACAATGGACCACTTTGTCTTTGCCCAGGAGGTGGCAACAGCTGGGAGTCTACATTGTCTTCTAATACCAGGGGTACGGAAGCTAAAAAGGGACAAACTAGAAGGAAACGAGAAGTGTGATAGCTATCCTTTTTACATGATATGATATGGAATTTATAACGCACCTATACACAAGTGTTTCATACTATGTCTTATTAGGCATGTCTACTTCTAAAGCTTTAACGCTTACTCTAGGAGGACTTGGGGTTTAGCATATGAAAAGTGTGTACATTGTAAAGAAAGTAGATGGAGTCCCCGATTGGACATTCGATCTACTGTAGGTTTGGGGATATGGCACTGAGCTCTATCATTGGCCATAACATGTGTACCAAAACAGTATTGCAATTCATCCATATATGACATTATCTTCGTCCATTGGCTGGAAGCCGCATAACTGAGCATGCGCTATGTGGAGACATTCTGATTGGTGCTAACGAAGGGTTGTATCAATATTGATTAATGTGCTTTTTGCTTGTTTCTCTAGGTTGGAATTCCGGAAGTTATGGTGAAGCTGTGCGTGCTGCAGGTCGCCAGCGCATTAGACTACATGCACGGGCTGGGACTGGTGCATCGTGACGTCAAACCGGACAACATCATGCTGATGGACCCAGAGTGCCGCTGCGTCAAGCTGAGTGACTTTGGGCTCACAGCTCTGGCTGGCACCAGCATCCCATCTATGACCTGCATCATCCCGTACATGGCTCCTGAACTTTGCACCCTCACAAACCCAGAGACCCTGATCTTGCACCCCAGCCTTGATGTGTGGGCCATGGCTGTTCTCATTGTGACCACCTTGACCGGCTTCTTCCCCTGGGAACAGGCTTTGCCATCGGACAGGCATTACAAAGATTTTTACTGCTGGCAGATGAGTGGGTACAGTTTGCCTGTTCCCCGTTACTGGCAGAGGTTCACCCCTGAAGCCCTGCAGGGTATCAAAGACATGTTGAGCTTCCACCCACTGAGAAGGTGCTCCATCAATAACATTCAGCAGTACCTCGAGGTGCCTTGGAAAGCAGAAGACTTTGTGGCAGTGGTCAGTTCAGAAAGTGAGGCGGAGGAGGAAGAGCTGGACCAGCAGGAGCATAGCTCAGAAAGTGAGGCAGAGGAGGAAGAGCTGGACCAGCAGGAGCATAGCTCAGAAAGTGAGGCGGAGGAGGAAGAGCTGCTACAGCTGGTGTATAGTTCAGAAGGCGATGAACGGGAGATGGAGGGAGAGGTGGAGGATGAAGTAGAGGTGGTGCAGGAAGATTTGGTGGTGGAAGGAGTGGTTATCCAGCCCAGAGAGGTGGTAGAGCACGAGCAAGCGGACATGGAACTTATCCTTGTGTTCACTGAGGGCATTGAGCACTTTCCGCCGGGGACGTCGTTTAGGTTAGAGATCGAGAACGAGGAGATCACTGTCACTCTTGGAAGCGAGGTTGAAGCCACGTGAGTCCATTGTTGGGTAAGTAAAATGATGGGTGGACCGGCACAGCTTTTACATCTTCAGCAAATTATATGTTCTACAGCTGTAAATCCTCGATCCAGTTGCAAAGTTGCGTAATTCAGGGGATCCGGAAATGGTGGCACATGCTGCTTTGTTCTACCACAGGCAACTATCTCCCGAAGGCTTACCGGATCCTGAGCGCAACCAAGTAGAGTAACTCCACGACTCTCGAGTTTTGCAAATCTCTCAAAACATGGCTCTTTCACCAACACCGAATGACTAATTCCAATGGATGCTCACACGACGCATAGACCTCACAGTACTGACTACTGTTAAAAGATGCCAGCCCAAATGCCAGCTACACACACTCTGTACGGCGCTCCATTGCTCTCGGGCTAAGTCCTCGCTTTAAACAATACAATAAAAAAGCCCCCCTCATGCTTCTGGCCATAAAATGTTATTCTATGGTCTTACCCACCCGTCCACAACAGCAGATGCCCTGTCCATTGCCAATTGGCTTAATATCGGTACAAAAAATGTCGCCAATGTCTGCATTTGCACCAATCCCAATTAAGACCATCTTAATTTCAGTGGGGTTCCTACACTAGTGTAGGGCAAGTATCATTACATGTAATGCTTCTACATATTTGGCAGGAAATATTGCTCTCACGTGTGCTCCCCAAGTTATCTTGACCACTGAGGGGTATGTATGAGTTCTCGATAGCTGGACCCACACTATTGAATCCCAACTCACCCACACTCACAATTGAGCAAAAAGCATCTTCTCAGGAAATCTGAATTCCCAGCTCAAGCCACATAAGAGCATTTATTTTCTCAGCAAAACACAGCAGGTTTGCTTTCGAGTTTTTGTTGATTTAAAAAAAAAGAAAATTGGAGTTTATCAGTTTTGTTCAGACTAATGCAAATACCAAATCTGATATACATATGTTTGTATAGTTTTCTTATTCACAATAGCACAGAGAATGAAGGCGCGCGCGCCAGGAACTGCAGATCTGTAAAGGATGGCATTAGTAGGGGGTGGTCAATAGTGAGAGTTAAAGGTCTGGAAATATTAGCCTCATGAGGCTCATTACGGATTTGCTGGTAATCCGGTGGTTATTCCCAGGATATTATGGGTACCAGCAACAGCTTTAACTTCCCATTGTCCTATAGGACTCAATGGGATGGGAACTACTGAATCACTGGCACTGGCATTTGTGTTGCCGGTGATTCGGTCATTTATCTGCAGGTCGGGGCCCGATCTACTGGCATGTCAGGCCTGCTGGGCAATCTGTGGTCCCCAATGACAGACATGTACTTTTCCAGTCTGGAAAAAATTACTGGCATTTTTTCCAGATGCACAAAGTTGTAATAAGGCTGTATCTCACCAGTAGCCATTGAGGAGATGCCAACATATTTCGGTCCTGTTCAATGACCTTAAGAGATGTCAACATGTTTCAGTCCTGTTTAATAATCTTAAACGAGCGTAGGTTCTTCAGGGCCTTCAAAAAGACATATTCAGTGGAATCCCTGGTGTTTTAAAGAGTTTCTAAATCTTTGTTTGTTATTATATGCCATACAACATACAAATCAGCCACCAGGATAAGAGGTCTGAGTGGGGGAATATGCTGTGCCGCTAGTGGGATTAGAACACGTGTGCAGGCGTCCTTCCTTGGGTGTGTGACTCCATGTTTGGTCTTTTCTCTTGTGGTAGATGTCACCTGCTATAATCATGCCATCTGCTCTCCTATAGATCTTCCATCACATATCTGAGATGCCACTCACCCTACACTACATCTGAGGCATCGCACCAGACGATGGCTGATAACAATGGATTAGCGGAGCAAAGGAGCCGTCACCGAGATCAACAGACTTTTTATTTTTTGCTTTGTAGAGTTGCCTCCGACAGTCAAGGCTTTGCAAGTAACATTCACAGACGCTTTGTAGGATTATGTGGAAACAAACTCTCCATTCCTATGAGCAGCTTTCCTGATCCGCCAGACATTGCCCCAGTGCTTCCACCAATGGTTTTTACATATTGATGTCCGCTGGGAATGCACAGGCTCTAGCTGTAACTTTGTGTGACGTGTCTTGGACGTGTATTTGTTGGTGCTGGCATCACTGATGGTGTCTTCCATGGCCTTATCCTTGAACACTTCCTGACGTCCGTATCCAAGCCTTACAAGACAAAACTTTGCGTCCCACTGTAGGGGCAGTGTGTGTACATATTAATGGCATTGAGTTAAGGTCATGAGGATCGTTCCCAATGTTCGGCCATGAGTTAGGCAGCATTTTGTCCGTCTGCAGAAGAAACGCGATCTGAAGTCAATTGATTGCTGAACCCACAGTAGAGACATTGAACTCATATGATGTGTCACCTGCAGCCCGAGAAATAGGTCACAAGACCAGACCCTTCAGGAGCAACCAGACTGATTTGAGATGTGCCATTTGCTGTGTGCCCAGGTGCCGATTTAGTGACTTCTGGGACGGGAGATATATCTCTGTCTTAAACTAAGCGGTGGATGGTGTCAGCGGCCGAGACTGCCTGGCATCTAATCTCACTAATAGCATGCCCAGTGTTAGCAGCCAGTTGATTCCAGCTGTATCCAAGACATAAAAAATAAAACCCATATTAAATCTGAGTGATTGAAGAATGGCTGAGAGTGCTTTAACCAAGGCGTCCCAATGCAATTGTGCATAGTTTGTTGGAAGAACGTTCCATCTGTATGCTTCCTTCTCCCACTCCTTCCTGTCTTTCTGTCTTCATCATCTGTGCCTTCTTTTTCCTGTGTTTCTATCTTCATCCTCTATGCCTCTTTCTTCCTATCTTTCTGTCTTCACCATCTACGCCTCCTTATTCCATCCTTTCTATCTTCTTTGTCTATGCCTCCTTCTTCCTGTCTTTCTGTCGTAACCATCTCTACCTCCTTCTTTCTGTCTCTACCATCTATGCCTCTTTCTTCCTGTCTTCACCATCTATGCCTCCCTCGTCATGCCTTTCTGTCTTCACCATCTATGCCTCCTTCTCCCACTCTTCCTATCTTCACCATCTATGCCTCCTTTTCCCACTCTCTTTCTTTACCATCTATGCCTCCTTCTTCCTGTCTTTGTCCTCACCATCTGTGCATCCATTTACCCACTCTTTCTGTCTTCACCGTCTATGCCACCTTCTTCCTGTCCTCACCATCTTTGCCTCTTTCTCCCACTCTTTATATCTTCATCATCTATGCCTCCTTCCTATTTTTCTATCTTCACCATCTATGCCTCCTTCTTTCTGTATTTTTGTCATCACCATCTATGCCTCTTTCTTCCTGTCTTTCTGTCTTCACCATCTATGCCTCCTTCTCACACTCTTTCTGTTTTCACCATCTAAGCCTCCTTCCTCTTATCTTTTTGTCTTCACCTTCTATGCCTCCTCCTCTTACTCTTTCTGTCTTAACCATATATGCCTCCTCCCACTCTTTCTGTCTTCACCATCTATGCCTCGTTCTACCTGTCTTTCTGTCTTCACCATCTATGCCTCCTCCCACTCTTGGTCTTCATCATCTGTGCCTTCTTATTCCTTTCTTTCTGTCTTTACCACCTATGTCTCTGTCTTCCTGTCTTCCATGCCTCCTTCTCCCACTCTTTCTGTCTTCATTCTTCATCATCTGTGCCTCCTTCTTCCTGTCTTTCTGTCTTCACCATCTGTGCCTCATTCTCCCACCCTTGTGCCTCCTTCCAGTCTTTCTGTCCACATCTATGCCTCCTTCTCCCACTCTTTCTGTCTTCATCATCTGTGCCTCCTTCTTCCTGTCTTTCTGTCCACAACATCTATGCCTCCTTCTTTGTCTTTTTCTCTTCACCACCTTTGCCTCCTTCTTTCAGTCTTCACCATCTGTGCCTCCTTCTCCAACTCATTCTGTCTGCATCATCTGTGCCGCCTTCTCCCACTCTTTCTGTCTTCACCATCTGTGCCTCCTTCTATCTGTCTTCACCATCTATGCGTCCTTCTTCCTGTCTTCACCATGTATGCCTCCTTCTTCCTGTCTTTCTGCCATCACCCGCTATGCCTCGTTCTCCCACTCTTTCTCTCTTCACCATATATGCCCCCTCTCACTCTTTCTGTCTTCAAAATCTATGCCTACTTCTTTCTGTATTTCTGTTATCAGCATCTGTGCCTCCTTTTCCCACACTTCCGTCTTCAACATCTATGCCCCCGCTCCTTTCTTTGTGTCTTCACCATTTATGCCTCCTCCCACTCTTTCTGTCTTCAATATCTATGCCTGCTTCTTCCTGTCTTTCTGTCTTCCCATCTATGCCTCCTTCTTGTCTTTATATCTTCATCATCTGTGCCTTCTTCTTCATGTCTGTCTGTCTTCACCATCTATGCCTCATTCTCCCGCTCTTTGTCTTCACCATCTATGCCCCCTTCTTCCTATTTTTTTGTCTTCACCATCTATGCCTCCTCCTCCCACTCTTTATGTCTTCCTCATATATGCCACCTCCCACTCTTTCTGTCTTCAACATATATGCCTCCTTCTTCCTGTCTTTGTCTTCACCATCTGTGCCTCCTTCTCCAACTCTTTCTCCCTTTGTCATCTTTGTCTCCTTCTCCCACTCTTTCTGTCTTGACCATCTGTGCCTCCATCTTCCTGTCTTGACCATATATGCCTCCTTCTTCCTGTATTCACCATCAATGCCTCCTTCTCCCACTCTTTCTGTCTTCCTCATCTGTGCCTCCTTCTTCATGTTGTTCTGTCTTCACCATCTGTGCCTCCTCCCACTCTTTCTGTCTTCACCATCTATGCCTCCTTCTTCCTGTCTTTCTGTCTTCACCATATATGCCTCCTCCCACTCTTTCTGTCTTCATAATCTATGCCTGCTTCTTCCTGTATTTCAGTCATCACCATCTGTGCCTCCTTTTCCCACTCTTCTGTCTTCACCATCTGTTCCCCCTTCTTCCTGTCTTTGTGTCTTCGCCATTTATGCCTCCTCCCACTCTTTCTGTCTTCAATATCTATGCCTACTTCTTTCTGTCTCCACCTCCTTCTTCTTGTCTTTATATCTTCATCATCTGTGCCTTCTTCTTCATTTATTTATTTACATTTATAGAGCGCACTGCAGCCCATAGACATCGAGGCGCTATTACATGAAGGCGTAAGCAGCAAGATTGTGTTCATGTCTTTCTGTCTTCCACCATTTTTGCCTCATTCTCCCACTTCCTGGCATCGCAACATGCCGTCAATTCCTGCATATCAGGCAGCGTGAACAGTAATACAGTTTGCCCGTATCCCGCCGGATTTATCTGCGTGACAACTGCAAATGAAAAAGAAGTGCACATATTTGGATATAAAAGCAGTGGAACTGTGTTCCTGTTAGTTCCTACTCACTTTGTCCTCTGAGTGTGATACATAACTAGGGTCAGGGATATGGAGAGCAAAAACTCTTTAGACTCATTAAACGCATGATGGTATAAATGAGCTTTTGGAGCATTTAATGAGCTGGAAGAGTAGGCTAGGAAATACTTGGGATATACTGGAGAATTTAGTAGAGGACATGGATGGAGATATTACGTTCCAGAGTGAAGATTCCTATTTGGCCAGTGGTCACCCACCACAGTGGTGGTTTTAAAGTTTGGTCATGGAAGGCAAGGTCTAAAAAGGATCTCAGATTGTGGTCAGAGGTGCATTTATGGAAGATGTAGAGTAGCTCAGGAGGATAAGAAATACAGAATACTATATAGACAAAATGGTGATCCTTGCACTGGTTCTGCTGATGGAAAGGAACGTCCCAAAGAGAGGAGGGCCTCAATAGCAGAGGCATTAAACACAGCAGGAGAGTCCATCATAGGACCTTTGGAACAATTGAATATTAAGTAAGATGCTCCTATTGGGTGAGAGCATGGTCGCAGTCAATGCGATTTGTCAAATGTCACCAGTGATAATTTGCGGGGTGTTGGGAACTGGAGCATCGTGGGGAACGGTAATAGTCCTCTTTTGTTGGGGTTGTTATTCGACTAAAACAGGAACCTTTAGAAGAACGAGTTCATTGACTGTCAACATGTTCTCGTGTTTGGTTCAGACATCAGCAGTTCTGTTTGTGGGAAGCGTGTCTTCTCCCTGTACATGAAGGCTTTACAGCCTCTCGTGAGCATCTGATCCTTGATCTGGACCTTTGCTCATTGTCCTTACTCCCGTAGAGGAGAGAATGCACAGTGTGTTCACTCTGCACATCTCCAGACCGCTGTGGTTTCGGGCATCAGTCACTGTTTGGAAATCTTGAAGTGGATGTTGACAGAAGTTCCTTGTGGAAGATGAAAGCATTAGGAAGGTGTACAAAAACATCTTGCATTGGGAGAAGTTCTGAAGCTTTTCAGGTTGAGGTTTAGGGCATTTGAATGGGTGTTGGATGCCCACTAGACCGGGGTAAAGATATGTCAGAGAACCTGTACAAAAGGAGACTGGGGTAATGGTATTACTATTCCCACAGCCTGATATCCCAGAATTCCCAGGATATTACAGGTGGCGGGAAGGGCCATAAATCCCCATTCCATGGCGTCCGATATGGAGGGGATTTTCGGTATTACCAGCACTGGTTATACCAGAGCGGTAATAGCGGCTGTCTTTTGCCAGTGGGGGTCTGATCTACCTCCAGCTCTTGCCTGGTATGGCATCAGGTAACCCGCACTGGAAAACGTGTACTCTGGCAATCCGGAAGAGTGTCGGTATACGGAAATACTGGCACATTTTTTCTTGACTGACAAAGTCCTGATGACCAGCTATTCCTGAAACATGTGTCATCTATTATCGGTATCTCTCTCAAATCGGGCTGTAATCGACTTTATTCCATTGGCCGAAGTGAGGTAGGACCCTCCCTCTTGCGGGTTTTCAAAACTTGACACTTCTATAATTGTATTATTCAGAGCTCTAACCTGTTTTATACAATAGAAACATTCTAAGAGCAGGTTCATGGTGCTACCGATGAAGTTTCCTGGGAGTACCACACTTAGGCCCTGTCTATTTCTGCTCCATGGTGCAAGGTTCTAGCTGAGTAGTAAGGCTGTCCTGTAGCAGGATTCACAGGTGCCTGTGGTCTAGGAGAGGCCCCTTTGATGAGCGAAGACAGGTTAACGTGCTGCAGGATGGTGGTTCTATAGTGGCCAGTCGTAGAGTTTTTTATAGTGGTATTCTTGTTTCTGTGTAAGCTTGCCTAGGGGTGTAAAAAGTTGCTTTTGGTAACTTGTGCTACATGTAAAAAGTATCTCTGCTATTTACACAATTTCAGGGTGCTATGTGTGTGTGTAAAGTGGGGAGATTTAGGTGGCGCAGGGAAGCATCCATTCAGCGGGGCTGGCAGATTTATGTGGATCATGGAAGAGTCGTTGTTCCAGAGTGGTACAATGATGTGGTATTGCATCAGCTCTATAGGTGTACAATTATATATGGTTCAGTGAGGCGGTCTTGCTTCAGAGTTCCATGTTCTAGAGATTTCAGTGAGATGGTCTTGCTTCAGAGTTCCATGTTCTAGAGATTTCAGTGAGATGGTCTTGCTTCAGAGTTCCATGTTCTAGAGATTTCAGTGAGATGGACTTGCTTCAGAGTTCCATGTTCTAGAGATTTCAGTGAGATGGTCTTATTTATTTAAAAATGTATAGAGCGTGAAAACTAAGGCCCAAGGGCATCTAGGCACTGAAAGAGAGATGGCCCAAAACAACCAGTGATCGAAGTGAGTGAGAACGGTCAGGTGCAGTGTTCCACTGCTTTTATTTTTTTCTATTTACCATTCCTCTCCTTTTTACAACCATATTCACCATTCTATACAGAGGATTTGTCCATTCATGTACTTGTGCATGTGTTAAGTTGCACTATGCTTCCGCCTACCCTCTACCCTGCTGAGACCACCGTTCCACTACTTTTGTCAGTACACTTCTACCACTGAAAACAACCAATACTTCAAGAGCTAAAGTTAAAACAAGTTAGTTTTCAGATCTCTTCTAAAAGTAAAATACTCATCATGTGCTCTAAGAGATAGTGGAAGAGCATTCCAAAGGCTGGGAGCCAGAACCGAAAAAAGATCGACAACCCAGACGCTTTCTCTGGAATCTGGGGATCTTAAGGAGCAGTTGGGACCTGGAGAGCAGTTGTCTAACTGACAATATCGCTGTAATTTCACTTTTAGATAATGAGGACTAACATTATGCAACGCCTGGTGGACAACACAGAGAATCTTAAATTTGATTCGGGCCGGCACCGGCAGCCAGTGCAAATGGTGCAGGAGGGCTAATGAAGGAGTCCGATGAGGCACCATAAGCACCAGTCGTGCTGCCGATTTGTGTAGTACCTGCATCCGCTGGATCTGATACTTGGGCTGTCCCAAGTAAATGCCATTGCAATAATCCAATGATCCCATTATAGTGGATGCAACCAGTGTTGTTTGGTTGGCTGGGGGCAGCAAGGGAAGTATCTTCCTCAGATCCTTCAGTCTTCCAAACCCAGCATTACAGATCGCAGAGATCTGGGCCTCGCGCGAGCCGTTGGGTAAAAGTTTCACTCCCAGGCTATTTACTGAGGCACATGCAACCAGACCGGGGCCCAGACATTCGGGCCAGTACTGCGAGTTCCACATATGATCCATCCCATAAGGGCCGACCACTAAAAGTTCTGTTTTGCTTCCATTCAATTTCAACCAGTTTGCCGAGATCCAGCTGCCTACTTTCTGCAAGCAATCCTGCAATTTCTTGGGGGATGCTGCTTAGGGGGGAGTCCAGCCGAAAAAACCAACTGTGTGGCGTCGGCATAAGAATAAAAAAGGACTCTGCGTTCCGCAATCAGTTCAGCCAGTAGCCGAATGTACAGGTTGAAAAGAAGGGGGACAGAGCTGACACTTGCGGAACTCCGCAGGATAGTTCCACTGGAGAAGGGAGACAATTATGAAAAGAAACAGTTTGAGAACGGCCCTCAAGGAAAGATTCAAAACATGCTAAAAGAGGTCAAGTGGCCTTTGGTTGTTCCAGCCTGGTAGGTAAAATATCATGGTCCGCTGTATCAAAAGCCGCAGAGAGATCCAGGAGGATAAGTACTCCGGTCTCTCTGCGGTCCTGAAGCAGCGCAAGATCGTGCAGCAATGATATCATTACAGACTCTGCCCACTTTGGGTCGAAAACCGAATTGAAAAGGATGTAAACAGTGATTTTCTTCCAGAAATTTAGAAAGTTGTAGAGTGATCACAGCTTCCATCAACTTCATGATCACTGGAAGAAGAGAAATGGGCCTATAGTTGGCTGGCAACTGGGGGTCAAAGTTAGATTTTTTCAAAAGAGTTAGAAATACTGCATGTTCAAGAGCAGACGGGACTTTGCCCATGGAAAAAGAATGCTGTAAGCATTCCATTAGCCCTCTTGCTTCAGAGTGCATGTTTTAGGGTGTTCAGTGAGGCAGTCTTGCTTCAGAGTGCCATGTTCTAGGGGGTTCATTGTGGTGGTCTTGCTGTAGAGTGCCATGTTCTAAGGGGTTCATTGAGGTGGACTTGCTGCAGAGTGCCATGTTCCAGGGGGTTCATTGCGGTGGTCTTGCTGAAGAGTGCCATGTTCTAAGGGGTTAAGTGAGGTGGACTTGCTTCAGAGTGCCATGTTCTAGGGGGTTAAATGAGGTGGACTTGCTTCAGAGTGCCATGTTCTAGGGGGTTAAGTGAGGTGGACTTGCTTCAGAGTGCCATGTTCTAGGGGGTTTAGTGAGGTGGACTTGCTTCAGAGTGCCATGTTCTAGGGGGTTTAGTGAGGTGGACTTGCTTCAGAGTGCCATGTTCTAGGGGGTTTAGTGAGGTGGACTTGCTTCAGAGTGCCATGTTCTAGGGGGTTCACTGAGGTGGTCTTTCTTCAGAGTATCATGTTCTAGGGGGTACAGGGAGGTGGTCTTGCTTCAGAAGGCCATGTTTTAGGGGGTTCATTGATGCAGTCTTGATTCAGATTTCTATGTTCTAAGGGGTTCATTGAGGTGGACTTGCTGCAGAGTGCCATGTTCCAGGGGGTTTAATGAGGTGGTCTAGCTTCAGAGTGCCATGTTCTAGGGGGTTTAGACAACTTTCCCACCCACGGCATACATTTTTTACCTTCTCCCCTGGCACCGCGCAGCACACATCACATGAACGAATGGTGGCGCAGGCTGCCCTGCCCTCTGATTTTCTTGATCAATTGGATACTTTACTGGGCTGGTAAGTGTACATAAATGTTTGTGTCTGGGACTTGGAGGTCTTGGGCTGCCCAAAGCCTTGAGCCCCAGGTCTTGCAGGATAACTCTTCAAAGACCCATTCCGTCCCTCTCTTGGCCTCGCAGAGCACATTCCTTCTGGGTTGCACGCACTACTGATAAGACATTATAAAGAACTTGGTGTGCGTGTTTTCAAGAAATTACCCTTCTGTGAAGCTACCAGGTCTGCGAGCAAAGGACGCACACACAGCCTTCTAACCTCCGGAACTGGATGTAAGTGTATTAGCATAGCCATGGCACTAGGCCTCAATTTCAAAATGGCATCTAACTTCTAAAATGGCATTTCATTACACAGGTGATACTAATATCAAAATAAATCCACTACAATCCAGCTTCTATAGGTGAACCCTGTGAGAAATCTGAGGGTATTCTCACTCCTCCTCCTCCTCCTCCCCCTGGATTCTCTGCTCTGGTGGCCAGGGGCCGGCCATTGCTGTTGGATTCAGAACCTGCTGGTGGACAAGCAAGGGTGGATCACCTGGGTGGAGGTTCCTTGGGGATTAGGAGTGGGGTACCCACGGGTGAGATGCGGTATCTCCCATTTCCTACGGGTGGTAAATCTACCCTTAGCCCTCTCACAACCTCTTTAGGCTTTATTAAAACGTCTCCCTTCATTTTCCTATCTGTAACATTTACCTGTGCTGAGACATGGAATTCCCCTTTGCCCAATTATCAATGCCCCTACTCTCTCTCAGCCATAACAGGATATAGTAAACCTTATCCTGTTTCTCCCTCCCCAATTCCAACACATACTGAGACAAAGAAGATGCAACTAAGAGTAGGAAAGATTACCTATGGGAATAGTCCCTATAGAACTGTGTGGAGGAAGCCAACATGACCCGCTAATGAGGTCAGGCAGAGTCAGGCATTTGTCAACACCCATACACACCTGCACTCTATTGCCTCCCACTTTAGTACTGGGGGGAAGAAAAAGAGAGCTGAGAGTCAGGAATGTCTCATTAATTGGCCTAATTGAGTTCAGGCAAGGGAAGCCAAGAACTCACACCTGAAACCCCTTAACAAGGGTCAGGTGTATAAAAGGTGGCTCAGCAGTGCAAATGAAAGAAGTTAGGAGAGCAGAAATGATCACAAATGCTGGAACAAAGTCAAGGTACTGCCTGACCTAGCCAAAGCCCTGCTTATGTCACCCAGCGACGCCGACCTGTGGTAAACTCTTAACCATTGAATCCTCTGACTCCTGGCTTAAAGAATCACTAATTCCCCCCGTCCCCTCACTCCGCAGCCTCATGCAATGGACCATCCCCCAAATGGTTCACACCCCACGGGAAGTCTTTCAAAAATCAAAATAACTCTCTTGAGCGCAAATTGCGAGCATCTAAAACCAATCTCAGCAGATCTATGTTCGCCCACCACCACCGTAATTACAAATCCGAGATCAAAAAAGCCTATTGCAATAAATGAATTCTGAACTGTGGCAGCAGCAGCAAAGAACTCCACAAGATCATCTCCAAATTCGTGAAACCTACTTGCACCTCTGCCCAAACCACTCCTATGCAAACGCTCTGTGACTCCCTCTCACTACATTTCTACAACTGCACACTTTATAATTACAATTTTATTAATAATGTGATACAGTTTGTAAATAAACTTTACACATGATTAAAAATTAAAAGAAGAAAGCCAAGTAAAAGTAAGAAAGCGAAAAGAAAAATGTGAAACATAAGAAAAACATTAAGGGCCTCATTACGAGTTGGGCGCAAAGGGATACCAGGCACCGGTAAGGACCCCGGTGCCGGTAATCCCTTTGTGCCCTATTCCGAGTTCCCTTAGCGGGTCCCTTCCTTAACACCTGGTTTTGGCGTTAAGGACGGGACCCGTTAAGGGACTTTAGAGCTAATACCGGTACAGCAAATTGCGGTACATTATTAGCTCCCTCCCCATTCCCATTGATGGGATAAGAGACGAGCGATCGACTGGTTTTATTAGCCCTGCAAATTGCAGCTCGAAGTACCCTTTTCGCGTCCCTGATGGTTTTATGATAAGGTTCAGACAGCTTGTCATCATTAACTATCATGCTCGTTGTGGATGTGGCATGAGTTGAAGAGAAAGATGCAATCCAGTCTTCAATGTGATTCACTGACATTGTTTGGAACTGAGCAAAATCACTTACGTGCAGGGACTGAGCCATAAGGACTGCTCTGTTGATATTTTTTTCTGACCAGCGAATGCGAGTACCAGGGAGGTTGACTGCCATGTTACCCAGGGGCTTAGCTTTCTGTTCTGGACAGTCGATCTTAAATGTCAAGGTGAGTGAACAGTGGTCACTCCACCCGTTCAAGTTGATCTTCGTGTCTGTTCCATTCAATGCCATCTCTGGGCTTACAATTATGTGACGTCTAAAGTGCTTTTAGATCTACTATTATGCCATGTATAGTTTCCTGGGTTGTCACTAAGGGTTCTGCCATTGATCAGCTCCAACTCCCATATGCTGAAGAAACTCAGCCAGCACAGCCCCTCAGGATCTTAAACATCATGTATCATAATACTTGTAGGGTTAAGTGAGGGATTGCTAGAAGTGCCCACAAAGCCTTTAATGTGGCAGTTAAAATCCCGGTGATGACTACCATTTTATTTCCGGGTATCAATGAACATGAGGCAAACAGCTCATTAATAGCTTCCTGAATGCACTCAGTTGTATTCCCTCCTGGTGGACTGTACAGGCAAATTAAGAGAATTCTTTCAGTGGTAGCTCCATATAAAATCTCTAGCTCAACCGCAATTATTTTATCTTTGATGATAGTTTCAATCTGATGCGATTTTACCGTGTGTCTAATTCCTTTGATCAGACCCCCATAAGGTCTACCCCATCTCCCCTTTTTGGCCAAGGACTGATGGATTGTATATGCATTAAGGGAGATGGATGAGGTCAGCCAGGTTTCCTGTAGACATATGCAGAGGTGGTTAGTGACGGAGTGGAGTGAGCCCGAAGGGGAAAACAAATGCTTAAAACCTCTGCAGTTCCATGACACAATTGCAAATTCTCACTGCGAGTTCACAACCTTAGGTAAGGAAGCTGCAAGCCAGGTTAGAACTTTCTGAATGTCAGTAATCTGGATCTGTTCACCCTTGGGTATGGGAAGGGAGCAGGATTTCGGATCTTCCAATTCAGGATCAGCGTCTAGTTTGATGTCCACCACTCGAAGGCTCTCCTTGAAACTTTGCATCATTTGGGTCGAGGAGAGGAATTTACAATAGATTGTCCATCCGTTTGTGTTGATCACTTGCAAGGGTTAGATGAACTCAAAGTCTTCTGATCTTAGTAAACGTAGTTGCGATACTGAATGGAGTCTTACCATGAGCTCAGTCCTTGTTAACCAACTTCGTTTGCTTTGTTGGTAAAGATTTTTGATGAGGCACATATGGTTAGCAGACTGCATAGCCGCCTTATCTTTCATCAATTCATTCGGTTTGATATTAACCAATTCCATGGGGGCGGGGTCTTTAGATTTTTTATTTTTTGTAGAAGAGTTCTTATCTTGATCCTCATCAAGATGTATAGTTCCCAAGTCGGGCAGATCTCTGTTGTCTCTATCACTCTCAACTTTGTTGTCTGAGAGGAGCCAGCTAGTTAAATAGCCCGCCTTCTTATCATTGCGTTTTTTCACTAATGCTGCTTTTTTTCTTTGCCTTTTTGTGCGCTTGCCCAAAGGTGCAGTGTCAGGTAAAGGTGAAGCCACTATACATAGTTTCTTTACATGGCTGCTCTTTTGGCTAGCCTCCGCTGCTTGCGGGAAAAAAATACTTCTGATGTATCTGTTCCTTTTGGTTCAACATCGGGTTTAACGTTGGCTGCAGGGATATCTATCTCTGGCTGTGGATGCTTAATAGGTTCTTTTCCAGAGATTGATATTTTAGCTGAGTCTTGTGGTATCAGACTAATTGTAGTTTCAAGTAAACGGCCACACATTTTAAGCAGGATCTTAAGGGCAAACTGTAGTGAGGCCATGGACAATTGCAGTTCAGCCAAGTCTGAGGGACTGGCATAGGAAGCATGTCTCTCATGTCTCTTCCTTCTGCGGTGGGATCAAGCTGTATATTCAGATTCGGCGAAGCTGACAGTCTCACTGAATCGTCTCTCTGAGGTTGAAGGTCTTCAATAGAGGAGCCACTGGGTTGAATCTCCAGGGGTTTCGTAATTGCTGGTGTCATGTATCTCTGCATAGACAAGCAGAGCACCAGAAGAGAATAATTATCAATGTCGCCATAGTTAGAGTGGTCCTGAGGATTTGTATTATTGACCACAACTTCCTCAGCTTCATCCATGGTAGTGGAGTTATTTTCAGGGTGGGCATTCTCTGGAATAAAATCAGTAATTGCTCATTTAACTAATGGTCCTTGCTTTTTCTGCTTGCCCTTAGTCATCACACAGCCGTCAATATGCGTGTTGCTTTTAATATTTTGCTGGTGCAGATTGTAATTTTGTTTGCTGGACCTTCTTACGCAGAAGCATGTGGCAGATTCACTAATCGCTTCTTTGTTACAGTAGCAGAGTACAAGTTGCACCTAGGATCACTGTCCAGATATCTAGCAGTAAAGCGCATGCAGTTACTGCAACAATTTGGTCTGCACAATTTAATTAGAATGCCAGTCTTTCCTTATACTCTTAGATACCAGCTGTCTCTTTGACAGATCCTATATTGCCTCGAGGTTTGTGCAATATGTCAATCTATTGATCTGCTTCACCATATGACAGGTTGTATTTTTGTATTTCAGTGTTTCTGACTATAAAATGGTCAGAGAAAGGGCTCTGAAACCATGTGAGGATAGGGGTAGAGCTTTGTCTGTATGTCTGTGCACATATGACACCCAGTAGGTCTAATAAAGATCTACCTGACGTACAGACCTTAACTATCATATGACCTTGATAACCGTGTGACCAATAGTGAGCAGGATCAAAGGGAATTCTTCAAGCAGACTCCTGCTTGTGACATGGGGGCACAAAGTGTTCAAGTGCTCGTGTGTCCAGGTACCCAGGTGCTCAGGTGCTCAAGGCACGTCAAGGCGTCTGCAGCACCACCTGAGAAGGACCAGAAGCAATCAGTAAACGTGCTATGCACTAATACACAAGTGGCTGCCCAGCCCCATCAGCTTATAACAAGGCACAACAGTAAGTGTAGCTACTGCCCTAATAGCCCGGATTTGCTCACCTAGAGCAGGACAGTGGATAAGGAGTCCAAGAGGGCTGGGGCACAGTGGCCAAACCGCGTTCAAGAATCCTCAGGTGTCCTCCGGTGCACACACATTCTTGTGAAGTGGATGGTGAGTGGAGGTCCCTTAGGACCGATGCCAACACCACCGCCCAGTGTCACTTCGATATCAAAGACTTTTGCGAAGAAATGCGTCTTAGGTTCTCGTGGCCGAGATGAGCAGCTTCACGGCTCTCAGCTGGCTCGCCCACTCACTCGATTTCGAGGAAAGGACCCTTGAGACGCAACAGAACGTTGTCAAGACGCACCTCCAATAGCTTACGTCAACAGAAACTTTATAGGATGTCAACCCTTAACACCAAACATTCCACCCTCACCCCCCTGCCCAAAATCTACCCTTTCTGATCCCATTGCCCCAACAACCTTTATGCCAACCTTTGACTCTTTCCAACCCATCTCGAAAGACGAGTTCCTAGATCTACTATCCGGAAGAAAACCCTCTGAATTTCCCCCTCGACCCCTGCCCTGCCTCTCTTCTGAAAGAAATATTCTCTTCTACTTGCGCAGGAGAACATGCAAGATCCATGCTAAACAACCCCCTCACCTCTGGCACCTTTGCAGAAGCCTTTGAAATTGCACATGTCAAACCACGTATAAAAAAAGCATCCCTCGACCCCCATGGACCCGAAGAATTACAGTCCGATCTCCAACACCAGGTTTCTCATGAAACTCATTAACCGAGCTGCTTACTCCCAGCGCAACTGCTTTGTAGAATCCAACAAACTACTCAACCCTTCACAATCCGTCTTCAGACCGTGCCATGGAACAGAAACCACTCTGATCTTGAGCTGGGATGATCTCAAGGTCACGGCAGACTCTTGAGGGTTGTGCAGCGCTGATTCTCCTTGATCAGTCAGCAGCCTATGACAAAGTTAACCATTCAATCCTCCTTGACCACCTCCACTCCCTAGGAATCCATGGCTTGGCACACAAATGGATTGCCTCCTTCCTCAGCAACAGGAAACAAATCGCTTTCCTCTCCCATTTTGTCTCAACTGGTCATGCTTTGAGCACTGGAGTACCGCAAGGCACCCGTCTCTCTGCTCTTCTTGTCAACCTCTATCTGACCACTCTACCGGAAATCATCCATGCACGCAACCTCTCCTGTTACTATGCTGACAATACCCAAATTATCCTAAGACTTCCCAAAACAAGCACCAACCCACGTACCAACCTTGAAGTATGTCTCAGTGATATTTACCGATGGATGACAAGAAACTACCTCCTTCTGAACTCAGATAAAACTGAAATCATGGTGTGTGGCAATACTGCCCTTCTCCCGCAACCACTCCCATGGCCTCCTCCCTTGGCACCTCCTCCTCCTTCCAAAATAAGCACAAACCACCTTGGCTGCACTATCGACTCAGGCCTAATCCTCTCCCGCCAGATCAATAATGTATCAAGATCCTGTCACTACCACCTCAAACTCATTAGACGCATTTTCCCTTACCTCACCTATCCCAACAGACTAGCCGCTGTTATGTCTATTGTTATGACGAGACTGAACTATGCCAACTCCTTATACCTGGGAGCACTGACATACCAACTTAACAAACTCAAAGAGCCCAAAACGCTGCCGCAAAACTCCCTCTCGCCCTGGGACACAGAGACAACATCCCCCCCGCTCAATGCACTCTCCACTGGCTCCCTGTCTGATGAAGGGCCACCTTCAAAACCCTATGCATTACCCACCGAGCAGTGCACAAGACTGGCTCAACGTACCTACAAGAGAAGATAAAACCCTACCTCCCATCACGCAACCTAAGATCAAGCACTGCCCTCTTACTAGTGATTCCAACCTCCAAGTCAGCCAGGATCGGAGGATCTGCCTTTTCAACCGTGGCTCCAACTCTGTGGAACTCACTCCCCCCACACATTCGACACACTCAAGACTACATGGCCTTCCGCAAAGCTCTAAAAACCGGTCTCTTTCCATAAACCTGATTAAGACCATCAAGGGCCGCTGACAACTGCAACCTGTTGACAAATGTTTGAGGAGATATCGAGCAATAACACCACTGAAAGTGACTAATAAGTCACTAATAAGTCATTCTGAATGCAGCTATCGCGAAAACACGAATGAAATCTGGAACAGAGGGCTCTTAAGAATAAATCCTCCACTCCAGACACTCACCTCTCCTATAGCTATGCCCACTCTCTACTCTACACCAACACACCCCTCGATCAAGCTGCTCATATACAAACAATACTCCATGAACACCTCAACATCCTGCTAGAATGCAGCTATACCCCATGAAAAAATGCCCTAGCTGCACACATAGGCGTCCTACACAGTCCTAATGCCAGCAGAATACAGTCTCGGAAACCAACCTCCAGACTGCACACATTCAACTGATCTCACCATCACCACAACTAATGCTAGAATGTAGCTACCATCAGGCAATTGTATCAGCAGCTTACATATTGAGTCTACCCAAGCACCCTATTATACCCTACTATCTCAACTGATCTGGACTACGGTCCCTGAGGGCGTACAACCCACAGGCGCTTTGAGGTCCTACCAATGATATATAGAGCACTACATAAATGCCAAATAAGATAACAGAAGGGATGCTGCAAGGCATCCCTTCTCTTTCCTAAAATAAGTTTTGCCAGAGAAGCAGAGTGAGTAGGAGAGGGAGCAGGAGCACAAGAGCTGCCCAGGACCTACTGGTAGGACATGGGGTGCCGAGGCGCTGAGGTCTATGAGAGGAAGCTACAAGAGAAAGCGTGGCGAGGTAGTTGTGTCTCCAAGGAACCAGAACAGTCCGAGAAAGGGAGCTGGGAAGAGTGTTGATCCCCTGGAAAGTGTTGCCCAGAAGCTGCTTGTTTCCCTGGGCTAATGAGGGAGCCCAGGAGTGTCTGAAGGGCAGGGTGTGAGACTCTGACGTCAGATTGATGAATGTGAAAGCAAACCACAGTCAGTGAGTTTGTATACTAAGGAAAAGCCTTGTTTGTGAATACGCAAGTATATCGAGTTGCAAGCCACATGTAGGAAAAGGAAAGTGCCCATTGAACTAGCAATCTTGAAAGGCAATCTTGAAACTGATATCTTGTGTGTATTTGCTTCTCTTGTCACCATGCCAACCTCATAGATGGTGTCAGTAGTGGGATGTGGCTCAACTGATATAAGTTGGGGACCCCACCAGATTGAGGAGCAAGATCATTTTTTATTTTACATGTATTGTCATTTGGTTATCATCTAACCTTTGACAAGTAATACAAACAACTGTAACAGCAAATACATAAGTTTAAGAGAATAGAGTAGCAGCAAGATATAAAATGAAACATTAAAACCTTACATACACATCAAGTTGATAAAATTCATTGCATAAGAAAAATGTGCCCTGGAGGTAGTTTTAACAGCAGTTCATCCAAGTTGCAGAGATCTCAGATAGCCTGCAATAGTTATAACTAATGAAGCTGTATGATCGGCTGCCAAAACACTTAGTTGAAATCTATAGTGCAATATGAGATAAAGCAATTAAAGTAAAATACTTGTTCCTTTGAATGTGCTACACAGCAGCATAGATGTTCTAATGATTCCAGTACAAAAATGAGCATTGCAAAAACAGTAAATAGTGATTTGTGTAGCTATAGGATTATAGTGAAGGAGAATTTCTCTTGTACTAATTAGATTCCAAGAAGGGAACAAAACTTTTGGCAGCTTTATGATCTAATTTGCATTAGCAAAACATAGGAATGCATTGTATTAATTGTGGTTGCCCAGTCGTGTTTATAAAGAGTTTATTTTACACAGAGACCTAAATCTAAATCTGAGAGAGTAGACATGAATCCTTCTGAAAAAAGGCTTAAATGGCTGACTCCGTTTATTTTTTATAATGTCTTTGATATCTGTATAAAGACAACTTATTCCAGAGAACATTATTTTGTAATAAAGATACAAATGTGTCCATAACATTCTGGTTTTTAAGGAGTAAAGGCCAAGGTCGTATCGCATAATGGCAACTGGAGTGCTATTAGGAACACAAAATATACATCTCCAGAGGTTGGCCTCGATTTGAGGGAGTACATTTTGAACGATATAGGCAATGGCCCCCTCCCTGCTCCTACCTGCAAGGCAAAAAACCTTGGGGTCATCTTCGACTCCACACTCTCCTTCTCTCCTCATATTTCTGACGTCGCCAAGAGGTCACACTACCAGCTGCACCTCCTCAGAGGTATTCTTCCCTTCCTCTCCTTCCCCCAGAAGCTCACTGTCTCCCGAGCCCTGGTTCTCTCGAAGCTGGATTACTGTAACAGCCTCTATCTTAATCTGCCTGCCTCCACTCTCCGCCCTCTGCAACTCATCCAGAACAGAACTGCAAGACTTGTCCTTGGCCTCAAGCCCAGGGACCGTATCTCTCCAGGACTGAAATCTCTACACTGGCTCCCAGTGGCTGCGAGGATAAAGTTCAAAACCCTCTGCATTGTCCACAAGGCCTTCTGGGGCCTGGGTCGTAAATACCTTCAACTCTCTCTTCCCAAATATCTTCCTCCCCGAGCCCTTCGCTCATCCGCCTCCAACTCCCTCATGGTCAGCCGTTTCTCGAAGCAACGAGCTGGGGGTAGATCTCTCTCCGCGGCAGGGGCCTCCCTCTGGAACAGCCTTCCTGCCTCCCTGAAACTTGAGGAGAACCACCTCCGGTTCCGGAAGCACCTCAAAACCTTCCTCTTTGCTTCTGCTTTCTCTCTCCCTCTCCCCTGCTGAACAGCTAATTAATTCTTCACTAAACTGCACTGATCCTGCAACTGGACCACTCTAAACTGCCTTCGGTCCTGGTCCCAGTCACTGATCCCCTGGAACCCCTCTGCACTACGGGACTGTCTCTGTATCCCTACAGCCCCCCCTTCCCCAGCACTTGTTCTGCACTTACCTTGCACTTGCCACCAGCTGGCCCTTTTTTATTTATTACTTACGCCACTTACCTTTTCTGCACTTCCCCCCCTCCCCTTCCCCTTGCACTTTTCCCCCCTCCATCACCCCTGCACTTGTGCGATCTGAATGACACCTGGCCTAGTAGGATTGTTTGTTTCGTCTCCCCTTGTTCCTCCCCTCCCTGCCTCGTCGCTCCTTGAAACACCTGTGTATAGGCGCGTTACAAATACCATATCATATCATATCATATTTCTATGCCATATGGGAGTTTGAGGATTATTTACCCTTCGTAAAGTTTTACAACTTGGATCATAGGGCATCCCCCATACTTGGAGCCGACGCGTAGTAGTTGGGTGCCCATATCTGCACCACGAGAAATCAGCCTTCCTCTTAGTACCGTCTTAAATTCTTGTGCATAAATCGGGAATCCTAAGTATTTGAAGTTTCATTTGGCCTAACACTTCGTTATGAACATGCTAGCGGAATGTTTTAATGGGTTTGTTGGATTTTATTACGCAGGGCATAACACTGGTCTTGACTGACATCATTTAAAAGCTAGCCCACCGAGACAACTCAGCAAAGAAAAAACAGCTAAAATCCTCCTATCCACCAGCAGGTCGTTTTTGCATGAGCCAGAAGACTCTAAAGTTCTAAGATGCTCCAATTATGGGATGGGGGTCACCTTTCATCTTTTAACCCCACAAGTAAGAAAAATTGTGGAGGGAAACATATATCATCTCTTTTGTTCCCGGGATTGTATGGTGCCAGGAAGAGACAAAGTGATCATCTTTCTAGACTTACAAATCAACATTCACATTGACTGGCACGTATATATTATCCCTAGCAGAAAAAGAAGTTATGAAATGGTACCCCTATTGCCCTGTAGAAATAACTTGAAATTTATCTTTTTAATGTTTCTATCACTCCCAGGAAAGATCAATAGGGGTAAGATAATGGGAAACCTGGTGTATGAAAGCTTATGGACTTCCCTCTTCTCCCCTGACATTAGGAAGGGAAGAGATGAGAGTTCTGGTAAACCAATTAATGGACATGGGAAACCGGAATTATTTTTCCTGCATGGTAAAAATACTGAGCCAGGTTTAGACACTATTCTGATGAGGAATGACATCCTAGTGGGAAATCCAACCAGTCATTATCCCCAGGCTATAAAACCCATGAGCGAAAAACTCCTATGTCCCATTTTTATTAGAATCCTCCATCTCGTCCACTGAGATACCCATACGCCAACCAGAGTTATAGACAAAACAAGAAGGATACTTAGAGAACCCCACCATTTAATCTGAAAGAGATGGTTTTATTTGTGAACATATCCTATCCCCCACACCATCAAGACCCACAGTAAATAGCTTAAACTCCTTATGGGAAGAAGGGAAAGGTTCTTTGAGGCAAAATCGTTTAGACCAGAAGAAACAGGAACCATCTGCCCAGAGACCCCAGTCACTAATTTACAGGAACTGAGTTCTGTCTGTATGTCACAATCTAACCTACTATCGTCCGCATCAGAACCGATTGGACTTCATCAGGCCTTAAAGCCAGTTATAACACCATCTTACAAGCCTGCCCAAATGTGCTACTGCTGTAAAAGCGATGGACATCTCACAACATTTTTCTCCTTAAATCAGATTAATCCCCCTTCCCTTCCATTAGTACAAACCCTTAGTGAGAAGGAACAAAATAAGACCGAAAGAGTTGAACTTTCCTATTCCAGAACCCTTTACATCCAGCCTAACCCAATAAAAACTCGTGACTGAAACCCAAAGGAAAGTCACCATGAAAAGGGGAGCAACAAGAACAAGAAACAACCAAAACACATTCCTATACACCGGAAATAATACCTCTAACCAGGTCCCAATTACATTAAAAGGGAAAATCCTTTAGGCACACCTGCATACTGGAAGTAAGGGGTGTGCAATTAGAACAGTTACCTTCCCAGTGTTGGAAGAAAATTGGAAAAGAGAAAATAGGTGGTTTCAATGCTGAGAAATACCAACAGGCACGAGTCCATGTTAACATCTTGGGAAGACAACTGAGCCCGAAGATGGCATGGATTCCTAACCTGCCAACCCATTTAGTTCTGGGAATCAATCTGCCGTAATTCAATAAATGTGTTTTATGGCTTGCTCAGATCCAGTCTCAAACTTTAAAACATAAATCAGCCCAACCAAGGAAGCCTGAATATCCTTGCTTTCAGAGGGGAGTCGATGGGGAAGAAAGTTCTGTTTTATTGAAGATGAACCCAGTACAGCCGGGAAGAAAATCCAACCCAAGGGTCATGGGGGATTCCCTGGACCATCAGTCTTATGGCGTCACACTAGTTCAGAAGGAGAAAATGCTGAGTAGAGATAAAATTCTCTTTCCTACTTCGTGTGAAGGCTTTCACTCCAAACAACATTGGGGAAGTGTATGAGAGAGACCTGAGGGTATTCTCGCTCCTTCTCCCCTGGATCCTCTGGTCAGGGCCACGGTATGGCCATCGCTGTTGGATCCAGAACCTGGGGTATAAAAAAGCAAGGGAGGGTTACCTGGGTGGAATGTCCTTGTGGGGTACCCACTGGTGAGACGCGGTATCTCCCTTTTCCTCCCGTACTTGCGCTCTTTTCCATAGGTTGTTTTCAATGGGGCACTTTCCCTTTTGGCTTTCACAAGCAATCAGTTTTTTCCCATAAAGTTTTACTCAGTTCAGTGTTCAATATGCTAATATTTGCTTGGTTTCAAATGTTTATTCAGTTCGATATTCAATATGCAGGTTTTCATTCAGTTCAGTAATCAATATGCGTTATTTAACTTCAATGTTGCTTTGGCTTTTTGCTTACTGGGTTAAGGCTTTTGCAATGAAATGCATACACCTGTCTGAGTTCACGAGCACTCTTCTCAGCCCCGCCCCCTCCCCTTCTGGGTTTTATTACGATTTTGTTTTACTTCTTTGTATCAATCGTGTTACACAAAGTTTAGTCGCGACTCCTAACGGCTTTCACAGCTTCCTTTCCTCTCGGGTATTGTTGCATTTAAATAATTTTCACCTCCTTCAACCTTTATCAGTGTTCATCAATATTATCAGTTTGCTTGCTATTCAAAATCAGTATTTCACTTCATTCACATTTAGTACTCATTAGAATGTCTCTACGGGTCTGATAACCCATTTGCTGTGCCCAAGGTCCCCCCACCCTTTCTGGCTGACTTAGTGGTTGCTCTCTCCAGCTTGGCAGCGGAGCATCGAGTCACCACGGTCCACTTTTCCCATGCAGTGTCTCGCTGCCTCTGCTTGCGACTTCTTGTGGCTTTGCAGAAAAGCTCTAGCTGCCACGGCTCCCCCTTCCATGGAGAGTCTTGCTGCTTCTTCCTGGTGGCTTACCCTGGTCTTGAAGTGAAACCTGTAACCGCCATGGCTCTCCTCTTTCGTGCAACTTCGCGTTCCTGGAAGTTCTGAGTACCGCTACATGCACTCGGTATCCGGTTGCACACCTCAAGATTCTTTCCTACCACACCCCTTTTCTTCTCAGTTCGCAGTGCTTCTGGCGTTCTGAATCTGCTCCTCCAGCTCCCACAGTGTTCTCTCCTGCCAGCAGTTGTACTGGTGACCGATTTGCTTGGGCACACTCATGTGTGCCTTCCAGTCTCCAGTAGGTCTAAAGCACGCTTTCTGCTGCCTCTGCTTTGCATCGCCTTCTTGATCTCCTGTGCTCCTGTGCTCTACTTTTCCAGTCTGTGACCAAATGCTGCCTGACTCGCATTCGCCTCCTTGCCCACAACAAGCCACGCTTGTGTTGGGAACTTGCGTTTTAAAGCTTCCGCCTCCATTAGGATACAAAAAAGAGCTAGACTGTGTTAAGTGACTCCAATCAAGCACTCCCACTAAGTCAGTGCCTTGTCTGGGATTGCTCAAGGGAAGCTCTTATTTATATATTTTTATAGCAAGTTATACCCTGGATGATAAACCCTTATATAACGCCCCTCTCTATGAATCCCCCTGATCTCATTGAGCCAGGAAGTATGTTTGTTTTGCAATTTAAAAGATTTATTGGCAAAGTAAACAAGATATATATATCACACATTTATGAATAAATTAATAATTGATAGCACACTTATGAATATAATGTTGATCAACAATAGATAATCTGACACTAGCACACTTCTTTAAAATCAATGAGGAGTTAGTATAAGAAGGATAAGGTAGCAGAAAATACTTTTATGGTTTCAAGGAAAACAGGTATGATTTTTAAAGCAATCCTTTTTAATGTGGTGGCAATGAAGTGAAAATATGCTGAAAATGCTTTTAATTCCCTCTAGAGCTTCAGGGTAAGTGAGAGATACTTTAAATCAGTTCAGGTCAGCCCTACCAATGATTCAGGGATGGTTATCGGGTTGAAAACGGGATTCAGTAATCGAAGCAAAAGACAGATATTTTTACATGTGGTTGAAATGAAGCAAACTGTCAATTCGCAGCACTTTTTTCTGAGTGTGTCGATCGCGATTACAGAGGAACTGTAACGAGTAGCAAGTCGGTGTTAGGTTTGTTGGAAAGCTTCAAATCTTAGCTTTAAAATGAAAGTTAAACCACATTCCTAGCACCTACGATTCCAAAGATACGGACAATTTCATGAAGGTCATTTTTCAGAAATGAAATAATGATTCAAAATGGCAAAATTACACTTTTACAGGTTTAAAATCGGAGAAGGGCCACACAATTCTATGATGCAGTTCTGGACAGGTTAAAAGGGTTTGGATCAGATCATTTTAGGCTAAGAGATTGGTTCTGGCACAGTTCTAGCTGAGTACTCACACTCTAAAGTTGAAATAGGCCGTCAAGGTCTGGTCAGCAGGTTTGGACTGGACTCCTGGCGGGTGGTTCTGAAGTCACAGCTCTCTGGGTCAGCTCTGCTCTGCACTTCACAGCGGTCTGGTCTGGGTCTCTCTGGTTCTGGTCTCTCTGGATACAGCACTGTTTTCTGGGTCTGCTACCGTTTCTGGCAAAAGTTCTTGGCAAAGAATCCAACAGCTCGCCCGGCTGTAGAATAGTTTGGTTAGATTGCTGGATTCTGAAGGCCTGCTGAGAAGAGTTCTCAGCTTGTGGGTTAGGCCTTTGCTTTAAGTTCTGTAGTCTATCTGGAGTCTAAGTTCTGGATGTTCCTTCTAGATGTTGTGTGGTCGGGCAACATGCTCCGCAAGAAAATGGAAAATGAATGTCTCTACCTGGGTTTTGGTGTTCCTTTTATGTCTTTAGAAAATGGGTGTGTGCGTGGCATAACTAGGCCTGCCCCTCACAACTTATCATTGGCCAAATTTTCCTCTCTCCCTTGATTGGGGGACTGAGTTGTGAGTCAGGATGAGTCAGAGTGATGCTATTTTTATGGCTGGCTGAAATCCCTCCCCTTGTCAAATTGCACACAAATCTATATTTGATCCAAATACACATTTATCTATGTACCATTTTTCTAATATTATATGTCCAGTTAACATATTTCCTGTAGCACCAAACCATCCGATCCCTGTCTTTGTAAGATGTCGTGTCCACTTCTGACAGAATTCTGCCCTTTCCATCCAGATAACGACCTCTGAACTTTTCCAGATTTTACACAAATGTGCACAAGGAATATGGGTATCAGATGATAAGGTGTCAGATTTTTAACATACATACATTTGGAGTAACAACCTATTTTCCGCTACTACCCCCCAGAACATACCACAGAGTCCTGACACCTCTTAAAATGTGCACAGAAAATCACAAGAATGATGATATTATTTATATAATTTTGACAAGTTCGCACTATGAATTATCCATCTTTTTTTTAAATCATGCTCTGGCACAGAGGGGTGTGGTTTCCCAAAGAACATGGTGGAATTTCTGGTGTGTCCACTTCCCCCAGCTCAGCTTGCTCACAGAGGCACTGCCCCTCCCAGTTTCTCCCAAGAGGAAGCTATTTTACGACCCCTCCGCCCCAATATAACATTTGCCTGCCAAGGAAAATACATTGTTCTGTTTCCTTCCAGTCCTAGGTGCCACTCCCCTGATTCAATCAGAGAAGATTCATCTCCTTTTGGTGGAGGCAGCAGAATGCAGCCAGGCCTGGGAAGAGTTGCTGGGCAAGTTTCAACTCCTGTCAGGGGTAGTTGCCAGGCAGAATTCAATCTCTTTAAGCCAGGCTTCAGCTAAATGTCACTTTTGTTCCAGTTTTCTACATCCAAATCAAACTTACATTTTTTACACATGCAGCTAGAATGCTGATTCTAAGTTCAAAATGATGACATTTAACAGTTGCAAACTATGTGACACTCAACAGTAGGTCACTCATTTATTTTAAACATTTAGATTTTAGTGGCTTTCAGTCCAATTTAACTTAAGCTGCTGACATCCACAGCTCAGCCAGTTTCATTATGAACATTATTTTAGGCTCTTTCTTTTCCCAGATTTTGTATGCACACAAGACTTCATTCTGCCAAATGTCTGCTGGTGTTCAGTGAGATTTTTGAATATCTTGCAATGTTTGAAATAGGAATTTTGAGCTTGCATTCAGAGAAACAAAGGTGATTTCAAATTGTTTTTGAGCTAACAGGCACTGCTGTTTTTCCTTTGGCACACATTCCACTCATGGCACTCCTGGCCCATCAGGCTCGCACTGGTGGGTGGCAGGTTAGGCGACCATTTTGGTGTGCGCAAAAACTGCGCGGTTTTCCTGGATTCGGCCATCTTGGATTTTCTAAGCCCACAGCACCAAATGTTGCAGCATAATAGTTCGAACGTGGGTCAATACACCCGGCAACTGCTCATTCCGATTGCAGTAGTCTCTCTTCTTTTTCAGTGGCCTCCTCCCGTCTCAGTACCATAGTGGTGTTCGTTCAGATTAACATTGGGGAAAGTGTGTAGCACTTCCTGTTGTTTCTTCCTCATCTCAATACCTGAATAAAGGTTATTCAAAATGGGATCTGCACGACATGGGCTGAGAGTGACAATAGCCCATAAAGGCTTATGAAGGGGATAGATAGTTCAAGGTCACTGGAAAAAAACACATTGCTATCTCTTCCCAAGGCTCCCCCGCCCAGGCGATACTCCCTCGCATTGCCACCCCCAGGGTCAGGATCCAAAAGTGATGGCCCTTCCATGGCCATTTGAGCAGAGAATCCCTGGAAAAAAGAAGTGAGGGTGCCTTCAGGTTCCTCACATACTCTTCCCTATGAATTTGGCCTCCCGCCCAAGGGACATATGCTGAGGGGCTCTTGGAGGGCTGTTGTGGAGAGCCTACCCAGCTAGAGGACCAATTCTCAATTGAACCTCTGGGCAGAGATGTTTTCTTCAATTTAGATGGTTCACGCAACTTTATTTGAGTCACTCGTGAGATCCATTGGTCAACTTGGGGAGTATCACATCCTATAACTAATGGGGCCAGTATGTTGGGAATTGGAGCCACCGTAAGATGGATTCTTTTACCCAAGATGGTGATGTGGATTTGGGTTTGAGTTTGTGTTTGTCTCTCCACGTAGCCATGGATGCAGCCTACTCTTATTTTACTGGTTGGGTTCCCTTTCTGGGGAAGTAAGTCTGATTTTATGGTGCAACTTTTACTCTCCGTATCTAATTGTGCCCAAAGAGTTTCTTCCTCTAGAGTTACAGGGACTTGGTACATGGTATTAACCCCGGTCTATAGAAAAGTGTGGTGGCTTCTTCTACTCTGTTTGTTCCCTGTTTGGTTAGGTTTCTTTTGGTCCTTTTACCCTTCTGTCAGTATAACGTGGGATTGGGTAAATAGGATATTCTTATACGATGGTTCAACTCTTTCCTCCCTATTCAACTAATCACCATTGGGGTTATCTTCCAACGGGTCAGTGGCAAGACCATTTTTATTTAGAGGGTAATTTCAGGTTCTATGTCCCACCTCTCCAAGAATAACATTGTCTATATGGGGTTGCAATTACCTGTCCCCCTTTGTTTCCTATGGAGGTACTATTTCCCTGGGATGGGCAGACAGAATATTTTCACCAGAGACCCTAGTTTTTGGTTGGCCTCCCTGTCCTAATTGTTGCTCACAGCGTAGGGTAGGGCTTTCCTGTTCTTTGGTGGGGTGGTTCTTTAAGGTGTGTCCCAGCCATCCATAGGACAAATCTTCTTGTTCTGGTGTCTGGTATCCTGCTTGGGTTCCACATTCCTTCCCAGAGGGATCAAATTAATTCTCACCTTTTCCTATGAGAATCTCTGTGTCTATGTTTTCATCATGTGACTCTGTGGGGTTCCCTAGGATCTGGGACTTGCAAGGAGGTCTTAATAGGACTGAGATCTCTCCTTCCTTGGATCCTAACTCAGGCTCCAGGCTGACTGAAGATATTGAGGAAACTAAGGAAATAGCATGACTGAAGTTGTCTTCCTTAGATTCAGGAATTGTAATGTTCTCCCATAAAGGTTTATCCTTCTTGGGTACTCTTTCTATGAAGGTGAAAACATTTTTGTCCTGGGGTGTTGTTATTCCCTAGCTCTCCCTTAGTCTCCCCAGTAGATGGTTCCCACAGAATCTCATATATTAGGCTTCCTATTTTTGTTCCTCTGTTGATCGTAATTTGAGTTGAAGCGAAATGCAGAAAACCAAACTTCAGTTCATCCCCACAGGAGAAAAGAGGTAACATTTTCACGTTTCACCCTCGGTAGGATAACATATAGAGGGACCAATTGGTGGGGTATGCGATCCTTAATCTCGGAGCAACTATCACCTTGTCTCTTCCCGGCACCAGATAATCTTCGGGACAGAAAAGGTGACAGACATTACCTTATACACTCTTCCGAATAGGTAGAATAGCCTGGTGGGTGAGTATTTGGAAAGTGATCCCCAGTCTAGACTGGGGATTAGGGAAGCATTCATCAGTGAAAAAGGGGATGGCATTCTTAATGGTGGTGACTGATGGCCCTGTCACATGGAGACTTAACTTTTCAAAATGTGGGGTTCCCCAACTTGTTTGCATCCCATTATGACACCATTTGTGAAGGCATCATGATGCAAGAGACAGTTAAAAGATTCAAAGTTGAAAACAAAATGATTTATTAAATTAAATGTCAGGATGGTTGAAGGCCTATCTTGCCCTATGCAGGGGTCTGCAACCTTTGGCTCCCAGATGTGTTTGGACTACCATTCCCATCCGGCCTGTACAGCATAGTCAATGTCAGGAGATCATGGGAGTTGTAGTCCGAAACATCTGGAGAGCCACAGGTTGCAGACCCCTGCCCTATAGTAAGGTGGGATTTCTCTACCTGAACGGAACTAAGGAAAGTCTGAGTCAGAAAGTTCATCTTAAAAGTCTGTCTGTGTCCAAAACCTATCCTTGCCCTCAAAACTAAAGCTAAACAATATGTAGGGATGCTAATAATTAAAATTGTGATTAACACAAAATTCTGAGCCTCTTCCAGCTCTTAGCTTCCTTTTCAGCTCCACCATCCCCAAGTTCAAGAAAGTTTCACAATAGTCTCGGGATTACCTTTCCCAAGTTCAAAACAGTTCCACAAATCCTTGAGGTTCCCTTCCCCAAGTAGTTCAAGGCAATACAGTTCCACACAATCCTTGGGGTTCCCTTCCCCAAGTTCCAGGCAACGCAGTTCAAAAGAAAAATGGTCTTGAGGCTCCGTCCTCAAGACAACATTTGCAGTTCATCAGGTCTCAGGGTTCCCTTCCTCAAGACTTCAACATAGCAACTGATATTTGTTTCAGTCTTTCAAAGTTCAAAACAACTCTAGGTCAACATGTCCCTCCTTCGGAAGTGCATCGGGAGTGCATCACCAGTTCACTTGCAGTGATTTTCTTTGGCTTGTTTCACAATGTCTTTGTCTTTCACAATTTCGGGCTCACTGGTCTAGGCGCAGTTGTCAGACCGCATGGTCCACCCATCACAGATCACGCAATCAGGAACCCTAGGCTCTTCAGCCCACACAGGTTCTTCCGTACTTGCCCCTGTGTACAGATTCGCCGTCACGTAGCTTCTCTTCTCTCAGCCTTTTGCAGTTTCATACTCTCCCGGCTTCTCCTGGTTAGTCTCTTGGCTTTACCATAATGTGTCACACACATCTTATCAGTCTTTGGCCTTGCCACACTGTATCCATTCATAAAGTTCACTTTCTGATGGTCTGGTCATGCCCCCACCTTTCTGTTGCACTCTTTCACATTTGAGCTCTTTTCCGTAGGTTTTGGCTTTCATCAGCTATCAGCTTTTGCCATAAAGTTTTATTCAGTTCAGTGTTCATAGGCTTAATTTTGCTTGGTTTCCAGTTTTCATTCAGTTCGGCACACAAAGTTCACTTGCAACTATTAACTGCTTTCCCAGCTTCCTTTCTTTTCAGGTATAGTTTCCTTTACATTATTTTTACCTCCTTCAACCTTTATCAGTGTTCATCAATATTATAAAAATGTGACAAAACCCACAGTTTATTGAGAGATCTCATAACAGGGATAAAACATGCGCATCTCAGGATATACAATGCGCTCTCTCCACCGGTTACAGGGTTTACAATGCGCTCTCTCCACCGGTTACAGGGTTGTCATGGAGTTTTATTCAAATGGGACATCACAAAAAAATGATACCTTGCACAAACTTAATGCGGGATGGGATTGGTTAGTAGGTAGTTTACATATAGAAAACATACAGTGTTGGTGCTTCTATTGGCTACAAGCTATCTGGTGTCTCCACGTGTGACCACCTCCTAAATATTGCAAGCACAAGCATGTCAGGTTAGAGCATTACAATTGGACCATGCAACGAAGTGTGAACTAGCACGGAAGGTGAATAGTGATTGGTCAGAGAGGGTCTTCTCGGGCTTGGCACTTTGGATGATTACCAGCCCGTGAGCAACAATTCAAGATTATGGGAACAGTCCCAAAGGTGCTGTATGTATCAATAAGGTTATCATCTACAATCCTCTAGGCCTTGAGGCGAAACATTTAGCTTTCAACTAGTATTACTTTTGTATCATCTGTCCTGAGCTGAATTGGAACAATGGTCTCTGTCTCGCCCGAATTAATAGGCTTTGTCTCCATGTCTCAGATCACATGTGTAGAGAACATTAACTTAATTGTCCTGCCCATTTATGAGGATTTTTAGCTTTCCTGTATGCAAGTGTCCTATCTCTTCTGCAATTGTGAAGCTCTCTCTCCCTTGGGATCCTTGGCTGGAACATGCTCGCTGGCTACACGAACGGTCTGGTCTGTGCTTTCCTGCTTGATCAGTGGGTCAGGACTCTCCCTGTATTCATGAGCCTTCCCAGTGCCTTGCATTCACTTTAATGTGGCTGTAGTTTCCATTTTGATTTGCATGGCCTCTCATGTTAGTTGTGTCCGGCGTCATCAAGCGGGTTATGTGTTCTTGCACAATTGCATACCAAAAGTGTATACATCTTCAATCTAAATGGGTCATAATCATGTTCTTTGTGCCTAGGCACAGTTTAATCTAAGTGTTTGTGTATCTTCATGCAGGAACGAATATGTGCTTCATGTCTAACGCTTCTATGTCATGGTCTCGGTCATGAAATCATCGGCTCTTGCAGTCATAGTCCAATTGTTCCATCGGCTGCAAACCCATCTCCTCTACAACTTCATCAGGATAGGGTCTAAACAGTTGTCTGAGTGAGTAGCATTTCGCACATCTGCCATACAATGATGATGGGGATTAGGGGGCCAGGAACGATTTACACCTTTCATTTCTATGATGTTGAGATGACAGAGGGACTGATGCAACCAGGGCCACATTCATATCTCTCTCTTCAATTGCAATAAACATTGGAACCTTCTAAAATAGCAATTTCCACACATAGGACCACTTTGCTAAAAGGCTCACTAGATTTCTCTCTCTGGTGCGAATCAAACAACACCATTTTCATCATCATAGCATAAATGGGTAATGAATTATAGATTTTTCCATTTAACTCACTTCTATTTTTATATTGAAATTATTTTCCCATATCAAAATAACAGACTTTTCACTGCGGATGCCAGAATATGTGACACACTGGCGTGCGCCATTGCTTTGTGACAAAATATAAATTTGCATAATGTGCATAATTAAAAACTCACATTAAAATAATAGTTTCCCCATCTTCCAATGGAGCATTTCAAGCTGAACACTTTACAAGAAGAATTATTTTGCAGTGACATTCTGTTCCAGAATTATGGACAAAATCGTAAGTCCGATATAAGTTTTGAAAGCATTTGATTTTCTATTCATACATATACCAGTCAATAACAGAGCATCTGGTACCTTTAGTTCTTTAGCTGTTTGTTCAGTGCTAGAGGTATAGGATTTATAATCCAGTGTCTGGCATTTGATATGGTCTTTTGAAGTTCCACATTCTCTGGGCTTTATGACTTTTGTCATGCCCTTCTTGGACAGTTCCCGGGTCTAGCAGATTCTCAGATAACACTTTATTTTTCCAGGTATCAAGATTCCTTCTTTCAAGAGAGGCCTTGGAGAATCAGGGAGATCTTCCTGTTTGCTCCTTTGTGACGGTTTGCACGCCATAGTGCTTGTCCCTCTCTGATCCGACTGACACCATGTTGCCTTCACTCCACTTACCCTTATCCATTATATGGCTGTGGCCTGCCCCTATCTGTTGGGGCTTTATGCTTGATAACCACCTCTCTCTGGCTGCATACCCTTGTTCTCCAGATTTACTCATATTTCTCCTCTCCCCTTTCATTTTTATTATCTTCCCATCAGGTGGCCCTTGCCATATCAATGCCCAAGACTTCAATTCCTACTCATTTTACTACATGGCACACTCAAAACCTGGGCTATTTTATTTTTAAAGGTATCAAAAATGTATTTATTAAGATACATTATTTTCAAAAATGAGTTAATCATTAATTAATACACACACATTAAATTACATTAACATTGCAAAGGAGCACAAAATGCCAGGTGATAAAAACCTAAAACAACCATCATTCGCCGACAGTCAATCCATCATTTACAACTCAAAACAATGAGCCTCATTCACTCACAGTAAAAACTTTTATTTGATTAAACCTTTTAGTACAATCCATATGTGGTAGCACATAAATTAGCCCAACATGGTCTTGAATACTTCATCTTGTCCACATCAAATGTGTGTCAGCACAACCATTGACCAAAAATGTGCTCTATTCCATGGAGTGGGTACATTTAACAAAAAATGATAAGTCCCATCCCCGGATCTTCTTCTCTACCGGTTTCGACGTTTTTGAAAAAATATGAATGGAATAACGTCTTCATCAGGAGGACCACTTGATACAGTATTACCACTAAAAAACACAAAAATACCACATTTATATATACAAAAAACTGCTATCTATTCTTGCTGTCTTGAGCTACCAACATGCAATTGTTTATACCATAAATAGAAAACTATTGGGGGCACCGTGTTGTGACGAATCCCAAGGTGTCCCTATTGTTACAGAGTGTCTAAAAAGGAGGGTTTGTGGGACCCTAAACCAAAACAAGCCACTGTATCTCAAGTGGGATCATACCGCCGCCATATGAGAAACCGACACCACCAGGGGCCCAACACAGAAATCGTGGGACCAAACTGACCTGACTCCCAATGTCATGTGCTCAAACTCGTCAGGCCCATTAAATCTGACTCAAGGGAATTTCACAAAGTTTCAAGGAAAGCTGAAATGACATTTTAAACAGCACAAATTGAAAAAACCATGAATTCTATGCTACCTAAGAGCATCAAGGTGTCAGTGCTTCGCCACTCACCTCAAGAAACAAGACTGGATTTATTCCAGTAGTCGCGCTACTATTGCTGACGTTGGTGTTGCCTCAGTACACGTGACTTTAAATGCATTTTAAATCTAGACAAGAGAAAGTTGCAAGACAAAAAAGAGAGAGAAAAAAAAGAAGAAAAAAAACCTGTCCACAAAAACTATATTTCGCCTACCCTCTCATTCTCTATTTCCATGGTTTTTATTGGTCCTGTTAATGCCAGTTCCGGTTGCAATAAATCACACCTAATACTTGACACGTTTGTCCGTCTCAAACTACACTTGCTATGTCTAACTGAAACCTGGATTCCCACCTCTAATACCTTCACCCCTGCCTCTCTGACTGCTTCTTTCTCTAATCTTTCACTCCCCCACCTCACAGGCTGAGGTGGAGGCACTGGCATCCTTTACCGTTCTACTTACTCCCTCCTCATTTTCCTCACCACATTGTTTATCTTTTTTAATTATTTACTGTCCTTCTAGCCCGCTCCTAAATTTTCTTGATGATCTCAACTCTCCCCTTACTTTACTTTTACCCTGATGCTCTTCCCCATTTTTCTCCTTGGCAAATTCAACATCCACCTCAACACTATACATGTTTCCCTATCCTTTCTTCCTCTGATTGACTCCTATCTTCTTCCCTGCCTCACCTTTCTCCGCTTCTCCTTCAACTCATACTTTTCTCTTGCGCAACCTCAGATCTTTTGACCCATCTGCATTCCTTCCTGTATTAAGGTCATCTTTGCCCTCTTTGCCAGAATTCTCCTTCCTTTCTCTTGACTCTGCTATCGGACATCTACGCTGGATTCTCTTCTGCCTACCTGTCCTTAGTGTCCCTCGCCCAAACCTCTTCAGCCTTGGTTTACGCCAATCTTCCCGATCACTGTGTGCTACTCCGTCGCACCGAGAGATGCTGGAAGAAATCTGTCTCTTGCTGACCTGCTTCTTCTCTCTGATCTTTACTCTAATTATGATTCTGCTCTAAACACCAGTAAAACATTTTATTTCTCTAAACGTATTCTCTCTGACTCCCTTCATCCTCATAGGCTCTTTAAAATGTTAAACCTCATCTCACTTTCTCCTTCTGATTTCACAAATTCTTTCACTGATAAAATAAACCAACTCAGATCTTCACTTTCTCATTTCTTGCCACCTTTTTACTACCCCCTTCAAGTCCCTTCCTCTATCGACTCATTCCCCTCCTAGATGATTCTGACATGGCCTCCCTTCTTACTTGTACCCACCACATGGCTTCCCCCCTTGATCATCTTCCATTGCTTCTCATACCAAAAGTATTCCCTAACTTCTCCCCATCTCACAGCATTTACCAACTTGTCCCTAGTCTCTGCTATCTACCCCTCTAGCTTTAAACACGCTGTCATTATCCCCATCCTTACAAAATCTGCCTTTGTTACCTGCATTACTGCCAATTTATGTCCTATATTTCTTCTTCCGTTTCTGTCCTAAATCCTTGAATGTGTTGTTTACTCCCAAATTGCATTATATCTTGATCTGTTTCCTGTGCACTAATCTGTTTTTTACCCGCTTCACTCGACTTGAACTGCCCTTCTCTCTATCTCTAACTCACTTCTATCTGCCTGTTTGTTTGTTTATTGATTTGTAATGCGCACCAGACCCGGAGATAACAAGGCGCAACAGTAAGAAAATGCAAAGCTTACAAAGTTTCAGATAATTCACATAATCGACATGTAAAAGTACAAGTACGAATTGATTACAGGCAAAAGATAAGACGGTATGTTCAGAATATATACAGTCCAAGTCTATACAGTGCTGATCTAGCTAATATTTACACGAGTAGGCATCATTGGCCTAGCTTAATTATGTATGGGCAGAGTCTAACTAACCTTCAGTCAGATTGAGATGGTGATATATCCCTTTCTAAAGTGTGAGTAGGGTTGATCTACTCTCAGCTCATACGGTAGAGAGTTCCAAAGTTAGCAGCCTTCACTGGAAAGCTGTTGCCACCAATCTTGGTGAGCTTAAATCTTGGTATCACAAGGCAGTTAAAATTGCTGACTCTTGTGGGCCTACTAGAGGTTCTTATTTATTTATTATATTTATTTGCATTTGTACAGCTCACCTGCAGCCCAGAGGCATCGTGGCGCTGTTACATGAGGTGTATAGACATTTTTCAGTAAGAAGGTTACATGTGACTGTAAGGTCTCTTAGTTGCAGGTACATAAGTCAGCATTAATACATACACATAATTTAGTCAAACAAAAGAAAGCAGGTGAGTGGTATTAGATAAAGAGTTTTGTTTTGATTGCTTTGCGGGAGGCTTGGTGAGACTCAATAGTTTTTAGGTTGGGTGGAAGGGCATTCCATTGTGTGGCGGCTATCGTGGGGAAGCTGGATCCGCCTGCACGGGCCTTTTTAGTTCTAGGAACAAGGATAAGGTTGGAGTACCCCTCTCTGAGAGGTCTGGTGGCGGTTTGTTTGACAATTCTCTGGACAAGGTATGGAGGAGCTGCATCGTGGAGGCATTTGTGTGCCAAGGAGAGTGTTTTGAAAATAATTCTCTGACAGGGAGCCAGTGGGCCTGTCTCCTGATTTCAGAGAAGTTGTATTTCCTTGAAGTCCCAGTGGCTGCCCTGAGGGAATTGTTTTGAGCCACTTATAGCTTAGCAAGGTTTTTGCAAGAGGTCCCAGCTAGGAAGGCGTTGCAATAGTCGAGTCTGGAGCCAATAATGGCTCTGGCAATGGTGAGACAGTTCTGTCGTGATAGGAATGGTCTGGCTGCGTTGATGATTTTAGCGTAGTAGGCTGAAAAGGTGGCAATAGAATTCACTTGTCTGTCCATGGTGAGGTTTGAGTCTAGGTAGACGCCAAGTGTTTTAACATTGTTAGAGACCTGGATGGGTGTGTTGTCAATAGTGAAGGAGGAGTATTCCTGACTGAGGTTACCCAAGATAGTGGGTGAACCAATAAGTAGGATTTCCGTCTTTTCGCTATTGAGGCACAGCCAATTGTCCGCCATCTAGGATTGGATTGTCGAGTAGATAGCAGTGAGATTAGACATGTCAGTTTTATAGTCCCCTGTGAGTGGGATTAGCACCTGTGTGTCATCTGCATAATTAGTGTATGAAATGCCCAGGGAGTCCAGGATGCTAAACGAAGGCCTAGTGAAGAGGTTATATAGCGTTGGCGCTATGCAGGATCCTTGTGGGACTCCACATTTGATGAGGCTGGCGATGGCGGAGGTTGCGTCAGAAAAGACTTTCATAGCTTTATCTTGGAGAAAGGAGGTAATCCAGTCGCAGGATTTGGGGGAGAAGTTAGCAGCAGAGGCGAGATGGCGGCAGAGGGTGTTGTGATCGACCAAGTCGAGCGCGGCTGATAAGTCAAGGAGCAGGAGGAGTGCCGGTTTGCCTATGTCTCTAAGGTCATCCATTTGGTTCTTTGGGTCAAGGAGGGCTGATTCAGTGCGATGTCATGGGCGGAAACCTGATTGCTGCATGCCTAGGAGATGGTTTTCCTCCAAGTATTTTTGTACTTGTAAGTATGCAGTTTTGTCGAGAATTTTTAGCAGGAATGGGACCGTAGTGTTGGGCCTGTCGTTCCCAGGGATGGTAGGGTCAAGTGATGGCTTTTTTAAGAGTGGGCGTACCGAGGCTTCTTTGAGATCTTTGGGAAAAAGACCGGACCTGAAGGAAGAATTAATGAAGGCTGTGAGAAAGGGAGCAAGGGTGGGAGCAGAGTCTTTGATGAGTTGGGCTGGGCAGGCATTGCCCTTGCAAATAGAGGGTTTGATTGATTTGGCAGGGAAATGACCTCTGATTCTGTAACATCTTTGAAGTCGAAAGGGGGAGAGGGGTTCAGTTTAGGTGAGGTGGGAACTTGACTGTGCTGGCTGGCTATTAGTGCTTCCAGAGCTTTTTGGTGACCAATGATGTTGGTCTGCAGGGTGTTGAGCTTGTCTAGCATTGCAGACTGAATGCTGTTACACCAACGTTCATGCTTGAGGAGCGTGGGTGGAGGGGTGGAAGGTTTTTCCAGCTCTCTGAAGATAGAAAATATTTATTTAGAGTTTGATTTGCTGTCATTGATCTTTGAGTTAAATGAGAGGGCTTTGGCTTTGATGACATTATTTTTGTAAGACTTGGAAATGGCCTTGAAGCCTCCCTGTTTGATTCTGAGGGGTTGGCTTTCCAGGTAGAGAGGGCGGATCGTTTTTCGGAGTGTTGTTTGAGCAGCTCATTGGAAAACCAGGTATTGGAATGTTTAATTTTCTTGGCTTTCTTAGGGGCCAGAGTGGCGATGGCGTCGACTGCTTTGGTGATGATGTGTTTGAAGGTGCTGGCTAGAGTATCTGGGTTATTGGAGGAGGGTACCTGAAGCACGTGCACCATTAGAAATGGCGGCAGGTTTTCCGCTATAAGCTTGCGCGAGCTCCTGTCGAGTGCTGCTGGACATGGGGTGGTGGAGATCAGATGCTTTTTCTTAGTGGTGAGATTAAACTGGATATAGTGGTGGTCGGACAAGGGAATAGGGGTATTGGTGGTGATTACAATGGAGCAATTGTGCTGGTTGATCCAATCCAGAGTGCATCCTTTAATGTGAGTGGGATCAGAGATGGTTGGTGCAAAATCTAGGGTGGTAAGAGCTTTATTGAGGGCTTTGGCCTGGTGATCCTTTGGGTCGTTGAGGCCGTGGTTAAGATCGCCCAGGAGAATGATTTGGGAGGTCTTTTTGATATTATCCGACAGGAGGTGGATGAGAGAGTCTTGGAAGTCGGTACATGGGCCAGGAGTTCGATATACAATGTGCATGCTGATGGTGCAGTTGTGCGATAGGTTGATTTTGAGTGGGAGGTATTCACAGTTGTGTCCCAGCTGTCCCGGTGCTTCCCTGATAGTGAGAGATTCCCTGGCTATGATGGTGACACCCCCACCTCTCTGGTTGGTGCGGTCTTTCCTGAAGATGGCGTAGTCTGCAGGGATGGCTAATGAGAGGACAGGGCCTGAGCTATCATTTAGCCAGGTCCCGGTGACTACCAGGATGTCGAGGTTGTCTTTGATGATAAGGTCGTGAATGTCAAGGGGATGCGCAGGTATGGAACGTGCATTAACCAATGCGCATCTTAGAGTGAGGTCAGAATGGTGTGTGGTGAGGGATTCCCTGGCTATGATGGTGACACCCCCACCTCTGGTTGGTGCGGTCTTTCCTGAAGATGGCGTAGTCTGCAGGGATGGCTAATGAGAGGACAGGGCCTGAGCTATCATTTAGCCAGGTCTCAGTGACTACCAGGATGTCGAGGTTGTCTTTGATGATAAGGTCGTGAATGTCAAGGGGATTGCCAGGTATGGAACGTGCATTAACCAATGCGCATCTTAGAGTGAGGTCAGAATGGTGTGTGGTGGTGAAGGCTGGAGAGTGACATGGGGTGGCACAGAAATATAAAGTGGCTCAGTGGTAGTTTCAGTGGGGGCGAGATAAGTGCAGTCAGGATGATTGGGCATACATGGGAGAGTGGGCACAGGCAGTGCAGCAACATGATTAGGCATAGCTGGGACAAAGGGCACAGGCAGTGCCGCAGCATGATTGGGCATACATGGTTCAGGCAGTGCAGCAGCATGATTGGGCATACATGGTTCAGGCAGTGCAGCAGCATGATTGGGCATACATGGTTCAGGCAGTGCAGCAGCATGATTGGGCATACATGGTTCAGGCAATGCAGCAACATCATTAGGCAAAGATGGAACAATGGGCACAGGCAGTGCAGCAGCATGATTAGGCATAGCTGGAACAATGGGCACAGGCAGTGCAGCAGCATGATTTGGCATACATGGTTCAGGCAGGGCAGCAGCATGATTGGGCATACATGGTTCAGGCAATGCAGCAACATCATTAGGCATAGATGGAACAATGGGCACAGGCAGTGCAGCAGCATGATTAGGCATAGCTGGAACAATGGGCACAGGCAGTGCAGCAGCATGATTGGGCATACATGGTTCAGGCAGTGCAGCAGCATGATTGGGCATACATGGTTCAGGCAATGCAGCAACATCATTAGGCATAGATGGAACAATGGGCACAGGCAGTGCAGCAGCATGATTAGGCATAGCTGGAACAATGGGCACAGGCAGTGCAGCAGCATGATTGGGCATACATGGTTCAGGCAGTGCAGCAGCATGATTGGGCATACACGGTTCAGGCAGTGCAGCAACATGATTGGGCATAAATGGGTTAATGGGCACAGGCAGTGCAGCAACATAGTCACAAGCAAAATGACTGGATAGACATTTAGCATGTGCGCCTGGGCTCTGTACAGCATGCAAGGTTCCTTTGGTGAGCGTTTCATTGCTAACGTTGCAGGTCGTGTGTTCAATAGGGGTGGCTCTTTTGCTAGCCGGAATGAAGCGAGATGATTTACAGCGGCGGAGAACCTGTATGGGGCGCCCGGTGCCAACTCTACTGTTGCGCATGCTAATACAAGGTTCGTAGCTGCGCAGCGGGAAGAGCAGGATGCGCGAACGTAGGCGGAGGTTTCTTGTGGGTAGGGCAGCCGGGTGGGCTAGGAGGGGGGCTCCTCTGTGAATCGGGCAGTGTGCAGCGAGGAATATGGAGTATGAGGGGGCGGGGTAGTAGAGCCTTACCTCTGTGCATGTAACCGGCACCATCGAGCGCCGTCGAGCAGCTAAGAGCTGCAAAGAGGGATGACGGCCTTTCCTCCTGGCCTTCCCTACGCTGCTCTGGAAGCACTCATAGGCAGCCAGCACAGTTCTTCTCAATAGTTTGTCTATTAAGTAGCTAGGGGCCATGTTATTTAAGGCTTTACGGGTTAGGAAGGCCATTTTTAACTGTATTTTATTGTAGCTAGGGAGCCACTTGTGTTGATGCCTAGTCGGGGCTATGTGTACTCTTTTGCTCATGCCTAATGCAGCTCTTAGTGCATTATTTTGAAAGATTTGTAGCCTCTGGATAGTAGTTTTATTAGCACCACTGTAGAGAGCATTGCAATAGTCTAGCCTGGAGAGAATTAATGCTCTAGCCAGGATAATACAGCTGTCATTGAAGAGAAATGTTTACCAGCTTTAATAAGCGTGCATGTGTATGCTGTGGTAGAGGCCAGTTCTTTCAGTTGTTTATCAAAGGACATAGTCGAATCGAATGGTAAAAGATGAGTATTCGTGACCTAATTTATTGATGTTGGAGTGGGTACCTAATATTATCAACTCTGTCTTGTCATCATTCGGGCATAGGCCGTGAGTGGCCATCCATGCCTATTCACCCGCGCCAAGTCCTTGCAATGATCCCCAGGAAGCGCGAGGAGAATCTGTGTATCATCTGCATAGTTGGTGTAGGTGATACCCAGAAGGTCCAGATCGTCGAACAGATATGCTGTAAAGAGTCAGGGAAACGCAGGGACCCTGAGGTACACCGCAGAATATGGGGGTGGGGTCCGCCGCTGTCGATGGGGAGAACACCCTCATGGTTCTCTCGCTCAGGAAGGATTCTATCCATTTGATAGCCTCTGTAGAGAAGTGGGCTGCTGAGTCCAAGTGCCCACAGAGGACTTTATGGTCCACCAAGTCAAATGCAGCTGAGAGATCAAGTAAGTAATAAAAGCAGTGCTGTCCTCCCTCTATCTCTCAGCTCATCAATCTGTGTTTTCAAGTATATCAAGGCAGTTTCTGTCCCATGTAGAGGGCGGAAGCCAGACTGTCTGACCCCCAGGAGTTTGTGCAGCTCAAGGTACTTTTGAATCTGCGTGTAAGCAACTTTATCAAGTATTTTGAGTAGAAATGGTACCGTCGTAATAGGGCGGTAGTTGGTAGCGATCAGTGGATCTAAGGTTTGCTTCTTTAGGAGTGGGAGAACCCAAAATTGTTTTAGATTGGCTGGGTTAGTTTCAGAGGAAAGTGAAGCATTAATACGTTTGGAGATGAATGGGGAGAGGTCTCTGGCCACGTCTTTTATGATCTGTGCTGGGCAGTCTCCTTTGCAATTAGAAGGCTTAAGGGATAATGTAATCTTTTCTACCTCTAAGACAGATGTTTTGGTAAAATGGAAACTATTAATCTGGTGTATCACTGAGTGGAAGGGTATTAGCGGACAGTGATAGGTTCAAAGAATCTTTCTTTAGTTTTATTTTATTTTGGAGAGTATTTATTTTGTTAGCTAGTGCCAGTTGAATGTCTGAGCACCAAATCTTATTTTTGTTACATACTTCAGGTATTGGGATCAGGGACTCAAGTTTAATATGGAGAATAATTCCTTCATACTTGAGTTAGATTTGGCAATGCAATCATTATATGAGCACTGTTTTGCCAGACAGACTTCATTTTTTGCAGAGGTTGAGTTCTTGCGCGTACCGGGGTGTTGATGGTTTCAGTTTGCTGGTGCATTGTTTCAGAGGTGTGTGTTGGTCAATGCAGGCTGATAGGGTGGCGTTGAGTGCTTCCTGTAGAGAGTCGCAATTCAGTGGGGGTGTTGGGTCCATATAAGCTGTAGGTTGGCGAGGTCTTCTGTGAGGGCTTCCACTGGGAAGTTCTTGAAGGACCCGAAGGTTTGTCTGCTGGGTGTCTGCTGGGAGGGCTTGACTGGAGTGGTGTGTAGGATGTTGAAAGGCACGGCTAGGTGGTCAGTGGTAGTAGAGGAAAGTCTATGCAGTGAAGATTAGGTCGAGGATGTTGCCTTTCGCATTTGTTGGGTCTTTCGTGTGCTGCATAAGGCTGAGGGTGTCAAGAAGGCTGAGGAGAGCTTCGTTCATTGGTTTGGTGGATTTATTGCTTGGGAAGTTAAAGTCGCCTAGGACGGTGTTGTTGGTGTGCGTGAGGGACAAGGTTTGGACCTGCTGGTGACCAGGTCGGTGAAGTGTGTGAGAAACCTGAAGGTGTCCACCCACTAGTCCCCCGGGATGTGTCATCCAGGTGGCCAGGACATGGCCATCGCTTTTGGATTCAGTTGCTGGGGGTGGACCAGTGCGGGAGGATCACCTGGGTAAGAGGTCTTCGGAGAGTGGGAGTGGGATACCGGATGGCGAGACGCTGTTTCCCCTTCTCTGTAATACCTTTACTCTATCCTACCAGGAAGGATACTTACGAACGCAACCCTCCCACTTTCCCAACATGAAAACATTCCCACGGACAGCACGTTAACACCGACCCATATAGCTGACATTTCCCAATACAATGGTCACGCAGGTCAGGCAATTACATACCATTACACCCAGCTGACGTCCATTACACTTCCTCACACAGATAATAGGCGCAGCACGAGAACACACTCTAAGCGAGGCAAAGCACATGAGGAAGCAGCAGTTCCGAGATGGCAGTTTAATACAAGGCGAAAGACCGCAAAACAGAAGGGGATCACAAGGAGGGAGTTACCCTTGACATTTTTGATTAGGAACCATTACTTTCATGAACCTTCGAGAATAGAAAAAGTAAGACCAGGAAACAAGGCTGAAGAATCCTGTATTGTGTGTCAGAGGTAGCCGGGGCTCTCCAGCTTAGATAGTCAAGGCAGGGCGAATCGCTTGCCACTGAGGTATTGTCTTTGGCTCCTTAAACAAAGCAGTGCCAGTGAAGTCAGCACAGCTGGTGAGTTGGGGAGAATGATACCAGACCTGTCTGTGTTGAAGCCAAGGTTGCAATCGGCAACATTGTATAGTGAACACAGAAGCAAAAAGTGTATGAAGCGTATGTGACAATCAATGCGAGTAAAATTGAACAACAGATGAGTGATTGAACTTTCAAGCCAAGATACGATAACTTAGAGTGGTCCGGCACCACGTGCATGCTCATTAAAACATCTTTGTAAAGTATCCAACAGAAAGGTGTCAAAAGCTAAAGGGTGACAAAGAATTGTGTATCGAAAGTGGTCCTGCAATGGGTCGAGCAAAATCCTGTGCACAATCGACAGTCTTTATGTTAATAGCGTAAAGAAAGTTGATTGACAAAGTAGATAAAGTTGGTCCAAGCCAGGAGGGGGGAGATCAGCTGAGAGCTTTTGCTTAAAGGAAGTTTGTCTTACAAAGTTAACTTGAAATTGGTCCAAGCCCGGTGGAAGAAGACTATTTGAACATTGTGTTGCGGAGGATCTAGGGTGAACCGTAAATCATTTAGGCTGCCTACGCGCATGCGTCGGGGAGCAGTTTTCGTTACCCTGACAACGGGCCGCTGCTTGGTCCACACCCGACACCACTTAGGCTTTTTATACGCATGCGCCGGGGAACAGCATTCGTTTCGTGAGCATGCGCTATAATATCCCCTTGCCGGCATACACAGCTTAGTGCCGCACTGTGGAGCTAGCCGCTCTAATCCATTCGCAGGCCACGCACCTTAGAGGTAAGCAGCACAGTGGACTTGGCCCCCTGCCATTATCCCCTCCGACTCTCTCTGCACTCCCTTTTCCCTGCCTTATGGGACGTCCTCACGGGCGTTCCCTTCATGGATTTTGCTAATATCCACATGTTGTGCTTTTCACCCACAGCACTGCGCCTATTTACTGGGCGCCCAGGGTTCCTGGCCTCAGCTGTGTTTCTCCATCACACGGCGTGCCATTTTCCGTAGGCTATATTCCATGGATACGCTGGATGCCTACCTACTGACCGCATTATAAAGCTGCATCCTATAAAGGTCTCCTATATATGATCAGAACATATAGGTAAGCACTCCATTTTCCGCCAATTATTTTGCTATTGGAGTTACCACAGTACTGTTCAGTCTTTTGCAAATATTGACAGGGGGGTCCTGTCCCCCCTTCCCTTTCTTGTCTCTGGTTACAGCTGCTCCCAGGAAGAGCTGCCCGCCACCTGGTCTCTTTAACTCATGATGCATCCACCTTCTCATTGATGCTCGTATTAGGATTCAGCAGAACACATCACTACCGAGTTCCGCACCTTTTCCCCCTGGACACAAGCTCAAGGTTGGCTTGCTTTTTGCTTTTAATTTTAATATTTACTGCTTTTGACCACACAGGTCTGTGCATTTGACACTACCTGTGACACTTTTTCACTTAGTGCTAAGTCTAACACTCCCTCACCTTGTGTTTACCACCCATAGGGAGACACAATCCTCTGGCCCAGAAGAAGGCACCAGATCCTGGAAGCCGAAACATCCATGGGTCCAGCTTCAATTGTGTTGGCCCCAACTACACCTTTGGGAATTTTCTCTGTTCCCGACGTAGACCAAGGATTGGTCACCTATAGCTAACAGACTTATGTCTAGATACATATAGGTCTTGCCCTGACTCTATAAGGACAAGCACCTTTTCTATATGTTTGCGCTTGCATTAGAGAAAAGCGCCTATTAGACATGTTTTTGCATTACTACAGTCTATCACCATACCTCACTGCACTAAACCTTTGTAAATGAATCTTATGTTTTCTTTTGCATTTAGTTGTTTTTCTTTTCTTTTTGCATTCATTCTCATCAGTCTACAACTAATGTGATGTCTTGATGGAATACAAATATATGGGAACGACCTACACCTCTGTAAACTTTTCGCTGCAGAAGGCCTTTAGGGCTTATGTTCCTAAAAAATGCTACTTGATTGTTCTTGAAAGTATCTAGTTTCCATACCTTGATTAGCCTTGGTGAATATGTTTGTTGTAATAAATTTACACCATGTATACATTTTGTGTTTACATGTATGAATGAATGTGCATGGAGCCCCTTTCCCCGTTGGGATTCTTTAGACTTTGACACGAGTTTAGAATAGTGGTGACCTTTGCAAGCACCAATTAATCCCCTTGTGTTTTGAATAATGGCATACAGTATTAAAAGTATGCTTTAACTATCGTCAGGCGGTTACCCCTGTATGTGATATATCGTAAATAGCCTGAGACATTGGATTAATCAAAATCCTACGTGCATTAGATGCATGAATATCCTACGAGCATTAGATGCATGAATATCCTACGAGCATTGTGTTAAGAGGATCTGAGCTCAGCTGAGGGGGATCCGAGGTGAATAGTGAATCGCCTGAGAAATGGAGTACTTATGAAATCCTAAGAGGAAAATGACGTATTGTTTGTTTGTCGCTTCAGAAAGAAGAGACTTTGAAAGGCAAAAAGACTTGGGCACGGAAGGCCCTGATGCTAAAGATTGAACTGTATCCTCATGCTAGAGAAGCCAGAGGCTGTGCTAAACTCGAGTGTACCACCTTGTCCCATGCTGGAAATTTGGGGAAGGGAGGCCAGTGGCCTGAACATCCTGTCATATCATTTTGTGAACACTTCTTTCTTTTTTGTAAGACTTTTTCCCACACTATTTGTATTACGAGGAAAGGATTGGCAATAGGTTTATTAGTATAGGCCCTTTTATTTTGATGAGACTCCACTGGGACTGCTTTATTATTATTTGATGGTCGTAGCTTGCTCCCATCTGTAGATTTAGGCTAAGATAGGCATTTTTCAAACCCTTTTTGAAGTTAAATAAACACCCTTGAACTGTGGTCACTTGTGTCTGTCTTACTGTTGACACCATGCCTTCCCTACAAATATGATACATTTATACAGTAAACTAAGCATCCATGCCCTGCTGGTCCTGTGTATATCTTATTTTTCATTGAATATTGTCATATACAATTCAGACACTGGGCCTCATTATGAGGTGGGCGGTAAGGGATTACCGGTACCAGTAATCCCTTACCGCCCTATTACGAGTCGCCTTTTCGGGTCCTCCCTTCACGTCTGGTTTTACCAGGCGTTAAGGACGGGACCCGCAAAGGTACTTTGGTGCTAGTAACGGTACCGCAATTTGCGGAACCGTTATTAGCGCCTTCCCATAGGGAAGGGCCCTGGTGAATGGGGAATTACCGCCCCCGCAAACCTTGGAATGGGGCGGTAATAGCTCTATTCACCAGGGCGGAGTTGGTAAGAATTTGGAGGCAGCCATGGCGCTAATAGCGCCATGGTTACCTCCAAACTCCTAATGAGGCCCACTGACATGCCAGAGTGTACTTTTCAAAATGTGATAGTGCTGTGCTGTGCGATCATGAACGTGGCCTCAACTGCAAGCCCCTGCACATTATTACTTCTAATAAACCTTTCTTCTTTGCTCAGTGTGTACTTATAAAATTGATCATAAATGTAAGCTCCTGTGTCAGATACTGCTCTCAGCCAAATAGTAACGAGAAAACATTCAGAAAGCCCCTACACCCACATCCCACCTATCCCTTAAACAACTCCATCCCCTATTAAATACCTAACCCCATCCCACCATACATTTTTGGGGATTAATAAAGGTACAAAATACATGCAGCAACATGTGATTTGACCAGCTTGAAAGCTGAACAAAGTAGTGTATATATGTGTATATGTGGGTTGTTTTTTCCCCCAGATTTGGGATGCTTGAAGACATATTATTCTGGATCCCAAATACTGGAAAATCTTTCCCTGCTCCAGCACGGCCTCCCAGTAAACCATGCAGATTATCTGGAGGTTAAGAACTAGCTGGCAGAAGTGCCAGAACCAAGAGTTGGTTGTGTATAGGTGGAAGGAGGGAAACGATGGAAGGGAATTAATGGACAAGCTCGATCTTACGAGCGCCATACGTGCTTGACCACTTTATGAAGGATGAGAGCGAATGATCTAGGATGGTGATGAGAGTGAAAGTCAGGGTGGTACTTTGGAGACGTCTATCATCAAATCCTAGAAATATGTACCCATCTATAGCATTAATAGCCCTGCATTTCCAAATCCAGCTGAATTCCACTGACTAGGTGATGAAAGGGATTCAGTGTATTCACACACAGATTTGCAATCAGAGGGTCCCCTGTTAACTTAGGTGATCTAGTAATACCCGGCCCAATGGTTACACTGTGTAAAGTGGCATAAGATCATTTGACACTGTGAAAGGTGGTCAGTATTAAATTAACTTTATAGAACATTATATATTCTCAATCGTGCGCCCAGGGTGATGTGTCCCTGTCAATACACATTTATCATGTATGAGATATTGAAGGAGTGGCATGTGGGTGTACTCAATTTTGGTATATTAATGTTAAAGAAATATTTGACCTGTGATGTACTACAGTGATACCTTAATCATACTCAAACAATACTCCATGAACACCTCAACATTCTGATAAAACGCAGCTATACCCCACGAAAATCAGCCTAGCTGTACACATAAGCGTCCTACACAGGCCTAACGCAACTAGAACCCAGTCTTGGTGACCATTCTCCAGACTGCACACATTGAACTGATATTAAATACCACCTCACCTCATGCTAGGATGCAGCTACCATCAGGCAATCGCATCAGCTGCGCCCATAATTGGTGCCCCCAAGCACCCTATTACGCCTTACTCTCTTAACTGACCTGGACTACGGTCCCAGAGGGCGTTCAGCCTAGCAGCCCTTTGAGGTCCTACAATGATATATAGACCGCTATATAAATGCCAAATAACATAACATAACAAATACATGACTTCAGATGTTCATATCACAATGTGTGCCTATAACAGAATGTCATCTGTGAGGATGTGCTGTGTGGGGTGAAAATACAGCCCCAGAGTGACTGAGATGGAGAGGCCATGCTAGGCCATGCTGTGAGAGTGAAGCTGGCTGCTAATGTGGAAAGAATTGGGTCTAGTCAACTCCACTAAAATGGACAGGTGCACAAGTTTAGGGGAATATACCTGAGGGTTTAAAACTGGTGGATATGCCCAACGAATGGGCAATAACCTGTGGTGCTGCAGATGCTGCCTTTGTGTAAACTGGGAAAAGGCACCTTTTGACAGATTCAAAACTGCAGCAGTACACATGTGAAAATATACTTTGAAAGGACAGGCATGTGAAACATACTAAGGATGAATGATGCCTGACATTTAAGAAATAAAGTCAAGTGACAGATTGTGGTTATCAGGAATAAAGAGACTTAATTTTCATCGTATAAAATGCAGCCTGTAAAGAGAAAGGCCTATTTAGTTTTTGTAGAAGTGAACACTGGTTTCCTATGTTAACTGCGGCCTATCTGTGTGCATACGATTACTAATGAATCTACCGCTGTTCTACTATAGTAGAAAAGAAAAATTGTAGTTTAAACCACATGCCCAGAAGTAATGCTAAAATGTTACATGGAAGCAGATCTTGTCGATTTAAAGCTGTATTTTCTGAAGTATGGAGGCAGATGCTGTTTTCACCACTGAACTGAAAGGTCTTTGCCTTCGAACATGTGAACTCAAGACCTTTGGATGGCCCTACCAGGAGAAGCAGGTCTGGTTTTCCTGTATACCTTTATAAATACATGGAATATACAGAGAATTAGATCATAATTGTGGGATTTGCAGATAACACAGCTAGCAGAAGTGACCTTTAAGGTTATGTCCCTCCATTAACTGTGCATTAGTGGGCAACAGCAATTACCTTTTCAAGGCTAACTCAACCTCAATAAATGGCTTCAGAACCACTAATGGATGATCAAACATTGTGCATGAAACAGATTGCTGATAAGCAGATGTTCGGGTCAGGTGACAATGGAGAAATGCAACCTACGAATTGGTGGGGGCTAATGTGAAAATGAGGGACACGTGGGATGCTTTGCGATTGACTAACATTGAATACATTTTCTTGAATGGAAAGTCCATTGTACGTCCAGTGAGCTCATCCCGGTCTTATATTCAAATATTCAAAGAGATAAAAAGCCTGTCAGTACCATCTAAAAACGAATTTTGTGTGATGAATACAACTTCAATTATGAAGGCAATTAGGATTCTGGCCTTATAATTCTGAGGGAATAGAAAGTTGGTGGGATGATAGGTTATGGAAGTAAGGTTTATTTTGGGAAGGGGCAGATTTGTGACTATTTCAGCTCAGGAGTAAATCAATACTGCTCCTCCCAGGAAGGGCATGCCGAGATAGGATTTGTATTCATAGAATATAGAACTCAAACATATATATGTGCTGGCAATTATCTGAAGAATTTGGGCAGCTGCCATGTTGTTAGATTTTAAGGACACTTAAGAAGTTAAACCCACTTGCATTTTGGGGTGATGAATCTTCTTTCTCCTCCCTCAGCCTCCATTGTTCACACCCCCTAACTCCTTGACCTATTAGCAGGAAGTGGGCATATTAGGGTGAGGGAGAGAGCTGGCCAATCCGTAGTGTGTGTATTTTGATAATCATGGAGTGTCATCAGCACTATATCTTAGCATGTTCCAATCTCTAAGGGGATTGGCAAGAAAACCACTAGGGAGAGCCCAGGAGAGTTGCCTAATCCATTGTGGAAACCCTGTGCCATGGGAACAAAGCTAAACCAAGGCCTACCGAGAAGGAGGCAGAAAAGCAGAGCCAGGGACTTTGCTTGGAAACCCGGGAGCCCTATCTGAGAGAGGCCTGTGGCTGGGGAGACGTGGCTGGTGGATAGAGGCTTGATGTGTGAACTGCCTGCCTGAAAGAGGGTCCTAGCATCTGGCAGGCCTTCTGAGGTAAGAACAGGTATCTCCCATGTGAGTAGCTATATGCCAAAGCTATCAATTGTGTGGGGAGATACCTGCCTTAATAACTTTCCCTTAGTGGGTGAAGGGGGAGGAGTGAAAAACTGGGTAGACCCCGTCCATATTGAACTAAAATGTTAACTCAATACATTCTCAATAGAAGACAACTCTATCCAGTTACATTGAATCATGTTGGAATCTGTCTGTTTAACCCTTACCTTTGCATTGGGGGGTGCTCTTCTTTAGTGGGACGGGGGGTTGAAAGCATGCATACCCTAAGCACAATTAACTACAAATATTATTTAATTAATTCCCATAGGTTCTTTTATCACAGGGTGATGTTTTTGTCAACATTTTAAATTGACAAAGGATTATGCCAGTGCACTGTAAATTACTCTAATATGTAATGTGATTGGGTAACCCTGCTGTTCAATTGAATGTGCGGGTGCCCTCAAAATGAAAATCCTAACACCTTGCATTCCTTTGAAAACAAATTGTGCAAAACGAATTTTCCCTCCCAGTCCAAACCAGAATCCCAAAGCCTTGCATCTTCATTGTAGGAGTGGTGAAAAACGAAATTCACCATTTATTCCCTTGAATCCCAAATCATAATTCCAAAACCTTGCATTTTACCTAAATAAAAAGCCAAAACGATTTTCCATTATGTTCCCACTATCTGTACCGTGCCTTCAGATCAGAGGGGCCATTTCTAATTGATGCCTGGAGGGTGGGGGTTCCTGGGAGATAACAATATTGTGCCAAACTAAGTAATCACTGTGTGTTTTCTATTTTTCCTATTGGTTAATTTGCTAGAAACTGATGTAAATTGTGACTGCAAACCTCAACATTTTACCTGTGTCTTATAGCAACTGAGAAGTCCTTTAAACCTATGTAGTCAATTGGTGAAAGAAGTTTGAATTTGTAATATTGTGTTGTGCCACAGTGTTAGTGGTTGATGTTTTTGTGATTGCCTATGATTCTTTGCGAAAACTTAAATAAATATATATTCTTACTATACAATGACCTGGTTCCTACCTGATTTATGGTAAAGAGGGTATTTTTACATAGGGTACGATAGAATTGGAGGCCCCACTAAAGTTGAATTTGTAAAGTGTTTTGTTGTGTGCGCCACTGCTTGGGGGAGGAAGGAACTCCCTAAATTGAGAGTGACCGTGTAATAAACCGTGATAGCTGGCTTTAATTTTTTCATTTTGAAACCAAAATGATGCTGGCAATTCTGCCTCTGAATTTGAGCTCTGCTAATCAGACTCACTTCCGAAAATGCTCCATGCTGAAAGTATTGTGCAATCATTTAACACTGTTCAGCCTGTCTACTGACATCTCTGAGCAGCTGCCTTATATTTTGCAACATGTCATTTACAGAGTAGCATGTGAATCCCTGCAGATAGCATGATGAAACCCAAAGTTCCAACAACCAGGCACTGCATTCAACCCTGGGAAATCTAGATCCAAACGATATAACTGTTTGCTCCTAGGGAGTGGCCGCATTTTAAATAATAGAAATAAGCCATGTCCAGTTTTGACATGGTGGTCTCTGGGGATCTACAATTATTTTAGCAAAAATCCTTTGTGTCACTTTATTGTCAGATTGGTTCCTAGTGACCTTCCTGTAAGGGTCTTTTGTGTATTCACTGTCTGGGACTTAGTTCCCTCAAAGCAACCCATTTATGCTCAACCCCAGCAAATTACTTTTTTCGCTGGGAAAGAATTGTCATCTTCCAGAATATAGAATCTTCCCCATAGGGTAAGTAAAGACCTGGTGTTTCCAATGACAAGCCATGCCAGGCCAAAAGAAAAAACACCAGGTTAGTAAGTATTGGAGACTCTTTAACAGAGGTCAGACAGGAGAGAGGGTAGAGTTAGAATAGCTGGAGAGGATACCAGTCCGCAGAATGATCCCACCTTCTTGCAATCTCCCAGAACTCTCACAGTTCCTATGGCCCCTCCTCTCTTCCTGCAAACAAAGCACCCTGAGACTGACATCACTAGGAAAAAGACTATGAACACTGCAGCCAAGATTTGACCTCTTGCCGAAGACTAGAACTGAAGCAATTGGCTTTGGCAGAATCCATAGTTAACTGAGTGGGACCAGCTTTTGTTTTAAATCATCTTTGGACAACATAAGAAGGATTTGAAATTAAATGTTAGTGCGGGAACAGTCTGTCCCACAGTCATCTTGCATTGAGGTGAAGATAGGGGCTCAATGAAGGGATGAAGACCCCTCACACTACCATCCCAGAGAAACATTTTGCTTAGGATGACCAGATTTTGAAAATAAAAAAATGGGTCACGCCTCCGACATAGAACTAGGACTGCCGTTTCAGAGGAAGTAAACACAAAGGAAGGACTAAAACACAAATAGAACTCCAAATAAACTATAGTCCTACATCTATGTCAGTGGCCTGTTCCACATAAAGTACTAGTGTGTATTGCAAGCAGAGAACTCTTATTGGACGAGAGAAGCCATGGAAGAAGGGTAGGGTATCGGGGCATGAAAAGCAAGCATGAAAAGCAGTGGCCGGCCCCATTTCGGGATTTCTTAATTGGCTCTCAGAAAAAACAAGGATGGTAGCCATCCGTTCGTCAAATACGGGGACTAGGTTTTACAACTTTAAAAACTCTTGGGACGCTGGGACTAAGGGGCAAATATCAGGATGGTCCCAGCAAAACTGGGATGTCTGGTCACTCTTATTTTGGTAGATCTGCTGGCTGGACAAGACTGCTGCAAGCTGAGACCACTTATCCTAGGAATTTGCTCGCTGGATGTGACATCCCCTGCTAGTGCTCCCTAGTAACCTGCCTAGCTTGGAAGTGCAGAACAAGGTTCTACCTTGTCCCTGGAAACCCTAGATATGGTCACCCAGCAACCAGAAGTGAAGATACAGCTCTGGGATCTGCTTTCCGTCTTTGATCCCCTTTAGAGCCAGTTTGACCGTTGCAAGTCATTTTCTGGGCCCCTGTAAGCACTGGGAACTGCCTTTGACACTCACTGCTTTTCAATCTGCTTTTCAGCCATCAAGCCTTTGACTTCTCCATCACCTGACTGCTTTTCAGTACCAAAGAACAACACTGCACTCTTGGATCTTTTTTTGAGCTGACTTGACCGATTTGAGAGTCCCACATGCATTCTCAGGAACATTTTGAGCCAACTAGACTGTCTCAGCACACTGGGTCTATTGGAAACCAGCATCTCAAAACATGTCCATGCAGACTCGATCCACTATAAAGTGCCTGGAAGCCTGGCTCCATGCTGTAAAGCCCCAAGAACAAACATATAAGGCATTTGTTGTGGATTTCACCCCGGCCTTCCTTAAAGGGTTCTAGTAACATTTAAGACCACACTCTCTAACTTTTTACCGACAGATTCTTCATTGAACTTACACGTTGCAGTTCAGAATGTTGACTTTCTCCAGACCCAGGGTGCCTCTTCCATCTTAAAGTCTGCATACTCTGTGCCTTCCTTTGCAAGGGTGGCTATTAGAGCTTGTGATTAGTGTGTTTGTATTTTTAGTTTTAAGTCGCTTATTTTCATAGGACCTTGGTTGGACTGCTTCTCTCACAGCTGATACGCCTTCTCAGGAGTATAGCCTGCTCTCTGCCTGCACTACCCTAAAAGGCGGAGTGGGTATACCTGTCCGGCTGTGCCTGTGTTACCGCTATGATTGGGGTCCCTGCTGCTTTAGTAGTAGTGTGGCGATGTGTAGGACTTTGGTTTACTAGTCATCCCTGCACTCCTGAAGAGCTAAGAGCACTGCTGCTTCAGTAGTAGTGTGGGGGCAGAATGGCACTTTGATTCCCTACTTATCCCTGCACTCCTGCAGAGCTGGGATCACTGCTGGTTTGGTAGTAGTGAGGGGCTGAGTGGGAGTTTTATTCACTACTCATCCCTAAACTTATGATGAGCTGGGATTGCTGCTGGTTTGGTAGTAGTGTGGGGGCAGAGTGGCACTTTGATTCCCTACTTATTCCTGCACTCCTGCAGAGCTGGGATCACTACTGGTTTGGTAGTAGTGGGGGGCTGAGTAGAAGTTTCATTCACTACTCATCCCTAAACCTCTGATGAGCTGGGATTACTGCTGTTTTGGTAGTAGTTTGGAGCTGGGTAGGGCTTGTATTAACTACTCATCCCTACTCATGCCAGCACTCCTGCAGAGCTCGGATCACTGCTGGTTTGGTAGTAATGGGGGGCTAAGTAGGAGTTTTATTCACTACCCATCCCTAAACTTATGATGAGTTGGGATTGCTGCTGGTTTGGTAGTGGTGTGGAGCTGGGTAGGGCTTGTATTCACCACTCATCCCGGCACTCCTGCAGAGCTGGGATCACTGTTGGTTTGGAAGTAGTGTGGGGTTGGGTAGGACTTTGGTTCACAACTCTTCCTGGCACTCCTTCCGAGCTGGGACCACTGCTGATTTAGTAGTAGTGTGGGGCTGAGTTGGAGTTTTATTCACTACTCATCCGTGTACTCCTGAAGAGCTTTGATTATTGCTGCTTTAGTAGTAGTGTGCAATAGCACCTGGAGCGTTCCAAGTGCTGGATGGGATTACCACAATAAATTATCTTGGGCCCAAATAACCAGACACACTCCAGGAATATAGCAAAATAAGACTTTATTATCAGGTCAATAAAGTAGGGGAACCTAGTCAAGAGATTGTTGCTCACACAGTCCCAATGCATTTCAGTTACACAAAATGATTTACACCTCAACATACGTCAACTATGACGTTTTCCTACACGGCTAACAGTAAAAACCTACTGGGTGGAGGGGTTGGTTAAAGGAAACATATACATATAGTTTGTATGAGTGTTAGTATCACCATTGGATGCCTCTTATCTGATAGCACGCCTTGAACCACCTTTAACTATGTAAAATACAGATAATAACGTAACACCAGCAGCGGATATGCCTGTGCAACAGTGTATGGTCTACCATTACATAGACCTTCATGATTGGTTGGCACTCTCTTCCTAACCTGGGACATTTGGCTCATAAGCAGCACGTAAGCAATGAAAAACAGGTACAAGGGAACAATGTCAGACAACTGCCTTTCTTAGCTAATTAGACTACTATCTCTCATCAGTTAGGCACTAAGCCAAGGCTTCTTCTTTGTATTTGACCTTTCTGACTATTCTCTTCCTCTGGACTTTAAAGGGAGTGAAGGTACATTGCTACCTTCATCTGGAGCTTTATGAATAGGCCTTGTTTTCCAGTCCTGCATTATGTTTGAGGAGACCATGATTTTGGCCATATTGCCCTTCTATTTAATGTTATTTGATCCAATTATATTAGATGCTATTATTCTCCTTGGCCTCTGGAGACTTCGTTGCTCCCTTCTGCATGTGCCTCCTACATCGTTAATTGAACAATAATTGGCACTTGCAATTGCTCACTCCTTTACTTAATCTCAGAGAAATATATCCTGCGCATGTAGCTTATCCTCTTCGACTCCTTTCAAGCCATGTAGTTGCTCTTGCTGTGGCATCATTGATTCTGAGCCAAGAAAATAACCTTTGTTCTTGCACAAATTTGTATCCCAGTGCCTGTCAGCATTGCAGCCTTGATTTCTATTCTCAAGGCTTCTTGCTTACTATTATATGATACTGACGTACATTTTCCTAGCATGAATATATGATTTGGCATTTAAAACGCGCCTGTACACAATTGTTTCTAGACGCGTCAAGACAATGAGGGGGAAACAAAGGGAAGATAAAATAACGGTCTTACTAGGCCTTGTGTCATTCAGATCACGCAGGGGGGAGGGGAAGGGGAAGTGCAGTTAACTCACAAGTGAAGCCAGCGGGTGGCTCATAAGTTCAAAGAGAAGGGACTGTAAGGTTGCAGATACAGACCCTTAAGCACTTGGGAACCTGGAAGCAGTGCAAGGGCAAATGGACATGCAGGTGCCTACGCCCGAGTTCAGAGTGTGACCCGGTGAACAGTGTGCGGAGCAGTCAGGTGCATCACATGGGAGAGGAAGAGAGAAACAGAAGTGAAAAGGATGGTCTTGAGTACCGTACAGAACCAGAGGTGGTTCTGCTCAAGTTTGAGAGAGGCAGGGAGACGGGTCCAGGGGAAGGCCCCATCCGAGGAGATGGCTCTGCCCCCAACTCTCTGCTTGGAGAAGTGTCTGACCCTCAGAGAGTTGGTAGTGGGTGAGCGGAGAGCTTGAGAAGGAAGATGTTTTGGAAGAGAAAGTTGGAGGTAGAGCAGTCATAGGCCTCAGAAAGCCTTGTGGACGATGCAGAGGGTCTTGAACTTGATCCTTGTAGCCACGGGAGCCAGTGAAGAGATTTCAGAGCTGGAGAGATACGATCCCTGGGCTTGAGGCCAAGGACAAGTCTTGAGGTCCTGTTCTGGATAAGTTGTAAAGGTCAAAGAGTAGAGGCAGCAAGATTTAAAAGCATGGATGCTCTACCTGCATTATATTTCCTACTTTAGCAAGCTTCTATATGTCTCTTCTACCTTGCATTTCTGCATATATACATTTATTACATCTCTTGTCATTTATCTTCTCAGTGTATATGGTTCATCTTCATATTTGCATATATGTTTACTTTGTCACTTTAATCACATCTTCATTCTTTAGAATTCTATACATTGAGTTCAGTGCGTCCGCGTATCTTCTCTCTTTAGTGGTGTCACTTTACATCTGTCAGACTTCACTTGTAGTTCTTCTATGCCCACTGGTGTCTACAGGCTCATGTCTACCGCATCAGTTTAAGGCTACATTCTATACGGTTGTCTAAGCGCATAGCGTCTCTCATACCTTCGATGTGGTATTGGGTTGAGACCAGGTGTCAAGCACAGTGCTTTCTTGTTGTTCTTCCAGTATGAAAGAGGTGAGGGTTTGGGCTCTATATGTTATTTGTACATCGTCCTCTCTATATTCCCCCCCTCTGGTCGAGTGCTCAACCACTCCTCAATTTTGTTCACCTTTTCTTCACACTGTGGTTTCTTCGGAATCCATATCTTTGTCATCCCCCTCATATCACCTGCATTCTTTACATGTTCATCCACACTACATGTCATATCCCTGTAAGGCAACACTCCCCAGTCATCGAACAGAACACCCAACGTCCCACATAGTTCCGATGATCCTTGCAATAATACAGCTATGCTCCTGGGGGTGCTATAAGGCTTCCTTTCAGGTATTCATGGGTGTTGTTCTCGCTTTGTGTGTGTTCGTCAGCAACAGCATTCACATCAATCATTATCTTCATTCCAACAGCTTTCTTTGCTGTCTTCTTGCATTGTACTATGATTGTTCTCAGGAGACTGAATCCCAGCAATACTAACACAAGTATTGCTATCAGTATCTTAAATGCATTCACCATCCAGGTTGGAACCCATGAGAACAGGTGTTAAAACCAATCTTCATTGTCTTTAGTTTCATTTACTTCTTCCACCATTTTCGTAGGGTCGATAACAGAGTTATAGCTTCTGTCAATGTTCTATTTTCTCCATCATGGGCAGGATTGTATGTACAGCAAGAAGGCCTGATCTTTGCACAAATGCCTCTTACATTGCTGTAATTGACTCCAAGACAAACCTGTTTTTGAGGGTCATGAGTCTGATGGCCCTCATTTCTTCTTTAATCACATTCATTCCCTTTATTGTTTGTAGCAGTTCCCACCAAGTGATTTGTAACCACTTGGAGTTTACTGCAGCTTGAATTCCTGGCATGAATATGGCTATAAATATAACTGCCGTCCTACTAAACAATGTATGCTGATCTGGAATGTTGTGATAAGCTTCTATTGATTTTGCCGAAAGGTAATTTTCTCTCTTCTGTCGGGTGAAGTTAAGCAACTTCTTCTTCCTTTAATGTGCATCCCTTTTTGGAAAGTTGTCTATGTGGAGGTCAATTTAAATGGACCACCAACACAGGAAAATATGTTACCACGATAAAACATATTCCTCCCCAGTTTAGGGGCAACTTCATGTAAGCTCTCGATCCACTGGTCCAATAGTCATCCATCAGCAAGGCAGTTCCTCCTTTCATTCCTGGCACATCAATTACGTGCCTACATCGTTTATTTTCTCCAACTTTGCTCTGACCACTGTTTCTGAAGCACAGTGTTTCACTCTTCATTGGCAATTTGGATACGGGTCCTGCTTCATCTGCAACCCATGTTAATAACTTCAAATACTTGACCCATTCCTTAAGGCATTTGTGATTCGCTACTTGCACTATCTTCACTGGTGCTGTCATCAATACGTATCCACTGCATTCCATCATTCCTACTTCCCACCCTGTACTAGTGGCTACATATCCATGTACCACTACCAGAGGTCTCTCCCAGCATCCTAGCAATCCTGGTGTTTCCCTTGTATCTGCACAGTGCAATCTCTTTTGATCAACAATATTCACCTCTTCTCTATTTGGGTCATTCAACGTGTACTGGATCATTTTGATCTTCGAACTCGGGTCTTTTATCATCTTCTGTGTTTTTATGTAGGCATCTTCATATAGGAACGTTCTCTTTGACATCCATCGTAGGGTTGCCCACTTCCCTTCAAATTGTGCTCATGTCATGAATGCTGCTAAATGGCTTTGCATCATGTACAGGTATTTCAATTGCTATACATATTCTGGCAGTGCTCATGGCATAAGCGATGAGAGAACAAACATAGCAGCTCTCATCTGACGTTCCTTTCCCCACATTACTCATGCGCTGGTACCATAGCATATTTTTTAAATGGTCTGACTTATCAAGGTATGCGTCCTGATAATCTTCTGCAGCATCCCTCTTAAACTGGTTAATGTGTTTGAAAATATCAGGGAAAATGTCACTTGTGCTTTTGTTAGGAATAGAAACAGATGTCTCATTGTTGGACACTGCATCTATATTGTAAAAAGTCATATGACGAAATGCTATAAGAATAAGGAAATAAAGACAACACATTGTACAAAATGCAGTTACAAGAAATATTGCAAAAGAATTCACTAACTGTACTCCGTTTTTCACACATTATGCGGTCCTCCTGCTAACAAGGTGTATCTTACAAAATGGAAGATTCGGATTCTCCTTTATCAACGTTTAGTTCCTGCTATTTTTTATAGTAACCACACTTTTTTATTACAGAAATTGTAATAATATTGGAATGATGATCCTGCGGATAATGGAGGTTGTATTAGGATTTCCAAAAAAGGTGACAATATTAATGTTTCGTCTCTGGATAGGATCGAAGTATATATCAGTCAAATAAACAACTTTATTTGGCCTGTGAGGCCATCAAAGTACAACCTAGCAAAACAGTTCAAGTGAATTATTACATCAATCACAAGGAAAAAGAAAACCATAAAATAACAAATAAAAAGATGGCATCCTCCCTTGATTCCACGATGCAGATCTTCATCACTAGTTTAAAACCATAAACCCCATACCCCTTTTACCTCCCGTAAATCCCCGGGCCCAAAGGAGTAAGGTTTGCCCCCGAAAGAGGTCTGTTTCTATTGCAAACACCAAGGGGGACCGAAAGGTCCAAGTTGGGGGAAGAAGTGGCTATAATCCCACTTCTTCGGGTCCGCTTGTGGGACTTACAAGTTTCCAAACTCTCCCTTGCTGTATGAGCGTCCGTAAAGACCAGTTTGATAGTCAACATTGGCAGGCAGTTCCTTGGACAGTCTGGTGCACTCCAGCATGGAAACCTTCGACACAGAGACACGCTCCCATGGAACGTAGCCAGTGAAGGCTTCTATTCAAGAGGTCATCCCTTGGTTCTCTACCGTTGGGGGGTCTTTTTGGGACCCTATGGAGAAACACCATGGAAGTTCTGTGTCCTTCGTGTTTATTGTTGAGCCTTTACAGAGGCTTCCCTGGATACGGGTGTGATGTATTGCTTACCCTTCCCACTGGGTGCCTGTCACTGGGGACCTTTGGGGCATGGTTCACTGAGGACGGGTACTCCTCCCCCAGGGTTGGGCTCTTGGTGGGCTCACTCAGTAGATTAGGAGTTAGAAAAGGTTGCACCACTAGATGGCTCTACGTGATTGGAACAAACAAAGCTACAGGATCAGGGGAAGGGCATGGACACCGGAAAAGTGGCCCTGTGGTAGCAGCTGGTCCCAAATCCACCAGGCCCAATCCCTGGTGGGCACTCTCCATGCCGCCGACTCCCTTTACCCCAGTCCCCCCTTTGGTCAGAACCAATAACAGTTTTTTGATGTACATCAATTCAGTGAGCACATGGTTACAGGAGCACCCTGACATAGTGATAGGTGCGTTTGGAGATGACACGGGCAGACATTGGTTACCTTGGGTATAGGGCTTGTGAATCCCGAGTGATCTTAGGCATAGGAAGGAGCTGTCCCCCAATAGTATTGCTGTCATGGACTCACTCCAGGTGCTACAGGGTGGACTTTGCTGCTTTCCTCCCCATATCCATCCAAGCCCAAGATCATTGAATCCGCTGCCGGGGGGACAAAAAAAGATGGAAGGTGAGCTGCCTCAGCAGCAGCTGGTGTCATCAGTGGGTCTGTGGTCAAGCGAGTAGATCCAGGGCCGTGATTTGATGGAATATTTGATGGCAGACCAGAAGGTGAGTGCGGTGGAGCCGGCACCAGAGGTATGACTGGGGGAACACAACCGTCAGTGAGTTTGGCGATGGCAACATTAATCCGCTCGCAACCATATCCCAGGGTATCGAGAAGTTCAGCAGTGGCCACACTATCAAGACCCCTACCGGGAGTCAGCAGCTTTACTTCGGGCACTAGTACATCAAGGAATGGGCTAGCCTGAGGCGGAGTGGGCAGGGGGTTCAGAGCAGATGCCAGGGCAAACCCAGATGGTCGAGGGCTGGCTCCCCAAATGCAGATTAAGTCAGCAGGCAGTTGAATAGGTGCACCATCGGATGTATACGAATTGACCTAATGACAATTGATCGCGGGTGAATTGATCGTGGGAGCAGTGATTTAATTTAAAAGGTCAATTAGGACATACATGCGGCGGTATACCCCCCGCAACCCTCACCCAATCCAAAACCCCCCCAAAACAAACACCCAATCCCCTTATATTATTTATTATCCCAAACCCACCCCACACATATATGAAAGAACAAAAAAAAAGGTAAAGGTCAATTGTGAGAAGGTAAATTAGGACCACTATATCAGGTTAATTAGGACAAAAGGTCAATTTGAAAAGGTCAATTTGGGTAATACCACACCATCCATATTGGGGATCCCCAAGAGAGCTCCATGTTTCCCTGGAGCTTTGCAGGAACCCAACCCCCCTTTTCTGCGGCCCGCTAAAAATGTGCGATTCTTTGAGCCCAGGGGTCCTTGCAAGTTCGCCAGAAGGACGGGTTTTGTTAAGAAAGAGGGGGCAAAGGGGAAGGGAGGTCCTCTCCTTCTGCAACACCAGCCATAACTGCAGCAGTACTCCAGGGTAAGCTGGCCATCCCATACAATGGGAAACAAGTCGGGCAGGAACTCTGAACTCCGGACCAAAAGGATAGTCTCACCTCACCTCCCAATGTCCGCTCTGTGGTCTGCTGCACACTCCTGTTACAGGCTCCCCCGGTGAGGCGCGAACACCCAGGCGGGAGCAAACACCTGCGCCCTTTCACCCGCTGGTTTCCACCCTAGCAGGTTTCATCCTGCAGTATATGTCCAGTTGGGGGCGGGGCTTAGGGAGTAGCAGGCAGCGATGAAAGACTCCAGGACTCTAGAACCCCCAGCAAAAACTTGCGCCCTTTCACCCACGGGCTTCCACCCTCACAGGTTTCAGCCCGCAGTATATGTCCTGTTGGGAACGGGGCATAGGGAGTAGCAGGCAGCAGTGAAAGACTCCAGGACCCCCCAGCAAACACCTGCAACCTTTCACCCACGGGTATATATATTAAAACAGCATACAAAAATGTGTGCAACGTTATAGGCAACATAAAGTTTTGTGTGCTCTTCTTTTATTTTTTAATATGGAACGCTTCACGAATTTGCATGTCATCCTTATGCAGGGGCCATGCTAATCTTCTCTGTACCGTTCCAATGTTAGTATATGTGCTGCCGAAGCGATTTTTCGGCGGCACTCAGCATCCCCAGCATACTCAGCAGTGTTTGGTTAAAGCGTTCAGCTTGTGCATCTCCTTGTGAATGGTAAGGAGATGTTCTAGTTTTCTTTATACCAATCAGCTGCGTAAGTTCTTTGAGCAATTTGGACTCTAAGTCGCGCCCTTGATCTGAGTGTAAACGAGCCGGCCAACCATAGTGCACAAAAAATGTGTCCCAAAGTACTTTTGCTGTTGTCTTCTGAGCCCAGCTGAAGCAAACTATCCTGGCCATATCTTGCTCTTCTTTTCTTCAAAACATTGTCTCTTTTACCTAGCAGGGATAATTCTGTGAAAACTGAAAAGTTATTTGTTTTACTTTAAACTTGGGAATGATCAAAAGTTCAAATTGTTTTTATTTTGATGATTCCTGTTGGCTCTTGGTAGTCAATCTGGGCTGCATACACAGAAATCCTTCTCTTGCTTCACTGTCAACGGTTGCTGGAGGGGTAGGGGCCTCTCCTTTGTAGAGTTTTACGTCATTCAGGTGCAGCCAAGCACGTCTTTCTTGAATCTTTACGGCAGTGGGGGTGACCTCCTCTACTATGTATGGTCCTTCTGCAAAGTGCAGAAAAATCTTTTGATGAGCACTTAGTCTTCAGGATACAAACAAAGTGGTTTCAAAAGTTCAGTAGGGCTGATTGTTTGCCTGTCTTCTTCAATCTTCTTGTCCCCTTACCTCTGATTTTTGATCTGTTGGGATATAAAAGAAACACAAGTGATCATCTTTGGCAAATAAGCATGCATCTCATTCCCTAATGTGTTTGCTACACTATGGGCATCAGTTTTTATTTGAGTGGGAGGAGCAAGGGGTACTCTCATGCAGCGTGCAGTCACCAAGTCATGAGGAGTCAGGTGGTGATCTGAGCCAGGCTGGTTTCTTAATGCAAATAGGGCAAGGGGTAGGCAAAATAGCCATCCCTTTTTCAAAGTCATCTTCATCTAGGCTATCCTCTCTTTGACGAATCTGTTTAAACACTCACAAATACCATTCACCTGTCAGTGATAAGCAGACGAAAACATATGTGTTATGTCTAATAGAAGAGTTATTTCTTCAAACGCCTCATTTACAAAATGCAGCCTATTATCAGACCGTAGGACTTCACATACACCCCATCTAGGAAACACCTCATGTATGAGAAACTTGGCAGCACATGTGGCATCGGGATGTGTTCATGGACTTGCCTCAATCCATCGGGAAAAGGGACATACTACCACTAACATATATCTGTAGCCATTGCATGTTTTCAAAATATCCAGGTAATCTATATGCAGAAGCTGAAAAGGACCAATGCACCCAATGGTCCTTTTCAGCATCTGCATATAGATTACCCCCTCAAGTGATCTCATTATTTACGGACGATAGACTGCTGTATCTCAGAAACCCTGAAGAAAATATTGAACCTATACTCAAGGAAGTCCGCAGATTTACACAACACTCTGGGTATAAGATAAACACAGCAAAGTCAGAGCTGTTCCCCCTAACAGACAACACTACAAAACCTGATAACCTCCACGGGATGTGATGGACAAACAACACAGTGAAGTACTTAGGAGTAAAGGTAGCACGTACACATAAGTTACCATATGAACATAGTCATGAAGATTACCTCACTAAACTGGAACATAAATTGAATTTATGGACTAAACACCCAATGTCAGTATATGGCAGAGTTGCAGTACTAAAAATGAGAATAGTGCCCAAATTGTTATATTACTTTAACACCATCCCAATATGGCCTGGACGCAAGTTCTTTGCTAAATTATAATCACTAGCCGTAGCATTCATGTGGCGAAATGGCACTGCCCGTACGAAATGGTAATCCCTAACGAGCCATATGATAAAGGGGGCATCGCCGCCCCAGACTTTGAGCTGTACTATCTTGCGGCCCAGGCACACTATGCATGATATTGGGACAGACAAGAGACTGATATAGCACACATGAAACTAGAGACATACGGAGCATCCCCAATTAGCTTAAAGTCGGTAATGCTAACCGACCGATATATATATAGATGCATGCCAATATGACCCGGGCCGCGCCACTGTGGACGCATGGAGGAGGATAAACATCAGATAGGAAAATCAACACCCATACTGTAAAAGCATGCCACTATGGAATTGCCCAGATCTCCCCCAACACAGTATATAGATATCAAAATGTCATGCGACCTGAATAGAGAAATGACCCTGGGTGATCTGTATCCGTGGGGCAGATTTGTCACTTTAGAGAAATTTAAGGACAAACTGGGAAACGACCCAATACGCACAGTACAATACTACCGAATGCGTGCAGCAGTTAAAAAGAAATGGCCAATGTTTCCGTCAGAACCCGAAACAAACGAGTGTGTAGATATGGTGGCACAGGGAAACAATAAGAGAGGATTATTAGCATAGATGTATGCCAAGGTGCAGGATGATTCGGCCCAGCGGATCTGTGTGAGATTAAAATGGGAAAGGGACACAAACACAGTATAGATGATGTGAAGTGGCAGAAAATGTGTAGTCTCACCAAAGAGGTGTCGCTCAATGCAAGACTCCATCTGATACAATTTAAAGTATTGAACAGATTACTTTATAAACCAGCACAAACATCACGATTTACTCCTAGCAACCCTCAGAAATGCCCGAAATGTGAAAATGAAGAGGTGGACAATATACATATGCTTTGGAGCTGGCCTTTATTACAAGGTTACTGGCAACTAGTGGCAGGCCTATTATGTGACATGACAAATGTTCCTCCAACATTCCTCCCATTGAAATACCCACTAGGGGACATAGGTAAGACAAATATAAAAATAAGAATACTCTTCAACATGGGATGCATTATTGCCAAAAAGTGCATTTTATTGAATTGGAAGGCACAACGGGCACCTACAATCCAACAGTGGTTTAAGGAATTAGCATTTGCCAATGAGGGGGAGGAGGGATATGTGAATACTGTGGCTAAAACAAGTAAACCTAAGGACATTTAAGAACCATGTAGAAGACATGAATAAACATCATAAGTAGATTAAATGTCATGTAACGGAATGTTATGAGATATAGACATGTATTTAATGGAAATGAATACACTGCACAGTCTGTACTGCTGGAAAATTGGAAAATGTAACATAATATACGTATGGCAACATATACACATGTGTAAGGACAAAGTTGATCTCTCTGTAACCCAATACAACAATGCAAACAAGTTAAATAAAGTCACATGCACCATCGGTTATGACCTCATGTGGCATTAAATGGTGGTCAGACCCAGGCTGGTTGCACAATGCGAACAGGACTAAGGGCAGAGAGTGCAGCCAACTCTTATTTAGAGTGGCCTTTATCTTTGCTATATTTTCCTTTTGTAGGCCGTTAAGGCGTTCAAACATCCCATTCTCTTGTGGGTGATAAGCACAAGAAAATGTGTGCTGTATCCCCAGTAAAGTCGTTATGTTCTGAAATACTTCATGAGCAAAGTGAGAGCCCTTGTCAGACCACAGGACCTCACACACGCCCCAGATGGGAAAACTTCTTTAACCAGGAATCTTGCTGCTCTAAGGGCATTAGGGTGTAAACAGAGACAGGCCTTGATCCATCGGGAAAATTAGCACACAACTACTATCATATAGTGAGTGCCCTGACATACTTGGAGCATAGCTACATAATCTACATGAAGATGGTGAAAATGATCTAGAGGACGGGGTTTGGCTCCTCTCACTACTCTCAGGGTATTTCCTGCAGTGTAACTCTTTCAGGTAACACAATTACACTTCATCCTACACCCATCCTGTGTGGTGTCTCTCAGGGCTCTTGTGTCTCCCCCACTCTATATAACATCTTCACCAAACCCGTATTCGATGATTTGGACCTTCTGGGTATCACCTACACTAACTATGCAGATGATACACAGATTCTCCTCCCGCTTTCAGGGGATCATAGTAGCGATCTGGAGTTGGTGAGTATGGTATATCTCACCATTCAGGCATGGATGGCTACTCATGGTTTATACCTGAATGATGATAAGACAGAGTTAATCTTCCTGGGCACGCATTCTAACATCAATAAACTATGACAAGAATATGCCTCATTCAATATCGACGGCAACATCATAAATGCATCCAAGGAAGTAAAAACCCTTGGCTTTTACCTGGACTCAACCATGTCCTTTGACAAACAGGTGAAATCTCTGGCCTCAACCACTGCCTGCACCTGCAAGCTAATAAAAGCGTTTAAGCCCTTCCTTTCTAACAACAGCTGCTTGATTCTAGCTAGAGCTCTAATTCTATCCAGACTCAACTACTGTAATGCCCTTTACAGTGGTGCTAGCAATGACTGACATAGCTCTTCCACTAGACGACAACACAACTGGCTCTCCACTGACAATAAAATACAGTTAAAAACGATCTCCTTGACGCACAAAGCTCTTAATAACGCTGCCCCTAGGTACCTCATGGATAAATTAACTAGAAGAACATCCACTAGACCGACAAGAACAACAAATACCAACTGCCTTGTAGTTCCAAGATACAGACTAACTAAGATTGGAGGTAATAGTTTTCCTGTGAAGCCTGCTAAACTGTGGACTGCTCTGCCTCATAAATTGAGAGTAGACCAACCTTACCTGCTCCTTAGAAAGAACTACATTGATTACATCAATGCCAATGATCCCTAGACACCTTCCACACTGAGTACCAACATTGTCTTAGACTACTAGTCAAAGCTTCAATTGTATATTTCTTGTATAGACTGTATATTTGCTGTATAGCTTGAACACGCATCGTAGCACTGCTACATTGCCCTGTAACATTATTGTAATATCAACGTTGATTGTAAATTTATTTGTATTGCTGTGCCCTATTCTGTAACGTGTAAAATGTGTAACTTGTAAGCCTTGCATCTTCTTACTGCTGCGCCCTCCTACCTCCGGGTTTTGGTGCGCATTAAAAATAAATAAATAAACAAACAAACAAATACTTACAAATACATTAACATGTTCCTCTAAATTGGGACAAAACCAATGTGAGCAGCATTGCCCATGCGGGTCGGATGGTGTAGTTGTGTGAGTGCATTCTGTAATAACCCCAATGGCATCACCAGCTTGCCTCTGCTTTCCTGTCACCATAGGGCATCTGATGGAGATATAGAACATACCACAATTGCCCATCATTTTTTTTTCTTCCTTTGATGCTCTTCCCTGTATCTCCATTATCTGGGTCACTGGTAATGTGTTATACCCTTCCTGTAACACCATCGCATGCACACGAATACAAGGATTAGGTTCAAAACCCTCTGCATTGTCCACAATACCTCCAACTCTCTTCGTGAATACCTTCCTACTCAAGCTCTTTGCTCCTCCACCTCCAACTCCCTCGGGGTCAGTCGCTTCTTCAAGCAACGAGTTGGTGGTAGATCTCATTCTTTGGCTGGGGTCTCCCTCTGGAACAGCCTCACTGCCTCTCCTCTGAAACCTGAGGAGAGCCATCTCCAGTTCCCGAAGCACTTCACGACCCTCCTCTTTGCTTCTGCCTTCTCTCTTCCTCTCCCCTGCTGATTTCCTGTCTGATACTGCACTGGTCACCAGGCTACCCTTTGATTTCGGGCCCAGGTCCCTGCCCGCCCAGTTGCACACACCCGCACTGCCTCCCTGCAACCCTTGCACTTGGGTCTGTATAAGTAACCCTACAGTCCCCCCTACCTGCACTTTGGACACCCATCTGTCTGCACTTACCGTTACACCTGCCGGCCGCACTTCTTGTTATTGGTTTGATCCCATGTACAGCACTGCCCCCTCCTCTTTCCCCTGGCACTTCCCCCCTCCCACTTCCCATGCACTAGCGCAATCTCAATGTCAATCGGCCTAGTAAGATCGTTGTCTCCGTTTCCCTCTGTTCCCCCTTCCTTACCTCATCACGCCTTGAAACACTTGTGTATATCATATCATGTGTCCGACGCAGTATCAAAATCTGCAATGTCAACAAAATAAGCTACCTGTAACAGGCTTGTCCTGCTCCCCACGATACCAGTGTTCATCCAGCCCACGCCTCTCAGGCATTACAGGCACTCAGCACTCGGACACAAATAATGCACAAGAGACCAGAAGTGTGGTGAAAAGCACTATAATGCTAACACACGCCATTGCTTGGGAGGCTGCTTTCTAACAGCGTGCTGTTTCTGTGAGGCAGCCTCTTGCTGCCTTTGGCCTTGAGCCAGCAGCGTCATAACTGTGTACTTCTCAGGAGAGGCTTTTCTTGCCCGTTTCTGGGACCTCAAAGCATTCCACAGATCGGCTGTGCTCGGCAACATCGCTTCCAAGGCTGTTCAGTTGTTAGGCCAGTGTCTTAGGCCAGTCCGTTTCTATCTGATGACTCTCAAAGAAACATGTGCCCACTTGTTTTCTCTCTTCTCTTTTAATCTATGAATCGCTGACCAAAGCCTTGCACTACTTCTACATAAAGCACACTGCAATAATACTATTCTGACCCAATAAGGAAGCAAAAAAATAAAATGATCAAACTTATTTATGTCTTAACTCATCTAAAGCCATCCATTCACTGTACTCTAGTGAATAAACACCCCACCTATTAGCATCAGCAATAATCTAGGGTGCATCTAAAACAACTAAAGTAGTCATAACTACATGACCTGCCCTTTCTAGCTCTGAGCATCCCTGTCACTCTCACATTCAGCAACACCCCCTTCATATGTCTTTGATGTGTGTTTGCACAGCCCAAGTCAAAGTCAATGGGCCTCATTACGACCCAGGCGGTAACCATGGCGCTATTAGCGCCATGGTTGCCGCCGGAAACTTACCGATTCCGCCATGGTGAATGGAGCAATTACCGCCCCATTCTGAGGTTGGCGGGGGCAGTAATTCCCCATTCACCATGGCCCTTCCCCATTCCCATTTTTGCCTCCATACGGCTCAATGGGAATGGGGAAGGCGGTAATAACAGTACCGCAAATTATGGTACCGTTATTACCTCCAAAGTGCCTTTGCGGGTCCAGTCCTTAACGCCTGGTAAAACCAGGCGTTAAGGGAGGACCCGCAAAGCGACATCGGAATAGGGTGGTAAGGGATTACCGGCACCAGTGCCCTTACCGGTACCGGTAATCCCTTACCACCCAGGTCGTAATGAGGCCCAATGTCTCCATTACATTCCAATATATAATAAGCCACTAGTACCTGCCAGTCCCTAGGTGCACCCGCAGTCAGTGACAGCAGCAACTTGTCAGTGCTTGTCATATTTTTCCCAAATACCATCTTGCATGGTGAATACCTGGTCACTGACCTCTCTCTCAGCAGTCCATGGAGAACAAACGCAATCTTCCCACTGTGTGCCTTTCACATCCATCTGCTTGAACTGCCCTTTATTTGGCTCCTCTTTCTGTTTTTTCTTCCAATGAACCACACAAATGTCCATGTGCTCCTGCCAGCCTTCTTGTGCCGTGGGCCACCAGGCCATCTCTGTCGGGCACTGAAATGCATTGTCTTGCCCTTTCTCTGCATTGATATGTTGCATCATTTGTTCATCTTCCCCTTTCGGATCGGCCAGGAGCCGCTCACGTTTCCTTTGACACTCCTTCTTGCTCTTCTGTAGGATAATCTTCACCACTTCAAGCTGTGGGCCCGCCATCTCATGCCACTCCTTATCTACTATGGATGCCATTAGCTGTGGCTGTAGGTCTGTGTCAGGTGTCATGGGCCACTCCCGCACAGATGGAATTATCTTCTTGCTTCTTAGAGCCGACCACACTGATTGTAATTCACCGTACGGTGCTCTTTCCCTGCACACACTGTTAAGTCACGCTGACCCTGACCACCTTCTTTATATGTGGGTCTGTGAATGTCCTTCTCTGGTGCACATGCCCTGAGAGCGTTCTGTTGGGATTTGCCAATCTCTGACATGTATTCGCCTGGCACTACACCTTCCATTGGCATTTTGTGTACTGCCCCGTCTAAGGTGCACACTGCACAGTCACCCGTCCTTTTAAAATTCAGTTTATTTCTTATCCGTTTGTCTGGGCATGTCTCCCCCCCCATGCTGTCAAGGCCCCATTTGTGTTTGTCAGAATGTGATTGGTACACTTAGTAGCTGCCTTCACCACAACCATTGGGACTACCGGTAACCTGCCTCCCTCTCCATGCAGACCCCTATTTGCCAAATCCGTCATTGCATCTCTTTTTTCCAAAATGTCCGTCCTCCCCTCTGTTGCACACAGTTGCCTCCTCCGGTACCCAGCCAGCCTGTGTCTCCCCCCTCTCCCTCCCCTTTCTCAGAAATACATAGAGCCACCATCACAGCGTACTTTGTCATCCAACCCAACCCCCACAGGCCCTCGTGCGAGCACCTCACATTACTGCGCCCTGGGTGTTCTCCCTCCTCCCACTGCGTGCACTCCTTCACTGGAACTGCTTTTCTCACTCTCAGCCATGCGTCGTCATCAGCTGCATTCAGAATGTATGACCACCCTGGGCGGAGCTTAACTTTTCCTCCACATCCACATTCCCTTCCACCACCCTCATTATCTCCTATGGCAAAAGCCGCCATATTGTGGCCCTCATGAGAATGTGTGTAAGCATTACTGCAAAACTGAGGGTATCTGATGCCTCCCTATCTATCTTCATCCTCTTGGTCATATCTTTGTGCTTCACTTGTAGTTCAGCACTAGCTCCCCTGTCCCTTCCCTGCGGTACCCTTTGTAACTGCTGTTCCTGGGCAACCCCCACCTCCTTCTTCTTTTGTGCAGCCTGGGGGACCATATCCCAATTGTCCACCATGCTCTTCAACCTCTCCAGCACTGCCCTCGACCCCGATTTATATGGCAGGTCTGCCCCCACCTCTTGTCTGGTCAGTGGACCAGCATCTGCCATATTGTAACTGAAACTGTGATCTGTCTTATTCCACTTTAACTCAAGCACCCAACCTCACACTCCTACCCTGTGCCCTTTACAGCATCGACCCTACATCCTCTCTCCACGACAGGTGCTCTGACTGTATCACAGGTGCCTAAGAATGCTCTGACCTGATTGCAGTCCTATAGTTGCACTTGCAACTCTGTACTGTATCTCTACAGCACTCTGAGGCACTATATCCATATTATTCCCAGAGTCCCTGAAGACTCCAAGTTCCACAAATTCTACTAGAAAACGCGTAACAGGAACAGCAAAAAGCCCTTTTTTCACGTACCCATTGTATTGCTGTAATCTCGAGTCATGCACTTAAGAAAGGGAAGCTCCCGGGTTTCAGCACCATTTGTTACAGCCTCATCCTGCTCCCCATGATCCCAGTGCTTATCCAGAACCTGCAAGCATCTCAGGCATTCCAGGCACTCAGACACAAATAATACACAAGAGACCAGAAGTGGGGTGAAAAGTGCTGTAATGCTAACATACACCAGTGCTTGGGAGGGCTGAATTCGGCTCTGCCCCTCCCAGGCCAGGCTCATCCTTAGGTACAATGGAGCAGCTACATCTTATTCTCCTCCCATTAACGCCACGTATCATAACAAAACAGGTCATTCCGCCGATCAGGGAGAAAGAAAGTACATTTCGTAACAGCAGGCTGTTTCCACGAGGCAGCCTCTTGCAGACTTGGGACTTGAGCCAGCCGCGTCATAACTGAGTACTTCTCATGAGGGGCTTTTCATGCCCGTCTCTGGTGCATCAAAGCACTCCACAGATCAGCTGTTCTTGACACATCACTTCCATGACTGTCCAGTTGTTAGGCCAGTCCGTTTGTATCTGATGAATCTCAAAGAAACCAAATGAAAGTGCAAAATCAGAAATGTAACAAGTAATACTGCGTACTTCACTTCTGCTGCTTTGTAGCCCCTGGAGACAGGATCCTCCCCTCTCGTTTGGGCTTTGCACTTCACGACTGCTATGTCTGCTGGGAGTTGAAGCAACTCTATGAGTCTGCCCCATAGGGGCACGTGCTGCACTGGCGTGCCATCAGAAGCCCCTCCTCTGCCATTGTGACAACCCAGAACGCACCGTAGATGTCACGTAGGTGGAGTCTCAATAGACCGCCAGTTCCTGGTTCTTGCTCTGCTCTAATGACAAAATAAGAGCCACTAATTCTGCTTCCTGCGCTGAAAAGTGTGACAGTGATCTTGCACTTGCTACTACTTCAGCTGTCCTGTCTGTCTTTATTTTCACCACTGCTGTCCCAATGAGTCTCTCCCCGGTCATCTGGTCTATTGTCGACGAACCGTCAGTGTAAAGCACTTCTACCGCCTCAAGTTGCGTTTCTCTTAATTTTGGAAGATCGTCATACTGCTCCATGTAAGTGGTGCAGTCGTGCATGTAGTCCCCTCCTCCATTGGTTCTGCTACAAATGTCAGCGGATTTACATTCCTGCATCTTATTACCTATATGGCTGGATTCGATAATATGACCTCGTACCCTGTAGCCCTCTGCATGGTCAAAGTACTCTTTGGTCGTTCGAGTATTGCATAGAGAGCATGCTCCACCAATAGGGTGGTACTGCACCCCTGTGTACGTGGAATGTGGATCAGGTCCTGGGTCCTCTGGTCCAACCACAGACCACACTCATCTTCACACTCCATGCTGCGTTCCAAGCAGAGAGAGGGGTTTTACTGCTTTTACTGCTGCTGGTCGGTGGTGGCTCCACCCAGGAAAAGAACTGCCACCGAAAACATACTGCGACCACCGGTGACCACACTCTCCTTCACACTCCACGTGGGACTGTCATGCACTACTCATCTTGGCACCCCTGCAGAGCTGGGACCTCTTCTACTTTAGTAGTAGTGTGGAACTGAGTAGGAGTTTTATTAACTACTCATGCCGACACATCTGTGGGGCAGAGTGAGACTTGTATTCACTACTCTTCCCTGTAATCCTGCAGAGCTGGGATCACTGCTGGTTTGGTAGTAGTATGGAGCTGGGTAGGAGTTGTATTCACTACTCTTCCCTGTACTCCTGGAGATCTGGGATCACTGGTGGCTTAGTAGTAGTGTGGAGCTGAGTAGGAGTTTTATTCACACTCATCTCTGCAGTCCTGGAGAGCTGGGATCTCTGCTGCTTTAGTAGTAGTGTGGGGTGAGTGGGAGTTGTATTCACTACTCATCCCTACACTCCTGCAGAGGAGTAGTTATTTCATCAGAGTGCCGTTAGTATCAGTGTCTCTGGTCGACTAAATAGGAATATGTGTCATTAAAAGATGACGTTTCGCTCGAATTTCAGCAGAATGCTATATATATTTACGAAATTCGGTGTAGGGCCCTAGGTCTGGAACCGTCCTTGCTAAACTCAGTTTATTTGTTGGGGTGTCCTTTTCTTAGGTGCAAGGTCACAGGATTGGGTTGAGGTGAAGCCTGCACCTCCTTTGTAGTATGATCTTGGCGTATCCTGCATACCTCGGTAGTGGTTTGTTGTACACAATGGATTTTCCACACCGTTACTTGTTTTGTGAGTTTATTGCGTGGGCTCTTGGTCCCAATGGTGGTCAGCCGACGTGTGTTTCGACCCGTGGGTCTTTCTCAAGGCTAGTTATCAAGCAATGTTGCCCCTGATGGGTTCCTGGGATAGTGCCATGGACATTGTCCTGGAAAGCTGGGCTCTGCGTAGGCCTTGTGTATCGGGTGGATGGCTGCGGTAGTGCGCCTTGTCACGAGAAACACGTGTCGGCTGACCACCATTGGGACGAAGAGCCCACGCCAGGGCTTTAAGTGGGGTAAGAAATTGAGGGGGGGGGGGCTCATTTGGGGCGTGGCTTGTGGGAGGGGTGTGGCATAAAAAGTACGCAAATCGTGAGCTATGCACACAAATGTGTTATATATTTGTATACGTACCTTACTATGGGTTGTGTACTATGCAAGCCATCTTTTCTAAACATAGAAATATGTCACATATTTGTATGTTTAGAAAAGATGGCTTCCAAAGTACCATAGTAAGGTACGCACGCAGGCATATAACATGTATATAACATGTATATATATTTGTGTGCGTACCTTACGGTTTGCCTAGTTTTCAGGCCATCTTTATAAACATTTTGGGTTTATAAAAGGTGGCTTTGAAAGTACACAATTCAAGCCATCTTTTGAAAAGCTTTGACTACGGACAAAATTGTCCATCTGCAAAGCTTTATAAAAGATGGCTTGAATTGTGTACTTTTCAAGTCATCTTTTATAAACCTCGAAAAATGTTGAGGAATCCCCAGGTTCACCGAGGGTTAAATATGCCTCCGCGATCTGGGTAAACAAAGGGACAGTAACTGCCTCTGGTGACTCATTGCGTGAGGGCCAGTGCTTTAAGTGGGCCGGGGCTACGCTGTACCCTATGTGCCTGGCTGCCACTTCTGTCAGCTAGCCTGACTTCATGGTGGGCGCATCTTCCGTCGCGGCTGCGACGGCATAATGCATCCCGCCAATGTTGCAGTGGGCCCAGCCCCACTTTTTGGAGACCAGCCCCGGCAGGCCCCGGCCCACTTAAAGCATCGGCCCACGCAATAAACTCACAAAACAAGTAACGGTGTGGAAAATCCATTGTGTACAACAAACCACTAGCGAGGTATCCAGGATACTCCGAGATGATATATATTTACGAGTTGATATGTTTCTCTGCGGCACTGTGTCCTTTCGATTAAGCCTTATTATAAATTCTACACGTTCATGCAAGCTTTTCCCCGGGGCAAATGCGCCTTCAGGTCTGTGGACCCAGGGTGCCCTCCCCGCTCTTTACTCAAGGGCTTGAGGAAAGGGTCTGTGTGACAGTAAAATAAAGCTCCTCTCGGCGAGATATCGAGATGTTTTTTTTAGCATTTAGAAAACCGCCATCCCCCTCTCACACGTCGCCGCCCCCCTCCCCTTCAGGAGCGGGGTGGCCTGGCCTGTGAAAGCCACTCTCCTCCCCAGAGATCGCCTTTCCGGGGGTCTGATCGTTTGCTATTCTTGGTGATGGTTTTGGGGGGGCGGGGTGTGATCTGTGGCAGTCTCCAGTACAGACCTGCGAGGGGAATTAAGAACAGCCTTTAGAATGCACCCTCCTAGATACAGCTGCAATGCACCCCCCTAGATACAGCTGCAATGCACCCCCCTAGATACAGCTGCAATGCACCCCCCTAGATACAGCTGCAATGCACCCCCCTAGATACAGCTGCAATGCAACCCCTATATACAGCTGTAATGCACCCCCCTAGATACAGCTGCAATGCACCCTCCTAGATACAGCTGCAATGCACCCCCCTAGATACAGCTGCAATGCACCCCTTAGATGCAGCTGCAATGCACCCTCCTAGATACCGCTGCAATGCACCCTCCTAGATACAGCTGCAATGCACTCTTCTAGATACCGCTGCAATGCACCCTCCTAGATACCGCTGCAATGCACCCTCCTAGATGCAGCTTTTGCTTGAAAGGTGATGTTTTCTTGGTGCCTAGTATTCTACACTCGGGACATGTGCAGCGTCATGTGTGCGTCTGGAATATCTGTATGGAAAATGATTTCCAGGAGTGATGCGCGCCTGCAAACACTCCCGGTCCCATTGCAGGGGTGCAAGGCTGCTGCAGTGTACCCAGGAGGACGTGTGCCCAGGACATGGGTATATCTGGGCCGGGCAATGGGTGCTTGGGAACATGTTACATGTAGCGAATATCTGAAGAAAGTCACGATGTCACGATATCGGTACCCAGCTGATATATCATGATGCGATGTTTGTGTTTTTAAAGGTTATCGAAAGCCTGTATCTTGAAAAGCAATAATACATAAATAAATAATAAATGCGCCGTGTGATGTCTTCTAGGGAGAGCTGTGTCTTATCGAGGCCATTGGCTGTTCAGGGAGGGACACCCCCTTGCTTTTCAGTGTCTGGGATCGAAAAGGTGTGATATTCGTTTTACTCCGTTTTTTTACGCCATAAATAAGACGCGAAATTCGCCCAATGCTATTTTGAAGTGGGGCTGTCTGGATTTTGGAGACGGTATTTTCGGAATTATGGACCATTTTGAGGAATTACCCGCGTAGAACGCGAGGGATGTCCGCGGATCCGAGTTCCGTGAATTGTTTGGGGGAAGGCGCCGTGTAGTCTTTAAAGGTAGAAACGAAAATAGGGGTCACAAAAGCAAAGGGGTCTTCTTGGCGGTACAGAGTGAGCTTTTCTTTGTATTTAACCCCCTGCCCCCTCGCTGATCAGCCCCCGAGGGGGTGTGAAAACCCTCCCTTCTCCCCGGCGCCCGCCTTTCCGGGGGTCTGATCGTTTGCTAGTCATGGTGATGGGTTTGGGGGCGGGGGCGTGATCTGTGGCAGTCCCAGTGACACACCTGCGAGGGGAATCAAGAACAGCCCACCTTTACTCTAATGGTACAGAGAGTGACATGTGGTGGGGGGGCATCTGTCTAATGGGGGGGCTAAGGGTGAAAGGGCACTTGGTGTGAAGAAAGACACTGGGTAAACTAGGGGGCTTGCATTGGTATAAACGGACAACAGCGTAAAAAAAAAAAAACTTGGCCTACAACAGTGTTCTCACGGAGTAGAAACGCGGGCAAAGGACAGGGGCCGGCGACACGAACAGGGCCTAAAGCACGGGGTCCAAACAGAGCGCTCACAGCCATGGCACTAAGGAGGGCAAGAGAAGGGGGCTCCACCTGGGCAAAGCTCACGAAACCGGGCAAACACCAAAAGCACCGACAGCTCTGGTGAGGCTGGGATTCGATGGTAGAAATCAGCAACCAGGGCATCAGGGCGCTGCATTGCGGGCGGTATTGGTATTTTCTGACACAGGGCCCGGCGGTGCAATTCCACTGGGAGCAACGTGGCAAGGTGACAGTGTCTATGAGTCCGGGCAGAGCTTGGGGATCCATTCCTATATTATTTCAATAGCTTGACGCGGCGCTATCGCCAGCGATCGCCGACTTCTGGGCGCTTTTTTGTAAAGTAAACCCGTACTCCCAATACACCGGATGCGCCCATGGCTGGCCTTATGTACCCCCTATTTTCTTGGTCTTCGAGTTATTTCATTTGGAATGTTGCTCATTTCTGCATCTCTTCCTCTTTGAAGATGCCCTCCCCTCCCCCCAAGGAGGGAGATGCCCGCACACCGATGATGGAGGGTAAACGCACGGTGCCCTTTCCCACCTCCTGGCGAGCCGCCCCCTCCCCAATCCCCGCCCTCACCTGTGCTGCCCACCCAGAACCCTGCCATAGGCATTCTGGGCTGTGATTGGCTGAGCGCACAGGTGCCCAACCAGGGCGACTCTTTGGAGAGGGGGCGGCGGGCTCCTTGTCTTCTGGACCCAGGTACAAATGAAACCCTATTCTGGCTCCCACAGGTGAGAGAGACCCCGCTCAGAGAGGACACCCAAGCCTGCGCACCCCCAGACAGACATCCGAGGGCCACCGACCACCCAAGGAAAGCCCGACCCGGGGAGTGTCCGAAGCCGGAACCCGAGGTAGCAGCACCGGCCTTGAGGTAAGGAGAAGCCGCCCGCTAAATGTAACGTAATGGCAGATCCTGAATGCATCATAATATGAACTCTTCACGCCCCCCAAACCCCGCCAAAAGTGAGAAGCTTTTTTTTTTTTTTAAAGTTGGTTTTGTTAAGTTTGTTTGATAAGTGCGCTGTTACTCGTCCTCGTGCCCCTGCGACAGCCCGTTTCCAAGGCGCCTCGCGCGCAAGGAGCTCAACACCCGGAGTTACGAGGTTGGGAATACATGTGAGGCTATCGCGCGCAATTTACACGCGTATAAGTGCAGTGACTCCTTTGTGGCTTTATAGCGCCTAGATGCGGTGTTCATGGAACTGCGGCCAGCCGTTGCCAGTGGCCAGGACCAGGCTCGGTCGCCGGGCTTCTGTGCTCTAGTAGCGGGCTCACTAGTCGTCCTGGCAGTGCCCAGGCACCACCAGGCCGCTCGTGGAATTGGCTGAGTCCTCCGGCGCCTTCACTGGTCGCTGCGCGTCTGCTAACACCCTGTATCCAAAGGAGCGCCTTCACCCCTAGCATGCCCGACACACACCGAAACACACAGAAAACGCAACCTAGCGCCAACGTGCCTCACATCTCAATCTCACCGCTACAAAACGTTCTGTTATGGGGCCCGGCCACCCCCGTGAAATACAGAAAGCTAAGTCTGACCGTCGTTACTTGTCTTTAAACTACCTCGCCTCCCCCCCCCCAAACCCGTCACTCCCAGGAAATACAAGTGATCGCTTGCACCCGACCACTCCCAACCACACGAAAGAGCCTTTCCAGGGCGCGTCAAACCTGCGCTGAGCGCAGAACTAGGTGGGGGTGAGAACGAGCGTGAAGATAGCCATCCTGCAACGATAAGCCCCCCGCGACCCCAACATAAGGGCAGCGACAAATGCATTCCGACGACCCTTGACACAATGCAGTGTCGCGATAACTCCCCGGCTTTCCCAGTCCCCTGCGAACACATCCTTACAATATTAACACGCACCCCTTGCGCGTGTCTTCTGTGCTCAGTGACGCCAGAATTACAACACTGACCTTCATCACCTTGCTAGCGTCCACAGTGTCACACTGCAAGCCTCCCTACCATGTGACAATGTCATTAGGCAGTGACCTGTGTCACAATACAAGCTTCCCCAGTGTTACACTGCAAGCTCAATGTCACATTGCAAGCTTCCCTAGTACCCAGTGTCACACTGCAAGTTTCTCCAGTGTCGCACTGCAAGCTTCCACACTGACACATTGTAAGCTTCCCTAGTGCCCAGTGTCACATTGCAAGCTTCCTGTGCTCTGTCACAATATCATTAAGGCATTTACGTGTGTCACATTGCAAGCTTCCCTAGTACCCAGTGTCATACTGCAAGCTTCTCCAGTGTTGCATTGCAAGCTTCCCCAGTGTAACACTGCAAGCCTCCCGTGACTTGTGACAACGTCATTAGGCAGTGACCTGTGTCACAATGCCAGCTTCCCAAATGTCACATTGCAAGCTTCCCTAGTGCCCAGTGTCACACTGCAAGCTTCCACACTGACACATTGTAAGCTTCCCTCGTGCCCAGTGTCACATTGCAAGCGTCCTGTGCTCTGTCACAATATTATTAAGGCATTTACGTGTGTCACATTGCAAGCTTCCTGTGCTCTGTCACAATATCATTAAGGCATTTACGTGTGTCACATTGCAAGCTTCCCCAGTGCCCAGTGACAACAGCATTAAGAAAGTGGCGTGCATAGTGGTGGAAATGGAGAAAAAAATGGTGGGGGATCCCACAACGGCTGGGGTTGGGGCAGAGTTTGGAGGGGGCAGTGCCGAGAAGGCAGTGTTTAGCTGGGCTGGGCTGGCAGTTGACCTCCGCTCAAAGGAAATGTCCAAAATAATAGTTTTATAAACGGCGCTATTTCTTTCATGCTGCTTCTTTTCCAAACTATATATCAATTCCACTTTAAACCACTTCAATGGCACTCGTGTTGAGCTACTTCACGATGCGGAAAATAGTTGTGACCAGTGTTGCTGAGTAAATATTCTTAAAGATGCCCAATTTGCATCCCATTTTATTTAACAAGAAAAAAAACCCATGGGGTGGGTACTATTCAAACAGTGTGATTTCTGGTGGTCACCATAAGCAACGTTTTCTTATACTTGAACCCCACCCTCCTGCAGCTCCCCACATAAAGCAGTTGGGTGGCTGCATCGTGTGTGATGGTTTCAATGTTAATAGGGGTATTTACTCATGCAATGTTGGTCAGATAACTGTATATTTATTTATGGAATATTTGATGGATGTAGGTATCCGTCAAATATTACATACATAAATAAATAATCTGGGTCCATGCACTGACAAACATTGCATAAATACTGTGTCGTGGCTTGAACGGGGTCACCAGAGGAAGTTACAGTTTGCCTGCAGGCGCTTTCTTTTTTTCTTCTTTTTTTGCCCCCAGTGCTGTCTCTGGCCGGATCTCAAGATCTGGCTACACATCTGGTGCCGGATCTCGCATCTGGTGGGAGCCGGCCCAAACGCGAACGCTGGACGTTCATGACATTGCAAGTGTCCCTCATACCCAATGACCACTGCGTAAAGACAGTGGCATGCATTTCCACGCAAGATTCCCGTGCACACTGACAACAGCATTAAGACATTGACATGTGCCACACAGCAAGCTGCCCCTGGGACAAGTGCATTAAGGCACTGATCTGTATCCCCTGGCAAGCTTCTCATCCCTGTGTAATGTGATGATAGCATTAACAGGCTGACGTGTATCTCATATATATATATATATATATATATATATATATATATATATATTGAACTATCAGGAGTCACTTTCTCACTCTCTGTAGAGAGTATGCTTTTAATCAAGGACCTCACTCTGCTTAACTTTGTGAAGACGCTTTTCCTCTGGCACAAACCCAGATATTCAGTTGTGATTTGGAACCCCTCTGCTTTAAGTTACTGTTTGGGGATTGGGGAGCAATTGTGAATTTCATTTTTATGCACACCTCCCGTTAGGGAGTTTTGGGTCTGGCAAAAGAAATAGGAGTACCAAATACTTTAACAGACTGTATTTCTATCCATACTGGAAGCAATGTTGATTTCGAACAGAATCATCCTGTGTCAGTTGGCTATGGGGGAATTTAATTTAATTACTTGGAAGACAAATGCTAGGAATTTGGTTTGGTTGGACAAATTACTTACATAGAATTGCTCTGGGTTATGTGCTAAGGGAAAATAAAAACACCTCATTTCATAGGGAAAGGACAGGGATCTTCTCAAATGGCCACTCCAGGTTCAGTCATGGATGCCTCCACCATCAATCCCCTTTGATTGGCCTCTCCTTGTATGGATCCCAGTTTCTGTCTTTCCCTGGTTTCCTCCAATTCCCGGCACCCAGGCACGGTTTGTTTCACAGCAATTTTTCAGTAGTGCCACTTAGATGGTACCAGGCAGTGCTTCCCTTTTCCCACTGAGTATCTCCATATACCATCTTTAACCACCCCCACCTTATCTATATTATCAGGTGCCATCTTATTGGCTCTTTATCTGGATTGGACATCTACTTGAAGTAGGTGGGACTCTCCCCTCTTTACTCATATAACATCCCACCCCCCCACTTCTGATGTCTGTGAAATGCCATCAGCTCAGGGAGAGGGTCTTGCATTTGATGTAATTCAAGGCTTTTAGAAAGTTCAACTCATTAAGAGCTCCTGTGTCAATTATGACCATCAGACAGTTCATGCCACTTTGCAGTTATGGCCATCAATGGCAAGCTATTAAAGCTTGCTCTCATAAGCAGCCATATGTCATGAGCTTTATTACGTCATGTCAAGTATACTTGCAACCTATCTGGGTTAGAAGTAACCACACAACTACAATTTGAATGAATTCAGAAATTTCTTGATTCACGTGCATTCTTACACTGAGAGATTGAAAGTGCTTTCTATTGCTTTTGCAGTTTTTGCTCCTTTATAATTGGTGGGGACATAAGCGCTTGTGCATTGATTTTCAATAGACTGTTTATGTTTTAAAACCATTGGATTTTAAAGGCATCATTCTAACAGTTCATGAATAAAGGCCTGTATGAGTATTGCCCTGGGGCTGGTCGTAATCTGTATCATAAATCCTCATTGGTATTATCTACTATGAATCCTCATATGTATCCTCTTCTGTGAAACCTTGACATGTGTTTCCCTAATTTCCCTAAATATGTAAAAACTTCCTGGTGCCTCTTAGCAATTCCCTGTATGAAGATTTTAAAGCTATTTCCCAATGTGAAAAAAAATAACCATCTGATACATTGTGAATGCCTATTGATATCTCGGGTGCTCTCGTTGTCCACTATAGTGCCTAAAATAATTACTGTCAAAGTATTCATGAATATACATTTTTTAATCATTTAAAATTGGAACCCCGAAAGCTGGGAACGAGAGCTCCATATTTGATTCAATTTCACCATCGCTCAGATAGAAATGCAATCATGCGATTTACATTTAGACCCTGATTCATGGGTTATTTGCCCCGAGAAAAATGGGATTTGTGCGCCATTCTGCCCGCAAATCCCCATTTGTTAAACAGGGATTTGTGGGCAGAATGGCGCTCAAATCCCGTTTTTTTCTGCACAAATAATCCATGAATCAGGGCCTGTATCTCATCATGAGGGACATTATTTATACCCAGGAAAAGCAAGACAATTCACGAGCAATGTGTTGGTATTGGTCAATAGAAAAAGGAAATTTGAAGCATCTTGCCCATGATTGTCTAAATTTCATGATTTTTCATATCCTGTATTTAACTTCTTTTGTAAATGACACTTATTTTATCGTGATAGATAATTTATGGGAAAGGATATCTAATAGGACTTCACCATCATTAATGTATAGTGATTTTTGCACATACTCAATTTGATAAGCCTATAAATAAAGGCCTAGAATTTTGTAGATTCATGGGATCTTATCAAACAATCATGGATGTGATCAATCCCTCTACAAAAATTAAAAATTATCTGGGATACATTGTGTGTTTTAAAGTTTATTTCGTAAACTAAGCAGATTTAATTGGGAGTTCAATTTTATATGTTGATAATGTTCTATTTTTTGTATGAATTGCTTATACTTCTTTTGGCTTTGTGTAAGGATTGTTTAAACCATTAAAATAATTAAAAAGATATACATTTGGTACAAACCATTTTAATAATTGTCATTGATACACCAAATTTGTCAGATGTTGATATTTTCACTTAAATGTATTTACTTGCAAATTGATAACCTGAAATGTGAGTCTTCTTTGCAAGGTCAACTTCAATAGCCTCATGTTTCCACTTGTATCCTAACATGTGTATATAAGAATGACCATTATCCTCTAATTGTAGAATGTACTTTTCCTTATATCATACTTTCTCCAAGATTTTCGCTCCTTTAGAATGTGTAAGTTTCCATAATCATCATCAAATGTGTTTATTTCAGAATTCGATTTTCCATAAAACAGCACATAATTCAAATACACCATTTTTACAACATACACCAAAATTGTTAAATACATACTGCACCAATAAAATTCTACCTTAACTTAACCCCTCTCTTAAATACACCAGGAAAGCCTAACTTGCACATTTTGAATTAGCTGTAAGCAAGTAAAAAAGAGTAGGTCAAAACAGATTACAATTCATTTGTTTTCAAAAGACAAAAATGGTTCTTCTTATGTGAAAATATGCCAGGAAAATGAATCCAAAGTGTAACAGATCGTCTTTGGATTGGTTGTATAATTGACAACACGTTTCAACTATGACACTCCAAAAGGTCTTGTCACTTTGCAGTTATGGCAATCAATGGCAAGCCATTAAAGCTTGCCCTCATAAGCAGCCATCTGTCATGAGCTTTCTTACTCCATGTCAAGTATACTTGCATCATATCTGGGTTAGAAGTAACCACACAACTACAATTTGAATGAATTCAGAAATCTTTTGATTCACGTGTATTCTTACACTGAGAATTTAAAAGTGCTTTCTATTGCTTTTGCAGTGTTTGCTCCTTTAGACTTGGTGGGGACACAAGCGCTTGTGCATTGATTCTCAATTGGCTGTTTTTTATGTTTTAGAACCATTTGATTTTAAAGGCATCGTTCTAACAGTTCATGAATAAAGGCCTGTATGAGTATTGCCCTGGGACTGGTCATAATCTGTATCATAAATCCTCATTTGTATTATCTACTATGAATCCTCATATGTATCCTCTTCTGTGAAACCTTGACATGTGTTTCCCTAATTGTGTAGTTCAATCGGAGTATGCATAGACACTCCTCAAGTGGAGTGTAAATTCTATAAAATATTAAGAAAACAAAAACATGAATCAATTTATATATAACATTAGAAACCTAATAATATAAAACCAACATGTGGTTTCATTTTTATTTTTTAAATTTTAAACATTGTTTGTTCTCTTTAAGATTTTCCTTTTCACATTCTTTATATCTGAAAATAAAGGAAAATGATATAGATGTCTAAAGAGAATTAAATATGTAAAACAGTTTTGAAGATCTCTTATGTAATAGTTAATGTTGTATAAAAGTATCAAAAAAGATTTCAAGTTTGTTAATACGGTTGTTCAAATTAATTAAATTTAAGATGACTCTGCCATCTCAGTGAATTCAATAATAGGTAGAACTGAATACAATAGTTGTAGTTGTAGCTATACGCGTCTGTTTCTGGACCGAATGAATTAAATGCAAGATGACTCTCCCATCTCATTGAAATAAATTATACAAGAGGCAGATTTGTAATTGCCATTAATTTGTGTGACTGCTGCAAGTAGGTGTAACTAAAGCTGTCTGTGTCTGTATTGAGTATCAGATTTATCTTTGAGCTTTTATTATGTCGATTATTCAAAGTAGAGGATACTTATGAGGATTCACAGTGGATGGTGCAAATGAAGATATGTGATAAATGAAACATACCATTTCTAAGGGGACTTATAGGAGTGGAAATCTCTGGAGGAATTATACCAATGGAAATTTACAAATTCTAATTAGGGGATATTGGACACTCATAACATTCTAATTGCAGGATACCGTTTTGGAAGTGAGGTTTTTGAAGTTGAATATAGAAAGACGACTCAAATTTCAGCATTTTGATTCACAAGTAAAGACTTATTTAAAAAAAAATCAGCATCTGATAGATTTTCTGTTTTTAGGACAATTAAAACTATTTCTACTAATTGTATAAATTCTAACTTTGTATAATATGCAATTAATAATTGTATTAAAATATACACTTTTGACACAATATTTGATATTTGTCTGGTCATGTATGTTGCATGAAGTAGGGCATATTAATAGCCAATCATAATGAGAATCCATATGCCATCAGCGATGACCTGCTTGTGACTGGAAGCTCTCAGTAGACATCAACTGATAGCACTCTTCAATATTTCCATCTCCAGCAAGATGTCTGCCATAGAATTGTCCCTGTCCACAGAACGTGCCCTGACGGACCTGCTATTGCTCACCGCAGAGCACATGGTCACCGTCGAGATTGCAGAGCACTTTGATGTCCTCCGTGAATTGGGGCGTGGAACATATGGACAAGTTGTGCTGGGCAAGCACCGGGGCTCAGGTAAGATATGCGGTTTTAAAATTATGATTATTATGATATTTATTGAGAATGGACTTGGCTTCGAGAAGCAACAGAGCACTTTGCAGAGGCATACACCAATACAGATACATAATGGAGCACTTTACAGAGGTGTACAACATTACAGATGCATATGTAGTGATACACAAAATTGCAACCTTGCCAATCAGGGCTTTAGATGACAGCATTAGCCGCTGAAAGCCAATAGTGTATTCAAAGTATGTGCTAAAAATGCTGACAGTAGTCTGTTGTAGCACTTCCATTATGCAGTAGTGAGCTACAAGGAATATGCAGGCCTAGTATGAAATAGGTCACATTATGCATTGTTGATAGACAGGCAGGGAGAGGGCCCCTAGCTCTGTAGCCAATAGGTATTTTTGGAGTGTTTGGAACATCATGGCACCTATATAGCGCTTAGATAGCCAGTCTTAAGCGCTATAAACACTAAGCTATGAGTGCATGCCTTTTAGAGCTTGCAGATGGGGTTAATACATCCCTGCTTCCATCTGAATATTCTGCCTTTCTAACTGTAGCCCTGCATGGCTTTGTAAACAAATCCTGTTCCCCTGAGAAGGCCTGGTACGGCCTTGCCCACACGCTGATGAGAACATTCCAGTGCTTTCGCGGAGAGGGCTCCAAGGGAGGGGTAGGAGCGAGCAGGGAGCATCTCAGAGAGAGTTGGGTTTTTTCCATGAGCAAGCCCATATTTTGCACAGGGAAAGTTCTGGAACTGTGCGTCATGGTGACTGACAGCACGAGATTATAAAATATCCATGCTCCCATGACTGAGGGGGAGATCGTCCTGTGGACTTGATTCGTGCAGAAACAAGTGCCCGGAATTGGCTCTGACGGCGTCCTGCAGCATTGTTTCTCTGAGCGGGGCTTGTTTAGAGCTAGCTTATGAGAGCCCAGGGTCTCCCAGTGTTGATTAAAGGGACGTAAGACTGTGTTTCTCTATGCTTCTCTATATTTCTCTATGTTTATCTAAGTTCCATGTTTCACTATATTTTGCATTTCTCTAAGTTTCATGCTTTGTAATATTCTCTAACTTGAATCCCAAATGTATATGAAATTCACTGCTTAGAATAAATATGCTAAAACTTTGAAAGTGTCATTTGTCACTAGCATGAGATCACTGCTCAGCACAATAGAACCTGTATTTTGGGCTGAATTGGGTAATTTTTGCTCTCAAAGGGCTGGCCCCGAGGAAGATTTTGCCCAGATCACGACAGCATAACGTACCGATTTTCACATCGTAACAACAGAGCAGATATACATCAGGGTAGGATACAGGGGGGTACAGCTGTACCGGGTGGCGGGAGGTAGAGGACCATGCAGCTTCTAACAAGTCGGTGGCACAAGAGGGCCTATGTATTGTGGAGGAGAGACTCCCTGAAGAGGTTTGTCTTGAGTTATTTTCTAAATTTCAGGGGGTGAGTCTGATGCTGACGGGGAGGATGTTCCATCATTTTGGGTTGTAGGCAGATAAGGCTTGTTTCTGGTCCTTTCCTTTTTGCAGTGGCGGATTTCAAATCTGCACCTTGTGAGACAGCCATGATAAAGAGAGACACAGACTCAAGTGGGTTCATTTGAAAACCTTTATTGACTAAAGTTCTGGGTATGGTGTAATGCCTGACTGGCACTAACTCTAAAGGGATAATTCCCTCAACTGATGCCTCTAATGGCCGTCGTTGAGTCCAAAATAAAAGTCACTGTGTGTCTAAACCTATGCTTGCCCTCATTCTATACAAAAATGTGATAGGAAGTCTTTTAAAAACTAAGAAAAAATAGTGGTTCAACAAAATTGGAAACCAGGGTTGTTTTCAGGTGGTCTTCTAACCAGGGGCTGCTGGGTCAATGTCACACAAATAAGTTCAATCCACAGTAAGACCGTCTTCCCAGGTCCCTTCTAGTTATCCCAACAACCTTCAGTATCTTTTAGTCCCTCAGGGTTCCCTTTACCCAGCTTCAGCTTCATCAAGTTTCAAAACACCAAATAGTAACGCAGTTCCTTTTGTAATCTTTCCAGGATTCCCTTCCCCAAGCTTCAATCGTGTTACCACTTCAACAAAAACTAACAAGTCTCTTGACTTGGTGAGGGCTCTTAGGGTTCCTGTCCCCAAGCCCAGGCCCCTTTCAGCTTACAAACGCAACATATGATTTCTTGAATTCACAAACCATTCCTTCATGGGGTAGAAACAGAGGGCTTAGAAAATGCCAGGCTCTTCGGATGCTTTCTGCATCCTTTCTCCTTCTGCTTTCCTTTCAGTGCACACCTTCACTTTATTGATTTGCTGTTCTTTCCATGCAGACTTGCACCCTCTTTCTTTCCCGGGCACACGTGCACCTTCATTCGCCTGCCACAGGCACTCTTCTTTTCCTTTCTCGTGCCCCTCTCTCACTACGGGCCACTCGCTGCTTCTTTCCCAATTTCTATCACTTTCAGCTTCGATCAGGCTTTTCCTTGCCTTTCACCCCAATCTGCTTTATGTCTCCTTGCTGCACTTTCAGACTTTTCGCTTTACTTTCACATTTAACTTTCACACTTTTCTTTCTTCCCGAATCTGTCCTCCGATGGGCAGAGGGAGATGAGGTGAGAGTGTAAACATCCCACAAAGGCTGAGGGAGAGTAGGGTAAGGTGTTTTCAGGATTGGGAAGATACCACGTCTGGCCCTCGGGTATCCTCCCAATCCCCTTTGACCCTCCACTCAGGTGATTCTCAATGCTTGTCCACCCCCAGGGTCGGGCTATAAAAGCGATGGCCCTTCCCATGCCACCTGAATGGAGGATCCAAAGGGAGTGGGTGGGAGAATACTGTCACGCTCCTCACAACGTGTCCTTGCTTCTGGTGGTGGGCTGTCCACCGGAGATGCTGAGTTTCCCTGCGAGGTAGCTGGGTGACTTGAGGGGAACTGCTTTATAGATGATGCAGCAAGACTTGAAGGTGATTTGCACATGCAGTGGGAGACAGTGAAGGTCGATGAGGGCCGGTGTTCGTATCTGCACAGACCCTTGATGAGACATGCAGCCATGTATAGGATACTTCTCACTTCTCATAGGATGACGGGAAGCCTTCAAGGAGTGCATTGCCCAAATCCAGGTGGGATAGAAATAGTGCTTGAGCACTGGATCTAAAGCTGTCCGGAGAGAGGAAGGGTTTGACTCATCGCAAGAGGGAGAGTTGATTCAAAGCGCTCTGAGTTTCCTTAGCTATGTGTGTCTTGAAGGAGAGGTTTTTGTCGATGTGGAACCCAATGGACTTGCGCCGGAAGTGAGCTTGGGTGTGAAGCCCTGAGAGTTCATGGTTGATAGCCAGGTCTGGGTGGTCGGTGTTGTCAGTGAGGAGTAGGAATTCTGTCTTGGAGGGGTAGAGCTTCAAGTATTCACTGAACATCCAAGACTGGATCAGCAAGAGGCATGATTTGAGCCTATGGATGTCCTTGATAGAGTCAGTCATGAGGTATAGTTGTGTGTCGTTGGTGTATTGGTGGGTGTTGTGTGGCAAGCAGGGTTCCAAGTGGCTTTGTGTATAGATTGAAGATCACTGGGGAGAGGACGGAACTCTGCTGTACTCAACAGGAACAGGTGAAGGGTAGCAATCTAGAGGAGTCCATCGGAAACAAATTGCTTGCGGATGGTGAGGTAGGACTTGAACCCATATAGGACAAGGCTTGTGATCCCCATGCACCATTGTAAGGTGCCTGAGTTAGGGAGCTGTTGATGATGTCCAGTTAGGGAAGGAGAGCTTCTGTGAGGAGGATCTTGAGGATGGGTGCTGGAGGATGTCTTCTGTATACCATGTGTCTTTCAGGACAGCCAAGGTTTCGACCATGTCCTCTGTTGACAGTGTCTGGAATGTTGTCCAGGAGGTGGAAATTTCGCAAAGAGGGACGTGAGGTGGGTCTGTGAATGCAGAGCTGGTGTCAATATGCTGGTGAATCTTGCAGATTTTGTCGATGAAGACAATGTGGATGGCAGTGCATTTTTCGATGGAGTGTGGGTTGGCAGGGTTGGGTAAAAGATACAATGCCAGAAACATTCCTGGGGCATTGCATTTTTATGGGTCTATATATTACCACTGTTACTGCTGACACTGATATTGATAACGTCACACTAACAGGCATTTTTTCGTCCTTCACTTCCAACAGATGCGACTGTTGCTCTGAAGCTACTGCCCAAGAATCGCATACTTCGGCAATCCTTCCTGTTGGAGTTCAGCACATCCCTCCTACTCAGTGCCCACCCCAGCATCATAACTACCCTGATTGTTGCATGGCAGACTGTGGACCACTATATCCTCGCTCAGGAGGTGGCACCGGCTGGGAGTCTTCATTCTCTTCTAATACCTGAGGTACGGAAGCAAAAAAGGGACAAACTAGAATATAGGGCACTACTGCTTACATATTGTCACTTATTAAGCATTGCTAATTCCATAGCTTACACTAGAAGAACTTTACCTGATTAATGGCATGGTAATTTGTCTCCATTAGCCATTAAACATGCCAAATGTTTCGGCATATAGCTCTGAGCTCTTTCTTTGGACATAACGGGTGTACCAATAGAGTCTTGATATTGATCTAAAGACCACATTATCCTCGTCCATTGTCTGGAATACACAAGAAGTGAGCAGGCGCTGAGAACACAAATACATATGCAATGCAGTACAATGAATTGCAATTCTGATTGGTGCTAAATAAGGGCTGTATGAACGATTGATTAATGTTGCGTCTTTTGCTTTTTTCTTCTCTAGGTTGGAATTCCAGAAGCTATGGTGAAGCGGTGTGTGCTGCAGGTCACCAGCGCATTAGACTATATGCATGGACTGGGGCTTGTGCACCGGGATATCAAACCGGACAACATCATGCTCATGGACCCAGAGTGCCGCTGCGTCAAGTTGAGTGACTTTGGGCTCACAACTATGGCTGGCACCAGTATCCCTTCCATGAACTGCATCATCCCATACATGGCTCCTGAACTTTGCTGTCTCAGAAAGCCAGAAACGCTGTTCTTGCACCCCAGCCTTGATGTGTGGGCCATGGCTGTTGTCATTGTGACCACCTTGACTGGCTTCTTCCCCTGGAAACAGGCTTTGCCATCGGACAGGCATTACAAAGATTTTTACTGGTGGCAGATGAGTGGGTACAGTTCACCTGTTCCCGGTTACTGGCAGAGGTTCACCCCTGAAGCCGTGCAGGGCATCAAAGAAATGTTGAGCTTCCACCCACTGAGAAGGTGCTCCATCAAGAACATTCAGCAGTACCTCGATGTGCCTTGGAAAGCAGAGGACTTTGTGGCAGTGGTCAGTTCAGAAAGTGAGGTGGAGGAGGAAGAGCTGGAACTGCAGGAGCATAGCTCAGAAAGTGAGGCAGAGGAGGAAGAGCTGCTACAGCTGGTGCATAGTTCAGAAGGCGATGTACGGGCGATGGAGGGAGAGGTGGGGGATGAAGAAGAGGTGGTGCAGGAAGAAGATTTGGTGGTGGAAGGAGTGGTTATCCAGCCAGAAGAAGTGGTCGAGCACGAGCGAGCGGACATGGAACTTATCCTTGTGTTCACTGAGGGCATTGAGGACTTTCCCCCGGGGACGTCGTTTAGGTTGGAGGTCAAGAACGGGGAGATAACCGTCACTCTTGGACCCGAGGTGGAAGCCACGTGAGCATCAGTCCATTGTTGGGTGAGTAAAATGATGGGTGCCTCTATGGCTCATAGCTGTGTAAATCGTGGACCCCGTTGCAAAGATTTGTAATTCAGGGGATCCAGAACATGAACTGGTGACAGACTGCAGCATTCTGCCACATGCAGGGATCTCCCAAAGGCTTCCCCACCCTGAACACAATGAAGTAGAGTCCCTCCACAAATTTGCGCATAACAGGGCAGATGCTCCTTTGCCCATCCACTGTGCCCTTCCTAAAGCTTGATAACCCATTAAGCAATGCATGAAATTGACAGCTTAACCTCTGGCCTAAATGATGAAATCCCAGTGCTCTCAGTGCGTGCCAGCCGGGTGGTCTAAAAGTCTCTCTGGGGACTTACTCCCAGAATAGCTACTCTGACTTCTACCCTATTCTGGAGAAGTGGAGCAGTAACCAGGAATGGCAGGACTTCTGTTAACATAATACTAAACCCTGCAACTCAAAAGACGGGACAACAAAATCTCTGTGTAGACCTGCCCTTCATGCTTCTGGCCATGTATGGTTCTTCTATGGTCTTGCACACTAGTCCCCATCCATTTCATATTGGCTAGCTCCCTTTTACATAACATATAATTGTGACACATCACTGTCTGCACCAATCAAAATGAAGTTTGGCTCACAAAAATAATATTTAATAATTGAATTTGGTGGCTTCATAGTTTAAGAAAGGGTTTGTATGAGCTCTCAGTTGCTGGAACAACATTATTGAATCTCACTGACTCACAATTTGGGTGAACAAAGGATACTTTATCTCAAGAAATCAGAAATCCCGCCTCTACAAGCAATTGTATTATTAACTAGTGTTTCCAATGTGAAATCCCGGGAATGCAATGTATTCCATTTTTCCACTTAATAGGTAATTGTTTCTTGGCAGAAGAGAACTGGGTTGGTTTTCCTTTGTTGATTTTGTTTTGTAATTTGTTTATGGTGATAGGATACCAGCTTTCACCAAAGAAATGTAAAGTTAGTTGTGGCAATAGTGGCATTTAAAGACCGACTTTTTAGCTTGGTTTGGAAGGCTTCACTCCACGTCATGCCTAGCTATTGTGATGATGTCAACATGTTTCGATCCTATTTAATAATGTTAGGTGTGTGCAGGTTCTTCAGTGCCTTCACACCACCTCTTATGGGGAATCCTTTGTTTTCTAAAGATTGTCTTCATCTTTTTTTTGATAATGCTCCCAACGGCAACATTACGGTGTGAGTAGGGGGTTGTTTTTGTCCCTGGTGGGAATAGAAAACGTGCATATGTATTTTTCAGGCATGCGTTCTTCTGTGGGGGTGTGACTCCATGCTTGGTCTTTTCTCTTATGGTAGACGTCCAAATGCTCACCTGCTTTAATCATGCCATCTGCTCTCCTATAGATCTTCCATCACATATCTGAGATGCTACTCACCCTGTGCTACATCTGAGGCATCACACCAGACGATGGTTGATAACAATGGATTACTGGATCAATGGAGCCATCACTGAGAGCAATAGACTCTTTTTTGCGCTGTAGCTTTTCCTCCAACAGTGAAGGCTTTGTAAAAGAATTGTATCCATTGGCAACATCAGATGATGCATGATCTGAATTCAACTGATTTCAGAATTTACAGAAGAGATGGTGAACCCACGTAATGCCTTACCCACCCGGGAAACACGCTGGAAGCTGACACCCTTCATGGGTGGCCAGAATCATGGATGTGCAATTTGCAGTATGCCTAGGTGTAGAGTTAGTGACTTCTGGTTTAGGAGAAATGTCACTGTTTTCAACTGTGATCAGAGGGTGGTGCCAGGGTGCCTGGCTTCGATGTCAGAAGAGCGATGTGCAACCTGTGACTATAGACTATTGGAGTACCAGCAGGCAGTTACATCAACTCACTGAATGCAAGCCTAAATATTAGGAGACAGTCCAGCTGTTTCTGGCTGCAATGGTGTGTTGTTATTCAATGCATTTGACTAAGAAATTAAACACATGTGTTTGAAGACTGTCTAAGTGTGCTTTCTTCAGTGTGTCCCAATGAAATAGTACACAGAAGTTGTTGGCAGAAAGTTTGCCCATTTACATGCTACAGCACCCTGGCATGGACCCCAACATTGCTCACAGTCCATGGCACATTCTCATACTCAAACTTGTCAGGTAAAAGGCATTTATACTGCGCCCATTACCACGGTAGTTGTAGCAATACAACATTTATAAAACATGTGTACAGGGGGTGCCAGATCCTCCCTCCTCAACTGATATATAGATAAAATGGTAGGTAGGTCAAATAGTTCACTCTCCTGGCCATAATTGTAGAAATCAGGATTAGATTGCCTTTATTCAAAGTAAAAAGTCACACACTTAGTTTGGGGTAGCACAGGAAATGTAGTGCTTTAATATTACACACTCCAGAAGAGCACAAGGATATATTATGAATATTGTGTTTACAAAATGAGAGTCACTTAAATAAATGAAGAATATAGCTCCCTGGTAAGAAGAAAAGCAAAGTGCCAGATATATGTTTTTTTTTAATGGATAGTCAAATGTAAAATGGTTTCCAGTCCTACTCCAGGTGGGGAGAACTATAAACCATGCTAATTGCGAACGTAGCAGCTGCCAATGACTGTTCGCACGGAAAGTGTCCTCATAAATGGGGCTAAAATCCCACTGTAAGACGCAAAAGGCGGGTACCCCAATAGATTCCTCTGAGTAAATACGGCTGTCATGAGTGTCCCATTCGTGTGCAAAAAAAATAAAACTCCTCAGCTTAATTGGGAACTCCCAAAACGGGGACTGTACAAATAGCTTTTTTCAACTCATCAAACCCTTCCTCCAGCGTCTCAGTCCATTCTATTGTTACCTTGTCCATCTGTGCTTTCTTTAAAGCCTGCAAAGAGGTCTTGTGTATGTCACATACCCAGGCTCTAACATAGTTGCATAGCCCCAAAAACTGTTGCATCTGTTTCACTGTGTTTGGCTTTGTGGTTTTCATAATCTCCTCAGACCTTTCAGGTGTCACCTTCTTTCCTTCATGTGAAATCAAATGCCCTATGTATAGCACCTCTTCTTGGGAATATTGCCATTTCTCCTTGTCTACCTTGTATCCCTTGTCTGCTAGAATAGTCATCAACTGAATTGAATCTTGTCTGCACTCATCTTCCGTCATTCTGCAATTTTAAAATGTCATTGACTCACTGTATCACCACGCTCTTCAGATCAATATTGCCTAAATCCATCTCTTAGGACTCTGTGAAAGAACGATGGAGACTCACAGTACCCCTGGGGCAAACGAGTATGTTTTAGACGAGATTGGCAAAAAGTAAAGGAAGTCAAGTCTTGTGAATCTTTGTGCAATGGGATCAAGAAAAATGTTTTTTTCGAGATTCCACGGGGATACTGCATAGAATCGTCACCGGGTTCGGAACAAAAGGAAATTCTGCCTCTACAATCTGGTTAATCTGTCTCATATCTTGTATAAATCTCCAAGAAGCTCCCTTCAATTGTTTGATAGGATACACTGCAGTATTACGGGATGATTCAGATGGCACCAGAATCCCTTGTTTCATCAGTGCTGAAATAGTCTGAAATATACCTTCATCAGCCTACCGAGACATGGGGACTACTGTCTGTCTTTATTTTCACCACTGCCGTCCCAATGTGTCTCTCCAACATTGTCTGCTCTATTGTCGATGAGCCGTCAATGTAAAGCACTTCTCCCCCCTCAAGTTGCTTTTCTCTTACTTTTGGAAGATCATCATTCTGCTCCATGTAGGTGTTGTAGTTGTGCATGTAGTCCCCTCCTACATTGGTTCTGCTACAAATGTCACCAGATTTACAGTCCTGCATCTTATTACCTATATGGCTGGATTTGAGAATATTACCTCGTTCCCTGAAGCCCTCTGCGTGGTCAAAGTACTCTTTGGTCATTTGAGTATTGCAAACATAGCACGTTCCATGAATAGGGTGGTACTGCACCTCATTGTACCCCAGTGTATGTGAATCATTAATCAGGTCCTGGCACCTCTGGTCCAACCGCGGACCACACTCACTTTAACACTCTATGCTGCTCCAACCTAAGGGGTTTTACTGCTACAGGTCGGTGGAGGCTCAACCCAGGAAAAGTACTGCCACTGAAAACATACTACGACCACCAGTGACCTCCCTCTCCTTCACACTCCACGTGGGACTTTCATTCACTACTCATCTTGGCATTCTTGAAGAGCTGGGACCTCTTCTGCTTTAGTGATAGTGTGGAACCGAGTAGGAGTTTTATTAACTGCTCGTCCTGGCACTTCTGCAGAGCTGGGATCACTGCTGGCTTGGTAGTAGCGTGAGGAAGAGTATGAGGTTTATTCACTGCTCATCCCTGCACTCCTGGAGGGCTGGGATCACTGCTGGCTTGGTAGTAGTGTGGGGAAGAGTAGGGGGTGTATTCACTACTCATCCCTGCACTCCTGGAGAGCTGGGATCACTGCTGGCTTGGTAGTAGTGTGGGGAAGAGTAGGAGGTGTATTCACTACTTATCCCTGCACTCCTGGAGAGCTGGGATCCCTGCTGGCTTGGTAGTAGTGCGGGGCAGAGTGAGACTTTTATTCACTAGTCACCCCTGCACCCGTGGAGAGCTGGGATCACTGCTGGCTTGGTAGTAGTGTGGGGAAGAGTAGGAGGTTTATTCACCACTCATCTCTGCACTCCTCCGGAGCTGGAGTCACTGCTGCTTTAGTAGTAGTGATGGGCTGTGTAGGAGGTTTATTCACTACTCATCCCTACACTCCTGCAGAGGAGTAATTATTTAGTCAGAGTGCCTTTAGTATCAGTTTCTCTGGTCGAATGCATGGGAATATGTGTCATTAAAAGATGACGTTTCGCTAGAATTTCAGCAGAATGCTATATATGTTTAGCTATGGTTACGAGTTGATATGTTTCTCTGCGGCACTGAGTCATTTCGATTAAGCGTTATTATAAATCCTACACGTTCATGCAAGCTTTTCCCCGGGGCAAATGCGCCTTCAGGTCCGCGGACCCAGTCCTGCGGACATGCAAGTGCTGCCCCCCCCTCTTTCCTCTGATGTTTGAGGAAGGGGACTGTGTGACAGCACAATAAAGCTCTTCTCGCGAGATCTCGACTTGTTTTCTTAGCATATAGAAAACCACCCTTCCCCTCTCCCACGTCACCCACCCCACCCCCCTTCAGGTGCGGGGTGCCCTGGCCTGTGAAAGCTCTTCTTCTCCCCGGCGCCCCCCCTTTTCCGGGGGTCTTATCGTTTGCTATTCATGGTGATGAGTTTGGGGGCGGGGTGTGATCTGTGACAGTCTCCAGTAACACACTCTCCTAGATACAGCCGCAATGCACTCCCCCAAATACAGCTGTAATGCACTCTCCCCCAGATACAGCTGCAATGCAACCCCCAGATACAGCTGCAATGCAACCCCTAGATACAGATGCAATGCACCCCCTAGATACAGCTGCAATGCACCCTCCTAGATACAGCTGCAGTGCACCCCCTATATACAGCCGCAATGCACTCCCCCAGATACAGTTGTAATGCACCCCCTAGATACAGCTGCAATGCAACCCCTAGATACAGCAGCAATGCACCCCCTAGATACAGCTGCAATGCACCCTCCTAGATACAGCTGCAATGCACCCCCCTATATACAGCCACAATGCACCCCCCTATGTAAGCCGCAATGCACTCCCCCAGATACAGCTGCAATGCACCCCGTAGGTACAGCTTCAATGCAACCCCTAGATACTGCTGCAATGCACCCCGTAGATACAGCTGCAATGCAACCCCTAGATACAGCTGCAATGCACCCCGTAGATACAGCTGCAATGCACCCCGTAGATACAGCTGCAATGCACCCTCCTAGATACAGCTGCAATGCACCCCGTAGATACAGCTGCAATGCAACCCCTAGATACAGCTGCAATGCAACCCCTAGATACAGCTGCAATGCAACCCCTAGATGCAGCTGCAATGCACTCTTCTAGATACAGCTGCAATGAACCCTCCTAGATACCGCTGCAATGCAGCCTCCTAGATGCAGCTGCAATGCACCCCTAGATACAGCTGCAATGCACCCCCTAGATACAGCTGCAATGCACCCTCCTAGATACAGCTGCAATGCACTCTTCTAGATACCGCTGCAATGCACCCCCTAGATAGAACTGCAATGCACCCTCCTAGATGCAGCTTTTGCTTTAAAGGTGATGTGTTCTTGGTGCCTAGTATTCTACACTCGGGACATGTGCAGCGTCATGTGTGCGTCTGGAATATCTGTATGGAAAATGATTTCCAGGAGTGATGCGCGCCTGCAAACACTCCCGGTCCCATTGCAGGGGTGCAAGGCTGCTGCAGTGTACCCAGGAGGACGTGTGCCCAGGACATGGGTATATCTGGGCCGGGCAATGGGTGCTTGGGAACATGTTACATGGAGCGAATATCTGAAGAAAGAAACGATGTCACGATATCGGTACCCAGCTGATATATCATGATGCGATGTTTGTGTTTTAAAAGGTTATGGAAAGTCTGTATCTTGAAAAGCAATAATACATAAATAAATAATAAATGTGCCGTGTCATGTCTTCTAGGGAGAGCTGTGTCAAATCGAGGCCATTGGCTGTTCAGGGAGGGACACCCCCCTGCTTTTCAGTGTCTGGGATCGGAAACGTGTGATATTCGTTTTACTCCGTTTTTTAACGCCATAAACAAGACGCGCAATTCGCCCAATGATATTTTGAAGTGGCTCTGTCTGGATTTTGGAGATGGCATTTTCGGAATTATAAACCATTTTGAGGAATTACCCGCGTAGAGCGCGAGGGATGTCCGCGGACCCGGGTTCCGTGAATTGTTTGGGGGAAGGCACTGTGTGGTCTTTAAAGGTAGAAACAAAATAGGGGTCCCAAAAGCAAAGGGTTCTTCTTGGCGGTACAGAGTGAGCTTTTCTTTGCATGTAATCCCCTCCCCCCTGTTGCTGTTCAGCCCTCGAGGGGGTGTGAAAGCCCCTCTTCTCCCCGGCACCCGGCACCCCGCTTTCCGGGGGTCTGATCGTTTGCTAGTCATGGCGATGGATTTCAGGGCGGGGGTGTGATCTGTGTCAGTCACCAGTGACACACCTGCGAGGGGAATCAAGAACAGCCCCTCTTTACACTAACGGCGCAGAGAGTGGCATGGAGGGGGGGGGGGGGGGTAGGGGGCGGAGGGAAATGTGTGTAATGAGGGGGACTTCATGCGGACACTTCATCAGGGAATCAAGAGCTTAAGCTCTTTCACTTTCCGCCAGACTTGCCCTGGGTGGCGTCGTCCACGTGCACCAGCCAGACACCACCACCGTGTGCACACTGTACACAAGGGTGAAAAGAAAAGAAGGGTACCTGAGGCAATGGTTTGCTTTAGTATAAACGGGCCACCGTGTAAGGAGCATACTGGTGAAACACGGGGCCTACAGCAGTGTTCACACGGGGTAGAAACACGGCAAAGCACAGGTGCCCGCATGCACACACGGGCCCGCGGCGCCAACAGAGGGTGAGCACAGGGTCCAAACAGAGCGCTCACAGCCAGTTGGAGTCCGACTTCGATCGGGCTCCAGGGTAATTTGAATATACATATAATCGCACGTTCGAAATGAGACGCGGGAGCCGGGGTAAAGAGCTGCACTTCAATTTAATGTTGTCGCCAGAACTGGCGTCGGAGGCGGTAGCCCCGCCTCTTCCTTCTTCCGTGGCCACGCCGCAACCTCGGCGTAGACAAAGAGGAAGGACTCAACTTTTTACAATGGACAAACCGATGTCCATGGAAATAGGACACAACATCTCCCCCCCACTTAAATGAGGAACTCAATTCTTACATTTCCTCTATCCACCTAGGTGGTCGGCGAATAGTCCGTTTGGATGGGCTTCTCCGTGGTGTCTTCTCCCACCGTACGGGGGTGTCGCTGTCGTCCGCATCCCGTGCTTCCATCTGATACTCTGACTCCACTTCTGATGATTCCTGGTCAGTCCTCGAGCGATCAGTGATTGGTTCGGAGTGTCCTTCAAAGTTCTTGAAGAATGATGAGTTTCTCGTGATGGACCCTGAGGGGCTGGCTGCTGTTATCATGGAGCCACTTACGTGCGTCACTTCTAGGGGCTCAGGTCTGAATGCCGGGGTGTCTTTGGTGTTTTGTTCTTGCCTTACCAGCACCACGTCGCCCACTTGAATGTGACAAGGCTTGGCCTGTCTCTTTAGGTCAGTGTAGGTCTTCGTTAATTGTTTGCTCCGCTTATCTCTTTTGATGGCGTCACCAACGGCCGTTGGCGACGGGCGGGCCTGAGGATTGTGTGGCAGTTGCGTGCGTATGATGCGCCCGAACATTAGTGTGGACGGACACACCCCTGTGGTGCTGTGTGGAGTGTTCCGGTACTCGCGTAGGAGGGTGCAGATGGCCTGCATGAATGAGCGGTTGGTGATGGAACATATTTGGAGGGTTCTCTTGAGAGAGCTCATGAATTTTTCAGCCATTCCGTTCGCTTGTGGCCACAGAGGTGTGATTGTTCTATGCTGGAAACCAAGGTGTTCTGCGAACATTGCGAAGTCATGTCCGCTGAACGGTGGGCCATTGTCTGACTTAACTGTCGATGGTATACCATAATCAGCAAATGTCTTGTCCAGGGCGGGTATAACCGCTTGGGCACTAGTAGAGTGAATGAGATGCACCTCCGGGAACCTTGACATTTCGTCTATAATTACCAGGACATATTTCCCGTTTGCCAGGGGTCCAAACATGTCTACAGCCACGCGGTCCCATACTTGCGGGGGCATCTCTGATGGTTGTAGGGGTGCCGGGAATGTTCGGTGGCCCACCGCCTGGCAGGTAAGGCAATTGCCGAGAATCTGTTCTACTTGTTCGTCCAGTTTGGGGAACCAGACCTTTGTTCTGAGTTGTCTCTTGGTAGACACTATTCCGCGGTGGCCAGCGTGAGCTATGTCCAGTATTTGCTTCTGCAAGCTGGAGGGTATTACAATTCGGTTTTCCTTGAGCAGCAAACCTTCCGGGGACACAGATAGCGTGTGGCGTGTCAGTTTGAAAATACGGAGTTGAGCCTGTTCGGCTTCGGTCAGGTCTTTGACGTGCCACCGGTCCGTTCGCAGACACTCTTTGATGATGGGCATCATCTTATCTGTTGATGTGGCTTCTACGAGTTGAGCAACGGAGACATGCTTGGGTAGTGCATTGTTGACTAGAAAGTTGAGGTATTGATTTGCTTTTGTGGATTGTCGTTCCACTTGAGCTGGTAGGGGATATCTGGAGAGAAAGTCAGCTGGGTTGGTCTCTTTCCCCGGGCGATGTATAATCTTGAATGAATACTCCTGTAAGCGTAGACCCCATCTGGCGATTCGGGGTGGCATTTTGGCCGTGGGTTTGCCATATATCGTTGTCAGTGCTTGGTGATCTGTCACGACCGTGAATGGGCGGCCATATAAGAAGAGATGGTAGTGCTCGCACGCCCATACAACTGCGAGACTCTCCTTTTCGGGTTGCGACTACGCGCATTCTGCCTTTGATAGGCTCCGACTGGCGTAGGCTACTATGCGCTTGGGTGCATTGGGCGGCGCTCCCGGTCTGGATTGAGCTAGAATGGCCCCCAAACCTACGGGACTGGCGTCCACTGTGAGTTCCGTGTCATAATCAGGGTCGTAATAGGCCATGCATGACGCTGATGATATGCGTCGTTTGATTTCCTGGAAGGCCTTTTCGCATTCCGTTGTCCATTCAAATTCTTGGTCCTTCCCAGTGAGGACTCTTAGCGGGGTGCTCACAGACGCAAAGTCCTGAATGTACCTCGTGCAATAACTTGCCATGCCCAGAAAGGACCGTATGCCGGATGATGAAGTGGGAGTGGGGGCATCCACCAGGGCTTGCACCTTTTCGGGATCTGGGCGCATGCCCTTGTTTGAGAATATGTGTCCAAAGAACTTCAGAGTGGTCTTGTTGATCTCACATTTTTCCGGGTTGAGCGTGAGATTGGCGTTTTCTAGAGCCATGCAGACTCTTCGTAGCGTGTCATCGTGGCTTTCTTGGGAGGTGCCGAAGATAAGAATGTCATCGCTGTAATTCAGACAGTGCGGGATGTGCTTGATTATTTGGTGTATCTCGTTCTGAAAGATCTCGGCTGCAGATGACACACCAAAACTTAGTCTCTTGTATCTGAAGAGTCCTAGATGGGTTGAGAAGGTAGTTATGTATCGAGAAGACGGGTGAAGTTCGAGTTGGTGGTAACCCTTGTTCAGGTCAAGCTTCGAAAAGACGGTGGCCCCATGTAGGAGGTGTATCATGTCCGTTATGCGTGGAGCCAGATGCCGTTCTCTTTCAATGGCCACATTTGGAGCACGCATGTCTACACAGATGCGTATTTTGGAGGTGCCATCCTTCTTGGGTACCGGTACTATTGGTGAAACCCATGGAGTTGAGCCCGATGCTGGTTCGATTATGCCTTGTTGGAGTAGCGAGTGGATCTCATCTTCAACTTGCCGTTGTATATTGAGGGGAATGCCCCGATAGTGTTGGGCAATGGGTTTTACTTGCTGATTAATGTGCAGCTTGATTTGCTTGTCCTTTAGGCACCCTAGTCCTTTAAAGAGTGACGGGAATATCTTCTGTATCATGTCTTTGGCGCCGGAGGTGTATGCAGACATGATCTGATACATGATGCTGATGAGGCCCATCTGTATCGCTGTGCGGAAGCTTAGGATGCTTCCTCCTGGAACTTCGCCCTTGATTACGTATACCTTTACTTTCTGGCTCTGCTCCTTGTACGTGCAGCGTGCATTGAACATCCCGATACAGTCTAGCGGTCTGTTGGATCCGTAGGGGTATATTAGCGTGTCGGCTTTCTTTAGGTCTTTCTTGATTTTCAATGATTTGTATATCATGTCATTGATGACATTCACGGTGGCGCCCGTGTCTATCAGAAATTCTAGGTCTTGGCCGTTCAGTTGGAGTAGTAAGGTCGGACTGTATTCAGTCGCTGTGGCATTTCCAATGGCATGTACGTAGGCTCGTTTTCTTTCTCCACTGGATGAGGAGGACCTAATTATCTGTCGGTCCTGAGGCGAATCATCCACGTATCTGATCCTATGTCTTGGTCTGCGGTGTGGAGAGTAGCGTCTGCTCTCTCGGTGGTTGGATGTTTCTCTCTCTCTCCTCTCTTCTCGCCTCCTTGATGAGGGCGCTTGTTCTTTGGTTGAGCTGTGAGAGCGTCTCCTTCCATGTGTGGAGCCTCGATGTGAGTTTCTGCGCGGGCTCTCCCGCCTAAAGCGTCCGCCTTCTCTGTTGCTTCCCGAGTTGTGGAGGGATTTGATGTTCTTGCAGACGGACTGGAAGTGGTTGTTCCCCCCGCATTTGTCGCACTGGTGTCCAATCGCCGGGCATGGGCCTACATGGGGAAAACGGAAACCACATCGATAGCATTTCTTTTGTTCCGTCGGGCTAACAGGCGTGCGGATGGGGCAGAGAGAGGCTGATTTTGCATTTTGCGTGATGGAAATGTTGCTTAGAGATTCCGTTTGTAGAGTTAGTGCAGCATCGGCTCTTGCAATTTGAAGGATCTCTTCTAGTGTCCTGCTTTTTTGTAGCAATTTTCTTCGAAATTCAGGGGAGCCGCACCCTGCGATGGCTTGAGATTTCAGGGCCTCTTCGGTGGAGTATTTATCAAAGTCGCAGTATTTGGCTCTTTTCCTTAGCCTCATGATAAAGTTGTCCATGCTCTCATCTTTGTCTTGCGTCGTTGTGTGGAACACGTGTCTCTCGTAGTCGACGTTCCGTAAGGGTGCGAAATATGCATTTAATGAGTCAATTATGCCTTGGAATGAGTTGGTGTTGTCCTCGGGCATTTCGAACACGATGTCTCTCACCACGGGGCCCAATGAATGAAGCAGGATGCCTCGCAAGCGGCGTTCTTCTCGCACGCCCGAGGCGTCGATGTAGATGTGGAGTTCCTTTAGCCAGCGAGCCCATCTGGGTGCCAGGCTGTTGGTGTCCGTCATGTCAAAGTGAGGGGCTGCTTGTAGTTGTAGAGATTCAGAGGAAGTGTCCTCTCCATTGTTGGCTGCTCTCGGAGTGGAGCTGGCTTGGGGGCTCTGTAGGCCGCTGTCAATGTTGTCAGTCGACATGTTGGTGGAAACGGCAGGGCTGCGTGGTTGTGGCACTCTGTTCACTGAGGTGGCATGTGCTGATGGTCCTTCGCTGCTTTCGACACCAGCACGACCTCGCCCTCTGAACGTAGGGGCTAGTGGTGACTTGGGCTGCATGGGAGTGACATGAGCAGCAGGCGGCCCTTGGGTGCTGGGCTGCAGAGTAATTTTCTGGTGTAAATGTGAGCTGGTGGGGGCTTCCTTCTCCCCTACTGCTGAATCAGGCAGTATGAAAGGCTGCCGTGCCTGGGCAGCAGCTTAATGATATGGCCCACACGTGGCACTGTACCTGCCAGCTGATGACTGTGGAGCCGGCGGCAGCGACGCTGCTCCTTGGCCCACACACGATGCTGGAGCACTCTGCGGGTGGGCGTGGGCGGGCCGGCGATTAGTAACAGCGCCGGAGGCAGTAGCGTTGCTTCGCGCTCCACACGCGACGCTGGAGCAGCCTGCTGGTGGGCGTGGGTCGGACGTCCTCGTCGCCAGTGTTGGAGTCCGACTTCGATCGGGCTCCAGGGTAATTTGAATATACATATAATCGCACGTTCGAAATGAGACGCGGGAGCCGGGGTAAAGAGCTGCACTTCAATTTAATGTTGTCGCCAGAACTGGCGTCGGAGGCGGTAGCCCCGCCTCTTCCTTCTTCCGTGGCCACGCCGCAACCTCGGCGTAGACAAAGAGGAAGGACTCAACTTTTTACAATGGACAAACCGATGTCCATGGAAATAGGACACAACACCATGGCACTAGAGCGGCAGAAGCAGGAGGGTCCGCCTGGCAAAAGCACACGAAACAGGGCAAACACTGGGGCTGGGCTTCGATGGTACAAATCAGGCAAGTGCGCCCACCCCTGGAAGCCGGGCATCAGGGCGCTCGGGCGAATTACAGGGTATTCGGCGGATTCCACTGGGAGCAACATGGCAAGGTGGCATAGTGTCTATGAGTCCGGGCAGAGCTTGGGGCTCCATTCCTATATTATTTCAATAGCTTGACGCGGCGCTATCGCCAGCGATCGCCGACTTCTGGGCACTTTTCTGTAAAGTAAACTCGTACTCCCAATACATTGGATGCGCCCATGGCTGGCCTTATGTACCCCCTATTTTCTTGGTCTTCGAGTTGTTTCATTTGGAATATTGCTCATTTCTGCATCGCTTCCTCTTTGAAGATGTCCCCCCCTCCCCCCCAGGAGGGAGATGCCCGCACACCGATGATGGAGTGGAGGGTAAACGCACGGTGCCCTTTCCCATCTCCTGGCGAGCCGCCCCCTCCCCAATCCCCGCCCTCACCTGTGCTGCCCACCCAGAGCCCTGCCATAGGCATCCTGGGCTGTGATTGGCTGAGCGCAAAGGTGCCCAACCAGGGCGCCTCTTTGGAGAGGGGGCCGGCGGGCTCCTTGTCTTCTGGACCCAGGTACAAATGAAACCCTATTCTGGCTCCCACAGGTGAGAGAGACCCCGCCCAGTGAGGACACCCAAGCCTGCGCACCCCCAGACAGACATCCGAGGGCCACCGACCACCCAAGGAAAGCCCGACCCGGGGACCCAGGGCCACAGGGCCAGGAGTGTCCGAAGCCGGAACCCGAGGTAGCAGCACCGGCCTTGAGGTAAGGAGAAGCCGCCCGCTAAATGTAACGTAATGGCAGATCCTAAATGCATCATAATATGAACTCTTCACGCCCCCCAAACCCCGCCAAAAGTGAGATTTTTTTTTTAAAGTTGGTTTTGTTAAGTTTGTTTGATAAGTGCGCTGTTACTCGTCCTCGTGCCCCTGCGACAGCCCGTTTCCAAGGCGCCTCGCGCGCAAGGAGCTCAACACCCTGAGTTACGAGGTTGGGAATACATGTGTCAGGCTATCGCGCGCAATTTACACGCGTATAAGTGCAGTGACTCCTATGTGGCTTTATAGCGCCTAGATGCGGTGTTCATGGAACTGCGACTAGCCGTTGCCAGTGGCCAGGACCAGGCTCGGTCGCCTGGCTTCTGTGCTCTAGTAGCGGGCTCACTAGTCGTCCTGGCAGTGCCCAGGCACCACCAGGCCGCTCGTGGAATTGGCTGAGTCCTCCGGCGCCTTCACTGGTCGCTGCGCGTCTGCTAACACCGTGTATCCAAAGGAGCGCCTTCACCCCTAGCATGCCCGACACACACCGAAACACACAGAAAACGCAACCTAGCGCCAACGTGCCTCACATCTCAATCTCACCGCTACAAAACGTTCTGTTATGGGGCCCGGCCACCCCCGTGAAATACAGAAAGCTAAGTCTGACCGTCGTTCCTTGTCTTTAAACTACCTCGCCTCCCCCCCAAACCCGTCACTCCCAGGAAATACAAGTGATCGCTTGCACCCGACCCCTCCCAACCACACGAAAGAGCCTTTCCAGGGCGCGTCAAACCTGCGCTGAGCGCAGAACCAGGTGGGGGTGAGAACGAGCGTTACGATAGCCATCCTGCAACGATAAGCCCCCCGCGACCCCAACATAAGGGCAGCGACAAATGCATTCCGAGGACCCTTGACACAATGCAGTATCGCGATAACTCCCCGGCTTTCCCAGTCCCCTGCGAACACATCCTTACAATATTAACACGCACCCCTTGCAAGCGTCTTCTCTGCTCAGTGACGCCAGAATTACAACACCGACCTTCATCACCTTGCAAGCGTCCCCAGTGTCACATTGCAAGCCTCCCAACCATGTGACAATGTCATTAGGCAGTAACCTGTGTCACAATACAAGCTTCCCCAGTGTTACACTGCAAGCGCAATGTCACATTGCCAGCTTCCCTAGTACCCAGTGTCACACTGCAAGTTTCTCCAGTGTCGCACTGCAAGCTTCCACACTGACACATTGCAAGCTTCCTGTGCTCTGTCACAATATCATTAAGGCATTTACGTGTGTCACATTGCAAGCTTCCCCAGTGCCCAGTGACAACAGCATTAAGAAAGTGGCGTGCATAGTGGTGGAAATGGAGAAAAAAATGGTGGGGGATCCCACAACGGCTGGGGTTGGGGCAGAGTTTGGAGGAGGCAGTGCCGAGAAGGCAGTGTTTAGCTGGGCGGGACTGGCAGTTGACCTCCGATCAAAGGAAATGTCCAAAATAATAGTTTTATAAACGGCGCTATTTCTTTCATGCTGCTTCTTTTCCAAACTATATATCAATTCCACTTTAAACCACTTCAATGGCACTCGTGTTGAGCTACTTCACGATGCGGAAAATAGTTGTGACCAGTGTTGCTGAGTAAATATTCTTAAAGATGCCCAATTTGCATCCCATTTTATTTAACAAGAAAAAAAACCCATGGGGTGGGTACTATTCAAACAGTGTGATTTCTGGTGGTCGCCATAAGCAACGTTTTCTTATACTTGAACCCCACCCTCCTGCAGCTCCCCACATAAAGCAGTTGGGTGGCTGCATCGTGTGTGATGGTTTCAATGTTAATAGGGGTATTTACTCATGCAATGTTGGTCAGATAACTGTATATTTATTTATGGAATATTTGATGGATGTAGGTATCCGTCAAATATTACATACATAAATAAATAATCTGGGTCCATGCACTGACAAACATTGCATAAATACTGTGTCGTGGCTTGAACGGGGTCACCAGAGGAAGTTACAGTTTGCCTGCAGGCGCTTTCTTTTTTTCTTCTTTTTTTGCCCCCAGTGCTGTCTCTGGCCGGATCTCAAGATCTGGCTACACATCTGGTGCCGGATCTCGCATCTGGTGGGAGCCGGCCCAAACGCGAACGCTGGACGTTCATGACATTGCAAGTGTCCCTCATACCCAATGACCACTGCGTAAAGACAGTGGCGTGCATTTCCACGCAAGATTCCCGTGCACACTGACAACAGCATTAAGACATTGACATGTGCCACACAGCAAGCTGCCCCTGGGACAAGTGCATTAAGGCACTGATCTGTATCCCCTGGCAAGCTTCTCATCCCTGTGTAATGTGATAATAGCATTAACAGACTGACGTGTATCATATATATATATATATATATATATGGAACTATCAGGAGTCACTTTCTCACTCTCTGTAGAGAGTATGCTTTTAATCAAGGACCTCACTCTGCTTAACTTTGTGAAGACGCTTTTCCTCTGACACAAACCCAGATATTCAGTTGTGATTTGGAACCCCTCTGCTTTAAGTTACTGTTTGGGGATTGGGGAGCAATTGTGAATTTCATTTTTATGCACACCTCCCATTAGGGAGTTTTGGGTCTGGCAAAAGAAATAGGTGTACCAAATACTTTAACAGACTGTATTTCTATCCATACTGGAAGCAATGTTGATTTCGAACAGAATCATCCCGTGTCAGTTGGCTATGGGGGAATTTAATTTAATTACTTGGAAGACAAATGCTAGGAATTTGGTTTGGTTGGACAAGTTACTTACATAGAATTGCTCTGGGTTATGTGCTGAGGGAAAATAAAAACACCTCATTTCATAGGGAAAGGACAGGGATATTCTCAAATGGCCACTCCAGGTTCAGTCATGGATGCCTCCACCATCAATCCCCTTTGATTGGCCTCTCCTTGTATGGATCCCAGTTTCTGTCTTTCCCTGGTTTCCTCCAATTCCCGGCACCCAGGCACGGTTTGTTTCACAGAAATTTTTCAGTAGTGCCACTTAGATGGTACCAGGCAGTGCTTCCCTTTTCCCACTGAGCATCTCCATATACCATCTTTAACCACCCCCACCTTATCTATATTATCAGGTGCCAGCTTATTGGCTCTTTATCTGGATTGGACATCTACTTGAAGTAGGTGGGACTCTCCCCTCTTTACTCATATAACATCCCACCCCCCACTTCTGATGTCTGTGAAATGCTATCAGCTCAGGGAGAGGGTCTTGCATTTGATGTAATTCAAGGCTTTTAGAAAGTTCAACTCATTAAGAGCTCCTGTGTCAATTATGACCATCAGACAGATCATGTCACTTTGCAGTTATGGCCATCAATGGCAAGCTATTAAAACTTGCTCTCATCAGCAGCCATCTGTCATGAGCTTTATTACGTCATGTCAAGTATACTTGCAACATATCTGGGTTAGAAGTAACCACACAACTACAATTTGAATGAATTCAGGAATTTCTTGATTCACGTGCATTCTTACACTGAGAGATTGAAAGTGCTTTCTATTGCTTTTGCAGTTTTTGCTCCTTTATAATTGGTGGGGACATAAGCGCTTGTGCATTGATTTTCAATAGACTGTTTATGTTTTAAAACCATTGGATTTTAAAGGCATCATTCTAACAGTTCATGAATAAAGGCCTGTATGAGTATTGCCCTGGGGCTGGTCGTAATCTGTATCATAAATCCTCATTGGTATTATCTACTATGAATCCTCATATGTATCCTCTTCTGTGAAACTTTGACATGTGTTTCCCTAATTTCCCTAAATATGTAACAACTTCCAGGTGCCTCTTAGCAATTCCCTGTATGAAGATTTTAAAGCTATTTCCCAATGTGAAAAAAAATAACCATCTGATACATTGTGAATGCCTATTGATATCTCGGGTGCTCTCGTTGTCCACTATAGTGCCTAAAATAATTACTGTCAAAGTATTCATGAATATACATTTTTTAATCATTTAAAATTGGAACACCGAAAGCTGGGAACGAGAGCTCCATATTTGATTCAATTTCACCATCGCTCAGATAGAAATGCAATCATGCGATTTACATTTAGACCCTGATTCATGGGTTATTTGCCCCGAGAAAAATGGGATTTGTGCGCCATTCTGCCCGCAAATCCCCATTTGTTAAACAGGGATTTGTGGGCAGAATGGCGCTCAAATCCCGTTTTTTTCTGCACAAATAATCCATGAATCAGGGCCTGTATCTCATCATGAGGGACATTATTTATACCCAGGAAAAGCAAGACAATTCACGAGCAATGTGTTGGTATTGGTCAATAGAAAAAGGGAATTTGAAGCATCTTGCCCATGATTGTCTAAATATCATGATTTTTCATATCCTGTATTTAACTTCTTTTGTAAATGACCCTTATTTTATCGTGATAGATAATTTATGGGAAAGGATATCTAATAGGACTTCACCATCATTAATGTATAGTGATTTTTGCACGTACTCAATTTGATAAGCCTATAAATAAAGGCCTAGAATTTTGTAGATTTATGGGATCTTATCAAACAATCATGGATGTGATCAATCCCTCTACAAAAATTAAAAATTATCTGGGATACATTGTGTGTTTTAAAGTTTATTTCGTAAACTAAGCAGATTGAATTGGGAGTTCAATTTTATATGTTGATAATGTTCTATTTTTTGTATGAATTGCTTATACTTCTTTTGGCTTTGTGTAAGGATTGTTTAAACCATTAACATAATTAAAAAGATATACATCTGGTACAAACCATTTTAATAATTGTCATTGATACACCAAATTTGTCAGATGTTGATATTTTCACTTAAATGTATTTACTTGCAAATTGACAACCTGAAATGTGAGTCTTCTTTGCAAGGTCAACTTCAATAGCCTCATGTTTCCACTTGTATCCTAACATGTGTATATAAGAATGACCATTATCCTCTAATTGTAGAATGTACTTTTCCTTATATCATACTTTCTCCTAGATTTTCGCTCCTTTATAATGTGTAAGTTTCCATAATCATCATCAAATGTGTTTATTTCAGAATTCGATTTTCCATAAAACAGCACATAATTCAAATACACCATTTTTACAACATACACCAAAATTGTTAAATACATACTGCACCAATAAAATTCTACCTTAACTTAACCCCTCTCTTAAATACACCAGGAAAGCCTAACTTGCACATTTTGAATTAGCTGTAAGCAAGTAAAAAAGAGTAGGTCAAAACAGATTACAATTCATTTGTTTTCAAAAGACAAAAATGGTTCTTCTTATGTGAAAATATGCCAGGAAAATGAATCCAAAGTGTAACAGATCGCCTTTGGCTTGGTTGTATAATTGACAACACGTTTCAACTATGACACTCCAAAAGGTCTTGTCACTTTGCAGTTATGGCAATCAATGGCAAGCTATTAAAGCTTGCCCTCATAAGCAGCCATCTGTCATGAGCTTTATTACTCCATGTCAAGTATGCTTGCATCATATCTGGGTTAGAAGTAACCACACAACTACAATTTGAATGAATTCAGAAATCTTTTGATTCACGTGTATTCTTACACTGAGAAATTAAAAGTGCTTTCTATTGCTTTTGCAGTGTTTGCTCCTTTAGACTTGGTGGGGACACAAGCGCTTGTGCATTGATTCTCAATTGGCTGTTTTTTATGTTTTAGCACCATTTGATTTTAAAGGCATCGTTCTAACAGTTCATGAATAAAGGCCTGTATGAGTATTGCTCTGGGGCTGGTCATAATCTGTATCATAAATCCTCATTGGTATTATCTACTATGAATCCTCATATGTATCCTCTTCTGTGAAACCTTGACATGTGTTTCCCTAATTGTGTAGTTCAATCGGAGTATGCATAGACACTCCTCAAGTGGAGTGTAAATTCTATAAAAAATTAAGAAAACAAAAACATGAACCAATTTATGTATAACATTAGAAACCTAATAATATAAACCCGACATGTGGTTTCATTTTTATTTTTTAAATTTTAAACATTGATTGTTCTCTTTAAGATTTTCCTTTTCACATTCTTTATATCTGAAAATAAAGGAAAATGATATAGATGTCTAAAGAGAATTAAATATGTAAATCAGTTTTGAAGATCTCTTATGTAATAGTTAATATTGTATAAAAGTATCAAAAAAGATTTCAAGTTTGTTAATACAGTTGTTCAAATTAATTAAATTTAAGATGACTCTGCCATCTCAGTGAATTCAATAATAGGTAGAACTGAATTCAATAGTTGTAGTTGTAGCTATACGCGTCTGTGTCTGGACCGAATGAATTAAATGCAAGATGACTCTCCCATCTCATTGAAATCAATTATACAAGAGGCAGATTTGTAATTGCCATTAATTTGTGTGACTGTTGCAAGTAGGTGTAAATAAAGCTGTCTGTGTCTGTATTGAGTGAATTACATTTACGATAACTCTCACATCCCATTGCAAAAAATAATAGATAGAACTGAATACAATATCGGCAAAATATATATAACAGTGCATTTCAGGGCTCCAGAACTCCACAACTTCACTGTCATAGTTAAGTCATTTTTAGGGAATGTACATTTACATGTCCATCATATGGTAACAAAGTATACAATAGGCACCTTTGTAATTGCCTTTAATTTGAGGGTCTAGCAAGTAGTTGTAACTATAGCTGTCTGTTTCTGGAATGTTGGTTTTAGACAGCTGGGGCATATTTTGTTCCCTGAAGTAGGTGCTTTGCACTATGTAACACTTTCTTTTTTGTTGAAATATTCTTATATATCTTGATCTAGTGGAACAAGGTCAGGTTATTTGTGTAAAACTTTTCCAAAATACAATTTTGTAAAGTATATATTGTTATCAGAATTATCTTTGAGCTTTTATTTTGTCGATTATTCACAGTAGAGGATACTTATGAGGATTCCCAGTGGATGGTGCAAATGAAGATATATGATAAATGAAACATACCATTTCTAAGGGGACTTATAGGAGTGGAAATCTCTCGAGGAATTATACCAATGGAAATTTACAAATTCTAATTAGAGGATATTGGACACTCATAACATTCTAATTGCAGGATACCGTTTTGGAAGTGAGGTTTTTGAAGTTGAATATAGAAAGACGACTCAAATTTCAGCATTTTGATTCACAAGTAAAGACTTATTTAAAAAAAAATCAGCATCTGATAGATTTTCTGTTTTTAGGACAATTAAAACTATTTCTACTAATTGTATAAATTCTAACTTTGTATAATATGCAATTAATAATTGTATTAAAATATATACTTTTTACACAATATTTGATATTTGTCTGGTCATGTATGTTGCATGAAGTAGGGCATATTAATAGCCAATCATAATGAGAATCCATATGCCATCAGCGATGATCTGCTTGTGACTGGAAGCTCTCAGTAGACATCAACTGATAGCACTCTTCAATATTTCCATCTCCAGCAAGATGTCTGCCATAGAATTGTCCCTGTCCACAGAACGTGCCCTGACGGACCTGCTATTGCTCACCGCAGAGCACATGGTCACCGTCGAGATTTCAGAGCACTTTGATGTCCTCCGTGAATTGGGGCGTGGAACATATGGACAAGTTGTGCTGGGCAAGCACCGGGGCTCAGGTAAGATATGCGGTTTTAAAATTATGATTATTATGATATTTATTGAGAATGGACTTGGCTTCGAGAAGCAACAGAGCACTTTGCAGAGGCATACACCAATACAGATACATAATGGAGCACTTTACAGAGGTGTACAACATTACAGATGCATAACGTACCGCTTTATACATCGTAACAACGGACAGATATACATCAGGGTAGGATACAGGGGGGTACAGCTGTACCGGGTGGCGGGAGGTAGAGGACCATGCAGCTTCTAACAAGTCGGTGGCACAAGAGGGCCTATGTATTGTGGAGGAGAGACTCCCTGAAGAGGTGGGTCTTGAGTTATTTTCTAAATTTTGGGGGTGAGTCTGATGCTGAAGGGGAGGATGTTCCATCATTTTGGGTTGTAGGCAGATAAGGCTTGTTTCTGGTCCTTTCCTTTTTGCAGTGGCGGATTTCAAATCTGCACCTTGTGAGACAGCCATGATAAAGAGAGACACAGACTCAAGTGGGTTCATTTGAAAACCTTTATTGACTAAAGTTCTGGGTATGGTGTAATGCCTGACTGGCACTAACTCTAAAGGGATAATTCCCTCAACTGATGCCTCTAATGGCCGTCGCTGAGTCCAAAATAAAAGTCACTCTGTGTCTAAACCTATGCTTGCCCTCATTCTATACAAAAATGTGATAGGAAGTCTTTTAAAAACTAAGAAAAAATAGTGGTTCAACAAAATTGGAAACCAGGGTTGTTTTCAGGTGGTCTTCTAACCAGGTGCTGCTGGGTCAATGTCACACAAATAAGTTCAATCCACAGTAAGACCGTCTTCCCAGGTCCCTTCTAGTTATCCCAACAACCTTCAGTATCTTTTAGTCCCTCAGGGTTCCCTTTACCCAGCTTCAGCTTTATCAAGTTTCAAAACACCAAATAGTAACGCAGTTCCTTTTGTAATCTTCCCAGGATTCCCTTCCCCAAGCTTCAATCGTGTTACCACTTCAACAAAAACTAACAAGTCTCTTGACTTGGTGAGGGCTCTTAGGGTTCCTGTCCCCAAGCCCAGGCCCCTTTCAGCTTACAAACACAACATATGATTTCTTGAATTCACAAACCATTCCTTCATGGGGTAGAAACAGAGGGCTTAGAAAATGCCAGGCTCTTCGGATGCTTTCTGCATCCTTTCTCCTTCTGCTTTCCTTTCAGTGCACACCTTCACTTTATTGATTTGCTGTTCTTTCCATGCAGACTTGCACCCTCTTTTTTTCCCGGGCACACGTGCACCTTCATTCGCCTGCCACAGGCACTCTTCTTTTCCTTTCTCGTGCCCCTCTCTCACTACGGGCCACTCGCTGCTTCTTTCCCAATTTCTATCACTTTCAGCTTCGATCAGGCTTTTCCTTGCCTTTCACCCCAATCTGCTTTATGTCTCCTTGCTGCACTTTCAGACTTTTCGCTTTACTTTCACATTTAACTTTCACACTTTTCTTTCTTCCCGAATCTGTCCTCCGATGGGCAGAGGGAGATGAGGTGAGAGTGTAAACATCCCACAAAGGCTGAGGGAGAGTAGGGTAAGGTGTTTTCAGGATTGGGAAGATACCACGTCTGGCCCTCGGGTATCCTCCCAATCCCCTTTGACCCTCCACTCAGGTGATTCTCAATGCTTGTCCACCCCCAGGGTCGGGCTATAAAAGCGATGGCCCTTCCCATGCCACCTGAATGGAGGATCCAAAGGGAGTGGGTGGGAGAATACTGTCACGCTCCTCACAACGTGTCCTTGCTTCTGGTGGTGGGCTGTCCACCGGAGATGCTGAGTTTCCCTGCGAGGTAGCTGGGTGACTTGAGGGGAACTGCTTTATAGATGATGCAGCAAGACTTGAAGGTGATTTGCACATGCAGTGGGAGACAGTGAAGGTCGATGAGGGCCGGTGTTCGTATCTGCACAGACCCTTGATGAGACATGCAGCCATGTATAGGATACTTCTCACTTCTCATAGGATGACGGGAAGCCTTCAAGGAGTGCATTGCCCAAATCCAGGTGGAATAGAAATAGTGCTTGAGCACTGGATCTAAAGCTGTCCGGAGAGAGGAAGGGTTTGACTCATCGCAAGAGGGAGAGTTGATTCAAAGCGCTCTGAGTTTCCTTAGCTATGTGTGTCTTGAAGGAGAGGTTTTTGTCGATGTGGAACCCAATGGACTTGCGCCGGAAGTGAGCTTGGGTGTGAAGCCCTGAGAGTTCATGGTTGATAGCCAGGTCTGGGTGGTCGGTGTTGTCAGTGAGGAGTAGGAATTCTGTCTTGGAGGGGTAGAGCTTCAAGTATTCACTGAACATCCAAGACTGGATCAGCAAGAGGCATGCTTTGAGCCTATGGATGTCCTTGATAGAGTCAGTCATGAGGTATAGCTGTGTGTCGTTGGTGTATTGGTGGGTGTTGTGTGGCAAGCAGGGTTCCAAGTGGCTTTGTGTATAGATTGAATATCACTGGGGAGAGGACGGAACTCTGCTGTACTCAACAGGAACAGGTGAAGGGTAGCAATCTAGAGGAGTCCATCGGAAACAAATTGCTTGCTGATGGTGAGGTAGGACTTGAACCCATATAGGACAAGGCTTGTGATCCCCATGCACCATTGTAAGGTGCCTGAGTTAGGGAGCTGTTGATGATGTCCAGTTAGGGAAGGAGAGCTTCTGTGAGGAGGATCTTGAGGATGGGTGCTGGAGGATGTCTTCTGTATACCATGTGTCTTTCAGGACAGCCAAGGTTTTGACCAGGTCCTCTGTTGACAGTGTCTGGAATGTTGTCCAGGAGGTGGAAATTTCGCAAAGAGGGACGTGAGGTGGGTCTGTGAATGCAGAGCTGGTGTCAATATGCTGGTGAATCTTGCAGATTTTGTCGATGAAGACAATGTGGATGGCAGTGCATTTTTCGATGGAGTGTGGGTTGGCAGGGTTGGGTAAAAGATACAATGCCAGAAACATTCCTGGGGCATTGCATTTTTATGGGTCTATATATTACCACTGTTACTGCTGACACTGATATTGATAACGTCACACTAACAGGCATTTTTTCGTCCTTCACTTCCAACAGATGCGACTGTTGCTCTGAAGCTACTGCCCAAGAATCGCATACTTCGGCAATCCTTCCTGTTGGAGTTCAGCACATCCCTCCTACTCAGTGCCCACCCCAGCATCATAACTACCCTGATTGTTGCATGGCAGACTGTGGACCACTATATCCTCGCTCAGGAGGTGGCACCGGCTGGGAGTCTTCATTCTCTTCTAATACCTGAGGTACGGAAGCAAAAAAGGGACAAACTAGAATATAGGGCACTACTGCTTACATATTGTCACTTATTAAGCATTGCTAATTCCATAGCTTACACTAGAAGAACTTGGGGTTTACCTGATTAATGGCATGGTAATTTGTCTCCATTAGCCATTAAACATGCCAAATGTTTCGGCATATAGCTCTGAGCTCTTTCTTTGGACATAACGGGTGTACCAATAGAGTCTTGATATTGATCTAAAGACCACATTATCCTCGTCCATTGTCTGGAATACACAAGAAGTGAGCAGGCGCTGAGAACACAAATACATATGCAATGCAGTACAATGAATTGCAATTCTGATTGGTTCTAAATAAGGGCTGTATGAACGATTGATTAATGTTGCGTCTTTTGCTTTTTTCTTCTCTAGGTTGGAATTCCAGAAGCTATGGTGAAGCGGTGTGTGCTGCAGGTCACCAGCGCATTAGACTATATGCATGGACTGGGGCTTGTGCACCGGGATATCAAACCGGACAACATCATGCTGATGGACCCAGAGTGCCGCTGCGTCAAGTTGAGTGACTTTGGGCTCACAACTATGGCTGGCACCAGCATCCCTTCCATGAACTGCATCATCCCATACATGGCTCCTGAACTTTGCTGTCTCAGAAAGCCAGAAACGCTGTTCTTGCACCCCAGCCTTGATGTGTGGGCCATGGCTGTTGTCATTGTGACCACATTGACTGGCTTCTTCCCCTGGAAACAGGCTTTGCCATCGGACAGGCATTACAAAGATTTTTACTGGTGGCAGATGAGTGGGTACAGTTCACCTGTTCCCGGTTACTGGCAGAGGTTCACCCCTGAAGCCGTGCAGGGCATCAAAGAAATGTTGAGCTTCCACCCACTGAGAAGGTGCTCCATCAAGAACATTCAGCAGTACCTCGATGTGCCTTGGAAAGCAGAGGACTTTGTGGCAGTGGTCAGTTCAGAAAGTGAGGTGGAGGAGGAAGAGCTGGAACTGCAGGAGCATAGCTCAGAAAGTGAGGCAGAGGAGGAAGAGCTGCTACAGCTGGTGCATAGTTCAGAAGGCGATGTACGGGCGATGGAGGGAGAGGTGGGGGATGAAGAAGAGGTGGTGCAGGAAGAAGATTTGGTGGTGGAAGGAGTGGTTATCCAGCCAGAAGAAGTGGTCGAGCACGAGCGAGCGGACATGGAACTTATCCTTGTGTTCACTGAGGGCATTGAGGACTTTCCCCCGGGGACGTCGTTTAGGTTGGAGGTCAAGAACGGGGAGATAACCGTCACTCTTGGACCCGAGGTGGAAGCCACGTGAGCATCAGTCCATTGTTGGGTGAGTAAAATGATGGGTGCCTCTATGGCTCATAGCTGTGTAAATCGTGGACCCCGTTGCAAAGATTTGTAATTCAGGGGATCCAGAACATGAACTGGTGACAGACTGCAGCATTCTGCCACATGCAGGGATCTCCCAAAGGCTTCCCCACCCTGAACACAATGAAGTAGAGTCCCTCCACAAATTTACGCATAACAGGGCAGATGCTCCTTTGCCCATCCACTGTGCCCTTCCTAAAGCTTGATAACCCATTAAGCAATGCATGAAATTGACAGCTTAACCTCTGGCCTAAATGATGAAATCCCAGTGCTCTCAGTGCGTGCCAGCCGGGTGGTCTAAAAGTCTCTCTGGGGACTTACTCCCAGAATAGCTACTCTGACTTCTACCCTATTCTGGAGAAGTGGGGCAGTAACCAGGAATGGCAGGACTTCTGTTAACATAATACTAAACCCTGCAACTCAAAAGACGGGACAACAACATCTCTGTGTAGACCTGCCCTTCATGCTTCTGGCCATGTATGGTTCTTCTATGGTCTTGCACACTAGTCCCCATCTATTTCATATTGGCTAGCTCCCTTTTTCATAACATATAATTGTGACACATCACCGTCTGCACCAATCAAAATGAAGTTTGGCTCACAAAAATAATATTTAATAATTGAATTTGGTGGCTTCATAGTTTAAGAAAGAGGGTTTGTATGAGCTCTCAGTTGCTGGAACAACATTATTGAATCTCACTGACTCACAATTTGGGTGAACAAAGGATACTTTATCTCAAGAAATCAGAAATCCCACCTCTACAAGCAATTGTATTATTAACTAGTGTTTCCATAGTGAAATCCCGGGAATGCAATGTATTCCATTTTTCCACTTAATAGGTAATTGTTTCTTGGCAGAAGAGAACTGGGTTGGTTTTCCTTTGTTGATTTTGTTTTGTAATTTGTTTATGGTGATAGGATACCAGCTTTCACCAAAGTCATGTAAAGTTAGTTGTGGCAATAGTGGCATTTAAAGACCGACTTTTTAGCTTGGTTTGGAAGGCTTCACTCCACGTCATGCCTAGCTATTGTGATGATGTCAACATGTTTCGATCCTATTTAATAATGTTAGGTGTGTGCAGGTTCTTCAGTGCCTTCACACCACCTCTTATGGGGAATCCTTTGTTTTCTAAAGATTGTCTTCATCTTTTTTTGATAATGCTCCCAACGGCAACTATCGGTGTGAGTAGGGGGTTGTTTTTGTCCCTGGTGGGAATAGAAAACGTGCATATGTATTTTTCAGGCATGCGTTCTTCTGTGGGGGTGTGACTCCATGCTTGGTCTTTTCTCTTATGGTAGACGTCCAAATGCTCACCTGCTTTAATCATGCCATCTGCTCTCCTATAGATCTTCCATCACATATCTGAGATGCTACTCACCCTGTGCTACATCTGAGGCATCACACCAGACGATGGTTGATAACAATGGATTACTGGATCAATGGAGCCATCACTCAGAGCAATAGACTCTTTTTTGCGCTGTAGCTTTTCCTCCAACAGTGAAGGCTTTGTAAAAGAATTGTATCCATTGGCAACATCAGATGATGCATGATCTGAATTCAACTGATTTCAGAATTTACAGAAGACATGGTGAACCCACGTAATGCCTTACCCAGCCGGGGAGCACGCTGGAAGCCGACACCCTTCATGGGTGGCCAGAATCATGGATGTGCAATTTGCAGTATGCCTAGGTGTAGAGTTAGTGACTTCTGGTTTAGGAGAAATGTCACTGTTTTCAACTGTGATCAGAGGGTGGTGCCAGGGTGCCTGGCTTCGATGTCAGAAGAGCGATGTGCAACCTGTGACTATAGACTATTGGAGTACCAGCAGGCAGTTACATCAACTCACTGAATGCAAGCCTAAATATTAGGAGACAGTCCAGCTGTTTCTGGCTGCAATGGTGTGTTGTTATTCAATGCATTTGACTAAGAAATTAAACACATGTGTTTGAAGACTGTCTAAGTGTGCTTTCTTCAGTGTGTCCCAATGAAATAGTACACAGAAGTTGTTGGCAGAAAGTTTGCCCATTTACATGCTACAGCACCCTGGCATGGACCCCAACATTGCTCACAGTCCATGGCACATTCTCATACTCAAACTTGTCAGGTAAAAGGCATTTATACTGCGCCCATTACCACGGTAGTTGTAGCAATACAACATTTATAAAACATGTGTACAGGGGGTGCCAGATCCTCCCTCCTCAACTGATATATAGATAAAATGGTAGGTAGGTCAAATAGTTCACTCTCCTGGCCATAATTGTAGAAATCAGGATTAGATTGCCTTTATTCAAAGTAAAAAGTCACACACTTAGTTTGGGGTAGCACAGGAAATGTAGTGCTTTAATATTACACACTCCAGAAGAGCACAAGGATATATTATGAATATTGTGTTTACAAAATGAGAGTCACTTAAATAAATGAAGAATATAGCTCCCTGATAAGAAGAAAAGCAAAGTGCCAGATATATATGTTTTTTTTAATGGATAGTCAAATGTAAAATGCTTTCCAGTCCTACTCCAGGTGGGGGGAACTATAAACCATGCTAATTGCGAACGTAGCAGCTGCCAATGACTGTTCGCACGGAAGTGTCCTCATAAATGGGCCTAAAATCCCACTGTAAGACGCAAAAGGCGGGTACCCCAATATATTCCTCTGAGTAAATACGGCTGTCATGAGTGTCCCATTCGTGTGCAAAAAAAATAAAACTCCTCAGCTTAATTGGGAACTCCCAAAACGGGGACTGTACAAATAGCTTTTTTCAACTCATCAAAACCTTCCTCCAGCGTCTCAGTCCATTCTATTGTTACCTTGTCCATCTGTGCTTTCTTTAAAGCCTGCAAAGAGGTCTTGTGTATGTCACATACCCAGGCTCTAACATAGTTGCATAGCCCCAAAAACTTTTGCATCTGTTTCACTGTGTTTGGCTTTGTGGTTTTCATAATCTCCTCAGACCTTTCAGGTGTCACCTTCTTTCCTTCATGTGAAATCAAATGCCCTATGTATAGCACCTCTTCTTGGGAATATCGCAATTTCTCCTTGTCTACCATGTATCCCTTGTCTGTTAGAATAGTCATCAACTGAATTGAATCTTGTCTGCACTCATCTTCCGTCATTCTGCAATTTTAAAATGTCATTGACGCACTGTATCACCACGCTCTTCAGATCAATATTGCCTAAATCCATCTCTTAGGACTCTGTGAAAGAACGATGGAGACTCACAGTACCCCTGGGGCAAACGAGTATGTTTTAGACGAGATTGGCAAAATGTAAAGGAAGTCAAGTCTTGTGAATCTTTGTGCAATGGGATCAAGAAAAATGTTTTTTTCGAGATTCCACGGGGATACTGCATAGAATCGTCACCGGGTTCGGAACGAAAGGAAATTCTGCCTCTACAATCTGGTTAATCAGTCTCATATCTTGTATAAATCTCCAAGAAGCTCCCTTCAATTGTTTGATAGGATACACTGCAGTATTACGGGATGATTCAGATGGCACCAGAATCCCTTGTTTCATCAGTGCTGAAATAGTCTGAAATATACCTTCATCAGCCTACCGAGACATGGGGACTACTGTCTGTCTTTATTTTCACCACTGCCGTCCCAATGTGTCTCTCCACCATTGTCTGCTCTATTGTCGATGAGCCGTCAATGTAAAGCACTTGTCCCCCCTCAAGTTGCTTTTCTCTTACTTTTGGAAGATCATCATTCTGCTCCATGTAGGTGTTGTAGCTGTGCATGTAGTCCCCTCCTACATTGGTTCTGCTACAAATGTCACCAGATTTACAGTCCTGCATCTTATTACCTATATGGCTGGATTTGAGAATATTACCTCGTTCCCTGAAGCCCTCTGCGTGGTCAAAGTACTCTTTGGTCATTTGAGTATTGCAAACGTAGCAATTCCATAAATAGGGTGGTACTGCACCTCATTGTACCCCAGTGTATGTGAATCATTAATCAGGTCCTGGCACCTCTGGTCCAACCGCGGACCACACTCACTTTAACACCCTATGCTGCTCCAACCTAAGGGGTTTTACTGCTGCTGGTCGGTGGAGGCTCAACCCAGGAAAAGTACTGCCACTGAAAAAATACTACGACCACCAGTGACCTCCCTCTCCTTCACACTCCACGTGGGACTTTCATTCACTACTCATCTTGGCACTCTTGCAGAGCTGGGACCTCTTCTGCTTTAGTGATAGTGTGGAACCGAGTAGGAGTTTTATTAACTGCTCGTCCTGGCACTTCTGCAGAGCTGGGATCACTGCTGGCTTGGTAGTAGCGTGGGGAAGAGTATGAGGTTTATTCACTGCTCATCCCTGCACTCCTGGAGGGCTGGGATCACTGCTGGCTTGGTAGTAGTGTGGGGAAGAGTAGGGGGTGTATTCACTACTCATCCCTGCACTCCTGGAGAGCTGGGATCACTGCTGGCTTGGTAGTAGTGTGGGGAAGAGTAGGAGGTGTATTCACTACTTATCCCTGCAATCCTGGAGAGCTGGGATCCCTGCTGGCCTGGTAGTAGTGTGGGGCAGAGTGAGACTTTTATTCACTAGTCACCCCTGCACCCGTGGAGAGCTGGGATCACTGCTGGCTTGGTAGTGGTGTGGGGAAGAGTATGAGGTTTATTCACTAGTCACCCCTGCACCCGTGGAGAGCTGGGATCACTGCTGGCTTGGTAGTAGTGTGGGGAAGAGTAGGAGGTTTATTCACCACTCATCTCTGCACTCCTCCGGAGCTGGGGTCACTGCTGCTTTAGTAGTAGTGATGGGCTGTGTAGGAGGTTTATTCACTACTCATCCCTACACTCCTGCAGAGGAGTAATTATTTAGTCAGAGTGCCTTTAGTATCAGTTTCTCTGGTCGAATGCATGGGAATATGTGTCATTAAAAGATGACGTTTCGCTAGAATTTCAGCAGAATGCTATATATGGTTAGCTATGGTTACGAGTTGATATGTTTCTCTGCGGCACTGAGTCATTTCGATTAAGCGTTATTATAAATCCTACACTTTCATGCAAGCTTTTCCCCGGGGCAAATGCGCCTTCGGGTCCGCAGACCCAGTCCTGCGGACATGCAAGTGCTGCCCCCCCCCCCCCCTCTTTCCTCTGATGTTTGAGGAAGGGGACTGTGTGACAGCACAATAAAGCTCTTCTCACGAGATCTCGACTTGTTTTCTTAGCATATAGAAAACCACCCTTCCCCTCTCCCACGTCACCCACCCCATCCCCCTTCAGGTGCGGGGTGCCCTGGCCTGTGAAAGCTCTTCTTCTCCCCGGCGCCCCCCCTTTTCCGGGGGTCTTATCGTTTGCTATTCATGGTGATGGGTTTCCATGCTATTATTGTTGAGCTCATTTGTGCCATTGCCGAAGGGGGCGACCAGATGCCAACAGGTGTTTCGTGAAATGAGTCAGTAAAGGGGGCGTGTCATCTAAGCTAAGGGGTCTTCCAGGCAGGGTATGCGTTGTTTTCTCTGCATTTTAAACACTCCCTGCACCTCTCGCCTTCTGCCCTCCCTGTTCCGACCCTGAGGGGTGTGAAAGCCCCTCTTCTCCCCAGAGCCCGTCTTTCGGGGGGTCTGATCGTTTGCTATTCATGGTGATGAGTTTGGGGGTGGGGTGTGATCTGTGACAGTCTCCAGTAACACACCCTCCTAGATACAGCCGCAATGCACTCCCCCAGATACAGCTGTAATGCACTCTCCCCCAGATACAGCTGCAATGCAACCCCCAGATACAGCTGCAATGCAACCCCCAGATACAGCTGCAATGCAACCCCTAGATACAGATGCAATGCACCCCCTAGATACAGATGCAATGCACCCCCTAGATACAGCTGCAATGCACCCTCCTAGATACAGCTGCAATGTACCCCCTATATACAGCCGCAATGCACTCCCCCAGATACAGTTGTAATGCACCCCCTAGATACAGCTGCAATGCAACCCCTAGATACAGCAGCAATGCACCCCCTAGATACAGCTGCAATGCACCCTCCTAGATACAGCTGCAATGCACCCCCCTATATACAGCCACAATGCACCCCCTATATAAGCCGCAATGCACTCCCCCAGATACAGCTGCAATGCAACCCCTAGATACAGCTGCAATGCACCCCGTAGATACAGCTGCAATGCAACCCCTAGATACAGCTGCAATGCACCCTCCTAGATACAGCTGCAATGCACCCCGTAGATACAGCTGCAATGCACCCCCTAGATACAGCTGCAATGCACCCCGTAGATACAGCTGCAATGCAACCCCTAGATACAGCTGCAATGCACCCCCTAGATGCAGCTGCAATGCACTCTTCTAGATACAGCTGCAATGAACCCTCCTAGATACTGCTGCAATGCAGCCTCCTAGATGCAGCTACAATGCACCCCTAGATACAGCTGCAATGCACCCCCTAGATACAGCTGCAATGCAACCCCTAGAAACAGCTGCAATGCACCCCGTAGATACAGCTGCAATGCAACCCCCAGATACAGCTGCAATGCACCCCCCTAGATACAGCTGCAATGCACCCCCTAGATACAGCTGCAATGCACCCCCCTAGATACCGCTGCAATGCACCCCGTAGATACAGCTGCAATGCAACCCCCAGATACAGCTGCAATGCAACCCCTAGAAACAGCTACAATGCACCCCTGGATACAGCTGCAATGCACCCCCTAGATACAGCTGCAATGCAACCCCTAGAAACAGCTGCAATGCACCCCGTAGATACAGCTGCAATGCACCCTCCTAGATGCAGCTTTTGCTTGAAAGGTGATGTTTTCTTGGTGCCTAGTATTCTACACTCGGGACATGTGCAGCGTCATGTGTGCGTCTGGAATATCTGTATGGAAAATGATTTCCAGGAGTGTTGCGCGCCTGCAAACACTCCCGGTCCCATTGCAGGGGTGCAAGGCTGCTGCAGTGTACCCAGGAGGACGTGTGCCCAGGACATGGGTATATCTGGGCCGGGCAATGGGTGCTTGGGAACATGTTACATGTAGCGAATATCTGAAGAAAGTCACGATGTCACGATATCGGTACCCAGCTGATATATCATGATGCGATGTTTTTGTTTTTAAAGGTTATAGAAAGTCTGTATCTTGAAAAGCAATAATACATAAATAAATAATAAATGGCCGTGTGGTGTCTTCTAGGGAGAGCTGTGTCAAATCGAGGCCATTGGCTGTTCAGGGAGGGACACCCCCTTGCTTTTCAGTGTCTGGGTACGGAAACGTGTGATATTCGTTTTACTCCGTTTTTTAACGCCATAAACAAGACGCGCAATTCGCCCAATGATATTTTGAAGTGGCGCTGTCTGGATTTTGGAGATGGCATTTTCGGAATTATAAACCATTTTGAGGAATTACCCGCGTAGAGCGCGAGAGCTGCCCGCGGACCCGGGTTCCGTGAATTGTTTGGGGGAAGGCACTGTGTGGTCTTTAAAGGTAGAAACAAAATAGGGGTCCCAAAAGCAAAGGGTTCTTCTTGGCGGTACAGAGTGAGCTTTTCTTTGCATGTAATCCCCTCCCCCCTGTCGCTGTTCAGCCCTCGAGGGGGTGTGAAAGCCCCTCTTCTCCCCGGCACCCCGCTTTCCGGGGGTCTGATCGTTTGCTAGTCATGGCGATGGATTTCAGGGCGGGGGTGTGATCTGTGTCAGTCACCAGTGACACACCTGCGAGGGGAATCAAGAACAGCCCCTCTTTACACTAACGGCGCAGAGAGTGGCATGGAGGGGGGGGGGGTAGGGGGCGGGGGGAAATGTGTGTAATGAGGGGGACTTCATGCGGACACTTCATCAGGGAATCAAGAGCTTAAGCTCTTTCACTTTCCGCCAGACTTGCCCTGGGTGGCGTCGTCCACGTGCACCAGCCAGACACCACCACCGTGTGCACACTATACACAAGGGTGAAAAGAAAAGAAGGGTACCTGGGGCAATGGTTTGCTTTAGTATAAACGGGCCACCGTGTAAGGAGCATACTGGTGAAACAAAGGGCCTACAGCAGTGTTCACACGTGGTAGAAACACGGCAAAGCACAGGTGCCCGCATGCACACACGGGCCCGCGGCGCCAACAGAGGGTGAGCACAGGGTCCAAACAGAGCGCTCACAGCCATGGCAATAGAGCGGCAGAAGCAGGAGGGTCCGCCTGGCAAAAGCACACGAAACAGGGCAAACACTGGGGCTGGGCTTCGATGGTACAAATCAGGCAAGTGGGCCCACTCCTGGAAGCCGGGCATCAGGGCGCTGGGGCGAATTACAGGGTATTTTCTGACACAGGGCCCGGCGGTGCAATTCCACTGGGAGCAACGTGGCAAGGTGGCATAGTGTCTATGAGTCCGGGCAGAGCTTGGGGCTCCATTCCTATATTATTTCAGTAGCTTGACGCGGCGCTATCGCCAGCGATCGCCGACTTCTGGGCGCTTTTCTGTAAAGTAAACCCGTACTCCCAATACACCGGATGCGCCCATGTCTGGCCTTATGTAACCCCTATTTTCCTGGTCTTCGAGTTGTTTCATTTGCAATGTTGCTCATTTCTGCATCGCTTCCTCTTTGAAGATGACCCCCCGCACCCCCCCCCCCCTCAGGAGGGAGATGCCCGCACACCGATGATGGAGGGTAAACGCAGGTGCCCTTTCCCATCTCCTGGCGAGCCGCTCCCTCCCCAATCCCCGCCCCTCACGGGGTAAACTAAGGGGGCTTGCATTGGTATAAACGGACTACAGCGTAAGGGGCATCCATGGTAACAAAACAAAAAAAGTAAAACGGGGCCTACACCCCAGTGTTCACACGGGGTAGAAACGCGGGCAAAGGACAGGGGCCGGCGACACGAACAGGGCCTAAAGCACGGGGTCCAAACAGAGCGCTCACAGCCATGGCACTAAGGAGGGCAAGAGCAGGGGGCTCCCCCTGGGCAAAGCTCACGAAACCGGGCAAACACCAAAAGCACCGACAGCTCTGGTGAGGCTGGGATTCGATGGTAGAAATCAGCAACCAGGGCATCAGGGCGCTCCATTGCGGGCGGTATTGGTATTTTCTGACACAGGGCCCGCGGTGCAATTCCACTGGGAGCAACGTGGCAAGGTGGCATAGAGTCTATGAGTCCGGGCAGAGCTTGGGGCTCCATTCCTTAATTATTTCAATAGCTTGACGCGGCGCTATCGCCAGCGATCGCCGACTTCTGGGCGCTTTTTTGTAAAGTAAACCCGTACTCCCAATACACCGGATGCGCCCATGGCTGGCCTTATGTACCCCCTATTTTCCTGGTCTTGGAGTTGTTTCGTTTGGAATGTTGCTCATTTCTGCATCGCTTCCTCTTTGAAGATGCCCCTCCACCCCCCAGGAGGGAGATGCCCGCACACCGATGATGGAGGGTAAACGCACGGTGCCCTTTCCCATCTCCTGGCGAGCCGCCCCCTCCCAAATCCCCGCCCTCACCTGTGCTGCCCACCCAGAGCCCTGCCATAGGCATCCTGGGCTGTGATTGGCTGAGCGCACAGGTGCCCAACCAGGGCGCCTCTTTGGAGAGGGGGCCGGCGGGCTCCTTGTCTTCTGGACCCAGGTACAAATGAAACCCTATTCTGGCTCCCACAGGTGAGAGAGACCCCGCTCAGAGAGGACACCCAAGCCTGCGCACCCCCAGACAGACATCCGAGGGCCACCGACCACCCAAGGAAAGCCCGACCCGGGGACCCAGGGCCACAGGGCCAGGAGTGTCCGAAGCCGGAACCCGAGGTAGCAGCACCGGCCTTGAGGTAGGGAGAAGCCGCCCGCTAAATATAACGTAATGGCAGATCCTAAATGCATCATAATATGAACTCTTCACGCCCCCCAAACCCCGCCAAAAGTGAGAAGCTTTTTTTTTTTTAAAGTTGGTTTTGTTAAGTTTGTTTGATAAGTGCGCTGTTACTCGCCCTCGTGCCCCTGCGACAGCCCGTTTCCAAGGCGCCTCGCGCACAAGGAGCTCAACACCCGGAGTTACGAGGTTGGGAATATATGTGTCAGGCTATCGCGCGCAATTTACACGCGTATAAGTGCAGTGACTCCTATGTGGCTTTATAGCGCCTAGATGCGGTGTTCATGGAACTGCGGCTAGCCGTGGCCAGGACCAGGCTCGGTCGCCTGGCTTCTGTGCTCTAGTAGCGGGCTCACTAGTCGTCCTGGCAGTGCCCAGGCACCAGCAGGCCGCTCGTGGAATTGGCTGAGTCCTCTGGCGCCTTCTCTGGTCGCTGCGCGTCTGCTAACACCCTGTATCCAAAGGAGCGCCTTCACCCCTAGCATGCCCGACACACACCTAAACACACAGAAAACGCAACCTAGCGCCAACGTGCCTCACATCTCAATCTCACCGCTACAAAACGGTCTGTTATGGGGCCCGGCCACCCCCGTGAAATACAGAAAGCTAAGTCTGACCGTCGTTACTTGTCTTTAAACTACCTCGCCTCCCCCCCAAACCCGTCACTCCCAGGAAATACAAGTGATCGCTTGCACCCGACCCCTCCCAACCACACGAAAGAGCCTTTCCAGGGCGCGTCAAACCTGCGCTGAGCGCAGAACCAGGTGGGGGTGAGAACGAGCGTTACGATAGCCATCCTGCAACGATAAGCCCCCCGCGACCCCAACATAAGGGCAGCGACAAATGCATTCCGAGGTCCCTTGACACAATGCAGTATCGCGATAACTCCCCGGCTTTCCCAGTCCCCTGCGAACACATCCTTGCAATATTAACACGCACCCCTTGCGCGTGTCTTCTCTGCTCAGTGACGCCAGAATTACAGCACTGACCTTCATCACTTTGCAATCGTCCCCAGTGTCACACTGCAAGCCTCCCTACCATGTGACAATGTCATTAGGCAGTGACTTGTGTCACAATACAAGCTTCCCCTGTGTTACACTGCAAGCTCAATGTCACATTGCAAGCTTCCCTAGTACCCAGTGTCACACTGCAAGTTTCTCCAGTGTCGCACTGCAAGCTTCCACACTGACACATTGTAAGCTTCCCTCGTGCCCAGTGTCACATTGCAAGCTTCCTGTGCTCTGTCACAATATCATTAAGGCATTTACGTGTGTCACATTGCAAGCTTCCCCAGTGCCCAGTGACAACAGCATTAAGAAAGTGGCGTGCATAGTGGTGGAAATGGAGAAAAAAATGGTAGGGGATCCCACAACGGCTGGGGTTGGGGCAGAGTTTGGAGGAGGCAGTGCCGAGAAGGCAGTGTTTAGCTGGGCGGGACTGGCAGTCGTCCTCCGATCAAAGGAAATGTCCAAAATAATAGTTTTATAAACGGCGCTATTTCTTTCATGCTGCTTCTTTTCCAAACTATATATCAATTCCACTTTAAACCACTTCAATGGCACTCGTGTTGAGCTACTTCACGATGCGGAAAATAGTTGTGACCAGTGTTGCTGAGTAAATATTCTTAAAGATGCCCAATTTGCATCCCATTTTATTTAACAAGAAAAAAAACCCATGGGGTGGGTACTATTCAAACAGTGTGATTTCTGGTGGTCGCCATAAGCAACGTTTTCTTATACTTGAACCCCACCCTCCTGCAGCTCCCCACATAAAGCAGTTGGGTGGCTGCATCGTGTGTGATAGTTTCAATGTTAATAGGGGTATTTACTCATGCAATGTTGGTCAGATAACTGTATATTTATGGAATATTTGATGGATATAGGTATCCGTCAAATATTACATACATAAATAAATAATCTGGGTCCATGTATCTGACAAACATTGCATAAATACTGTGTCGTGGCTTGAACAGGGTCACCAGAGGAAGTTACAGTTTGCCTGCAGGCGCTTTCTTTTTTTCTTCTTTTTTTGCCCCCAGTGCTGTCTCTGGCCAGATCTCAAGATCTGGCTACACATCTGGTGCCGGATCTCGGATCCGGTGGGAGCCGGCCCAAACGCGAACGCTGGACGTTCATGACATTGCAAGTGTCCCTCATACCCAATGACCACTGTGTAAAGACAGTGGCGTGCATTTCCACGCAAGATTCCCGTGCACACTGACAACAGCATTAAGACATTGACATGTGCCACACAGCAAGCTGCCCCTGGGACAAGTGCATTAAGGCACTGATCTGTATCCCCTGGCAAGCTTCTCATCCCTGTGTAATGTGATAATAGCATTAACAGACTGACGTGTATCTCATATATATATATATATATATATATATATATATATATATATATATATATATATATATATATATTGAACTATCAGGAGTCACTTTCTCACTCTCTGTAGAGAGTATGCTTTTAATCAAGGACCTCACTCTGCTTAACTTTGTGAAGACGCTTTTCCTCTGGCACAAACCCAGATATTCAGTTGTGATTTGGAACCCCTCTGCTTTAAGTTACTGTTTGGGGATTGGGGAGCAATTGTGAATTTCATTTTTATGCACACCTCCCGTTAGGGAGTTTTGGGTCTGGCAAAAGAAATAGGAGTACCAAATACTTTAACAGACTGTATTTCTATCCATACTGGAAGCAATGTTGATTTCGAACAGAATCATCCTGTGTCAGTTGGCTATGGGGGAATTTAATTTAATTACTTGGAAGACAAATGCTAGGAATTTGGTTTGGTTGGACAAATTACTTACATAGAATTGCTCTGGGTTATGTGCTGAGGGAAAATAAAAACACCTCATTTCATAGGGAAAGGACAGGGATCGTCTCAAATGGCCACTCCAGGTTCAGTCATGGATGCCTCCACCATCAATCCCCTTTGATTGGCCTCTCCTTGTATGGATCCCAGTTTCTGTCTTTCCCTGGTTTCCTCCAATTCCCGACACCCAGGCACGGTTTGTTTCACAGCAATTTTTCAGTAGTGCCACTTAGATGGTACCAGGCAGTGCTTCCCTTTTCCCACTGAGCATCTCCATATACCATCTTTAACCACCCCCACCTTACCTATATTATCAGGTGCCAGCTTATTGGCTCTTTATCTGGATTGGACATCTACTTGAAGTAGGTGGGACTCTCCCCTCCTTACTCATATAACATCCCACCCCCCCACTTCTGATGTCTGTGAAATGCCATCAGCTCAGGGAGAGGGTCTTGCATTTGATGTAATTCAAGGCTTTTAGAAACTTCAACTCATTAAGAGCTCCTGTGTCAATTATGACCATCAGACAGATCATGCCACTTTGCAGTTATGGCCATCAATGGCAAGCTATTAAAGCTTGCTCTCATAAGCAGCCATCTGTCATGAGCTTTATTACGTCATGTCAAGTATACTTGCAACCTATCTGGGTTAGAAGTAACCACACAACTACAATTTGAATGAATTCAGAAATTTCTTGATTCACGTGCATTCTTACACTGAGAGATTGAAAGTGCTTTCTATTGCTTTTGCAGTTTTTGCTCCTTTATAATTGGTGGGGACATAAGCGCTTGTGCATTGATTTTCAATAGACTGTTTATGTTTTAAAACCATTGGATTTTAAAGGCATCAATCTAACAGTTCATGAATAAAGGCCTGTATGAGTATTGCCCTGGGGCTGGTCATAATCTGTATCATAAATAATCATTGGTATTATCCACTATGAATCCTCATATGTATCCTCTTCTGTGAAACCTTGACATGTGTTTCCCTAATTTCCCTAAATATGTAACAACTTCCTGGTGCCTCTTAGCAATTCCCTGTAGGAAGCTAAGATTTTAAAGATATTTCCCAATGTGAAAAAAAATAACCATCTGATACATTGTGAATGCCTATTGATATCTCGGGTGCTCTCGTTGTCCACTATAGTGCCTAAAATAATTACTGTCAAAGTATTCATGAATATACATTTTTTAATCATTTAAAATTGGAACACCGAAAGCTGGGAACTAGAGCTCCATATTTGATTCAATTTCACCATCGCTCAGATAGAAATGCAATCATGCGATTTACATTTAGACCCTGATTCATGGGTTATTTGCCCCGAAAAAAATGGGATTTGTGCGCCATTCTGCCCGCAAATCCCCATTTGTTAAAAGGGATTTGTGGGCAGAATGGCGCTCAACTCCCGTTTTTTTTCTGCACAAATAATCCATGAATCAGGGCCTGTATCTCATCATGAGGGACATTTTTTATACCCAGGAAAAGCAAGACAATTCACGAGCAATGTGTTGGTATTGGTCAATAGAAAAGGGGAATTTGAAGCATCTTGCCCATGATTGTCTAAATATCATGATTTTTCATATCCTGTATTTAACTTCTTTTGTAAATGACACTTATTTTATCGTGATAGATAATTTATGGGAAAGGATATCTAATAGGACTTCACCATCATTAATGTATAGTGATTTTTGCACGTACTCAATTTGATAAGCCTATAAATAAAGGCCTAGAATTTTGTAGATTCATGGGATCTTATCAAACAATCATGGATGTGATCAATCCCTCTACAAAAATTAAAAATTATCTGGGATACATTGTGTGTTTTAAAGTTTATTTCGTAAACTAAGCAGATTGAATTGGGAGTTCAATTTTATATGTTGATAATGTTCTATTTTTTGGTATGAATTGCTTATACTTCTTTTGGCTTTGTGTAAGGATTGTTTAAACCATTAACATAATTAAAAAGATATACATCTGGTACAAACCATTTTAATAATTGTCATTGATACACCAAATTTGTCAGATGTTGATATTTTCACTTAAATGTATTTACTTGCAAATTGATAACCTGAAATGTGAGTCTTCTTTGCAAGGTCAACTTCAATAGCCTCATGTTTCCACTTGTATCCTAACATGTGTATATAAGAATGACCATTATCCTCTAATTGTAGAATGTACTTTTCCTTATATCATACTTTCTCCTAGATTTTCGCTCCTTTAGAATGTGAAAGTTTCCATAATCATCATCAAATGTGTTTATTTCAGAATTCGATTTTCCATAAAACAGCACATAATTCAAATACACCATTTTTACAACATACACCAAAATTGTTAAATACATACTGCACCAATAAAATTCTACCTTAACTTAACCCCTCTCTTAAATACACCAGGAAAGCCTAACTTGCACATTTTGAATTAGCTGTAAGCAAGTAAAAAAGAGTAGGTCAAAACAGATTACAATTCATTTGTTTTCAAAAGACAAAAATGGTTCTTCTAATGTGAAAGTATGCCAGGAAAATGAATCCAAAGTGTAACAGATCGCCTTTGGCTTGGTTGTATAATTGACAACACGTTTCAACTATGACACTCCAAAAGGTCTTGTCACTTTGCAGTTATGGCAATCAATGGCAAGCCATTAAAGCTTGCCCTCATAAGCAGCCATCTGTCATGAGCTTTATTACTCCATGTCAAGTATACTTGCATCATATCTGGGTTAGAAGTAACCACACAACTACAATTTGAATGAATTCAGAAATCTTTTGATTCACGTGTATTCTTACACTGAGAAATTAAAAGTGCTTTCTATTGCTTTTGCAGTGTTTGCTCCTTTAGACTTGGTGGGGACACAAGCGCTTGTGCATTGATTCTCAATTGGCTGTTTTTTATGTTTTAGAACCATTTGATTTTAAAGGCATCGTTCTAACAGTTCATGAATAAAGGCCTGTATGAGTATTGCCCTGGGGCTGGTCGTAATCTGTATCATAAATCCTCATTTGTATTATCTACTATGAATCCTCATATGTATCCTCTTCTGTGAAACCTTGACATGTGTTTCCCTAATTGTGTAGTTCAATCGGAGTATGCATAGACACTCCTCAAGTGGAGTGTAAATTCTATAAAAAATTAAGAAAACAAAAACATGAACCAATTTATGTATAACATTAGAAACCTAATAATATAAAACCGACATGTAGTTTCATTTTTATTTTTTAAATTTTAAACATTGATTGTTCTCTTTAAGATTTTCCTTTTCACATTCTTTATATCTGAAAATAAAGGAAAATGATATAGATGTCTAAAGAGAATTAAATATGTAAAACAGTTTTGAAGATCTCTTATGTAATAGTTTATATTGTATAAAAGTATCAAAAAAGATTTCAAGTTTGTTAATACGGTTGTTCAACTTAATTAAATTTAAGATGACTCTGCCATCTCAGTGAATTCAATAATGGGTAGAACTGAATACAATAGTTGTAGTTGTAGCTATACGCGTCTGTGTCTGGACCGAATGAATTAAATGCAAGATGACTCTCCCATCTCATTGAAATAAATTATACAAGAGGCAGATTTGTAATTGCCATTAATTTGTGTGACTGTTGCAAGTAGGTGTAAATAAAGCTGTCTGTGTCTGTATTGAGTGAATTACATTTACGATAACTCTCCCATCCCATTGCAAAAAATAATAGATAGAACTGAATACAATATCGGCAAAATATATATAACTGTGCATTTCAGGGCTCCAGAACTCCACAACTTCACTGTCATAGTTAAGTCATTTTTAGGGAATGTACATTTACATGTCCATCATATGTTAACAAAGTATACAATAGGCACATTTGTAATTGCCTTTAATTTGAGGGTCTAGCAAGTAGTTGTAACTATAGCTGTCTGTTTCTGGAATGTTGCTTTTAGACAGCTGGGGCATATTTTGTTCCCTGAAGTAGGTGCTTTGCACTATGTAACACTTTCTTTTTTGTTGAAATATTCTTATATATCTTGATCTAGTGGAACAAGGTCAGGTTATTTGTGTAAAACTTTTCCAAAATACAATTTTGTAAAGTATATATTGTTATCAGATTTATCTTTGAGCTTTTATTATGTCGATTATTCAAAGTAGAGGATACTTATGAGGATTCCCAGTGGATGGTGCAAATGAAGATATATGATAAATGAAACATACCATTTCTAAGGGGACTTATAGGAGTGGAAATCTCTGGAGGAATTATACCAATGGAAATTTACACATTCTAATTAGAGGATATTGGACACTCATAACATTCTAATTGCAGGATACCGTTTTGGAAGTGGGGTTTTTGAAGTTGAATATAGAAAGACGACTCAAATTTCAGCATTTTGATTCACAAGTAAAGACTTATTTAAAAAAAAATCAGCATCTGATAGATTTTCTGTTTTTAGGACAATTAAAACTATTTCTACTAATTGTATAAATTCTAACTTTGTATAATATGCAATTAATAATTGTATTAAAATATACACTTTTGACACACTATTTGATATTTGTCTGGTCATGTATGTTGCATGAAGTAGGGCATATTAATAGCCAATCATAATGAGAATCCATATGCCATCAGCGATGATCTGCTTGTGACTGGAAGCTCTCAGTAGACATCAACTGATAGCACTCTTCAATATTTCCATCTCCAGCAAGATGTCTGCCATAGAATTGTCCCTGTCCAAAGAACGTGCCCTGACGGACCTGCTATTGCTCACTGCAGAGCACATGGTCACCATGGAGATTGCAGAGCACTTTGATGTCCTCCGTGAATTGGGGCGTGGAACATATGGACAAGTTGTGCTGGGCAAGCACCGGGGCTCAGGTAAGATATGCGGTTTTAAAATTATGATTATTATGATATTTATTGAGAATGGACTTGGCTTCGAGAAGCAACAGAGCACTTTGCAGAGGCATACACCAATACAGATACATAATGGAGCACTTTACAGAGGTGTACATCATTACAGATGCATAACGTACCGCTTTTCACATCGTAACAACAGAGCAGATATACATCAGGGTAGGATACAGGGGGGTACAGCTGTACCGGGTGGCGGGAGGTAGGGGACCATGCGGCTTCTAACAAGTCGGTGGTACAAGAGGGCCTATGTATTGTGGAGGAGAGACTCCCTGAAGAGGTGGGTCGAGTTATTTTCTAAATTTTGGGGGTGAGTCTGATGCTGACAGGGAGGATGTTCCATCATTTTGGGTTTTAGGCAGATAAGGCTTGTTTCTGGTCCTTTCCTTTTTGCAGTGGCGGATTTCAAATCTGCACCTTGTGAGTCAGCCATGATAAAGAGAGACACAGACTCAAGTGGGTTCATTTGAAAACCTTTATTGACTAAAGTTCTGGGTATGGTGTAATGCCTGACTGGCACTAACTCTAAAGGGATAATTCCCTCAACTGATGCCTCTAATGGCCGTCACTGTGTGTCTAAACCTATGCTTGCCCCTCATTCTATACAAAAATGTGATAGGAAGTCTTTTAAAAACTAAGAAAAAATAGTGGTTCAACAAGATTGGAAACCAGGGTTGTTTTCAGGTGGTCTTCTAACCAGGTGCTGCTGGGTCAATGTCACACAAATAAGTTCAATCCACAGTAAGACCGTCTTCCCAGGTCCCTTCTAGTTATCCCAACAACCTTCAGTATCTTTTAGTCCCTCAGGGTTCCCTTTACCCAGCTTCAGCTTCATCAAGTTTCAAAACACCATATAGTAACGCAGTTCCTTTTGTAATCTTTCCAGGATTCCCTTCCCCAAGCTTCAATCGTGTTACCACTTCAACAAAAACTAACAAGTCTCTTGACTTGGTGAGGGCTCTTAGGGTTCCTGTCCCCAAGCCCAGGCCCCTTTCAGCTTACAAACGCAACATATGATTTCTTGAATTCACAAACCATTCCTTCATGGGGTAGAAACAGAGGGCTTAGAAAATGCCAGGCTCTTCGGATGCTTTCTGCATCCTTTCTCCTTCTGCTTTCCTTTCAGTGCACACCTTCACTTTATTGATTTGCTGTTCTTTCCATGCAGACTTGCACCCTCTTTTTTTACCGGGCACACGTGCACCTTCATTCGCCTGCCACAGGCACTCTTCTTTTCCTTTCTCGTGCCCCTCTCTCACTACGGGCCACTCGCTGCTTCTTTCCCAATTTCTATCACTTTCAGCTTCGATCAGGCTTTTCCTTGCCTTTCACCCCAATCTGCTTTATGTCTCCTTGCTGCACTTTCAGACTTTTCGCTTTACTTTCACATTTAACTTTCACACTTTTCTTTCTTCCCGAATCTGTCCTCCGATGGGCAGAGGGAGATGAGGTGAGAGTGTAAACATCCCACAAAGGCTGAGGGAGAGTAGGGTAAGGTGTTTTCAGGATTGGGAAGATACCACGTCTGGCCCTCGGGTATCCTCCCAATCCCCTTTGACCCTCCACTCAGGTGATTCTCAATGCTTGTCCACCCCCAGGGTCGGGCTATAAAAGCGATGGCCCTTCCCATGCCACCTGAATGGAGGATCCAAAGGGAGTGGGTGGGAGAATACTGTCACGCTCCTCACAACGTGTCCTTGCTTCTGGTGGTGGGCTGTCCACCGGAGATGCTGAGTTTCCCTGCGAGGTAGCTGGGTGACTTGAGGGGAACTGCTTTATAGATGATGCAGCAAGACTTGAAGGTGATTTGCACATGCAGTGGGAGACAGTGAAGGTCGATGAGGGCCGGTGTTCGTATCTGCACAGACCCTTGATGAGACATGCAGCCATGTATAGGATACTTCTCACTTCTCATAGGATGACGGGAAGCCTTCAAGGAGTGCATTGCCCAAATCCAGGTGGGATAGAAATAGTGCTTGAGCACTGGATCTAAAGCTGTCCGGGGAGAGGAAGGGTTTGACTCATCGCAAGAGGGAGAGTTGATTCAAAGCGCTCTGAGTTTCCTTAGCTATGTGTGTCTTGAAGGAGAGGTTTTTGTCGATGTGGAACCCAATGGACTTGCGCCTTGGGTGAGCTTGGGTGTGAAGCCCTGAGAGTTCATGGTTGATAGCCAGGTCTGGGTGGTCGGTGTTGTCAGTGAGGAGTAGGAATTCTGTCTTGGAGGGGTAGAGCTTCAAGTATTCACTGAACATCCAAGACTGGATCAGCAAGAGGCATGCTTTGAGCCTATGGATGTCCTTGATAGAGTCAGTCATGAGGTATAGCTGTGTGTCGTTGGTGTATTGGTGGGTGTTGTGTGGCAAGCAGGGTTCCAAGTGGCTTTGTGTATAGATTGAAGATCACTGGGGAGAGGACGGAACTCTGCTGTACTCAACAGGAACAGGTGAAGGGTAGCAATCTAGAGGAGTCCATCGGAAACAAACTGCTTGCTGATGGTGAGGTAGGACTTGAACCCATATAGGACAAGGCTTGTGATCCCCATGCACCATTGTAAGGTGCCTGAGTTAGGGAGCTGTTGATGATGTCCAGTTAGGGAAGGAGAGCTTCTGTGAGGAGGATCTTGAGGATGGGTGCTGGAGGATGTCTTCTGTATACCATGTGTCTTTCAGGACAGCCAAGGTTTCGACCATGTCCTCTGTTGACAGTGTCTGGAATGTTGTCCAGGAGGTGGAAATTTCGCAAAGAGGGACGTGAGGTGGGTCTGTGAATGCAGAGCTGGTGTCAATATGCTGGTGAATCTTGCAGATTTTGTCGATGAAGACAATGTGGATGGCAGTGGATTTTTCGATGGAGTGTGGGTTGGCAGGGTTGGGTAAAAGATACAATGCCAGAAACATTCCTGGGGCATTGCATTTTTATGGGTCTATATATTACCACTGTTACTGCTGACACTGATATTGATAACGTCACACTAACAGGCATTTTTTCGTCCTTCACTTCCAACAGATGCGACTGTTGCTCTGAAGCTACTGCCCAAGAATCGCATACTTCGGCAATCCTTCCTGTTGGAGTTCAGCACATCCCTCCTACTCAGTGCCCACCCCAGCATCATAACTACCCTGATTGTTGCATGGCAGACTGTGGACCACTATATCCTCGCTCAGGAGGTGGCACCGGCTGGGAGTCTTCATTCTCTTCTAATACCTGAGGTACGGAAGCAAAAAAGGGACAAACTAGAATATAGGGCACTACTGCTTACATATTGTCACTTATTAAGCATTGCTAATTCCATAGCTTACACTAGAAGAACTTGGGGTTTACCTGATTAATGGCATGGTAATTTGTCTCCATTAGCCATTAAACATGCCAAATGTTTCGGCATATAGCTCTGAGCTCTTTCTTTGGACATAACGGGTGTACCAATAGAGTCTTGATATTGATCTAAAGACCACATTATCCTCGTCCATTGTCTGGAATACACAAGAAGTGAGCAGGCGCTGAGAACACAAATACATATGCAATGCAGTACAATGAATTGCAATTCTGATTGGTGCTAAATAAGGGCTGTATGAACGATTGATTAATGTTGCGTCTTTTGCTTTTTTCTTCTCTAGGTTGGAATTCCAGAAGCTATGGTGAAGCGGTGTGTGCTGCAGGTCACCAGCGCATTAGACTATATGCATGGACTGGGGCTTGTGCACCGGGATATCAAACCGGACAACATCATGCTCATGGACCCAGAGTGCCGCTGCGTCAAGTTGAGTGACTTTGGGCTTACAACTATGGCTGGCACCAGTATCCCTTCCATGAACTGCATCATCCCATACATGGCTCCTGAACTTTGCTGTCTCAGAAAGCCAGAAACGCTGTTCTTGCACCCCAGCCTTGATGTGTGGGCCATGGCTGTTGTCATTGTGACCACCTTGACTGGCTTCTTCCCCTGGAAACAGGCTTTGCCATCGGACAGGCATTACAAAGATTTTTACTGGTGGCAGATGAGTGGGTACAGTTCACCTGTTCCCGGTTACTGGCAGAGGTTCACCCCTGAAGCCGTGCAGGGCATCAAAGAAATGTTGAGCTTCCACCCACTGAGAAGGTGCTCCATCAAGAACATTCAGCAGTACCTCGATGTGCCTTGGAAAGCAGAGGACTTTGTGGCAGTGGTCAGTTCAGAAAGTGAGGTGGAGGAGGAAGAGCTGGAACTGCAGGAGCATAGCTCAGAAAGTGAGGCAGAGGAGGAAGAGCTGCTACAGCTGGTGCATAGTTCAGAAGGCGATGTACGGGCGATGGAGGGAGAGGTGGGGGATGAAGAAGAGGTGGTGCAGGAAGAAGATTTGGTGGTGGAAGGAGTGGTTATCCAGCCAGAAGAAGTGGTCGAGCACGAGCGAGCGGACATGGAACTTATCCTTGTGTTCACTGAGGGCATTGAGGACTTTCCCCCGGGGACGTCGTTTAGGTTGGAGGTCAAGAACGGGGAGATAACCGTCACTCTTGGACCCGAGGTGGAAGCCACGTGAGCATCAGTCCATTGTTGGGTGAGTAAAATGATGGGTGCCTCTATGGCTCATAGCTGTGTAAATCGTGGACCCCGTTGCAAAGATTTGTAATTCAGGGGATCCAGAACATGAACTGGTGACAGACTGCAGCATTCTGCCACATGCAGGGATCTCCCAAAGGCTTCCCCACCCTGAACACAATGAAGTAGAGTCCCTCCACAAATTTGCGCATAACAGGGCAGATGCTCCTTTGCCCATCCACTGTGCCCTTCCTAAAGCTTGATAACCCATTAAGCAATGCATGAAATTGACAGCTTAACCTCTGGCCTAAATGATGAAATCCCAGTGCTCTCAGTGCGTGCCAGCCGGGTGGTCTAAAAGTCTCTCTGGGGACTTACTCCCAGAATAGCTACTCTGACTTCTACCCTATTCTGGAGAAGTGGAGCAGTAACCAGGAATGGCAGGACTTCTGTTAACATAATACTAAACCCTGCAACTCAAAAGACGGGACAACAAAATCTCTGTGTAGACCTGCCCTTCATGCTTCTGGCCATGTATGGTTCTTCTATGGTCTTGCACACTAGTCCCCATCCATTTCATATTGGCTAGCTCCCTTTTACATAACATATAATTGTGACACATCACTGTCTGCACCAATCAAAATGAAGTTTGGCTCACAAAAATAATATTTAATAATTGAATTTGGTGGCTTCATAGTTTAAGAAAGAGGGTTTGTATGAGCTCTCAGTTGCTGGAACAACATTATTGAATCTCACTGACTCACAGTTTGGGTGAACAAAGGATACTTTATCTCAAGAAATCAGAAATCCCGCCTCTACAAGCAATTGTATTATTAACTAGTGTTTCCAATGTGAAATCCCGGGAATGCAATGTATTCCATTTTTCCACTTAATAGGTAATTGTTTCTTGGCAGAAGAGAACTGGGTTGGTTTTCCTTTGTTGATTTTGTTTTGTAATTTGTTTATGGTGATAGGATACCAGCTTTCACCAAAGAAATGTAAAGTTAGTTGTGGCAATAGTGGCATTTAAAGACCGACTTTTTAGCTTGGTTTGGAAGGCTTCACTCCACGTCATGCCTAGCTATTGTGATGATGTCAACATGTTTCGATCCTATTTAATAATGTTAGGTGTGTGCAGGTTCTTCAGTGCCTTCACACCACCTCTTATGGGGAATCCTTTGTTTTCTAAAGATTGTCTTCATCTTTTTTTGATAATGCTCCCAACGGCAACATTACGGTGTGAGTAGGGGGTTGTTTTTGTCCCTGGTGGGAATAGAAAACGTGCATATGTATTTTTCAGGCATGCGTTCTTCTGTGGGGGTGTGACTCCATGCTTGGTCTTTTCTCTTATGGTAGACGTCCAAATGCTCACCTGCTTTAATCATGCCATCTGCTCTCCTATAGATCTTCCATCACATATCTGAGATGCTACTCACCCTGTGCTACATCTGAGGCATCACACCAGACGATGGTTGATAACAATGGATTACTGGATCAATGGAGCCATCACTGAGAGCAATAGACTCTTTTTTGCGCTGTAGCTTTTCCTCCAACAGTGAAGGCTTTGTAAAAGAATTGTATCCATTGGCAACATCAGATGATGCATGATCTGAATTCAACTGATTTCAGAATTTACAGAAGAGATGGTGAACCCACGTAATGCCTTACCCACCCGGGAAACACGCTGGAAGCTGACACCCTTCATGGGTGGCCAGAATCATGGATGTGCAATTTGCAGTATGCCTAGGTGTAGAGTTAGTGACTTCTGGTTTAGGAGAAATGTCACTGTTTTCAACTGTGATCAGAGGGTGGTGCCAGGGTGCCTGGCTTCGATGTCAGAAGAGCGATGTGCAACCTGTGACTATAGACTATTGGAGTACCAGCAGGCAGTTACATCAACTCACTGAATGCAAGCCTAAATATTAGGAGACAGTCCAGCTGTTTCTGGCTGCAATGGTGTGTTGTTATTCAATGCATTTGACTAAGAAATTAAACACATGTGTTTGAAGACTGTCTAAGTGTGCTTTCTTCAGTGTGTCCCAATGAAATAGTACACAGAAGTTGTTGGCAGAAAGTTTGCCCATTTACATGCTACAGCACCCTGGCATGGACCCCAACATTGCTCACAGTCCATGGCACATTCTCATACTCAAACTTGTCAGGTAAAAGGCATTTATACTGCGCCCATTACCACGGTAGTTGTAGCAATACAACATTTATAAAACATGTGTACAGGGGGTGCCAGATCCTCCCTCCTCAACTGATATATAGATAAAATGGTAGGTAGGTCAAATAGTTCACTCTCCTGGCCATAATTGTAGAAATCAGGATTAGATTGCCTTTATTCAAAGTAAAAAGTCACACACTTAGTTTGGGGTAGCACAGGAAATGTAGTGCTTTAATATTACACACTCCAGAAGAGCACAAGGATATATTATGAATATTGTGTTTACAAAATGAGAGTCACTTAAATAAATGAAGAATATAGCTCCCTGGTAAGAAGAAAAGCAAAGTGCCAGATATATGTTTTTTTTTAATGGATAGTCAAATGTAAAATGGTTTCCAGTCCTACTCCAGGTGGGGAGAACTATAAACCATGCTAATTGCGAATGTAGCAGCTGCCAATGACTGTTCGCACGGAAAGTGTCCTCATAAATGGGGCTAAAATCCCACTGTAAGACGCAAAAGGCGGGTACCCCAATAGATTCCTCTGAGTAAATACGGCTGTCATGAGTGTCCCATTCGTGTGCAAAAAAAATAAAACTCCTCAGCTTAATTGGGAACTCCCAAAACGGGGTCTGTACAAATAGCTTTTTTCAACTCATCAAACCCTTCCTCCAGCGTCTCAGTCCATTCTATTGTTACCTTGTCCATCTGTGCTTTCTTTAAAGCCTGCAAAGAGGTCTTGTGTATGTCACATACCCAGGCTCTAACATAGTTGCATAGCCCCAAAAACTGTTGCATCTGTTTCACTGTGTTTGGCTTTGTGGTTTTCATAATCTCCTCAGACCTTTCAGGTGTCACCTTCTTTCCTTCATGTGAAATCAAATGCCCTATGTATAGCACCTCTTCTTGGGAATATTGCCATTTCTCCTTGTCTACCTTGTATCCCTTGTCTGCTAGAATAGTCATCAACTGAATTGAATCTTGTCTGCACTCATCTTCCGTCATTCTGCAATTTTAAAATGTCATTGACTCACTGTATCACCACGCTCTTCAGATCAATATTGCCTAAATCCATCTCTTAGGACTCTGTGAAAGAACGATGGAGACTCACAGTACCCCTGGGGCAAACGAGTATGTTTTAGACGAGATTGGCAAAAAGTAAAGGAAGTCAAGTCTTGTGAATCTTTGTGCAATGGGATCAAGAAAAATGTTTTTTTCGAGATTCCACGGGGATACTGCATAGAATCGTCACCGGGTTCGGAACAAAAGGAAATTCTGCCTCTACAATCTGGTTAATCTGTCTCATATCTTGTATAAATCTCCAAGAAGCTCCCTTCAATTGTTTGATAGGATACACTGCAGTATTACGGGATGATTCAGATGGCACCAGAATCCCTTGTTTCATCAGTGCTGAAATAGTCTGAAATATACCTTCATCAGCCTACCGAGACATGGGGACTACTGTCTGTCTTTATTTTCACCACTGCCGTCCCAATGTGTCTCTCCAACATTGTCTGCTCTATTGTCGATGAGCCGTCAATGTAAAGCACTTCTCCCCCCTCAAGTTGCTTTTCTCTTACTTTTGGAAGATCATCATTCTGCTCCATGTAGGTGTTGTAGTTGTGCATGTAGTCCCCTCCTACATTGGTTCTGCTACAAATGTCACCAGATTTACAGTCCTGCATCTTATTACCTATATGGCTGGATTTGAGAATATTACCTCGTTCCCTGAAGCCCTCTGCGTGGTCAAAGTACTCTTTGGTCATTTGAGTATTGCAAACATAGCACGTTCCATGAATAGGGTGGTACTGCACCTCATTGTACCCCAGTGTATGTGAATCATTAATCAGGTCCTGGCACCTCTGGTCCAACCGCGGACCACACTCGCTTTAACACTCTATGCTGCTCCAACCTAAGGGGTTTTACTGCTACAGGTCGGTGGAGGCTCAACCCAGGAAAAGTACTGCCACTGAAAACATACTACGACCACCAGTGACCTCCCTCTCCTTCACACTCCACGTGGGACTTTCATTCACTACTCATCTTGGCATTCTTGAAGAGCTGGGACCTCTTCTGCTTTAGTGATAGTGTGGAACCGAGTAGGAGTTTTATTAACTGCTCGTCCTGGCACTTCTGCAGAGCTGGGATCACTGCTGGCTTGGTAGTAGCGTGGGGAAGAGTATGAGGTTTATTCACTGCTCATCCCTGCACTCCTGGAGGGCTGGGATCACTGCTGGCTTGGTAGTAGTGTGGAGAAGAGTAGGGGGTGTATTCACTACTCATCCCTGCACTCCTGGAGAGCTGGGATCACTGCTGGCTTGGTAGTAGTGTGGGGAAGAGTAGGAGGTGTATTCACTACTTATCCCTGCACTCCTGGAGAGCTGGGATCCCTGCTGGCTTGGTAGTAGTGTGGGGCAGAGTGAGACTTTTATTCACTAGTCACCCCTGCACCCGTGGAGAGCTGGGATCACTGCTGGCTTGGTAGTAGTGTGGGGAAGAGTAGGAGGTTTATTCACCACTCATCTCTGCACTCCTCCGGAGCTGGAGTCACTGCTGCTTTAGTAGTAGTGATGGGCTGTGTAGGAGGTTTATTCACTACTCATCCCTACACTCCTGCAGAGGAGTAATTATTTAGTCAGCGTGCCTTTAGTATCAGTTTCTCTGGTCGAATGCATGGGAATATGTGTCATTAAAAGATGACGTTTCGCTAGAATTTCAGCAGAATGCTATATATGTTTAGCTATGGTTACGAGTTGATATGTTTCTCTGCGGCACTGAGTCATTTCGATTAAGCGTTATTATAAATCCTACACGTTCATGCAAGCTTTTCCCCGGGGCAAATGCGCCTTCAGGTCCGCGGACCCAGTCCTGCGGACATGCAAGTGCTGCCCCCCCCTCTTTCCTCTGATGTTTGAGGAAGGGGACTGTGTGACAGCACAATAAAGCTCTTCTCGCGAGATCTCGACTTGTTTTCTTAGCATATAGAAAACCACCCTTCCCCTCTCCCACGTCACCCACCCCACCCCCCTTCAGGTGCGGGGTGCCCTGGCCTGTGAAAGCTCTTCTTCTCCCCGGCGCCCCCCCTTTTCCGGGGGTCTTATCGTTTGCTATTCATGGTGATGGGTTTCCATGCTATTATTGTTGAGCTCATTTGTGCCATTGCCGAAGGGGGCGACCAGATGCCAACAGGTGTTTCGTGAAATGAGTCAGTAAAGGGGGCGTGTCATCTAAGCTAAGGGGTCTTCCAGGCAGGGTATGCGTTGTTTTCTCTGCATTTTAAACACTCCCTGCACCTCTCGCCTTCTGCCCTCCCTGTTCCGACCCTGAGGGGTGTGAAAGCCCCTCTTCTCCCCAGAGCCCGTCTTTCCGGGGGTCTGATCGTTTGCTATTCATGGTGATGAGTTTGGGGGCGGGGTGTGATCTGTGACAGTCTCCAGTAACACACCCTCCTAGATACAGCCGCAATGCACTCCCCCAAATACAGCTGTAATGCACTCTCCCCCAGATACAGCTGCAATGCAACCCCCAGATACAGCTGCAATGCAACCCCTAGATACAGATGCAATGCACCCCCTAGATACAGCTGCAATGCACCCTCCTAGATACAGCTGCAGTGCACCCCCTATATACAGCCGCAATGCACTCCCCCAGATACAGTTGTAATGCACCCCCTAGATACAGCTGCAATGCAACCCCTAGATACAGCAGCAATGCACCCCCTAGATACAGCTGCAATGCACCCTCCTAGATACAGCTGCAATGCACCCCCCTATATACAGCCACAATGCACCCCCCTATGTAAGCCGCAATGCACTCCCCCAGATACAGCTGCAATGCACCCCGTAGGTACAGCTTCAATGCAACCCCTAGATACTGCTGCAATGCACCCCGTAGATACAGCTGCAATGCAACCCCTAGATACAGCTGCAATGCACCCCGTAGATACAGCTGCAATGCACCCCGTAGATACAGCTGCAATGCACCCTCCTAGATACAGCTGCAATGCACCCCGTAGATACAGCTGCAATGCACCCCCTAGATACAGCTGCAATGCAACCCCTAGATACAGCTGCAACGCACCCCCTAGATGCAGCTGCAATGCACTCTTCTAGATACAGCTGCAATGAACCCTCCTAGATACCGCTGCAATGCAGCCTCCTAGATGCAGCTGCAATGCACCCCTAGATACAGCTGCAATGCACCCCCTAGATACAGCTGCAATGCACCCTCCTAGATACAGCTGCAATGCACTCTTCTAGATACCGCTGCAATGCACCCCCTAGATAGAACTGCAATGCACCCTCCTAGATGCAGCTTTTGCTTTAAAGGTGATGTGTTCTTGGTGCCTAGTATTCTACACTCGGGACATGTGCAGCGTCATGTGTGCGTCTGGAATATCTGTATGGAAAATGATTTCCAGGAGTGATGCGCGCCTGCAAACACTCCCGGTCCCATTGCAGGGGTGCAAGGCTGCTGCAGTGTACCCAGGAGGACGTGTGCCCAGGACATGGGTATATCTGGGCCGGGCAATGGGTGCTTGGGAACATGTTACATGGAGCGACTATCTGAAGAAAGAAACGATGTCACGATATCGGTACCCAGCTGATATATCATGATGCGATGTTTGTGTTTTAAAAGGTTATGGAAAGTCTGTATCTTGAAAAGCAATAATACATAAATAAATAATAAATGGCCGTGTGGTGTCTTCTAGGGAGAGCTGTGTCAAATCGAGGCCATTGGCTGTTCAGGGAGGGACACCCCCTTGCTTTTCAGTGTCTGGGATCGGAAACGTGTGATATTCGTTTTACTCCGTTTTTTAACGCCATAAACAAGACGCGCAATTCGCCCAATGATATTTTGAAGTGGCTCTGTCTGGATTTTGGAGATGGCATTTTCGGAATTATAAACCATTTTGAGGAATTACCCGCGTAGAGCGCGAGGGATGTCCGCGGACCCGGGTTCCGTGAATTGTTTGGGGGAAGGCACTGTGTGGTCTTTAAAGGTAGAAACAAAATAGGGGTCCCAAAAGCAAAGGGTTCTTCTTGGCGGTACAGAGTGAGCTTTTCTTTGCATGTAATCCCCTCCCCCCTGTTGCTGTTCAGCCCTCGAGGGGGTGTGAAAGCCCCTCTTCTCCCCGGCAACCCGCTTTCCGGGGGTCTGATCGTTTGCTAGTCATGGCGATGGATTTCAGGGCGGGGGTGTGATCTGTGTCAGTCACCAGTGACACACCTGCGAGGGGAATCAAGAACAGCCCCTCTTTACACTAACGGCGCAGAGAGTGGCATGGAGGGGGGGGGTAGGGGGCGGGGGGAAATGTGTGTAATGAGGGGGACTTCATGCGGACACTTCATCAGGGAATCAAGAGCTTAAGCTCTTTCACTTTCCGCCAGACTTGCCCTGGGTGGCGTCGTCCACGTGCACCAGCCAGACACCACCACCGTGTGCACACTGTACACAAGGGTGAAAAGAAAAGAAGGGTACCTGAGGCAATGGTTTGCTTTAGTATAAACGGGCCACCGTGTAAGGAGCATACTGGTGAAACACGGGGCCTACAGCAGTGTTCACACGGGGTAGAAACACGGCAAAGCACAGGTGCCCGCATGCACACACGGGCCCGCGGCGCCAACAGAGGGTGAGCACAGGGTTCAAACAGAGCGCTCACAGCCAGTTGGAGTCCGACTTCGATCGGGCTCCAGGGTAATTTGAATATACATATAATCGCACGTTCGAAATGAGACGCGGGAGCCGGGGTAAAGAGCTGCACTTCAATTTAATGTTGTCGCCAGAACTGGCGTCGGAGGCAGTAGCCCCGCCTCTTCCTTCTTCCGTGGCCACGCCGCAACCTCGGCGTAGACAAAGAGGAAGGACTCATTCTTTTTACAATGGACAAACCGATGTCCATGGAAATAGGACACAACATCTCCCCCCCACTTAAATGAGGAACTCAATTCTTACATTTCCTCTATCCACCTAGGTGGTCGGCGAATAGTCCGTTTGGATGGGCTTCTCCGTGGTGTCTTCTCCCACCGTACGGGGGTGTCGCTGTCGTCCGCATCCCGTGCTTCCATCTGATACTCTGACTCCACTTCTGATGATTCCTGGTCAGTCCTCGAGCGATCAGTGATTGGTTCGGAGTGTCCTTCAAAGTTCTTGAAGAATGATGAGTTTCTCGTGATGGACCCTGAGGGGCTGGCTGCTGTTATCATGGAGCCACTTACGTGCGTCACTTCTAGGGGCTCAGGTCTGAATGCCGGGGTGTCTTTGGTGTTTTGTTCTTGCCTTACCAGCACCACGTCGCCCACTTGAATGTGACAAGGCTTGGCCTGTCTCTTTAGGTCAGTGTAGGTCTTCGTTAATTGTTTGCTCCGCTTATCTCTTTTGATGGCGTCACCAACGGCCGTTGGCGACGGGCGGGCCTGAGGATTGTGTGGCAGTTGCGTGCGTATGATGCGCCCGAACATTAGTGTGGACGGACACACCCCTGTGGTGCTGTGTGGAGTGTTCCGGTACTCGCGTAGGAGGGTGCAGATGGCCTGCATGAATGAGCGGTTGGTGATGGAACATATTTGGAGGGTTCTCTTGAGAGAGCTCATGAATTTTTCAGCCATTCCGTTCGCTTGTGGCCACACTGGTGTGATTGTTCTATGCTGGAAACCAAGGTGTTCTGCGAACATTGCGAAGTCATGTCCGCTGAACGGTGGGCCATTGTCTGACTTAACTGTCGATGGTATACCATAATCAGCAAATGTCTTGTCCAGGGCGGGTATAACCGCTTGGGCACTAGTAGAGTGAATGAGATGCACCTCCGGGAACCTTGACATTTCGTCTATAATTACCAGGACATATTTCCCGTTTGCCAGGGGTCCAAACATGTCTACAGCCACGCGGTCCCATACTTGCGGGGGCATCTCTGATGGTTGTAGGGGTGCCGGGAATGTTCGGTGGCCCACCGCCTGGCAGGTAAGGCAATTGCCGAGAATCTGTTCTACTTGTTCGTCCAGTTTGGGGAACCAGACCTTTGTTCTGAGTTGTCTCTTGGTAGACACTATTCCGCGGTGGCCAGCGTGAGCTATGTCCAGTATTTGCTTCTGCAAGCTGGAGGGTATTACAATTCGGTTTTCCTTGAGCAGCAAACCTTCCGGGGACACAGATAGCGTGTGGCGTGTCAGTTTGAAAATACGGAGTTGAGCCTGTTCGGCTTCGGTCAGGTCTTTGACGTGCCACCGGTCCGTTCGCAGACACTCTTTGATGATGGGCATCATCTTATCTGTTGATGTGGCTTCTACGAGTTGAGCAACGGAGACATGCTTGGGTAGTGCATTGTTGACTAGAAAGTTGAGGTATTGATTTGCTTTTGTGGATTATCGTTCCACTTGAGCTGGTAGGGGATATCTGGAGAGAAAGTCAGCTGGGTTGGTCTCTTTCCCCGGGCGATGTATAATCTTGAATGAATACTCCTGTAAGCGTAGACCCCATCTGGCGATTCGGGGTGGCATTTTGGCCGTGGGTTTGCCATATATCGTTGTCAGTGCTTGGTGATCTGTCACGACCGTGAATGGGCGGCCATATAAGAAGAGATGGTAGTGCTCGCACGCCCATACAACTGCGAGACTCTCCTTTTCGGGTTGCGAGTACGCGCATTCTGCCTTTGATAGGCTCCGACTGGCGTAGGCTACTATGCGCTTGGGTGCATTGGGCGGTGCTCCCGGTCTGGATTGAGCTAGAATGGCCCCCAAACCTACGGGACTGGCGTCCACTGTGAGTTCCGTGTCATAATCAGGGTCGTAATAGGCCATGCATGACGCTGATGATATGCGTCGTTTGATTTCCTGGAAGGCCTTTTCGCATTCCGTTGTCCATTCAAATTCTTGGTCCTTCCCAGTGAGGACTCTTAGCGGGGTGCTCACAGACGCAAAGTCCTGAATGTACCTCGTGCAATAACTTGCCATGCCCAGAAAGGACCGTATGCCGGATGATGAAGTGGGAGTGGGGGCATCCACCAGGGCTTGCACCTTTTCGGGATCTGGGCGCATGCCCTTGTTTGAGAATATGTGTCCAAAGAACTTCAGAGTGGTCTTGTTGATCTCACATTTTTCCGGGTTGAGCGTGAGATTGGCGTTTTCTAGAGCCATGCAGACTCTTCGTAGCGTGTCATCGTGGCTTTCTTGGGAGGTGCCGAAGATAAGAATGTCATCGCTGTAATTCAGACAGTGCGGGATGTGCTTGATTATTTGGTGTATCTCGTTCTGAAAGATCTCGGCTGCAGATGACACACCAAAACTTAGTCTCTTGTATCTGAAGAGTCCTAGATGGGTTGAGAAGGTAGTTATGTATCGAGAAGACGGGTGAAGTTCGAGTTGGTGGTAACCCTTGTTCAGGTCAAGCTTCGAAAAGACGGTGGCCCCATGTAGGAGGTGTATCATGTCCGTTATGCGTGGAGCCAGATGCCGTTCTCTTTCAATGGCCACATTTGGAGCACGCATGTCTACACAGATGCGTATTTTGGAGGTGCCATCCTTCTTGGGTACCGGTACTATTGGTGAAACCCATGGAGTTGGGCCCGATGCTGGTTCTATTATGCCTTGTTGGAGTAGCGAGTGGATCTCATCTTCAACTTGCCGTTGTATATTGAGGGGAATGCCCCGATAGTGTTGGGCAATGGGTTTTACTTGCTGATTAATGTGCAGCTTGATTTGCTTGTCCTTTAGGCACCCTAGTCCTTTAAAGAGTGACGGGAATATCTTCTGTATCATGTCTTTGGCGCCGGAGGTGTATGCAGACATGATCTGATACATGATGCTGATGAGGCCCATCTGTATCGCTGTGCGGAAGCTTAGGATGCTTCCTCCTGGAACTTCGCCCTTGATTACGTATACCTTTACTTTCTGGCTCTGCTCCTTGTACGTGCAGCGTGCATTGAACATCCCGATACAGTCTAGCGGTCTGTTGGATCCGTAGGGGTATATTAGCGTGTCAGCTTTCTTTAGGTCTTTCTTGATTTTCAATGATTTGTATATCATGTCATTGATGACATTCACGGTGGCGCCCGTGTCTATCAGAAATTCTAGGTCTTGGCCGTTCAGTTGGAGTAGTAAGGTCGGACTGTATTCAGTCGCTGTGGCATTTCCAATGGCATGTACGTAGGCTCGTTTTCTTTCTCCACTGGATGAGGAGGACCTAATTATCTGTCGGTCCTGAGGCGAATCATCCACGTATCTGATCCTATGTCTTGGTCTGCGGTGTGGAGAGTAGCGTCTGCTCTCTCGGTGGTTGGATGTTTCTCTCTCTCTCCTCTCTTCTCGCCTCCTTGATGAGGGCGCTTGTTCTTTGGTTGAGCTGTGAGAGCGTCTCCTTCCATGTGTGGAGCCTCGATGTGAGTTTCTGCGCGGGCTCTCCCGCCTAAAGCGTCCGCCTTCTCTGTTGCTTCCCGAGTTGTGGAGGGATTTGATGTTCTTGCAGACGGACTGGAAGTGGTTGTTCCCCCCGCATTTGTCGCACTGGTGTCCAATCGCCGGGCATGGGCCTACATGGGGAAAACGGAAACCACATCGATAGCATTTCTTTTGTTCCGTCGGGCTAACAGGCGTGCGGATGGGGCAGAGAGAGGCTGATTTTGCATTTTGCGTGATGGAAATGTTGCTTAGAGATTCCGTTTGTAGAGTTAGTGCAGCATCGGCTCTTGCAATTTGAAGGATCTCTTCTAGTGTCCTGCTTTTTTGTAGCAATTTTCTTCGAAATTCAGGGGAGCCGCACCCTGCGATGGCTTGAGATTTCAGGGCCTCTTCGGTGGAGTATTTATCAAAGTCGCAGTATTTGGCTCTTTTCCTTAGCCTCATGATAAAGTTGTCCATGCTCTCATCTTTGTCTTGCGTCGTTGTGTGGAACACGTGTCTCTCGTAGTCGACGTTCCGTAAGGGTGCGAAATATGCATTTAATGAGTCAATTATGCCTTGGAATGAGTTGGTGTTGTCCTCGGGCATTTCGAACACGATGTCTCTCACCACGGGGCCCAATGAATGAAGCAGGATGCCTCGCAAGCGGCGTTCTTCTCGCACGCCCGAGGCGTCGATGTAGATGTGGAGTTCCTTTAGCCAGCGAGCCCATCTGGGTGCCAGGCTGTTGGTGTCCGTCATGTCAAAGTGAGGGACTGCTTGTAGTTGTAGAGATTCAGAGGAAGTGTCCTCTCCATTGTTGGCTGCTCTCGGAGTGGAGCTGGCTTGGGGGCTCTGTAGGCCGCTGTCAATGTTGTCAGTCGACATGTTGGTGGAAACGGCAGGGCTGCGTGGTTGTGGCACTCTGTTCACTGAGGTGGCATGTGCTGATGGTCCTTCGCTGCTTTCGACACCAGCACGACCTCGCCCTCTGAACGTAGGGGCTAGTGGTGACTTGGGCTGCATGGGAGTGACATGAGCAGCAGGCGGCCCTTGGGTGCTGGGCTGCAGAGTAATTTTCTGGTGTAAATGTGAGCTGGTGGGGGCTTCCTTCTCCCCTACTGCTGAATCAGGCAGTATGAAAGGCTGCCGTGCCTGGGCAGCAGCTTAATGATATGGCCCACACGTGGCTCTGTACCTGCCAGCTGATGACTGTGGAGCCGGCGGCAGCGACGCTGCTCCTTGGCCCACACACGATGCTGGAGCACTCTGCGGGTGGGCGTGGGCGGGCCGGCGATTAGTAACAGCGCCGGAGGCAGTAGCGTTGCTTCGCGCTCCACACGCGACGCTGGAGCAGCCTGCTGGTGGGCGTGGGTCGGACGTCCTCGTCGCCAGTGTTGGAGTCCGACTTCGATCGGGCTCCAGGGTAATTTGAATATACATATAATCGCACGTTCGAAATGAGACGCGGGAGCCGGGGTAAAGAGCTGCACTTCAATTTAATGTTGTCGCCAGAACTGGCGTCGGAGGCGGTAGCCCCGCCTCTTCCTTCTTCCGTGGCCACGCCGCAACCTCGGCGTAGACAAAGAGGAAGGACTCAACTTTTTACAATGGACAAACCGATGTCCATGGAAATAGGACACAACACCATGGCACTAGAGCGGCAGAAGCAGGAGGGTCCGCCTGGCAAAAGCACACGAAACAGGGCAAACACTGGGGCTGGGCTTCGATGGTACAAATCAGGCAAGTGCGCCCACCCCTGGAAGCCGGGCATCAGGGCGCTGGGGCGAATTACAGGGTATTCGGCGGATTCCACTGGGAGCAACATGGCAAGGTGGCATAGTGTCTATGAGTCCGGGCAGAGCTTGGGGCTCCATTCCTATATTATTTCAATAGCTTGACGCGGCGCTATCGCCAGCGATCGCCGACTTCTGGGCACTTTTCTGTAAAGTAAACTCGTACTCCCAATACATTGGATGCGCCCATGGCTGGCCTTATGTACCCCCTATTTTCTTGGTCTTCGAGTTGTTTCATTTGGAATATTGCTCATTTCTGCATCGCTTCCTCTTTGAAGATGTCCCCCCCTCCCCCCCAGGAGGGAGATGCCCGCACACCGATGATGGAGTGGAGGGTAAACGCACGGTGCCCTTTCCCATCTCCTGGCGAGCCGCCCCCTCCCCAATCCCCGCCCTCACCTGTGCTGCCCACCCAGAGCCCTGCCATAGGCATCCTGGGCTGTGATTGGCTGAGCGCAAAGGTGCCCAACCAGGGCGCCTCTTTGGAGAGGGGGCCGGCGGGCTCCTTGTCTTCTGGACCCAGGTACAAATGAAACCCTATTCTGGCTCCCACAGGTGAGAGAGACCCCGCCCAGTGAGGACACCCAAGCCTGCGCACCCCCAGACAGACATCCGAGGGCCACCGACCACCCAAGGAAAGCCCGACCCGGGGACCCAGGGCCACAGGGCCAGGAGTGTCCGAAGCCGGAACCCGAGGTAGCAGCACCGGCCTTGAGGTAAGGAGAAGCCGCCCGCTAAATGTAACGTAATGGCAGATCCTAAATGCATCATAATATGAACTCTTCACGCCCCCCAAACCCCGCCAAAAGTGAGATTTTTTTTTTAAAGTTGGTTTTGTTAAGTTTGTTTGATAAGTGCGCTGTTACTCGTCCTCGTGCCCCTGCGACAGCCCGTTTCCAAGGCGCCTCGCGCGCAAGGAGCTCAACACCCGGAGTTACGAGGTTGGGAATACATGTGAGGCTATCGCGCGCAATTTACACGCGTATAAGTGCAGTGACTCCTATGTGGCTTTATAGCGCCTAGATGCGGTGTTCATGGAACTGCGGCCAGCCGTTGCCAGTGGCCAGGACCAGGCTCGGTCGCCTGGCTTCTGTGCTCTAGTAGCGGGCTCACTAGTCGTCCTGGCAGTGCCCAGGCACCACCAGGCCGCTCGTGGAATTGGCTGAGTCCTCCGGCGCCTTCACTGGTCGCTGCGCGTCTGCTAACACCGTGTATCCAAAGGAGCGCCTTCACCCCTAGCATGCCCGACACACACCGAAACACACAGAAAACGCAACCTAGCGCCAACGTGCCTCACATCTCAATCTCACCGCTACAAAACGTTCTGTTATGGGGCCCGGCCACCCCCGTGAAATACAGAAAGCTAAGTCTGACCGTCGTTCCTTGTCTTTAAACTACCTCGCCTCCCCCCCAAACCCGTCACTCCCAGGAAATACAAGTGATCGCTTGCACCCGACCCCTCCCAACCACACGAAAGAGCCTTTCCAGGGCGCGTCAAACCTGCGCTGAGCGCAGAACCAGGTGGGGGTGAGAACGAGCGTTACGATAGCCATCCTGCAACGATAAGCCCCCCGCGACCCCAACATAAGGGCAGCGACAAATGCATTCCGAGGACCCTTGACACAATGCAGTATCGCGATAACTCCCCGGCTTTCCCAGTCCCCTGCGAACACATCCTTACAATATTAACACGCACCCCTTGCAAGCGTCTTCTCTGCTCAGTGACGCCAGAATTACAACACCGACCTTCATCACCTTGCAAGCGTCCCCAGTGTCACACTGCAAGCCTCCCAACCATGTGACAATGTCATTAGGCAGTAACCTGTGTCACAATACAAGCTTCCCCAGTGTTACACTGCAAGCGCAATGTCACATTGCCAGCTTCCCTAGTACCCAGTGTCACACTGCAAGTTTCTCCAGTGTCGCACTGCAAGCTTCCACACTGACACATTGTAAGCTTCCCTCGTGCCCAGTGTCACATTGCAAGCTTCCTGTGCTCTGTCACAATATCATTAAGGCATTTACGTGTGTCACATTGCAAGCTTCCCCAGTGCCCAGTGACAACAGCATTAAGAAAGTGGCGTGCATAGTGGTGGAAATGGAGAAAAAAATGGTGGGGGATCCCACAACGGCTGGGGTTGGGGCAGAGTTTGGAGGAGGCAGTGCCGAGAAGGCAGTGTTTAGCTGGGCTGGGCTGGCAGTTGACCTCCGCTCAAAGGAAATGTCCAAAATAATAGTTTTATAAACGGCGCTATTTCTTTCATGCTGCTTCTTTTCCAAACTATATATCAATTCCACTTTAAACCACTTCAATGGCACTCGTGTTGAGCTACTTCACGATGCGGAAAATAGTTGTGACCAGTGTTGCTGAGTAAATATTCTTAAAGATGCCCAATTTGCATCCCATTTTATTTAACAAGAAAAAAAACCCATGGGGTGGGTACTATTCAAACAGTGTGATTTCTGGTGGTCGCCATAAGCAACGTTTTCTTATACTTGAACCCCACCCTCCTGCAGCTCCCCACATAAAGCAGTTGGGTGGCTGCATCGTGTGTGATGGTTTCAATGTTAATAGGGGTATTTACTCATGCAATGTTGGTCAGATAACTGTATATTTATTTATGGAATATTTGATGGATGTAGGTATCCGTCAAATATTACATACATAAATAAATAATCTGGGTCCATGCATTGACAAACATTGCATAAATACTGTGTCGTGGCTTGAACGGGGTCACCAGAGGAAGTTACAGTTTGCCTGCAGGCGCTTTCTTTTTTTCTTCTTTTTTTGCCCCCAGTGCTGTCTCTGGCCGGATCTCAAGATCTGGCTACACATCTGGTGCCGGATCTCGCATCTGGTGGGAGCCGGCCCAAACGCGAACGCTGGACGTTCATGACATTGCAAGTGTCCCTCATACCCAATGACCACTGCGTAAAGACAGTGGCGTGCATTTCCACGCAAGATTCCCGTGCACACTGACAACAGCATTAAGACATTGACATGTGCCACACAGCAAGCTGCCCCTGGGACAAGTGCATTAAGGCACTGATCTGTATCCCCTGGCAAGCTTCTCATCCCTGTGTAATGTGATAATAGCATTAACAGACTGACGTGTATCATATATATATATATATATATATATATATATATATATATATATATATATATGGAACTATCAGGAGTCACTTTCTCACTCTCTGTAGAGAGTATGCTTTTAATCAAGGACCTCACTCTGCTTAACTTTGTGAAGACGCTTTTCCTCTGACACAAACCCAGATATTCAGTTGTGATTTGGAACCCCTCTGCTTTAAGTTACTGTTTGGGGATTGGGGAGCAATTGTGAATTTCATTTTTATGCACACCTCCCATTAGGGAGTTTTGGGTCTGGCAAAAGAAATAGGTGTACCAAATACTTTAACAGACTGTATTTCTATCCATACTGGAAGCAATGTTGATTTCGAACAGAATCATCCCGTGTCAGTTGGCTATGGGGGAATTTAATTTAATTACTTGGAAGACAAATGCTAGGAATTTGGTTTGGTTGGACAAGTTACTTACATAGAATTGCTCTGGGTTATGTGCTGAGGGAAAATAAAAACACCTAATTTCATAGGGAAAGGACAGGGATATTCCCAAATGGCCACTCCAGGTTCAGTCATGGATGCCTCCACCATCAATCCCCTTTGATTGGCCTCTCCTTGTATGGATCCCAGTTTCTGTCTTTCCCTGGTTTCCTCCAATTCCCGGCACCCAGGCACGGTTTGTTTCACAGAAATTTTTCAGTAGTGCCACTTAGATGGTACCAGGCAGTGCTTCCCTTTTCCCACTGAGCATCTCCATATACCATCTTTAACCACCCCCACCTTATCTATATTATCAGGTGCCAGCTTATTGGCTCTTTATCTGGATTGGACATCTACTTGAAGTAGGTGGGACTCTCCCCTCTTTATTCATATAACATCCCACCCCCCACTTCTGATGTCTGTGAAATGCTATCAGCTCAGGGAGAGGGTCTTGCATTTGATGTAATTCAAGGCTTTTAGAAAGTTCAACTCATTAAGAGCTCCTGTGTCAATTATGACCATCAGACAGATCATGTCACTTTGCAGTTATGGCCATCAATGGCAAGCTATTAAAACTTGCTCTCATAAGCAGCGATCTGTCATGAGCTTTATTACGTCATGTCAAGTATACTTGCAACATATCTGGGTTAGAAGTAACCACACAACTACAATTTGAATGAATTCAGAAATTTCTTGATTCACGTGCATTCTTACACTGAGAGATTGAAAGTGCTTTCTATTGCTTTTGCAGTTTTTGCTCCTTTATAATTGGTGGGGACATAAGCGCTTGTGCATTGATTTTCAATAGACTGTTTATGTTTTAAAACCATTGGATTTTAAAGGCATCATTCTAACAGTTCATGAATAAAGGCCTGTATGAGTATTGCCCTGGGGCTGGTCGTAATCTGTATCATAAATCCTCATTGGTATTATCTACTATGAATCCTCATATGTATCCTCTTCTGTGAAACTTTGACATGTGTTTCCCTAATTTCCCTAAATATGTAACAACTTCCAGGTGCCTCTTAGCAATTCCCTGTATGAAGATTTTAAAGCTATTTCCCAATGTGAAAAAAAATAACCATCTGATACATTGTGAATGCCTATTGATATCTCGGGTGCTCTCGTTGTCCACTATAGTGCCTAAAATAATTACTGTCAAAGTATTCATGAATATACATTTTTTAATCATTTAAAATTGGAACACCGAAAGCTGGGAACGAGAGCTCCATATTTGATTCAATTTCACCATCGCTCAGATAGAAATGCAATCATGCGATTTACATTTAGACCCTGATTCATGGGTTATTTGCCCCGAGAAAAATGGGATTTGTGCGCCATTCTGCCCGCAAATCCCCATTTGTTAAACAGGGATTTGTGGGCAGAATGGCGCTCAAATCCCGTTTTTTTCTGCACAAATAATCCATGAATCAGGGCCTGTATCTCATCATGAGGGACATTATTTATACCCAGGAAAAGCAAGACAATTCACGAGCAATGTGTTGGTATTGGTCAATAGAAAAAGGGAATTTGAAGCATCTTGCCCATGATTGTCTAAATATCATGATTTTTCATATCCTGTATTTAACTTCTTTTGTAAATGACCCTTATTTTATCGTGATAGATAATTTATGGGAAAGGATATCTAATAGGACTTCACCATCATTAATGTATAGTGATTTTTGCACGTACTCAATTTGATAAGCCTATAAATAAAGGCCTAGAATTTTGTAGATTTATGGGATCTTATCAAACAATCATGGATGTGATCAATCCCTCTACAAAAATTAAAAATTATCTGGGATACATTGTGTGTTTTAAAGTTTATTTCGTAAACTAAGCAGATTGAATTGGGAGTTCAATTTTATATGTTGATAATGTTCTATTTTTTGTATGAATTGCTTATACTTCTTTTGGCTTTGTGTAAGGATTGTTTAAACCATTAACATAATTAAAAAGATATACATCTGGTACAAACCATTTTAATAATTGTCATTGATACACCAAATTTGTCAGATGTTGATATTTTCACTTAAATGTATTTACTTGCAAATTGACAACCTGAAATGTGAGTCTTCTTTGCAAGGTCAACTTCAATAGCCTCATGTTTCCACTTGTATCCTAACATGTGTATATAAGAATGACCATTATCCTCTAATTGTAGAATGTACTTTTCCTTATATCATACTTTCTCCTAGATTTTCGCTCCTTTAGAATGTGTAAGTTTCCATAATCATCATCAAATGTGTTTATTTCAGAATTCGATTTTCCATAAAACAGCACATAATTCAAATACACCATTTTTACAACATACACCAAAATTGTTAAATACATACTGCACCAATAAAATTCTACCTTAACTTAACCCCTCTCTTAAATACACCAGGAAAGCCTAACTTGCACATTTTGAATTAGCTGTAAGCAAGTAAAAAAGAGTAGGTCAAAACAGATTACAATTCATTTGTTTTCAAAAGACAAAAATGGTTCTTCTTATGTGAAAATATGCCAGGAAAATGAATCCAAAGTGTAACAGATCGCCTTTGGCTTGGTTGTATAATTGACAACACGTTTCAACTATGACACTCCAAAAGGTCTTGTCACTTTGCAGTTATGGCAATCAATGGCAAGCTATTAAAGCTTGCCCTCATAAGCAGCCATCTGTCATGAGCTTTATTACTCCATGTCAAGAATGCTTGCATCATATCTGGGTTAGAAGTAACCACACAACTACAATTTGAATGAATTCAGAAATCTTTTGATTCACGTGTATTCTTACACTGAGAAATTAAAAGTGCTTTCTATTGCTTTTGCAGTGTTTGCTCCTTTAGACTTGGTGGGGACACAAGCGCTTGTGCATTGATTCTCAATTGGCTGTTTTTTATGTTTTAGCACCATTTGATTTTAAAGGCATCGTTCTAACAGTTCATGAATAAAGGCCTGTATGAGTATTGCTCTGGGGCTGGTCATAATCTGTATCATAAATCCTCATTGGTATTATCTACTATGAATCCTCATATGTATCCTCTTCTGTGAAACCTTGACATGTGTTTCCCTAATTGTGTAGTTCAATCGGAGTATGCATAGACACTCCTCAAGTGGAGTGTAAATTCTATAAAAAATTAAGAAAACAAAAACATGAACCAATTTATGTATAACATTAGAAACCTAATAATATAAACCCGACATGTGGTTTCATTTTTATTTTTTAAATTTTAAACATTGATTGTTCTCTTTAAGATTTTCCTTTTCACATTCTTTATATCTGAAAATAAAGGAAAATGATATAGATGTCTAAAGAGAATTAAATATGTAAATCAGTTTTGAAGATCTCTTATGTAATAGATAATATTGTATAAAAGTATCAAAAAAGATTTCAAGTTTGTTAATACAGTTGTTCAAATTAATTAAATTTAAGATGACTCTGCCATCTCAGTGAATTCAATAATAGGTAGAACTGAATTCAATAGTTGTAGTTGTAGCTATACGCGTCTGTGTCTGGACCGAATGAATTAAATGCAAGATGACTCTCCCATCTCATTGAAATCAATTATACAAGAGGCAGATTTGTAATTGCCATTAATTTGTGTGACTGTTGCAAGTAGGTGTAAATAAAGCTGTCTGTGTCTGTATTGAGTGAATTACATTTACGATAACTCTCACATCCCATTGCAAAAAATAATAGATAGAACTGAATACAATATCGGCAAAATATATATAACAGTGCATTTCAGGGCTCCAGAACTCCACAACTTCACTGTCATAGTTAAGTCATTTTTAGGGAATGTACATTTACATGTCCATCATATGTTAACAAAGTATACAATAGGCACCTTTGTAATTGCCTTTAATTTGAGGGTCTAGCAAGTAGTTGTAACTATAGCTGTCTGTTTCTGGAATGTTGGTTTTAGACAGCTGGGGCATATTTTGTTCCCTGAAGTAGGTGCTTTGCACTATGTAACACTTACTTTTTTGTTGAAATATTCTTATATATCTTGATCTAGTGGAACAAGGTCAGGTTATTTGTGTAAAACTTTTCCAAAATACAATTTTGTAAAGTATATATTGTTATCAGAATTATCTTTGAGCTTTTATTTTGTCGATTATTCACAGTAGAGGATACTTATGAGGATTCCCAGTGGATGGTGCAAATGAAGATATATGATAAATGAAACATACCATTTCTAAGGGGACTTATAGGAGTGGAAATCTCTCGAGGAATTATACCAATGGAAATTTACAAATTCTAATTAGAGGATATTGGACACTCATAACATTCTAATTGCAGGATACCGTTTTGGAAGTGAGGTTTTTGAAGTTGAATATAGAAAGACGACTCAAATTTCAGCATTTTGATTCACAAGTAAAGACTTATTTAAAAAAAAATCAGCATCTGATAGATTTTCTGTTTTTAGGACAATTAAAACTATTTCTACTAATTGTATAAATTCTAACTTTGTATAATATGCAATTAATAATTGTATTAAAATATATACTTTTTACACAATATTTGATATTTGTCTGGTCATGTATGTTGCATGAAGTAGGGCATATTAATAGCCAATCATAATGAGAATCCATATGCCATCAGCGATGATCTGCTTGTGACTGGAAGCTCTCAGTAGACATCAACTGATAGCACTCTTCAATATTTCCATCTCCAGCAAGATGTCTGCCATAGAATTGTCCCTGTCCACAGAACGTGCCCTGACGGACCTGCTATTGCTCACCGCAGAGCACATGGTCACCGTCGAGATTTCAGAGCACTTTGATGTCCTCCGTGAATTGGGGCGTGGAACATATGGACAAGTTGTGCTGGGCAAGCACCGGGGCTCAGGTAAGATATGCGGTTTTAAAATTATGATTATTATGATATTTATTGAGAATGGACTTGGCTTCGAGAAGCAACAGAGCACTTTGCAGAGGCATACACCAATACAGATACATAATGGAGCACTTTACAGAGGTGTACAACATTACAGATGCATAACGTACCGCTTTATACATCGTAACAACGGACAGATATACATCAGGGTAGGATACAGGGGGGTACAGCTGTACCGGGTGGCGGGAGGTAGAGGACCATGCAGCTTCTAACAAGTCGGTGGCACAAGAGGGCCTATGTATTGTGGAGGAGAGACTCCCTGAAGAGGTGGGTCTTGAGTTATTTTCTAAATTTTGGGGGTGAGTCTGATGCTGAAGGGGAGGATGTTCCATCATTTTGGGTTGTAGGCAGATAAGGCTTGTTTCTGGTCCTTTCCTTTTTGCAGTGGCGGATTTCAAATCTGCACCTTGTGAGACAGCCATGATAAAGAGAGACACAGACTCAAGTGGGTTCATTTGAAAACCTTTATTGACTAAAGTTCTGGGTATGGTGTAATGCCTGACTGGCACTAACTCTAAAGGGATAATTCCCTCAACTGATGCCTCTAATGGCCGTCGCTGAGTCCAAAATAAAAGTCACTCTGTGTCTAAACCTATGCTTGCCCTCATTCTATACAAAAATGTGATAGGAAGTCTTTTAAAAACTAAGAAAAAATAGTGGTTCAACAAAATTGGAAACCAGGGTTGTTTTCAGGTGGTCTTCTAACCAGGTGCTGCTGGGTCAATGTCACACAAATAAGTTCAATCCACAGTAAGACCGTCTTCCCAGGTCCCTTCTAGTTATCCCAACAACCTTCAGTATCTTTTAGTCCCTCAGGGTTCCCTTTACCCAGCTTCAGCTTTATCAAGTTTCAAAACACCAAATAGTAACGCAGTTCCTTTTGTAATCTTCCCAGGATTCCCTTCCCCAAGCTTCAATCGTGTTACCACTTCAACAAAAACTAACAAGTCTCTTGACTTGGTGAGGGCTCTTAGGGTTCCTGTCCCCAAGCCCAGGCCCCTTTCAGCTTACAAACACAACATATGATTTCTTGAATTCACAAACCATTCCTTCATGGGGTAGAAACAGAGGGCTTAGAAAATGCCAGGCTCTTCGGATGCTTTCTGCATCCTTTCTCCTTCTGCTTTCCTTTCAGTGCACACCTTCACTTTATTGATTTGCTGTTCTTTCCATGCAGACTTGCACCCTCTTTTTTTCCCGGGCACACGTGCACCTTCATTCGCCTGCCACAGGCACTCTTCTTTTCCTTTCTCGTGCCCCTCTCTCACTACGGGCCACTCGCTGCTTCTTTCCCAATTTCTATCACTTTCAGCTTCGATCAGGCTTTTCTTGCCTTTCACCCCAATCTGCTTTATGTCTCCTTGCTGCACTTTCAGACTTTTCACTTTACTTTCACATTTAACTTTCACACTTTTCTTTCTTCCCAAATCTGTCCTCCGATGGGCAGAGGGAGATGAGGTGAGAGTTTAAACATCCCACAAAGGCTGAGGGAGAGTAGGGTAAGGTGTTTTCAGGATTGGGAAGATACCACGTCTGGCCCTCGGGTATCCTCCCAATCCCCTTTGACCCTCCACTCAGGTGATTCTCAATGCTTGTCCACCCCCAGGGTCGGGCTATAAAAGCGATGGCCCATCCCATGCCACCTGAATGGAGGATCCAGAGGGAGTGGGTGGGAGAATACTGTCACGCTCCTCACAACGTGTCCTTGCTTCTGGTGGTGGGCTGTCCACCGGAGATGCTGAGTTTCCCTGCGAGGTAGCTGGGTGACTTGAAGGGAACTGCTTTATAGATGATGCAGCAAGACTTGAAGGTGATTTGCGCATGCAGTGGGAGACAGTGAAGGTCGATGAGGGCCGGTGTTCATATCTGCACAGACCCTTGATGAGACATGCAGCCACGTATAGGATACTTCTCACTTCTCATAGGATGACGGGAAGCCTTCAAGGAGTGCATTTCCCAAATCCGGGTGGGATAGAAATAGTGCTTGAGCACTGGATCTAAAGCTGTCCGGGGAGAGGAAGGGTTTGACTCATCGCAAGAGGGAGAGTTGATTCAAAGCGCTCTGAGTTTCCTTAGCTATGTGTGTCTTGAAGGAGAGGTTTTTGTCGATGTGGAACCCAATGGACTTGCGCCGGAAGTGAGCTTGGGTGTGAAGCCCTGAGAGTTCATGGTTGATAGCCAGGTCTGGGTGGTCGGTGTTGTCAGTGAGGAGTAGGAATTCTGTCTTGGAGGGGTAGAGCTTCAAGTATTCACTGAACATCCAAGACTGGATCAGCAAGAGGCATGCTTGGAGCCTATGGATGTCCTTGATAGAGTCAGTCATGAGGTATAGCTGTGTGTCGTTGGTATATTGGTGGGTGTTGTGTGGCAAGCAGGGTTCCAAGTGGCTTTGTGTATAGATTGAAGATCACTGGGGAGAGGACGGAACTCTGCTGTACTCAACAGGAACAGGTGAAGGGTAGCAATCTAGAGGAGTCCATCGGAAACAAATTGCTTGCTGATGGTGAGGTAGGACTTGAACCCATATAGGACAAGGCTTGTGATCCCCATGCACCATTGTAAGGTGCCTGAGTTAGGGAGCTGTTGATGATGTCCAGTTAGGGAAGGAGAGCTTCTGTGAGGAGGATCTTGAGGATGGGTGCTGGAGGATGTCTTCTGTATACCATGTGTCTTTCAGGACAGCCAAGGTTTTGACCAGGTCCTCTGTTGACAGTGTCTGGAATGTTGTCCAGGAGGTGGAAATTTCGCAAAGAGGGACGTGAGGTGGGTCTGTGAATGCAGAGCTGGTGTCAATATGCTGGTGAATCTTGCAGATTTTGTCGATGAAGACAATGTGGATGGCAGTGGATTTTTCGATGGAGTGTGGGTTGGCAGGGTTGGGTAAAAGATAAAATGCCAGAAACATTCCTGGGGCATTGCATTTTTATGGGTCTATATATTACCACTGTTACTGCTGACACTGATATTGATAACGTCACACTAACAGGCATTTTTTCGTCCTTCACTTCCAACAGATGCGACTGTTGCTCTGAAGCTACTGCCCAAGAATCGCATACTTCGGCAATCCTTCCTGTTGGAGTTCAGCACATCCCTCCTACTCAGTGCCCACCCCAGCATCATAACTACCCTGATTGTTGCATGGCAGACTGTGGACCACTATATCCTCGCTCAGGAGGTGGCACCGGCTGGGAGTCTTCATTCTCTTCTAATACCTGAGGTACGGAAGCAAAAAAGGGACAAACTAGAATATAGGGCACTACTGCTTACATATTGTCACTTATTAAGCATTGCTAATTCCATAGCTTACACTAGAAGAACTTGGGGTTTACCTGATTAATGGCATGGTAATTTGTCTCCATTAGCCATTAAACATGCCAAATGTTTCGGCATATAGCTCTGAGCTCTTTCTTTGGACATAACGGGTGTACCAATAGAGTCTTGATATTGATCTAAAGACCACATTATCCTCGTCCATTGTCTGGAATACACAAGAAGTGAGCAGGCGCTGAGAACACAAATACATATGCAATGCAGTACAATGAATTGCAATTCTGATTGGTTCTAAATAAGGGCTGTATGAACGATTGATTAATGTTGCGTCTTTTGCTTTTTTCTTCTCTAGGTTGGAATTCCAGAAGCTATGGTGAAGCGGTGTGTGCTGCAGGTCACCAGCGCATTAGACTATATGCATGGACTGGGGCTTGTGCACCGGGATATCAAACCGGACAACATCATGCTGATGGACCCAGAGTGCCGCTGCGTCAAGTTGAGTGACTTTGGGCTCACAACTATGGCTGGCACCAGCATCCCTTCCATGAACTGCATCATCCCATACATGGCTCCTGAACTTTGCTGTCTCAGAAAGCCAGAAACGCTGTTCTTGCACCCCAGCCTTGATGTGTGGGCCATGGCTGTTGTCATTGTGACCACATTGACTGGCTTCTTCCCCTGGAAACAGGCTTTGCCATCGGACAGGCATTACAAAGATTTTTACTGGTGGCAGATGAGTGGGTACAGTTCACCTGTTCCCGGTTACTGGCAGAGGTTCACCCCTGAAGCCGTGCAGGGCATCAAAGAAATGTTGAGCTTCCACCCACTGAGAAGGTGCTCCATCAAGAACATTCAGCAGTACCTCGATGTGCCTTGGAAAGCAGAGGACTTTGTGGCAGTGGTCAGTTCAGAAAGTGAGGTGGAGGAGGAAGAGCTGGAACTGCAGGAGCATAGCTCAGAAAGTGAGGCAGAGGAGGAAGAGCTGCTACAGCTGGTGCATAGTTCAGAAGGCGATGTACGGGCGATGGAGGGAGAGGTGGGGGATGAAGAAGAGGTGGTGCAGGAAGAAGATTTGGTGGTGGAAGGAGTGGTTATCCAGCCAGAAGAAGTGGTCGAGCACGAGCGAGCGGACATGGAACTTATCCTTGTGTTCACTGAGGGCATTGAGGACTTTCCCCCGGGGACGTCGTTTAGGTTGGAGGTCAAGAACGGGGAGATAACCGTCACTCTTGGACCCGAGGTGGAAGCCACGTGAGCATCAGTCCATTGTTGGGTGAGTAAAATGATGGGTGCCTCTATGGCTCATAGCTGTGTAAATCGTGGACCCCGTTGCAAAGATTTGTAATTCAGGGGATCCAGAACATGAACTGGTGACAGACTGCAGCATTCTGCCACATGCAGGGATCTCCCAAAGGCTTCCCCACCCTGAACACAATGAAGTAGAGTCCCTCCACAAATTTACGCATAACAGGGCAGATGCTCCTTTGCCCATCCACTGTGCCCTTCCTAAAGCTTGATAACCCATTAAGCAATGCATGAAATTGACAGCTTAACCTCTGGCCTAAATGATGAAATCCCAGTGCTCTCAGTGCGTGCCAGCCGGGTGGTCTAAAAGTCTCTCTGGGGACTTACTCCCAGAATAGCTACTCTGACTTCTACCCTATTCTGGAGAAGTGGGGCAGTAACCAGGAATGGCAGGACTTCTGTTAACATAATACTAAACCCTGCAACTCAAAAGACGGGACAACAACATCTCTGTGTAGACCTGCCCTTCATGCTTCTGGCCATGTATGGTTCTTCTATGGTCTTGCACACTAGTCCCCATCTATTTCATATTGGCTAGCTCCCTTTTTCATAACATATAATTGTGACACATCACTGTCTGCACCAATCAAAATGAAGTTTGGCTCACAAAAATAATATTTAATAATTGAATTTGGTGGCTTCATAGTTTAAGAAAGAGGGTTTGTATGAGCTCTCAGTTGCTGGAACAACATTATTGAATCTCACTGACTCACAATTTGGGTGAACAAAGGATACTTTATCTCAAGAAATCAGAAATCCCACCTCTACAAGCAATTGTATTATTAACTAGTGTTTCCATAGTGAAATCCCGGGAATGCAATGTATTCCATTTTTCCACTTAATAGGTAATTGTTTCTTGGCAGAAGAGAACTGGGTTGGTTTTCCTTTGTTGATTTTGTTTTGTAATTTGTTTATGGTGATAGGATACCAGCTTTCACCAAAGTCATGTAAAGTTAGTTGTGGCAATAGTGGCATTTAAAGACCGACTTTTTAGCTTGGTTTGGAAGGCTTCACTCCACGTCATGCCTAGCTATTGTGATGATGTCAACATGTTTCGATCCTATTTAATAATGTTAGGTGTGTGCAGGTTCTTCAGTGCCTTCACACCACCTCTTATGGGGAATCCTTTGTTTTCTAAAGATTGTCTTCATCTTTTTTTGATAATGCTCCCAACGGCAACTATCGGTGTGAGTAGGGGGTTGTTTTTGTCCCTGGTGGGAATAGAAAACGTGCATATGTATTTTTCAGGCATGCGTTCTTCTGTGGGGGTGTGACTCCATGCTTGGTCTTTTCTCTTATGGTAGACGTCCAAATGCTCACCTGCTTTAATCATGCCATCTGCTCTCCTATAGATCTTCCATCACATATCTGAGATGCTACTCACCCTGTGCTACATCTGTGGCATCACACCAGACGATGGTTGATAACAATGGATTACTGGATCAATGGAGCCATCACTCAGAGCAATAGACTCTTTTTTGCGCTGTAGCTTTTCCTCCAACAGTGAAGGCTTTGTAAAAGAATTGTATCCATTGGCAACATCAGATGATGCATGATCTGAATTCAACTGATTTCAGAATTTACAGAAGACATGGTGAACCCACGTAATGCCTTACCCAGCCGGGGAACACGCTGGAAGCCGACACCCTTCATGGGTGGCCAGAATCATGGATGTGCAATTTGCAGTATGCCTAGGTGTAGAGTTAGTGACTTCTGGTTTAGGAGAAATGTCACTGTTTTCAACTGTGATCAGAGGGTGGTGCCAGGGTGCCTGGCTTCGATGTCAGAAGTGCGATGTGCAACCTGTGACTATAGACTATTGGAGTACCAGCAGGCAGTTACATCAACTCACTGAATGCAAGCCTAAATATTAGGAGACAGTCCAGCTGTTTCTGGCTGCAATGGTGTGTTGTTATTCAATGCATTTGACTAAGAAATTAAACACATGTGTTTGAAGACTGTCTAAGTGTGCTTTCTTCAGTGTGTCCCAATGAAATAGTACACAGAAGTTGTTGGCAGAAAGTTTGCCCATTTACATGCTACAGCACCCTGGCATGGACCCCAACATTGCTCACAGTCCATGGCACATTCTCATACTCAAACTTGTCAGGTAAAAGGCATTTATACTGCGCCCATTACCACGGTAGTTGTAGCAATACAACATTTATAAAACATGTGTACAGGGGGTGCCAGATCCTCCCTCCTCAACTGATATATAGATAAAATGGTAGGTAGGTCAAATAGTTCACTCTCCTGGCCATAATTGTAGAAATCAGGATTAGATTGCCTTTATTCAAAGTAAAAAGTCACACACTTAGTTTGGGGTAGCACAGGAAATGTAGTGCTTTAATATTACACACTCCAGAAGAGCACAAGGATATATTATGAATATTGTGTTTACAAAATGAGAGTCACTTAAATAAATGAAGAATATAGCTCCCTGATAAGAAGAAAAGCAAAGTGCCAGATATATATGTTTTTTTTAATGGATAGTCAAATGTAAAATGCTTTCCAGTCCTACTCCAGGTGGGGGGAACTATAAACCATGCTAATTGCGAACGTAGCAGCTGCCAATGACTGTTCGCACGGAAGTGTCCTCATAAATGGGCCTAAAATCCCACTGTAAGATGCAAAAGGCGGGTACCCCAATATATTCCTCTGAGTAAATACGGCTGTCATGAGTGTCCCATTCGTGTGCAAAAAAAATAAAACTCCTCAGCTTAATTGGGAACTCCCAAAACGGGGACTGTACAAATAGCTTTTTTCAACTCATCAAAACCTTCCTCCAGCGTCTCAGTCCATTCTATTGTTACCTTGTCCATCTGTGCTTTCTTTAAAGCCTGCAAAGAGGTCTTGTGTATGTCACATACCCAGGCTCTATCATAGTTGCATAGCCCCAAAAACTGTTGCATCTGTTTCACTGTGTTTGGCTTTGTGGTTTTCATAATCTCCTCAGACCTTTCAGGTGTCACCTTCTTTCCTTCATGTGAAATCAAATGCCCTATGTATAGCACCTCTTCTTGGGAATATCGCAATTTCTCCTTGTCTACCATGTATCCCTTGTCTGTTAGAATAGTCATCAACTGAATTGAATCTTGTCTGCACTCATCTTCCGTCATTCTGCAATTTTAAAATGTCATTGACGCACTGTATCACCACGCTCTTCAGATCAATATTGCCTAAATCCATCTCTTAGGACTCTGTGAAAGAACGATGGAGACTCACAGTACCCCTGGGGCAAACGAGTATGTTTTAGACGAGATTGGCAAAATGTAAAGGAAGTCAAGTCTTGTGAATCTTTGTGCAATGGGATCAAGAAAAATGTTTTTTTTCGAGATTCCACGGGGATACTGCATAGAATCGTCACCGGGTTCGGAACGAAAGGAAATTCTGCCTCTACAATCTGGTTAATCAGTCTCATATCTTGTATAAATCTCCAAGAAGCTCCCTTCAATTGTTTGATAGGATACACTGCAGTATTACGGGATGATTCAGATGGCACCAGAATCCCTTGTTTCATCAGTGCTGAAATAGTCTGAAATATACCTTCATCAGCCTACCGAGACATGGGGACTACTGTCTGTCTTTATTTTCACCACTGCCGTCCCAATGTGTCTCTCCACCATTGTCTGCTCTATTGTCGATGAGCCGTCAATGTAAAGCACTTCTCCCCCCTCAAGTTGCTTTTCTCTTACTTTTGGAAGATCATCATTCTGCTCCATGTAGGTGTTGTAGCTGTGCATGTAGTCCCCTCCTACATTGGTTCTGCTACAAATGTCACCAGATTTACAGTCCTGCATCTTATTACCTATATGGCTGGATTTGAGAATATTACCTCGTTCCCTGAAGCCCTCTGCGTGGTCAAAGTACTCTTTGGTCATTTGAGTATTGCAAACGTAGCAATTCCATAAATAGGGTGGTACTGCACCTCATTGTACCCCAGTGTATGTGAATCATTAATCAGGTCCTGGCACCTCTGGTCCAACCGCGGACCACACTCACTTTAACACCCTATGCTGCTCCAACCTAAGGGGTTTTACTGCTGCTGGTCGGTGGAGGCTCAACCCAGGAAAAGTACTGCCACTGAAAAAATACTACGACCACCAGTGACCTCCCTCTCCTTCACACTCCACGTGGGACTTTCATTCACTACTCATCTTGGCACTCTTGCAGAGCTGGGACCTCTTCTGCTTTAGTGATAGTGTGGAACCGAGTAGGAGTTTTATTAACTGCTCGTCCTGGCACTTCTGCAGAGCTGGGATCACTGCTGGCTTGGTAGTAGCGTGGGGAAGAGTATGAGGTTTATTCACTGCTCATCCCTGCACTCCTGGAGGGCTGGGATCACTGCTGGCTTGGTAGTAGTGTGGGGAAGAGTAGGGGGTGTATTCACTACTCATCCCTGCACTCCTGGAGAGCTGGGATCACTGCTGGCTTGGTAGTAGTGTGGGGAAGAGTAGGAGGTGTATTCACTACTTATCCCTGCAATCCTGGAGAGCTGGGATCCCTGCTGGCCTGGTAGTAGTGTGGGGCAGAGTGAGACTTTTATTCACTAGTCACCCCTGCACCCGTGGAGAGCTGGGATCACTGCTGGCTTGGTAGTGGTGTGGGGAAGAGTATGAGGTTTATTCACTAGTCACCCCTGCACCCGTGGAGAGCTGGGATCACTGCTGGCTTGGTAGTAGTGTGGGGAAGAGTAGGAGGTTTATTCACCACTCATCTCTGCACTCCTCCGGAGCTGGGGTCACTGCTGCTTTAGTAGTAGTGATGGGCTGTGTAGGAGGTTTATTCACTACTCATCCCTACACTCCTGCAGAGGAGTAATTATTTAGTCAGAGTGCCTTTAGTATCAGTTTCTCTGGTCGAATGCATGGGAATATGTGTCATTAAAAGATGACGTTTCGCTAGAATTTCAGCAGAATGCTATATATGGTTAGCTATGGTTACGAGTTGATATGTTTCTCTGCGGCACTGAGTCATTTCGATTAAGCGTTATTATAAATCCTACACGTTCATGCAAGCTTTTCCCCGGGGCAAATGCGCCTTCGGGTCCGCAGACCCAGTCCTGCGGACATGCAAGTGCTGCCCCCCCCCCTCTTTCCTCTGATGTTTGAGGAAGGGGACTGTGTGACAGCACAATAAAGCTCTTCTCACGAGATCTCGACTTGTTTTCTTAGCATATAGAAAACCACCCTTCCCCTCTCCCACGTCACCCACCCCATCCCCCTTCAGGTGCGGGGTGCCCTGGCCTGTGAAAGCTCTTCTTCTCCCCGGCGCCCCCCCTTTTCCGGGGGTCTTATCGTTTGCTATTCATGGTGATGGGTTTCCATGCTATTATTGTTGAGCTCATTTGTGCCATTGCCGAAGGGGGCGACCAGATGCCAACAGGTGTTTCGTGAAATGAGTCAGTAAAGGGGGCGTGTCATCTAAGCTAAGGGGTCTTCCAGGCAGGGTATGCGTTGTTTTCTCTGCATTTTAAACACTCCCTGCACCTCTCGCCTTCTGCCCTCCCTGTTCCGACCCTGAGGGGTGTGAAAGCCCCTCTTCTCCCCAGAGCCCGTCTTTCCGGGGGGTCTGATCGTTTGCTATTCATGGTGATGAGTTTGGGGGTGGGGTGTGATCTGTGACAGTCTCCAGTAACACACCCTCCTAGATACAGCCGCAATGCACTCCCCCAGATACAGCTGTAATGCACTCTCCCCCAGATACAGCTGCAATGCAACCCCCAGATACAGCTGCAATGCAACCCCCAGATACAGCTGCAATGCAACCCCAAATACAGCTGCAATGCAACCCCTAGATACAGATGCAATGCACCCCCTAGATACAGCTGCAATGTACCCCCTATATACAGCCGCAATGCACTCCCCCAGATACAGTTGTAATGCACCCCCTAGATACAGCTGCAATGCAACCCCTAGATACAGCAGCAATGCACCCCCTAGATACAGCTGCAATGCACCCTCCTAGATACAGCTGCAATGCACCCCCCTATATACAGCCACAATGCACCCCCTATATAAGCCGCAATGCACTCCCCCAGATACAGCTGCAATGCAACCCCTAGATACAGCTGCAATGCACCCCGTAGATACAGCTGCAATGCAACCCCTAGATACAGCTGCAATGCACCCTCCTAGATACAGCTGCAATGCACCCCCTAGATACAGCTGCAATGCACCCCCTAGATACAGCTGCAATGCACCCCGTAGATACAGCTGCAATGCAACCCCTAGATACAGCTGCAATGCACTCTTCTAGATGCAGCTGCAATGCACTCTTCTAGATACAGCTGCAATGAACCCTCCTAGATACTGCTGCAATGCAGCCTCCTAGATGCAGCTACAATGCACCCCTAGATACAGCTGCAATGCACCCCCTAGATACAGCTGCAATGCAACCCCTAGAAACAGCTGCAATGCACCCCGTAGATACAGCTGCAATGCAACCCCCAGATACAGCTGCAATGCACCCCCCTAGATACAGCTGCAATGCACCCCCTAGATACAGCTGCAATGCACCCCCCTAGATACCGCTGCAATGCACCCCGTAGATACAGCTGCAATGCAACCCCCAGATACAGCTGCAATGCAACCCCTAGAAACAGCTACAATGCACCCCTGGATACAGCTGCAATGCACCCCCTAGATACAGCTGCAATGCAACCCCTAGAAACAGCTGCAATGCACCCCGTAGATACAGCTGCAATGCACCCTCCTAGATGCAGCTTTTGCTTTAAAGGTGATGTTTTCTTGGTGCCTAGTATTCTACACTCGGGACATGTGCAGCGTCATGTGTGCGTCTGGAATATCTGTATGGAAAATGATTTCCAGGAGTGTTGCGCGCCTGCAAACACTCCCGGTCCCATTGCAGGGGTGCAAGGCTGCTGCAGTGTACCCAGGAGGACGTGTGCCCAGGACATGGGTATATCTGGGCCGGGCAATGGGTGCTTGGGAACATGTTACATGTAGCGAATATCTGAAGAAAGTCACGATGTCACGATATCGGTACCCAGCTGATATATCATGATGCGATGTTTTTGTTTTTAAAGGTTATAGAAAGTCTGTATCTTGAAAAGCAATAATACATAAATAAATAATAAATGGCCGTGTGGTGTCTTCTAGGGAGAGCTGTGTCAAATCGAGGCCATTGGCTGTTCAGGGAGGGACACCCCCTTGCTTTTCAGTGTCTGGGATCGGAAACGTGTGATATTCGTTTTACTCCGTTTTTTAACGCCATAAACAAGACGCGCAATTCGCCCAATGATATTTTGAAGTGGCGCTGTCTGGATTTTGGAAATGGCATTTTCGGAATTATAAACCATTTTGAGGAATTACCCGCGTAGAGCGCGAGGGCTGCCCGCGGACCCGGGTTCCGTGAATTGTTTGGGGGAAGGCACTGTGTGGTCTTTAAAGGTAGAAACAAAATAGGGGTCCCAAAAGCAAAGGGTTCTTCTTGGCGGTACAGAGTGAGCTTTTCTTTGCATGTAATCCCCTCCCCCCTGTCGCTGTTCAGCCCTCGAGGGGGTGTGAAAGCCCCTCTTCTCCCCGGCACCCCGCTTTCCGGGGGTCTGATCGTTTGCTAGTCATGGCGATGGATTTCAGGGCGGGGGTGTGATCTGTGTCAGTCACCAGTGACACACCTGCGAGGGGAATCAAGAACAGCCCCTCTTTACACTAACGGCGCAGAGAGTGGCATGGAGGGGGGGGGTAGGGGGCGGGGGGAAATGTGTGTAATGAAGGGGACTTCATGCGGACACTTCATCAGGGAATCAAGAGCTTAAGCTCTTTCACTTTCCGCCAGACTTGCCCTGGGTGGCGTCGTCCACGTGCACCAGCCAGACACCACCACCGTGTGCACACTATACACAAGGGTGAAAAGAAAAGAAGGGTACCTGGGGCAATGGTTTGCTTTAGTATAAACGGGCCACCGTGTAAGGAGCATACTGGTGAAACAAAGGGCCTACAGCAGTGTTCACACGTGGTAGAAACACGGCAAAGCACAGGTGCCCGCATGCACACACGGGCCCGCAGCGCCAACAGAGGGTAAGCACAGGGTCCAAACGGAGCGCTCACAGCCATGGCACTAGAGCGGCAGAAGCAGGAGGGTCCGCCTGGCAAAAGCACACGAAACAGGGCAAACACTGGGGCTGGGCTTCGATGGTACAAATCAGGCAAGTGCGCCCACCCCTGGAAGCCGGGCATCAGGGCGCTGGGGCGAATTACAGAGTATTTTCTGACACAGGGCCCGGCGGCGGATTCCACTGGGAGCAACATGGCAAGGTGGCATAGTATCTATGATTCTGGGCAAAGCTTGGGGCAGTATTCATTTATTATTTCAGTCTATTGACACGGCGCTATCGCCACCGATCGCCGGCTTCTGGGCGCTTTTCTGTTAAGTAAAAACCGTACTCCCAATACACCGGATGCACCCCAGACTGGCCTTATGTAACCCCTATTTTCCTGGTCTTCGAGTTGTTTCATTTGCAATGTTGCTCATTTCTGCATCGCTTCCTCTTTGAAGATGACCCCCCGCACCCCCCCCCCCTCAGGAGGGAGATGCCCGCACACCGATGATGGAGGGTAAACGCAGGTGCCCTTTCCCATCTCCTGGCGAGCCGCTCCCTCCCCAATCCCCGCCCCTCACGGGGTAAACTAAGGGGGCTTGCATTGGTATAAACGGACTACAGCGTAAGGGGCATCCATGGTAACAAAACAAAAAAAGTAAAACGGGGCCTACACCCCAGTGTTCACACGGGGTAGAAACGCGGGCAAAGGACAGGGGCCGGCGACACGAACAGGGCCTAAAGCACGGGGTCCAAACAGAGCGCTCACAGCCATGGCACTAAGGAGGGCAAGAGCAGGGGGCTCCCCCTGGGCAAAGCTCACGAAACCGGGCAAACACCAAAAGCACCGACAGCTCTGGTGAGGCTGGGATTCGATGGTAGAAATCAGCAACCAGGGCATCAGGGCGCTGCATTGCGGGCGGTATTGGTATTTTCTGACACAGGGCCCGCGGTGCAATTCCACTGGGAGCAACGTGGCAAGGTGGCATAGAGTCTATGAGTCCGGGCAGAGCTTGGGGCTCCATTCCTTAATTATTTCAATAGCTTGACGCGGCGCTATCGCCAGCGATCGCCGACTTCTGGGCGCTTTTTTGTAAAGTAAACCCGTACTCCCAATACACCGGATGCGCCCATGGCTGGCCTTATGTACCCCCTATTTTCCTGGTCTTGGAGTTGTTTCGTTTGGAATGTTGCTCATTTCTGCATCGCTTCCTCTTTGAAGATGCCCCTCCACCCCCCAGGAGGGAGATGCCCGCACACCGATGATGGAGGGTAAACGCACGGTGCCCTTTCCCATCTCCTGGCGAGCAGCCCCCTCCCCAATCCCCACCCTCACCTGTGCTGCCCACCCAGAGCCCTGCCATAGGCATCCTGGGCTGTGATTGGCTGAGCGCACAGGTGCCCAACCAGGGCGCCTCTTTGGAGAGGGGGCCGGCGGGCTCCTTGTCTTCTGGACCCAGGTACAAATGAAACCCTATTCTGGCTCCCACAGGTGAGAGAGACCCCGCCCAGAGAGGACACCCAAGCCTGCGCACCCCCAGACAGACATCCGAGGGCCACCGACCACCCAAGGAAAGCCCGACCCGGGGACCCAGGGCCACAGGGCCAGGAGTGTCCGAAGCCGGAACCCGAGGTAGCAGCACCGGCCTTGAGGTAGGGAGAAGCCGCCCGCTAAATGTAACGTAATGGCAGATCCTAAATGCATCATAATATGAACTCTTCACGCCCCCCAAACCCCGCCAAAAGTGAGAAGCTTTTTTTTTTTTAAAGTTGGTTTTGTTAAGTTTGTTTGATAAGTGCGCTGTTACTCGCCCTCGTGCCCCTGCGACAGCCCGTTTCCAAGGCGCCTCGCGCACAAGGAGCTCAACACCCGGAGTTACGAGGTTGGGAATACATGTGTCAGGCTATCGCGCGCAATTTACACGCGTATAAGTGCAGTGACTCCTATGTGGCTTTATAGCGCCTAGATGCGGTGTTCATGGAACTGCGGCTAGCCGTGGCCAGGACCAGGCTCGGTCGCCTGGCTTCTGTGCTCTAGTAGCGGGCTCACTAGTCGTCCTGGCAGTGCCCAGGCACCACCAGGCCGCTCGTGGAATTGGCTGAGTCCTCCGGCGCCTTCTCTGGTCGCTGCGCGTCTGCTAACACCCTGTATCCAAAGGAGCGCCTTCACCCCTAGCATGCCCGACATACACTGAAACACACAGAAAACGCAACCTAGCGCCAACGTGCCTCACATCTCAATCTCACCGCTACAAAACGGTCTGTTATGGGGCCCGGCCACCCCCGTGAAATACAGAAAGCTAAGTCTGACCGTCGTTACTTGTCTTTAAACTACCTCGCCTCCCCCCCAAACCCGTCACTCCCAGGAAATACAAGTGATCGCTTGCACCCGACCCCTCCCAACCACACGAAAGAGCCTTTCCAGGGCGCGTCAAACCTGCGCTGAGCGCAGAACAAGGTGGGGGTGAGAACGAGCGTTACGATAGCCATCCTGCAACGATAAGCCCCCCGCGACCCCAACATAAGGGCAGCGACAAATGCATTCCGAGGTCCCTTGACACAATGCAGTATCGCGATAACTCCCCGGCTTTCCCAGTCCCCTGCGAACACATCCTTGCAATATTAACACGCACCCCTTGCGCGTGTCTTCTCTGCTCAGTGACGCCAGAATTACAGCACTGACCTTCATCACTTTGCAATCGTCCCCAGTGTCACACTGCAAGCCTCCCTACCATGTGACAATGTCATTAGGCAGTGACCTGTGTCACAATACAAGCTTCCCCTGTGTTACACTGCAAGCTCAATGTCACATTGCCAGCTTCCCTAGTACCCAGTGTCACACTGCAAGTTTCTCCAGTGTCGCACTGCAAGCTTCCACACTGACACATTGCAAGCTTCCTGTGCTCTGTCACAATATCATTAAGGCATTTACGTGTGTCACGTTGCAAGCTTCCCCAGTGCCCAGTGACAACAGCATTAAGAAAGTGGCGTGCATAGTGGTGGAAATGGAGAAAAAAATGGTAGGGGATCCCACAACGGCTGGGGTTGGGGCAGAGTTTGGAGGAGGCAGTGCCGAGAAGGCAGTGTTTAGCTGGGCGGGACTGGCAGTCGTCCTCCGATCAAAGGAAATGTCCAAAATAATAGTTTTATAAACGGCGCTATTTCTTTCATGCTGCTTCTTTTCCAAACTATATATCAATTCCACTTTAAACCACTTCAATGGCACTCGTGTTGAGCTACTTCACGATGCGGAAAATAGTTGTGACCAGTGTTGCTGAGTAAATATTCTTAAAGATGCCCAATTTGCATCCCATTTTATTTAACAAGAAAAAAAACCCATGGGGTGGGTACTATTCAAACAGTGTGATTTCTGGTGGTCACCATAAGCAACGTTTTTTTATACTTGAACCCCACCCTCCTGCAGCTCCCCACATAAAGCAGTTGGGTGGCTGCATCGTGTGTGATAGTTTCAATGTTAATAGGGGTATTTACTCATGCAATGTTGGTCAGATAACTGTATATTTATTTATGGAATATTTGATGGATGTAGGTATCCGTCTACTATTACATACATAAATAAATAATCTGGGTCCATGCACTGACAAACATTGCATAAATACTGTGTCGTGGCTTGAACGGGGTCACCAGAGGAAGTTACAGTTTGCCTGCAGGCGCTTTCTTTTTTTCTTCTTTTTTTGCCCCCAGTGCTGTCTCTGGCCGGATCTCAAGATCTGGCTACACATCTGGTGCCGGATCTCGGATCCGGTGGGAGCCGGCTCAAACGCGAACGCTGGACGTTCATGACATTGCAAGTGTCCCTCATACCGAATGTCCACTGCGTAAAGACAGTGGCATGCATTTCCACGCAAGATTCCCGTGCACACTGACAACAGCATTAAGACATTGACATGTGCCACACAGCAAGCTGCCCCTGGGACAAGTGCATTAAGGCACTGATCTGTATCCCCTGGCAAGCTTCTCATCCCTGTGTAATGTGATAATAGCATTAACAGGCTGACGTGTATCTCATATATATATATATATATTGAACTATCAGGAGTCACTTTCTCACTCTCTGTAGAGAGTATGCTTTTAATCAAGGACCTCACTCTGCTTAACTTTGTGAAGACGCTTTTCCTCTGGCACAAACCCAGATATTCAGTTGTGATTTGGAACCCCTCTGCTTTAAGTTACTGTTTGGGGATTGGGGAGCAATTGTGAATTTCATTTTTATGCACACCTCCCGTTAGGGTGTTTTGGGTCTGGCAAAAGAAATAGGAGTACCAAATACTTTAACAGACTGTATTTCTATCCAGACTGGAAGCAATGTTGATTTCGAACAGAATCATCCTGTGTCAGTTGGCTATGGGGGAATTTAGGAGTTTGGTTTGGTTGGACAAATTACTTACATAGAATTGCTCTGGGTTATGTGCTGAGGGAAAATAAAAACACCTCATTTCATAGGGAAAGGACAGGGATCTTCTCAAATGGCCACTCCAGGTTCAGTCATGGATGCCTCCACCATCAATCCCCTTTGATTGGCCTCTCCTTGTATGGATCCCAGTTTCTGTCTTTCCCTGGTTTCCTCCAATTCCCGACACCCAGGCACGGTCTGTTTCACAGCAATTTTTCAGTAGTGCCACTTAGATGGTACCAGGCAGCGCTTCCCTTTTCCCACTGAGCATCTCCATATACCATCTTTAACCACCCCCACCTTATCTATATTATCAGGTGCCAGCTTATTGGCTCTTTATCTGGATTGGACATCTACTTGAAGTAGGTGGGACTCTCCCCTCTTTACTCATATATCATCCCACCCCCCCACTTCTGATGTCTGTGAAATTCCATCAGCTCAGGGAGAGGGTCTTGCATTTGATGTAATTCAAGGCTTTTAGAAAGTTCAACTCATTAAGAGCTCCTGTGTCAATTATGACCATCAGACAGATCATGCCACTTTGCAGTTATGGCCATCAATGGCAAGCTATTAAAGCTTGCTCTCATAAGCAGCCATCTGTCATGAGCTTTATTACGTCATGTCAAGTATACTTGCAACCTATCTGGGTTAGAAGTAACCACACAACTACAATTTGAATGAATTCAGAAATTTCTTGATTCACGTGCATTCTTACACTGAGAGATTGAAAGTGCTTTCTATTGCTTTTGCAGTTTTTGCTCCTTTATAATTGGTGGGGACATAAGCGCTTGTGCATTGATTTTCAATAGACTGTTTATGTTTTAAAACCATTGGATTTTAAAGGCATCATTCTAACAGTTCATGAATAAAGGCCTGTATGAGTATTGCCCTGGGGCTGGTCGTAATCTGTATCATAAATCCTCATTGGTATTATCTACTATGAATCCTCATATGTGTCCTCTTCTGTGAAACCTTGACATGTGTTTCCCTAATTTCCCTAAATATGTAACAACTTCCTGGTGCCTCTTAGCAATTCCCTGTATGAAGATTTTAAAGCTATTTCCCAACGTGAAAAAAAATAACCATCTGATACATTGTGAATGCCTATTGATATCTCGGGTGCTCTCGTTGTCCACTATAGTGCCTAAAATAATTACTGTCAAAGTATTCATGAATATACATTTTTTAATCATTTAAAATTGGAACACCGAAAGCTGGGAACGAGAACTCCATATTTGATTCAATTTCACCATCGCTCAGATAGAATGCAATCATGCGATTTACATTTAGACCCTGATTCATGGGTTATTTGCCCCGAAAAAAATGGGATTTGTGCGCCATTCTGCCCGCAAATCCCCATTTGTTAAAAGGGATTTGTGGGCAGAATGGCGCTCAAATCCCGTTTTTTTCTGCACAAATAATCCATGAATCAGGGCCTGTATCTCATCATGAGGGACATTATTTATACCCAAGAAAAGCAAGACAATTCACAAGCAATGTGTTGGTATTGGTCAATAGAAAAAGGGAATTTGAAGCATCTTGCCCATGATTGTCTAAATTTCATGATTTTTCATATCCTGTATTTAACTTCTTTTGTAAATGACCCTTATTTTTTCGTGATAGATAATTTATGGGAAAGGATATCTAATAGGACTTCACCATCATTAATGTATAGTGATTTTTGCACATACTCAATTTGATAAGCCTATAAATAAAGGCCTAGAATTTTGTAGATTCATGGGATCTTATCAAACAATCATGGATGTGATCAATCCCTCTACAAAACTTAAAAATTATCTGGGATACATTGTGTGTTTTAAAGTTTATTTCGTAAACTAAGCAGATTGAATTGGGAGTTCAATTTTATATGTTGATAATGTTCTAATTTTTGTATGAATTGCTTATACTTCTTTTGGCTTTGTGTAAGGATTGTTTAAACCATTAACATAATTAAAAAGATATACATCTGGTACAAACCATTTTAATAATTGTCATTGATACACCAAATTTGTCAGATGTTGATATTTTCACTTAAATGTATTTACTTGCAAATTGATAACCTGAAATGTGAGTCTTCTTTGCAAGGTCAACTTCAATAGCCTCATGTTTCCACTTGTATCCTAACATGTGTATATTAGAATGACCATTATCCTCTAATTGTAGAATGTACTTTTCCTTATATCATACTTTCTCCTAGATTTTCGCTCCTTTAGAATGTGTAAGTTTCCAAAATCATCATCAAATGTGTTTATTTCAGAATTCGATTTTCCATAAAACAGCACATAATTCAAATAAACCATTTTTACAACATACACCAAAATTGTTAAATACATACTGCACCAATAAAATTCTACCTTAACTTAACCCCTCTCTTAAATACACCAGGAAAGCCTAACTTGCACATTTTGAATTAGCTGTAAGCAAGTAAAAAAGAGTAGGTCAAAACAGATTACAATTCATTTGTTTTCAAAAGACAAAAATGGTTCTTCTTATGTGAAAATATGCCAGGAAAATGAATCCAAAGTGTAACAGATTGCCTTAGGCTTGGTTGTATAATTGACAACACGTTTCAACTATGACACTCCAAAAGGTCTTGTCACTTTGCAGTTATGGCAATCAATGGCAAGCCATTAAAGCTTGCCCTCATAAGCAGCCATCTGTCATCAGCTTTATTACTCCATGTCAAGTATACTTGCATCATATCTGGGTTAGAAGTAACCACACAACTACAATTTGAATGAATTCAGAAATCTTTTGATTCACGTGTATTCTTACACTGAGAAATTAAAAGTGCTTTCTATTGCTTTTGCAGTGTTTGCTCCTTTAGACTTGGTGGGGACACAAGCGCTTGTGCATTGATTCTCAATTGGCTGTTTTTTATGTTTTAGAACCATTTGATTTTAAAGGCATCGTTCTAACAGTTCATGAATAAAGGCCTGTATGAGTATTGCCCTGGGGCTGGTCGTAATCTGTATCATAAATCCTCATTTGTATTATCTACTATGAATCCTCATATGTATCCTCTTCTGTGAAACCTTGACATGTGTTTCCCTAATTGTGTAGTTCAATCGGAGTATGCATAGACACTCCTCAAGTGGAGTGTAAATTCTATAAAAAATTAAGAAAACAAAAACATGAACCAATTTATGTATAACATTAGAAACCTAATAATATAAACCCGACATGTGGTTTCATTTTTATTTTTTAAATTTTAAACATTGATTGTTCTCTTTAAGATTTTCCTTTTCACATTCTTTATATCTGAAAATAAAGGAAAATGATATAGATGTCTAAAAAGAATTAAATATGTAAAACAGTTTTGAAGACCTCTTATGTAATAGTTAATATTGTATAAAAGTATCAAAAAATTTCAAGTTTGTTAATACAGTTGTTCAACTTAATTAAATTTAAGATGACTCTGCCATCTCAGTGAATTCAATAATAGGTAGAACTGAATACAATAGTTGTAGTTGTAGCTATACGCGTCTGTGTCTGGACCGAATGAATTAAATGCAAGATGACTCTCCCATCTCATTGAAATAAATTATACAAGAGGCAGATTTGTAATTGCCATTAATTTGTGTGACTGCTGCAAGTAGGTGTAACTAAAGCTGTCTGTGTCTGTATTGAGTATCAGATTTATCTTTGAGCTTTTATTATGTCAATTATTCAAAGAAGAGGATACTTATGAGGATTCACAGTGGATGGTGCAAATGAAGATATATGATAAATGAAACATACCATTTCTAAGGGGACTTATAGGAGTGGAAATCTCTGGAGGAATTATACCAATGGAAATTTACAAATTCTAATTAGGGGATATTGGACACTCATAACATTCTAATTGCAGGATACCGTTTTGGAAGTGAGGTTTTTGAAGTTGAATATAGAAAGACGACTCAAATTTCAGCATTTTGATTCACAAGTAAAGACTTATTTAAAAAAAAATCAGCATCTGATAGATTTTCTGTTTTTAGGACAATTAAAACTATTTCTACTAATTGTATAAATTCTAACTTTGTATAATATGCAATTAATAATTGTATTAAAATATACACTTTTGACACAATATTTGATATTTGTCTGGTCATGTATGTTGCATGAAGTAGGGCATATTAATAGCCAATCATAATGAGAATCCATATGCCATCAGCGATGACCTGCTTGTGACTGGAAGCTCTCAGTAGACATCAACTGATAGCACTCTTCAATATTTCCATCTCCAGCAAGATGTCTGCCATAGAATTGTCCCTGTCCACAGAACGTGCCCTGACGGACCTGCTATTGCTCACCGCAGAGCACATGGTCACCGTCGAGATTGCAGAGCACTTTGATGTCCTCCGTGAATTGGGGCGTGGAACATATGGACAAGTTGTGCTGGGCAAGCACCGGGGCTCAGGTAAGATATGCGGTTTTAAAATTATGATTATTATGATATTTATTGAGAATGGACTTGGCTTCGAGAAGCAACAGAGCACTTTGCAGAGGCATACACCAATACAGATACATAATGGAGCACTTTACAGAGGTGTACAACATTACAGATGCATATGTAGTGATACACGAAATTGCAACCTTGCCAATCAGGGCTTTAGATGACAGCATTAGCCGCTGAAAACCAATAGTGTATTCAAAGTATGTGCTAAAAATGCTGACAGTAGTCTGTTGTAGCACTTCCATTATGCAGTAGTGAGCTACAAGGAATATGCAGGCCTAGTATGAAATAGGTCACATTATGCATTGTTGATAGACAGGCAGGGAGAGGGCCCCTAGCTCTGTAGCTAATAGGTATTTTTGGAGTGTTTGGAACATCATGGCACCTATATAGCGCTTAGATAGCCAGTCTTAAGCGCTATAAACACTAAGCTATGAGTGCATGCCTTTTAGAGCTTGCAGATGGGGTTAATACATCCCTGCTTCCATCTGAATATTCTGCCTTTCTAACTGTAGCCCTGCATGGCTTTGTAAACAAATCCTGTTCCCCTGAGAAGGCCTGGTACGGCCTTGCCCACACGCTGATAAGGACATTCCAGTGCTTTCGCGGAGAGGGCTCCAAGGGAGGGGTAGGAGCGAGCAGGGAGCATCTCAGAGAGAGTTGGGTTTTTTCCATGAGCAAGCCCATATTTTGCACAGGGAAAGTTCTGGAACTGTGCGTCATGGTGACTGACAGCACGAGATTATAAAATATCCATGCTCCCATGACTGAGGGGGAGATCGTCCTGTGGACTTGATTCGTGCAGAAACAAGTGCCCGGAATTGGCTCTGACGGCGTCCTGCAGCATTGTTTCTCTGAGCGGGGCTTGTTTAGAGCTAGCTTATGAGAGCCCAGGGTCTCCCAGTGCTGATTAAAGGGACGTAAGACTGTGTTTCTCTATGCTTCTCTATATTTCTCTATGTTTATCTAAGTTCCATGTTTCACTATATTTTGCATTTCTCTAAGTTTCATGCTTTGTAATATTCTCTAACTTGAATCCCAAATGTATATGAAATTCACTGCTTAGAATAAATATGCTAAAACTTTGAAAGTGTCATTTGTCACTAGCATGAGATCACTGCTCAGCACAATAGAACCTGTATTTTGGGCTGAATTGGGTATTTTTTGCTCTCAAAGGGCTGGCCCCGAGGAAGATTTTGCCCAGATCACGACAGCATAACGTACCGCTTTTCACATCGTAACAACAGAGCAGATATACATCAGGGTAGGATACAGGGGGGTACAGCTGTACCGGGTGGCGGGAGGTATAGGACCATGCAGCTTCTAACAAGTCGGTGGCACAAGAGGGCCTATGTATTGTGGAGGAGAGACTCCCTGAAGAGGTGGGTCTTGAGTTATTTTCTAAATTTCGGGGGTGAGTCTGATGCTGACGGGGAGGATGTTCCATCATTTTGGGTTGTAGGCAGATAAGGCTTGTTTCTGGTCCTTTCCTTTTTGCAGTGGCGGATTTCAAATCTGCACCTTGTGAGATAGCCATGATAAAGAGAGACACAGACTCAAGTGGGTTCATTTGAAAACCTTTATTGACTAAAGTTCTGGGTATGGTGTAATGCCTGACTGGCACTAACTCTAAAGGAATAATTCCCTCAACTGATGCCTCTAATGGCCGTCGTTGAGTCCAAAATAAAAGTCACTGTGTGTCTAAACCTATGCTTGCCCTCATTCTATACAAAAATGTGATAGGAAGTCTTTTAAAAACTAAGAAAAAATAGTGGTTCAACAAAATTGGAAACCAGGGTTGTTTTCAGGTGGTCTTCTAACCAGGGGCTGCTGGGTCAATGTCACACAAATAAGTTCAATCCACAGTAAGACCGTCTTCCCAGGTCCCTTCTAGTTATCCCAACAACCTTCAGTATCTTTTAGTCCCTCAGGGTTCCCTTTACCCAGCTTCAGCTTCATCAAGTTTCAAAACACCAAATAGTAACGCAGTTCCTTTTGTAATCTTTCCAGGATTCCCTTCCCCAAGCTTCAATCATGTTACCACTTCAACAAAAACTAACAAGTCTCTTGACTTGGTGAGGGCTCTTAGGGTTCCTGTCCCCAAGCCCAGGCCCCTTTCAGCTTACAAACGCAACATATGATTTCTTGAATTCACAAACCATTCCTTCATGGGGTAGAAACAGAGGGCTTAGAAAATGCCAGGCTCTTCGGATGCTTTCTGCATCCTTTCTCCTTCTGTTTTCCTTTCAGTGCACACCTTCACTTTATTGATTTGCTGTTCTTTCCATGCAGACTTGCACCCTCTTTCTTTCCCGGGCACACGTGCACCTTCATTCGCCTGCCACAGGCACTCTTCTTTTCCTTTCTCGTGCCCCTCTCTCACTACGGGCCACTCGCTGCTTCTTTCCCAATTTCTATCACTTTCAGCTTCGATCAGGCTTTTCCTTGCCTTTCACCCCAATCTGCTTTATGTCTCCTTGCTGCACTTTCAGACTTTTCGCTTTACTTTCACATTTAACTTTCACACTTTTCTTTCTTCCCGAATCTGTCCTCCGATGGGCAGAGGGAGATGAGGTGAGAGTGTAAACATCCCACAAAGGCTGAGGGAGAGTAGGGTAAGGTGTTTTCAGGATTGGGAAGATACCACGTCTGGCCCTCGGGTATCCTCCCAATCCCCTTTGACCCTCCACTCAGGTGATTCTCAATGCTTGTCCACCCCCAGGGTCGGGCTATAAAAGCGATGGCCCTTCCCATGCCACCTGAATGGAGGATCCAAAGGGAGTGGGTGGGAGAATACTGTCACGCTCCTCACAACGTGTCCTTGCTTCTGGTGGTGGGCTGTCCACCGGAGATGCTGAGTTTCCCTGCGAGGTAGCTGGGTGACTTGAGGGGAACTGCTTTATAGATGATGCAGCAAGACTTGAAGGTGATTTGCACATGCAGTGGGAGACAGTGAAGGTCGATGAGGGCCGGTGTTCGTATCTGCACAGACCCTTGATGAGACATGCAGCCACGTATAGGATACTTCTCACTTCTCATAGGATGACGGGAAGCCTTCAAGGAGTGCATTGCCCAAATCCAGGTGGGATAGAAATAGTGCTTGAGCACTGGATCTAAAGCTGTCCGGAGAGAGGAAGGGTTTGACTCATCGCAAGAGGGAGAGTTGATTCAAAGCGCTCTGAGTTTCCTTAGCTATGTGTGTCTTGAAGGAGAGGTTTTTGTCGATGTGGAACCCAATGGACTTGCGCCGGAAGTGAGCTTGGGTGTGAAGCCCTGAGAGTTCATGGTTGATAGCCAGGTCTGGGTGGTCGGTGTTGTCAGTGAGGAGTAGGAATTCTGTCTTGGAGGGGTAGAGCTTCAAGTATTCACTGAACATCCAAGACTGGATCAGCAAGAGGCATGCTTGGAGCCTATGGATGTCCTTGATAGAGTCAGTCATGAGGTATAGCTGTGTGTCGTTGGTGTATTGGTGGGTGTTGTGTGGCAAGCAGGGTTCCAAGTGGCTTTGTGTATAGATTGAAGATCACTGGGGAGAGGACGGAACTCTGCTGTACTCAACAGGAACAGGTGAAGGGTAGCAATCTAGAGGAGTCCATCGGAAACAAATTGCTTGCGGATGGTGAGGTAGGACTTGAACCCATATAGGACAAGGCTTGTGATCCCCATGCACCATTGTAAGGTGCCTGAGTTAGGGAGCTGTTGATGATGTCCAGTTAGGGAAGGAGAGCTTCTGTGAGGAGGATCTTGAGGATGGGTGCTGGAGGATGTCTTCTGTATACCATGTGTCTTTCAGGACAGCCAAGGTTTCGACCATGTCCTCTGTTGACAGTGTCTGGAATGTTGTCCAAGAGGTGGAAATTTCGCAAAGAGGGACGTGAGGTGGGTCTGTGAATGCAGAGCTGGTGTCAATATGCTGGTGAATCTTGCAGATTTTGTCGATGAAGACAATGTGGATGGCAGTGGATTTTTCGATGGAGTGTGGGTTGGCAGGGTTGGGTAAAAGATACAATGCCAGAAACATTCCTGGGGCATTGCATTTTTATGGGTCTATATATTACCACTGTTACTGCTGACACTGATATTGATAACGTCACACTAACAGGCATTTTTTCGTCCTTCACTTCCAACAGATGCGACTGTTGCTCTGAAGCTACTGCCCAAGAATCGCATACTTCGGCAATCCTTCCTGTTGGAGTTCAGCACATCCCTCCTACTCAGTGCCCACCCCAGCATCATAACTACCCTGATTGTTGCATGGCAGACTGTGGACCACTATATCCTCGCTCAGGAGGTGGCACCGGCTGGGAGTCTTCATTCTCTTCTAATACCTGAGGTACGGAAGCAAAAAAGGGACAAACTAGAATATAGGGCACTACTGCTTACATATTGTCACTTATTAAGCATTGCTAATTCCATAGCTTACACTAGAAGAACTTGGGGTTTACCTGATTAATGGCATGGTAATTTGTCTCCATTAGCCATTAAACATGCCAAATGTTTCGGCATATAGCTCTGAGCTCTTTCTTTGGACATAACGGGTGTACCAATAGAGTCTTGATATTGATCTAAAGACCACATTATCCTCGTCCATTGTCTGGAATACACAAGAAGTGAGCAGGCGCTGAGAACACAAATACATATGCAATGCAGTACAATGAATTGCAATTCTGATTGGTGCTAAATAAGGGCTGTATGAACGATTGATTAATGTTGCGTCTTTTGCTTTTTTCTTCTCTAGGTTGGAATTCCAGAAGCTATGGTGAAGCGGTGTGTGCTGCAGGTCACCAGCGCATTAGACTATATGCATGGACTGGGGCTTGTGCACCGGGATATCAAACCGGACAACATCATGCTGATGGACCCAGAGTGCCGCTGCGTCAAGTTGAGTGACTTTGGGCTCACAACTATGGCTGGCACCAGCATCCCTTCCATGAACTGCATCATCCCATACATGGCTCCTGAACTTTGCTGTCTCAGAAAGCCAGAAACGCTGTTCTTGCACCCCAGCCTTGATGTGTGGGCCATGGCTGTTGTCATTGTGACCACCTTGACTGGCTTCTTCCCCTGGAAACAGGCTTTGCCATCGGACAGGCATTACAAAGATTTTTACTGGTGGCAGATGAGTGGGTACAGTTCACCTGTTCCCGGTTACTGGCAGAGGTTCACCCCTGAAGCCGTGCAGGGCATCAAAGAAATGTTGAGCTTCCACCCACTGAGAAGGTGCTCCATCAAGAACATTCAGCAGTACCTTGATGTGCCTTGGAAAGCAGAGGACTTTGTGGCAGTGGTCAGTTCAGAAAGTGAGGTTGAAGGAGGAAGAGCTGGAACTGCAGGAGCATAGCTCAGAAAGTGAGGCAGAGGAGGAAGAGCTGCTACAGCTGGTGCATAGTTCAGAAGGCGATGTACGGGCGATGGAGGGAGAGGTGGGGGATGAAGAAGAGGTGGTGCAGGAAGAAGATTTGGTGGTGGAAGGAGTGGTTATCCAGCCAGAAGAAGTGGTCGAGCACGAGCGAGCGGACATGGAACTTATCCTTGTGTTCACTGAGGGCATTGAGGACTTTCCCCCGGGGACGTCGTTTAGGTTGGAGGTCAAGAACGGGGAGATAACCGTCACTCTTGGACCCGAGGTGGAAGCCACGTGAGCATCAGTCCATTGTTGGGTGAGTAAAATGATGGGTGCCTCTATGGCTCAGCTGTGTAAATCGTGGACCCTGTTGCAAAGATTTGTAATTCAGGGGATCCAGAACATGAACTGGCGACAGACTGCAGCATTCTGCCACATGCAGGGATCTCCCAAAGGCTTCCCCACCCTGAACACAATGAAGTAGAGTCCCTCCACAAATTTGCGCATAACAGGGCAGATGCTCCTTTGCCCATCCACTGTGCCCTTCCTAAAGCTTGATAACCCATTAAGCAATGCATGAAATAGACAGCTTAACCTCTGGCCTAAATGATGAAATCCCAGTGCTCTCAGTGCGTGCCAGCCGGGTGGTCTAAAAGTCTCTCTGGGGACTTACTCCCAGAATAGCTACTCTGACTTCTACCCTATTCTGGAGAAGTGGAGCAGTAACCAGGAATGGCAGGACTTCTGTTAACATAATACTAAACCCTGCAACTCAAAAGACGGGACAACAAAATCTCTGTGTAGACCTGCCCTTCATGCTTCTGGCCATGTATGGTTCTTCTATGGTCTTGCACACTAGTCCCCATCCATTTCATATTGGCTAGCTCCCTTTTACATAACATATAATTGTGACACATCACTGTCTGCACCAATCAAAATGAAGTTTGGCTCACAAAAATAATATTTAATAATTGAATTTGGTGGCTTCATAGTTTAAGAACGAGGGTTTGTATGAGCTCTCAGTTGCTGGAACAACATTATTGAATCTCACTGACTCACAATTTGGGTGAACAAAGGATACTTTATCTCAAGAAATCAGAAATCCCACCTCTACAAGCAATTGTATTATTAACTAGTGTTTCCATAGTGAAATCCCGGGAATGCAATGTATTCCATTTTTCCACTTAATAGGTAATTGTTTCTTGGCAGAAGAGAACTGGGTTGGTTTTCCTTTGTTGATTTTGTTTTGTAATTTGTTTATGGTGATAGGATACCAGCTTTCACCAAAGAAATGTAAAGTTAGTTGTGGCAATAGTGGCATTTAAAGACCGACTTTTTAGCTTGGTTTGGAAGGCTTCACTCCACGTCATGCCTAGCTATTGTGATGATGTCAACATGTTTCGATCCTATTTAATAATGTTAGGTGTGTGCAGGTTCTTCAGTGCCTTCACACCACCTCTTATGGGGAATCCTTTGTTTTCTAAAGATTGTCTTCATCTTTTTTTGATAATGCTCCCAACGGCAACTATCGGTGTGAGTAGGGGGTTGTTTTTGTCCCTGGTGGGAATAGAAAACGTGCATATGTATTTTTCAGGCATGCGTTCTTCTGTGGGGGTGTGACTCCATGCTTGGTCTTTTCTCTTATGGTAGACGTCCAAATGCTCACCTGCTTTAATCATGCCATCTGCTCTCCTATAGATCTTCCATCACATATCTGAGATGCTACTCACCCTGTGCTACATCTGAGGCATCACACCAGACGATGGTTGATAACAATGGATTACTGGATCAATGGGGCCATCACTGAGAGCAATAGACTCTTTTTTGCGCTGTAGCTTTTCCTCCAACAGTGAAGGCTTTGTAAAAGAATTGTATCCATTGGCAACATCAGATGATGCATGATCTGAATTCAACTGATTTCAGAATTTACAGAAGAGATGGTGAACCCACGTAATGCCTTACCCACCCGGGAAACACGCTGGAAGCCGATACCCTTCATGGGTGGCCAGAATCATGGATGTGCAATTTGCCGTATGCCTAGGTGTAGAGTTAGTGACTTCTGGTTTAGGAGAAATGTCACTGTTTTCAACTGTGATCAGAGGGTGGTGCCAGGGTGCCTGGCTTCGATGTCAGAAGAGCGATGTACAAACTGTGACTATAGACTATTGGAGTACCAGCAGGCAGTTACATCAACTCACTGAATGCAAGCCTAAATATTAGGAGACAGTCCAGCTGTTTCTGGCTGCAATGGTGTGTTGTTATTCAATGCATTTGACTAAGAAATTAAACACATGTGTTTGAAGACTGTCTAAGTGTGCTTTCTTCAGTGTGTCCCAATGAAATAGTACACAGAAGTTGTTGGCAGAAAGTTTGCCCATTTACATGCTACAGCACCCTGGCATGGACCCCAACATTGCTCACAGTCCATGGCACATTCTCATACTCAAACTTGTCAGGTAAAAGGCATTTATACTGCGCCCATTACCACGGTAGTTGTAGCAATACAACATTTATAAAACATGTGTACAGGGGGTGCCAGATCCTCCCTCCTCAACTGATATATAGATAAAATGGTAGGTAGGTCAAATAGTTCACTCTCCTGGCCATAATTGTAGAAATCAGGATTAGATTGCCTTTATTCAAAGTAAAAAGTCACACACTTAGTTTGGGGTAGCACAGGAAATGTAGTGCTTTAATATTACACACTCCAGAAGAGCACAAGGATATATTATGAATATTGTGTTTACAAAATGAGAGTCACTTAAATAAATGAAGAATATAGCTCCCTGGTAAGAAGAAAAGCAAAGTGCCAGATATATGTTTTTTTTTAATGGATAGTCAAATGTAAAATGATTTCCAGTCCTACTCCAAGTGGGGAGAACTATAAACCATGCTAATTGCGAACGTAGCAGCTGCCAATGACTGTTCGCACGGAAAGTGTCCTCATAAATGGGGCTAAAATCCCACTGTAAGACGCAAAAGGCGGGTACCCCAATAGATTCCTCTGAGTAAATACGGCTGTCATGAGTGTCCCATTCGTGTGCAAAAAAAATAAAACTCCTCAGCTTAATTGGGAACTCCCAAAACGGGGACTGTACAAATAGCTTTTTTCAACTCATCAAACCCTTCCTCCAGCGTCTCAGTCCATTCTATTGTTACCTTGTCCATCTGTGCTTTCTTTAAAGCCTGCAAAGAGGTCTTGTGTATGTCACATACCCAGGCTCTAACATAGTTGCATAGCCCCAAAAACTGTTGCATCTGTTTCACTGTGTTTGGCTTTGTGGTTTTCATAATCTCCTCAGACCTTTCAGGTGTCACCTTCTTTCCTTCATGTGAAATCAAATGCCCTATGTATAGCACCTCTTCTTGGGAATATCGCAATTTCTCCTTGTCTACCTTGTATCCCTTGTCTGCTAGAATAGTCATCAACTGAATTGAATCTTGTCTGCACTCATCTTCCGTCATTCTGCAATTTTAAAATGTCATTGACTCACTGTATCACCACGCTCTTCAGATCAATATTGCCTAAATCCATCTCTTAGGACTCTGTGAAAGAACGATGGAGACTCACAGTACCCCTGGGGCAAACGAGTCAAGTCTTGTGAATCTTTGTGCAATGGGATCAAGAAAAATGTTTTTTTCGAGATTCCACGGGGATACTGCATAGAATCGTCACCGGGTTCGGAACGAAAGGAAATTCTGCCTCTACAATCTGGTTAATCTGTCTCATATCTTGTATAAATCTCCAAGAAGCTCCCTTCAATTGTTTGATAGGATACACTGCAGTATTACGGGATGATTCAGATGGCACCAGAATCCCTTGTTTCATCAGTGCTGAAATAGTCTGAAATATACCTTCATCAGCCTACCGAGACATGGGGACTACTGTCTGTCTTTATTTTCACCACTGCCGTCCCAATGTGTCTCTCCAACATTGTCTGCTCTATTGTCGATGAGCCGTCAATGTAAAGCACTTCTCCCCCCTCAAGTTGCTTTTCTCTTACTTTTGGAAGATCATCATTCTGCTCCATGTAGGTGTTGTAGTTGTGCATGTAGTCCCCTCCTACATTGGTTCTGCTACAAATGTCACCAGATTTACAGTCCTGCATCTTATTACCTATATGGCTGGATTTGAGAATATTACCTCGTTCCCTGAAGCCCTCTGCGTGGTCAAAGTACTCTTTGGTCATTTGAGTATTGCAAACATAGCACGTTCCATGAATAGGGTGGTACTGCACCTCATTGTACCCCAGTGTTTGTGAATCATTAATCAGGTCCTGGCACCTCTGGTCCAACCGCGGACCACGCTCACTTTAACACTCTATGCTGCTCCAACCTAAGGGGTTTTACTGCTGCAGGTCGGTGGAGGCTCAACCCAGGAAAAGTACTGCCACTGAAAACATACTACGACCACCAGTGACCTCCCTCTCCTTCACACTCCACGTGGGACTTTCATTCACTACTCATCTTGGCATTCTTGCAGAGCTGGGACCTCTTCTGCTTTAGTGATAGTGTGGAACCGAGTAGGAGTTTTATTAACTGCTCGTCCTGGCACTTCTGCAGAGCTGGGATCACTGCTGGCTTGGTAGTAGCGTGGGGAAGAGTATGAGGTTTATTCACTGCTCATCCCTGCACTCCTGGAGGGCTGGGATCACTGCTGGCTTGGTAGTAGTGTGGGGAAGAGTAGGGGGTGTATTCACTACTCATCCCTGCACTCCTGGAGAGCTGGGATCACTGCTGGCTTGGTAGTAGTGTGGGGAAGAGTAGGAGGTGTATTCACTACTTATCCCTGCACTCCTGGAGAGCTGGGATCCCTGCTGGCTTGGTAGTAGTGTGGGGCAGAGTGAGACTTTTATTCACTAGTCACCCCTGCACCCGTGGAGAGCTGGGATCACTGCTGGCTTGGTAGTGGTGTGGGGAAGAGTAGGAGGTTTATTCACTAGTCACCCCTGCACCCGTGGAGAGCTGGGATCACTGCTGGCTTGGTAGTAGTGTGGGGAAGAGTAGGAGGTTTATTCACCACTCATCTCTGCACTCCTCCGGAGCTGGAGTCACTGCTGCTTTAGTAGTAGTGATGGGCTGTGTAGGAGGTTTATTCACTACTCATCCCTACACTCCTGCAGAGGAGTAATTATTTAGTCAGAGTGCCTTTAGTATCAGTTTCTCTGGTCGAATGCATGGGAATATGTGTCATTAAAAGATGACGTTTCGCTAGAATTTCAGCAGAATGCTATATATGGTTAGCTATGGTTACGAGTTGATATGTTTCTCTGCGGCACTGAGTCATTTCGATTAAGCGTTATTATAAATCCTACACGTTCATGCAAGCTTTTCCCCGGGGCAAATGCGCCTTCAGGTCCGCGGACCCAGTCCTGCGGACATGCAAGTGCTGCCCCCCCCTCTTTCCTCTGATGTTTGAGGAAGGGGACTGTGTGACAGCACAATAAAGCTCTTCTCGCGAGATCCCGACTTGTTTTCTTAGCATATAGAAAACCACCCTTCCCCTCTCCCACGTCACCCACCCCACCCCCCTTCAGGTGCGGGGTGCCCTGGCCTGTGAAAGCTCTTCTTCTCCCCGGCTCCCCCCCTTTTCCGGGGGTCTTATCGTTTGCTATTCATGGTGATGGGTTTCCATGCTATTATTGTTGAGCTCATTTGTGCCATTGCCGAAGGGGGCGACCAGATGCCAACAGGTGTTTCGTGAAATGAGTCAGTAAAGGGGGCGTGTCATCTAAGCTAAGGGGTCTTCCAGGCAGGGTATGCGTTGTTTTCTCTGCATTTTAAACACTCCCTGCACCTCTCGCCTTCTGCCCTCCCTGTTCCGACCCTGAGGGGTGTGAAAGCCCCTCTTCTCCCCAGAGCCCGTCTTTCCGGGGGTCTGATCGTTTGCTATTCATGGTGATGAGTTTGGGGGCAGGGTGTGATCTGTGACAGTCTCCAGTAACACACCCTCCTAGATACAGCCGCAATGCACTCCCCCAAATACAGCTGTAATGCACTCTCCCCCAGATACAGCTGCAATGCAACCCCCAGATACAGCTGCAATGCAACCCCTAGATACAGATGCAATGCACCCCCTAGATACAGCTGCAATGCACCCTCCTAGATACAGCTGCAATGCACCCCCTATATACAGCCGCAATGCACTCCCCCAGATACAGTTGTAATGCACCCCCTAGATACAGCTGCAATGCAACCCCTAGATACAGCAGCAATGCACCCCCTAGATACAGCTGCAATGCACCCTCCTAGATACAGCTGCAATGCACCCCCCTATATACAGCCACAATGCACCCCCCTATGTAAGCCGCAATGCACTCCCCCAGATACAGCTGCAATGCACCCCGTAGGTACAGCTTCAATGCAACCCCTAGATACTGCTGCAATGCACCCCGTAGATACAGCTGCAATGCAACCCCTAGATACAGCTGCAATGCACCCCGTAGATACAGCTGCAATGCACCCCATAGATACAGCTGCAATGCACCCTCCTAGATACAGCTGCAATGCACCCCGTAGATACAGCTGCAATGCACCCCTAGATACAGCTGCAATGCACCCCGTAGATATAGCTGCAATGCAACCCCTAGATACAGCTGCAATGCACCCCCTAGATGCAGCTGCAATGCACTCTTCTAGATACAGCTGCAATGAACCCTCCTAGATACCGCTGCAATGCAGCCTCCTAGATGCAGCTGCAATGCACCCCTAGATACAGCTGCAATGCACCCCCTAGATAAAGCTGCAATGCACCCCCTAGATACAGCTGCAATGCACCCCGTAGATACAGCTGCAATGCACTCTTCTAGATACCGCTGCAATGCACCCCCTAGATAGAACTGCAATGCACCCTCCTAGATGCAGCTTTTGCTTTAAAGGTGATGTGTTCTTGGTGCCTAGTATTCTACACTCGGGACATGTGCAGCGTCATGTGTGCGTCTGGAATATCTGTATGGAAAATGATTTCCAGGAGTGATGCGCGCCTGCAAACACTCCCGGTCCCATTGCAGGGGTGCAAGGCTGCTGCAGTGTACCCAGGAGGACGTGTGCCCAGGACATGGGTATATCTGGGCCGGGCAATAGGTGCTTGGGAACATGTTACATGTAGCGAATATCTGAAGAAAGTCACGATGTCACGATATCGGTACCCAGCTGATATATCATGATGCGATGTTTGTGTTTTAAAAGGTTATGGAAAGTCTGTATCTTGAAAAGCAATAATACATAAATACATAATAAATGGCCGTGTGGTGTCTTCTAGGGAGAGCTGTGTCAAATCGAGGCCATTGGCTGTTCAGGGAGGGACACCCCCTTGCTTATCAGTGTCTGGGATCGGAAACGTGTGATATTCGTTTTACTCCGTTTTTTAACGCCATAAACAAGACGCGCAATTCGCCCAATGATATTTTGAAGTGGCTCTGTCTGGATTTTGGAGATGGCATTTTCGGAATTATAAACCATTTTGAGGAATTACCCGCGTAGAGCGCGAGGGCTGCCCGCGGACCCGGGTTCCGTGAATTGTTTGGGGGAAGGCACTGTGTGGTCTTTAAAGGTAGAAACAAAATAGGGGTCCCAAAAGCAAAGGGGTCTTCTTGGCGGTACAGGGTGAGCTTTTCTTTGCATGTAATCCCCTCCCCCCTGTCGCTGTTCAGCCCTCGGGGGGGGGGGGGGGGGGGGGTGAAAGCCCCTCTTCTCCCCGGCACCCCGCTTTCCGGGGGTCTGATCGTTTGCTAGACATGGCGATGGGTGATGGATTTCAGGGCGGGGGTGTGATCTGTGTCAGTCACCAGTGACACACCTGCGAGGGGAATCAAGAACAGCCCCTCTTTACCCTAACGGCGCAGAGAGTGGCATGGAGGGGGGGTAGGGGTGGGGGGAAATGTGTGTAATGAGGGGGACTTCATGCGGACACTTCATCAGGGAATCAAGAGCTTAAGCTCTTTCACTTTCCGCCAGACTTGCCCTGGGTGGCGTCGTCCACGTGCACCAGCCAGACACCACCACCGTGTGCACACTATACACAAGGGTGAAAAGAAAAGAAGGGTACCTGAGGCAATGGTTTGCTTTAGTATAAACGGGCCACCGCGTAAGGAGCATACTGGTGAAACAAAGGGCCTACAGCAGTGTTCACACGGGGTAGAAACACGGCAAAACACAGGTGCCCGCATGCACACACGGGCCCGCAGCGCCAACAGAGGGTAAGCACAGGGTCCAAGCAGAGCGCTCACAGCCATGGCACTAGAGCGGCAGAAGCAGGAGGGTCCGCCTGGCAAAAGCACACGAAACAGGGCAAACACTGGGGCTGGGCTTCGATGGTACAAATCAGGCAAGTGCGCCCACCCCTGGAAACCGGGCATCAGGGCCCTGGGGCGAATTACAGAGTATTTTCTGACACAGGGCCCGGCGGTGCAATTCCACTGGGAGCAACGTGGCAAGGTGGCATAGTGTCTATGAGTCCGGGCAGAGCTTGGGGCTCCATTCCTATATTATTTCAGTAGCTTGACGCGGCGCTATCGCCAGCGATCGCCGACTTCTGGGCGCTTTTCTGTAAAGTAAACCCGTACTCCCAATACACCGGATGCGCCCATGTCTGGCCATATGTACCCCCTATTTTCTTGGTCTTCGAGTTGTTTCATTTGGAATATTGCTCATTTCTGCATCGCTTCTCTTTGAAGATGCCCCCCCCCCCCCCCAGGAGGGAGATGCCCGCACACCGATGATGGAGGGTAAACGCACGGTGCCCTTTCCCATCTCCTGGCGAGCCGCCCCCTCCCCAATCCCCGCCCTCACCTGTGCTGCCCACCCAGAGCCCTGCCATAGGCATCCTGGGCTGTGATTGGCTGAGCGCAAAGGTGCCCAACCAGGGCGCCTCTTTGGAGAGGGGGCGGCGGGCTCCTTGTCTTCTGGACCCAGGTACAAATGAAACCCTATTCTGGCTCCCACAGGTGAGAGAGACCCCGCTCAGAGAGGACACCCAAGCCTGCGCACCCCCAGACAGACATCCGAGGGCCACCGACCACCCAAGGAAAGCCCGACCCGGGGACCCAGGGCCACAGGGCCAGGAGTGTCCGAAGCCGGAACCCGAGGTAGCAGCACCGGCCTTGAGGTAAGGAGAGGCCGCCCGCTAAATATAACGTAATGGCAGATCCTAAATGCATCATAATATGAACTCTTCACGCCCCCCAAACCCCGCCAAAAGTGAGAAGCTTTTTTTTTTTTAAAGTTGGTTTTGTTAAGTTTGTTTGATAAGTGCGCTGTTACTCGCCCTCGTGCCCCTGCGACAGCCCGTTTCCAAGGCGCCTCGCGCGCAAGGAGCTCAACACCCGGAGTTACGAGGTTGGGAATACATGTGTCAGGCTATCGCGCGCAATTTACACGCGTATAAGTGCAGTGACTCCTATGTGGCTTTATAGCGCCTAGATGCGGTGTTCATGGAACTGCGGCTAGCCTTTGCCAGTGGCCAGGACCAGGCTCGGTCGCCGGGCTTCTGTGCTCTAGTAGCGGGCTCACTAGTCGTCCTGGCAGTGCCCAGGCACCACCAGGCCGCTCGTGGAATTGGCTGAGTCCTCCGGCGCCTTCACTGGTCGCTGCGCGTCTGCTAACACCCTGTATCCAAAGGAGCGCCTTCACCCCTAGCATGCCCGACACACACCTAAACACACAGAAAACGCAACCTAGCGCCAACGTGCCTCACATCTCAATCTCACCGCTACAAAACGTTCTGTTATGGGGCCCGGCCACCCCCGTGAAATACAGAAAGCTAAGTCTGACCGTCGTTCCTTGTCTTTAAACTACCTCGCCTCCCCCCCAAACCCGTCACTCCCAGGAAATACAAGTGATCGCTTGCACCCGACCCCTCCCAACCACACGAAAGAGCCTTTCCAGGGCGCGTCAAACCTGCGCTGAGCGCAGAACCAGGTGGGGGTGAGAACGAGCGTTACGATAGCCATCCTGCAACGATAAGCCCCCCGCGACCCCAACATAAGGGCAGCGACAAATGCATTCCGAGGACCCTTGACACAATGCAGTATCGCGATAACTCCCCGGCTTTCCCAGTCCCCTGCGAACACATCCTTACAATATTAACACGCACCCCTTGCAAGCGTCTTCTCTGCTCAGTGACGCCAGAATTACAACACCGACCTTCATCACCTTGCAAGCGTCCCCAGTGTCACACTGCAAGCCTCCCTACCATGTGACAATGTCATTAGGCAGTGACCTGTGTCACAATACAAGCTTCCCCAGTGTTACACTGCAAGCTCAATGTCACATTCCAAGCTTCCCTAGTACCCAGTGTCACACTGCAAGTTTCTCCAGTGTCGCACTGCAAGCTTCCACACTGACACATTGCAAGCTTCCTGTGCTCTGTCACAATATCATTAAGGCATTTACGTGTGTCACATTGCAAGCTTCCCCAGTGCCCAGTGACAACAGCATTAAGAAAGTGGCGTGCATAGTGGTGGAAATGGAGAAAAAAATGGTGGGGGATCCCACAACGGCTGGGGTTGGGGCAGAGTTTGGAGGGGGCAGTGCCGAGAAGGCAGTGTTTAGCTGGGCGGGACTGGCAGTTGACCTCCGATCAAAGGAAATGTCCAAAATAATAGTTTTATAAACGGCGCTATTTCTTTCATGCTGCTTCTTTTCCAAACTATATATCAATTCCACTTTAAACCACTTCAATGGCACTCGTGTTGAGCTACTTCACGATGCGGAAAATAGTTGTGACCAGTGTTGCTGAGTAAATATTCTTAAAGATGCCCAATTTGCATCCCATTTTATTTAACAAGAAAAAAAACCCATGGGGTGGGTACTATTCAAACAGTGTGATTTCTGGTGGTCGCCATAAGCAACGTTTTCTTATACTTGAACCCCACCCTCCTGCAGCTCCCCACATAAAGCAGTTGGGTGGCTGCATCGTGTGTGATAGTTTCAATGTTAATAGGGGTATTTACTCATGCAATGTTGGTCAGATAACTGTATATTTATTTATGGAATATTTGATGGATGTGGGTATCCATCAAATATTACATACATAAATAAATAATCTGAGTCCATGTATCTGACAAACATTGCATAAATACTGTGTCGTGGCTTGAACGGGGTCACCAGAGGAAGTTACAGTTTGCCTGCAGGCGCTTTCTTTTTTTCTTCTTTTTTTGCCCCCAGTGCTGTCTCTGGCCGGATCTCAAGATCTGGCTACACATCTGGTGCCGGATCTCGCATCTGGTGGGAGCCGGCTCAAACCCGAACGCTGGACGTTCATGACATTGCAAGTGTCCCTCATACCCAATGACCACTGCGTAAAGACAGTGGCGTGCATTTCCACGCAAGATTCCCGTGCACACTGACAACAGCATTAAGACATTGACATGTGCCACACAGCAAGCTGCCCCTGGGACAAGTGCATTAAGGCACTGATCTGTATCCCCTGGCAAGCTTCTCATCCCTGTGTAATGTGATAATAGCATTAACAGGCTGACGTGTATCTCATATATATATATATATATACATATATATATATATATATATATATATATATATATATATATATATATATATATATATATATATTGAACTATCAGGAGTCACTTTCTCACTCTCTGTAGAGAGTATGCTTTTAATCAAGGACCTCACTCTGCTTAACTTTGTGAAGACGCTTTTCCTCTGACACAAACCCAGATATTCAGTTGTGATTTGGAACCCCTCTGCTTTAAGTTACTGTTTGGGGATTGGGGAGCAATTGTGAATTTCATTTTTATGCACACCTCCCATTAGGGAGTTTTGGGTCTGGCAAAAGAAATAGGTGTACCAAATACTTTAACAGACTGTATTTCTATCCATACTGGAAGCAATGTTGATTTCGAACAGAATCATCCCGTGTCAGTTGGCTATGGGGGAATTTAATTTAATTACTTGGAAGACAAATGCTAGGAATTTGGTTTGGTTGGACAAGTTACTTACATAGAATTGCTCTGGGTTATGTGCTGAGGGAAAATAAAAACACCTCATTTCATAGGGAAAGGACAGGGATATTCTCAAATGGCCACTCCAGGTTCAGTCATGGATGCCTCCACCATCAATCCCCTTTGATTGGCCTCTCCTTGTATGGATCCCAGTTTCTGTCTTTCCCTGGTTTCCTCCAATTCCCGGCACCCAGGCACGGTTTGTTTCACAGAAATTTTTCAGTAGTGCCACTTAGATGGTACCAGGCAGTGCTTCCCTTTTCCCACTGAGCATCTCCATATACCATCTTTAACCACCCCCACCTTATCTATATTATCAGGTGCCAGCTTATTGGCTCTTTATCTGGATTGGACATCTACTTGAAGTAGGTGGGACTCTCCCCTCTTTACTCATATAACATCCCACCCCCCACTTCTGATGTCTGTGAAATGCCATCAGCTCAGGGAGAGGGTCTTGCATTTGATGTAATTCAAGGCTTTTAGAAAGTTCAACTCATTAAGAGCTCCTGTGTCAATTATGACCATCAGACAGATCATGCCACTTTGCAGTTATGGCCATCAATGGCAAGCTATTAAAGCTTGCCCTCATAAGCAGCCATCTGTCATGAGCTTTATTACGTCATGTCAAGTATACTTGCAACCTATCTGGGTTAGAAGTAACCACACAACTACAATTTGAATGAATTCAGAAATTTCTTGATTCACGTGCATTCTTACACTGAGAGATTGAAAGTGCTTTCTATTGCTTTTGCAGTTTTTGCTCCTTTATAATTGGTGGGGACATAAGCGCTTTTGCATTGATTTTCAATAGACTGTTTTTTATGTTTTAAAACCATTGGATTTTAAAGGCATCATTCTAACAGTTCATGAATAAAGGCCTGTATGAGTATTGCCCTGGGGCTGGTCGTAATCTGTATCATAAATCCTCATTGGTATTATCTACTATGAATCCTCATATGTGTCCTCTTCTGTGAAACCTTGACATGTGTTTCCCTAATTTCCCTAAATATGTAACAACTTCCTGGTGCCTCTTAGCAATTCCCTGTATGAAGATTTTAAAGCTATTTCCCAATGTGAAAAAAAATAACCATCTGATACATTGTGAATGCCTATTGATATCTCGGGTGCTCTCGTTGTCCACTATAGTGCCTAAAATAATTACTGTCAAAGTATTCATGAATATACATTTTTTAATCATTTAAAATTGGAACACCGAAAGCTGGGAACGAGAGCTCCATATTTGATTCAATTTCACCATCGCTCAGATAGAAATGCAATCATGCGATTTAGATTTGGACCCTGATTCATGGGTTATTTGCCCCGAAAAAAATGGGATTTGTGCGCCATTCTGCCCGCAAATCCCCATTTGTTAAAAGGGATTTGTGGGCAGAATGGCGCTCAACTCCCGTTTTTTTTCTGCACAAATAATCCATGAATCAGGGCCTGTATCTCATCATGAGGGACATTATTTATACCCAGGAAAAGCAAGACAATTCACGAGCAATGTGTTGGTATTGGTCAATAGAAAAAGGGAATTTGAAGCATCTTGCCCATGATTGTCTAAATATCATGATTTTTCATATCCTGTATTTAACTTCTTTTGTAAATGACCCTTATTTTATCGTGATAGATAATTTATGGGAAAGGATATCTAATAGGACTTCATCATCATTAATGTATAGTGATTTTTGAACATACTCAATTTGATAAGCCTATAAATAAAGGCCTAGAATTTTGTAGATTTATGGGATCTTATCAAACAATCATGGATGTGATCAATCCCTCTACAAAAATTAAAAATTATCTGGGATACATTGTGTGTTTTAAAGTTTATTTCGTAAACTAAGCAGATTGAATTGGGAGTTCAATTTTATATGTTGATAATGTTCTATTTTTTGTATGAATTGCTTATACTTCTTTTGGCTTTGTGTAAGGATTGTTTAAACCATTAACATAATTAAAAAGATATACATCTGGTACAAACCATTTTAATAATTGTCATTGATACACCAAATTTGTCAGATGTTGATATTTTCACTTAAATGTATTTACTTGCAAATTGACAACCTGAAATGTGAGTCTTCTTTGCAAGGTCAACTTCAATAGCCTCATGTTTCCACTTGTATCCTAACATGTGTATATAAGAATGACCATTATCCTCTAATTGTAGAATGTACTTTTCCTTATATCATACTTTCTCCTAGATTTTCGCTCCTTTAGAATGTGTAAGTTTCCAAAATCATCATCAAATGTGTTTATTTCAGAATTCGATTTTCCATAAAACAGCACATAATTCAAATACACCATTTATACAACATTCACCAAAATTGTTAAATACATACTGCACCAATAAAATTCTACCTTAACTTAACCCCTCTCTTAAATACACCAGGAAAGCCTAACTTGCACATTTTGAATTAGCTGTAAACAAGTAAAAAAGAGTAGGTCAAAACAGATTACAATTCATTTGTTTTCAAAAGACAAAAATGGTTCTTCTTATGTGAAAATATGCCAGGAAAATGAATCCAAAGTGTAACAGATCGTCTTTGGCTTGGTTGTATAATTGACAACACGTTTCAACTATGACACTCGAAAAGGTCTTGTCACTTTGCAGTTATGGCAATCAATGGCAAGCCATTAAAGCTTGCCCTCATAAGCAGCCATCTGTCATGAGCTTTATTACTCCATGTCAAGTATACTTGCATCATATCTGGGTTAGAAGTAACCACACAACTACAATTTGAATGAATTCAGAAATCTTTTGATTCACGTGTATTCTTACACTGAGAAATTAAAAGTGCTTTCTATTGCTCCTTTAGACTTGGTGGGGACACAAGCGCTTGTGCACTTGTCGGGGGGAAATTCTGCCGGGGTCGGCCGGGCCGTCTGCAGACCTCCGGGCAGGGAGGCCCCAACTCCTCCCGTATATCCCAAAAGAGATAGAGTATGAGACACACACAAGAAGCAAGGTTACTCTGCTGTTTATTAAACACAAACGGCAGGGATGGGTCAAGGATCATACGCGTCTGACCTGACACACACACAATCGTGGGGCTCGCAGGCCCTTTTTACTGTAATATGACGCGCTACCTGCGTCACTTTAGAAATTTAACAAAAAACCTATCGCCACTCTTAATTGGTTGCTCGAGTGGTAGGGTTAGTATAGCATACGTATAGAGAATAATATGAGTGGACGAGGGTTAGTCAGGTAATATATCTGGGTTGTCCCTACAATTAGATACATGAGAATTGTTACATGAAGACTCCTAATGATTGGTTGATGTTAATGGCGTCAGTGATAAGAACCCCATGTTCTGATTGGTGCGCCCGTGAGCTTCCCAGCCTGGGACCATCGCTGTTCCCAGCTCTCGGTGTACCTGCAATGTGCAACAATGTTTCACTATGGGTGCATGCAGACAATGTGAAGACTTATTCATGAGCTGGACGGCCGACTACTCCCACTGTCGCAGATGTCCATTGATCCTTTCAAGTGTATCTGCCTGTGTCTTGTAATGAGGGATCCAGACGCCTCCTTCCTCCTGGGCTTGGCATCTCGACAGGTTCGGCTTGGTCACGTGAGGTGGGACCGTGTTTGAGGCAGAATTCTGCACAATTAATATTGTTTTTTCCACTGTGTGCCTGGTTTAATTGCAGGTGCGACTTTGATGTTGGTGCACGGCGTGCGAGGTTGCAACATCGTGCCCTTGATGGTCTGCTTTTGGAATGTGGGTTTGCAACATTACGACCTTGGCTGTCTGCTTTCGCCAGGCTCATTCTGCAGGATCAGCAACCTGACTCTTGCTCTGTTAACGTCCACGGGAGCTCTTGCTTGCGGCCTACTTAGGCCTGGTGTATAGGTGGAACCGTTTGGTGCACAGGCGCTTTAGGTTATAGTCTCATATTGTCTTATGACCAGTATCGTGTCTTCGTTATAATTCTCATTATGGCACCTAGGTTTAGAAGAAGCGTAAGCAAGCTCTTTAGATAAGTTCATGGTGCGTCTTGCGTTTCTGCATTTTGAGAGCCTAAGTGAAAAATAATAAAGATGCACGTCTGTGAGTATGTCTGTTGACTACGTCATAGCACTGAGTATATTCTTCGTGTAGATTGGTGCGGGAGTGTCCAGTGTGTATGTTGGCACAGGTGTGCTATCCGTTGGCTAGGTCGTCATGGCATCTCTAACGACGTATAGTTTTTAGTCTAGTTGATCCATGCCGCAGGCATCGGCATGGGCAGGGCGGGCTGCTGGGCAGGCAGATGGACACATCCTTATGTTCCTGTACCAGGGTATCTGGGCATCTGGTAGATGGGCAAACTCTTCTCGTGGCGGGTGCTTGGGCCGTGAACCTTTAGGCCAGGCGCAAGAGGGGGAAGATGGGAGCCTGTTTTTCCATTTTCCCACTTCAGTCCCCCCTCTGGTCGACTTGTCGACCACAAACATATCCTTTTCGTTATCTCCTCTTACTCTCCATATTTTAGTTATTCCTCCTAAATGTCCATAATGGTTAACATGATCTTCAAATGACCAATACATATATTCACAGGTTCCTCCAGGAGTACAGTATACCCATTTCCCTATGTAACTCCTGGGGTTTCTTGGGTTCTCGACCTTCACCGATGGTGGGTCCAGGTGGTTGGTGATGATCTGGTTGCGCAATTTCTCTCTCTCTTGTATTATTATGCCTGTGTTTTGGCCGTCATCTGCTGGCATCAGTGGGTGCATACCGACCATTTCAAGCAACTCGTCAGTGGTGCGTGCCTTCCGGGCTTTCCAAAATCTTATTATGATCAGTGTAGCTCCAGCCAAAATAATACAACCAACTATAATTTTCAGTCCATCTGACAGCCAAGATGGCATCCATGACCATAATAGCGAAAACCAGCTCTCATCCTTTTTCACACCTTTACTTTCATCCACCATTTTGGAGTGCAACTGGGCCAATTGTGAAATTGCTTCTGTCAGTGTACCGTTGTCAGCATCGTTGGCAGGAATGAATGTGCAGCATGATTGTCCTATCTTTGCGCAAACTCCTCCTTCCATGGCAGTGAGGAGGTCCAATACATATCTGTTCTGCAGTGCTACCATCCTTATTGCTCGCAGCTCCTCTTTTATCGCGTTGAATCCGTTTACTGTAGAATTGATGGTCATCATAAGTTCCCATCTAGTTATCTGGAGCCATTTTGCATTTGCGTAAGCCTGTAGTCCCGGATGTATTATTGAGGAGAAGAACATTGCTGCTCTGCTGAATAGTCTGTGTTCTGGCGGGATTGAAGTGAGTGCCGTTTCTGACCTTCCCCATAGGTAATTTCCTGTCAGAGGTTCTCCTTGTCTTTTCCGTCTATTTAGGACAGTATCATTGCCGCTGGTCCTGTTCCCTGGCTCCTCCTGAGGTGGTGCAGATCTCTTATTTCTCTTGTCCCCTTCATCCATCTTGGGAAAGTTCGCCACATTCACATGCTTCTGGGGTACCACTAGTGATGGTACATTGACGTGCACCATCGTGCATACACCATTCCACAGAGGGGGCAGTGTGTGATATGCCTTTTCTCCACAGGCCCAGTAATGGTCCATTATCACTGCTGTTCCTGCTCTCCCCTCAGGTAACCCCATCACGCTTCCACAATTGGTGTTGTATCCTATGTCCACCTCTCCTTTATGTTGGTAGCATACTTTAGGCGCAGTCAGCGGCAGTATTGTTATCGGGTCTTCATCCGTTTCTATCCATGTGAGCATAGGCACGTATTTGATCCAAGTCGTCCAACATCTGTGGTTGTGTGCATGGGGGCGTGGCCTGGAGTCGATGGCGAGCAGAGGCTGATTCGCCGAGCTCCGGCCGAGACGCCGTTTTCGAATCATTTATCTCCGGCTTCAGCGGGTTAGCAGCCCTCTGAATAGAACGCAGCGGTGTGTGAGGTGATCCCGCATAAATCCTCCTTGAGGGGTCGGACTCTCCGGCCCCCCAGACGCCGGCGCTGATCACCGAACGCACTCCCTCCCCCCACCGCGCCTGGATTCAAGATGGCGGCTCACGGAGCCTAGCGAAGCCTCCGCATAGCACCCCCGCCAGCACATCCAGGCGGGGAACACCGCGGAGGAGCATCACAGCGGAGCGGCCCTCATCCCAACACCTGACCGCGGCTGGCACCCGATCCTCGCCCTACTCCCCTATCACCACTTCGGAAGGCCCCGGTTGACACTACGTGCCGGAGTTGCCCTATTTCCGGAGCTCCACCGAGGCACAAACTGCATTTTGGAGACGGCGGTGGGGAGCTCACCTGCCTTCAACTTTCTCCCCTCTACCGGAGACCCAGCCGAAAACGAACACGCCGCGTACTCCGGGGTCAGGAGCACGCGGCGACACCATCGGCCTCCCCCTACTGGGCCTACAATCTTCTGCAGGGAGGCCGCTGCCGGGTGGCCGGACCGGAGGAGCTGCTGGGGCACTGGGCCGCTGTGGCCCGTTGCTTCGCCCAGTGTCCCGGAATCAGGAATGACCCGGAGGGCCGCGACGAAGCGCCAAGCCACGGAGCAATCGTGAGCACAGCCCCGGCTGCACTCCCCAACCACAGCCTGCATCGTCCATGCAGCTGGGCCGCCCAACTGGACTCCTCCACCAGGGGGGGACAACTCCGGCCTTCCCCCTCCTGGGCCTACATCCAACTGCAGGGAGGCCGCCGCTCGGTGGCTGAGCCGGAGGAGCTGCTGGGGCACTGGGCCACTGTGGCCCGTTACTTTGACCAGGCCTGGAAATCGGAAACGACCCGGAAAGCCGTGACGGTGCGCCGAGCCAAGGAGCAACTGTGAGTACGGCCCCAACTACCCTCCCCAACCACAGCCTGCATTGTCCCCGTGGTCGGGCGGCCCAGCAGGACTCCCTCACCAAGAGGGGACAACTTCTACCCTAAGCGCCCCAACACTATCACCCCTAAGCCCAGGGACAGCGACGCAGGTGCTAGGATAGCGGATAGAGCACCTGGAAGTACGGAGGAGCGCCCCACCTCATGCGCCCTGGACAGCCTCCAACTACTGAAATAACAACTTCCCAGGGCACAACCCACCCTAGAACACCGCTCCGGGCTACATAAGAGAGCGGCCCCGAACTTCACCCCTCCAGACTCAAGACTTCGGGGCAACCACTATTACGTCCCCAACATGGCCGCCAAAAATAAAACCAGGGCCGCCACCATGGACTCCTTTGTCTCAGCCAGGGCAAAGACTCCCACCCAAGCCAGGGCCAGCTCCACCGAAACCATTCGCTCACAAGAGACGGACCCCAAAGATAACCACTCCCAGATAATGGATGCTATTGCCTCATTAAAGACCCACATCGACTCCAAGATAGACGAGTTTAAAATAGACATACAACTCATTCGCCAAGATGCCCGCAACTTAACGGAAAGGGTGACGGCCATGGAGAAAACCACAGAGGCGGGGTCCGCGGCCGCGGCGACCCTACAATCTGAAGTTTCGGACCTGAAAAGGAAGGTCACATTCCTAGAAGAAAGGGCGGAGGAGGCCGAGGGCCGGGCCAGACGAGGGAACATCAGAATCCTAGGTATCCCGGAGGGGAATGAAGGCCTAAATACCACGTCCTATGTTGAAACCCTGCTGCTACAGGAAATTGGGGCCGGCAAATTGACTCAGGGATTTTCGGTGGAGAGGGCCCACAGGTCCCTACAGAAACGACCCCCCCCTGGATCACACCCACGGCCAATTATAGCCAAGATACTAAATTTCCAGGACAGGGAAACCATATTAAGATATTCCAGGGAAACTGGCCCTATCACACGGGGCGAAGCTAAGATTTCCATATACCCGGACTACACCCAGAAAGTACAAAGGGAGAGGAACTCGTTTGTTCCGGTCAAAGCGAGGCTTCGCCAACTGAACCTTAAATATAGATTGCTGTACCCGTCCCGCCTGAAAGTTATCCACAAAGGGCGAGCAATCTTTCTCGAAAATCCAGAAGCGGCCAACATGTGGCTAGAAGACAATAACCTTGCCGACGGTGCAGATAACCCAGGTGGGGAAGACTGAACCTTGGGGGAGCAGGGCCGGACCCCAGGGACCCTCCACACCACCCACACATGAAGCATAAACAGCCGGACCCAAGCAGGTAACTCAATTAACAGTATATCATATGGAAACGACCCTCGTTTGGCCTCGCCGCCTCGCAGCAACCCCGCCCCCAGCGAAAGAACCAACCGGGCGAGTTTCTGCCCGACCCAACTCGCGCCCGACTCCCGGATGGGTACAGACGGCGCGAGAGCGCCTGAGCACCGCGACATAGTTGTAGTCGCTGGGCGCACCAGTTTGAGTTATGTTATCAGTTCAGTTAGTACCATAGTCTTCGCTCCACTGATGCTTGAAAATACCGTGATGGCCACAAGATACGCTTCAAGAATTGATGAACCAGAGGCCTATCACTTACAACTTATCAATCACGCTCTGATGCCACACTGGGCCGCCGCGGCTGCCCCCCACGCCAAACTCAGAACACCACACCAATGGCATCACAACTCAATGTTATGACGTGGAACGTAAGGGGAATGGGCTCGTACCTCAGGAGGAACCGCATACAGTCCTACCTCAGGAGGAAGAAAGTCTCGATAGCGATGTTACAGGAGACACATCTCACCGAGGACGCTCTGTCTAAACTGGCAGACCGATGGGAAGGAACTGTGAGAGGATCCCCATATTCCAAATACGCAAGGGGTGTGTTAATATGGATAAACCCTAATGTGCCCTTCCAATTACATGGATGCGAATCTGACAAGGACGGCAGATATGTAATAATGTGGGGAACTATAGAGCAGACCCCGATCTGCTTAGCTAACACATATTTCCCGCAACATGGAATCCCGTCGTACCTCAACACACTGAGCTCCAAGCTGGCACACCACCGAGGCCAAACCTTCCTGTGGGGAGGAGACTTTAACTGTGTTATGGACACAACTATGGACAGATCGCTTCCTCCCCCCCAATCTAGCAACCCTGCAACCCGTGCCTTGGCGGAAACACTAGACCAACTCAACCTAGTGGACATCTGGAGGATACAACACCCAGCCGATAGGAGTTATTCCCATTACTCAGCCCCACACAACGTCCACACAAGGATAGATTACTTGTTTATTGATCGTGACGAAGCCCCGCTGGCGATAACCACAGAGTATCTGGGGAGATCTATTTCTGATCACTCCCCGTTAATCATGCAATGGAGGCAGAGAGGACCCAGACCCCCGATTCCCACGTGGAGAATGCCTTCCGCGACACTAGAGGACCCACAGTTCAGAGAGGACCTTGCCGAGAGACTAGAGGAGTACGTCGATATCAATAAAGGATCCGTCTCCACTTGGAGCACACTGTGGGAAGCCATGAAGGTGGTCACCAGAGGAGAAATCATATCTAGAGCTGGTGGCACCCGCAGACAACTAAAGACATCACTTGAGGCCCAAGAATCAGAGATCACCCGTCTGGAGTCCACTCTTGACACCTCCCCAGGAGTCGAAACGGAACTGAAAGCGGCCCGAGAAAAATGCCAGCTCTCCTGGGACAGGCTGGAAAAATTTGACTTTGCTACATACACCGCTCGATCCCACAGGGAATCAGACAAACCAGGTAAGCTGTTGGCCTGGTTATGCAGAAGAGAGCACCCTAAACACTTACCAACAGAAATAATAGATGCAGATGGTGCATCCCACAGGACACAGATGGGGATCAACAAAGCATTTGCCGAGTTCTACTCAAAACTATATGCTCATGAAGCCCGGATCCCCACCACTGAAATAATAGACACCCTGGATGAGATCGACGTGCCCCAAATATCCAGCGAACAGAGAACTGAACTAGACATGGACATTACTCCCGACGATGTAAGATGGGCCATCAAGTCGCTCGCCACCTCCAAGACCCCAGGTAGCGACGGACTCACGCCGGAATTCTATAAAGCATACGAACCCATCCTCACCCCCATCCTACACGAAGTCTATCAGGAAGCTTACACAAACGGGATCCTCCCCAACACCATGAGAGAAACTATAATCATCCCCATGCTCAAGCCCCACAAACCACCTACTGACTGCGACTCATACCGACCCCTGGCCATGCTCAATTATGATAGCAAGATCCTCACCTCAATACTGGCCAGCAGACTTGCTAAAGTGCTAGGGTCCATAATCCATGAGGATCAGAACGGATTTGTCCCAGGTCGCAACACCACAGCCAATTTGAGGAGGCTTCAACACATCATGGCCGAAACTCATGACTCAGAGGAAGATCTAGCGATACTGTCACTTGACGCCATTAAGGCCTTTGACTCCATCTACTGGGAGTGGCTGGTGGAGGCCCTGCGGGCTTTTGGCTTCGGAAATGGTTTCATCAGATGGGTCCAGGTTCTCTACAACTCCCCAGTGGCCAGGGTCAAGACAGGCGGAACAATTTCAGAACCTTGGAAAATACAGAGGGGCACGAGACAAGGATGCCCACTCTCGCCCATGCTGTACATACTGGGACTGGAACCGATTGCTTTATACTTTCGTCAGCAACTCTTTGACGCCGGCATCAAGGTGGGCAACGTTCATAACATAATATCATTGTACGCTGATGATGTTCTCCTGTACCTAACAGACCCAGAGCTCAATGCACCGACGGCACTGGAGGTACTCGACAACTACGCGAGATACTCCGGAATCCAATTTAGTAGACACAAATCCTCAGCATTCCCCCTGGCGGGATTGAGAGACGTCTCAGCGGAGGACCTTCCGAACATAGGGATAAAATGGCAACCCGAGAAGTTCAGATACCTGGGGATTAATCTCGGCCACACCCCACAGCTCACACATGAGCACAACACAGAAGCAGCCGTCACCAACCTCCGACGGTCCATAAAATTCTGGTCCAAACTCCCACTGGCGATGGTGGGAAGAGCGGCGATCGTCAAAATGATAATCCTCCCTCGCTTCTTATACTTCTTTGTGAATATTTGCCATTACATACGGCCCCCTTTCTTCAGGAAATTGGAAGCTATTATCAAGGACTTTATATGGGGTCCTCACAGGCATAAGCTGTCACTGGCCACTCTGACCCTCCCACACAGAGAAGGTGGAATAAAACTACCAGATCTTCAGTTCTACTACTTGGCCGCCCAGCTCAGTCACATCACGAGATGGCTGTCAGACGAATCTTCAGCCGAACTGGGGCTACTGAAGCAACACCACACCAACTTAACTCCCAAGGAAATCCTATGGGTTCCCCTCTGCCGCTCTCCGGAAACCCCCATGGTTGTCGAGCTTGGCAGACAGATATGGACCAGGACTTGCCACATCAGGAAGGTGCAACACCCATACTCTCCGGACCATCCCATAATGGCAGATGTGTGCAAGAAGGAGGCAGACCTCCCCATAGCAAGGAGGTGGGAAGAAGCCGCGATATACACATGGGGAGATATGTTTGAAGATGGACTGTTCAGGGACTTCGAATCGATCCAAGAAATCGAAGGGCTACCCAAAGGCCAGTTCCTTTGGTACCATAGGCTCAAACGTACCGCCAAGAATCAGTGGCCCACCTGGCCAGAGGAACCAACCTCGGACCCTCTACTACAAGAAATGTACGACCTCTCTGATGGATGGAGACCTGTCTCCAGGTTATACAACAGGCTCATCGACAAACCTAACCCTAAGGGAGCGACACTGAGGGCAAAATGGGAAGCAGACCTCGCAGCCCCGCTCACTGATAAAGAATGGGAAAGAGCACTAATATTCCCCAAGAAAGTGTCGAGAAATTCCAGATTTGGCCAGATACAGTTGAACGTCCTTTATCGAACTTACATGACCCCCCACAGAGTTGCTTCGTTCAACGCGAAGGTCCCACCGGTGTGCCCATGGTGCGGGAACGACAGGGCAGACATGATCCACATGTTCTGGTCCTGCACCAAAGTGATGACACTCTGGTCGAAAGCCAAGCAATCCTGCAGAGACGCCGGCATGGAGCGATACGAATGGTCACCAGGAGAGTGCCTATTGGGTACATAACCCAGACCGAGCAAATTCAAACACCTCGTGAAACTAATGGACATTTCATGTATACTTGTCAAAAGGACCATAGCGATGGCTTGGAAGACACCAGCGGGCCCCAGACATGAGCGCTGGTTAAACGAAATGGCGAGGTGGACGGCTGCAGAGACCAGAGCCTGGCAGGAAGGAACTACATCCAGCGGAGAAGCTACAAGCGGCTCCCTGGTCGTCTGGAGGGCCCTTCTGACAAACATGCTCTTCAATGCGGACCATAAGCCCCCTTGAACACTTGTTGCGGTTCACAGTAACAGGCTCCCACCATCACAAAGTATATGCCTCCTGCAGCTGTTCCCCTCCACTTCCTGAGAAGCCACACTCTGGACTGAACCACCATCACGAACTTCACTTACCACATCACACGAAGACTATCGTTGTTTAAGATAAGTTTCCTTTTGTTCTTCTCTTTCTCCCCATCTTATTCTTTCTTTCCTTCTTTTTCACTTGTTTAATTCACGAGTTTGTATTGTTTCACCTTACCACGAAACTAATAAAATACTTTGGAAAAAAAAAAAAAATCTGTGGTTGTGTGCATCGATAGTTGAAATAGTTTCTTTTGTTACCATGTTGCTGCCAACCACTCCTATCTCCCATTTGTTGTCCAAGTACACTTTCCCCATTATCGTCACCAGTGGCCTCTCCCAGCATCCTAGTTTACCAGGAACTTCAGTGGCGTACCAATCACATGATAAATACTGCAGTGTTACTTTCTTTGTTTCTCCTTTTGCAGGACCACTTGTTATATATCTGAATGCTTCAGCATGTAAACTGCTCTTGTGGTAACTCAAATAAGTCTTGAGGAAGTTGTTTTCGTATGGGTATGAGTCTCGTGTTTTCCACGTCATATGCACCACTGTCCCTTGAAATCTTCCTTTCGTTTGGAACAGTGCCAAGTATATTATGCATCGTGCTGTTTTTTCGTCTATTTCTGTGGCAACAAATGTTCGAGAAGCACTCCTGGCGTATGGTATTAATGAGCAAACGTAGCAGCTGTCTTCTGTTGTCTGCTTACCAATGCGGGTCATGTGTTGATACCATATGTTGTTTGAGACGTGTGCTGAATCTTGTATATAATTGTCAATACCTTTATTATCTGAGTATGTGCTGCGTTGAACTCTATTTTGCTTGTGCGCAATTTTACTAATATCACCTGACGTAACACCTGTTGCAGCTGGGGATGGGGGTGTGTTAGGTTTGGGTACAGCAATAATATTGATAGCACAGCTGTACTGCCATACAGAGGCAGCTACGAACCCGGTGATTACCAAAATCCCTATTACTTTTATTACATATGCTAATTTCACCGGCATTTTGCTCTTACCTTGCTGCAGTCCGGCAGCGTATTCTTGCGACGTTAGAGTTGCCCGCCTGAAAATTCTCAATATGCTGGTTATTAAATGTTAGTTGTTGTTTTTTTTAAGCTCTCCCTATCAAATAGTCATTCAGTGCCCAGGCGAAGAGCTGTTCCCACGCTACTCTAAGCGATCTATCTCTTAGGGCAGGCAAGTATGGGTGGAGGTGGGGCATCGAATATTCTATGGCCAAAAGGAACGCTGTGTAGTAGACATGTACCCTTTTCCTTTTTAGGTACGTTGGCCTTTTTATTTCATATACAAATTGGTGTGACAATTCTTCTGGGTAATTATCGTCTGAGGGTACCATCTACTCCTGGGCAGTGAATTTGTTAGTTATCTACTTTCTTAGCAATACAATAATACGCGGTTCCTGCATGTGCGAGAGAAAAGAAAAGAGAGCATTCACGTGTTTACATGTGTATTTGTGCAAGACAATGTCCTTCAGTTCAGTTACTACTGTAATGGGGACAGGGGTCAGTGGATGGTGGGCAGGGGGTTTTTGGGTTCAACTGGTGGGCGTGGCTTTTACTCTTTGAACGTGTGATCATGGGGTGGGCTGTATGGGGATCACCCCTTTCTTCTTCAGTTATTGTCTCTTGGGAGTCTGGGGAGTGACAAGGTATGGGAACACTTGGGCCGCTGGCTGTGGTAGAACTTTCTTCTTTCGTTGTCGATGTTGTTGCTGTTCTCTCAATGGACCTGTCGGTGGCGCTGGGGCGGGTCTGTTGTCTGTAGATCTTTACGTCGTGTAGGTGGTTCCAGGCATGCTTGTCCTGTAGCTTTACTGCTCTTGTTGATACCTCCTCTACCAGATGGGGACCAGTAAAGCGTGGGCTATTCCATTTCCTATTGAAGTTGCGAAGTAGTACATGGTCACCTTTAGCAATCTTACACAGTCCTTCCTTTCCCAGTTCTTTATCCGCGTCTTCTTGTTGGCTTCTATTAGACCCGCCCCGTGTGCGCTCGAGCTGTTGAGACACAAACACTACACTAGTAATCAAAGAAGACACATATTGGTACATTTCATCACCCAGAACGCTTGCAGTACTTTCGTGGTCGGTAAATGCTCTTGACGTTGGCGTTAGGGGAAGGCGCATTTGACATCCGGTAACCACCTCATGGGGAGTGAGGTGGTGGTCGGACCCTGGCCTATTCCTTAGCTCAAATAAGGCTAATGGAAGACAATATAACCAACTCCTCTTTGTTGTTTGCTGTATCTTTGCAATTGCCTCTTTTAATAGGCCATTCAGGTGTTCACATACACCGTTGGCCTGTGGGTGGTATGCACATGCAAATTTATGTTTAATGTTCAGCAGTGATGTAATGTGCTGAAACATCTCGTTTGCGAAATGTGGGCCATTGTCTGACCATAACACCTCGCACACTCCCCACCTGGGGAAGACCTCCCTCACTAGGAATTTAGCTGCTCTAAATGCATCTGGGTGTGAACAAGGCCCTGCCTCAATCCACCTAGAAAATTGGCATACTACTACAATCATATACCTATTTCCTTGACATATATTGATCATATCAACATAGTCAATATGGAGATGCCGGAAAGGTCCCTCTGGCCGGGGTATAGTACCTCTTATCACCTTTAGAGTGTGGCCGGCCGTAAACTGTTGACATGTGAGACTATTACCGATAAAATTTGACACATGCGAATTTAACTCGGGGCAGAACCAGTCTTCCCTAATTCGTGCTGCAATTACTTCTTTGCCTGTGTGGGATGGATGAAAAAGTGCCAATGGTATTACAACCTTTCCAGTGCCACCCTGGCGCCATACTGCGTCGGTTGGTGACATTGTACATCCTCTTTTTACCCATATTTTTTTTTCGGCCATTGGTGCAGCCGCTTGTAACTCCATAATCTGTGTGGCTGGGAGATGAGTGTACCCTTCTCTTATCAACATCTCCTTAGCCATTCCCCTCGCTCTCCCTCTCTGTGACTCTGGGGGGTTCCATATCTCACCAAAGTATGCAGCATACTTTGCATGTGCGTCCGCTGCTGCGTTTCCCTTCGAGACGTGGTCCTCACCATTGGTGTGTGCGGTGCATTTCACTAAAGCTAATTCTTGGGGGTCATTAATTACTTCAATTAGTTCAGCCAATAAGAGGGCATGTTGCACTGGAGTGCCATCAGCTCTCCTAAACCCTCTTCTTCTCCATTTCGACAGCCCTGAGTGGACCGTGGATGTAATATATGCGCTGTCGGAATATATGGTCACCCGTTTGTCAAAGCTTTCCTTCAACGCCAAGATCAGTGCGACCAGTTCAGCTGCTTGAGCGGAGTAATGCTGTGGTAATTGTACACATTTCATTGCCATACACACCGGTACCTCCATCATTTTTACCACCGCAGCCCCAGTTCTCCTCACACCATCCCTCTGATCGATAGTTGATGACCGATCAATAAATAAGAGCTCACCCCCCGTCGTCAGATCTTGTGAGTCTGGGTGTAATGGTATTGAGAAAAAAGCATTTTTAAGGTCGATCACTGTAAATCGTGATGCTTCTGCTGGAATGCCACACAAGATTGTGGCCGGGTTTGCAGCTACGGGATATTCCGCTTCTACTATGTTGTTCAAGGGCCTGAGATCCTGTATAAAGCGCCAAGACCCCCCTTTAGCCTTGCGCACTGGGTACACAGCCGTATTACATGGTGATTCTGAGGGGACCAATATACCATTATTTATAAGGGCCGTTATGGTTTCATATATGCCCTCATCTGCCTCTTTTGATAGTGGGTACTGTTTTACTCTGGGGAGTATTGCACCTTTTTTCAATTTTATTTTTACTCCCCCTATACTTTTTATGCAGCCCACGTCATAGAGGCTAGTAGTCCACAATGATTTGGGTACTTTTGACATATCGTCCTTAAAGAAAGGGACCGGGGTGCATGCGGGTGCCTCAAGTGCCATTGCAATTTTCTGTGCTACTTGTTTGTAGGCCACTCTTAGCCATATTTCCACACTCATCATAAACACCATTTCACCTTCCTCCTTTTCATCTGAAAACAGCTCCTCATCTGACACCTGGGTGAGCCTACATCCTTCTGCTAATGCTATCACTGCCCTCCATGCTCTTCCTTCCCTGTCTTGGGCATGTACAGCAATATAATCAGCTGTTGCAATAATGCTCTCAATATCCATTGAAACCACCTTACCTTCTGGTTCATTAACAGGTGTTTCTGGTCTGAACAGATAGGCTGCTGGCCTTCTCCATATTTTCCCTTCTATCCCTGGCATCCATGCAATTGCCATGTCCGTTCCATACTGGAAGAGTTCACCATCTACTGGCTCCGCCCTAATCGCTGTCTGTCCACAGTATGCCTGCATAATCTGTCGTGCTGTGAGCATGTTAATCCCCGGAGTAGAGCAAATTATGCTGTCCTCAGAAAAGGAGATCGTCATATTCAACCTGTTCATTATATCTCTCCCCAGTATATTTACTGGTGAGGCACTATAATATAAAAGTGGAACTGACAGATCGTAATCTCCAATAGATAAGGGAATGTTATCAGTAAAGGGAACCAACCCTCTAGCCCCAGAGAATCCTTGGGTGTTCATGGTCTCGCCTGACATCTTAAATTTACCTTCCCTTATGCAAGACCGGGTCGCCCCGGTGTCAACAAGGAATGATGATTTTTGTCACCTATCGTTACCTCTATGCGTGGTTCCTCCGCACTATTAGGTGTTACTGACAGGATGGTACACACCAAGGCCGTCTGTGGGCTGTCCTATTGGGGGTACAACGACTGGCCATTTCCGGTATAAGGGTTGTGTCCCAAAACCGTCACCTTACCCAGTTGTGTTTGTGGTATTTGTGGTTGTTGTGTCATCGCTACCTGTTGTTGTGGCAGTGTTTGGGGCTGTTGTTGTGTTAATTGTTGTTGTTGTTCATTTCCTTGTTGCAACATTTGCTGTTGTGGTATGCCCTGCTGTACCTGTGCGGGCCTTGGTTGTCCCTGATCACTCCATGATGGTGTTCCTGGTCTAACTCTACACGTGCGTGACATGTGCCCCAATAGTCCACAGCTCCAACACACCGGTGGTTCCCTATTCTGCCATGGAAAGCTCCCTGTGTTGTCCTGGTATACTGGTTGCCCTAAGGGGTAGGAATTTCTAAATCCTCCCACCTGCGGTTGGGTGCCATATCCGTACCCTCTCCCTCTCATAATTCCTCCTCTCCCCCTGTTATAATTATAATACCCAGCTCCTTGCATTGGGTATCCTCCTCCCATGTTGGGCATGTATGGTTGGAGTGGCGGCACCTGTTGTGTTGTAGTCTGTGAAGGTGGTATTTGGGAGGAATCTTGTGCAGCCACTACTTGTGTGGGGCTTTGGGTCATTGTTGTAGGTGTAGTTATTAGTGCCCCTTCCATTGTGTATTTAGTAAGCTTTTTCTGTACCAATTTAGCCTCTTCCGTTTTCCTGTCCTCTTCTTTTTGTTTCATTTTTCCTTGCCATGTCCTACAATGATGCACTATAGTCAGTTGTATTTCGGGCCATGGTTTTGCTTCCATTCCCACTACTTTCTTTAGTTTCTGAACTCCTTCTGGGAGCCCTTGTACCAGTATATGGTAAAATATTGCTGGTGTTTTATCCCATTGTTCTCTAGTTTCCATGCGCCACTTCTCTTGGATTTCCTGGATATAATCAACAGGATCTTCGTTCTCATGCATCTTGCGGGATGTAATTGCTCCTATATCTGATGTGTCTGGGTACTGTACCCTCAGTGCCTGCCATAGTGCATGTCTGCAGTTTGCGAACGATGCCCCATCGTGCGATGTATTTGTTATTGTTACCCCATGAAATCCCGCTCTCTTCCAGATGTCATCCGCTCTGTCCCCTAATATTGATATTAAAAGGCCCTTTACATCTCCTACTGCCAGCTTCTGTCCTGCGGTGTGTTTTTCCATTTCATATATCCATTTACCCGCACCTCCACTTAATGATGGGAGACTACATTTTATATTTTCTTTATCGGTATGCTTCCAAGGAACATACTGTGGTCTAACCCCACCTCTCTCCAAAAGTGGCATTAAATTATGTCTTGTTTCACCCTTTGTATTCCATAATATTGAGTCCTCACACCCTTCCTCCTCTTCCCTTTCTTCCACATTTTCACTTTCGTTTGTATTTCCCCTGCTCATACCTCTTTCTTCTCCATCTTTTCCCCTTCTTCCATCTTTCTCTGTATTTAATGTGGGCATGTGTATACCTCTTTCCTGCCTACGACTAGGGAGGTCTCTAAGCCGCCATGTATAGGGTGTCAGTTCGTCGGTGAAGGGCGCTAGTTTTATTTTGCGTAACGAACGTGAGGTGGTTGAGTATGTAGGGTGCGATAGGGAAGGGCGTGATGGGGATGATGGGGATGGGGATGTTGCGTCCTCATGTGCCTGTCTTTCCTCTATTCCTTTCTTTCCCTCCTCACTTCTCTCCATCTCACCCTTTCTCCTACTGTTCCATGGTGAGTCTATGTTGGTCCGGGTGATGTATAGTTTATCTAAGCTTTCCCTTTCACTGTTTCTTCCTTAATTTTCCACTCCCTCTTCCTCACTACAAAAGCTAGTCATAAACGGCACCCCCCACTGGGTCTTTTTCCCCTTGATCGTTACTGTTTGTAAATCTATTAGGTCCAGTTCTCCTCTTTCTCCTTTATCAACCGCTCCCCTTTGTGCTGACGTTGTTGCTACTTCTGTGTCACCATATACATCCCCCCCATGTTCCAATCTCCCTTCCCCTATCTCCTCTTTCTCCTTCATACCTTTCCTCCATCTCCTTACTATTTTCCTCCCTTTTCCTTTTCAATTCCTCCATCACTTCACTTCTCATCTGTTCTAATGTTCTTTCATCCTCTTTCTTCCTTTCCCATTTCGCCCTTTCTTTTTCTACTATACTCTCCATCACCCTCCCTTCTTCGTATTTCTTAGTTGATTCTGATAGTAACCTCCTCCTCCATATTGCCATTTCTTTTTCTTTTTCTTCTTCTTCCCTTTTCTTTTCCCGCAGTACTACTCTTGATACCCTTTCTGCTGCTGCTTTTACCCTGTCAGCTTCTCTCCTTTGCTCCTCAGTTCGTTCCCTTATTTTTTCCAATTCGTTCTTACCTTCTTTCCTTTTCCTCGCTCTCTCTCTCTCCTCCCTCTCAAGCTGCTTGATCAATTCATTCTGTTCATCCCTTAATTTTGCTAATCGTTCCTCCAAAATCTCTTCTTTTTGTCTTAACAGCTCTTCCCCCCTCAATTCACTCTCCCTGGCATTATCCTCGTCTGTTTTCTTTACTACCTCCTTCTCTTCTCCTGTTAATGAACCTCGTAATTTTAATAATATCTGTGCAGCTACCCATTCATCATTTCCTATTTGCACAGTCTGGTCATCTCCAATCCTCCCCTCCCCTGCTGGCATTTTCCTATGAGCCACATATGGTGGAGGGCTGTATGCCGGGTTCGAGTATCCCTCAGCCGCCCTTAACTGTCCTCTTTCTATTTCTCCCAATTCTCTTAAAGGGTACAACCCCCCTCCCTCTGTTTTTACTCCCGTTGCTATGGGTATATCATTGCTCGGTTCCTTTTTTATTTCATCTGCTTTATTATTCTTTTCTCCTCCCTCACCTCTGTTTCCTGTGTTCTTTGGGTCCTCATACCCCTGTTTCCCATCCTCTCCTTCCTCCTTAATCTCTGCTTCTTCTGGTATTTCCCCCATAGTGAATATTCCATTTGGTCCTGGTCGTGATCCCTGGAACATCCTCCATAAGTTAAACATCTCCACGTGGTTTGCCAACTTCTTCCCTTTATACGTATTGTGCAGATGATTTAATAGTGAATGTTGGGCATATGGATCGAAGCTACCGTTAGGCGGCCACGGTGTTAACATTTTGTTATCCGTCCCCTGGGTCCATTCTATGCTATACTTAATCAGTTTCTCCCTATGGGGTGGCAGTGTTGTGCATATGTATTGTAGTGGCGTGGTGAGGGTGTTCCCCCACCCTCCCGATCCTGTTCCGTATGACATAGTAGCGCTCCACTTGCTACCCTTCCCTAATCTGGTATCAGTTTATCCCACTAATAGTTTACAATATGCAGCCTTATATCGTTACCTGGCCCCGTAAGTTTGGGGACTTACGATAGTCCGCTTAAGGAAAATTATAAAAATATAGTATGTTACATTTGTAGATTTTCCTCTGCCTTTCTTCCTTTATACAACACCCTTACGGCCCCCTGCGGCCGAGGCGTACGTAGCCCCCTGCGGCTGCGTACCCCTTATTACGTTCTTATACAGTCGTCCTGTTTTCACGTGCTCCTCCCCCTTCTACACTTGCCGTGGCCGGCATTCTCCGTGCGCAGCCACGTTCCCCGTTTCGCCTTTCCTCGATCAACTCGTTTACCGTTTATCTCCGTTTCCACTCCCTTACCATAGTTCTCTTCCCCACCACTCTCAAAACTAATATTCCTCGTGCTTGTGATATCCTATGAAAACCCTACTGGTGACGTCACCGATCTCGTAGAGCTACTGGTAAGTTCTTCGTATATTCTTTAAATCCAAAATACACCTGCAATCTACCCCCGTTAACCCCACAGCTGTCTTCCTGTCACTCCTGGAACAAGGTAATCAAATCAACAATATAATCGGACTGCAAACGCTGCGTCGCCTCGCGTGTGATACGCCCCTCGACAGGAGGGCTTAACCAGCCAATTATCTTCCGTATTGGGCAACTAACTAGCTACCGCCTACAGGGAAACGTCATCTACCTATCGAGTGTCTTGCTCGAACAATAGGGATCCTCATCTACTCATTGATCAATAAATGCCAAATCGTAGGAAACCACACACACACACACCCTTACACGTAGTCGCGACCTAGGCCAATCAGTTTCTACGAGCGGCCGCACGTGATGTTTTCGTGCTCCGCCCCCTTCTCTCGCGTTACGTAGCCAACTGCTCTCGCGCTTGTTCAACTACCATTCATTCTATTTCTAACACTAAATTCTCAAACCTTCGCCGTTCACCTGTGCAACACCTCCCGCCTCCCGTATTTAATTCCTCCCCCCTCCCTCACAATTTCACATTGTTTGTTGTGCGTGGCATGCTCACCAAGTTCTCTTGATGCGGGGCCGCTCGACTGCGCGCACCCCTCCGAGCGGCTCGTCACCTCCCCTCGTCTGGACCACGTCTGGCTCCCGAGGGCCAATATCCGGATTGCGCTGTCCGGTCTTCTCGCAGTTCCGCGATGGTCCTGTAGTCCTCAGAAGGTGGCGACGGCAGAGGGGGCCGTGCCGCCGGGACTCCTCGCAACCGGAGTGCTTGGAAAAAGTAAAAAAATAAAAATGCCGATCTTAAACAGATCTCAGCAGTGCCTCCAACTTGTCGGGGGGAAATTCTGCCGGGGTCGGCCGGGCCGTCCGCAGACCTCCGGGCAGGGAGGCCCCAACTCCTCCCGTATATCCCAAAAGAGATAGAGTATGAGACACACACAAGAAGCAAGGTGACTCTGCTGTTTATTAAACACAAACGGCAGGGATGGGTCAAGGATCATACGCGTCTGACCTGACACACACACAATCGTGGGGCTCGCAGGCACTTTTTACTGTAATATGACGCGCTACCTGCGTCACTTTAGAAAGTTAACAAAAAACCTATCGCCACTCTTAATTGGTTGCTCGAGTGGTAGGGTTAGTATAGCATACGTATAGAGAATAATATGAGTGGACGAGGGTTAGTCAGGTGATATATCTGGGTTGTCCCTACAATTAGATACATGAGAATTGTTACATGAAGACTCCTAATGATTGGTTGATGTTAATGGCGTCAGTGATAAGAACCCCATGTTCTGATTGGTGCGCCCGTGAGCTTCCCAGCCTGGGACCATCGCTGTTCCCAGCTCTCGGTGTACCTGCAATGTGCAACAATGTTTCACTATGGGTGCATGCAGACAATGTGAAGACTTATTCATGAGCTGGACGGCCGACTACTCCCACTGTCGCAGATGTCCATTGATCCTTTCAAGTGTATCTGCCTGTGTCTTGTAACGAGGGATCCAGACTCCTCCTTCCTCCTGGGCTTGGCATCTCGACAGGTTCGGCTTGGTCACGTGAGGTGGGACCGTGTTTGAGGCAGAATTCTGCACAATTAATATTGTTTTTTCCACTGTGTGCCTGGTTTAATTGCAGGTGCGACTTTGATGTTGGTGCACGGCGTGCGAGGTTGCAACATCGTGCCCTTGATGGTCTGCTTTTGGAATGTGGGTTTGCAACATTACGACCATGGCTGTCTGCTTTCGCCAGGCTCATTCTGCAGGATCAGCAACCTGACTCTTGCTCTGTTAACGTCCACGGGAGCTCTTGCTTGCGGCCTACTTAGGCCTGGTGTATAGGTGGAACCGTTTGGTGCACAGGCGCTTTAGGTTATAGTCTCATATTGTCTTATGACCAGTATCGTGTCTGCGTTATAATTCTCATTATGGCACCTAGGTTTAGAAGAAGCGTAAGCAAGCTCTTTAGATAAGTTCATGGTGCGTCTTGCGTTTCTGCATTTTGAGAGCCTAAGTGAAAAATAATAAAGATGCACGTCTGTGAGTATGTCTGTTGCCTACGTCATAGCACTGAGTATATTCTTCGTGTAGATTGGTGCGGGAGTGTCCAGTGTGTATGTTGGCACAGGTGTGCTATCCGTTGGCTAGGTCGTCATGGCATCTCTAACGACGTATAGTTTTTAGTCTAGTTGATCCATGCCGCAGGCATGGGCAGGGCGGGCTGCTGGGCAGGCAGATGGACACATCCTTATGTTCCTGTAGCAGGGTATCTGGTCGTCTGGTAGATGGGCAAACTCTTCTCGTGGCGGGTGCTTGGGCCGTGAACCTTTAGGCCAGGCGCGAGAGGGGGAAGATAGGAGCCTGTTTTTCCATTTTCCCACTTCACATTGATTCTCAATTGGCTGTTTTTTATGTTTTAGAACCATTTGATTTTAAAGGCATCGTTCTAACAGTTCATGAATAAAGGCCTGTATGAGTATTGCCCTGGGGCTGGTCATAATCTGTATAATAAATCCTCATTTGTATTATCTACTATGAATCCTCATATGTATCCTCTTCTGTGAAACCTTGACACGTGTTTCCCTAATTGTGTAGTTCAATCGGAGTATGCATAGACACTCCTCAAGTGGAGTGTAAATTCTATAAAAAATTAAGAAAACAAAAACATGAACCAATTTATATATAACATTAGAAACGTAATAATATAAAACCGACATGTGGTTTCATTTTTATTTTTTACATTTTAAACATTGATTGTTCTCTTTAAGATTTTCCTTTTCACATTCTTAAAGGAAAATGATATAGATGTCTAAAGAGAATTAAATATGTAAAACAGTTTTGAAGATCTCTTATGTAATAGTTAATATTGTATAAAAGTATCAAAAAAAGATTTCAAGGTTGTTAATACGGTTGTTCAAATTAATTAAATTTAAGATGACTCTGCCATCTCAGTGAATTCAATAATAGGTAGAACTGAATACAATAGTTGTAGTTGTAGCTATACGCGTCTGTGTCTGGACCGAATAAATTAAATGCAAGATGACTCTCCCATCTCATTGAAATAAATTATACAAGAGGCAGATTTGTAATTGCCATTAATTTGTGTGACTGTTGCAAGTAGGTGTAACTAAAGCTGTCTGTGTCTGTATTGAGTGAATTACATTTACAATAACTCTCCCATCCCATTGCAAAAAATAGTAGATAGAACTGAATACAATATCGGCAAAATATATATAACCGTGCATTTCAGGGCTCCATAACTCCACAACTTCACTGTCATAGTTAAGTCATTTTTAGGGAATGTACATTTACATGTCCATCATATGTTAACAAAGTATACAATAGGCACATTTGTAATTGCCTTTAATTTGAGGGTCTAGCAAGTAGTTGTAACTATAGCTGTCTGTTTCTGGAATGTTGGTTTTAGACAGCTGGGACATATTTTGTTCCCTGAAGTAGGTGCTTTGCACTATGTAACACTTTCTTTTTTGTTGAAATATTCTTATATATCTTGATCTAGTGGAACAAGGTCAGGTTATTTGTGTAAAACTTTTCCAAAATACAATTTTGTAACGTATATATTGTTATCAGATTTATCTTTGAGCTTTTATTATGTCGATTATTCAAAGTAGAGGATACTTATGAGGATTCCCAGTGGATGGTGCAAATGAAGATATATGATAAATGGAACATACCATTTCTAAGGGGACTTATAGGAGTGGAAATCTCTGGAGGAATTATACCAATGGAAATTAACACATTCTAATTAGAGGATATTGGACACTCATAACATTCTAATTGCAGGATACCGTTTTGGAAGTGAGGTTTTTGAAGTTGAATATAGAAAGACGACTCAAATTTCAGCATTTTGATTCACAAGTAAAGACTTATTTAAAAAAAATCAGCATCTGATAGATTTTCTGTTTTTAGGACAATTAAAACTATTTCTACTAATTGTATAAATTCTAACTTTGTATAATATGCAATTAATAATTGTATTAAAATATACACTTTTGACACAATATTTGATATTTGTCTGGTCATGTATGTTGCATGAAGTAGGGCATATTAATAGCCAATCATAATGAGAATCCATATGCCATCAGCGATGACCTGCTTGTGACTGGAAGCTCTCAGTAGACATCAACTGATAGCACTCTTCAATATTTCCATCTCCAGCAAGATGTCTGCCATAGAATTGTCCCTGTCCACAGAACGTGCCCTGACGGACCTGCTATTGCTCACCGCAGAGCACATGGTCACCGTCGAGATTGCAGAGCACTTTGATGTCCTCCGTGAATTGGGGCGTGGAACATATGGACAAGTGCTGCTGGGCAAGCACCGGGGCTCAGAAAAGATATGCGGTTTTAAAATTATGATTATTATGATATTTATTGAGAATGGACTTGGCTTCGAGAAGCAACAGAGCACTTTGCAGAGGCATACACCAATACAGATACATAATGGAGAACTTTACAGAGGTGTACAACATTACAGATGCATAACGTACCGCTTTTCACATCGTAACAACAGAGCAGATATACATCAGGGTAGGATACAGGGGGGTACAGCTGTACCGGGTGGCGGGAGGTAGAGGACCATGCAGCTTCTAACAAGTCGGTGGCACAAGAGGGCCTATGTATTGTGGAGGAGAGACTCCCTGAAGAGGTGGGTCTTGAGTTATTTTCTAAATTTTGGGGGTGAGTCTGATGCTGAAGGGGAGGATGTTCCATCATTTTGGGTTGTAGGCAGATAAGGCTTGTTTCTGGTCCTTTCCTTTTTGCAGTGGCGGATTTCAAATCTGCACCTTGTGAGACAGCCATGATAAAGAGAGACACAGACTCAAGTGGGTTCATTTGAAAACCTTTATTGACTAAAGTTCTGGGTATGGTGTAATGCCTGACTGGCACTAACTCTAAAGGGATAATTCCCTCAACTGATGCCTCTAATGGCCGTCGTTGAGTCCAAAATAAAAGTCACTCTGTGTCTAAACCTATGCTTGCCCTCATTCTATACAAAAATGTGATGGGAAGTCTTTTAAAAAATAAGAAAAAATAGTGGTTCAACAAAATTGGAAACCAGGGTTGTTTTCAGGTGGTCTTCTAACCAGGTGCTGCTGGGTCAATGTCACTCAAATAAGTTCAATCCACAGTAAGACCGTCTTCCCAGGTCCCTTCTAGTTATCCCAACAACCTTCAGTATCTTTTAGTGCCTCAGGGTTCCCTTTACCCAGCTTCAGCTTCATCAAGTTTCAAAACACCAAATAGTAACGCAGTTCCTTTTGTAATCTTCCCAGGATTCCCTTCCCCAAGCTTCAATCGTGTTACCACTTCAACAAAAATTAACAAGTCTCTTAACTTGGTGAGGGCTCTTAGGGTTCCTGTCCCCAAGCCCAGGCCCCTTTCAGTTTACAAACACAACATATGATTTCTTGAATTCACAAACCATTCCTTCATGGGGTAGAAACAGAGGGCTTAGAAAATGCCAGGCTCTTCGGATGCTTTCTGCATCCTTTCTCCTTCTGCTTTCCTTTCAGTGCACACCTTCACTTTATTGATTTGCTGTTCTTTCCATGCAGACTTGCACCCTCTTTTTTTCCCGGGCACAGCTGCACCTTCATTCGCCTGCCACAGGCACTCTTCTTTTCCTTTCTCGTGCCCCTCTCTCACTACGGGCCACTCGCTGCTTCTTTCCCAATTTCTATCACTTTCAGCTTCGATCAGGCTTTTCCTTGCCTTTCACCCCAATCTGCTTTATGTCTCCTTGCTGCACTTTCAGACTTTTCGCTTTACTTTCACATTTAACTTTCACACTTTTCTTTCTTCCCAAATCTGTCCTCCGATGGGCAGAGGGAGATGAGGTGAGAGTGTAAACATCCCACAAAGGCTGACGGAGAGTAGGGTAAGGTGTTTTCAGGATTGGGAAGATACCACGTCTGGCCCTCGGGTATCCTCCCAATCCCCTTTGACCCTCCACTCAGGTGATTCTCAATGCTTGTCCACCCCCAGGGTCGGGCTATAAAAGCGATGGCCCTTCCCATGCCACCTGAATGGAGGATCCAGAGGGAGTGGGTGGGAGAATACTGTCACGCTCCTCACAACGAGTCCTTGCTTCTGGTGGTGGGCTGTCCACCGGAGATGATGAGTTTCCCTGCGAGGTAGCTGGGTGTCTTGAGGGGAACTGCTTTATAGATGATGCAGCAAGACTTGAAGGTGATTTGCGCATGCAGTGGGAGACAGTGAAGGTCGATGAGGGCCGGTGTTCGTATCTGCACAGACCCTTGATGAGACATGCAGCCACGTATAGGATACTTCTCACTTCTCATAGGATGACGGGAGGCCTTCAAGGAGTGCATTGCCCAAATCCAGGTGGGATAGAAATAGTGCTTGAGCACTGGATCTAAAGCTGTCCGGAGAGAGGAAGGGTTTGACTCATCGCAAGAGGGAGAGTTGATTCAAAGCGCTCTGAGTTTCCTTAGCTATGTGTGTCTTGAAGGAGAGGTTTTTGTCGATGTGGAACCCAATGGACTTGCGCCGGAAGTGAGCTTGGGTGTGAAGCCCTGAGAGTTCATGGTTGATAGCCAGGTCTGGGTGGTCGGTGTTGTCAGTGAGGAGTAGGAATTCTGTCTTGGAGGGGTAGAGCTTCAAGTATTCACTGAACATCCAAGACTGGATCAGCAAGAGGCATGCTTGGAGCCTATGGATGTCCTTGATAGAGTCAGTCATGAGGTATAGCTGTGTGTCGTTGGTGTATTGGTGGGTGTTGTGTGGCAAGCAGGGTTCCAAGTGGCTTTGTGTATAGATTGAAGATCACTGGGGAGAGGACGGAACTCTGCTGTACTCAACAGGAACAGGTGAAGGGTAGCAATCTAGAGGAGTCCATCGGAAACAAATTGCTTGCTGATGGTGAGGTAGGACTTGAACCCATATAGGACAAGGCTTGTGATCCCCATGCACCATTGTAAGGTGCCTGAGTTGGGGAGCTGTTGATGATGTCCAGTTAGGGAAGGAGAGCTTCTGTGAGGAGGATCTTGAGGATGGGTGCTGGAGGATGTCTTCTGTATACCGTGTGTCTTTCAGGACAGCCAAGGTTTCGACCATGTCCTCTGTTGACAGTGTCTGGAATGTTGTCCAGGAGGTGGAAATTTCGCAAAGAGGGACGTGAGGTGGGTCTGTGAATGCAGAGCTGGTGTCAATATGCTGGTGAATCTTGCAGATTTTGTCGATGAAGACAATGTGGATGGCAGTGGATTTTTCGATGGAGTGTGGGTTGGCAGGGTTGGGTAAAAGATACAATGCCAGAAACGTTCCTGGGGCATTGCATTTTTATGGGTCTATATATTACCACTGTTACTGCTGACACTGATATTGATAACGTCACACTAACGGGCATTTTTTCGTCCTTCACTTCCAACAGATGCGACTGTTGCTCTGAAGCTACTGCCCAAGAATCGCATACTTCGGCAATCCTTCCTGTTGGAGTTCAGCACATCCCTCCTATTCAGTGCCCACCCCAGCATCATAACTACCCTGATTGTTGCATGGCAGACTGTGGACCACTATATCCTCGCTCAGGAGGTGGCACCGGCTGGGAGTCTTCATTCTCTTCTAATACCTGAGGTACGGAAGCAAAAAAGGGACAAACTAGAATATAGGGCACTACTGCTTACATATTGTCACTTATTAAGCATTTCTAATTCCATAGCTTACACTAGAAGAACTTGAGGTTTACCTGATTAATGGCATGGTAATTTGTCTCCATTAGCCATTAAACATGCCAAATGTTTCGGCATATAGCTCTGAGCTCTTTCTTTAGACATAACGGGTGTACCAGTAGAGTCTTGATATTGATCTAAAGACCACATTATCCTCGTCCATTGTCTGGAATACACAAGAAGTGAGCAGGCGCTGAGAACACAAATACATATGCAATGCAGTACAATGAATTGCAATTCTGATTGGTGCTAAATAAGGGCTGTATGAACGATTGATTAATGTTGCGTCTTTTGCTTTTTTCTTCTCTAGGTTGGAATTCCAGAAGCTATGGTGAAGCGGTGTGTGCTGCAGGTCACCAGCGCATTAGACTATATGCATGGACTGGGGCTTGTGCACCGGTATATCAAACCGGACAAAATCATGCTGATGGACCCAGAGTGCCGCTGCGTCAAGTTGAGTGACTTTGGGCTCACAACTATGGCTGGCACCAGCATCCCTTCCATGAACTGCATCATCCCATACATGGCTCCTGAACTTTGCTGTCTCAGAAAGCCAGAAACGCTGTTCTTGCACCCCAGCCTTGATGTGTGGGCCATGGCTGTTGTCATTGTGACCACCTTGACTGGCTTCTTCCCCTAGAAACAGGCTTTGCCATCGGACAGGCATTACAAAGATTTTTACTGGTGGCAGATGAGTGGGTACAGTTCACCTGTTCAAGGTTACTGGCAGAGGTTCACCCCTGAAGCCGTGCGGGGCATCAAAGAAATGTTGAGCTTCCACCCACTGAGAAGGTGCTCCATCAAGAACATTCAGCAGTACCTCGATGTGCCTTGGAAAGCAGAGGACTTTGTGGCAGTGGTCAGTTCAGAAAGTGAGGTGGAGGAGGAAGAGCTGGAACTGCAGGAGCACAGCTCAGAAAGTGAGGCAGAGGAGGAAGAGCTGCTACAGCTGGTGCATAGTTCAGAAGGCGATGTACGGGCGATGGAGGGAGAGGTGGGGGATGAAGAAGAGGTGGTGCAGGAAGAAGATTTGGTGGTGGAAGGAGTGGTTTTCCAGCCAGAAGAAGTGGTCGAGGACGAGCGAGCGGACATGGAACTTATCCTTGTGTTCACTGAGGGCATTGAGGACTTTCCCCCGGGGACGTAGTTTAGGTTGGAGGTCAAGAACGGGGAGATAACCGTCACTCTTGGACCCGAGGTGGAAGCCACGTGAGCATCAGTCCATTGTTGGGTGAGTAAAATGATGGGTGCCTCTATGGCTCATAGCTGTGTAAATCGTGGACCCCGTTGCAAAGATTTGTAATTCAGGGAATCCAGAACATGAACTGGTGACAGACTGCAGCATTCTGCCACATGCAGGGATCTCCCAAAGGCTTCCCCACCCTGAACACAATGAAGTAGAGTCCCTCCACAAATTTACGCATAACGGGGCAGATGCTCCTTTGCCCATCCACTGTGCCCTTCCTAAAGCTTGATAACCCATTAAGCAATGCATGAAATTGACAGCTTAACCTCTGGCCTAAATGATGAAATCCCAGTGCTCTCAGTGCGTGCCAGCCGGGTGGTCTAAAAGTCTCTCTGGGGACATACTCCCAGAATAGCTACTCTGACTTCTACCCTATTCTGGAGAAGTGGAGCAGTAACCAGGAATGGCAGGACTTCTGTTAACATAATACTAAACCCTGCAACTCAAAAGACTGGACAACAAAATCTCTGTGTAGACCTGCCCTTCATGCTTCTGGCCATGTATGGTTCTTCTATGGTCTTGCACACTAGTCCCCATCCATTTCATATTGGCTAGCTCCCTTTTACATAACATATAATTGTGACACATCACTGTCTGCACCAATCAAAATGAAGTTTGGCTCACAAAAATAATATTTAATAATTGAATTTGGTGGCTTCATAGTTTAAGAAAGAGGGTTTGTATGAGCTCTCAGTTGCTGGAACAACATTATTGAATCTCACTAACTCACAATTTGGGTGAACAAAGGATACTTTATCTCAAGAAATCAGAAATCCCACCTCTACAAGCAATTGTATTATTAACTAGTGTTTCCATAGTGAAATCCCGGGAATGCAATGTATTCCATTTTTCCACTTAATAGGTAATTGTTTCTTGGCAGAAGAGAACTGGGTTGGTTTTCCTTTGTTGATTTTGTTTTGTAATTTGTTTATGGTGATAGGATACCAGCTTTCCCCAAAGAAATGTAAAGTTAGTTGTGGCAATAGTGGCATTTAAAGACCGACTTTTTAGCTTGGTTTGGAAGGCTTCACTCCACGTCATGCCTAGCTATTGTGATGATGTCAACATGTTTCGATCCTATTTAATAATGTTAGGTGTGTGCAGGTTCTTCAGTGCCTTCACACCACCTCTTATGGGGAATCCTTTGTTTTCTAAAGATTGTCTTCATCTTTTTTTGATAATGCTCCCAACGGCAACTATCATTGTGAGTAGGGGGTTGTTTTTGTCCCTGGTGGGAATAGAAAACATGCATATGTATTTTTCAGGCATGCGTTCTTCTGTGGGGGTGTGACTCCATGCTTGGTCTTTTCTCTTATGGTAGACGTCCAAATGCTCACCTGCTTTAATCATGCCATCTGCTCTCCTATAGATCTTCCATCACATATCTGAGATGCTACTCACCCTGTGCTACATCTGAGGCATCACACCAGACGATGGTTGATAACAATGGATTACTGGATCAATGGAGCCATCACTGAGAGCAATAGACTCTTTTTTGCGCTGTAGCTTTTCCTCCAACAGTGAAGGCTTTGTAAAAGAATTGTATCCATTGGCAACATCAGATGATGCATGATCTGAATTCAACTGTTTTCAGAATTTACAGAAGAGATGGTGAACCCACGTAATGCCTTACCCACCCGGGGCACACGCTGGAAGCCGACACCCTTCATGGGTGGCCAGAATCATGGATGTGCAATTTGCAGTATGCCTAGGTGTAGAGTTAGTGACTTCTGGTTTAGGAGAAATGTCACTGTTTTCAACTGTGATCAGAGGGTGGTGCCAGGGTGCCTGGCTTCGATGTCAGAAGAGCGATGTGCAACCTGTGACTATAGACTATTGGAGTACCAGCAGGCAGTTACATCAACTCACTGAATGCAAGCCTAAATGTTAGGAGACAGTCCAGCTGTTTCTGGCTGCAATGGTGTGTTGTTATTCAATGCATTTGACTAAGAAATTAAACACATGTGTTTGAAGACTGTCTAAGTGTGCTTTCTTCAGTGTGTCCCAATGAAATAGTACACAGAAGTTGTTGGCAGAAAGTTTGCCCATTTACATGCTACAGCACCCTGGCATGGACCCCAACATTGCTCACAGTCCATGGCACATTTTCATACTCAAACTTGTCAGGTAAAAGGCATTTATACTGCGCCCATTACCACGGTAGTTGTAGCAATACAACATTTATAAAACATGTGTACAGGGGGTGCCAGATCCTCCCTCCTCAACTGATATATAGATAAAATGGTAGGTAGGTCAAATAGTTCACTCTCCTGGCCATAATTGTAGAAATCAGGATTAGATTGCCTTTATTCAAAGTAAAAAGTCACACACTTAGTTTGGGGTAGCACAGGAAATGTAGTGCTTTAATATTACACACTCCAGAAGAGCACAAGGATATATTATGAATATTGTGTTTACAAAATGAGAGTCACTTAAATAAATGAAGAATATAGCTCCCTGGTAAGAAGAAAAGCAAAGTGCCAGATATATATATATTTTTTAATGGATAGTCAAATGTAAAATGGTTTCCAGTCCTACTCCAGGTGGGGAGAACTATAAACCATGCTAATTGCGAACGTAGCAGCTGCCAATGACTGTTCGCACGGAAAGTGTCCTCATAAATGGGGCTAAAATCCCACTGTAAGACGCAAAAGGCGGGTACCCCAATATATTCCTCTGAGTAAATACGGCTGTCATGAGTGTCCCATTCGTGTGCAAAAAAAATAAAACTCCTCAGCTTAATTGGGAACTCCCAAAACGGGGACTGTACAAATAGCTTTTTTCAACTCATCAAACCCTTCCTCCAGCGTCTCAGTCCATTCTATTGTTACCTTGTCCATCTGTGCTTTCTTTAAAGCCTGCAAAGAGGTCTTGTGTATGTCACATACCCAGGCTCTAACATAGTTGCATAGCCCCAAAAACTGTTGCATCTGTTTCACTGTGTTTGGCTTTGTGGTTTTCATAATCTCCTCAGACCTTTCAGGTGTCACCTTCTTTCCTTCATGTGAAATCAAATGCCCTATGTATAGCACCTCTTCTTGGGAATATCGCAATTTCTCCTTGTCTACCTTGTATCCCTTGTCTGCTAGAATAGTCATCAACTGAATTGAATCTTGTCTGTACTCATCTTCCGTCATTCTGCAATTTTAAAATGTCATTGACGCACTGTATCACCACGCTCTTCAGATCAATATTGCCTAAATCCATCTCTTAGGACTCTGTGAAAGAACGATGGAGACTCACAGTACCCCTGGGGCAAACGAGTATGTTTTAGACGAGATTGGCAAAACGTAAAGGAAGTCAAGTCTTGTGAATCTTTGTGCAATGGGATCAAGAAAAATGTTTTTTTCGAGATTCCACGGGGATACTGCATAGAATCGTCACCGGGTTCGGAACGAAAGGAAATTGTGCCTCTACAATCTGGTTAATCAGTCTCATATCTTGTATAAATCTCCAAGAAGCTCCCTTCAATTGTTTGATAGGATACACTGCAGTATTACGGGATGATTCAGATGGCACCAGAATCCCTTGTTTCATCAGTGCTGAAATAGTCTGAAATATACCTTCATCAGCCTACCGAGACATGGGGACTACTGTCTGTCTTTATTTTCACCACTGCCGTCCCAATGTGTCTCTCCACCATTGTCTGCTCTATTGTCGATGAGCCGTCAATGTAAAGCACTTCTCCCCCCTCAAGTTGCTTTTCTCTTACTTTTGGAAGATCATCATTCTGCTCCATGTAGGTGTTGTAGTTGTGCATGTAGTCCCCTCCTACATTGGTTCTGCTACAAATGTCACCAGATTTACAGTCCTGCATCTTATTACCTATATGGCTGGATTTGAGAATATTACCTCGTTCCCTGAAGCCCTCTGCGTGGTCAAAGTACTCTTTGGTCATTTGAGTATTGCAAACATAGCACGTTCCATGAATAGGGTGGTACTGCACCTCATTGTACCCCAGTGTATGTGAATCATTAATCAGGTCCTGGCACCTCTGGTCCAACCGCGGACCACACTCACTTTAACACTCTATGCTGCTCCAACCTAAGGGGTTTTACTGCTGCTGGTCAGTGGAGGCTCAACCCAGGAAAAGTACTGCCACTGAAAACATACTACGACCACCAGTGACCTCCCTCTCCTTCACACTCCACGTGGGACTTTCATTCACTACTCATCTTGGCACTCTTGCAGAGCTGGGACCTCTTCTGCTTTAGTGATAGTGTGGAACCGAGTAGGAGTTTTATTAACTGCTCGTCCTGGCACTTCTGCAAAGCTGGGATCACTGCTGGCTTGGTAGTAGTGTGGGGAAGACTAGGGGGTGTATTCACTACTCATCCCTGCACTCCTGGAGAGCTGGGATCACTGCTGGCTTGGTAGTAGTGTGGGGAAGAGTAGGAGGTGTATTCACTTCTTATCCCTGCACTCCTGGAGAGCTGGGATCCCTGCTGGCTTGGTAGTAGTGTGGGGCAGAGTGAGACTTTTATTCACTAGTCACCCCTGCACCCGTGGAGAGCTGGGATCACTGCTGGCTTGGTAGTGGTGTGGGGAAGAGTAGGAGGTTTATTCACTAGTCACCCCTGCACCCGTAGAGAGCTGGGATCACTGCTGGCTTGGTAGTAGTGTGGGGAAGAGTAGGAGGTTTATTCACCACTCATCTCTGCACTCCTCCGGAGCTGGGGTCACTGCTGCTTTAGTAGTAGTGATGGGCTGTGTAGGAGGTTTATTCACTACTCATCCCTACACTCCTGCAGAGGAGTAATTATTTAGTCAGAGTGCCTTTAGTATCAGTTTCTCTGGTCGAATGCATGGGAATATGTGTCATTAAAAGATGACGTTTCGCTAGAATTTCAGCAGAATGCTATATATGTTTAGCTATGGTTACGAGTTGATATGTTTCTCTGCGGCACTGAGTCATTTCGATTAAGCATTATTATAAATCCTACACGTTCATGCAAGCTTTTCCCCGGGGCAAATGCGCCTTCAGGTCCGCGGACCCAGTCCTGCGGACATGCAAGTGCTGCCCCCCCTCTTTCCTCTGATGTTTGAGGAAGGGGACTGTGTAACAGCACAATAAAGCTCTTCTCGCGAGATCTCGACTTGTTTTCTTAGCATATAGAAAACCACCCTTCCCCTCTCCCACGTCACCCACCCCACCCCCCTTCAGGTGCGGGGTGCCCTGGCCTGTGAAAGCTCTTCTTCTCCCCGGCGCCCCCTCTTTTCCGGGGGTCTTATCGTTTGCTATTCATGGTGATGGGTTTCCATGCTATTATTGTTGAGCTCATGTGTGCCATTGCCGAAGGGGGCGACCAGATGCCAACAGGTGTTTCGTGAAATGAGTCAGTAAAGGGGGCGTGTCATCTAAGCTAAGGGGTCTTCCAGGCAGGGTATGCGTTGTTTTCTCTGCATTTTAAACACTCCCTGCACCTCTCGCCTTCTGCCCTCCCTGTTCCGACCCTGAGGGGTGTGAAAGCCCCTCTTCTCCCCAGAGCCCGTCTTTCCGGGGGTCTGATCGTTTGCTATTCATGGTGATGAGTTTGGGGGCGGGGTGTGATCTGTGACAGTCTCCAGTAACACACCCTCCTAGATACAGCCGCAATGCACTCCCCCAGATACAGCTGTAATGTACTCTCCCCCAGATACAGCTGCAATGCAACCCCTAGATACAGCTTCAATGCAACCCTTGATACAGATGCAATGCACCCCCTAGATGCAGCTGCAATGCACCCTCCTAGATACAGCTGCAATGCACCCCCTAAATACAGCCGCAATGCACTCCCCCAGATACAGCTGCAATGCAACCCCTAGATACAGCTGCAATGCAACCCCTAGATACAGCAGCAATGCACCCCCTAGATACAGCTGCAATGCACCCTCCTAGATACAGCTGCAATGCACCCCCCTGTATACAGCCACAATGCACCCCCCTATATAAGCCGCAATGCACTCCCCCAGATACAGCTGCAATGCACCCCGTAGGTACAGCTTCAATGGAACCCCTAGATACAGCTGCAATGCACCCCGTAGATACAGCTGCAATGCAACCCCTAGATACAGCTGCAATGCACCCCGTAGATACAGCTGCAATGCACCCCGTAGATACAACTGCAATGCACCCCGTAGATACAGCTGCAATGCAACCCCTAGATACAGCTGCAATGCACCCCCTAGATGCAGCTGCAATGCACTCTTCTAGATACAGCTGCAATGAACCCTCCTAGATACCGCTGCAATGCAGCCTCCTAGATACAGCTACAATGCACCCCTAGATACAGCTGCAATGCACCCCCTAGATACAGCTGCAATGCAACCCCTAGAAACAGCTGCAATGCACCCCGTAGATACAGCTGCAATGCACCCTCCTAGATGCAGCTTTTGCTTTAAAGGTGATGTGTTCTTGGTGCCTAGTATTCTACACTCGGGACATGTGCAGCGTCATGTGTGCGTCTGGAATATCTGTATGGAAAATGATTTCCAGGAGTGATGCGCGCCTGCGAACACCCGCGGTCACATTGCAGGGGTGCAAGGCTGCGGCAGTGTACCCGCGAGGACGTGTGCCCAGGACATGGGTGTATCTGAGCCGAGCACATGGGTGCTTGGGAACATGTTACATGGAGCGAATATCTGAAGAAAGTACGATGTCACGATATCGGTACCCAGCCGATATATCATGATGCGATGTTTTTGTTTTTAAAGGTTATAGAAAGTCTGTATCTTGAAAAGCAATAATACATAAATAAATAATAAATGCGCCGTGTGGTGTCTTCTAGGGAGAGCTGTGTCTAATCGAGGCCATTGGCTGTTCAGGGAGGGACACCCCCTTGCTTTTCAGTGTCTGGGATCGGAAACGTGTGATATTCGTTTTACTCCGTTTTTTAACGCCATAAACAAGACGCGCAATTCGCCCAATGATATTTTGAAGTGGCTCTGTCTGGATTTTGGAGATGGCATTTTCGGAATTATAAACCATTTTGAGGAATTACCCGCGTAGAGCGCGAGGGCTGCCCGCGGACCCGGGTTCCGTGAATTGTTTGGGGGAAGGCACTGTGTGGTCTTTAAAGGTAGAAAAAAAAATAGGGGTCCCAAAAGCAAAGGGTTTTTCTTGGCGGTACAGAGTGAGCTTTTCTTTGCATGTAATCCCCTCCCCCCTGTCGCTGTTCAGCCCTCGAGGGGGTGTGAAAGCCCCTCTTCTCCCCGGCACCCCGCTTTCCGGGGGTCTGATCGTTTGCTAGTCATGGCGATGGGTGATGGATTTCAGGGCGGGGGCGTGATCTGTGTCAGTCACCAGTGACACACCTGCGAGGGGAATCAAGAACAGCCCCTCTTTACACTAACGGCGCAGAGAGTGGCATGGAGGGGGGCAGGGGGCGGGGGGCACTGTGTGTAATGAGGGGGACTTCATGCGGACACTTCATCAGGGAATCAAGAGCTTAAGCTCTTTCACTTTCCGCCAGACTTGCCCTGGGTGGCGTCGTCCACGTGCACCAGCCAGACACCACCACCGTGTGCACACTATACACAAGGGTGAAAAGAAAAGAAGGGTACCTGAGGCAATGGTTTGCTTTAGTATAAACGGGCCACCGTGTAAGGAGCATACATGGTGAAACACGGGGCCTACAGCACAGTGTTCACACGGGGTAGAAACACGGCAAAGCACAGGTGCCCGCATGCACACACGGGCCCGCAGCGCCAACAGAGGGTAAGCACAGGGTCCAAGCAGAGCGCTCACAGCCATGACACTAGAGCGGCAGAAGCAGGAGGGTCCGCCTGGCAAAAGCACACGAAACAGGGCAAACACTGGGGCTGGGCTTCGATGGTACAAATCAGGCAAGGGCGCCCACCCCTGGAAGCCGGGCATCAGGGCGCTGGGGCGAATTACAGAGTATTTTCTGACACAGGGCCCGGCGGCGGATTCCACTGGGAGCAACATGGCAAGGTGGCATAGTATCTATGATTCTGGGCAAAGCTTGGGGCAGTATTCATTTATTATTTCAGTCGATTGACACGGCGCTATCGCCACCGATCGCCGGCTTCTGGGCGCTTTTCTGTTAAGTAAAAACCGTACTCCCAATACATTGGATGCGCCCATGGCTGGCCTTATGTAACCCCTATTTTCCTGGTCTTCGAGTTGTTTCATTTGCAATGTTGCTCATTTCGGCATCGCTTCCTCTTTGAAGATGTCCCCCTCTCCCCCCAGGAGGGAGATGCCCGCACACCGATGATGGAGGGTAAACGCACGGTGCCCTTTCCCATCTCCTGGCGAGCCGCTCCCTCCCCAATCCCCGCCCCTCACGGGGTAAACTAAGGGGGCTTGCATTGGTATAAACGGACAACAGCGTAAAAAAAAAAAAAAACTTGGCCTACACCCCAGTGTTCTCACGGAGTAGAAACGCGGGCAAAGGACAGGGGCCGGCGACACGAACAGGGCCTAAAGCACGGGGTCCAAACAGAGCGCTCACAGCCATGGCTCTAAGGGAGGCAAGAGAAGGGGGCTCCACCTGGGCAAAGCTCACGAAACCGGGCAAACACCAAAAGCACCGACAGCTCTGGTGAGGCTGGGATTCGATGGTAGAAATCAGCAACCAGGGCATCAGGGCGCTGCATTGCGGGCGGTATTGGTATTTTCTGACACAGGGCCCGCGGTGCAATTCCACTGGGAGCAACGTGGCATAGTGTCTATGAGTCCGGGCAGAGCTTGGGGCTCCATTCCTATATTATTTCAATAGCTTGACGCGGCGCTATCGCCAGCGATCGCCGACTTCTGGGCGCTTTTCTGTAAAGTAAACTCGTACTCCCAATACATTGGATGCGCCCATGTTTGGCCTTAGGTAACCCCTATTTTCTTGGTCTTCGAGTTGTTTCATTTGGAATATTGCTCATTTCTGCATCGCTTCCTCTTTGAAGATCCCCCCCCTCCCCCCAGGAGGGAGATGCCCGCACACCGATGATGGAGGGTAAACGCACGGTGCCCTTTCCCATCTCCTGGCGAGCCGCCCCCTCCCCAATCCCCGCCCTCACCTGTGCTGCCCACCCAGAGCCCTGCCATAGGCATCCTGGGCTGTGATTGGCTGAGCGCACAGGTGCCCAACCAGGGCGCCTCTTTGGAGAGGGGGCCGGCGGGCTCCTTGTCTTCTGGACCCAGGTACAAATGAAACCCTATTCTGGCTCCCACAGGTGAGAGAGACCCCGCTCAGAGAGGACAGCCAAGCCTGCGCACCCCCAGACAGACATCCGAGGGCCACCGACCACCCAAGGAAAGCCCGACCCGGGGACCCAGGGCCACAGGGCCAGGAGTGTCCGAAGCCGGAACCCGAGGTAGCAGCACCGGCCTTGAGGTAAGGAGAGGCCGCCCGCTAAATATAACGTAATGGCAGATCCTAAATGCATCATAATATGAACTCTTCACGCCCGCCAAAAGTGAGAAGCTTTTTTTTTTAAAAAAGTTGGTTTTGTTAAGTTTGTTTTATAAGTGCGCTGTTACTCGCCCTCGTGCCCCTGCGACAGCCCGTTTCCAAGGCGCCTCGCGCGCAAGGAGCTCAACACCCGGAGTTACGAGGTTGGGAATACATGTGTCAGGCTATCGCGCGCAATTTACACGCGTATAAGTGCAGTGACTCCTATGTGGCTTTATAGCGCCTAGATGCGGTGTTCATGGAACTGCGGCTAGCCGTTGCCAGTTGCCAGGACCAGGCTCGGTCGCCTGGCTTCTGTGCTCTAGTAGCGGGCTCACTAGTCGTCCTGGCAGTGCCCAGGCACCACCAGGCCGCTCGTGGAATTGGCTGAGTCCTCCGGCGCCTTCACTGGTCGCTGGGCGTCTGCTAACACCCTCTATCCAAAGGAGCGCCTTCACCCCTAGCATGCCCGACACACACCGAAACACACAGAAAACGCAACCTAGCGCCAACGTGCCTCACATCTCAATCTCACCGCTACAAAACGTTCTGTTATGGGGCCCGGCCACCCCCGTGAAATACAGAAAGCTAAGTCTGACCGTCGTTACTTGTCTTTAAACTACCTCGCCTCCCCCCCAAACCCGTCACTCCCAGGAAATACAAGTGATCGCTTGCACCCGACCCCTCCCAACCACACGAAAGAGCCTTTCCAGGGCGCGTCAAACCTGCGCTGAGCGCAGAACCAGGTGGGGGTGAGAACGAGCGTTACGATAGCCATCCTGCAACGATAAGCCCCCCGCGACCACAACATAAGGGCAGCGACAAATGCATTCCGAGGACCCTTGACACAATGCAGTATCGCGATAACTCCCCGGCTTTCCCAGTCCCCTGCGAACACATCCTTACAATATTAACCCCTTGCAAGCGTCTTCTCTGCTCAGTGACGCCAGAATTACAACACCGACCTTCATCAACTTGCAAGCGTCCCCAGTGTCACACTGCAAGCCTCCCTACCATGTGACAATGTCATTAGGCAGTGACCTGTGTCACAATACAAGCTTCCCCAGTGTTACACTGCAAGCTCAATGTCACATTGCCAGCTTCCCTAGTACCCAGTGTCACACTGCAAGTTTCTCCAGTGTCGCACTGCAAGCTTCCACACTGACACATTGTAAGCTTCCCTCGTGCCCAGTGTCACATTGCAAGCTTCCTGTGCTCTGTCACAATATCATTAAGGCATTTACGTGTGTCACATTGCAAGCTTCCCCAGTGCCCAGTGACAACAGCATTAAGAAAGTGGCGTGCATAGTGGTGGAAATGGAGAAAAAAAATGGTGGGGGATCCCACAACGGCTGGGGTTGGGGCAGAGTTTGGAGGGGGCAGTGCCGAGAAGGCAGTGTTTAGAAGGGCGGGACTGGTAGTTGACCTCCGATCAAAGGAAATGTCCAAAATAATAGTTTTATAAACGGCGCTATTTCTTTCATGCTGCTTCTTTTCCAAACTATATATCAATTCCACTTTAAACCACTTCAATGGCACTCGTGTTGAGCTACTTCACGATGCGGAAAATAGTTGTGACCAGTGTTGCTGAGTAAATATTCTTAAAGATGCCCAATTTGCATCCCATTTTATTTAACAAGAAAAAAAACCCATGGGGTGGGTACTATTCAAACAGTGTGATTTCTGGTGGTCGCCATAAGCAACGTTTTCTTATACTTGAACCCCACCCTCCTGCAGCTCCCCACATAAAGCAGTTGGGTGGCTGCATCGTGTGTGATAGTTTCAATGTTAATAGGGGTATTTACTCATGCAATGTTGGTCAGATAACTATGTTTATTTATGGAATATTTGATGGATATAGGTATCCGTCAAATATTACATACATAAATAAATAATCTGGGTCCATGTATCTGACAAACATTGCATAAATACTGTGTCGTGGCTTGAACAGGGTCACCAGAGGAAGTTACAGTTTGCCTGCAGGCGCTTTCTTTTTTTGTTCTTTTTTTGCCCCCAGTGCTGTCTCTGGCCGGATCTCAAGATCTGGCTCCACATCTGGTGCCGGATCTCGGATTCGGTGGAAGCCGGCTCAAACGCGAACGCTGGACGTTCATGACATTGCAAGTGTCCCTCATACCCAATGACCACTGCGTAAAGACAGTGGCGTGCATTTCCACGCAAGATTCCCGTGCACACTGACAACAGCATTAAGACATTGACATGTGCCACACAGCAAGCTGCCCCTGGGACAAGATCATTAAGGCACTGATCTGTATCCCCTGGCAAGCTTCTCATCCCTGTGTAATGTGATAATAGCATTAACAGACTGACGTGTATCTCATATATATATATATATAGAACTATCAGGAGTCACTTTCTCACTCTCTGTAGAGAGTATGCTTTTAATCAAGGACCTCACTCTGCTTAACTTTGTGAAGACGCTTTTCCTCTGGCACAAACCCAGATATTCCGTTGTGATTTGGAACCCCTCTGCTTTAAGTTACTGTTTGGGGATTGGGGAGCAATTGTGAATTTCATTTTTATGCACACCTCCCGTTAGGGTGTTTTGGGGCTGGTAAAAGAAATAGGAGTACCAAATACTTTAACAGACTGTATTTCTATCCATACTGGAAGCAATGTTGATTTCGAACAGAATCATCCTGTGTCAGTTGGCTATGGGGAAATTTAATTTAATTACTTGGAAGACAAATGCTAGGAATTTGGTTTGGTTGGACAAATTACTTACATAGAATTGCTCTGGGTTATGTGCTGAGGGAAAATAAAAACACCTCATTTCATAGGGAAAGGACAGGGATCTTCTCAAATGGCCACTCCAGGTTCAGTCATGGATGCCTCCACCATCAATCCCCTTTGATTGGCCTCTCCTTGTATGGATCCCAGTTTCTGTCTTTCCCTGGTTTCCTCCAATTCCCGACACCCAGGCACGGTTTGTTTCACAGCAATTTTTCAGTAGTGCCACTTAGATGGTACCAGGCAGTGCTTCCCTTTTCCCACTGAGCATCTCCATATACCATCTTTAACCACCCCCACCTTATCTATATTATCAGGTGCCAGCTTATTGGCTCTTTATCTGGATTGGACATCTACTTGAAGTAGGTGGGACTCTCCCCTCTTTACTCATATAACATCCCACCCCCCCACTTCTGATGTCTGTGAAATGCCATCAGCTCAGGGAGAGGGTCTTGCATTTGATGTAATTCAAGGCTTTTAGAAAGTTCAACTCATTAAGAGCTCCTGTGTCAATTATGACCATCAGACAGATCATGCCACTTTGCAGTTATGGCCATCAATGGCAAGCTATTAAAGCTTGCTCTCATAAGCAGCCATCTGTCATGAGCTTTATTACGTCATGTCAAGTATACTGTCATGAACCCTCTTGGTTGGCGATGGATGCCGCTGTTACGGCTTCGCCGCCATTAACACGGCCACCACGTTCCTTTCACGTTTCTCTGTCTACGGTCTAGTGTTTTCTCCTCTGTTCCTCATCCAGCCTATTTTACTTCCTGCTTCCCATGATTCCTTGCGTTGCAACCGTCTCCTTTCGTTTTCACGGTGAGACGCTTCCAGTGCTTTTCCCTCGCTTGCTCCTGTTTCCCCTGCTGGGGAGTTCTCTCCCTTCATTTCTCCTCCTTCCCCCGTCTCCCTGGCGGTTCCTCCTCTCCACCTATTTCCCCTCTACTTCTGCGTTCTTACGCTTACCGGCTACTTGCCAGCGTACCTTCCTCCCTGGTCATTTCCTCTCCTGAAGAACCTTCGTGTTGTTTACCCAGGGATTCCGAGGCTATAGAATTCCGCTTTCCATCCAGCGACGACTACATCTCCCATCGCAACCCAAGACTACAACTCAGGGGTTTTTTCCGCCTTTGGGCTTTTTCCCCTTACCCGCCTGCATACGGGAGTGGAGCCAAGGTGGTAACCTATACAGAGTTCCACCACGGCTTCCTTCCGTGTCAGAGCACTCACAACGAAGAGTAAAAAGGATTACCTTGCCCACAGACACGGCGTCGGAGCCCCAGACCCTGAAGACTCAGGTGAGGAGAGTGGTGCCTCGGGTGGGAAAGTGAAGCATTTGGACAATATCCCTACGGTGACTGCAAGTCATTCTCCAAATCGTGACAGTTTGCAACGCCCAAAAATACTCATGGCTACTCCAGAACAGCTGCAGGATCAAATCCAAGAACTATGGAAAGCCGTACAGTCCCTTTCTCAAGAGCTTCAGACTGTTAAGGCGGAAAATGTGGTATTAAAACAGTTGGTTCTGGGCAAAGAACCTTCCCCTCCCCCAGAATTGCCACCTATGGCCCTATCTTCGGGGAAGTTCGACGGTTCACCCAAGAAACTTAAAGAGTTCCTGGAAGCTGCCACCATATACTTCACTTTCCGCCCTCGTACGTTTTCTTCGGATCAGGCTAAGGTGGGCTTCCTCATTTCGAACATGGTGGGCAATGCCCTAGCGTGGGCTACACCTCTTGTGACCGGAGAGAATCCGGTTCTACAGAACTACGGGAGTTTTAAGATTCTTCTCAGGGAATCCTTCGAAAGACATGAACTCACCTACACTGCTTGTGAGGATCTCCTGGATGTCAAACAGGGAGCCTCAGACCTCCTTACGTACATAACTAGATTTAAGACACTGGCGGCAGAGGCCAGTTGGCCTGAACAGGCACAATTTGCCATTTTTCGCAGAGGTCTCAAAGAGGAGATAAAGGACGAACTGGCCAGGTCTCCCCGGCCTGCCTCTTTCTCGGACCTTTTATCCTCAGTCCTACAGATTGAACATCGTCTCCAGGAGAGACGCAATGAAAGAAGACGCTACAGAGAAAATCCCTTTACCACAGGGACATCATCCAACCCTCTTCCTCCATCTTCTAAACAGAGTGAAGAACCTATGCAGATTGGAACCACCCGAGCACCACTCACCATGGAAGAAAGAAGAAGACGAAGAGAAAGAGGGCTTTGCGCCTACTGTGGGTCTGACAAACATCTACTCAAAGACTGTTCCGAACTACCTTCACGGCGTTCGGGAAACGAATCACCCCGGTTTTAACAGGGACAGAAAACCGGTGGTTATCCAAAACTTCCAGTCCCTACGTTTCTTTGGCCGTATCCACTAAGAAGACACCGGAAGATTCCAGGCTTATGGTTATCAATATCAGTGTGATGATCCAAGACCAGTTCGTAGAGACTTTGGCACTCTTGGACTGTGGAGCAGCTGGTAACTTCGTTGATACCTTGTGGGTTGACAAGGTGGGCCTCAAAAGGCTAGCCAGGCTCGAAGACCAGAAGGTGGAAGGTGTCGATGGAACCCCCTTGTCTTCGGGACCCATAACACAGACGACTGAGGAGCTAGAAGTTCGAATTTTCCAGCATGTGGAGAAACTTCAATTTGACATCATTAGAGCTGCCCATTTTCCAGTTATTTTGGGAATCACTTGGCTCCGGAGACATAACCCACAAATCGATTGGGTATCCAATTTGCTACGTTTCGAGTCTGAGTTTTGCAAGAAGCATTGTATTCCCCAACAATCTTATCTTCAACTACAGGTCACCCCTGTCTCTAGTCAGGAATCCCCAACTATCCATAATATGGCACATCTTGGTGAGGCTTTCAGAGAGGTTTTCACAGAAGTCAAGCCAGCACCTTTACCACCCCATCGTCCTGAGGACTGCTCTATAGATCTTGAGCCCAATGCACTGGTTCCGTTCGGTCGTATGTTTTCCTTGTCCAGATCCGAGAAGGAGGTCTTGCGAACTTACCTGGATGTGAACCTGCACAATGGCCTCATTCAACCTTCAAAATCTCCGGCCGGTGCTCCTTTTTTCTTCATCTCCAAGAGGGATTCCAAAGAATTACGACCGTGCATTGATTACAGAGGTCTCAACAAGGTCACTGTCAGAGACCGCTACCCTATGCCACTTATCACGGACATTCTTGAAGCAGTTCAAGGTGCACACATTTTCACTAAGCTGGATCTTCGCAATGCATACCATTTATTGCGCATTGCCAAGGGGGATGAATGGAAGACGGCTTTTCGAACACCCTTCGGATTGTTTGAATACAGAGTCATGCCCTTTGGACTAGTTAACGCCCCCGCAGTTTTCCAAAGATTTATGGACCGCTTGTTTTCAGATCTCTTATTTGTTTCAGTGATCATCTACCTGGATGATATTCTTGTATTTTCCGTCAACAAAGAAGAACACGAAGAGCATGTTCGGACAGTGCTTTCTCGTCTTAAGGAGAACCGTTTGCTAGCCAAACCGGAGAAATGTCAGTTCGGGGTCTCGAGCATTCCCTATTTGGGGTTTGTTTTGTCTGACCGGGGTATCTCCATGGACCCTCGCAAGGTGTCTGCCATTATAGAATGGTCTTCTCCCACCTCAGTCAAAGAGGTTCAGAGATTCTTGGGTTTAACCAACTTTTACAGAAGATTCATTCCCCGGTTCTCCGAAATGGTGCTACCCATAACCGCACTTCTCAAGAAATCATCTGGAACCTTTGTGTGGTCATCGACGGCAGAGTCTAGTTTCAGACATCTAAAAACTTTGTTTTGCTCAGCACCCATATTGCTCCAGGCCGATCAAACTAAACAGTTTATCGTGGAAACCGATGCCTCTTCCGCGGCCGTGGGTGCTGCCTTACTCCAGGAGTTCGAAGGTATAGAACATCCAGTCGCCTACCTCTCTCGCACTCTGACCATCAGTCAACTTCACTATACTGTCCTAGAAAAGGAGCTACTAGCTATGAAATTGGCCTGTGAAGAATGGCGACATCTGTTATTGGGGGCCAGTATTCCCTTCATCATTCGCACGGATCATAAGAATCTCAAGGTCCTGCAGTCCCTCGAGTGTGCAAATTCTCGCCAGGCACGATGGGCTTATTATTTTTCCCAATACGATTTCACCATTACCTATTTACCAGGCTCGCAGAACGTCCTAGCCGACGCCTTGTCGCGCAAGGAGTCGGTTACTGGTTCGGCCCACCACTCAATCGAACCCATGTTTCCGTCTACTCGCATAGTGGCACCTCTTCACACCTTTCTACAGGAGCTCAAAGAGGCTTCGGACGCTGAACCCTATTGTAAAGACAAAGACTTGGCGTCTCAGTTCCATACCAAGGATGGTCTCTGGTTTTACAAGAACCGACTCTATATACCTTCAGGACATCTCCGCAAGAGGATTCTCTACTGGTGCCATGACAGCCGAGTTGCAGGACATCGAGGCCAGGCAAACACCATTGACCTCGTACAACGCTCGTTTTTCTGGCCCAATCTTCGACGAGAAGTCCAGTCATACATCAAAGCATGCCCAGTCTGCGCTATGGCAAAGAATCCAACAGGCAAACCGTTAGGTCTCCTTACTCAGCCTGACATACCACAAAGGCCATGGGGGAACTTGTCTACGGACTTCATTGTGGATTTACCCTTATCAGAGTCCTGTTCTTGCATCATGGTAACCATAGATTCATTCACCAAGATGGCCCATTTCTCTCCACTAGAGGGCTTACCTACGGCCAATCACATGGCCGAGGTTTTTGCCAGAGATATATTCCGCCTTCATGGCTTGCCCGATAAGATTACCTCGGACCGGGGCAGCCAATATATATCCAAATTCTGGAAGGCCTTATGTTTCCGATTAGGCATAGACCGTGCTCTTTCATCTGGCTATCATCCCCAGACCAATGGTCAGACAGAAAGACTCAATTCCACTCTGGAACAATATCTCAGATGCTACATAAACAAACTCCAAGATAATTGGGTACAACTCCTCCCCACTGCAGAATTCACCTATAACAACTCTAAACACTCTGCCACAGGTATCTCTCCTTTTTACTGCAACTACGGTCTTCATCCCAAGTCCATCTGGCCCATTGTTTCTCACGCCAGTAACTCTCCTGCTGCCGAAGCGGCTTTGTCGGAAATTTCTGAGGCTCACCGGACGGCCAGAGACAGTCTAGCGAGGAGCCTTAGGACCTACAAAACCCTTGCTGATCGACATCGCCAATCGGACCCCTCTTGGACTAAAGGGACGAAGGTCTGGCTTTCGACCAGATATCTACCAAGGTGGATCCGGTCCTCCAAGTTGTCACCTCGGTTCCTGGGTCCGTTTCCCATCCTAGAAAGAATCAACCCGGTGGCTTACAAGGTTCAACTACCCTCCTACCTTCGCCGGGTGCACCCGGTGTTTCATACTTCCCTTCTCAAAGAGTCACATACTGAACCACGTTTCAGGTCTACACCCTTGCAAGACATTTCACCCAGAGACTCCCAGGAGGAGTATGAAGTTTCAAAGATCCGTGACTCCCGCTACTACCGGGGACGTTTACAATATCTCATTTCCTGGAGAGGTTATCCCAGGTCTGAAGATTCTTGGGAACCCGTGCATTTTGTCAAAGCGCCCCGCCTAGTAGCTAGGTTTCATCGGTGCCATCCTGGTAAGCCGGGCGGGGTGGGCAGTAAGAGGGGGCATACTGTCATGAACCCTCTTGGTTGGCGATGGATGCCGCTGTTACGGCTTCGCCGCCATTAACACGGCCACCACGTTCCTTTCACGTTTCTCTGTCTACGGTCTAGTGTTTTCTCCTCTGTTCCTCATCCAGCCTATTTTACTTCCTGCTTCCCATGATTCCTTGCGTTGCAACCGTCTCCTTTCGTTTTCACGGTGAGACGCTTCCAGTGCTTTTCCCTCGCTTGCTCCTGTTTCCCCTGCTGGGGAGTTCTCTCCCTTCATTTCTCCTCCTTCCCCCGTCTCCCTGGCGGTTCCTCCTCTCCACCTATTTCCCCTCTACTTCTGCGTTCTTACGCTTACCGGCTACTTGCCAGCGTACCTTCCTCCCTGGTCATTTCCTCTCCTGAAGAACCTTCGTGTTGTTTACCCAGGGATTCCGAGGCTATAGAATTCCGCTTTCCATCCAGCGACGACTACATCTCCCATCGCAACCCAAGACTACAACTCAGGGGTTTTTTCCGCCTTTGGGCTTTTTCCCCTTACCCGCCTGCATACGGGAGTGGAGCCAAGGTGGTAACCTATACAGAGTTCCACCACGGCTTCCTTCCGTGTCAGAGCACTCACAACGAAGAGTAAAAAGGATTACCTTGCCCACAGACACGGCGTCGGAGCCCCAGACCCTGAAGACTCAGGTGAGGAGAGTGGTGCCTCGGGTGGGAAAGTGAAGCATTTGGACAATATCCCTACGGTGACTGCAAGTCATTCTCCAAATCGTGACATATACTTGCAACCTATCTGGGTTAGAAGTAACCACACAACTACAATTTGAATGAATTCAGAAATTTCTTGATTCACGTGCATTCTTACACTGAGAGATTGAAAGTGCTTTCTATTGCTTTTGCAGTTTTTGCTCCTTTATAATTGGTGGGGACATAAGCGCTTGTGCATTGATTTTCAATAGACTGTTTATGTTTTAAATCCATTGGATTTTAAAGGCATCATTCTAACAGTTCATGAATAAAGGCCTGTATGAGTATTGCCCTGGGGCTGGTCATAATCTGTATCATAAATCCTCATTGGTATTATCTTCTATGAATCCTCATATGTATCCTCTTCTGTGAAACCTTGACATGTGTTTCCCTAATTTCCCTAAATATGTAACAACTTCCTGGTGCCTCTTAGCAATTCCCTGTATGAAGATTTTAAAGCTATTTCCCAATGTGAAAAAAAATAACCATCTGATACATTATGAATGCCTATTGATATCTCGGGTGCTCTCGTTGTCCACTATAGTGCCTAAAATAATTACTGTCAAATTATTCATGAATATACATTTTTTAATCATTTAAAATTGGAACACCGAAAGCTGGGAACGAGAGCTCCATATTTGATTCAATTTCACCATCGCTCAGATAGAAATGCAATCATGCGATTTACATTTAGACCCTGATTCATGGGTTATTTGCCCCGAGAAAAATGGGATTTGTGCGCCATTCTGCCCGCATATCCCCATTTGTTAAACAGGGATTTGTGGGCAGAATGGCGCTCAAATCCCGTTTTTTTCTGCACAAATAATCCATGAATCAGGGCCTGTATCTCATCATGAGGGACATTATTTATACCCAGGAAAAGCAAGACAATTCACGAGCAATGTGTTGGTATTGGTCAATAGAAAAAGGGAATTTGAAGCATCTTGCCCATGATTGTCTAAATATCATGATTTTTCATATCCTGTATTTAACTTCTTTTGTAAATGACCCTTATTTTATCGTGATAGATAATTTATGGGAAAGGATATCTAATAGGACTTCACCATCATTAATGTATAGTGAATTTTGCACATACTCAATTTGATAAGCCTATAAATAAAGGCCTAGAATTTTGTAGATTTATGGGATCTTATCAAACAATCATGGATGTGATCAATCCCTCTACAAAAATTAAAAATTATCTGGGATACATTGTGTGTTTTAAAGTTTATTTCGTAAACTAAGCAGATTGAATTGGGAGTTCAATTTTATATGTTGATAATGTTCTATTTTTTGGTATGAATTGCTTATACTTCTTTTGGCTTTGTGTAAGGATTGTTTAAACCATTAACATAATTAAAAAGATATACATCTGGTACAAACCATTTTAATAATTTCATTGATACACGAAATTTGTCAGATGTTGATATTTTCACTTAAATGTATTTACTTGAAAATTGACAACCTGAAATGTGAGTCTTCTTTGCAAGGTCAACTTCAATAGCCTCATGTTTCCACTTGTATCCTAACATGTGTATATAAGAATGACCATTATCCTCTAATTGTAGAATGTACTTTTCCTTATATCATACTTTGTCCTAGATTTTCGCTCCCTTAGAATGTGTAAGTTTCCATAATCATCAAATGTGTTTATTTCAGAATTCGATTTTCCATAAAACAGCACATAATTCAAATACACCATTTTTACAACATACACCAAAATTGTTAAATACATACTGCACCAATAAAATTCTACCTTAACTTAACCCCTCTCTTAAATACACCAGGAAAGCCTAACTTGCACATTTTGAATTAGCTGTAAGCAAGTAAAAAAGAGTAGGTCAAAACAGATTACAATTCATTTGTTTTCAAAAGACAAAAATGGTTCTTCTTATGTGAAAATATGCCAGGAAAATGAATCCAAAGTGTAACAGATCGCCTTTGGCTTGGTTGTATAATTGACAACACGTTTCAACTATGACACTCCAAAAGGTCTTGTCACTTTGCAGTTATGGCAATCAATGGCAAGCCATTAAAGCTTGCCCTCATAAGCAGCCATCTGTCATGAGCTTTATTACTCCATGTCAAGTATACTTGCATCATATCTGGGTTAGAAGTACCCCACACAACTACAATTTGAATGAATTCAGAAATCTTTTGATTCACGTGTATTCTTACACTGACAAATTAAAAGTGCTTTCTATTGCTCCTTTAGACTTGGTGGGGACACAAGCGCTTGTGCATTGATTCTCAATTGGCTGTTTTTTATGTTTTAGAACCATTTGATTTTAAAGGCATCGTTCTAACAGTTCATGAATAAAGGCCTGTATGAGTATTGCCCTGGGGCTGGTCGTAATCTGTATCATAAATCCTCATTTGTATTATCTACTATGAATCCTCATATGTATCCTCTTCTGTGAAACCTTGACATGTGTTTCCCTAATTGTGTAGTTCAATCGGAGTATGCATAGACACTCCTCAAGTGGAGTGTAAATTCTATAAAAAATTAAGAAAACAAAAACATGAACCAATTTATGTATAACATTAGAAACCTAATAATATAAAACCGACATGTAGTTTCATTTTTATTTTTTAAATTTTAAACATTGATTGTTCTCTTTAAGATTTTCCTTTTCACATTCTTTATATCTGAAAATAAAGGAAAATGATATAGATGTCTAAAGAGAATTAAATATGTAAAACAGTTTTGAAGATCTCTTATGTAATAGTTTATATTGTATAAAAGTATCAAAAAAGATTTCAAGTTTGTTAATACGGTTGTTCAAATTAATTAAATTTAAGATGACTCTGCCATCTCAGTGAATTCAATAATAGGTAGAACTGAATACAATAGTTGTAGTTGTAGCTATACGCGTCTGTGTCTGGACCGAATGAATTAAATGCAAGATGACTCTCCCATCTCATTGAAATAAATTATACAAGAGGCAGATTTGTAATTGCCATTAATTTGTGTGACTGTTGCAAGTAGGTGTAAATAAAGCTGTCTGTGTCTGTATTGAGTGAATTACATTTACGATAACTCTCCCATCCCATTGCAAAAAATAATAGATAGAACTGAATACAATATCGGCAAAATATATATAACCGTGCATTTCAGGGCTCCAGAACTCCACAACTTCACTGTCATAGTTAAGTCATTTTTAGAGAATGTACATTTACATGTCCATCATATGTTAACAAAGTATACAATAGGCACATTTGTAATTGCCTTTAATTTGAGGGTCTAGCAAGTAGTTGTAACTATAGCTGTCTGTTTCTGGAATGTTGGTTTTAGACAGCTGGGGCATATTTTGTTCCCTGAAGTAGGTGCTTTGCACTATGTAACACTTTCTTTTTTGTTGAAATATTCTTATATATCTTGATCTAGTGGAACAAGGTCAGGTTATTTGTGTAAAACTTTTCCAAAATACAATTTTGTAAAGTATATATTGTTATCAGATTTATCTTTGAGCTTTTATTATGTCGATTATTCAAAGTAGAGGATACTTATGAGGATTCCCAGTGGATGGTGCAAATGAAGATATATGATAAATGAAACATACCATTTCTAAGGGGACTTATAGGAGTGGAAATCTCTGGAGGAATTATACCAATGGAAATTTACACATTCTAATTAGAGGATATTGGACACTCATAACATTCTAATTGCAGGATACCGTTTTGGAAGTGGGGTTTTTGAAGTTGAATATAGAAAGACGACTCAAATTTCAGCATTTTGATTCACAAGTAAAGACTTATTTAAAAAAAAATCAGCATCTGATAGATTTTCTGTTTTTAGGACAATTAAAACTATTTCTACTAATTGTATAAATTCTAACTTTGTATAATATGCAATTAATAATTGTATTAAAATATACACTTTTGACACACTATTTGATATTTGTCTGGTCATGTATGTTGCATGAAGTAGGGCATATTAATAGCCAATCATAATGAGAATCCATATGCCATCAGCGATGATCTGCTTGTGACTGGAAGCTCTCAGTAGACATCAACTGATAGCACTCTTCAATATTTCCATCTCCAGCAAGATGTCTGCCATAGAATTGTCCCTGTCCACAGAACGTGCCCTGACGGACCTGCTATTGCTCACTGCAGAGCACATGGTCACCATGGAGATTGCAGAGCACTTTGATGTCCTCCGTGAATTGGGGCGTGGAACATATGGACAAGTTGTGCTGGGCAAGCACCGGGGCTCAGGTAAGATATGCGGTTTTAAAATTATGATTATTATGATATTTATTGAGAATGGACTTGGCTTCGAGAAGCAACAGAGCACTTTGCAGAGGCATACACCAATACAGATACATAATGGAGCACTTTACAGAGGTGTACATCATTACAGATGCATAACGTACCGCTTTTCACATCGTAACAACAGAGCAGATATACATCAGGGTAGGATACAGGGGGGTACAGCTGTACCGGGTGGCGGGAGGTAGGGGACCATGCGGCTTCTAACAAGTCGGTGGTACAAGAGGGCCTATGTATTGTGGAGGAGAGACTCCCTGAAGAGGTGGGTCGAGTTATTTTCTAAATTTTGGGGGTGAGTCTGATGCTGACAGGGAGGATGTTCCATCATTTTGGGTTGTAGGCAGATAAGGCTTGTTTCTGGTCCTTTCCTTTTTGCAGTGGCGGATTTCAAATCTGCACCTTGTGAGTCAGCCATGATAAAGAGAGACACAGACTCAAGTGGGTTCATTTGAAAACCTTTATTGACTAAAGTTCTGGGTATGGTGTAATGCCTGACTGGCACTAACTCTAAAGGGATAATTCCCTCAACTGATGCCTCTAATGGCCGTCACTGTGTGTCTAAACCTATGCTTGCCCTCATTCTATACAAAAATGTGATTGGAAGTCTTTTAAAAACTAAGAAAAAATAGTGGTTCAACAAGATTGGAAACCAGGGTTGTTTTCAGGTGGTCTTCTAACCAGGTGCTGCTGGGTCAATGTCACACAAATAAGTTCAATCCACAGTAAGACCGTCTTCCCAGGTCCCTTCTAGTTATCCCAACAACCTTCAGTATCTTTTAGTCCCTCAGGGTTCCCTTTACCCAGCTTCAGCTTCATCAAGTTTCAAAACACCATATAGTAACGCAGTTCCTTTTGTAATCTTTCCAGGATTCCCTTCCCCAAGCTTCAATCGTGTTACCACTTCAACAAAAACTAACAAGTCTCTTGACTTGGTGAGGGCTCTTAGGGTTCCTGTCCCCAAGCCCAGGCCCCTTTCAGCTTACAAACGCAACATATGATTTCTTGAATTCACAAACCATTCCTTCATGGGGTAGAAACAGAGGGCTTAGAAAATGCCAGGCTCTTCGGATGCTTTCTGCATCCTTTCTCCTTCTGCTTTCCTTTCAGTGCACACCTTCACTTTATTGATTTGCTGTTCTTTCCATGCAGACTTGCACCCTCTTTTTTTACCGGGCACACGTGCACCTTCATTCGCCTGCCACAGGCACTCTTCTTTTCCTTTCTCGTGCCCCTCTCTCACTACGGGCCACTCGCTGCTTCTTTCCCAATTTCTATCACTTTCAGCTTCGATCAGGCTTTTCCTTGCCTTTCACCCCAATCTGCTTTATGTCTCCTTGCTGCACTTTCAGACTTTTCGCTTTACTTTCACATTTAACTTTCACACTTTTCTTTCTTCCCGAATCTGTCCTCCGATGGGCAGAGGGAGATGAGGTGAGAGTGTAAACATCCCACAAAGGCTGAGGGAGAGTAGGGTAAGGTGTTTTCAGGATTGGGAAGATACCACGTCTGGCCCTCGGGTATCCTCCCAATCCCCTTTGACCCTCCACTCAGGTGATTCTCAATGCTTGTCCACCCCCAGGGTCGGGCTATAAAAGCGATGGCCCTTCCCATGCCACCTGAATGGAGGATCCAAAGGGAGTGGGTGGGAGAATACTGTCACGCTCCTCACAACGTGTCCTTGCTTCTGGTGGTGGGCTGTCCACCGGAGATGCTGAGTTTCCCTGCGAGGTAGCTGGGTGACTTGAGGGGAACTGCTTTATAGATGATGCAGCAAGACTTGAAGGTGATTTGCATATGCAGTGGGAGACAGTGAAGGTCGATGAGGGCCGGTGTTCGTATCTGCACAGACCCTTGATGAGACATGCAGCCACGTATAGGATACTTCTCACTTCTCATAGGATGACGGGAGGCCTTCAAGGAGTGCATTGCCCAAATCCAGGTGGGATAGAAATAGTGCTTGAGCACTGGATCTAAAGCTGTCCGGAGAGAGGAAGGGGTTGACTCATCGCAAGAGGGAGAGTTGATTCAAAGCGCTCTGAGTTTCCTTAGCTATGTGTGTCTTGAAGGAGAGGTTTTTGTCGATGTGGAACCCAATGGACTTGCGCCGGAAGTGAGCTTGGGTGTGAAGCCCTGAGAGTTCATGGTTGATAGCCAGGTCTGGGTGGTCGGTGTTGTCAGTGAGGAGTAGGAATTCTGTCTTGGAGGGGTAGAGCTTCAAGTATTCACTGAACATCCAAGACTGGATCAGCAAGAGGCATGCTTTGAGCCTATGGATGTCCTTGATAGAGTCAGTCATGAGGTATAGCTGTGTGTCGTTGGTGTATTGGTGGGTGTTGTGTGGCAAGCAGGGTTCCAAGTGGCTTTGTGTATAGATTGAATATCACTGGGGAGAGGACGGAACTCTGCTGTACTCAACAGGAACAGGTGAAGGGTAGCAATCTAGAGGAGTCCATCGGAAACAAACTGCTTGCTGATGGTGAGGTAGGACTTGAACCCATATAGGACAAGGCTTGTGATCCCCATGCACCATTGTAAGGTGCCTGAGTTAGGGAGCTGTTGATGATGTCCAGTTAGGGAAGGAGAGCTTCTGTGAGGAGGATCTTGAGGATGGGTGCTGGAGGATGTCTTCTGTATACCATGTGTCTTTCAGGACAGCCAAGGTTTTGACCAGGTCATCTGTTGACAGTGTCTGGAATGTTGTCCAGGAGGTGGAAATTTCGCAAAGAGGGACGTGAGGTGGGTCTGTGAATGCAGAGCTGGTGTCAATATGCTGGTGAATCTTGCAGATTTTGTCGATGAAGACAATGTGGATGGCAGTGGATTTGTCGATGGAGTGTGGGTTGGCAGGGTTGGGTAAAAGATACAATGCCAGAAACATTCCTGGGGCATTGCATTTTTATGGGTCTATATATTACCACTGTTACTGCTGACACTGATATTGATAACGTCACACTAACAGACATTTTTTCGTCCTTCACTTCCAGCAGATGCGACTGTTGCTCTAAAGCTACTGCCCAAGAATCGCATACTTCGGCAATCCTTCCTGTTGGAGTTCAGCACATCCCTCCTACTCAGTGCCCACCCCAGCATCATAACTACCCTGATGGTTGCATGGCAGACTGTGGACCACTATATCCTCGTTCAGGAGGTGGCACCGGCTGGGAGTCTTCATTCTCTTCTAATACCTGAGGTACGGAAGCAAAAAAGGGACAAACTAGAATATAGGGCACTACTTCTTACATATTGTCACTTATTAAGCATTGCTAATTCCATAGCTTACACTAGAAGAACTTGGGGTTTACCTGATTAATGGCATGGTAATTTGCCTCCATTAGCCATTAAACAAGCCAAATGTTTCGGCATATAGCTCTGAGCTCTTTCTTTGGACATAAAGGGTGTACCAATAGAGTCTTGATATTGATCTAAAGACCACATTATCCTCGTCCATTGTCTGGAATACACAAGAAGTGAGCAGGCGCTGAGAACACAAATACATATGCAATGCAGTACAATGGATTGCAATTCTGATTGGTGCTAAATAAGGGCTGTATGAACGATTGATTAATGTTGCGTCTTTTGCTTTTTTCTTCTCTAGGTTGGAATTCCAGAAGCTATGGTGAAGGGGTGTGTGCAGCAGGTCACCAGCGCATTAGACTATATGCATGGACTGGGGCTTGTGCACCGGGATATCAAACCGGACAACATCATGCTGATGGACCAAGAGTGCCGCTGCGTCAAGTTGAGTGACTTTGGGCTCACAACTATGGCTGGCACCAGCATCCCTTCCATGAACTGCATCATCCCATAAATGGCTCCTGAACTTTGCTGTCTCAGAAAGCCATAAACGCTGTTCTTGCACCCCAGCCTTGATGTGTGGGCCATGGCTGTTGTCATTGTGACCACCTTGACTGGCTTCTTCCCCTGGAAACAGGCTTTGCCATCGGACAGGCATTACAAAGATTTTTACTGGTGGCAGATGAGTGGGTACAGTTCAACTGTTCCAGGTTACTGGCAGAGGTTCACCCCTGAAGCCGTGCGGGGCATCAAAGAAATGTTGAGCTTCCACCCACTGAGAAGGTGCTCCATCAAGAACATTCAGCAGTACCTCGATGTGCCTTGGAAAGCAGAGGACTTTGTGGCAGTGGTCAGTTCAGAAAGCGAGGTGAAGGAGGAAGAGCTGGAACTGCAGGAGCATAGCTCAGAAAGTGAGGTAGAGGAGGAAGAGCTGCTACAGCTGGTGTATAGTTCAGAAGGCGATGTACGGGCGATGGAGGGAGAGGTGGGTGATGAAGAAGAGGTGGTGCAGAAAGAAGATTTGGTGGTGGAAGGAGTGGTTATCCAGCCAGAAGAAGTGGTCGAGCACGAGCGAGCTGACATGGAACTTATCCTTGTGTTCACTGAGGGCATTGAGGACTTTCCCCCGGGGACGTCGTTTAGGTTGGAGGTCAAGAACGGGGAGATCACCGTCACTCTTGGACCCGAGGTAGAAGCCACGTGAGCATCAGTCCATTGTTGGGTGAGTAAAATGATGGGTGCCTCTATGGCTCATAGCTGTGTAAATCGTGGACACCGTTGCAAAGATTTGTAATTCAGGGGATCCAGAACATGAACTGGTGACAGGCTGCAGCATTTTGCCACATGCAGGGATCTCCCAAAGGCTTCCCCACCCTGAACACAATGAAGTAGTGTCCCTCCACAAATTTACGCCTAACAGGGCAGATGCTCCTTTGCCCATCCACTGTGCCCTTCCTAAAGCTTGATAACCCATTAAGCAATGCATGAAATTGACAGCTTAACCTCTGGCCTAAATGATGAAATCCCAGTGCTCTGAGTGCATGCCAGCCGGGTGGTCTAAAAGTCTCTCTGGGGACTTACTCCCAGAATAGCTACTCTGACTTCTACCCTATTCTGGAGAAGTGGAGCAGTAACCAGGAATGGCAGGACTTCTGTTAACATAATACTAAACCCAGCAACTCAAAAAACGGGACAACAAAATCTCTGTAGACCTGCCCTTCATGCTTCTGGCCATGTATGGTTCTTCTATGGTCTTGCACACTCGTCCCCATCCATTTCATATTGGCTAGCTCCCTTTTACATAACATATAATTGTGACACATCACTGTCTGCACCAATCAAAATGAAGTTTGGCTCACAAAAATAATAATTAATAATTGAATTTGGTGGCTTCATAGTTTAAGAAAGAGGGTTTGTATGAGCTCTCAGTTGCTGGAACAACATTATTGAATCTCACTGACTCACAATTTGGGTGAACAAAGGATACTTTATCTCAAGAAATCAGAAATCCCACCTCTACAAGCAATTGTATTATTAACTAGTGTTTCCATAGTGAAATCCCGGGAATGCAATGTATTCCATTTTTCCACTTAATAGGTAATTGTTTCTTGGCAGAAGAGAACTGGGTTGATTTTGTTTTGTAATTTGTTTATGGTGATAGGATACCAGCTTTCACCAAAGAAATGTAAAGTTAGTTGTTCTTAGTGTTTTCTAATGTACAAGAACATATGAAATAGAGGCATGTACACAAGTAAATTTCAAAACTTGCAAAGGATGCCATTGGTAGGGCGTGATCAATAGTGGCATTTAAAGACCGACTCTTTAGCTTGGTTTGGAAGGCTTCACTCTACGTCATGCCTAGCTATTGTGATGATGTCAACATGTTTCGATCCTATTTAATAATGTTAGGTGTGTGCGGGTTCTTCAGTGCCTTCACACCACCTCTTATGGGGAATCCTTTGTTTTCTAAAGATTGTCTTCATCTTTTTTTGATAATGCTCCCAACGGCAACCATCGGTGTGAGTAGGGGGTTGTTTTTGTCCCTGGTGGGAATAGAAAACGTGCATATGTACTTTTCGGGCATGCGTTCTTCTGTGGGTGTGTGACTCCATGCTTGGTCTTTTCTCTTATGGTAGATGTCCAAATGCTCACCTGCTTTAATCATGCCATCTGCTCTCCTATAGATCTTCCATCACATATCTGAGATGCTACTCACCCTGTGCTACATCTGAGGCATCACACCAGACGATGGTTGATAACAATGGATTACTGGATCAATGGAGCCATCACTGAGAGCAATAGACTCATTTTTGCGCTGTAGCTTTTCCTCCAACAGTGAAGGTTTTGTAAAAGAATTGTATCCATTGGCAACATCAGATGATGCATGATCTGAATTCAACTGATTTCAGAATTTACAGAAGAGATGGTGAACCCACGTAATGCCTTACCCACCCCGGAAACACGCTGGAAGCCGACACCCTTCATGGGTGGCCAGAATCATGGATGTGTAATTTGCAGTATGCCTAGGTGTAGAGTTAGTGACTTCTGGTTTAGGAGAAATGTCAATGTTTTCAACTGTGATCAGAGGGTGGTGCCAGGGTGCCTGGCTCCGATGTCAGAAGAGCGATGTGCAACCTGTGACTGTAGACTATTGGAGTACCAGCAGGCAGTTACATCAACTCACTGAATGCAAGCCTAAATATTAGGAGACAGTCCAGCTGTTTCTGGCTGCAATGGTGTGTTGTTATTCAATGCATTTGACTAAGAAATTAAACACATGTGTTTGAAGACTGTCTAAGTGTGCTTTCTTCAGTGTGTCCCAATGAAATAGTACACAGAAGTTGTTAGCAGAACGTTTGCCCATTTACATGCTACAGCACCCTGGCATGGACCCCAACATTGCTCACAGTTCATGGCACATTCTCATACTCAAACTTGTCAGGTAAAAGGCATTTATACTGCGCCCATTACCATGGTAGTTGTAGCAATACAACATTTATAAAACATGTGTACAGGGGGTGCCAGATCCTCCCTCCTCAACTGATATATAGATAAAATGGTAGGTAGGCCAAATAGTTCACTCTCCTGGCCATAATTGTAGAAATCAGGATAAGATTGCCTTTATTCAAAGTGAAAAGTCACACACTTAGTTTGGGGTAGCACAGGAAATGTAGTGCTTTAATATTACACACTCCAGAAGAGCACAAGGATATATTATGAATACTGTGTTTACAAAATGAGAGTCACTTAAATAAATGAAGAATATAGCTCCCTGATAAGAAGAAAAGCAAAGTGCCAGATATATATGTGTTTTTTTAATGGATAGTCAAATGTAAAATGGTTTCCAGTCCTACTCCAGGTGGGGGGAACTATAAACCATGCTAATTGCGAACGTAGCAGCTGCCAATGACTGTTCGCACGGAAAATGTCCTCATAAATGGGGCTAAAATCCCACTGTAAGACGCAAAAGGCGGGTACCCCAATATATTCCTCTGAGTAAATACGGCTGCCATGAGTGTCCCATTCGTGTGCAAAAAAAATAAAACTCCTCAGCATAATTGGGAACTCCCAAAACGGGGACTGCACAAATTGCTTTTTTCAACTCATCAAACCCCTCCTCCAGCGTCTCAGTCCATTCTATTGTTACCTTGTCCATCTGTGCTTTCTTTAAAGCCTGCAAAAGAGGTCTCGTGTATGTCACATACCCAGGCTCTAACATAGTTGCATAGCCCCAAAAACTGTTGCATCTGTTTCACTGTGTTTGGCTTTGTGGTTTTCATAATCTCCTCAGACCTTTCAGGTGTCACCTTCTTTCCTTCATGTGAAATCAAATGCCCTATGTATAGCACCTCTTCTTGGGAATATTGCCATTTCTCCTTGTCTACCTTGTATCCCTTGTCTGCTAGAATAGTCATCAACTGAATTGAATCTTGTCTGCACTCATCTTCCGTCATTCTGCAATTTAAAATGTCATTGATGCACTGTATCACCACACTCTTCAGATCAATATTGCCTAAATCCATCTCTTAGGACTCTGTGAAAGAACGATGGAGACTCACAGTACCCCTGGGGCAAACGAGTATGTTTTAGACGAGATTGGCAAAACGTAAAGGAAGTCAAGTCTTGTGAATCTTTGTGCAATGGGATCAAGAAAAATATTTTTTTCGGGATTCCACGGGGATACTGCATAGTATCGTCACCGGGTTCGGAATGAAAGGAAATTCTGCCTCTACAATCTGGTTAATCGGTCTCATATCTTGTATAAATCTCCAAGAAGCTCCCTTCAATTGTTTGATAGGATACACTGCAGTATTACGAGATGATTCAGATGGCACCAGAATCCCTTGTTTCATCAGTGCTGAAATAGTCTGAAATATACCTTCATCAGCCTACCGAGACATGGGGACTACTGTCTGTCTTTATTTTCACCATTGCCGTCCCAATGAGTCTCTCCACCATTGTCTGCTCTATTGTCGACGAGCCGTCAATGTAAAGCACTTCTCCCCCCTCAAGTTGCTTTTCTCTTACTTTTGGAAGATCATCATTCTGCTCCATGTAGGTGTTGTAGTTGTGCATGTAGTCCCCTCCTGCATTGGTTCTGCTACAAATGTCACCAGATTTACAGTCCTGCATCTTATTACCTATATGGCTGGATTTGAGAATATTACCTTGTTCCCTGAAGCCCTCTGCGTGGTCAAAGTACTCTTTGGTCATTCGAGTATTGCAAACATAGCACGTTCCATGAATAGGGTGGTACTGCACCTCATTGTACCCCAGTGTATGTGAATCATTAATCAGGTCCTGGCACCTCTGGTCCAACCGCGGACCACACTCACTTTCACACTCTATGCTGCGCTCCAACCTAAGGGGTTTTACTGCTGCTGGTCGGTGGAGGCTCAACCCAGGAAAAGTACTGCCACTGAAAACATACTGCAACCACCAGTGACCACCCTCTCCTTCACACTCCACGTGGGACTTTCATTCACTACTCATCTTGGCACTCTTGCAGAGCTGGGACCTCTTCTGCTTTAGTAGTAGTGTGGAACCGAGTAGGAGTTTTATTAACTGCTCGTCCTGACACTTCTGCAGAGCTGGGATCACTGCTGGCTTGGTAGTAGCGTGGGGAAGAGTATGAGGTTTATTCACTGCTCACCTCTGCACTCCTGGAGGGCTGGGATCACTGCTGGCTTGGTAGTAGTGTGGGGAAGAGTAGGGGGTGTATTCACTACTCATCCCTGCACTCCTGGAGAGCTGGGATCACTGCTGGCTTGGTAGTAGTGTGGGGAAGAGTAGTAGGTGTATTCACTACTTATCCCTGCACTCCTGGAGAGCTGGGATCCCTGCTGGCTTGGTAGTAGTGTGGGGCAGAGTGAGACTTTTATTCACTAGTCACCCCTGCACTCCTGCAGAGGAGTAATTATTTAGGCAGAGTGCCTTTAGTATCAGTTTCTCTGGTCGAATGCATGGGAATATGTGTCATTAAAAGATGACGTCTCTCTCGAATTTCAGCAGAATGCTATATATGTTTAGCTATGGTTACAAGTTGATATGTTTCTCTGCGGCACTGAGTGATTTCTATTAAGCGTTATTATAAATCCTACACGTTCATGCAAGCTTTTCCCCGGGGCAAATTCGCCTTCAGGTCCGCAGACCCAGTCCTGCGGACATGCAAGTGCTGCCCCCCCCCCCCTCTTTCCTCTGATGTTTGAGGAAGGGGACTGTGTGACAGCACTATAAAGCTCTTCTCGCGAGATCTCGACTTGTTTCTTAGCATATAGAAAACCACCCTTCCCCTCTCACACGTCACCCACCCCACCCCCCTTAGGGTGCGGGGTGCCCTGGCCTGTGAAAGCTCTTCTTCTCCCCGGCGCCCCCCTTTTCCGGGGGTATTATCGTTTGCTATTCATGGTGATGGGTTTCCATGCTATTATTGTTGAGCTCATTTGTGCCATTGCCGAAGGGGGTGACCAGATGCCAACAGGTGTTTCGTGAAATGCGTCAGTAAAGGGGGCGTGTCATCTAAGCTAAGGGGTTTGCCAGGCAGGGCATGCGTTGTTTTCTCTGCATTTTAAACACTCCCTGCGCCTCTCGCCTTCTGCCCTCCCTGTTCAGACCCTGAGGGGCGTGAAAGCCCCTCTTCTCCCCAGTGCTCGAATTTCCGGGGTATGATCGTTTGCTATTCATGGTGATGGGTTTGGGGGCGGGGTGTGATCTGTGACAGTCTCCAGTAATACACCCTCCTAGATACAGCTGTAATGCACCCCCCTAGATACAGCTGTAATGCACTCTCCCCCAGATACAGCTGCAATGCAACCCCCAGATACAGCTGCAATGCAACCCCTAGAAACAGCTGCAATGCACCCCGTAGATACAGCTGCAATGCACCCTCCTAGATGCAGCTTTTGCTTTAAAGGTGATGTTTTCTTGGTGCCTAGTATTCTACACTCGGGACATGTGCAGCGTCATGTGTGCGTCTGGAATATCTGTATGGAAAATGATTTCCAGGAGTGATGCGCGCCTGCAAACACCCGCGGTCCCATTGCAGGGGTGCAAGGCTGCTGCAGTGTACCCAGGAGGACGTGTGCCCAGGACATGGGTATATCTGGGCCGGGCAATGGGTGCTTGGGAACATGTTACATGTAGCGAATATCTGAAGAAAGAAACGATGTCACGATATCGGTACCCAGCTGATATATCATGATGCGATGTTTGTGTTTTTAAAGGTTATAGAAAGTCTGTATCTTGAAAAGCAATAAAACATAAATAAATAATAAATGCGCCGTGTGATGTCTTCTAGGGAGAGCTGTGTCTAATCGAGGCCATTGGCTGTTCAGGGATGGACACCCCCTTGCTTTTCAGTGTCTGGGATCGGAAACGTGTGATATTCGTTTTACTCCATTTTTTAAAGCCATAAACAAGACGCGCAATTCGCCCAATGATATTTTGAAGTGGCGCTGTCTGGATTTTGGAGACGGCACCGATCGCCGGCTTCTGGGCGCTTTTCTGTTAAGTAAAAACCGTACTCCCAATAAACCGGATGCACCCAAGACTGGCCTTATGTAACCCCTATTTTCCTGGTCTTCGAGTTGTTTCATTTGCAATGCTGCTCATTTCTGCATCGCTTCCTCTTTGAAGATGACCCCCCGCCCCCGTCAGGAGGCAGATGCCCGCACACCGATGATGGGGGGGTAAACGCACAGTGCCCTTTCCCATCTCCTGGGGATTATTATTCCCCTCTCATCTTCATACCAACCCCGCCTCCCCCCCCCCCTCGCCCCCGCTTGTTGCAGAGAAGGCGGGAAAAGAAAACCAAAATCAGGCGGGGGAACACGAGAGAATTCATTACCGAGAATAACATTATACCACAAGTATCTCTTTAATAGAGTCCACAAGGGTAACGTCAGGTATTTCCCCCCTCCGTGGCTTGTCACAATATCATTAAGACAGTGCCCAGTGTCGCACTGCAAGCTTCCCCAGTGCCAGTGACAACAGCATTAAGAAAGTGGCGTGCATAGTGGTGGAAATGGAGAAAAAAAGGGTGGGGGATCCCACAACGGCCGGGGTTGGGGCGGAGTTTGGGGGGGGGTGCCGAGGAGGCAGTTTTAGCTGGGCTGGACTGGCAGTTGACATCCAATCAAAGGAAATGTCCAAAATAATAGTTTTAAACGTCGCTATTTCTTTCATGCTGCTTCTTTTCCAAACTATATATCAATTCCACTTTAAACCACTTCAATCGCACTCGTGATGAGCTACTTCACGATGCGGAAAATAGTTTTGACCAGTGTTGCTGAGTAAATATTCTTTAAAAAGCCCAATTTGCATCCCATTTTATTAAAAAAAAAACTCCCCCTTGGGGTGGGTACTATTCAAACAGGGTGAGTTCTGTTCACCATAAGCAACGTTTTATTTTACTTGGACCAGGCCCAGCAGAGCTCCTGCAGCTCCCCCCCAGAAAGCAGTTGGGTGGCTGCATCGTGTGTGATAGTTTCAATGTTAATAGGGGTAATTATTCATGCAATGTTTGTCAGATACTTGTATATTTATTTATTTATTTATGCAATGTTTGATGGATACACGTATACGACAAACATAAAATAAATAAATAAATAATCTGGGTCCATTTATCTGACAAATATTGCATAAATACAGGGTCATGGCTGAGGACTGTAACTTCCTCTGGTGACCCCTTGAACAGTGTCACCAGAGGAAGTTACAGTTTGCTTGTAGGTGCTTTTTTTCTTTCTTTTTTAGCCCCCAGTGCTGTCACTGGCCGGATCTCAAGATCTGGGTACACATCTGGTGCCGGATCTCGGAACCGATGGGAGCCGGCCCAATCGCGAACGCTGGATGTGTATGACATTGCAAGCTTCCCTCATACCCAATGACCACTGCATAAAGACAGTGGCGTGCATTTCCACGCAAGCTTCCCCTGCACACTGACAACAGCATTAAGACATTGACATGTGCCACACAGCAAGCTTCCCCTGGGACAAGTGCATTAAGAAACTGATGTGTATCCCCTGGCAAGCTTCTCATCCCTGTGTAATGTGATAATAGCATTAACAGACTGACGTGTATCATATATATATATATATATATATATATATATATATATATATATATATATATATATATATATATATATGGAACTATCAGGAGTCACTTTCTCACTCTCTGTAGAGAGTATGCTTTTAATCACAGACCTCACTCTGCTTAACTTTGAGAAGACACTTTTCCTCTGCCACAAACCCAGATATTCAGTTGTGATTTGGAACCCCTCTGCTTTAAGTTACTGTTTGGGGATTGGGGAGCAATTGTGAATTTCATTTTTATGCATACCTCCCTTTAGGGAGTTTTGGGTCTGGAAAAAGAAATAGGAGTACCAAAAACTTTCACAAACTATATTTCTATTCACACTGGAAGCAATGTTGATTTCGAACAGAATCATCCTGTGTCAGTTTGCTATAGGGGAATTTAATTTAATTACTTGGAAGAAAAATGCTAGGAATTTGGTTTGGTTGGACAAGTTACTTACATAGAATTGCTCTGGGTTATGTGCTCAGGGAAAATAAAAACACCTCCTGGGCCATTTCATAGGGAAAGGACAGGGATCTGCCCAGATGGCCTCTCCAGGTTCAGTCATGGATGCCTCCAGCATCAATCCCCTTTGATAGGCCTCTCCTTGTATGGATCCGAGTTTCTGTCTTTATTTGGTTTCCTCCTATTCCTGTCACCCAGGCATGGTTTGTTTCACAGCAATTTTTCAGTAGTGCCACTCAGATGATAACAGGCAGTGCTTCCCTTTTCCCACTGAGCATCTCCACATAATTCTTTAACCCCCCCCCCACACATTATCTAAATTATCAGGTGCCAGCTTATTGGCTCTTGGTCTGGATTGGACATCTACTTGAAGCAGGTGAGACGCTCCACCCTTTACTCATGTGACCACCCCCCTTTCTGGTGTCTTTTAAATGCCATCAGCTCAGGGAGAGGGTCTTGCATTTGATGTAATTCAATCTTTTTATAAAGTTCAACTCATTTAGGGCTCCCTCTCTGTTTACACAGGTTTTTTTTTTACTTCACCCTAATAAACTCCTTGGCCATGCACAAGTAAAGCCCCCTTTCTGGCCTTGAAAGCTTCAAAGAGATTTCTAAATTAACAAGGGGAGCAGAACTGGGCCTTTACAGCTGATGGGGGAAGATGAGCAGTGCTTGGGCTTTGAATCTCAGTGTTAAAGTCGACTATAATGAACAGAAATATGTGCTTTAAATGTTTCCATTTCTTTTTTTATATCTGAGGCCTTCATAAATATCTTACAGCACACAATCTTTGTTTTTCTCCTGCACCATACCATCAATGTCCATCTCTAAATAAAACCTTATGTTAAACTGGCACAGACACTGGATTTTCACTGCTAACCAGTTCCATTCAACCCCAGATGCAATTGTCTTCATTTTTCCAGGCCGCAGAATGAATTAATTTGTATTTCTCCATGGCACCTTTCTTTTTGTAAAAACGGTCTTTCATTTTTTTCATTCTGTAGTGAAAGGTAGACCTTGTTCCTTTTCAGCCTTGTGGTTTGCAAACTTAATTTTAGTCTTTCTGTTTCTGGTAACACCCTTGGTGTATGTGACAGTGCTGCCATTTCCATGATGGCCTTTCAGTCTGCCAGTCAAAAAAGTGTGTATTCAAATTACTGAAACATACTACTGCATTTCTGGGCCCTTCGTGGGCGAGGGCAGTTCATTTGTGTCTTGGGACTCCCTGTAAACCCCTCACATTACAGTGGCAATGTCATCATATATTGTAGACACAGGCATCATGAAATGTTGTGCCTTTCTTCGGTGTACTGTTTGCCAGATGGGATTCATTTTTCAGTTATTTTTTCACAGAATCAATTGTAAAACGTTTCTTCCTATTTTTAAAAGGGTGGACAAACTGGATCCAATGAATAACAGACCAATAGCCCCAATAGATGTAGGTGCAAAAGCTTTTCCAGCGCTTATTTTAAAAAAGCTGGAACATTGTGCATGCTAAACAATCAAACTGGAGTCTTAAAATGAGAGGTCACTAACCTGAATGGTCACATTATTGAGCAGATACAGAAATGAGCATAGACAGTAACTCCCCCCGCCACCTGGTTTTCCTGGAGATTATAGACTTATCGGTTGTGTTCGATAAGGTCCACACAATACCAAGCTGAAATGTTGTTGTCTCCCAAGTAATTGATTGAATAATTTAGTTAATTACATACGTGCATGGTGAAGAGAATTAGACTTAATCTGCAGACCCATACCTCAAGGGAAATAGAGACCCATGGTGGCATTAGACAAGGATGTTTCCTTGCACTCTGTTTATTTAATTCAGACATGGGTGAGGCACTAGACACAATCTACCTTTATCACTCTGTAAATAAATGGGACAAAGATATTTGGGTTATTATATTTAGATGATGTCATCGTTATTATACTACCCAAATAGGCATCCAACAGTAAGACATACAAAATCGTTCACTTTACAGCAGGTTTGAGACCTATCAAATACACCTAGCAGATTAATTACTAAAAGCTGTAGATAATGACTGATCTGAAATACTTAGGTTTCTGGTTTACAGCTACACCTAACAAAAATCAGGTACTGGACAATTTACAAAAACTGATACAATCGCTGGGACAAATTAAATCTAACAACAATACATACGGCACATTTTCGCTCTTGCCAGTAATCAAATTCTATGAAGAGAAAGTCTCAATTTCTCTTATTTATGACTCAGAAATCCACCATCTCTTGGATCTGACAGTCATTGAGGGATCTATTTGAAGTAACAGTTTGGCTGCATCAAATTGCGTACCCATGTATATCATTCATTTTGAGTTGTGGCTATTCTTGTCAAATATGTAACAACTTCCTGGTGCCTCCTAGCAAATCCCTGCATGAAGATTTTAAAGCCATTTCCCAGGATGATATAAAATAACCATCTGATACACTGTGAAAGCCTATTGATATCTCAGGGGCTCCCCTTGTCCACTATAGCGCCTAAAACAATTACTGCCAAAGTATTCATGAATGTACATTTTTAATCATTTAAAATTTAACACCGAAAGCTGGGAATTAGAGCCCCATATTTGATTCAATTTCACCATTGCTCGCATGGAAATGCAATCATGTGATTTACATTTAATCTCATGATGAGGGACATTATTTATTACCAGGAAAAGCCAAATAATTCACAGGAAGTGCGTTGGTATTGTTCAATAGAAAAGGGGAATATGAAGCATCTTGTCCTTGATTGTCTAATTATCATACATTTTTTTGTATCCTGTGTGTTCGTTCTTTTGTATACGAGCCTTCTTTTATTGTGACAGATCATTTGTGGGAAAGGATATGTAATGGGACTTCAACTTCATTAACGTAAGGTGATTTTTGCACATAATCGATTTGATGAGCCTATGCAAAAACACCTAGAATTTTGAAGATTTATGGAGGCTTATCAAATAAATCATAGATTTGATCAACCCCTCTAAAACGTTAAACATTATCTGGGATACATTGTATGTTTTTATGTTTATTTCGTAAACTAAGTAGATTGAATTGGGAGTTCAATTATATATGTTGATAATGGTCTATTATTTGTATGAACGGATGATATACTTCTTTTGGCTTTGTGTAAGGTTTGTTTAAACCATGAACATAATTTAAAAAATATACATCTGGTACAAATCCTTTCAATAATTGTCATTGAAGCACCAAATATATCGGATGTTGATATTTTCACTGAAAGGTATTTACTTGCAAATTGATATCCTGAAATGTGAGTCTTCTTTGCAAGATCAACTTCAAAAGCCTCATGTTCCCACTAGTATCTTAAAATGTGGATATATGAATGTCCATTATCGTCTAATTGCAACATGTACTTTTCCTCATATCATAGAATCTCCTAGATTTTCCCCCTTTAGAATTTGTCAGTTTCCATTAAAATCATGGAATGTTTTTATTTCAGAATTCGATTTTCAATAAAACAGTACATAATTTAAATACACCATAATTACATCATACACCAACATTGTTAAATACATACTGCACAAATAAAAGTATTCCTTAAACTAAACACCTCTCTTAAATATACCAGGAAAGCCTAACTTGCACATTTTGAATTAGCCATAAGCGAGTAAAAAAGAGCAGGACAAAACAGATTAAAATTCAACTGTTTTCAAATCACAAAAACATTTCTTTTTATGTGCAAACATGCCAGGCAAATTAACACAAAGTGTAACAGATCTTCTATGGCTTGGTTGCATAATTGACAACCTGTGTCAATTATGACCCTCCAAAAGGTCTTGTAATTTTGCAGTTATGGCTATCAATGGCAAGCTATTAAAGCCTGCTCTCATAAGCAGCCATCTGTCATGAGCTTTATTACGTCATGTCAAGTATACTTGCAACATATCTGGGTTAGAAATAACCACATGATTACAATTTGAATTAATTCAGAACTCTCTTGATTCACATGTATTCTTACACTGAGCGATTAAAGGTGCTTTATATTGCTTTTGCAATTTTTGGTCCTTTTTACTTGGTGGAGACAACATTGTTTATGCATTGTTTCTCAATAGGCTGTTTTTTATATTTTGGAACCATGGGATATTAAAGGCATCCTTCTAACTGTTCATGAATAAAGGTCTGTGTGAGTATTGCCCTGGGACTGGTCCTAATCTGTATCATAAATCCTCATTTGTATTATCCACTATGAATCCTCATACATATCCTCTTCTGTGAATCATTAACCTGTATTTCCCTAATTGTGTAACTCAATTGGAGTATGCACAGACACTCCACAAGTGTAGTGTAAATTCTATAAAAAATTAAGAAAACAAAAACATGAGCCAATTTATGTATAACATTAGAAACCTAATAATATTCAACCAACCTGTGGTTTCATTTTTATTTTTAAGATATAACAAAATTGATTGTCCTCTTTGTTAAGATTTTCCTTTTCACATTCTTTATATCTGACAAAGAAGGAACATGATATAGATGTCTAAAGATAATTAAATATGTAAAACAGTTTTGAAGATCTCTTATGTAATAGTTAATATTGTGTAAACGTATCCAAAAACGATTTCAATTTTGTTAATACTGTTGTTCAAATTTTCAAATTAACTAAATTTAAGATGAGTCTGCCATCTCAGTGCATTCAATAGTAGGTAGAACTGAATACAATAGTTGTAGTTGTATCTGGACTGAATGAATTAAATGTAAGATGACTCTCCCATTTCATTACAATACATTATACAAGAGGCACATTTGTAATTGCCTTTAATTTGAGTGTCTGTTGCAAGGAGGTGTAACTATAGCTGTCTGTGTCTGTACTGAGCGAATGACATTTAAGATTACTCTCCCATCTCATTGCAATAAGTAATAGGTAGACCTAAATACAATATCGACAAAACATATATAACCGTGCATTTCAGGGCTCCAGAAATCCACTCCCTCACTATCATAGTTGGGTAGTTCTTGGGGGGAATCTATGTTTACTTGTCCATCATATGTTGACAAAGTATACAATAGGCACATTTGTAATTGCCTTTAATTTGAGGTTCTAGCAAGTAGTTGTAACTATAGCTGTCTGTTTCTGGAATGTTGGTTTTAGACAGCTGGGACATATTTTATTCCCTGAAGTAGGTGCTTTGCAGTATGTAACACTTTTTTTGTTGAAATATTCTTATATATCTTGATCTAGTGGAAAATCTGATAGATTTTCTGTTTTTAGGATAATTAAAACTATTTGTACTCATTGTATAAATTCAAAATTTGAATAATATGCAATTAATAATTGTATTAAAATAAACACTTTTTGACACAATATTTGATATTATCTGTTCATTTAGCTTCCACGTCGCATGAAGTAGGGCATATGAGTAGCCAATCATAACGAGAACCTTTATGCCATCACTGATGACCTGCTTATGACTGGAAGCTCTAGTAGACATCAACTGATAACACTCTTGTTTGTTTCCACCTCGAGCAGGATGTCTGCCATAGAATTGTCCCTGTCCACAGAACGTGCCCTGACAGACCTGCTATTGCTCACCACAGAGCACATGGTCACCATGGAGATTGCAGAGCACTTTGATGTCCTCCGTGAATTGGGGCGTGGAACATATGGAAAAGTGGTGCTGGGCATGCACCGGGGCTCCGGTAAGATATGCAGTTTTATAATTATCGTTATTATGGTATTTATTGAGTGTGGACCTAGCTTCGAGAAGCAACGGAGCAGTTTACACAGGTATAAACCAATACAGATACATAATGGAGCACTTTACAGAGGTGTACAACATTACAGATGCATAACGTACCGCTTTTTAGTCATAACAACTGAACATATACACAGTGGAGGTAGGATAAAGGGGTCACAGAGGAGGGGTACAGCTGCACCGGGTGGCGGGATGTAGAGGGGCATGTGGCTTCTAACAAGTTAGGTGGCACAAGAGGCAATGTGATGGCCTTGGTGTTGTGGAGGAGAGACTCCTTGAATAGCTGGGTCTTGAGTTATTTTCTAAATTTTGGGGGTGAGTCTGATGCTGTTGGGGAGGATGTTTCATAGTCTTGGCTTGTAGGCAGAGAAGGCTTGTTTCTGGTGCTTTCCTTTTTGCAGTGGCGGATTTCAAGTCTGCACATTGTGAGACAGGCATGGTATCAAGAGACACACATACTCAGCTGGGTGCCTTGAAATCCTTTATTGACTAAAGTTCTGGGGTTGGTGTAATCCTTGACCGGCCCTAACTCTAAAGAGATAATTCCCTCAACCGATGTTTATAAAGCCATCGCTGGTTCCAAAATAAGTCAGTCTGTGTCCAAACCTATGCTTACCCTCATTCTATACAAAAATGTTATAGGAAGTCTTTTCAAAAATAAGAAAAAATTGTGGTTCAACAATAATGGAAACCAGGGTTGTTTTCAGGTGGTCTTCTAACCAGGTACTGCTGGGTCAATGTCACACAAATAAGTTCAATCCACAGTAAGACCGTCTTCGCCTGCCCCAGGCACTCTTCTTTGCCTTTCTCGTGCCCCTCTCTCACTAGCGGCCACTCGCTGCTTCTTTCCCAATTTCTATCACTTTCAACTTCGATCAGGCTTTTCTTGCCTTTTGCCCCAATCTGCTTTATGTCTCCTTGCTGCACTTTCAGCCTTTTCGCTTTACTTTCATACTTCACTTTCAGACTTTTATTTCTTCCCGAATCTGTGCTGCTTTTCCTGTTCATGGCTTTCTCCTGCTCCACTCTCAATTAAACACATGCTTCCTAGTTTCTCTTCCATTCTTCATGAAACTCACCAGGCAGCATTGTGTTGAGAAGTGGCTCCTCCAGGTAATGCGGGATGGAGGTCAGGGTCTCACCACTTGCCCGTTATGCACCTTTAGGGTCGTCCCCAAGGGAACAAGCACTTTGCTGGACCAAGCCTGCAGAATACAAGCATCGCTTCTCCAGCTCCCTTGAGGCATGGCTCCCTCACCACACTGCAGCCCACACACACCAGGCCAGCCTCTCTGCGTGCCGGTTTTCCTTACTTTTCCCATGTTATTCCTATGGGAATTCTCAATTGATCCTTGTGGCCTCCTCCTCGTCTCAGTACTTCTTTGAGATGGGGGGGAGGGGAGATGAGGTGAGAGTGTAAACAGCCCACAAAGGTTGAGCGATAGTAGGGTAAGGTGTTTTCAGGACTGGCAAAATACCATGTCTCGTCCTCAGGTATCCTCCTCCCAACACCCTGTGACCCTCAACTCAGATGATCCTCCCACGCCTGTCCACCTCCAGGGTCGGGATCCAAAAGCGATGGCCCTTCCCTGGTCACCTGAATAGTGGATCCCTAGGGAGTGGGTGGGAGAATACTGTTGGATTTCTCACAACATGTCCTTGCTTCTGGTGGTGTGCGGTCCACCGGAGATGCTGAGTTTCCTTGCGAGGTAGCTCGTTGACTGGAGGACTGCTGCCTAAAAGATGATGCAGCAAGACCAGAAGGTGATTTGTGCATTCAGTGTGAGCCAGTGAAGGTCGTTGTGGGCCGGGGTGATGCGGTTGTATCTGTGCATACCCTTGATGAGGTATTCAGCCATGCATAGGACACTTCTCACAGGCATAAGAGAGGATGACGGGAAGCCAAGGAGTGCATTGCCCACATCCAGGTGGGATAGAACAAGTGCTTGAGTGGTGGATCTAAAGCTGTCTCGAGAGAGGAAGGGCTTGACTCATCACAACAGGGAGAGTTGAGTTGATTCCAAGCTGTCCTGAGTTTCCTTCACTATGTGTGTCTTGAAGGAGAGGTTTTTGTCGATGTGGAACCCAATGGACTTGCGCCGGAAGTGAGTTTGGGTGTGAAGCCCTGAGAGTTCATGGTTGTTAGCCAGGTCTGTATGTCTGGGTGGTCGGTGTTGTCAGTGAGGAGTAGGAATTCTGTCTTGGAGGGGTAGAGCTTCAAGTAGTCACTGAACATCCAAGACTGGATCAGCAAGAGGCATGCTTTGAGCCTATGGATGTCCTTGATAGAGTCAGTCATGAGGTATAGCTGTGTGTCGTTGGGGTATTGGTGGGTGTTGTGTGGCAAGCAGGGCTCCAAGTGGCTTTGTGTATAGATTGAAGATCACTGGGGAGAGGACGGAACCCTGCTAAACTCAACAGGAACAGGTGAAGGGTAGCAATCTAGAGGAGTCCATCGGAAACAAATTGCTTGCGGTTGGTGAGGTAGGACATGAACCCGCGTAGGACAAGGTTTGTGATCCCCATGCACCAATGTAAGTAGCCTCTGTTAGAGAGCTGTTGATGATGTCCAGGTAGGGAAGGAGAGCTTCTGTGAGGAGGATCTTGAGGATGGGTGTTGGAGGATGTCTTCTGTATACGATCTGTCTTTCAGGACGGCCAGGGTTTCGACCAGGTCCTCTGTTGAGAGTGTCATGAATGTTGTCCAGGATGTGGAAATTTCACCAAGAGGGACGTGAGGTGGGTCTGTTAATGCAGAGCTGGCCTCAATATGTTGGTGAATCTTGCAGATTTTGTCGATGAAGAAGGTGTTGATGGGGGTGGTTTGGCAGGGTTGGATAAAAGTACAGCGCCACATGCCACAAACATTCCTAGGGCGTTGCATTTTTCTGGGTCTGGATTGGACATTCTTCATGCTATTACGAATGTTACTGCAGACACTGATATTTTTAACATCACACTAACAGGCATTTTTTCGTCCTTCACTTCCAACAGATGCCACTGTTGCTCTGAAGCTACTGCCCAAGAATCACATACTTTGGGAATCATTCCTGCTGGTGTTCAGCACATCCCTCCTACTCAGTGCCCACCCCAGCATCATAACTACTCTCATCATTGCATGGCAGACTGTGGACCACTATATCCTTGCTCAAGAGGTGGCACCGGCTGGGAGTCTCCATTCTCTTCTAATACCTGAGGTACAGAAGCAAAAAAGGGACAAACTAGAAGATAGGGCACTACTTCTTACATATTGTCACTTATTAAGCATTGCTAATTCCAAAGCTTACACTGGAAAAACTTGGGGTTTACCTGATTAATGGCATGGTCATTTGTCTCCATTAGCCTTTAAACATGCTATATGTTTCGGCATATAACACTGAGCTCTTTCTTTGGACATAACGGGTGTACCAATAGAGTCTTGATATTGATCTAAAGACCACATTATCCTCGTCCATTGTCTGGAATACACAAGAAGTGAGCAGGCGCTAAGAACACAAATACATATGCAATGAAGTACAATGGATTGCAATTCTGATTGGTGCTAAATAAGGGCTGTATGAACGATTGATTAATGTTGCGTCTTTTGCTTTTTTCTTCTCTAGGTTGGAATTCCAGAAGCTATGGTGAAGCGTTGTGTGCTGCAGGTCACCAGCGCATTAGACTATATGCATGGACTGGGGCTAGTGCACCGGGATGTCAAACCAGACAACATTATGCTGATGGACCCAGAGTGCCGCTGCCTAAAGTTGAGTGACTTTGGGCTCACAACTATGGCTGGCACCAGCATCCCTTCCATGAACTGCATCATCCCGTACATGGCTCCTGAACTTTGCTGTCTTAGAAAGCCAGAAACGCTTTTCTTGCACCACAGCCTTGATGTGTGGGCCTTGGCTGTTGTCATGCTGACCACCTTGACTGGCTTCTTCACCTGGAAACAGGCTTTGCCATCGGACAGGCATTACAAATATTTTTGCTGGTGGCATATGAGTGGGTACAGTTCACCTGTTCCCGGTTACTGGCAGAGGTTCACACATGAAGCCGTGCAGGGCATCAAAGAAATGTTGAGCTTCCACCCACTGAGAAGGTGCTCCATCAAGAACATTCAGCAGTACCTCGATGTGCCTTGGAAAGCAGAGGACTTTGTGGCAGTGGTCAGTTCAGAAAGTGAGGTGGAGGAGGAAGAGCTGGAACTGCAGGAGCATAGCTCAGAAAGTAAAGCAGAGGAGGAAGAGCTGGACCAGCAGGAGAATAGCTCAGAAAGTGAGGTGGAGGAGGAAGAGCTGGACCAGCAGGAGCATAGCTCAGAAAGTGAGGCGGAGGAGGAAGAGCTTGCACCGCAGGAGCATAGCTCAGAAAGTGAGGTGGAGGAGGAAGAGCTGGAACTGCAGGAGCATAGCTCAGAAAGTGAGGCAGAGGAGGAAGAGCTGCTACAGCTGGTGCATAGTTCAGAAGGCGATGTACGGGCGATGGAGGGAGAGGTGGGGGATGAAGAAGAGGTGGTGCAGGAAGAAGATTTGGTGGTGGAAGGAGTGGTTATCCAGCCAGAAGAAGTGGTCGAGCACGAGTGAGCGGACATGGAACTTATGCTTGTGTTCACTGAGGGCATTGAGGACTTTCCCCCGGGGACGTCGTTTAGGTTGGAGGTCAAGAACGGGGAGATCACCGTCACTCTTGGACCAGAGGTGGAAGCCACGTGAGCATCAGTCCATTGTTGGGTGAGTAAAATGATGGGTGCCTCTATGGCCCATAGCTTTGTAAATCTTGGACCCAGTTACAAAGTTGTGTAATTTAGGGAATCCAGAACATGAACTGGTGACAGGCTGCAGCATTCTGTCACATGCAAGGATCTCCCAAACGCTTCCCCACCCTGAACACAATTAAGTAGAGTCCCTCCACAAATGCACCCCTAACAGGGCAGATGCTCCTTTGCCCATCCACTGTTTCCTTCCTAGCTGGATAACCCATTAAGCATTAACTACGCCATGATACCCAAGGGTGTGGGCGTACATCCAAGTGCAATAAATAAATAAAAATAAATAAATAGATGCATGAAATTGACAGCTTATCCTCTGGCCTAAATGATGAAATCCTACTTCTCTCAGTGCGTGCCAGCCGAAGGGTCTAAAAGTCTCTCTGGGGACTTACTCCTAGAATAACTATTATGACTTCTACCCAATTCTGCAGAAGTGGAGCAGTAACCAGGAATGGCAGGTCTTCTGTTAACATAATACTCAACCCTGCAACCCAAAAAATGGGACAACAAAATCTCTGTGTAGACCTGCCCCTCAGGCTTCTGGCCATGTATGGTTCTTCTATGGTCTTGCACACTAGTCCCCACCCATTTCCTATTGGCTAGCTACCTATACATAACATTATATAATTGCGACACATCAGTGTCTGCACCAATCAAAATGAAGTTTGGCTCCCAAAAATAATAATTACTAATTGAATTTGGTGGCTTCATAGTTTAAAGAAAGAGGGTTTGAATGAGGTCTCAGTTGCTGGAACAACATTATTGAATCTCAACTGACTCAAAATTGGGGTAAAAAAAGCTATTTTATCTCAAGAAATCAGAAATCCCACCCCTACAAGCAATTGTATTATTAACTACGGTTTCCATGGTGAAATCCCAGGAATGCTATTTATTAAATTTTTCCACTTAATATGTTCATAGTATGCCATAGGGATAGATCAATAGTGGCATTTAAAGACAGACTTTTTAGCTTGGTTTGGATGGCTTGACTCTACGCCATGCCTAGCCATTGTGGTGATGACAACATGTTTCGATCCTATTTAATAATTATAGTTGTGCGCAGGTTCTTCAGTGTCTACACACCACCTCTTGTGGGGAATCCTTTGTTTTCTAAAGATTTTCTGCATCTTTTTTTTTTATAAAGCTCCCAACAGCAACCATCGGTGTGAGTAGGGGATTTTTGTTTGCCCCTAGTGGGAATAGAAAATGTCCATATGTATTTTTCAGGCATGCGTTGTTCCTTGGAGGTGTGACTCCATGCTTGGTCTTTTCTCTTATGGTAGATGTCCCAATGCTCACCTGCTATAATCATGGCATATGCTCGCCTATAGATCTTCCATCACATATCTGAGATGCTACTCACCCTGTGTAAATCTGAGGCATCACACCAGTCGATGGTTGATAACAATGGATTACTGGATCAATGGAGCCATCACAGAGAGCAATAGACTTTTTTTTGCGCTGTAACTTTTCCTCCAACAGTGAAGGCTTTGTAAAAGAATTGTATCCATTGGCAAAATCAGATGATGCATGATCTGAATTTAACTGATTTCCGAATTTACAGAAGAGACGGTCAACCCATGTAATGTGTTACCCACCCCGGGAACACGCTGGAAGCCAACACCCTTCATGA